>NC_088684.1:281716404-282966404 GCF_028017835.1 Emys orbicularis | reverse complement strand
GGTCCAATTAGACTCAGGCCTGGTCTACACTAGCCTGTTATTTCAGAATTAGCCGAGTTATTTCAGGGGGAAAAAAAAGATTCCGTCCACATGACCAAACGGTTTTTTTCGATTTAAAGGGCTCTTTAATTCGATTTCTGTACTCCACCTCAGCAAGTGGAGTAGCGCTTAAATCGAGATCGCAATCCTGGGTTAAAGGTATTGTAGAAGCAATTTGACCTAATTTGGCCTCCGGGAGCTATCCCAGGATGCTCCCTTGTGGCCGCTCTGGTCAACACTCTCAACTCCAATGCACTAGCCAGGTGGGCAGGAAAAGCCCCGGGAACTTTTGAATTTAATTTCCTGTTTGGTCACCAGCAGCACAGTCCACCATCACAGGCGACCATGCAGAGTCCACCATCACAGGAGGTCACGCAGTCCCGGATTCGCAGACAAACTCCAGCATGGTCCGAACGGGAGGTACTGGATCTCATTGCATGCTGGGGAGATGAGTCTGTTATGGCAGAACTACGTTCCAAAAAAAGGAACGCAAATACCTATGCTAAAGTCTCCAGGGCCATGACGGAAAGAGGCTACTCCAGGGACACAGAGCAGTGTCGTACAAAAATCAAGGAGCTCAGGCAACCATACCAAAAAGCCAGAGAGGCAAATGGGTGCTCTGGGTGACAGCCCCATACATTCCGCTTTTACCGTGAGCTCCATGCAATTATGGGGGGTGATGCCACCACTACCCCACCACTGTCCATGGACACCTGCAAGGGGGGAATTGCACGGAGCGAAGAGGAAGAGACATTGGAGGACGAAGAGGAGGAGGAGGAGGACAGTGCACAGGTGGCAAGTGGGGAATCCGTTTCCCCCCCTAGCCAGGAACTAATCTTAATGCTGGATCCAATAGCCTCCCCTCACTCCCAAGGCGGGCTCCTGTTCCATGACCCTGGAGAAGGTACTTCTGGTGAGTGAGAGCCTGATTGGAGCCACGTGGTGGGGGGCGGGGAGGGGGGAACCCAGCCACGCTGGGTTGTTCGCATTTAGAGTAAATGGCTCAGCTCATCCCTGCTCTGAGCCTGATCGGAGCCGCGGGGGGGTGTTGTGTGCAGTGATCATCCCAGAGAGCCCGCAGGCCCTCCTTTTATATGGCAAACTCACCAGGCATTGCTTACTGTGGGAAAGGGGGCCCAGCAGTTTAAAAGCATTGAAATGAATGTGGAAGAAGCAGAACCCCGCGTGCCCTAGGGGCTGCCTGCAAGATGAATTCTGTTGCCCGGCCGTGTGTGATGGCTTATTCATACCAAAGTGCCCCCTTTGTTCTCTGCAATGTATTTTTTAAAATATTACCCTCCCTTTTTCTCCTCCCGCAGGTGTAAATGTTTCAACGTGGCCCCTATCTACTCCGTCCCAGAGGCTGGTCCAGATAAGAAGGCGGAAAAAATGAACTCGGGACGACATGTTCGCCGAGCTCATGCAGTCCTCCCGCACTGATATGGCCCAGCTGAATGCATGGAGGCAAACAATTGTGGAGTCCTGTAAAGCATTACAGGTACACGAAGAGAGGAGGGAGGCGCATGATGAGAGCAGGCAGGACGCTATGGTCAAGCTATTTGGGGAGCAAACTGACAGGCTCCGCTGTATGGTGGATCTAATGCAGGAAAGGCAGCAAGACCACAGACTTCCGCTGCAGCCCCTGTATAATCAAACTCCCTCCTCCCCAAGTTCCATAGCCTCCTCACCCAGACACCCAAGAACACGAGGGGGGAGGCTACGGGGACCCACACACTCAACCCCAGATGATCGCCCAAGCACCAGAAAGCTGGCATATGCGAACTTTTGATTTGGTGTCTGGACTTGTCCTTCCCTCCTCCACCCCCCAACCCAACCTCCCCCCCAGTCTACCTTCTAATTTCTCTCAATGCGTTGTGCATCAAATAATAAAGAACAGTTTTAAAACAATTTTGACTTTATTTCCTTTCATATATATATATATATATATAGGGTCCGGGTAACTTCAAGAGAAAAACACAACTGTCACACCATACCCTGGCCAGTCATGAAACTGGCTTTCAAAGCTTCTCTGATGCGCAGCGCTCCCTGCTGCACTCTTCTAATCGCCCTGTTGTCTGACTGTGCAAAATTGGCAGTCAGGCGAGTTGCCTCAACCTCCCACCCCGCCATAAAAGTCTCCCCCTTACTCTCACAGATATTGTGGAGCACACAACAAGCAGCAATTACAATTGGAATATTGGTTGTGCTGAGATCTAACCGAGTCAGTAAACTGCGCCAGCGCCCTTTCAAGCCTCCAAAAGCACATTCTACCACCATTATGCACTTGCTCAGCCTATAGTTGAACTGCTCCTTACTACTATCCAGGGTGCCTGTGTACGGCTTCATAAGCCATGGCATTAAGGGGTAGGCTGGGTCCCTGAGGATAACTATAGGCATTTCAACATCCCCAACAGTAATTTTCTGGCCTGGGAAGTAAGTCCCTTCCCGCAGCTGTTCAAACAGACCAGAGTTCCTGAAGATGCGAGCGTCATGCACCTTTCCCGGCCATCCCACGTTGATGTCGGTGAAACGTCCCTTGTGATCCACCAGTGCTTGCAGCACCATGGAAAAGTACCCCTTGCGGTTTATGTACTGGCTGCCACGGTGTGCCGGGGCCAAGATGGGGATATGCGTTCCGTCTATCGCCCCGCCACAGTTAGGGAACCCCAGTGCATTGAAGCCATCCACAGTGGTCTGCACATTTCCCAAAGTCACTACCCTTGATAGCAGCTGGTCAATGATTGTGTTGGCTACTTGCAGCACAGCAGCCCCTACAATAGATTTGCCCACTCCAAACTGATTCCCGACTGACCGGTAGGTGTCGGGCGTTGCAAGCTTCCACAGTGCTATGGCCACTCGCTTCTCAACAGTGACGGCTGCTCTCATTTTGGTTTCTTTGCGCTTCAGGGCAGGGGACACCAAGTCCCATGAAAGTGGCCCTACGCATACGAAAGTTTCGCAGCCACTGGGAATCATCCCAGACCTGCAACACTATGCGATCCCACCAGTCTGTGCTTGTTTCCCGGGCCCAAAATCAGCGTTCCACGGCATGAACCTGGCCCAATGCCACCATGATCTCCCAATCGCCATAGGCCGTGCATCTAGGAACGTCTGTGTCCATGTCCTCATCAGTATAGTAATCGCACTGTTGTCGCTTCCTCGCCCAGTTTTGCAGGTACTGAACATACTGCTGGATAATGCGTGAGGTATTTACAATGGTCAAAACTGCAGCAGAGATCTGAGCGGGCTCCATGTTTGCCGCACAATGGCGCCTGCACGGGTAATCCTTGAAAAAGGGCGCGAAATGAGCTGTTTGGTTCAAGATGGCCGATAAAAGGCAGTAAATGGTTGTCTTCTGTAGCTTCCACGGGAGCCCAGGACAGCTTCCGCCGCTTTCTCCAGATTGTCTGTGCGGCTCTGTTCACGATGGGTGAGAAACAGCAGGGAACTGTTGCCTTCTGTAGCTTCCACAGGAGCCCAGGACAGAAAATATGGAAAAAGCAGCGGAAGCTGGGTGGCTCTGTTCACGATGGCTGAGAAATGGCGGGGAATTGTTGCCTTCTGTAGCTTCCATGGGAGCCCAGCACAGACAATCTGGAGAAAGCGGTGGAAGCTGTGCGGCTCGGTTCATGATGGCCGAGGACATTCAAAGTGCATTCAACATACCAGGAGACAGGTGGTGCACCGTGCTGCACCGTCTGCTGGCAGCATGGCGTCTGCCATAGCTTTCACGGAGGGAAGAGCGAGTGACGGCACACACCCAGAAAAACCCGCAAGAATGTTTTTGCCCCATCATGCACTGGGAGCTTAACCCACAATTCCAATGGGCGGCAGAGACTGCGGGAACTGCGTCCACAGTACCGAGGCTAGCATCGAATGTCGGAGCGGTGCACTGTGGTAGCTATCCCACTCCGCCGAATTCATGCGCTTTAGAGGGGACACATAATATCGAATGTATGAACTCGATTCGGGAAATTCGAATAAAATAACTTCGAATTAATTTCGTACTGTAGACGTATCCTCAGTGATAGTCAAGGGGCAGCTTTTCTCTGAAGGTCTGCTCCAATCCGGAGAGAACCATTCCACCAGGTTTTGCACTGACATACAGCTACCTGGTCCAGATTTGTGATTCAGCTCTGTTCCATTGGCCTGGGGTGCTATGTGGTCAGGTCTGCACTTCCATCATCTACCAAGTCACCATGAAGTCAATTCTCCTATGCTTCCCACTACAGGTGCTGTTGTGGGTCTGTAGGTTGCTGCAAAATCTGCCCTGGTGTACCTGAGCTGCTATGGCCAGAAGTAGGATGCACAGACTCTCCAGGTAGGGAACCAAAAGCCAAACACCACTCTTAGATAGAGTCCCTGTCCCTTGGGCCAGAGCTCCTGCTCTCTAGCACAGAGCCTTTTCCCTCCTCGCTTAATTATGTTACCAAAAGCCACTGCCATAATCTCAGGGCAACCCACGCACTCTAGGGCATATTCCTAAGATCTTTCATGGGTACCATAATAAATAACAAATAAATTAATTCTCATAGATACACAATCAAAACAAATTCCAAATAAAGCAACACATCCAGAAGGTAGAATTATTGGTAAGCAATATTATACTTCATGAAATGAACCTGGTCAGAGCTGTCTTTTTCTTCTTCAGCCTTGTAGAGGGAACAGAGAGTTCTGTCCCGCTATGTCTTCTGGCCCTGGGACTTACAATAATAATAACAAATGCTACAGGAAACCTATATCACAAGAAATGAAACTTGATTTCTTGTAATACTCCTCAGTCTCACTAGAGTAGACCTACTAAACTTGTCTATGTAGCCCTTCTGCAGGGCTTCAGGTAACTTGTCTTTCTATGTCCCATTATAAGAAAGGAAAGTAGCTTCACTTGAGAAGCCTTGATAAGAGGGGAAACAGAAGAAAGCCAATAAAAACACATTCATAACAACTGAAATAAACAAACTGGGTTGCCCCTATATTCTTTTTAAATATACCAAGGTATAAGAGACCATAAGAAAAAGAATTCACAAACCCCAGATAGGCAAAGATTATCCCAAGTATCAGTAGGAGAAAGCGTAATAATTTATGTCTCCTCAGTAATAGCAACCTGACACTGTTAACGTCAAAATTCTACCAAAAATTTAAACAGTAAACATTAGCTCATGGAGTACATTTCCCCCTTGCTGCTTCCTGTCAGGGCAATGTCATGGATGGGTGGTGCCTCAAGCAAGGCCTACATTCAGGCTCAGCAACACTGCTCTCAGATTCAGTCAGGGGAATATCACAAAAGGGCTCATGTGGTTCCACCTTTAGTTCGACTCTGTAGAGGATCTTAACCCACCCGCATCACCACAATATCTGTGTGCCTTTCAGTGGTGCGATAAATTATGTGACTAACATCTGTCATCCTTTCTCTCATCTTCCCCACCCGTGGTGGGAGAATTGTGTGTGCAGTGTAGTATTTCATTTTGATCTGGTTTTGTTGTGGTGGATTTAAAAAAAAAAAAAAAGAATGTAGACGCTGCTTTGTTTATATTGGAGAAGACAGTTTGAGTGCCCCTTGTCCTTGGAGTGGCAGGTAGGCAGGTTTGGGATGGTTCTAGTTAAACACCACCCTCTACTAGATTTTGTTTTGCTGGTCCCTAGGGTGATCAGTTAAGAAATATTTAATTCTAAACCAGACAAGTGAATTCCTTGGATCCTTAACTCATGTGGAAAATTACAATGTATTATGATATCTTGATTAGTTTATTATATTTGAAAAGGTGAACTTCCCTCTTGTGCTACTTTGACTGCTAAAGTTAAACATGACTGCCTTTTAACTTTAGATAATCACATGACATGAATGACTCCTTGCTGAGCAATTTGTTTGAAATAGCAATATAAAATAATCATACAAGTTAGATATGGACTAGTCCTAGGAAGCCATCAAATCCAAACCCTTTACAGCAATTTCCATCATTCAACCAATTTTAAAACTAAATTGTCTGCACATCAAACCATGCAGCGCTATGGGGCTCCGCTAAGTGAAGGGATTATAACAGCTACTGGGAGATGTATTCAGTTTTGTTGTAGCTGTGTCGGTCCTAGGATATTAGAGAGACAGAGTGGGTGAGGTAATATCTTTTATTGGAGCAATTTCTGTTGGTGAGAGAGACAAGCTTTGGAGTTTACACAAAGCTCATTCTGACATGAGCAGAACAACATAAGCTCATTCTGAGCTCTGTGTAAACTCGAAAGCTTGTTTCTCTCTCCAACAGAAGTTGCTCCAATAAAAGATATTACCTTACCCACCTAGTTTCTCTAGCTATTAGGAGACATATTTCCCTAGATATGTCAAAGCTGTTCATCAACTTGGTTGTCCACTGTCTTGTTTTGGAGTTCCATCTAGTGAGAGCATTAAGAATTACACCAGCCCAGAGAATGGAAGAAGTGAATATTCAGCATTAATTAGACGAATAACAGGATGTATGATTTAGACCGGGGTAGGCAACCTATGGCACGTGTGCCGAAGGCAGCACGCAAGCTGATTTTCAGTGGCACTCACATTGCTCTGGTCTTGGCCACCAATCCGGGGGGCTCTGCATTTTAATTTAATTTTAAATAAGCTGCTTAAACATTTAAAAAACCTTATTTACTTTACATACAACAATAGTTTAGTTATATATTATAGACTTATAGAAAGAGACCTTCTAAAAATGTTAAAATGTATTACTGGCACGCGAAACCTTAAATTAGAGCGAAGACTCGGCACACCACTTCTGAAAGGTTGCCGACCCCTGATTTAGACACTAAATCATGAAGTGCATGGAGTAATGGGGGAATACCACAAATGCCTACCAATCTCTTTGATGACCAGTTTGGTATTAGATTTCAATTCTTAGGCAATGTTGTACCATAATGTGGTGGAAGTAACTGCCCTTAAGGACAGCATAAACAGCATAAACAGCAATATGTACAGTAGACTGCATGACTTTTTTACGCTCAAGACGTGGCACTGACTCTGTTAGTCCTATACCAAGGGTCCTCCTTAAATCCATATAGCCATCATCCTTGGCATCCTCGTCAACGATTTGTACCAGCATTGAGCAAAAACAAGATGGCTCCTCGCCTGTTTTTTTAGATTTACGCAACCCTGGCTCGGTTCCTGCCTCATAACACCCCATCCTCGACCGTCACTTCTTAATCATTCATTTACCTAAGCAACATCTTTTCTGTTCACCTTGTCTGCCGATGACTCCCACGAGCTGCGGTCACCTTCCTCCTCCAGGCTGGACCAAAGGCCGTCATGCTCATCAGTTTTCCTCACAAGCGGTTGGGTTTCGGGGTCGGGTGCCAGCGTATCTATCAATGGCTCTGCCAAAGGGTTCCCCTCGGCTGTTCCCCCCTCCTCCTCTGAACTATTGCTGTTGTAGTGCTTTGTTGGTAGGCGGTTGAAGGCCCTCAGAGCTAAAACAAATTCCAAAGTTCTCCCAGGGGTGGTGAAGGATGTGACGTGCAGTCTATATGGTTTTATAAAAATATAATGTAACTGGGATATGCTTCATGCAAAAGGTCTCTTGTAAGGTATCATTACAAAGCTTATAATCTACTGAGTGTGATCAGCCTATTTGTATAAATGTACCACTCTTGTATCTAAAACTAGAAATACAAAATATAACTCTGAGGGCCTATTGTAATTATGCAAAGTGTGGGCCATTAATGGTGGTTTGGAATCTTGATGACTCCCATTAATCAGGACCATTGTCTGCAGATGGCTGTTTTACCTGTGAATCTTCCTGTATATGTGTGTGCTGGCAAGTGGGTAATGAAGTCTTGCAGTGACATGTGATCATGTCACCTGAACTGGAATCCATCTTTAACCTGGTGCTTTTCCAGTGAGGGGGGTGGAAACCCAGAGGGACTAAGGGTTCCCGCCTTTTGAAAAAGATATATAAAGGGGTGGAACAGAACAGAGAGAGGGAAGAGCCATCATGAAGAATCCCCTAGCTACCACCTAAGCTGGAACAAGAGCTGTACCAGGGGAAAGAATTGTGCCCAGGCCTGGAAGGTGTCCAGTCCAACTGAAGCATCTCTAAGGGTGAGATTATCTGTATTTAGTTTGATTAGACATAGATTTGCGCATTTTATTTTATTTTGCTTGGTGACTTACTTTGTTCTGTCTGTTACTACTTGGAACCACTTAAATCCTACTTTCTGTATTTAATAAAATCACTTTTTATTTATTGATTAACTCAGAGTATGTATTAATACCTGGGGGAGCAAACAACTGTGCATTTCTCTCTATCAGTGTTATAGAGGGCGAACAATTTATGAGTTTACCCTGCAAAAGCTTTATACAAGGTAAAACAGATTTATATGGGTTTAGACCCCATGGGGAGTTGGGCATCTGAGTGCTAAAGACAAGCACACTTCTGTGAGCTGTTTTCAGGTAAACCTGCAGCTTTGGGGCAAGTAATTCAGACCCTGGGTCTTTGTTGGAGCAGATGGGAGTGTCTGGCTCAGCAAGACAGGGTGCTGGAGTCCTGAGCTGGCAGGGAAAACAGGGATAGAAGTGGTCTGGGCACATCAGGTGGCAGCTTCCAAGAGGGTTTCCGTGATCCAACCCGTCACAAAGGAGTCCATGTTTCCTCTCAGCGTTTCCACGATTTCTAAAACACGTGTTCTTTGAACGAGATGGCATCTTCCGTGCGGCGCTGGGAGTTACGAGGGGTGGTGCTGCGCTCTGATTGGTAGAGGGTGGTAGGGGGAGCTCTTAGAGGGGTCACAAGACCCTCTTCTGGGCAGGTCATCCCGCCCCAGAACCTGCCCTATTTGGTCAAATCTGGTCTTGGGAAGGTCCTCTGCAGCTGATACACATCCTGATTGGTAGGGGATAGTGGCGGGACTTCTTAGAGGGGTCACATGACCCACTTCCGGATGGAGCACCCCACCCCAGAACTCCCTCCAATTGATCAAATCTCCTCTCAGGATGGTTCTACGGGGGCGAAGCCCACCCTGATTGGTAGAGGGGTCACATGCCACATTTTCTTTTAGTCACGTGCCATGATATGTGTTTTCTCCTTCACAGATTTCCAGAAGGGATGATGGTTTAAGATTATGAAACTAGCCAAACTAGTCTGGTAAATGGTTTGTAATACATTTCTGCCTGGTCCAAGGAACCAGTGAGCATTGAAAGTCATACTATCTCAAGAGCTAGCAAAGGAAAGTAGTGTATCCTGAAGTTCCAGTGTCGAACAGCACTTTGTTCTAGCCTTGGTGATTTGTGGGATCTTGCATCTTAAAAAAAAAAAACCCAAAACCACACGCCTTTGATTCCCATCTTGCCTCCACACTAGACACTTTCAGTTACAACCTGTTTTAAGTAGCTGCTGTCTCCAGAACAGTCCTGGTGTTCCTACAGTACCATGTGCCACCACCCTGAACTGTCACTTAAAGTTGGTGAATATCTCCACTGATGAGGAGGCAAATCCACAGTGGTCTGTGCTTGTGTAGCATCCTAACCTGTGACTCCGTCACTGATCGCATCCTAGTTCTTCTCTTTTCTTCCTTCCTCTCTCCTTCCAAGATCTCAAAAGGACTTTGACGCTCTTGCATAATATTGATTCTTGAAACTAGTACATTGTTGCCACTTTTTTCTTTCAACTTAATTTCCCAGATGCTAATAACTGATGTCGGTATCGAATAAGAATTATGATTTTAAACATTAGCCACTTACATGTTTGCACATTTAAGCTGTGAACAAATAACAAATAACTGCTCGGGCTTAGTGTAAATGAGACTCAGGACCTAAGTGTTATTGTTGCTAAGCTCCCTCATCTCTCTGGCTCTTCTGTACATTCTCATTCATAGTTATACTTCGTATCCACTACCTGTATTTTGGTTGTCATTTCTTGGTGTAGCCATATATGAGCTGTTCATTATGCTTGTTCCCATATTGCATTTCTATTGTCTTGATTGAAATAAACAATTGAGCTTTACAGCTTTATGACCACCAGGGGGCATATCACAGCTTGCATGACATATTATGTAGTCAGGTTTCAGAGGGGGAGCCAGGTTAGTCTGTATCAGCAAAACCAATGAGGAGTCCTTGTGGCACCTTAGAGACTAACACATTTATTTGGGCATAAGCTTTCGTGGGCTAGAACCCACTTCATCCAATGCATGGAGTGGAAAATACAGGAGCAGGTATAAATACATGAACAGATGGTAAGGCAAGTCACATCTATTAATGTATTTATACCTGCTCCTGTATTTTCCACTCCATGCATCTAATGAAGTGGGTTCTAGCCTACGAAAGCTTATGCCCAAATATATTATGTAGTATTCTAATGTCAATTGTAATGTCAGCATAGCACTGGTTTTCTTTATCTTTTATTTTCATGATTTTCCTTGGGCTTTTTAATTTCATTCAGAATTTGACCTTTTAAAATAATTTAATGCCAACTTCCTATAGCCATTGATTTAATTGTCTAATAATTCCGCTCTGAAACAATCAACACAAAGGTCATGCTATTCGTATTAATTGCTGTTTTTAATATCCCCAAAAATTTGGATCCCAAGTTTTTAAAATCCTAATAAACAGTTAATAAGTTAAAAAGAAGCAATAGTACCCAAACAGGTCACAGCTCCAGATAATATTCTGTTCAATTTAGAACATTTATTTTCTAATTCATTTTTATTGTTAAATTTAATCTAATAACTATTAAAAACTTGCTTTTTGATACCATTGTGAATAGCCTTTCCTCACATAGATCTCGCTGATAAATCACAAGTAAGGAATATAGTTAAAGCTCTATAGGCTTTGATTGTTTTTTATTTGTATTATAATAGTGCCTAGAAGCCGCAGCTGAGCTTGGGGCACTACTGTGCTAGGTGATATACAAACACATAGTCCTTGCCCACAGGTACTTACAATCTAAATAGATAAGACAGACAAAGGGAGGGAGAAATGAAGTATTATTATTCCCATTTTACAGATGAGGAACTGAGGCACAGAATAACTTGCCCATGATCACAGAGGAAGTCTGTGGCAGAACCAGGCTTGTAATATCAAGTCTTTAAAGAACACTATAGAATTATTTAGTGTAGCTGACAAATAAAAGTATATCCCAGTGAAGGATGTTATGCATTAGAATCTGATTCTAGAAAACAATGTGATTTCCGCATTTCCTGTTATCTTAAAAAAATGTATTACCATTACCAAGGAGTACTCCCATTACGGGGATGTTGTGAGGCTACATTCAATAGTGTATGTACATAAAACAGTCTCCACACAATGAAGTGGAAATGCAGAGCTAGATCCTCAGCTGATGTAAATCAGCATAGTTACATTAAATTAACTGTCTATAGGATTGGGGCCTAAATGAAACAAGCAGGTCAAATCCAGCGTTCATTGGATTACTGGATAATGATCTCATCTCAAGGAGGTCCATTTGTTTTGCTGATTTTTACATACACTTATGTGGATTCACTTCATTGTTGGTGCCATGAAAACGCAAAACTCATCCCCAAAATTAAACTTTCCTTTTGAGAAAATCGGAACATTATAATGGGAGAATAGCAATGAGTCTTGGCCTATGGTGCTTTCAGACGAAAAGTGTGGATATAATATGAGAGTTTTGAATAAGGCTTATCAAAGTTCAAATATAAAACCACACATCTTGTTCATGAAAGTTCTCCCCTGACTTTGAATTTTGTATCTAATTCATCACATTTCTAAAGCTTCCATCAGTGAGTTTCTAGGCTTTAGGACCTCAAGGCCTGCCCTCTTCCCTCCACACATGTCATGGTCAGAGTGTCTCATCCCAATAAAAGACTATCTGACCTAAGCTAGAATACCAATTTAGTCCTTGGGAGACCTGGGTTCTATTCCTGCCTTAGCCACTGATGACCTTGCGCAAGCCACTTAATGCCTCAATTTTCTCATATGTAAAAGGGGGATAATTATATTTACCTCCTTTGTAAAGCACTTGGAGCACTATGGATGAAAATGCTATATAAGAGCTAGCTATTATTATAATACCTTAGCATCTGGGAGCAGAAATATAGGTGGGAAGAATCTACTGATAGAGGTGTGGAGGTAGATAACTAAGAGGAAAGAGGCAATTTTCCTTCTGATCTTTCTGACTTTTTAAAATCTTTGATTGTGTTTTAACAATCAAACTGTGCAAAAAAAAGTCCAAATCAGAACAGAAAATAGCCCAGGTTTGCCCAGGTTCACAAGCCTGTCAAGCAAAACCAGGATTGAGCACAGTCTCAAGCAAAAGTAGGCAGAGTATCTGGCCAAATGCCTCCCTCCCCATGGGCTCAAGGAGAGATTCACTGTGTTGAGATGAAATTACAAGATACATTTATCCCTAAGCTATTTGAGTGTGGGCATGTTGTCCTTTATCAAATACTACCATTTAAAATCAGGAAATGTCTGACCCTTCCTTATTAGTCTGGGTGCAAAGCTGGTCATTCAACCAAAAAAGCCTCGATTAAGGTCTGTGAGGAGCAACCTCTTCATTACTGAGTATAATGGTTTATGATGTGTTAATTTTGTTGGATTTATCAACGGCATTTGACACTGTTAATCCCAGGATACCTGTCCATCAGCTGTCTTCTGTGCTTGGCATTCAGGGAGTTGCACTCAAAGGAAAAGCTTTGCTTCCTATCTCCCCTCTCCCCGCCCCCCCAAAAAAATTAATTACGGCAAAGAGTTAGCTTGACCCTTACAGTAAACAAAAATTACAAAGATTTTGCATATAGCAGAACAGTAAAGCACAGATTCTGTTTAATTTTTTCAGGAGCATATTCAATAGTCAATAGCATATTCAAAGTCGATGTGCTGTTTAACATACGTCACTGCACATCATTGCACAACTATACAATGTGTTGTAAATCTAATCTAAACTTTCATATTATGCTTTTATTTCCACGATACCTGAGTGTCCCAGAAAGGCTATCTTCTCAGCCATAGCAGCGTGTGCTCTAACTTCCTACCTCCTTTCCCCTTAGTCAGTTCCTATGATTTTGCTGTGGATGCATCTCAGGTGTCAATCTTGAGTTCATAGATATTTGGATTCATCTGATCTAATCAAAACATCAGTCAGTTGCAGGTATCAAGAAAAACAACAACAGCATTTATATGTGCCAAGATACAGCAGCAGAGAGAAAAATTCTGTCTGGCCAACAAAACAAAATATTCGTTTTCCTTTGAGGACTGTCAGTCCAGATCCCCACACTTGGAAAGTGCTCATTTACTCCATACAAACCTGCAATCCTCTAGAATATTCTGACCATTAGGGCTCTACAGACCAGACCTTAAGCCATGAAAGTGCCCTATACAAAACACTATGGTACGGAGATATGGCCTCACCAAATTCAGTTTCTTCTAGTTGCAGAAGGAGCAAGTTGGAGCTTCCTCTGGTCCTCTCCCTTTTAGAGGGTCAGTTTTCCTGCCCTTTAACTAGAGATAATTGTTAATACTTTAGGAATTTTGTAGATAAAAAAAAGTTTTTGAGTTCTCTTAGGGCATGTTTCCCCTCTTTTTTTTTAGGAGGACCTGAGTCCCTGTTAACTGTTAGGGAGAGTGGAGCCCACAAAACAGACAGATTTAAATAAAGCCCTTTTTGTAGTTCAAAATCCCCCGTCTTTTATCTTCACTCCTGAAGTCTGAGAGGCTTGGGTGAGGGGCATATGTTAGATTGATGCTCCATCTCCCTGAATGTAATTAGTTGGGCATGTAAGGATCTCAAGTTCCACTGTGAGCCATACTGACAAAGGGTTGCTTTGAGAAGTTACCTAACTGCTATTTGTCTGTAGGGCTTCCTTTTGAGTGCTGTGAAAACATTCATCCCTGGCGATGGGCAAGGGTGTGGATGGCAGCCAGCTGGGGAGCCTCTTGCAGAACATCTCACTTGGAAGTCATGCTGCCAGTTCCACTGGGGTAAAATCCATTCCCCCCATCCTCCAGCAGAAGAATGAGGCTTTGTGAAAACTCACATAGTAGAATTCAATCTCTAAAATTAATGTAATTACAATGAGTGCAATCATTCTTCATATGGGGATTAGAGCTCTGCTATCACGTTAAATATGGGTCTAAGATGCAGAGAAATTACTCAATCCACATGGATTTTTTAATATTTTGGACAGTCTTTATCTAATGTATTTTATACTGGGTTCTGTTTAGATTAGAACTTTTCTAATTTTGATTTCTAATTTCCGGACACAGGGAAGATCACATGATCCACTAATGAGCTACTCTGGAGTATATTAAAACAATTGGTCTGGGCAGATTATAATTATCAGGGATCTTGGGAACTGAATAATAAGTCTCTTAAAGACCTGAAGTGGATGACACTAATAAAAACAACAATTTATCAACACTATTAATAAAGTGATAATCCAGGAACCATGGAAGTATTTTATGTGATGTGAGCTAAAAGAGCTATTAACAGTTGATTAAACATCTGAAATTAAGAAGTAGGGAAGAACTGGTCAGATTAGAAAAAACTGTAGAAATAATGATTCAAAAGAAAGTTGTCAGAATATGAGCTGAGTATGCTTTTACCTAACAGAATTTAACATACACCTGGCGCCCTCCGGCAAAATTAGTATGAATGGGAGAGCAAAACTGACTGATTAACCATTATGAAATGGGGATTATGAAAGAAGGCACCAGCCTGACTGATGAAGATGCTGACTTTGTGAATAACTTGTGTAACAGCACATGTCTGGGTTGCTTTAATCGTGGATCCTACCACAAATTTGTGTTCTCCACCCCTAATCCTTCCGGGGACTGTCACTCCAGTTCCTGCTACTGCTGCTTCTGATTATGCAAGAGAGTCAGTCTCTCTTGCCACTCTGCTTCTTCCTTTCCAGATGCAGCTCTTGTGACTACTTCTCATAATGCATCCATCACCACAGCATCTGAGCACCATGTCATATCTGTTCTGCTGATCAGTCAGCAGTAACAGCTGCGTTGGCTCATTCACCTTCAGCTCTGGTTACCTCTGATACATCTGCCTTGTTGACATGACTTTGGTGTGTTTGTGTTGCTTCCAATCATGGAGCATGATCTGCTTCTTGACAAGGACTTTGACCATCTCCTGAGCTCAAAATGCCCCACTGTTTCTGGGTATAGATTGTAACCCACTAGCCGTCCACTTTACCTGAGGACTTTTAAACAAGTGCTGCTGAGCTGGTCCTTAATAAGTCCTGTAACATTAATTCCTCTCAGGCTCAACTAGCAGAAATGGATCATTTCTGAATTCTCTGGAATTCATATCTGTAGACTTGACCATCTCTAGCTTGAAACTGCAAAAAAAGATTTTCTATTTTTTTATTTATTTCATGAGCCTACTGGTAAAAGAGAAGATTTTGATATGGAATCTCCGGAAACAGAACAAATATACTAAGGAGGTGGAAACTTTATAATTTGAATTGATTAAAAAAATTAAAATGGAGTAACATCATGGAAAGGTAGGGAACTGGCACTGGGAGTATCTGATGGGAGGAGGACAGTTGGTGAAAAGAAGCAAAATCTAAAGCAAGTAAAGTTGCTAGATGCACTGTATGAGACTTGTTCTAGGTATAAGGGACTGGCGAGAAAAGTGAAAAGCAGACAGCAGAATGAAGTGTGTATGGAAAGGAATAGAAGGAGAGATGTGAAAATAGGGACAACACAATGAAGAACTTTGAAGGCGAGGAGTTGGAGTAAAATTAGGAAGGATTCAGCAGAGTGGATAAATTATAGATAAATAAGCCTTGGGATACACATCTAGAAAGTTCAGTAATGGGGAAAGATGTCATTGGGGACGAAAGATCTTGAGAGGACGGGGAGGAGAACTACTGGTTTTTCTTCCTTAATAGCATTTTTTTTTTTTTTGCTAGGGCACCAAGACCAGAGCTGCCTCTTCCTTTCTACCTATCCCTTCTAGTATTACTTTCCTTTTTTCACCACTCTGGTCCTCTAAAGTGTCTGGTTACTGTAGGCGGCTCTTATTTTGCTTTGGCTGGTCTGTAAAAAGCAAAGTTCTCTTCTGAACTCAGGCTCCCCAAATCATATTAGGAACTAATTATGTGATGGCCCATGTCTGTTTCCCAGCATGCATGGTGGAAGGAGATTAATTTTCCATGCTGAATAAATAGCCAATTGCGCCCCAGAAAAGTTGTGTCCCAAAGGGTTGGCAATCTTACCCCTTTAAAACAAAGCTCTGATGATCCACGGGTGGGCATATCCCTTCTTTACAAAAAAAAAAAAGTTCTACTCTGTTCTGACAACTCTGCACCTTGTCAAGAAACTCTGAAGCCACCTTATCAAGAGCAGTTTTTGGTTCCAAGAAATTATTTCCCTGACTCACTCTGTGCTCGCCTTCTGCAACCTCAGCTAAGAGGTGTATAAGTTAAAATGATTTTCTTGTCTCCTCTCACTTCAAACAAGTTGACTCATCACAATAGAGCGGCAGGAGCTCAGGCTCCTTCTCTCCCTGCCCCTCTGCAGCGAGAGGGCAGGTCATAACCGGGAGAGAGAGGGAACACCCGACCCACTGCTGTCTCTTCTCCTGGGGAGAGTGGGTGCTCTTGCGGCTAAGCCCCTGGACTGTGATTTGGAGACTTGTGCTCAGTTCTAGGGTGACTAGACAGCAAATGTGAAAAATTGGGACGGGGTGGGGGGTAATAGGAGCCTATATAAGAAAAAGACCCCAAAATTGGGACTGTCCCTTTAAAATCGGGACATCTGCAGTTCCCAGCTCTGTCGCACCTTCCTGTGCCAAATCAGGTAAACCACGTGGTCGCTCTCTGTGCCTCAGTTCCCCCATCTGTAACATGGGGCTCATCCTTGAGATTCCGCCTCCTCCTAGTCCTGTGTCTGTGCAGCCCCTAGCACGATGGGGCGCCTCTCTGGGGTGGGCACGGAGCCCCCAGACGGTGGCTGTGCCTTGTCACACCCTGCTCTCCCCTAGGGGAATCTCTCATCCCCCGCTGCCTCCGTCTCCCCCAAGCCCAGGGAGAATGGGGAGTGTGTCCCCTCCCGCCCCCAGCGGCCTTGCCTCTAGTGTCATGGCCGGCGGCCGGCACACGCGCGTCACGTGACGGGGCTGGGCGGAGGGGCGGTCACGTGGCGCAGGCGCCGCCGCAGCGCGTCGCGAGCCCGGTGCAGTCTGTCCGCGCCGCTTACGGGCAGCATCAGCCGCCGGGGCCGGGCGCGCGAGAGATGCCGCCGTCCGAGTGCCGCAAGCCGGCGGGCCCGGGCTGCCGGAGCGGGGGTGAGTGCGGGCGAGCGCGGGGCTGGAGCCCCTGGCCAGAAGCGGGGGCGGCGCCGTCCGGAGCTGCCAGCCTGGCGGGGAGGCGCAGGCAGCCGGGCTCGCCCCTGTGGAGCCAGCGGGCCAGCCCCTGGATCCCCCCTTCCCCCGAGCACGGGCGGTGGCCGCGCACCCGCTCTGCTCATGCTAGGCGGTCAGGGGAGCCCCCCCCCCGGCTCAGAAACTCCTCCCTGGGCAGCCCGGCCGGGGCCAGGAGTCCGGCTGCCTGCAGATTCAGGAAGACGAGGCTGGGGGATGGGCCGCGGGCATTTCACACGCAGCGGCGGGTGGGTTTGGCGCCATCAGAACTTGACACTTGTCGCACTGGAAACAGGTTCTGTAGGAACCGACTGGGTGTTTCTCTTCCCCTCCCCTCGGAAGGGCTCGTACCAACCACTGGCGAGAGGATTTCTTAAGGTCAGCTGCCCATTAGACCTGAACATCAGTGTCAGAGGAGAACTGGGTCTGAAATGAGGCAGTTCTCTCATTGCGAGGGACAGATGAGAAGCATGGAATAGAGAAGGTGCAATATGCAGGCTCAGTGCATGTACCTTCCCAATGAACAAATGGGTTTGTGGCTCTACTCTGCCTCCCCTTCTAAATCGGAAGTCCAGAGTGCTGAACTGGGTGAGCTTTAGGGTGTAAATTTAAATAATATTGTTATATCTGGTAAAAACTTTCCTAAGAAGACAACCTCTAGGCTAGCTTGAGTTTTACCAGATGGGATGGATGGCAGCAGGGCCTTTTTCTTACCTGTACATACACCTCGGTGAGCAGCAGGCATCAACTAGACTCTCTGTAGGTAGGGTAGGGTGGAAATTGTATAACTATAAGTCTTTAAAACTAGTCCTCTGTATGTTTATAGTCCTACTCTGCTGCCGCCAGTGCCTGCGTGGATTCCCTTGCAAGGAGGAGCCAGGCATTCTCTTCCTTCCTACTTCTCAAAAAACCTCACTGTATCTAAACCTGCCATAACTTCCTAGCCAGGGAGTTTATTCTTAATCTCTTCTCTATGCGTTTTCTGTGGCTTCCATTGTATGGTGCTCAGCACTGAAATGTCTCTCCCCTCTTCACAAATAAGTGGTTATTTTACATGGCTGGGGTCCAGCCCTTCAACTGGGCATCTTGCAAATTATTTTTAGTTCATAAAGAGGAAGATAGCTCAAATGCCAGAAGTGACTTGAGACTAACAATCCCTATGTGGTCTAGTGCAGATCCTTAGTCTGTGTTTGCAAGGTGGAAAGACTTCCCTCCACAAATTTGCTGTTGACAGAACAACCAAAAGCTCTCCGCTGTTACTTTCTGGGCAGCACAGTGGGGTTGGCTTGCTATGCATCTGGCTCTGGAAGCACAGACTGCATTTAGAGGCTACTGTTCCAAATAGCCTTCTTTTTTCAGCTTCTGCCTAGGTGGCTAAAACTGTGGTTGAGACTATTAAAAAAAACCAAAAAACCCCCCAAAAACAGTACCATTGCCTTTGATAGCATCTCTATAAATGGCATCCTGAACTTGACATTATCAGCTATAGTACTGTACAGAGAACAGCTCCCATTGTTCCATAAATAATTTTAAATGTTTTCACTCTTTTAGTTCTCTATAAACAATCTGTGCTTTGTCCACTTTCTCTTGTGGTCAGGGTGTTGATTTCTGGGTCACAGTTGTGGTATCATGTTAAAAGATTTCATGAATACTGTAATTATGCAGGTCACAGGTTCAATAGCCCTCTTCTAGTCTAGTATTTGCTATTACACTTGTACTTCTGGAAAGCTCATTTTAGTTTAGCATCAAATCACTGGAATCTTTTGCTTATTCAGAAATATTAAATATGTCACTTGCATGGACTGCTTCTGAATATGATCTACTCTAGAGGTTCTCTAACTTTTTCTTAACGTGGACCACATCTTAATAGAGATGCACTCACCTCCCTTTTAGTCCTGATTGTGCAGCCAATTTCCCTCTGATTTGTGATCACATAACCTCCCTCTGGCCACTACAGCAACTATTGATCTAGAAAACTAATATTAGGAAAATAATGTGTTTGTTGTCTGCTGAAATTCAGATGTTGGAAAGTAGTCAGCTCATTGCAGACTGCAGTTTGGAATTCTCTGCTCCCATCAGCCTGCATAAGTGAAATAGCCAACAAGTGGGTTAGACTTTCTCGACCTTATAGTAGAAAAGCATCAAAGTCCTGAGGGGTTTTAATAATCAACCATTTGGCCTCTCCAAGTGTAATTGATTTAGAAGAACTGCATTCCTTCTTCCTAGCCCTCTCAGCTGCAGATTTAAGCTCTTGCAGAGTTCATGAGCTCTTCAGCAGCAGGGGAGGGAAAGAAACCAAGACTACATCTCTAATAAGCTCTTCATCTGTCTCTCTCAGCTGAGGAAGCTGGGTAGCAGGCTATGAGGTGTGTGTATACAGTATCTGGGAATCCTGACTGAAAACTCCAGAGCCTGTTGCCTGGCTCCATTATCTAAAAGTTTTGAGTTGTCTCTGCAAAGACAGTTCTCTTGTACATAGGAATAAAAGTCCAAAGAATTCTTGATCAGGTGTGTTGTGTCAGTGGTTATAAAGTACATGTAAAATAGTGACCTTGGTAACAAATTTCATATTGATGTAAAATTAGAGTAGATGAAATGTCAAGCTACTCAAAGGAGACAACATGGTGGGGTGGAAATGGAAAGGTGGGTTACTAGTACTTAAGAAATTTGTCTGAACATACTGTGCAGTAGAGCAGCAAAGATTGCATTAGAGTGCATACCTAGTGGCGTTTAAAGATAAAGGAACATTCTAACTGGAGCGTATGCAAACAAACTGATTAACACATAGGGAATAAGAAACTTAGAAGTTATTAAGCAATATGTTGTGATGGAAAATGCAGAGCACTCTGTGGAAGAGGGATAGGTAACTACATGGGTGAAAAGGACATAGAGGGAACCGTTTTTCATTTTATCAGTCTGAATGCTAAGGTAATGCAACTAAAGATTGCAAAGTCTAAGCAACTGGCAGGGCTGAGTCTAGCAATGCGATGACTGTACTGATTAATGAAGGAAATATGAAGAGGAAGCCAGGAGCTGAAGAAGCAAAATCAAGTGCGGAAAGGTATTGCTAAAGGATGGACAGTTTACTGAGTTTACCATCTGTCCAGAACACACTAGAGAATAACATCTCCTGCCTGTTTGTATAACATGAGGTTGTCAAGTAGCATTAAACTAATCAACTTGAGTAAGAATAAATATCACGCCATGATCCTTGAGAAATGCAGTGTTGAAACCATTTTTGCATGCTGTATGAGGACACGTATGTAGATATATTTTTGCAAGTACAAGTATAAACACCTGTTTTACTTCCTCAATCATTTTTATTGATGTGGTGAAGCCAATTAAGAGCTATGTATAGCTGTATTCACTTGAAGTTCATCTTCTGTTAAAGGACTTTGGAGATGGATAAAGACAAACTGCATTTAAACAAGAATCGGTAAGATCGTCCTCTAAGCACATGGTGAGTGCTTGGAGAAAAAGTGCAGCTGCTGCTGCAACTTTTTATCTGTACAAAGCCCTGTTAGCAGAGAGAACTTGGTTCAATAGCTGACATTTAGTAACATATGTAAAAAATGTGGGTGGCTCTCTCGATGCAATAGTTCAAGGACTCAGTAAATGCTGCTTGCTATAATGTGTTAGCATGCTGTTTCTCTTGACTATCAGTGTAAATTGTGTAACTATTTTTCTTAATACTTCACTTGTAAATTATGTACAAACTATTCCACTACAACAAAATAAAGCTCACTTTTAGAAAATCCGTGTACTTGGAATATAAGTGTAGTACTGACGTCAAGTACATTTACAAAGATACAAGTCTTATTCCCCTATAACAGAGGTGGGCAAACTACGGCCCGCGGGACCGTTCTCCCTGGCCCCTGAGCTCCTGGCCCGGGAGGCTCTGGGCCGCGGGGCGGCGAGCTCCTGGGGCAGCGCAGCTGCAGAGCTGCGGCCTGAACTGGTGCTCTGTGCTGCGTGTTGCATGGCTGGCTCCAGCCGGGCGGCATGGCTGCCTGTCATGGTGCAGCCGCGCCGCCAGCCACCGGTGCTCCAGGCAGCGCGGTAAGGGGGCAGGGGGTTGGATAGAGGGCAGGGGAGTTCGGGGGGTGGTCAAGGGCCAGGGGTGTGGATAGGGGTTGGGGCAGACAGAGGGTGGGGAACAGGGGGGTTGAATGGGGGCAGGGGTTCCGGGCGGCAGTCAGGAAGGAGAGGGGGTGTTGGATGGGGCGGTGGGGGGCAGTTAAGGGCAGGGGGTCCAGGGGCGGTCAGGGAGAAGGGGTGGTTGGATGGGGCAGGGTTCCTGGGGGGGGGAGGAGGGGTTGGTTGGGGGAGCGGGGGGTCTGGGGACTGTCAGGTCACAGGGAGCGGGGGGGTGTGGATGGGGCAGGAGTCCGGGGGGGCTGTCAGGGAACAGGGGGGTTGGATGGGGCAGGAGTCCTGGGGGGCCATCAGGGGTGAGAAGCGGGGGCCATGCCATGCCATGCCATGCCTGCCTGTTTGGGGCGGCACAGCCTCCCCTAACCGGCCCTCCATACAATTTCTGAAACCCAATGCGGCCCTCAGGCCAAAAAGTTTGCCCGCCCCTGCCCTATAACCTGACTCATAAAGACTTGGAGGTGTAATAAATATGCAGCTTAATACACTGCCTAATATGTGCCTGAACTGCAGTATTGATTTAAATGTTTGCATAAGAATAGTCTCATGCACTGTACCTCAGTTCCCTCCTATGTGACAGGTTGCTTGCCTGGGGTAAGGATTTTTGCAGTGGTGCTGCTTCTCCAATATAAGCCTTCAGTCTGGATGTACTGCTTTGGTGTGATTGACCCTGGTTTGAAACTGGAATAAGGTGCACTGTTATGAGTCCTGCTTTCCACCACTGGAGAGTATCTACATTCAGGGTTTGTGGTGGTATAAGTATGCTGGCTAAAAAACAATCCCAAATGTAGGCAAGCTACAGTTCTCTCTGCTTGTCCTCTTTGTTACATACAATAGAATGAGATATCCATAACACCTGCGCAAACATACCAAGCATTGTGTATCTTGCACAACACATCTACATCACTGTAAGTACGTTAAAATCAAGGTTTGAAAAACAATTAAACATCCTGAGACTGATAAGGAGTGAGGGTGGAGCCCCTACTCCCAAGATCTAGTTGCTCAACCTTGGAGGACAGGGGTGGAAAACTCTTCCTATTTTGTATTGGTAGAGATGTTTGAGATCAAAGCTTAACCTGTTTGTGTGCTGGGCTGGATTGTCTTCTACTTTAAGACTAAGGGCTTGGCTACACTTATGAGTTACAGTGCATTAAAGGAGCCCCGGGCACACTAGCTCACCACCCGTCCACACTGGTACTCCACCTTGGCGAGTAGAATAACGTTTGATGCGCCCCCGCTGGAGCGCCCCAGCGTCAGTGTGAACGAGGTGTTGCATTACTGCGCTCTGATCAGCCTCCGGAAACATCCCATAATCCCCTTAAGTCAAGTGGCCACTCTTGTCATTGTTTGGATATGCCCTTTGAAAGCTCCGTTTGACAGCCGGCATGCTGATCTGCTCCGAGACAAAGCAACCATTACTGTGGAGTGCTGTGTGAGAGAGAGAGAGGCGGGGTGAGGGAGGGGGAGGTCTGCTGCTGTCTGAACTTACAAGACAGCATGCTGACATGCTCTCAGCCCCCCAAAAACCCACTCTCTCTCCCCCCACAGACACACAACACACTCCCTGTCACACTCCACCCTCCCCCCCCATTTGAAAAGCATGTTGCAGCCACTTGCATGCTGGGATAGCTACCACAATGCACGGCTCTCTGTGGCTGTTGCAAGAGCTGCTAATGTGGCCACGCCAGTGCGCTGTCAGTGTGGACAGACTATAGCGCTTTCCCTACTGCGCTCTACAAAGGCTGGTTTAACTCAAAGTGCTCTACATCTGCAAGTGTAGCCATGCCCTAAGACCATGTCTATTTGAGAAGCTGAACTGGTGTAATAAAGTTGATTTAAAATTGATTTATTTAATCAGTGCAAAACACTTAAATGTGCTTGAGTCAACTTAGCTTGCGTCAGTTAATTGATGTAAGTGAAACAGGTTTAAGTAAGGGTGAATTGATGTAAGTGAAAATGGTTTAAGTGCATTTACATGGAGGTTCTCCATGGTTGAACTAGAACAATCTGTAAACTTGACTTTGTTAAATCAGTGTAGATTTTCTTGTACAGATGAGGCCTAAATCAGATATTGCTTAAACCTAAAAGGTGACTAATTACTAGAAACAATACCTCCTTCTCAAAAGTGTAAAACTCAGTCTGTATGGCAAAAGCTAATGACATTTACATTTGAAGTTAAAGAATAGAGAAAAATCCTCTCCTTTTCAGTATTTGCTTGTGGCTAGCTTGCCAACTGCTAAAGCCTAATTGTGTCCAGTTCTTATGGTCTCTCCCACTGTCCTGCTGGGTAACCAAACCTACTGGCTTATTTGTCAATGAACTTGCTTTCTGTGGTGTTGCCTACAGTAGACGGGGTTTGCTGGTATAGTTGTGAGCAAACCCTTATAGTGGGGATGCAGTTTGTACTAATGAGTTCTTTTGTTCGCTGAACAAAATAAAGCCATACTGGTAAAAGCAGTTGTTTGCTTTTAAACTGCATCTACACTAGGGCCTGGTCTACACTAACCCCCCAATTTGAACTAAGGTACGCAACTTCAGCTACGTGAATAACGTAGCTGAAGTCGACGTACCTTAGTTCGAACTTACCGCGGTCCAGATGTGGCAGGCAGGCTCCCCCGTTGACTCCGCGTACTCCTCGCGCCGAGCAGGATTACCGGAGTCGATGGCGAGCACTTCTGGGTTCGATTTATCGCATCCAGACAAGACGCGATAAATCGAACCCAGAAGTTCGATTGCCTGCCGCCGAACCAGCGCGTAAGTATAGACAAGCCCTAGGTATTTTGTCTGCATAGCTGTGTGTGTTGAGGGTGTGATTTCCTCCCATCCACCTGGAAAACTATGCTGGGAAAACCTTTAAGTATAGATCTGGTGTGTGTTACTAAAGATTGCATTTGATGCAGTCCTGGAATGGATTTTCATTAACATTACATGAACAGACCCATCCTTTTTGAGGGTGTTTTGTAGGCACAGTTCTGGGACAGTATATCACTAATTTCAGGTACACAGTTTGTAGTTTTTTGTATAGAGATAGGGAGTTGTCTCAATTTATCACAGAGCTCAATTGTCGCCATCATTGTTTACCCTGAGTCTTTGGACCTGATTTCCTACTCTTTACTTTGGCAATACTCTAACTCTCTTTATTTCAAAAGAACTTTTGCCTGATTCAGGATTTCACAATCATACCCCTTCCATCCCCCATTCCTTCTCTTCCTTGGACTAATGATTGTAAGTATTTGTCCACAGTGGAACAGTCATTGGGCCAGAGAGAGAGAATAACTCTCTCTGGTCCAGTCATTGGCGAACTGACCTACAAGGTAGGGGACCCTGAATCCAGTCCCCCTGTTTCAACCACTGTTTCATTATTTATTCAGAGCACAACAGCTTCAACAGGAGAGATTGTGGAAGCCCCACATCAAAATATCCCATAGCCCAGTGGTTAGAGCAACCTCCTGAAAGGTGGGAGACACACCCCTCTCTGTCTGAGGAGGAAAGAGGAACAGGGAACTGAATCTTGGTCTCCCACATCCCAGGTGAGTGTTCTAACCACTGGGCTAATAGTTATAAGATGGGTGGTGACACTGCTGCCACCACCACATGCTCCTTCTCTGGCTGGATTTTGAATAGAACTCCATCTGGTAGGTGTCCTCTGAGCATGCCTCCTGGGTCAGGCCCCGCACACAGCTTAGGTGGCCGAATGCCTGTCTTTCCCTGATTTGTGAATTGCTCCGGGACCATGGGCGCCAGGTTTGTATAATTTTTGGTGGTGTCCAGAACAGGTCCCAACCCCAGCCCACCTTGCTCCTCTCCGCCCTGCCAGCTCCCGGCGTCGCTCGGGGGAGGAGGGGAAAGAGGCAGGGCGGGGACTTGGGGGAAGGGGTGGAGTCGGGGTGGGGCATGGGCGGAGCAGGGGTGGGAAGAAGCAGGGTGGGGCAGAGCAGAATGGGGCGGGCTGGGGCCAGGTCACTCACTGCTGCCAGCACCAGGCCCCCCACTAACTTTCCAGGTCACTCTCTAACTTTCCAGGCCACCCTGGACCCCGCATCTCCCCAAAGCATGGGGCCCCCCAAAGCGCGGGGCCCGGGGCAGTTGCCCCGGTTCTTCCTATGGACGGGATGGTTCTGAAAATATAAGCCCAAATATTGGTGGAGCCGGGACCACCTTCCTGAATATTGGTGGAGCACGGGCATCACGGGCCCATATAACTCTCCGCCTATGTCTGGGACTTAGGCAGGAGATAAGAGTGAAGCATCAATGTACATGTCCAGAGGCAGAGACATAGATACCTAAGGAAATTTTACTCTGAAAATTTAGATGCCAAGTGAGTTTAGGCACCTACAGGGTTCCATGGATGGTTTGTGGATACAGTGGAGACAAAACTGGAACTTAGGTGCCTAAACCTGAGGTTAAGGCACTTGCGTCTGGGGTTTAGATGCTTGCATACCTTTGTGGATTCCCACCTTGCTGATCTTCCCCTAAATGACTTGCCTAAGGTCACACAGGAAGTCTGGGGCAGAGAAGGAAATTGAACCTGGTTCTCCCACAGTTCAAGCTAGCGCTCGAACATGGAGCTGAAGTAAGTCAGGCTATATTCCAGTATTCTTCTACACATGGTGGTGATTTCTGTAGGCATTATTGAAAAAGTGGGTGTGGTTCAAGAGAATCTTCTGTAAATAGAAAAGAGGGGTATAGGCTTAATTCAACCAATATTTTTAGTTTCAGCACAGAGAAGGAAAGTTTTTTATGTTAAAAAGTGAAAGCCACATGTCTCAACTGTTCCCTGTGGCTCTAATACGAAGAGTATCCTCTTCAGTTCTATGCTGAACCTCTGAAATCAATGGGATCACAGAGATGCAGCTCGGCTCCGTGTCCATAAAGTAAAACATTTGTTTGAACTGTTTCTTAAGCTTGTTTTTTGAATGGTTTATGGCTCTTGTTCTAGGTATTTTAGTAACAAACAATACACCCAAAACGATTAAATTGAAACTGGAATATAGTCATGACAATTGTCGGAATGTGCCATCTGATCAGGAGGCACTACGATAATACAAAATATAATAAGCAGGAAAAACAGAACTGGAGTTGGGAACAACGGTTTCAAGGGGAGAGAGATACAGCAAGCAGGTATAAAATGGCTACTCTCTGTCTGTAGCTCCTTTGCCAAATTAAAGAGCCAGTCCCTGGAGAGACATGTGGGGAGAGAAGTTCCTATAAAAAGACAATGCCAAAGTGGAGCAAGGTTAATAGGAATTAGGTAGTTACCAATGAAGGTGCTATTGTAGGAGGGGGATGCTCCTATGTACCACTGTATCAGAATACACCTCTACCCCGATATAACGCGACCCGATATAACACGAATTCGAAGATAATGTGGTAAAGCAGCGCTCCGGGGGGGGGGGGGGGGGGCTACGCACTCCGGCAGATCAAAGCAAGTTCGATATAAAGTGGTTTCACCTATAATGCGGTAAGATTTTTTGGCTCCCGAGGACAGCGTTCTATAGGGGTAGAGGTGTATTGTGTTCAGATCATGGTTTAACATGTGCATTGGGCCAAATTCATACCTGGTATAAGCAGGTCCTTTTCCAGTGGAGTTGCACTTGCTCATGAAAAGTCTGAATTTGAACCACTGCCTGGACTGTCCAAGCTCGGAGCGGTCTGTCAGCTTTCTCAGAGGCCTTTCAAAACAAATCAATAAAACATGCATGTACTTCCAGGTTGACCAAATTCAGTCAAGGAGGCAGACTGCACAGCCGTGTTGTACTGAAATCAGTGGGTGGAGTCTGGGCAGAGGTTCTGTATGCAGCCTTAATTCTGGCATTCCTGACAGATGACCGCTTAACTTTGCCAACTTAACACTTCTAATGTACATAGTTGTATGGGATCTCCCAGATATTAAAATGAAAAAAGAAAACACCTAAAAAAATTTAACTCTTCGTGACTGGTTGAGCTTCTGCTGGCTTGCAAAAAATAGGCCAACAGCACGTCCTTTCCATGATCAAAACTATTAGGAAAGATTGTCAGGTCTCTTTAGGAGGTCTGCTTATAAGGTACATCAGAGAAGCCCTCCTTTACCTTTGATCCTTATACAAGATGCTCCAGCCAGGTCTTTTTATCAGCCCATACACACTTTACGTGTGTTTTCCCCTACACAACAAGGCTCTACTCCTGCAAACAATTCCACACAAATGGACCCCTCTGCCCTCATTAAGCTCATTGCAGGATTGGAACTTTAATTGGAACTTTAACTTTAACGTTTGCATGGTACCTGAGCAAAATGTATTGTGTGCGCTCAGTGTTTAATGGCTTAGAACTCATTGGCCCACTCAAAAGTATTTCTGCTCAGTGAGTTCTGTTTTGCTGCCAGATTTCAGTGCTTATCCTCCAACTCTTTTGGCAGGAAGACTGTTCAAAAGAAGTCTCAATGTTTTTATTGTTTATAATGGGAAAATGTCTTTTCTACGTTCCTTACGATAGAGGGGGGAAAAAGAGCGAAACCATATTTGCTCAACTAAAAAAGATCAACTTGAAGCAGAAGACAAGCCCCCAAAGTGAAAGATGAATAAAATTACAATTTGAAAACTGAGGAGCAAAGGGGTGGTTAGAATGGAAACTCTTATACCATCTTAACTATTGTGGTTCCTACCACTCCAACCATAATGTACAGTGTATAGAGACTGTGGAGATGGATGCCTTAGTAATAATATGCATAGCTAGTATTTACACCTCTGTAGTAATCAGCACTGCAAGGTCTTGTGATTGCTTACTGCCAAACATACAGCTCATACATCAGTTAAAAAAAATAAATCTAACTGCTCTCTGGGGCAGGATATGCCGCCAAATCAGAAATAGTTTTGCTGCATTTGTTTCCCAAGATTTCATCCAATTTAGCCTATTACAGAGAGACTTGTATTTGTTGCCACAGTTCTCAGTTAGAATTTATGAGCCGCACTCAGCAGGAAAGTGTTAAGTTTTAGGCTCAGTGTTTTATTGTTCACTGAGAATGAAGACACCAACTGGATTTGACCGTAACTGCAGCAAACATATTTTCACCACGTAACCTTGCGTTGCTTCTCTTGTGTGGGCTCAGCTGGGGAAAAGGTGAGACTCATTTGTTCAATTCATTATGCAGAATGTGTGTCTTAAAATTATCCTACTGTTTTATATGTATCTAGTTTTCTTTTGTGGCTGTATCTGCAGGCTTTGTGAGTGTAATTTGCAAAGGAACAGCTAGGTAGGTTTTAAATAGAAGTGTATTGGGCAGCTTGTTCCCATGTGGTTGACCTTGCAGTCTCTTCTGTGTGTTGAATCAAAGGGTAGTATTGAGAGTGTTTTTAATCTTACAGTACTTACAGCTGTGTATGAAGGAGGAGGAGAGAGGCAGTAACAGAACACCTATCATGACCTATATTGCTTGTATTACTAAATCCCTACACCTTTCTTGGGAGCTAGCGCATGAACTTCATGGCTTGTCCCAGAGCTGGCTCTGCTGTTGAAAAGAGAATGCCCTTATTGATAGGAAGAGAAATATCTATTAGCATCGGAAAGGAAGAGGAAATCATCAGGACCCCATGAATGGCATGCAGTGTGTTTATGCTCTGGATGGCTTGAAGTACCTGCCGGTGGAGTAATTCTGTGGCATGGAATTGTTAGAAAGAGGGGTAGGTAAGAGCAGCCCAGGGTACTGGGTGTGTTGGTAAACAGTAACATTCTAGGATCGAAGGAGGACTGTGCAGCACAACTATATATATCCAAAGAGTGAGCACCACTTTATTTGCTCAGTGTGACCAGTTTAGGATTTTTATAAGCTGATGTTTCCAAATTCCAATACGTAAGTGTTTGTATTCTCTAATCATGAACTGGGCTATTATGTTAATCTGCTTGACACAAGGTTGCACCACTGATTATACCTAAAATGAGACTAGGCTGTTCTGTTACATAGCTTATTAACATGAGACCCTGGGTCTTATGAGATTGATTTTCCTTCCAAACTCTTATAGCTGCTTTTTGCATCTACATTCTAGTTGCTTGGACCTGTGCTAACATGATGGGACCATGGAGTATGTAGTTTCTCATCAGAGAGGAGGGATATTTATGGGTGTTCTTTCCTAGTAAGAAAACTGCAGCATTTTGTTGGCAAAGATGTGGGACGCTTTGAGGAGAGAGATATGAAAATTTGAATTCTTCATTATAGAAGTACTTTGACATTAGAAACTGGAAGTAGATGGAGAAAAACATTTCAGAAAAATATAGTTTGCCAGTAATTTGTTTACCCTGTTGTGAAAGTCCATCTAATTCAAGCTTTATTATTACCACAACTATCTAATGAAGCTTTTGGATTTCCTCAAATTCAACATGACATTCCTGGGACGACATTGCAGTATATAGTGTATGAAATCAAAGATAGCTGTAGTGCATAGAAAGGTATCTTGAGGTTTGTTTCAAGTCCAAAGTGTAAAACATTGTAGGTTCTTTCTAAGTGAACCATTTACAGTGGTAGAACAGCTTGGGAAAATGCCAAATAGTTTAAGCAGGTGAATGTTTATGGTATTATTCGTGCAACACATTTAGGGTTTTTAAGTTTTGTGTACATTGTCTATTAGTGGGATATAGCCAGTTATTTTTAGTGGAAGGATAGTTTTGTGGTAACAGCATTAGATTGAGAGTTGGGGAATCTGGGTTCTGTTCCTGGCTCTCCCAGAGATTTGCGTGACCTTAGGCAAGACAACCTGGGTTTTTAGAGGTTCTGAGCATCTGCAGCTCCCATTGACTTCAAGAAGGATAGCTCTTCAGAGGGAGTTACAGGTGCTCAGCATGTCTAAAAATCAGGCAACAAATCTCTCTATGCCCATTTCTCTATCTGTAAAGGAGGGTAAATATCTGTTGTGATGCTAAATTGATTGATAGCTGTAGAGTGCTTTGAGATTGATTGAAAAAAGATGGAGAGTATTATTAACAATGATACGTATAATCTACTTCAGTGTTGGAAGATGGGTATCAGCAGCTGTCATTGGCTTCAATGGGAGCTTCAGGTGCTCGGCACCTCTGCAAATAAGGTAATACGTTATTTTCCAGGCCTTTCAAATCTGCTTTTTCTAGACATATATCATCTAAATGAGGGGTGGGCAAACTTTTTGGCCTGAGGGCCACATCTGGGTATGGAAATTGTATGGCGGGCCATGAATGCTCACAAAATTTGGGGTTGGGGTGTGGGAGGGGGTGAGGGCTCCGACTGGGGGTGCGGGCTCTGGGGTGGGGCCAGAAATGAGGAGATCAGGATGTGGGAAGGGGGTCCGGGGACGGGATTGGGGTGTGGGTGGGGGAGTGAGGGCTCTGGCTGGGATTGTGGGCTCTGGGATGCAGGAGGGTGGGACTGAGGGGTTCGGAGGGAGGGAGTGGAATCAGGGTTGGGGCGTGGGAGGGGGTGAGGGGTGCAGGCTCCGGGCGGCGCTTACCTCAAGCGGCTCCTGGAAGCAGCGGCATGTCCCCCCTCTGGCTCCTATGCGGTGGCGCAGCTAGGCGGCTCTATGCGCTGCCCCATCCACAGCTGCCGCCCCTGCAGCTCCCATTGGCCCTGTTTGCTGGCCAATGGGAGCTGCGGGGGCAGCACTTGGGGCGGGGGCAGCATGTGGAGCCCCCTGGCTGCCCCTACACGTAGGAGCCAGAGAGGGGAGGTTCCGCTGCTTCCAGGAGCAGTGTGGATCAAGCCCCTGACCCCGCTCCCTGGCAGGAGCTTGAGGGCCAGATTAAAACATCTGAAGGGCTGGATGCAGCCCCCGGGCCATAGTTTGCCCACCCCTGATCTAAATGAAGAGGAGTTGTGCTCACATACTGAATGGCAGGCTTTGGGGCACTCTTGTTGTGTGGAAGTGGGTGTCTTTATCCTTAGAATGATTTTAGAGTCCTCTTCTAAACCATTCACAGCTGATTATTAGCTCCTGCACATGTTGGACATTGAATGATTTCCAGCTCAGTTTCCCCAGCTGTGAATTGGGAACAATGATACTTGCTGTGTAAAGCACTTTGAAATGCCCCGATGAAAAGCACGACGTAAGAGTTGTTATTGCATACCTACTGCATGTCACAATATAGCCAACTAATTCACAATGTACAGTAGTCTGCCTTCTCTTCTATAATGGCAGTAATTAAACTGCAGGAGGCCCTACATTTGACAAATGTAAGAAAAGCCTCCTCAGTAAGTCATATTGGTGAGTGGATGTCGTTTTGTACTGTTAACGAACCAGTGGGAATTGATTATTAGGGAGTTCAGGTTGGGTTGGTTCTTGATTACCAGTTTCTTGTGCTCTAGAATTTTAAGCTTTCATTTAAAAATGTGTGTCTAGCCTTTGTGCTGCAAAGAAAACCTTCAGAATCTGAACTCAATATAAACTGGAGTCTGCAGGCAACCTGAAACAATAGCTCTCAGAGGTATGAACGACTTTTCATCTTACTGTATTAACTCTGAAGCCTAGTGAAGGTAATTTATATTGTCAACACTGCTAACGACATCCTATTAAAGCATGGAGAAGAGAGCCCTCATCATAAAATACACAATCTGCTGTGAGTGACATCTCCATTTTGGTGTCATGAGTGGATTGGGGGAGTAGGATTATTTCCCCCCATATATGACTCCTGTTTAATATGCTGTTAACACTGTTTGGTTGAAAAATTCGGGGAGATGATAAAATTGGGGAGGGTGGAAATAGGGAAAAACTTCTTTTTTGAAAGTATTTGCTACCACCTAAGCACCAACATTAGGAGCTAGGAAATTACTAACAAATTTAGAATATAAAAACCAAGAAGATAAAGTGACATTTCTATAGGGTCCTGGCTAAAACTTTTAAAAGAACAGTAGTTCTCAAACTTTTGTACTGGTGACACCTTTCACATAGTGAGCCTCTGAGTGCGACCACCCTTATAAATTAAAAACACTTTTAAAATATATTTAACACCATTATAAATGCTGGATGCAAAGCGGGGTTTGGTGTGGAGGCTGACAGCTTGTGACCCTCCATGTAATAACCTTGTGACCCCCTGAGGGATCCCGACCTCCAGTTTGAGAACTCCTGCTATAGAAGAACTAGCGGAGATGTCACATTCCTCCCACAGAAAACTACAGTAATACTGTCTTGGCAACTTTTTGCTAATTTACTGATTAACAGCTGAGGATACACAAAGATCTGTCTTGTTTCTTCACTTAAAACAGATACAGTACACAGGCAACTTTACAGGAGAATTGGTGGTGACGGTGGTTTTCTAAGGAGAGCTCTGTTTGGAGAACCCGAAAGTTGTGTTAGAATTTTTTTCAAATAATTCTGACTTCTGTTTCAACAATGTGAGGTCAAGTTGACCTCTGACAGAACCTCAGGGCACAGTGATTAAACATTAAGTGATGAAGGATGTTTTTACTAAGTGTTTGAGGCTAATCCAAATGAATGTTGGCATTTAAGCAATGACTAGTTAAAGATCACCTAACCGTCCCTTACTGTAAGCCAAAATACAGTATTGTGAAATGCAGTCTCTTTATTTATAGTGTTTTGCTAAAAAGATTAAAGGCTAATGCGTCAATTCAGCATTACCTTAAACTGCATCAGTTACTTGCTGTGGGGAATGGCAAATGCTCAGCTTTTTGGTTGCACGTGAATTATCATTGTCTCAGGCTAATCTATTTAATGTTTTGATGATTGATTCAGATCTCATGCCGAGTAGTGGGCAAGTTAGTGGGGTCTTTGTACACAGCAACGAGAGAGGGGGAAATTTTTAAAAAACAGTATTTGATTGTAAATGCTCAAAATAGTGCTGTAAACTACTTTTAGCTTCCCCCCAATGGCTAGATTTCAAGGACCCTAGTCAATCTTAAATCTGTGGTATGGTTTCCCTACTTGCAAAATTGATAGAGACAGCCTTTTCGTATGTGTTTGTACAGTGCTTAGCACACTGGAGTCCTGGTCTGTGACTGGGGTACCTAGACCAGGGGTTCTCACAACAGATTTTTTGGTGGCCTCAGTGTGGCCCCCAACTCTTGCTGGTGGCCGTGCTGACAATTTTTCCTAAAATCCTTAATTAACTTTAGGAAAAACAAATAAATATGCATATATACATATCCAAATCATTGTAATTTGTGTAGGGTTTTTGTCAGACTCCGTAATAAAAATAATTTACAGTTGTCTCTATTCTTTACTGGACCTAAATGGAATAGAAACACAAATAAGGCACTTTGCATGTTCTTGTCTTTTGTTGTTGTTGTTTGTTTTGCTTTTTTGGTTGCACTTTTTTTCTCTCCTAAGACTTGCTAGCTCAGGGGTCCCCAACGCGGTGCCCGCGGGCGCCATGCGCACCCGCCTACTGGCCGCCGGACAAACAGCCGCCGAAATGCCACCGAGAAGCAGCAACTTCACGAAGTGCTACTGCCAAATTTCGGCGGCATTTCGGCGGCGATGCTTCTTGATGACGCTGCTTCACAGCAACATTTCGGCGGCGACGCCTCTTGACGTTGCCGCTTCACGGCGGCATTTCGGCGGCTGCTTGTCCAGCAGCCACGGTCCTCGGCGGCTAGTCGTCTGGCACCCACCCCACGGAAATGGTTGGGGACTACTGTGCTAGCTGGTAAGTCTTCTGCTGTGAAAAGTGATATTTGTATGTTTGTTAATATCACTTTTCGGCAGACTTACTCAGCCCCAGCAAGCCCTGGGACAAATTAAGCCCTGGATGGGGAGGTGGGCAGTAGGGCAGCGGAGCCCAGGGACGATGGCAGGGGTGGTGAGCCTGGGGTCGGAGCCTGGAAACGGAGCCTGCCACTGTGTGGACGATGCCCGAAGCTCCGTGGCCAAAGCCTGCCTGCCCTACCCCCCTGTGGGGAATTCACCAGTTGTCTGCACCTCCAGCCTTTGTGTCTCTGGAGGGGGGCAAGGCCCAACCGCTGCTGGCAGCCCTGCGAGAGGGGCCACTGCTTTGCGTCTCTCCCCTCCCCCCCCCATCACAGCCCAGATGACTGTGGCAGGAAGAAAAGGCTGTGGTGGCCACATGTGGCCGCATTTGAGAGACACTGCATAGACACTACAGCAATGCAAATGATAAATAATACGGCCTGCCTACTGCAGGCTTAATTAACATTTAAAAAGTCTTTTGAGATTCTTGACTGAAAGGCGTTATAGGTACAAATTAATATTTATTATGAATGTTATGTTGTATATGAGAGAAAATGCTAGGTGTGTGTTTTTTATTTATTTATTTTTTTAAATTGTTCTTGTGTTCATCCTGAATGTTCTTCCAGCATATACATCTTCTGGAAGAAAATGGGGTTAATTGTATATTTAAGGTCCTTTTGAGCATTCACCTATATCCTTTAATAATGATAGAGAGAAATATTATGGCAGCATCATGCTCAGGCTATGCTAGACTGGTACAACCCTTAGGGCACCTTATTATGGAGCAGTTCTCCCTGACATGTTTCAAGCATGGATTTATGTATTCCAGATGGCATCTTTACTGTATCTGTGAACTTGCACTTGGTTAAGATACTGTTTACACCAGTGATACTCAGACTACCGCTTATGAGCTGCAAGTGGCTCTTTAATGTGTTTCCTGTGGCTCTTTGTGATTTAATTAACAACCAATCAGGATGCTTTTACTATGTTATTAACCAATTAAGTGTCAACTTGCATTAAGTTATTAACTTATTTGCTGTGAGAATAACATACATATATAAAAACTAAATATTCCCTTGTCATACTGTTTAAATATAAATGGTACTATAGTAAATGAAACAATGAATTCACACCACTGTGGCCCTTTTGGGTAATGTTGATCGCTAACTTGGCTCCTGATCCACTGAGGAAATGGAACTATGCTTGAACCATGTCTTCATACCGGCCAACGTGGGGGCAAATGGGTTCAGCCTCATTGTTATATTTGTAGCATAGATGATCCTTGGTTCCCCTCACTAAGGTTATGTCTACACTGGCAATTGAACAACAAAACTTTAGTCTTTCAGAGGTGTGTAGTGTAGACATCGCCTCAGTTAAATGCATTGCCTAGTTAATGGCCTTGTGCTTCTTTACATTAAGTGGTTAGGCTTTAACTATGTAAGCCTACTAGCTGTGCTAGCATTAATATCTAGCTATCTGAACTTCTGGGCCGTTAACCGCTCAACTTGTGTTAAATTGTGTGAGCTGGAATTTTACTATCACGTGTTTACCAGTGTCCTGCACTGACCTTAAATGTTCACCAGCCACGTTCTCAGTGCAGCCTGCCCTGTATGCTGATGCGGCTGGTAATGCCTTGGGGCAGGAACAGTAAGTAGTCTGAGAGATAAATCCTTCTTTACGTCTTCTGGACTCACGAGCAGCTTGTTGGCTTAGAACAACGTAATGACTGAGCTTTAATGCCTGAGCTTCAGAATCCTGTTTGGGGAGGTCAGCTGGGAGAGGAGGGATATTTCCTTGGACACTTAAGATGACATGCACCACAAAGCAGTGACATTGCATGTATTGTTACATTCCATACACAGACAGCTGAAGGGATGTATTTATCAATCTGATCAGTGAACCCTTAAAATCAATTTACACCCTAACGCTGTAATGTGTCAGAGCTAGAGAAGTGAAGAGAGGGGGGAAGGGAAAAGCTCCTGCAGACAGTAACTATATTGTGCGTAGAAAGGGAAGAAGCCTGTGCTATGCTAGATGAGCAGGGAGAGGAGTAGATAAAGACTGTGGGCCAAATGACGTCTGGAATAATCTGTGCATTGGCCCCCTGGATCTATGAAATGAACTGAAATAAACTCATGGATGATTTAAAAAAAACCCTTTGAACTGGAGCCTGAAATGAACAAGGAGCCACTGGAATACCCTTGTGTATGCGCTGATGTGGTTGCACTTGGGGTGGGTGGGTGGGTGTGAGAGAGAAAGGTGGGGCAAAGCAGGGTTCTTCCTGTGCTGGCATCTGGAGAGCTAGGACTTGGAGGAAGGTATCTGCCAACTTCTTAATATGTTGTCTTGGTGGTTGATCTTTTAGTGTTCTTGGTTCTTGGAGGAGAGTTGAAAATTCTAAGGTGAGGGACTTTCCAAGTGAGTCTCATCATCTCCCTGCCTCTCTTACTTCCCTGCTGGCCTGGCCTTCAGACAAAAGCTGCTTCTAGATTCATGCCATGTTCCTGTTATGAGCTGGAACTGGGACCGTATAGCACCTGCTTCCTTGAGGCGGGGTGTGGTGTAGCAGCTCTTTTCTCACTTGTGTGGTCTGCTGACAGTTCATAGACTCAAAGGCCAGAAGGGGCCATTGTGATCATCTGGTTTGACCTCCTTTATGACACAGGCCATTGAACTCCCCCAAATAATTTCTAGAGCATTATTTTATTTTGATTTGAAAATTGTCAGTGATGGAGAATCCACTATGACTAAGGCTGCGAGTCTGTCACGGAGGTCATGGAAGTCATGAATTTTGTGACTTTCCCTGACCTCCATGACTTCTGCAGCAGCTGGGCAGCCCCTGGGCCAGCAGCAGTAGTTTGGGTGTGTGGGAGGGGACTCAGCCCCTGCCCTGGCCCCTGCCTACATTGCCTAGGAGCTGCAGGGACGCGAAGCCAGGTAGGGAACCCTGCCAACCCTCCAGCACCAGCGGGGGTCCTGCGCTGTGGCCTGGCCCCCCTCCTCCCCCAGCACCGCTGCAGCACGGCCCCCACTCCCCCAGCACCAGCGGGGGGCCTGGGTCACCTCGATCCCCACCCTCAGCACCCGCAGTGCCCCTGGACCTCCCCCCCCCCCCCAGAGCACCCCTGCCCAAGTTTTAGTCATGGCATTCACGGGCCCATGAATTTTTGTTTATGGCACATGACCTGCCCATGACTTTTACTAAAAATACTTGTGACTAAAATGTAGCCTTAACTATGACTCTTGGTAAAATGTTCCAGTGGTTAATCACTCTGGTCCTGTGCTGGTCTGCTTCTTCTTTCTTCTCAAGTCAGGTCATGCTATATTTCCACTCCTTTCAGAGAAACAAAGTCTAAGACATGAGAAGTCCAACAATCTATCATCAGTTTTTGGCCCCTGACTCTGGGCCTCATGGTCCTTACTCTCTCTGCCTAAAGCCTTTCAAAAATCCATATCTGCTTACATCAGGGAGTTTTCATACCACTTTCTCCAGTGGCTGGTAGGGGAACCCAGGCCCTCCTTCCCCTCTGGATTCCAGTCCGGAGACCCTGTAATGAACAGGCAAAGTGTGCCCATTAGACTCCTTGCTGCCTGCCTAGACTTCTTCCTGTCATTACTCTTTTTGTCAGGCCTTCTCCATAGCCTGTTTCTGGGCTCTTGTAATGAGCAATGCCTCCCAAGGCTTCTCACTGGAGGTCTGGTTCCTGCCCTTGACTGTGTTACTAATCCACTGCAGCCTTTATGTCAAGGCTCCTACAAGCAGATTCTTTCCACTGTTCTACTCCCCAGGTCCTTCTGCCTGCAAGTCCTACCCTGCTCCTTCAGGAACGCTCCCTGGGTGAGCTGGTTCTTCCCCTTTACCTCAGGGCCCCATACAAGCCATCTGCCCAGCCAGGTATCCCAGCTCTGGCCAGTTCCATCACAACCCTCTGTGCGTCCACTCCTGCTCCTTCCTGTTTCTCTGTTAAGAGAGTAGTTATAAAGTTCTTCTTTCTCTCCCTGTAACCATCTTCTGCTCCAGGCTTCCTGCCTTTATGGCACCACCCAGTTCTGTCCCAGCTGGGTTTAATCTTTAATTAGGAATGGCCCACCCTCCAGGTACAACCAGTGGGTTAGTGAGCCTCTCAGGCCCACATTAATCCTTTCAGAGCTGGGATGGAGTATACACTCCATCAGACTACAATTAAAGAGGATGCAGAGGGAGGAGAGGAAATTGAGTGGGACAGGTTTTGGCCAGGAGTCCCAACCTAGTGCCTCCTTTCAGTAGTCACAGACCTCACTTCTCTCTGGGAGTGTGCACCCGAGGAGCCTTCTCTTGCTTGAAACCCGGGTAAGCTGCACTGTAGCTTTTATAGCTGTTTGTTTTATTTGCACAGGTGCAGCTATCCAGCTGACTGATGGTTGAAATCCCAAGTATAGACAAGACCTCAGTGTTCCAGCTCAAGATGCTCTGCTTGCAATTAAGATTCATTAATAAGCCTGATGAGCTTTTACAGTTGTGTGTTATTTGTAAAGACAGGGTAACCCCCTCCCCAGATCCCAAACAAAATGTTGCCACAGAAATGGAAACTTAAAGAAAATAAATAGTCCTTCTACACTTTCTGCCAAAGGTGTCACTGAATGTTTTGGTTAAATAGCAAGTTATTGAAAGGATCTGCTCTTCTGGATCCTAGTGAATCCATGATTTGTTTTAAATGCTATTTCATACTTCATATGTCGTGTACAACATGGCATAAACCAGTGGGATTCAGAGGGAGAGGGACAACTACATCTCAACAAGGAACAGGTGGAATATTGCATATTAAATTTGTATTCATGTGATATAGTACCTGGCAGGCCTGCTTTCTCTCACCGTGCTAGCCTCTGGACAAAGGCTTTCCAGCTGGGGGGCCCTAAGGTTCTCTTCACTCTGGCACTAACTTATTTCCTTTCCTCCTAATGGAAGCCCTGATTCCTCTTAGATGTCTGAAAGAAAATGCCCATTCTCTGTTAGAACAGAGTGATTACTGATCTTCTCTGCAATGGTCAGAAAGGGCATATCTGTGCTGCAAAAAAGAACTAGATCAGTTCGCAGCCAGTGTTTTGCGTGCGTGTGGTGGGGCTGTGTTAGAATGGTGCCTTTTTGTTGCCAGTGGGGAGACAGCTGTAACGTTTGCTAGAGAGCAGGCTAGATAAAGTCTTAAAACATACCTCATTCCACTGCCCCCCGTGCAGAAAAACTGGCTAGTGCACAGATCTTCCTGTAGTGGGGATGAGCTTTGAACAGTCTACAGATCAGTCAGCAAGAAACCCTGTTGTGGTGAGAGGCTGTAGCTGTGCATCTAATCTTTTTGCTCCTTGGCAACCTCCCTTGCTTTTCTGAGTCTAGATTCACCTTGGCAACATCCTTGACCTCCATTAGCACAGGGAGTGGGAGACTGGAGGCAGATGCTTTGAAGCCATGGTGTAGCTAAGTACTGAGCCAGCTAGATTGGGTGAAGAAATGATTCAGAAATCCCAAGCTTTTGTTTAGTGTCTGGCTACTTTCATGGCTCTAAAGTAACAGCTCAGCAGCAGCATCCCTTTTTAGAGCATTGGAGAAGGGTCCTGATTGACAGTGTGTGCATTACACCTGTATGCAGAGGGCCAGCACAAGATTTAGGCTCCATATAATCCCACTTAAATCATTGGGCTTAAGTGCTGTATAGTCTGGCACTTTGCACAGGGATGGATTTCACCTAGTAAGAATAGCAGGTAAATATTGTTTGTTAGAAGAACTTTAACAAATGAAGGAGTGGCATAGTCTGACCTGGGAATGCCAGAGTTTGATTAACAGTGATGCTTTGTGATCTTAGCCAAGTCACTTGGAGCCCAATATTACATTTTTGAAGTCAGTGGGATTTTGCTATAAGCTTCAGTGGGAGCATGATCATAGGCTTAATCTCTGTTAGTTTCCCACCTATAACAAGGGAATAATTTCTACCTACCTCACAGAGATGTTGTAAGGGATAATCAGTATTCATAAAGCATTTGGAATAAGTTGTAGATGCGATCTCTTGTTCTGATTTGTTCTTTGCCAGATTCAACTGAAGAGTTTTGTTGGTGATTTCTGATACTTTGACAAATCTTACTTCTTTAAAACCCATGGACACTTTAAAACCCTGCACTTAGGACAGCAGAATCCCATGCACTGCTACAGGCTGGGGGCCGACTGGCTAAGCAGCAGTTCTGCAGAAAAGGACTTGGGGATTACAGTGGATGAGAAGCTGGATATGAGTCAGCAGTGTGCCCTTGTTGCCAAGAAGACTAACGGCATATTGGGCTGCATTAGGAGGAGCACTGCCAGCAGATCGAGGGAAATGATTATTCCCCCCTATTCGGCACTCGTGAGGCCACATCTGGAGTACTGCGTCCAGTTTGGGGGCCCCCCACTACAGAAAGGATGTGGACAAATTGGAGAGAGTCCAGCGGAGGGTAACGGAAATGATCAGGGGGCTGGGGCACATGACTTACGGGGAGAGGCTGAGAGAACTGGGCTTGTTTAGTCTGAAGAAGAGAAGAGTGAGGGGGCGATTTGATAGCAGTCTTTAGTTACCTGAATGGGGGTTCCAAAGAGGATGGAGCTAGACTGTTCTCAGTGGTACCAGATGACAGAACAAGGAGTAATGGTCTCAAATTGCAGTGTGGGAGGTCTAGGTTGGATATTAGGAAACACTATTTCACTAGGAGGGTGGTGAAGCACTGGAATGGGTTATGTAGGGAGGTGGTGGAATCTCCATCCTTTGAGATTTTTAAGGCCCGGCTTGACAAAGCCCTGGCTGGGATGATTTAGTTGGTGTTGGTCCTGCTTTGAGCAGGGGGTTGGACTAGATGACCTCGTGAAGTCTCTTCCAACTCTAATATTCTATGATTCTATGATCGTAGAGTCATTTCTGAGATACTTCCTTAAAAGTTACTCCTCCACTCCCTCTGGATCTGTCACCCCACTCCTTGCTCGAGTTTTCATGTGTGTGTTTTTCTTTTCTTATCCTTTCCCTAGCCTACATGTCTCTCTTCCTTGTCTCTTTGGAAAACCGAATATTATGTGTTGTTATAAGTAATAAGAGTAATACAAACACTTTGTGACTTCTGTATTGTGGACATCAGTAAACTGTCCCACAACTTGAAAGAAAATGCTGTTAATATTTCACCCAAGACTATCTGGGTCTTTAGCCTTGTATCTGAAGATTTACAGTACTAAGCAGTCTGAGGCCCTAAGTATGTTGATATTTGGGTGGGAGAGGAAAAAGATATAATGCTTAAACATAAAATTAAAATATAGAGCATAGGTTTAAAATAGCATTTTGTGAAAAGTTGGCATTTAGAATTTGGTTACTCATGTACAAGTCTGCAGAAGAGTCTTAACAGATGGAGGCCTCAATTATGTGTTTCTTTTATTCTCTTTCAGGGAATTGAGAATGGGCCATCAACAATGCTAGGTCTACAATGGGAAGTGTCACGCTTCGCTATTTCTGCTATGGGTGCCTTTTCACATCTGTGACCTGGACACTTCTGCTGTTCGTTTATTTCAACTTCAGCGAAGAGACCCAATCTTTCAAGAATGTGCCCGTCAAGGGGCTGGAACCTCAAAAGCCACTTCCTAAAAAATTCTATCCCCGTTTCACTCGGGGTCCAGTTCGCGTACCTGAACCACAACGGAAAGACAGCAGTATAGGGAATTCATTTGGAAATCATGCACAGGACCCAGTGAAGGGAGACATGGAGCTCTCCCCTGAAATGGGTAAGTGGGCTTGGTCATCTTCATTACGAATGACATACACGCACACACAAACACATCTTAGTTAAATCAGTAGAAGTGAGACCATAAGACTTTAAATGTGTCTAAGGAAAATTTTTATACCCAAAGAGAATATTTATTTATTGAAATGTTTATCCTGGTGTTTCTCTTGGTTTCAAAGTAGATGTAAAGTTTATTCTTTTACAATATGTATTTGTTTCATCCAAAATGTAGCAGTCTAGCCTTTATTCTGAAATATTTTCAACTTTGGCACATAAAATGCTAAAGCAGAAAACTTCTGAATTTTGACATCCAGGCTACAAACTTTGATATACCACCTTGCCACTGGTAGCATTTGTGTGTCTCATGTTGGTAATTTACTTTGAGGGGGATTGGGATAAAATATGTGTGAAATGTTAGAGCCTGCAGAGAAACTCAATCCATCTTTTTCAGTATAAAAAAAGTAGTTTGCTTGGCGATAGTATGAGGCCTATGTTTGCTATCCTTGTATCATAGAAGTATAAAATGATCTACAAACAAGACTGGAAAAGGTAAGATGCTGGGTTTATTCATCTGACGGTCAAATCTTGCTTGCTTTATTCAGGCAATAGGTCTGTTGACTTCACTGGGACTACTTAGAAGAGTGGCATTTTGAACTGAAAACTGGCCATTGAACGGGAAGAAGGTAGCGCAAGTCACTCTACTGGTGTCTTAGCTATTTCCGTTGGAAGTATAATACAGAATATATTTTTTGTCTAGCCCTGAATTTAGTACTGGCAGTGCTCGCTAACGCTCCCTACATTCTTCTTCAGTGAAATTTCAGTACAGCGTCAGCTGTTGGAGAGTTTTATGGAGTTTAAGAAAAAGCTTTCCAAAATGTAACTGCAGACTTGCTCATAGGCTTATGTGATCGATAGAAGGTGAAACGCCTTCCAAAATTTAACTGCCAACTTGTGATGCCACAGGGCATGCAAATTCTTATCAGTTTGCTGTAATATCAACAGCTGCTAATTACTGCATATTCCAGAGGTGACCATCTCTTTCCAAGTATTCACTGCTTGCCAGGAAATGAATTGGAGAGTTGCAACAGAAAATCTCTTTGATCTTGAAACCCAGAGACTAGCTGGACTGGTGAAAGCCAAATGTATTCTATTGCAGGACAAGTCCTATATGAAAATTTGGGAGACAGCTGGGCCTCTGTTAGAATTAGACCTAATGTTATAGGGAAGGGTTTCCTGTCTGTCCAGTCTGGAGAAGTGATAAATATGCTAGGCTGTAAAATTAAAAAAACAGTTTGGCATATTACAGCTGAAAACAAAATGCCATCTGGTAGGGTAATCTGTATGTTTTCTTATAAATTTATGAAACACACATAACACTGCTATAGTAAAGGGTTTGTTGATGTTTCCATTGCAAACCTTATTTTCCAAGGGCTGAGAGCTGTTGTTTGGACTGGAATTTGTCAGGCACTTTGCACACACGTTGTTAGCCTGCAAGCAGCTCTTCAAAACCAGCTTCAATAATATTTGAGTTTGACTGTGTTTAGAGAGGGGGAAAAACAGTGTAGACACTTGTGTGAGGGCAGCCTGTAGAACAAAGACCAGTGCAATTTGGCATGAAGTTTTCAAGCATGTGGCCCTTAAAGTGGGTGAATTGAGCAGGCTCAATGGCAGTAGTGCTTGCTGTAATCCAGAGGATGCAAGTATGATTGAGCGTAGAGCCTCTGAACCAGTGGTGGGAAGCTGCGGGCGGCTGTGCCTGCGGACGGTCAATGTAAACAAACTGTCTCGCGGCCTGCCAGCGGATTACCCTGATGGGCTGTGTGCGGCCCATGGGCCGCAGGTTGCCCACCACTGCTCTGGACAGACAAAAACATTGCTAAGGTCAGATGTGCAACTCCAAGGAAGGGTTTGTGCCACTGCTTTTGTGGCTACTGCTGGACAAGGAAGGGAAAGTGACACTATTAATAGTCACATGTCTAACCTCTGTGACTAGTGGCTTGTCACATTGCAGTTAACCTGGTGGATAAAACCCCCAGTCATTGCAAACCCCATGGAGACAGATTGCTTTGGTGTAAACTGTGACTTCAACTGATGTAGCTTCCCATGGTTTCAAACCTCTTCTATAGGGGTGTGAGCCACTGCTGCTACATTAGTATTGCTGCACTTGAGGCTAAAAACCCCAGTGCAGACAATGCGTATGGCAGTCACATTGGTATGCTCCCTCTGGAGAATCACTGTTACATGTCCCTTGGTGTAAATCCCGTTACCATGTCACAGTCCTTCATGTTACATCTGTGCTATGAAGGGAAATAGGGAGATCTTGCTGTCTTTCCCCTTCCAAAAACACTTCTACAGCTTGCATTTCTCCTTCTATTTTGCCCCTTTTCTTTCTGATCTTGCCACCTCCCTGGACACGCTGAGGCTGTCATTGCCCTAGGTCACCTGGATTTTGCATAGCTCTCCAAAGCAAGGTAATCTCTTGGGTGTGTTGCAGAAGATGAATTTAGGGTTTCCTTGCTTATTGGTTTGTCAGACCCTTGACCTGTTGAATAAGCAGGGTTGAAAGTAACTTACAGGACTTACCGGTACGGCCGGAGTCCTGAGCGAGGGCGTGGCCTCACCCGGAAGAGGCGGGGCCTGTCAAGATTTAAAGGCCCTGGGGCACTGGCTGTGGCTGGGAGCCCCAGGGCCTTTAAATCGCCTCGGGGCTCCCAGCTGCAGAGGTGGCTGGGAGCCCCCGGGGCTCAGGGGCAAGTTAAAGGGCCCGGGGCTCCGGCCGCCGCGGAGCTCCAGGCCCTTTAAATCCCCGCCGCAGCTCTGGCAGCTGGGCTGGGGCCGGGATTTAAAGGGCCCGGAGCTCCTGCGGAGCTGCGGGGGGGATTTAAAGGGCTCGGGGCTCCCCACAGTGGCCGGAGCACCGGGCCCTTTAAATCCCCGCTGCGGAAGCCGGTGCAGTCCGGCACGGCGTACTGGCTCTTGCCGGTATGCCGTACCAGACCGTACCGGCTTACTTTCACCTCTGTGAATAAGGGAAAAAATAAATGAAGCCATTTGTTCCAGTACTTCAAAGCTTGTACCAAGAGTTGAGTGAAATGTCTCAATGAGAACAACAGAACTCAGTGAAGTTTGGGACCCTAGAACAGTAGAGTTCATATTGTTTTTGGCCCCAAGCACAGAGTCAGGGACAGAAAGAGTGACATTGCAGGATTTTGCCGCTTACACTAGCATGCTTTTTGAAACTGGATGGCTGCCTCTACCCTGCCACTGCACTCAGTGAGAATTGATGCTAAAACAATCAGCGAAGAAATATCAGAGGGGTAGCCGTGTTAGTCTGAATCTGTAAAAAGCAACAGAGGGTCCTGTGGCACCTTTAAGACTAACAGAAGTATTGGGAGCATAAGCTTTCGTGGGTAAGAACCTCACTTCTTCAGATGCAAGAAGATGCATCTGAAGAAGTGAGGTTCTTACCCACGAAAGCTTATGCTCCCAATACTTCTGTTAGTCTTAAAGGTGCCACAGGACCCTCTGTTGCTTTTAGCGAAGAAATAGTAAACTCTGTTGCTATTGAAGTTGTCATTCTGAGGCTTGAGGCTCAACATCTCAGGTGAGATGAATGATGGTAGATCAGGCTTCTTTGATAGCTATTGTTTGTCTCGCTGAAGTCTTGTGAAACTGCACTGCACTAGGGCCATGATTGGTTGGATTTTCTAACACCACAAGGGCTAGAAACGTGATGTATTTAAATAGAAACGTACACTTTGTAGAAGCTTAATCTGCCATGGGTACCAGATTATGCATCAAGTGGGCTAGATCTGGCTGATTGGTTGGGTGTTTGACACCTGTGTTTTATACTGCGTTAAGAGTGAGGTTTTTAGGGGGAAGGAATGTGTGGGGAATAGGAAATAAGCACAATGGGGCCATCACTCTTTGGGGGATGTTATGCTCCATTCACATACAGTCTATTTTTATTACACCTATAGTGGCTGTTCATAGATTTAACTTATTATTGGGGTAGAAATTGAAGTATTCATACAGAAATGTGCTTTGAAAACAGGTTAAAATATGATTTGTAAAGGCAGATTGTGAAAACTATGCATGAGTTAAACACTCCATTTCAATACTTGATCATTGCCAGAGGATGTTTTTGACCCAATGAACTGATTTTGATATGTTTCTATTATAGGCATGATTTTTAACGAACACGATCAGCAGGTGAGAGACTTGGGCTATCAGAAGCATGCCTTCAATATGCTTATCAGCAACCGGTTGGGATACCACAGAGAGGTGCCAGATACAAGGGATGCAAAGTATGTCCTTTATACCATTTTCTCTATAAATATAATGTTGTTTTTAAGGGCCCAGTATACTAAATAATGAGACCGGAATTAAACATTTGGCCGTTACACATCTGTTACATTTTGCTTTCAACATATCAGTTACCACTGAAGGCAGATTTCCATTCCTTTAATACTTGCAGCCAGATGGCTTGAGGTTATTCTTTTAATTGGGAGGGCTTGCTTTACTGAATACTGTTCAGAATTGGATCTCAAGAGGCAAACGGGAATGGGATAATAATTGTACATAATTGGAAAATCTCTACTGAGCAGGTCACATGAGAAAGTCAGACTAACGCTACCTTAAGACCGAGTGTGTGTATGTAATTTTAAGATCGCCTACACAAACCATATATCTACCAACTCTACCACACAGAAGTCTCTTTGAATTTGGATTTTAAAATACAACATGGCTTCAAAGAAATACATATACAGTAGAATCTTTATAAGCTAATGACACTCAGCTGAATGGATCAGAGGGTTAAAGTAGAAATTATTTCCTCAGTCAGATGTTAGATGGAGAAGCTAATAGGTTAGAAAGTATCTTGCTCAATTTAAATATGAGAAGCCATCTGGTGGTCACCCCAGAGACCTAACTTCAAATATATGGTAGTGGAATGGGATAGATCAGGGGTCGGCAACCTTTCAGAAGTGGTGTGCCGAGTCTTCATTTATTCATTCTAATTTAAGGTTTTGCATGCCAGTAATACATTTTAATGTTTTTAGAAGGTCTCTTTCTATAAGTCTATAATATAGAACTAAACTATCATTGTATGTAAAGTAAATAAGGTTTTTAAAATGTTTAAGAAGCATCATTTAAAATTAAATTAAAATGTAGAGCCCCCCGGACCGGTGGCCAGGACCCGGGCAGTGTGAGTGCCACTGAAAATCCGCTCGCGTGCTGCCTTTGGCACGCGTGCCATAGGTTGCCTACCCCTGGGTTAGATGATCCCTAATTGATATAACACAGAACCTCTCTGTGTTAATTCTATGTAATGGACAAATAACCAACTAATGGTGAGATTGAGTCCATGTAGTGATCAAAGTGCGCTCAAGAGATCTCCATTAATGGACTATCAGGGATATTTCACGTGAGGACAGAGATACGTTGAGCCATAGAGAAGTTTGCATAATGCATACATGTATTCTGTGCAGGTGTACTCTGAACTGTTAATTTTAAAGGGATGATGATATGTGGAAAAAACCCAAAATTCTGTACCTGTATTATTAATTGCATACTAGGGTCTTTAAAAATGAAAGCATTTTTACAATCTAATCTATGTTTTTCCATTTATTCTGTTGGAGTGAATAGCAAAAAGGTAAGCAGTGTGGTGAGTGTAACTGACTGCTAATCTCACTTTTTTTAATATTCAGTTTCACATTTTGTGTCTCATGCACCAGTACAATGTTGTTAAGGTTTTTAATTTGACTTAAATGTGTTTAATTAAAAACCTAATTTGGGTGTAAACTTACTGATATAAATTTCATGAGCACTAGGATTCGCAGAAAGCTATTTTATTAGATCCAAGAGGTAGCAAATAGTAACTGAAATATAGGTTGGGGGTGGGGAGAATGCTCTCCTACAGTGTATTTCTGAAAGCTATCTTGCACTGATTCCAGGCAGGGCTAGATGACCTACATGCCTCCTCCATCTCCCTAATTATAGACCTTATGAGTCTAAGTATTCTAGAACAATGTTTGTAGCTTGATTTTTTTTTTTTTCCCCAGACACACAGAGCACCCCAACTCCCACTGAAGGTGCTACAAATTGTTGTGTTCCGCACCTCGAAAATCAGACCCTTAAAGTTTAAACATTCAAGTTAATGAGTGTTTGAAGGCTTGATGGAGCCTAAGAATGGCAGAGTACTGTCTTTATATACTAAGCCACATTGCTGCATGCTTATAGAGGTTGGGAAGGTGAGAAAAGCGGTCTTAAATAGGGCCCTTTCTTGATGTCGGGGAAAATAGTGCTGTCTATCTAGTGACTTTCTGTTCGAAAGCACAAATTTTCTATGCTCTATTACACTTAGATGGAGTAAAGCAACCATCTGAATGCCCCCAAGCGTGCGCGCGCTCTTCCCCTCCCCCCAAATCATGGTGTAACTTTCGTTTTTGTTGTGGTTGCTCAATTGTGTGTAAATGTAATGGGCCATAGTTGTTGCACAAAAGCGCATATCCCTCCCAGAGCTGAATCCACTTGAATTCAAGTGAACAGGCTTTTTGGCACAACCAGAGTTGCATTTTAGGTCCTGCAGTTTTTGCTATCACTTGATCCCCTCTCAAATGCCAGTATTGACAATTTACCCTTTATCATATCAGATTTGTAGATATCAGGGAGAGAAATTGAAATAGGCAGATAAAAGTCCTCTTATTTTTGCTGGAAGACTTTCAGTGCCTGCTCTAACTACTATTTGCTAGGAATCCGACCGTGTAGCATTGTATGCCCTTAAGGGCATACAGGTATTACATTTTGTAACATGCAGCAATAAACCCTATTTATGTGGGTCTGAATTGTGTGAACTGTAGTTATGAGGCTACTCTATACTTGGTTGAGCCCTAATGTAAGTATTATGTTAATGAACATGTCTTAGGCCTGGTCTATACTACGGAGTTAGGTCGACGTAAGACAGCTTACGTTATGCACCTAACTACGTCAGTGTACACACTACAGCATGGCTCCCGCCGATGTAAGCACCCTACTGCACTGACATCATAACTCCACGTCCATGAGAGGCATAGGGCTTATGTCAGTGTAGTTAAGGCAGTGCAGTGTCTGTGTAGACGCTAGGTTACTTACATCTGTTGGCTGTCATTCTTGTCAATTTCACAGCTGCTGGCTCCCAACTCGCCGGCCTGTCTCCGCTCTAAGCAGCGCTGCCACCCAGGCTTCCGGCTCAGGCTGCTGCCTGGGCTCCCCGCTCCCCACGGGGAGCCCTGCTGCCCTCCTGGCTCCCTGCTCCTAGCCCGGCTGCTGCCCAGACTCCTGGCTCCCCACTCCGATCTGGGCTGCCGCCCGGGCTCTTGGCTCCCCACTGGGAGCACAGCAGCCAACCAGACTCTGGGCACGGATCTCCCTGTCAGGAGCCTGGCTACCCACCCCCAGGCTCTTGGCTCCCTGCTCCCCATTGGGAGCATGGCTGTGCCCAGTGTGGGGAGCTCCGCACCGGGAGGCCGGTGCGGAGCCAAGACATCAAGGGGGGCGGGGGCAGCTGGGGAGCCGAGAAGCTGATGGGGAGCTGCGCATGGAGCTGAGAGCCCTGGCTTTCAGCTCCCCCCTCCACACTGCACCTCTTAAGTCGGTGTAAGTGCTCCTGGTGAGGATGTGCACCACCAACAGGAGGAGGACCGCGTGGACATGAACACTGCTGTAATTACAGCGGTGGCTGTAAGTTGTCCTAACATAGGTCGGCTTAAGTTTATAGTGTAGACATGCCCTGAATGTAACCCTGAAATGTGAGAGAACAATTTCTCATTCAATATTAGTGTTGCTGTTTATGGAGCTTTGTTAGGAGGTGCAGTTTTGTACAAATGTACATTGAACATGTGTGTGTCTTTTGTTTGTAGGTGCAGAGAAAAGTCCTACCCTTCTGATTTACCATTTGCCAGCATTATCATCTGTTTCTATAACGAAGCATTTTCTGCTTTGCTTCGGACAGTACACAGTGTACTGGATCGCACTCCAGCATATCTTCTTCATGAAATTATCTTGGTGGATGACAACAGTGAATTGGGTGAGTGACAATCTCAGTAATGCATTTGTGCTGGCGTTGCACATCTGTGCTTGCACGTACTGGTGATGTTTGGCTTTCCTGTCTCTTCCTATGCTTTTATCAATAAACCATGTATTGTGTAGACGTGACCATTCAAAATAGTTAGATTTTTAAACTTCACTTGGGCCAACTAGAGTTAAGTGTTAATGTCAATAATAGTGAAGATTTAAGCAGCTGGGATCAGTTGAGCTATGAATAACATATGACAATATATAGGAAAGTTTGCGGGGCCAGCCTGGTGTTCAGAATGGCTTATGCAGATGCTTCTAAGAATAGATTCTTCAGGCCCGAACTCTCCACAAGCCTATATTTACTACTGAAATAGTGTTGCCTGCACACAATCCTGTGCTACACTATTGTTTCTGTGGCCATAGAAGTTGCTGTAGCACTACAGATATAGTGTGTGATTTCTGCCAGCTCATCAATTCAGTGGTGGTGGTGTACCTGGGAGCAGAGTCCAGCTCTTGGTCTGGGAATGCTATGCATTACTCTTGGGCAATCTTGTGGTTGTCCCAGGAGTGGTTTTCACTAGCTTTTGATGGAGCAGCTGTCCAGCTCTGGGAAGCTGGAAGGGGGTCAGTGCAGTGGTGGGGCCCCTAAAGGGGGTAGATCTGTCAGATTGAGTTGTCAAATATTTGTCTGTGGTTTAAAGATCATGCGCCAGCCCTTTTTCCTTAGCACGCTCTGCAAATCAAAATAAGCCACTAACTTGGAAGCATTCTGGCATTTGAAAAGCTAAGCAGCAGCTGAGAAATATGTCGGTGTAAACAGCAATTACAGCAGCATTGTGTGTGCTTCCTATTTTCTTGCTATATAAACATCTGCAGCCTTATGTATCTCTTTCATCTGATCCTTTTTTAATATACATAATTAACTCCTCCTGTTTATCACCATCTGATTTCAGGCTTGTCTTTGTGAGGCTGATTACATCTGTATGGTTTAGAATGGAATTCCCTTGTTCTTACAAAGCTAATTTGTTTCTATTGGGTCAGAGCAAATGTTAAAGTTGGAGAGAGAACTAGGATTAAATACTTTATCCTTTGCCAATAAGCATGCCTAATGTTTAAATGCCTATTTCGTGGTTGTCCTCTTGAGGTTTGGAAGGAATGTCCATCCCACACCACAGAGTTTCTGGCACAACTTACTGCTTTCAAGTTTCAGAACCTTTAAGTTCAGCAGTAAACTTACCTCAAATTTGAGTCTTCAAATATGGCACTGACTAAACATAAACAACCTTCCTTGCTAACCAAACCCGCTGACCCTGCTACTATTTTGGTATGTTGTTATTTTGAAAGCCTAGTTAGTGTCAAAGTCTTGGTGTGGTCATGCTAATATTTCTAATTTTAAACCAGCCTCAAGTGGCTGGAGAATGGGGTGAGATTTCTTCAAACAAAATAATTGGTGCACTCTCTCATTGATAGTGCAACAAACTAACTATGACATTGATACCTTCTTCTAACGGAATAAATTTCACAAGCAAAAGAGAGCAGGGGTGGTTTTCTCATTAAGACCCTGGACCAGAACTTCAGTCCCTGGCTCTGTACAGATTTCTTGTGTGGTCTTGGGTAAATCGCCAAATTCCTCTGTGCCTTCATTAACTGTGTGTAAAATGGAGATGATAGTACCTTCATTCTCCTACCTTTTGTCTTATCTGTTTAGCTCTTCAGGACAAGGATTGTCTCTGACTGTATTTATCTACCCTCCTAGTGTAATGAGGCCTTGGTAGGGTTTGGGGCCTGTAGACGCTATTGTAATACAAATAATAGTATACTCATGAGGGCATTCTGCACCTACAAAATAAAAAATTCTGCGAACAATATTTTAAAATTCTGCAAGTTTCATTTGTCAATAAATAAATGCAGAGGCTCCAGCATGGCAGAGGGGAGCACAGGCCGCTGGCTGCACGAAGGTGGGAGATGACCCTGCAGCGCCCCGCCCCCAGGACATGGACTCAGCAGTGAGGTTGCACCTGACCCTGACACAGCACAAGGCCTGGGCCTGTCCCAAAAACAGTGCCAGGCACACCAGGTGTGGGGCAGGCAGGCTCAACCAGGCAGGATCCAAGTGTGGAGGGGCTCAGTGTCGGGTGATCCAGGTGTGGGGTGAGAAGATTCTGTGTGGGACAATCTGGGTGCAGTGGGGGGTCTAGGGGTGTGTGTGTGTGTGTATTTTCTATTCTCTGTTTTCTCCTTGGCAGGACCAAGACTTCTGGGGATTGGGAAAGGTGGGAGCATTCTTTGCTATTCTCCCCACCCACAGAGCCTCATGTGAAGCCTTTGTCCTCACTCTGTTAAATTTGATGTTTAACCTTTGCTGCTTTAATTTGATCATGTGAGTTCTCCATTTCCTGTAACCTTATAGCCATCTCTGTCTTGGGATACTAGATCAAATGAAGAATAGTTTAGGCAATAGTTTTTGTTCCTGTTCATAAGTTCTTCTGTTTTTTGTGCAGCCCTGTCTCACTCCATTTATATAGTATTATTGGGATGACACATGTTGAGTATCCCTAACTCGCTATAAGATTTCCTTTCAAAACCATTGCTCTTATTCCTTCCTTAGCATATTGTACCATATTTAAGATCAGGGACAGATAGCATCCTTGAGGCAGACAGCATAAGGACCTTTGATTTACTTAGCTGGTATCTCTTCTAGAAGTTTTAAGAAGGCCTTAGTCACAAGATATTGCTCTTTCAATATATTCACTGTCTGCGATGATGTCATGGTATTTCACAGCTTTTCCTTCCCATCCACTATCCATAAGATTTCATTGAAGTCTCATAACACTGGTCTACAATTTTTGAGAAGTCATCTGCTTCAGAGATAAAATGTGCTATTTATTACGTATTTTGATGTGCTGAATTCAAATATGACAATTAAAACAACTGATTGGCTACTGTTTCTAAGATATTTAAGTTTTTACATTTTATGTCTATGTATATTGTGTAGATAGTAGAGTTTTAATCATAAATTGTAAACCTAGGTCTTTTCATGTGTTTATGGTTGCTTTACATGATAATATTTCACCTGTCCTGTTTATGTAACACTTTAAAAATCAGCAGAAGGGTTATATAAATCAAATTTATTATGAAACAAAAGGCAAAAAACTATTCTGTACATAGTTTAGTCCTATTCAGTGTCTACTCGGCGCTTCTTGGCTTGTCTCTTGTATTCATTAAATGGAGCATCTCTTGTAACTGTTCAGCAATAGTCTGCAAGCATTGATGGGCTCCATTTGCCCTGATAGCGTTTCTCCATTGTTGCAATGTCCTGGTGAAATTGCTCGCCGGGCTCGTCACTCACTGCGCCGCAGTTCGGTGGAAAAAAATCTAGATGAGAGTACAAAAAATGTATCTTTAGTGACATGTTGCAACCAAGGCTTTTGTATGCCTTGAGGAGGTTTTCCACCAACAACCTGTAGTTGTTTGCCTTGTTGTTTCCGAGAAAATTTATTGCCACTAACTGGAAGGCTTTCCATGCCGTCTTTTCCTAGCCACGCAGTGCATGGTCAAATGCATCATCTCGAAGAAGTTCACGAATCTGAGGACCAACAAAGACACCTTCCTTTATCTTAGCTTCACTTAACCTTGGAAATTTTCCACGGAGGTACTTGAAAGCTGCTTGTGTTTTGTCAATGGCCTTGACAAAGTTCTTCATCAGACCCAGCTTGATGTGTAAGGGTGGTAACAAAATCTTCCTTGATTCAACAAGTGGTGGATGCTGAACACTTTTCCTCCCAGGCTCCAATGACTGTCGGAGTGGCCAATCTTTCTTGATGTCGTGGGAATCTCTTGCACGACTATCCCATTCGCAGAGAAAACAGCAGTACTTTGTGTATCCAGTCTGCAGACCAAGCAAGAGAGCAACAACCTTCAAATCGCCACAAAGCTGCCACTGATGTTGGTCATAGTTTATGCACCTCAAAAGTTGTTTCATGTTGTCGTAGGTTTCCTTCATATGGACTGCATGACCAACTGGAATTGATGGCAAAACATTGCCATTATGCAGTAAAACAGCTTTAAGACTCGTCTTCGATGAATCAATGAACAGTCTCCACTCATCTGGATCGTGAACGATGTTGAGGGCTGCCATCACACCATCGATGTTGTTGCAGGCTACAAGATCACCTTCCATGAAGAAGAATGGGACAAGATCCTTTTGACGGTCACGGAACATGGAAACCCTAACATCACCTGCCAGGAAATTCCACTGCTGTAGTCTGGAGCCCAACAGCTCTGCCTTACTCTTGGGTAGTTCCAAATCCCTGACAAGGTCATTCAGTTCACCTTGTGTTATGAGGTGTGGTTCAGAGGAGGAGGATGGGAGAAAATGTGGGTCCTGTGACATTGATGGTTCAGGACCAGAAGTTTCATCCTCTTCCTCTTCCTCGTCTGACTCAAGTGAGAATGATTCTGGTGCATCAGGAACCGGCAGTCCTTCTCTGTGGGGTACTGGGCTGATGGAATAGCTGATGGAATGTTTGGATAATGCACAGTCCACTTTTTCTTCTTTGACACACCTTTCCCAACTGGAGGCACCATGCAGAAGTAACAATTGCTGGTATGATCTGTTGGCTCTCTCCAAATCATTGGCACTGCAAAAGGCATAGATTTCCTTTTCCTGTTCAACCACTGGCGAAGATTTGTGCACAAGTGTTGCAGCATATGTGTGGGGCCCACCTCTTGTCCTGATCTCCAATTTTGCAGCCAAAATAAAGGTGATAGGCTTTCTTAACCATAGTGGTTATACTGCGCTTTTGTGATGCAAAAGTCACTTCACCACAAACATAACAGAGGTTATCTGCACTGTTCACACAAGTACGAGGCATCTCTGCTCACTTTGGCTAAACAGAAATGTGTCCCTTTGCAAAATCAAACACTGACAAATAAGAGAGCACGACACGGTATGATTTCTAGAGCTGATATAGGGCAATTTGTTCAGCAGAGTGATGTAAGCTTCGTTATGATTGCATCATCCATGACTTCTAGGAATAACATGATGCAATTCATATAGTGTATGACGCAATACCAGCTTCAGATTGCATCATTCATTGTTTTGCCTAAAAAGCAAGTACTGTCCAAACCCAGTCATAGATTTATTCATAGATCCAGTCAAATATGTATTTTAGTAATTTCTGGTTTAAATTGAGATCCCTTCCCTTTATAACTCACTTATCCTCCGCCATTCCCAAGTCAAGGGTCGTATATACTGACCCAATAGCATATCTTGAAAACTAGAGCCAATCAACAATTTTAAGCATCATTTTCGTTCTCAGTGACCCAGAATTAGTAAAGTTTGACTACATTTATTTCAGAAGCATTTTGGCTGTAGAGCAGTGTAATATATAAAGATAATAGCTGGAATTCCTTTTGTTTTTTCACTGTCTCCCTTATAAAGAAATGCTTTGTTCATGTGAATGTACAGTTTTGCCCTCCACGTACATCCAGGGGTGCTGGAACGAGAGGTGCAGGGACATGGTTTCCACTTTCAGCACCCCCACCATAAAAATGTTTCCAATGCCCCTGCATCCATCTATTAGACAGGATGGTCAGGGATGCAACCCCATGTTTGGGGCGACCCTAAACCTCTAACCGCCAGAAGCCACCAACCCTCTCCTTGCTTCTAATGATGAGCTTGCTCCCCACAGACCGGGGGACACCATCTCAAAGCAGCACCAGATCCTGCCAGAATATTAGATGCAAAACCTGTAGAAACATCTCTGTTGCTATGATGATCAACACACCTTTCAAGATCCATGGGTCCTACACATGTCTATGACAAATGTGTTGTACCTCACACAGGAAAATAAGACACAAACAGCCTATCACCTGTAGATGAACATTTCACAAAGTGATCACTCTCTCTATCTGACCTCTCAGTCATCATTCTTAGAGGAAATCTGCACAACACCTTCGAAAGATGATTCTGGGAACTTAAATTCATAACTTTGCTAGACACTAAAAAGCATGGACTGAATAGAGATACTGGATATATGGCTTATTACAGCCATCTATAACCCACTAACAACTCCTCTTCCCCGCCAGCTGCCCCCCCCCGCCCCGGTTCCTTTCTCCCCTATGATGGGAGAATTGTTAACTGGCCACTTCATCTTGAATGATCCTTTGAAATGTGTTAACTATTTATGTTTAATAATCTGTTCCACCTTCTATTTAGCTGTGACAATGAGTATGTTTTCCAGACAGAGAGAGCTCTGTGTACGCTTGTCTCTCTCTCTCCAAAAAGAAATTGGTCCAATAAAAGATATTGCCTCGCCCACCTTGTCTCTCTAAGGGTATGTCTACACTGCCATGTAAGCTCAGGGTTAGTGGGACTTGAGTCTGTTGACCCATGTTAGGGGGGAACCCTGGGCTTGAGCATCTACATTGTAATTAAACCCTATTTTAAGGCTTTTCTTACCGTAGACCTCTGGGGCTCTGGCAACCACACGGCAGTGTGCAGACTCCAGTCAAAATAACCATATCCCAGAGTCCCTAGCACCCCCTCACCCTCAGTCTAGCCCTAGGGCTGTGGTGCTCTGTGGGAAAACTTTACTGCCTGCCCTGCACATTTCAGGAAGTTTGAACAGCCGCCAACGCAGCCTGCCAACCAGTCATTTTGGTCTGTGCTCTCCCAACTACCAGAGCCAACAACATGGAGGAGGCGCCTTTTCATAGAACTTCTCTTGCTTACGCTTTCACTCTTGTGTCAGGAAACTGGCAGAGCAACCATAAGGTGCCGGCGGACCCTTCGGTGATGGTTTCTGTCCCACCAAAGGTACCTGATGGGTTTCCTGATGGAGCAGCAATAGGAGGAGGAGTACCCTGGCATCGCAGACTCTCCCTGGCAGATGGTGCTCAGTATAATTGGCAAAGCTGCTAATGCCCCCTGTGTCGACCGCCGTTTCTGGTGCAGGCTCACAAGCACCGTCTGGTGGGATCACGTCATCTTGCAGACCTGGGATGACCAGCAGTGGGTCCAGACCTTTCATGTGAAGAAAGCCACATTTCTGGTGTTTTGTGCGCAGCTTGCCCCCACCTCTAGTGTTAAGAGAGATACATCGCCCTTGCCAGTTCCGAAGCGCGTTGCTATAACCGTCTGGAAGCTGGCTACCCCAGACTGCTCCAGATCCGTTGCCAGCCATCTTGGGGTTGGAAAGTTGACAGAGAGTAAAGTGGAGGCTGAGGTTTCTGAGGCAATGAGGCGTGTGGTTTACTCCGAAGTGGCGGGCATTAAAGCTATTCCAGAGCTAATTGCTGGCTTTAAGAGAATGGGGTTTCCTAATTGCCCCAGGCTGTTGATGGGACTCATGGGTAGCTTGCCCTCCTCAAGGAGTACCTGAGTACGTAAACTGCAAAGGCTACTACCCCATTGTTATGCAGGCACTAGTGGACTGCAGAGGCAGATTTATGGAGGTCAGTGTGGTCTGCACAGGAAAAGTCCATGCTGCCAGGGTTTTTTACCACTCGGGAGTATACATTCATGGATAGGCAGGGAAACTGTTCCCACCAAATGATATTGACATAAACAGTGATACTGTCCCCACTGTTATTCAGGAGGATCCCGCGTACCTCTTTTTGCCTTGGCTTATGAAAACATACCCAGATTGCAGAGGCCCTGGCAAAAGAGGGTTTAATTACACTCACAGCATGTGTAGAATGGCTGGTGAATGTACTTTTATGAGATGAAAATCCCGTTGGAGATGTCTACAGACCCATTTGGATGCCAGTGTCATCAGTGCTGTTCACATCACTGTGGCTTGCTGTGCTCGTCACAACCATGTGAAGCCAGAGGTGAGCCATTGCCCCCTGAATGGACCTATGACAGGGAGGGTACCCTAGATTGGTACCCTCAGCCAGAAAGTGCAGCTACCACTGCAGGAGCTGGCTGCACCCAGGCAGCAAGTCAGGGATGCTTTGTGTTCTCACGTTATGAACTGACATGGCCCAAAGGAGGAGGGCAAATAGTACCTGTACAAATGTGCTGGTGGGGGAAAACTGGCTCATTAATTGGTTGGGGGGGGGCAGTGCTTGGGAGGGGCATGGGCTTGATTGCCATGCAATGTAAGTCTGAATGACATGATGAATAATGAATTTGTTTGGCGGGGGGGCACAAAAGCTGTACAGATTAAATTTATTGAAATGTGAATTGCTCCACCTAGCTAAATAGAGGAATGCTGTTTGTTTACTAATGCTTAATTGCTCCTGAACATGTTTTTAGCTGTATCATCTCAAAGCATGCTTGTATGATAGCAATAAACTTTCTTGAAAACATAACATGCTTTATTTATAAACACGTCTTAAAACTGTAAACCACTCAGTTTCTTGGGCAGGCCAGCTGCCATATCACCCCCCCCCCCCCCAAAAGGCAGGAAATTGTTAAGACCTGACACGATACCCCTATGTGTCCCCTGCCCCCAGTTCTCTTTTCCCTTCTTTACATTTCCCCTCAGCAGCAGGGGAGGGGGTCTGGAAGAAGGAAGGCTGCATTGGGTTTAGTTGCCCTGCCCAGCCACTCTCATGAGTCCTGAATGCATGGGCCACCCCAACATGGAGTAGTCCAAGCTACTGCTGGGCTGAGGGTATGTTTGGGCATCATAGCATGATGTGAGAGGGGCTGCAGGTGCTGGAGCTCTTGCCGCCATTATGGAAATGAGTTGCTGAAACAGTTCTCTGTGTTGAGTTCTGTCCTCCTCCCTTAGCCACCATTCATGTTTGCAAGCGCCAGCTCCCCTGCTGAAAACCTGTCCTTCACCTGGGCGTTGAGCCCCACTTTCCTCCTGCCTGTCAGCATGCTGCTGTTCCCATTTTTCGTCCCTCCTCTTCTGGTACTGGACCTGCTGGTCTGTCCTCTCAAGAGCATCAACCATAATTTAATCACGGAAATGCTTCCTTTTGGAACGTTCTGGGAAGGTACATTGGGCCAGGGATGGAGTTCCTGAAGAATGGTAGGCAGGTTGAGGGGCCTGAAATAGGACAAGACACAGAGGGTTATTGTCTAAAGTAGCTCAGTGGAGGAGCACAGAGTTAATTATTGTGGAATCTCAAGGGCATAAAATGTAACATTCCTAAACTGAACCAACACATATTGTGAAGGGGATGCATCAGTCCTCATACTGTCTCTGGACACAGCCTGGTTAATTGCAGTTACAGAAGTGCAGAGACAATGGTAAGGTTAAAATTATAACCTTTATTCTGTTTCATAAAAAATTCATAACTAATTGCCATATGAAGGGGTGTTTAGTGCCCTCTCTGCAAATGTTTTTTCTGTCACTTCAGACCTTTCATATTTTGGAAGACATAACAGTTTTTGTGGTGCTCTATTGGCAAAGGGAGATGTTATTCCAAGGTGCTGGAGGAAAACCTGCAGTGTATGCAGCAGTATTCCAACTAATAGTTACTGAACAGCACATCCGTGAGTGGAGTGAGCTAGTCAGCTATATTGAGGGGCTTGGAAAATATGCTCTTCCCAGCGGTGTGACTGACTACCTGGAGTTCTTGCTTCAGGAAAAGTTTGCAGCTATCAGCAGCCAGGATTGGGTCAGAAGCCGTGAGGGAATTAACATGATGCTGTGTTAGCTCACATATGGCTTACCCTGTTATGGCTGCACGCAAACACGCTGAAATCTGCCTGTTGACTCCACCTGGCACAGTTCTGAGCAATAACTGACACTACACTTGAACTGAAATGGACTAGATTTGGAAATAGTATACTGTTTTTTTCTCTCTCTCACTCTCACACACACAGTTCACAGGCGACAGCATAGACCCAGGAGGAGTGATTACAGAGTGGCAAATATCTTCTTATTGACAGGAAAACACAAATGACCCTAGCAAACCTCTGAGACAACATTTAAAATAACCTTTACATCTGTTTATGAGTGTTTGAAATTCCAAGTCACCATTTTGAGCTCCATGTGGTGGGTCGGGAGGAGGAAGAGTGGGACGGGGAGGCCTGGCTGCTGTGGCTAAACGCTGGTAGCTGGGTCTTACCATTTTTGCATTGCTTCTTACAGCAGAAATCCCTCCATTACTGTAATAGTACACTTTGAGTCATACACTTCCCAGGCTCTGGGGCAGCTTCTGTCTCTACCAAGTTCTCTGCAGGCTCTGTAGTGGGCTGTTCCACGGGAAAGGATCAAGGAGTTCTTCCAAGTAGGGACTGAGAATTTGCAGTTGAGCCTCATCCATAGCCTGCTCTGGGACTGGTTTCATTTAAAGTCACTTCATGCAGTTCACTGGGAGCCTGCTGCTGGCTCCTGTCAGCCTTCATGCTGGATTCAGGGGCCAGCAGGGCATCATCCTGGCTTAACAGGTCACCATGAACCAAGGTTGGCTCCATGCTGGGCGCACTGCCCAGGACCCAGTCAAAGTCCTCATAAAATGGGCAAGTTGCCCGATGTGCAGTTCTTGTCCCCGGTCTTCCAGTACTCACTCTTCAGCCTCTTAATGCACTCTCTGCTCTGATCACCTGTCTGGAAAATCTGCAGAACCGCCAGCTTTTTAACTATCTGCTGTTATGTCTGGTCATTCCCGGTGCTTATTCTGAAGTCCACAGTTTTATGGGCTTCGCACCAGAGGTTTGTCAAAATCTGGCAGTGCTTCCGTGACAAGGAAGCAGCTCGCTTTGCAAAGGCTTGATTGGTTCGCTCTCCGTTGCAAACCCAGGAGGCTCTCTGGTTGTGTGCTTGCAGATTGGTGATCAGACGAGAAGGGGTGAATGTGGACCTGAACTGCCGCCGTGTGTGTGTGTGTGTGTGTGTGTGTGTGTGTGTGTGTAAGTTCTTTTTTCAATAGAATTGCAGGTTGTTGGGATAAAAAGCACTAAAGAAGTTGTCCCATGGAATTGTGGGATACTTCTAGATGATTCCCAGGACCCGAATCAAGCAGGGCTGCATCTACACTGCAAAGCAATAGGGCTCAGACCCTGGCTCCCAGCTTGACTCACACTGGGTCTGAGCCCTGGTTTAGTGCAATTGCAGTGTAGATGGAAGGGGAGGGGGTTAGGCTTGATTCCGAGCTCAAGCATGGACTTACATTGCAGTGTAGACATCCCCTAAGAAGCCAGGAGTGAAGATGGGTGGATCACTCTGTAATCACCCTATTCTGCACGCTCCCCCTGAAGCTCTGGTATAGGCCACTGTTTGAGACAGGATGCTGGGCAAGATGGACCATAGTCTGACCCAGTATGGCCACTGTTCTGTTTTAATAATATATAAAGACGGTATCAGGAATTCCTTTTTACTTCTTGACAGGGCCGCCCAGAGGATTCAGGTGGCCTGGGGTCTTCGGCGGCAGGGGGCCATTGCCGCCGAAGACCCGGCACTTCGGCGGCGGGTCCTGGGGCGGAAGGACCCCCCGCCACGGGTCTTCAGGGCACTTCGGCAGCGGGTCCCGGAGCGGAAGGACCCCCCGCCGCCGAACTGCCGCCGAAGACCCGGAGCGGAAGAAGCTCCGGGGGCCCGTGCCCCATGAGAGTTTTCCGGGGCCCCCGGAGTGAGTGAAGGACCCCACTCCAGGGGCCCCGAAAAACTCTCATGGGGGCCCCTGCGGGGCCCGGGGCCCCACTTGCCCTCCCCCTCTGGGCGGCTCTGCTTCTTGACCATCTCTTTGTTCGTTGTAAGAATGCTCCGTTTTTCCCTCCTCATCCGTTCCACTGTTGTATTCATCCTGTTGATGACGACTTTGCTGTTCTTTTATAACTGATGTCTAGCAGGCCGATGCTATTTCTCTCTGCTATACTACTCCTACTCCAATGTTTCTTCCACTTATGTAAAATCTTCCATAACCCTGGTCCTTATAATATCCCGGCTGGCTGGCTGTTTCACTGTGACTTCATTTATTCTTTTCCATGTCTCTGCGTGCTCAGTTACTCTTCTCCAGTATTATGGCTTTCATCAGTCCCTCTCCCCAATGACAGTAGCCTGCTGCCTGCCTTTCCTTTATGTGGGAAATGTTGGCATTGAAAAGATTGAGGAAGTACAATGTCTCTTACCATCATTATATACTTGTGTTACAGTAGTAATTACAGGCTGTAATAATGATCTCTGCTCTCCTTCAAAAGCATGTGCTTTGTCCGGGGTGTTTTGATCCTCCTTAGGTTCTGGAAAGGTGACCATTTGCAATCGGAGTCATAAATTACTTTGCATATCTGTTGGACACTATTTTGCAAAAGCAGAGAAAAAGATGGACCAGTACTTTCATTATCCATACCGGCTGAGTTGATGATAGATGTTTTCCATCTCAAAGGCATCAAGGTTTATTTTAGTGTAGTGATCCTTGTAGGACACCGCTAACTTAACTCACACAACTGCCCGAAAGTGTTATATCTGCTATTGCTACGAATAAACACCCAAGATAGCTAAGTTGGAAAGAGATTAGAGAGAGAGATATTCCTTTTTGTGTTCATTAATTAATTAATTAATTAATTAAATTAATTAATTATTAGCACCTAGAAACCCCAGTCATAGACAAGGACCCCATTGTGCTTGGTACTGTACAAACACAGAGCAAAACAAGATGGTCTCTGCTCCAAAGAGCTTACAATCTAAGTATAAAACAAGAGACAGCAGGTGGATACAGACAGATCTATACAGGAACAAGGAAACATTGAGGCAATATTGGTCAGCATGTTAGGCTGTGCTGTCAGCACACAGCACTTGGCCAGTTCCATCTTTTTCCCTGTATAGCCAGTTGCCATTTTGTCTCCATAGATGTCTCACACAGCAGCAGGGGAAAGAGAAACACTTAATAGGATAACATGATTGCAAAGCTACAAAAAGTGGCAAGGGGACTTAGAACTGGGTGTACTACCTGGCATGACTTCACTGAAATTGAACAGAATTCATGTTGAAGGTTGTCAACTAACATAAAGTGTAGAACTTCTAAAAGAGCTTTTTGATCACTCTGCATGCTACACAGTTTTGCTGTTTTTATTCTACATGCAACTGCAGTGAAGCTATGACTAAATTTGCTTTCTGTATTTGTTCTCTTGTTTGCAGTTGATTTGAAAAAAGACCTAGAAGAATATATCAAAAAAAATCTTCCAAGAAACACAAAGCTGGTAAGAAATGAAAAGCGAGAGGGGCTGATTCGAGGAAGAATGATTGGAGCATCTCATGCTACAGGTATACCCTGTCTTTTCTTTCCTTTAATCCTTTCTCCATACATCTAGGCAGCACCTGTGTTGTAGCCACAATCCGTCCAGCCAAGGAGTATCTGACATATTCCATATGGTGATCATCAGTAGTGCTTTTTGTTTAGGTAAAGGGGATGATGTTGAGTGATGTGATGCACTTGCTTTCCTTTAGGCGACTGAACTTACTGCCTATACAGCAATCTCTTGATGGATAAGGGGCAAGGGGCAGAGAATCAGTCAGATTTCCTATAAGTCAGTCCTTAGCATCACTTATTTTTCACTGTTTGGTGTTTTTTACATGTGTTTGAGCTCATGTCAGTTCAGATAAAAATCACTGAGCCATCTTGGTACTCTTTCCTACAAAATTTATCGGTGTTTATTTTGTATTTAGTTACTCCAACTTCATTCAGTGGCAGTTGATGGATTAAAAACTTCCTAGGTTAAAGTGCATTTACAGGTTTAACTGTTCAAATAAAGCTGTCCCCACATAAGATATGGCAGCTTGCTAGAAATGAAGTGCTTTCAAAAGAGTCATACTCGGTACATAATGAATGAAAGGGAAGCTCTGAGAAGAGTAAGTGGCCACCGGGTGTGATCATTCTTTCACTTTGCTGAGTTTGGAGACCTGGGCAGGATTAGGGAACAGTTTTCCTATAAAACAAAAGTAGATCAGGACTCTGGCTTTACCTGAATCATAGAATCATAGACTATTAAGGTTGGACGAGACCTCAGGAGGTCATCTAGTCCAGCCCTCTGCTCAAAGCAGGACCAATCCCAACTAAATCATCCCAGTCAGGGCTTTGTCAAGCCAGGACTTAAAAACTTTGAAGGATGGAGATTCCACCACCTCCCTAGGTAACCCATTCCAGTGCTTCACCACCCTCCTACTGAAATAATGTTTCCTGATATCCAACCTAGACCTCCCCCACTGCAACTTGAGACCATTGCTGCTTGTTCTGTCACCACTGAGAACAGCCGAGCTCCATCTTCTTTGGAACTCCCCTTCAGGTAGTTGAAGGCTGCTATCAAATCTCCCCTTACTCTTCTCTTCTGTAGACTAAATAACCCCAGTTCCCTCAGCCTCTCCTTGTAAGTCATGTGCCCTAGCCCCCAGTCGTTTCTGTTGCCCTCCGCTGGACTCTCTCCAGTTTGTTCACATCCCTTCTGTAGTGCGGGGACCAAAATTGGACGCAATACTCCAGATGTGGCCTCACCGGTGCCGAATAGAGGGGAATAATCGCTTCCCTCCATCTGCTGGCAATGCTCCTTCTAATACAGCCCAATATGCCGTTGGCCTTCTTGGCAACAAGGGCACACTGCTGATTCATATCCAGCTTTTCGTCCCTGTAATCCCCAGGTCCTTTTCTGCAGAACTGCTGCTTAGCCAGTTGGTCACCAGCCGGTAGCGGTGCATGGGATTCTTCCTTCCTAAATGCAGGACTCTGCACTTGTCCTTGTTGAACCTCATCAGATTTCTTTTGGCCCAATCCTGCAATTTGTCTAGGTCACTCTGGACCCTATCCCTCTCCTCCCCTCTCCCCCCAGCTTAGTGCTGACTGCTTAAGCAGCTGGTCATAAGAAGTGGTGTCGACAGATTGGACAAGTTCTATATGATTAGCTTTCTTAAAAATAGCAGGGATTTCATTTATGGGAAAATAAATAATTTTTTTGCTAATGAAGAAAATAAGTTGAAGCTTTCAGCTTGAGTCATGGGAAGGAAGTCCACCATCTGAATACCTTTTAAGCACCCTTCATGTGTGTTAGCTCCCCCTACAAGAAACAAGAGGCACAAAGATCAGTTGGTACTTAGCAGTGTTGGCCAGAACCTGCCCTCACTTGCGTGTAAATCCAGAATAAATCAGTTGATTTCAGCGGATTTACACTGTGTAAGTGAAGGCAGAATTTTGCCTCTGCATGTGTTTAAAAACAAAACAAAAAAAACCCTCAACCTTTTTATATAATCTAACTTTGGGGCCCAAATTGACCCAAGGTGTCCCTTTTAAATCTTATCAAAATTAAAACAATGAGGCAATTTACTTTTGCAGTAAATGTGTCTCAATTAATTTAGATTAATTTGCTCTATTTGGGAAGAGCAACAGTGGTTCACGAACTTCGGTAAAACAGTGTAGGATTTTCCCTCTCCAAGTCGAGAGCCCAGCTCATTATATATTGGATAACATACATGCAGAATACTTTGTCTCAAGTGACAGCTATTGAACTGTGAGGTATTTTGCTTTCTCATTAAGGCACTTTAGAAAAACTCCCAAGTAAACTACTAATTCACATGCATCGTTGAGCTACTTCTCACCTGTGGTATTTCAGTTGTCATTACAGCAGTTAATTGGGATAGAATATATCTGTGCTTTATGTACCCAGGGTATATTTTATATTAATGTACATCATGGATAAATTCTTTGGCATGTGAGAGAATGTGTGCTACAAGATAATTTATAAATTAGTCTGTTACTTGTTAGCATTGTAATAGCATGATCCAGAAAGAAAACCAGTATTGAAGTTCATAGGTTATTGACTTGAACATTACTTGTTACCTGAAGTTTCTCCTCCCTTGGTGTTCACACCTCAACTGCTAGCAGAGCACCTCACCCTCCCTGATTGAACTAACCTCGTTATCTCCATACTGACGTATACCTGCCTCTGGAAATTTCCATTACTTGCATCTGAAGAAGTGAGGTTCTTACCCACAAAAGCTTATGCTCCCAATACTTCTGTTAGTCTTAAAGGTGCCACAGGACCCTCTGTTGCTCTCTGTATCTAGTTCATATACCACTCTCTTTACCATGATATGTATCGAGTCCTCTCCCATCTCTCCTCAATTATCCCAATATCACATCACTTTTCTCTTCTAAAATAAAATTTCAGAATAATTTTTACACCGACTAAGCCTGGAGATTGCTCCTTTATTCCCAATGGTCCAGATTTTAACATCTCTAATTGTGGTGAATAGTCCCACACAAACTGATGGCTTTTACAAGGAGTAGGGTGTTACTTAATGTGAGTAAGACTAGCAGAATCTGGCCCTAATAATTTTGGCCCTGACTTTGCTCTTACATCACGGATTACTGGGTGCAGGGCTGATGAGAGAGGACAAAGAGTGGATAATTGTGCTGGGACCCTGAGCTCAAGGGGATCCCCAAAATGTGCAACAGTGCAAATAAAATCAAATAGGAGGGGGTGGGGCCCCAGCAAATATGATGCACCGGGATCCCAAATTTCTCTTGACAGGCCTGAAATTCTGTGGCTGTATTATGCAGGAGATGGGGCTCGATCATTATAATGGTCCCTTGTGGCCTTAAACTCCATGGATCTGCGATACACCAGTGTAAAACTGGTGTGTGGTCAGACTCAGACTCGGAGTTTAAGTAGTCTGTGTGTGTGTTTGTTTCATATATATAAAGTTTGTGTGTGTATATGGCAACAGAGCACTGAATCTGGCTAAAATGCTTACCAAAATATGAAACTTTGCCAAAGGAAATATTATGAATAACTGCACATTTGAGCAAGAAATTACTTTAAATGTGAATAGCTAAGATTGATGATGTGAAACTTAGTTTGTCTGTGAACTAGCTGAATGAATGGTGTTTTCTTCTTGAGAAGTTCCTTATATGCTTATCAGAGCATGAGTGTCTTCTAATTACCTTCCCCTGCATTACACTTTCGGCCTCCACGGATTCTCTGTTGCATGAGTAAGACTGCACAACACTCCTTGTGGAGCTTTTTTGATAGTCTTTTTTGGTACTTAATTGTCTTGTGATACCTGCTCTTCAGAGTCTTCCACCCCTCTGACTACTCATGTCTAGCTCTCAGACAAGGGGATGCTTCCTTTGTTTGGCTTTTTGAGGATTGGTGTGGAGGTTTATAGTGGTAGGAGAGAATCCTCTGGGCCTTGTCAGGGTGGTGGAGAACCTGTTTGAGCTGCGAAAAAATACCTGCAGTAATGGCCTGATCCAGGTCTTATTGAACTCAGCGCAAGGACTTCCTTGGACTTTAATGGGAGCTGGAACAGAATAAATGAAGTAATTAAAAATTGTTGGAGTGAGGGTGGAACAAGAGTTGTTTCATTCTCACAGCAGGGGAGTCAGAAGTGCTTTCCTTTATTGTTATTGCACTGTGCTTCTCTCAGTCTGTGCAGTATATGTAGAATCATATGTATTACTTTGTAATCAGTATTATTGCCGATAGTAAAGTTCTGTACTCTGCTCCTTCAGGCTAGACGGTAAGATTTCTCTGCAGGAAACCCTTTAGCAGCAGTGGACTCAGATGATTGCTACCATCAAGGTTTTGTTTGGAGATTGTATTTCCCCCCCCTCCCCAGCTATATTTGATATATTTGGTACCAATACCTGTAAAAGTGTTGCTATCTTTACAATGCAATATATCCCAGTGGATTTCTTTAGATAGTCATCTCCTCTAGATCGGGATTATATCTTCCTCTATTGTGTATGCTTTCAGTCCTCTGTTAGAAATAATTTGTGTATATATATTCAGTGTTATCACAGACCTGCAGAATTTTGTATATTTTTTGTTCTTCTCAGGAAAAGTGCTGGTGTTCCTGGACAGCCACTGTGAAGTGAATGAGATGTGGTTACAACCTTTGCTGACTCCAATCAGAGAAGACCGCAAGACAGTGGTGTGCCCTGTGATTGACATAATCAGTGCTGACACGCTTATCTACAGCTCTTCCCCAGTTGTGCGTGGAGGGTTTAACTGGGGTCTGCACTTTAAATGGGATCTTGTTCCTTTGTCAGAATTAGAAGGACCTGAGGGAGCCACTGCGCCAATCAAGTAAGATTTCTGCTGCCTGTTGGGAAGCAAGCTGACAATTATAAGTAACATGCTGTAAATAGAGACCAGCTCATAAATGAGACGTATATCTTTAAGAGCAGAGACTTACATTGCCAAGGGTCTGTCTGTCTCTTCATTTTTATTGAGTTAGTTTAAGAGAAAATTAAACTTTAACAACAGGAAAAGGCTAGCTTAGCCTAATTTGCCTGCTTTTAAAGGGCAAGAAAAACACCTTTTTAGAGATTTATATAACACCACATTTGCCATGTTGCTCTACAGACAGATAAGACGTGATCTGTGTGAAGAGTTTACAGGCTATTCTATATTAAATATGTACTATCCAGTACCTTAATATTAGAACTATGTATTGGTGTATGTTTGCCTTAATGATGGTTATTTTTATTATCAACTCTGCCATAGTGATATGCTGTGTATCCATCTGGCATGAGCTCTGGAACTTCCATGCCACATGTTAACGAAATGCTAGCTTTGGAAAATTCTTTTTTTGTAACAAGAAGGCAAGTGTCATGGTCAATGATAGAACTGTTGTACCAGTTTTACTCAAGAGCTTTCATGTCAAGATTCCGTTCTTTCTGTTCAGATAGCTTTTACATTTTTTTTTTTTTTTTTTAGATTAGCATTTATCTTGGCATAAAGCTTTCTACTTCAACATGCACGGATGCAAAAGCTGCCTCAAACCGTTAGCCACGCCATCGAGCTTTGTGGTGAATGTGTTGAAATCCTCTATCCTTTCTATAGTCAACCCTTCGAGTCCGGCCTGAAGTGCTTCCCAGGGTCATGCTTTAAGGCTAAAGCCTGAGTAAAGATGAGCACTGGGACTTGGCAGCACTTTCTTTGATGTTTCTACCATACAATAGGTGTCTGGTGGCCCATCAGAAATAAACAGTATCAGTCCATTTCCTACTGGACGTGTCCATGTTATAAAATTGCCACCACCTTTGGAAACTTTGTCTTAGCAGAGAGGGCAGATATTCACTAAGCACTGCAGTAGAAATGGCTTGTACAGGGGAATCTGTCCAAGAGCAAGGCTGAAGTTGGCAGAGCAATGTGGAGAAGCTGATATGTTGCATATCTTCTCTAGTTTAGAGGTCTTCAGTCTCTCGGGCTGTTAATCCAGCACCGTTCATTGGCACTAGGTTGACTTCATAAAAAGGAAGCTTTAATTTCATCAAAACAATTAAACTAATTTCTGGCAGAATTTTAGTGCTTTATTACATTTTATCGCTGGGATGGGCTCTGAAACCTAGCTGTGTGTTCTTATCCTTCTCTGCCCTTGGAATGTGAATTAACAATGCTTCAAGCTGACATAAGCGGCTCCAACACTGGATTTTCTGCTGTAGTTTGAATACTGTGTGCGTCAGGTTTTCCACATCGGGTTTTCCCATCACAAGGCTTGATCTAAGGAAACCAAGAAACTTCTCATGGTATTTCTTAATAAACTGGCTCAGCAATTATCTATTTGGGAAAAGATCACTGCAGGTATTTCTGAAGTTAGAAGAAGACGACACATGGGAGAAAACTGGAGGAGATCCATCAAAGAGAATTTTAAATTAGGAACCTTGATTAGAGATAATCCACCATGTGCCTGAAGATGCAGTCCTCTGTGTAGGCAAAGCTGCCACTGTCTTCCAAGGATTCTGGGATTGAGCCCAGAGACAACATTGGTACTTAAATGGAGTCCCATTGTCTACGATGACTCAATTTCCTGAGTTTGAGAATGACTTTCCTATTTAGAGAAGCTTTGGCATTGCTTAAACAATATTCTAAAAGTTTGTTTTTAAAAATCTCTGAATATCACTTTCCACCTAATGGAAAGCATTTTGTTTTGTCATCTGTTTAGAAATCTTCATAATCCAAATGTGCTGGATTCTTCTCTACCCAGATGTTAGAGGGACAAATCCTACAGCAGAAGACCATGTCAGAACAAACAAGGGAATCCAGACTTAGGGCTGCTTACCCTGGACACTTTTTTATTGCATTTTTACTGACTAGGATTGTGGAATGCCTGTGTCTAGCCACTGCCATATGGCATGATTGCATGGACTGCTCTTCCCTCCCCGCGCCCCGCGCCTTACACTTTGCCAGGGCAACAGCAGACAGGGACTTCCTGCTTATAAAAAGAGGTATTGGTCATACAGGAGCAGTTTAGGATGTAGGTTGTAGAATAGTAACTAATGTACAGATGTTTACAAAATATATTGGCACAGTAAAAATGCTACATAAGAGGCATTGCATAGAAGGGACAAAGAACTGGAAAACCTCCGGAGAGAACAAATACTCAACGGTAGAAGAGTTAAAACAATCGGGGGATAACCTGATGATTTTATTAATGATGAAACATCAGTACTCCTGATTTTAAATTCAGCTTGTGAGACAAGATAAATAATTTAAATACACCCCATTAGGTTTATTGGATTGTTTACTTTAAGCTTGATCCTTGTTTCACATAGAAAGGGAATTATTACTTCTTTCAGGTGATACCAGTAACTACAGTGTACACTGGAATGTATTATTTTTTCCCCACTCAGGTCAGGACCAGCCTATATAAGGCCTTTGTTCATGAGGGGGAAATATACAATCATTTTGATTTGTACACACATCACTGTACATTTGTACGTATAATGAACAAGTACATCCATACATTTTAGATCAAGAGCAACATAATCAATTAACCAGAAAATGTAGGTACTGTGTCAGAGCTAAAGAGACAAAAATATAATCTGACTGGATACTAGGCAGGGTTGCAGTGCACTTACGCTGGTGATCTCATTGCAAAAGAGTAATTTGGCTTCTATGCAGCCAGCTATTTGTGTTTGAAGGAAGACTGAGGGCTTGTCTTTGTAGCCCTGCATTTTGGACAACGGGCGTGTGGATGGCAGTGTGCACTAGATACTGTGCTGTAACTCCCCCGTGTGGGTGCTGTGGGCACAAACTAAAAGGTACCTTGCTCGCATTAACTTAGTGCTATTTAAAGGTACACAGCAAATAAATGTATGTTGTACAGTTATGTGTGATGGAACTGTGAGAGATCACAGATCATATTTATACACTTTCCTTTAAAAATAAATAAATTATAGGATCTTTTGAGACCTGATCTGATTACTTCAATCCTGCAGTCGTAGTCAATGGGGTCCAACCATCTGGATCCAGTAATAGGACTGGGGACTTGATGATTAAGCTAGAGTAACTTTTTTTTATTAAAATGAGTGTGTAGACAATGGGAGCTCATTTTTATCTTTTTCCTCTTCTAGGTCACCTACTATGGCAGGAGGCTTGTTTGCTATGGATAGAGAATACTTCAATGAACTTGGACAGTATGATAGTGGTATGGACATCTGGGGAGGAGAAAATCTAGAAATATCATTTCGGGTAATAATTGGTTTGTATTACAGTAGGTGCTCTACTTGTTCCCTTACCTAAGCAGAGATTCATTAGCACTGGAATTGCTATTTGCATATTGAAGCTATATAGGGCCTTCATTTTCCTTTCAAAGGATGCTTTCAACTTACAAAATAACACTCCGAAATTTCTGATCCACTACTGTTACAACTAATTTGATTGTAACTGGAAGTTTAAAGTGGGGGAAAATGTTCTCCCTTTTGACTTTTACTCTATAGTGTTTGACAGCACTTATCTTTAGTCACTTTCACAGTTTCCCCTTTTGTTTGTCTGGGTCTTTCACACAGCATATGGAGAGAGAGAGAGAGAGAGAGAGAGACTTAGAGAATATGGTTTATAAAATGACAAATTTGGCAGGAGACGACACGGGCAGATATACTGCGTGAAACTACGTTTAATTCAGTTTGTGAAATTGTCTCAACTTCAAGCTGCCAGGTGCCCTTTTAATATAAACAGGTTTATTTACATAACACTTCTATAGGCTTAGGGGCTTTACAGAAATGCTAGAATCGTTCTCAGAGGAGCTTGAAACACAGTTTAGACAGGTACTGTACAAATTAGGGATCATGCAGAAGATTAGTCTCAGAGCTGTTGAAGAAAGATAGGCAGAAAGTTACTATCGGCAGGTTCCACTGTAGTTGGTTCATTAGGCTTGTTTTACATTTATCTCCTCTTTGTTCACAGGGTAGAGATTTAAAAATAATTAAACTGCTTTGAACTTTTGTCAAACAAGTAGTAGGCACCTTTGGGTTTATAAGGAATGTTGATTCAGTCATTAGCTATGGACAAATATGAGGCAGGGACTCATTAAGGAAATGAGCACTGGCAAATGTTTCTTAGCCCCTGCTGCACAAAATGTACAAAATAAAAATACTTCAAACAAATCTGTTTGCAAATTGAGTCGTGATAGGGACAAAGAACGTAGGTCACATTTACAGGATGTCGAGCTGAACACTGGAAATCAGTGACTTTGAAAACAAATTTGGTGTTATGGTGGAAAACCAACTGAACTGGGGCTCGTATGGTGATGCTGTGGCTACAGGCCTAACTCAATCCTTGGATGTATAAGAAGGAGCATATTGAGTAGAAGGCGGGTGGTGGTTACCTCTATACAGCATTGATGAGATTATTACTGAAATACTGTGTCCAAGTGCAGCATGCCTACTTGAAAAATTGGAAAGGATTCAGAATAGAGTTGTTAAAAGAATTCAGGGCCTGGAAAATCTGCCTTCCAGTGAGAGACTTAGGAAGCTCAATCTATTTATCTTATCCAAGAGGAGGTGAAGAGGTGACTTGATGAGTCTGTAAGTACCTACTTGGGAGAAGATTTCTGAGAGTCAAGGGCTCTTTAGTCTAGCAGACAAACACATAACAAAATCCAGTGGCTGGAAGCTGAAGTTAGGAAAAACTCAGAATGGAAGCAAGGTGCAAACTAAAGATTGAATATCTTTCTAAAACAGGTGTTCTAGCTCAACCAGAAGTTATGGGCTTAATGCAGGAATTATTGGTTGACATTCTCTGGCCTGTGTTATGTAGGTCAGACTAGATCATCAATATGGTCTTTTCTGGCCTTAAAATTCCTGAATTTTACTTACCAGAAAGAAGGTAAAGTAGGGCAAACATTTTAACTCCTGCACCCAAAAGGGATTACATGTCACACACATGTATATGTGTCTGCATACAGCACATATGGGAAACCTGTTTTAAACAACCACTTACAGGACTTAACAGTGTTTGCTTAACAGAGGTTGTTCTACTAAGGTGGAGAAAAAATGTACTTATTACGTTTTTGGGGATACTCTGAAATGGACAGGAGATTGACTAATCAGGATGATGATCAGTTACACAGGTTACTGTGTGCGCACATGTACTGTAGCAGGAACAGTAGGGATGCTGAAGTTAAGGTTAAATAATTAACCTTATACTAGTAGTAATAAATAATAAATAAATAGTCCATTCTAATGCCTGGTCTACATTTCAGTTATACCAGTATGACTGTCAGAGGTGTGATAATTTTTTTTTTTTAAACCAATTTATAGTTATTCTGGTACAAGTCCTAGTGTGGACACAGTGATACTGGTATAAAGGTGCCCCACATGTATGGGAATAGCTATACTGTTATAAAGCACTTTTATACCACTATCACTATGTCCACGCTATCGGGGTTGGACCTGTATACTTAAGCCTTGTCTGCAGTACTGGGTTAACCTGTATTGTCACCTATAACTTTCTAAACTTTTGCTTTTGTCCTGAAACGTTCTGTGTTTGGTCTTTTGTCTGAAAACTAAATATTGAAAGCTTGAAAAACATTGTGGCTCTTTCTAATGGAAAGGAGAGTGGGAGAAAATATGTGCTGTTTTTAAAAAGCGCTTGCAACATTTTATTTTGAACAACCCTAAAAAGTGGCAGGGAGGTGATATAGGCAAATTGATATGAAAATTGCCTTTTTCAAAGAGTAAAGCCTTGCCTTTTTCCACCCATAGGAAATTGGTTTTGATTTGACGGAGAGATGAGCCTTTAAAAACTGAATACTGAGCATACACAATTCTACCATAACTATCCCCTAAAAAAAAAAAAGTATTGAACCTTTTTTGTACACTACACTGAAGTGTCTTCTGCTTTCTTGTGAACAGATCTGGATGTGTGGGGGTAGACTTTTGATCATCCCTTGCTCCAGGGTCGGACACATATTCCGTAAAAGGCGCCCCTATGGCTCACCGGGGGGGAAGGATACCATGGCACATAACTCTCTGCGCTTGGCACACGTATGGATGGATGAATATAAGGTAAGACAAAAATTACAGAGTTTGAAATGGGAGTGTTAATTGAATTGTTCCAGTTTATGATAACACACCTTCCTTTATCTGATGAGATACCAGATGTGCACGATTCTCGTTCTTGTTATTCGGCTTCTTAGTGTGAGGCCTGGTCTACACTACGAGTTTAGGTCGACTTTAGCCGCGTTAAATCGAATTAAGCCTGGACACGTTCACACGACGAAGCCCTTTCTTTCGACTTAAAGGGCCCTTTAAACCGGTTTCTTTACTCCACCTCCGACGAGGGGATTAGCGATAAAATCGGCCTTAGGGGGTCGGAATTGGGGTAGTGTGGACGGAATTCGACGTTATTGGCCTCCGGGAGCTATCCCACAGTGCTTCATTGTGACCGCTCTGGACAGCACTCTCAACTCAGATGCACTGGCCAGGTAGACAGGAAAAGCCCCGCGAACGTTTGAATTTCATTTCCTGTTTGCTCAGCGTGGAGAGCACAGGTGACCACGCAGAGCTCATCAGCACAGGTAACCGTGATGGAGTCCCAAGATCGCAAAAGAGCTCCAGCATGGACAGAACGGGAGGTACGGGATCTGCTCACCATATGGGGAGATTAATCAGTGCTGGCCGAACTCCGAAGCAGTAAACGAAATGGCAAAATATTAGAAAAGGTCTCCAAGGCCATGAAGGAAAGAGGCCATAACAGGGACGCACAGCAGTGCCGCGTGAAAATTAAGGAGCTAAGGCAAGCCTACCACAAAGCCAGAGAAGCAAACGGAAGGTCCGGGGCTGAGCCGCAAACATGCCGCTTCTACGCGGAGCTGCATGCCATTCTAGGGGGTGCAGCCACCACTACCCCAACCGTGTGCTATGACTCCCTCACTGGAGAAACACACAGGGAAGAGGGTTCGGAAGAGGAGGATGGAGGAAATGTAGATAGCTCACAGCCGCAAGGAAGCGGAGAAACCGGTTTCCCCAACAGCCAGGATATGTTTGTCACCCTGGACCTGGAACCAGTAACCCCTGAACTCACCGAAGACCCTGAGGGCACACGGGACCTCTGGTGAGTGTACCTTCGTAAATATTACACATGGTTTAAAAGCAAGCGTGTTTAATGATTAATGATTAATTTGCCCTGGCAATCGCAGCCAGTACAGCTACTGGAAAAGTCTGTTAACGTGTATGGGGATGGAGCGGAAATCCTCCAGGGACATCTCCAGAAAGCTCTCCTTCATGTACTCCCAAAGCCTTTGCAAAAGGTTTCTGGGGAGGGCTGCCTTATCCCGTCCGCCATGGTAGGACACTTTACCACGCCAGGCCAGTAGCAAGTAGTCTGGAATCATTGCATAACAAAGCATGGCAGCGTATGGTCCCGGTGTTTGCTGGCATGCAGACAACATCCATTCCTTATCTCTCTTTGTTATCCTCAGGAGAGTGATATCATTCACGGTCACCTGGTTGAAATGGGGTGATTTTATTAAGGGGACATTCAGAGGTGCCCGTTCCTGCTCTGCTGAACAGAAATATTCCCCGCTGTTAGCCACGCGGTGGGGGGAGGGGTGAAGTGATCATCCCAGAGAATTGGGTGTGGGGGGGAGGGGAGTTAGTTGGGTTTGTGCTGCATGTTAACCCTGAAACCGCAGCCCCTCCTTTTACATTGCAAACCCATTTTAAATGGCCAACCCAACGGGTGCTTGGTATGGGAAATGAGAGCGCTACTGTTTGAAACCATTCCCACATGTTAAGAAGGTTAAAAAAGCCAAAAGACTGTGTCTTACCATGGCTGCCTGCAAGCTGAAATCTGTGGCCTGGCACTGCGTGAGTGATCTCTCACACCAAACCGGCAGGCCCTCAATATAAGAGGAAAAATGCGACCTTGTAACGAAAGCACATGTGCTGTGTAATGTGAACAGCAAAATTTAACGTGAAAGAGTGTACCCATTGTTCTCTAAAATGTGTCTTTTTTAACCACCTCTCCCTTCTCCTCCACCAGCTGCAAATCTTTCTCCTTCACAGAGGCTAGTGAAGATTAGGAAGAGGAAGCGAAGGACACGTGATGACATGTTTACAGAACTACAGACTGCCTCCCACGCTGACAGAGCACAGCAGAATGCGTGGAGGCAGTCAATGACTGATTATAGAAAGGCCCAATATGAACGAGAGGAGAGGTGGCGTGCTGAATCGCGGGATGAACAGAGCAAGTTGCGGGCTGAAGAGGATAGGTGGCGTCAGCTTGCAGACAGAAGGCAAGAGTCGATGCTCCGGCTGCTGGAGCATCAAACTGATATGCTCCAGCGTATGGTTGAGCTGCAGAAAAGGCAGCAGGAGCAGAGACCGCCGCTACAGCCCCTGTGTAACCAACAGCCCTCCTCCCCAAGTTCCATAGCCTCCTCACCCAGACGCCCAAGAACACGGTGGGGTGGCCTCCGGCCACCCAGTCACTCCACCCCAGATGATTGCCCTAGCATCAGAAGGCTGGCCTTCAATAAGAGTTAAAGTTTTAAACTGCAGTGTGTCCTTTTCCTTCCCTCCTCCCCCACCCATCCCGGGCTACCTTTGCAATTATCCCCCTAGTTGTGTGATGAATTAATAAAGAATGCATGAACGTGAAGTAACAATGACTTTATTGCCTCTGCAAGTGGTGCTCGCAGGGGGGAGGGTAGGGGAGGGTGGGGTGGTTGGTTTACAGGGAAGTAGAGTTAACCGGGTAGGGGGGGAGGGGCGGAGGGTTCATCAAGGAGAAACAAACAGAAGTTTCACACTGTAGCCTGGGCAGTCACAAAACTCGTTTTCAAAGCTTCTCTGATGCGCACCGCGCCATGCTGTGCTCCTCTAACCGCCCTGGTGTCTGGATGCGCGTAATCAGCGGCCAGGCGATTTGCCTCAACCTCCCACCCCGCCATAAATGTCTCCCCCTTACTCTCACAGATATTGTGGAGCGCACAGCAAGCAGCAATAACAATGGGGATATTCTTTTCGCTAAGGTCTGAGCGAGTCAGTAAGCTGCGCCAGCGCACTTTTAAACGCCCAAATGCACATTCCACCACCATTCGGCACTTGCTCAGCCTGTAGTTGAACAGGTCCTGACTCCTGTCCAGGCTGCCTGTGTAGGGCTTCATGAGCCATGGCATTAAGGGGTAGGCTGGGTCCCCAAGGATCATGATAGGCATTTCAACATCCCCAACGGTTACTTTCTGGTCCGGGAAGAAAGTCCCTTCCTCCAGCTTTCGAAAAGAGCAGAGTGCCTGAAGACGCGAGCATCATGTATCCTTCCCGGCCAGCCCACGTTGATGTTGGTGAAACGTCCCTTGTGATCCACCAGGGCTTGCAGCAGCATTGAAAAGTACCCCTTGCGGTTTATGTACTCGGTGGCTTGGTGCTCCGGTGCCAAGATAGGGATATGGGTTCCGTCTATGGCCCCACCACAGATTGGGAATCCCATTGCAGCAAAGCCATCCACTATGGTCTGCACGTTTCCCAGAGTCACTACCCTTGATATCACCAGGTCTCTCATTGCCCTGGCAACTTGGATCACAGCAGCCCCCACAGTAGATTTGCCCACTCCAAATTGATTCCCGACTGACCGGTAGCTGTCTGGCGTTGCAAGCTTCCACAGGGCTATGGCCACTCGCTTCTCAACTGTGAGGGCTGCTCTCATCTTGGTATTCTGGCGCTTCAGGGCAGGGGAAAGCAAGTCACAAAGTTCCATGAAAGTGCCCTTACGCATGCAAAAGTTTCGCAGCCACTGGGAATCGTCCCACACCTGCAGCACGATGCGGTCCCACCAGTCTGTGCTTGTTTCCCGGGCCCAGAATCGGCGTTCCATGGCATCAACCTGCCCCAGGAACACCATGATTTCCACATTGCTGGGGCCTGTGCCTTGTGAGAGGTCTATGTCCATGTCCATTTCCTCATCACTCTCGTGGCCACGCTGCAATCGCCTCCTTGGCTGGTCCCGGTTTTGCTTTGGCATGTCCTGGCTCTGCATATACTCCAGGACAATGCGCGTGGTGTTCATAGTTCTCATAGTTGCCGCGGTGATCTGAGCGGGCTCCATGATCCCAGTGCTAGCTATGGCGTCTGGTCTGAAAAAAGGCGCGAAACTAGTATCTGACGGACCAGGGGAGGGAGGGAGGGAGGGGCGAGTGACGACATGGCGTACAGGTACAGGGAATTAAAATCAAGAAAGGTGGCTGTGCATCAGGGAGAGAAACAAACAACTGTCACACAGAATGGCCCCCACCAAAGATTGAACTCAAAAGCCTGGGTTTAGCAGGACGTTGATTTGACGGAGGGATGGGGGAAGCAAATGAATACAGAACAAATCTATTTTTTACATCTTAAGACGATTGTGCAGCATGACTGATAGCCCTCGGCATCTTCTGGGTGCTTGGCAGCAAATACTGGGCGCTTGGCAGTAGCCTTCAGGCCTATTGCACGATCTGCTGCTCAGGGAAGACTCTGCTAACGTGCAATGAGCCAACAGGGCGCTTGGCAGAAAATGGCATACTACGACTGATAGCCATCATCGTCATTGTGAAGGCAGCAGGATGGGGGACTGGGGGACATACGGAGATCCAGCCACTGCTGGACTGACCATGTCTGCCCAGGTGCCCATGATTGACAGCCACTGCTGTACGACGAGGACCGTTACCAGTCGTAATAAACCATCTACTGCCAAAAGGCAAAAGGCAAGGGCTGGTGCAATGCAGCCCTACGGCTGCCAGCCCCACGGCTGCCAGCACCCAGATTGCCGCTGAAGGCTACCAGTCATGCTGCACCGTCTACCGCCAAAAGGCAGTTAGCTGCTGCTGCTGTGTAGCAATGCAGTCCCACGTCTGCCGGCACCCAGATGACATATGGTGATGGTGAGCTGAGCTGAGCGGGCTCCATGCTTGCTGTGGTATGTTGTCAGCACAGGTAACCCAGGTAAAAAGGCGCGAATCTATTGTCTGCCGTTGCTGTGACGGAGGGGGAGGGGCCTGACGACATGTACCCAGAACCCCCCGCGACACTGTTTTGCATCATTCAGGCATTGGGATCTCAACCCATAATTCCAATGGGCGGCGGAGACTGCGGGAACTGTGGGATAGCTACCCATAGTGCAATGCTCCGGAAGTCGACGCTAGCCTCGGTACTGTGGACGCGGTCCGCCGACTAGAGCACTTAGAGCATTTTATGTGGGGACACACACAATCGGCTGTATACAACCGATTTCTATAAAACCGGCTTCTATAAATTCGACCTAATTTCGTAGTGTAGACATACCCTGAGATACACAGAAATTCCTAAATTCTATACCTCTTTTTGGCTTCTGAGGTCAGCATTAGGGACTAGAGGGGGGAGGGATAGCTCAGTGGTTTGAGCATTGGCCTCCTAAACCCAGGATTGTGAGTTCAATCTTTGAGGGGGTCATTTAGGGATCTAGGGCAAAAATCTGTTGGGGGGGAGGGATAGCTCAGTGGTTTGAGCATTGGCCTGCTAAACCCAGTGTTGTGAGTTCAATCCTTGAGGGGGCCATCTGGGGCAAAATCAGTACTTGGTCCTGCTAGTGAAGGCAGGGGGCTGGAATTGATGACCTTTCAAGGTCCCTTCCAGTTCTAGGAGATAGGATATCTCCCCCCCCCCAAAAAAAAAGAGGCACCAGCCAATCCCACTTCTTGTCCAAAAAGGACTTCATCTACTGATTGTATGAGTACTCTACTTCAGTTCTGTGCCTTTTTTTCTTGTATCAGCTATGGAGTTCTCCAGCTTTTTCTATTCTTGTTCTCTGAAAGCTGCCAGGGTCTTTTGTTACAGCAGATTTAGGGATGGAAGGCAGGTCTGAAGATATTTCCATGCTTATACATATAATAAAAGTGCCAAGATAATGATATTGACTGAAGCTGTAGTGGGATGACTGATATAGAAGAGAGATATAGAAAGATTTAGTGTAGATGGTCTGTTTTCCTCTGTTTTGTTCAGCAGAGAGTTCAACAGCAGCATTTAGTAAATAATCAAAAATACTATATGATAGAGAGGGAGAAGGGAAATAGTAAAAATTGCATTTTAATTTGTACATTCATGAGGAGTTGTAAATTATGTATTTATGCAATATGAGATACAAATATGCAATACAAAAAAAGCAAAATATCATAGTTACACTTTTAAGGATACGATGAGGACTACACTGAATATCCCACTTAATTAATACTTTTATTGAAAAAAGGAACAGATACAATAATACACAGAATTATATATTTGATACAGAAAAGTCTAACCTAATTCTTTCCTATGACAGTGTACAATTGCCGCGGATTCCATTTCACTATATACACGATATGCCTTGTGCTAGATTGTATTAGCCTTGCTCTTATAGCTTCTTTGTACCTGCTACAGAAATTTCATTGATATTAACTTTGCAAGCAACTTCATAATTAACAAGTATCTCAGTAATGATGGATATATAGTCTTAATTAGTGTCGGACAGAAGACCAGAAGATTAAAAATAGCACTAGACTGTCATTATCTCCAGCAAGTTCCAGACATTGTTTAAAGTGCAGATTTACCCAGCGAAGTGTCAGGATTCCATGCTTATTGTATCCTAAAGAATGCATATGAAATTAGCCAGTGTCTTTTCTGTTTTACCTGAAAACTCAGTCTAGGATGTGAGAATCAACATGGGAATTTTCCTTTTCATACATCACCAGTAATAACGATTCTGTAATCTCATTAGCTCTCATTGCACCTCTGTTGGGGTTGCACAGGTGTAACAGAGGGCATAATTTAGCCTCTAGAATCTTTATTACTAGGGATGAGGCAGGATAAGGACAGAACCCATCTTAACTCCAGGAGCCCAGATTAAAGGCCTGGTCCTGTAAATGCATGTGGATGTGAATATCTCCAATCACATGAGTAGTCCTATTGAAGTAAGTGAGACTGACCACATGAATAACATCATTCATATGCAAGAACAAGCCCTAAACTTGCATGTGTGGCAGTTAGACAATAAATCATTTTTTGACTTGTAAACCAAACAAATTTGTTATGGAAATCATAGAGGCACAATAAACATTGACTCTAAAATGACATTATGGAATTTTGAAGGACTTGGAGGAGAGGAAGGTGATCAGGAATAGTTAACATGGATTCACCAAGGGCAAGTCATGCCTGACCAACCTGATTGCCTTCTATGATGAGATAACTGGCTCTGTGGCTATGGGGAAAGCGGTGGACGTGATATACCTTGACTTTAGTAAAGCTTTTGATATGGTCTCCCACAGTATTCTTGCCAGCAAGTTAAAAAAGTATGGATTGGATGAATGGACTATAAGGTGGAAGAAAACTGGATAGGTCGTTGGGCTCAATGGGTAGTGCTCAACGGCTTGATGTCTAGTTGGCAGCTGGTATCAAGTGAAGTGCCTCAGAGGTCTGTCCTGGGGCCGTTTTTGTTCAACATCTTCATTAATGATCTGGATGATGGGATGGATTGCACCCTCAGCAAGTTTGCAGATGACACTAAGCTGGGGGGAGAGGTAGATAAGCTGGAGGGTAGTGATAGGGTCCAGAGTGACCTAGACAAATTGGAGGATTGGGCCAAAAGAAATCTGATGAGGTTCAGCAAGGACAAGTGCAGAGTACTGCACTTAGGACGGAAGAATCCCATGCACTGCTACATTCTGGGGGCCGACTGGCTAAGCAGCAGTTCTGCAGAAAAGGACCTGGGGATTACAGTGGACGAGAAGCTGGATATGAGTCAACAGTGTGCCTTTGTTGCCAAGAAGGCTAACGGCATATTGGGCTGCATTAATAGGAACATTGCCAGCAGATTGAGGAAAGTGATTACACTGCTCTACAGCCAAAATGCTTCTGAAATAAATGTAGTCAAACTTTACTAATTCTGGGTCACTGAGAACGAAAATGATGCTTAAAATTGTTGATTGGCTCTAGTTTTCAAGATATGCTATTGGGTCAGTATATACGACCCTTGACTTGGGAATGGCGGAGGATAAGTGAGTTATAAAGGGAAGGGATCTCAATTTAAACCAGAAATGACTAAAATACAACTTTGACTGGATCTATGAATAAATCTATGACTGGGTTTGGACAGTACTTGCTTTTTAGGCAAAACAATGAACAATGCAATCTGAAGCTGGTATTGCGTCATACATGATATGAATTGCATCATGTTATTCCTAGAAGACATGGATGATGCAATCATAATGAAGCTTACATCACTCTGCTGAACAAATTGCCCTATATTAGCTCTAGTAATCATACCGTGTCGTGCTCTCTTATTTGTCAGTGTTTGATTTTGCAAAGGGACACATTTCTGTTTAGCCAAAGTGAGCAGAGATGCCTCGTACTTGTATGAACAGTGCAGATAACTTCTGCTATGTTTGTGGTGAAGTGACTTTTGCATCACAAAAGCGCAGTATAACCACTATGGTTAAGAAAGCCTATCACCTTTATTTTGGCTGCAAAATTGGAGATCAGGACAAGAGGTGGGCCCCACACATATGCTGCAACACTTGTGCAACAAATCTTCGCCAGTGGTTGAAGAGGAAAAGGAAATCTATGCCTTTTGCAGTGCCAATTATTTGGAGAGAGCCAACAGATCGTACCAGCAATTGTTACTTCTGCATGGTGCCTCCAGTTGGGAAAGGTGTGTCAAAGAAGAAAAAGTGGACTGTGCATTATGCAAACATTCCATCAGCTATACGCCCAGTATCCCATGGAGAAGGACTGCTGGTTCCTGATGCACCAGAATCATTCTCACTTGAGTTAGACGAGGAAGAGGATGAAACTTCTGGTGCTGAACCATCAATGTCACAGGACCCACATTTTCTCCCATCCTCCTCCTCTGAACCACACCTCATAACACAAGGTGAACTGAATGACCTTGTCAGGGATTTGGAACTACCCAAGAGTAAGGCAGAGCTGTTGGGCTCCAGACTACAGCAGTGGAATCTCCTGGCAGGTGATGTTAGGGTTTCCATGTTCCGTGACCGTCAAAAGGATCTTGTCCCATTCTTCTTCATGGAAGGTGATCTTGTAGCCTGCAACAACATCGATGGTGTGATGGCAGCCCTCAACATCGTTCACGATCCAGATGAGTGGAGACTGTTCATTGATTCATCGAAGACGAGTCTTAAAGCTGTTTTACTGCATAATGGCAATGTTTTGCCATCAATTCCAGTTGGTCATGCAGTCCATATGAAGGAAACCTATGACAACATGAAAGAACTTTTGAGGTGCATAAACTATGACCGACATCAGTGGCAGCTTTGTGGCGATTTGAAGGTTGTTGCTCTCTTGCTTGGTCTGCAGACTGGATACACAAAGTACTGCTGTTTTCTCTGCGAATGGGATAGTCGTGCAAGAGATTCCCACTACATCAAGAAAGATTGGCCACTCCAACAGTCATTGGAGCCTGGGAGGAAAAGTGTTCAGCATCCACCACTTGTTGAATCAAGGAAGATTTTGTTACCACCCTTACACATCAAGCTGGGTCTGACGAAGAACTTTGTCAAGGCCATTGACAAAAGACAAGCAGCTTTCAAGTACCTCCGTGGAAAATTTCCAAGGTTAAGTGAAGCTAAGATAAAGGAAGGTGTCTTTGTTGGTCCTCAGATTCGTGAACTTCTTCGAGATGATGCATTTGACCATGCACTGCGTGGCAAGGAAATGACGGCATGGAAAGCCTTCCAGTTAATGGCAATAAATTTTCTCGGAAACAACAAGGCAGACAACTACAGGTTGTTGGTGGAAAACCTCCTCAAGGCATACAAAAGCCTTGGTTGCAACATGTCACTAAAGATACATTTTTTGCACTCTCATCTAGATTTTTTTCCACCGAACTGCAGAGCAGTGAGCGATGAGCACGGCGAGCGATTTCACCAGGACATTGCAACAATGGAGAAACGCTATCAGGGCAAATGGAGTCCATCAATGTTTGCAGACTATTGCTGGACAGTGACAAGAGATGCTCCATTTAATGAATACAAGAGATAAGCCAAGAAACGCCGAGTAGACACTGAATAGGACTAAACTATGTACATAATAGTTTTTTGCCTTTTGTTTCATAATAAATTTTATTTATATAACCCTTTTGCTGATTTTTAAAGTGTTACATAAACAGGACAGGTGAAATATTATCATGTAAAGCAACCATAAACACATGAAAAGACCTAGGTTTACAATTTATGATTAAAACTCTACTATCTACACAATATACCTAGACATAAAATGTAAAAACTTAAATATCTTAGAAACAGTAGCCAATCAGTTGTTTTAATTGTCATATTTGAATTCAGCACATCAAAATACATAATAAATAGCACATTTTATCTCTGAAGCAGACGACTTCTCAAAAATTGTAGACCAGTGTTATTCCTCTTTATTCGGCACTGGTGAGACCACATCTGGAGTATTGTGTCCAGTTTTGGGGCCCCCCCACTACAGAAAGGATGTGGACAAATTGGAGAGAGTCCAGCGGAGGGCAACAAAAATGATCAGGGGGCTGTGGCACATGACTTACGAGGAGAGGCTGAGGGAACTGGGGTTATTTATTCTGCAGAAGAGAAGAGTGAGGGGGGTATTTGAGAGCAGCCTTCAACTACCTGAAGGGGGGTTCCAAAGAGGATGGAGCTAGACTGTTCTCAGTGGTGGCAGATGACAGAACAAGAAGCAGTGGTCTCAAGTTGCAGTGGAGATGGTCTAGGTTGGATATTAGGAAAAACTATTTCGCTAGGAGGGTGGTGAAGCACTGGAATGGGTTACTTAGGGAGGTGGTGGAATCTCCCTCCTTAGAGGGTTTTAAGGCCGACTTGACAAAGCCGTGTCTGGGATGAGTTAGTTGGGGTTGGTCCTGCTTTGAGCAGGGGGTTGGACTAGATGACCTCCTGAGGTCTCTTCCAACCCTGGTGTTCTATGATTCTAATTCCAATTTTCAGAGAAGAACTAATACTTTAAGTCAGTGGTTAAATGGAACAGGTATGTAGTTTATTGCATTGGATTAATCACTGTTTAAAATTGGTACTAGAAGTAATGTAAATAGTTCTGATCGGATATTTTCTCCTATTTCTTTTCTATGTAGGAACAGTATTTTGCTCTAAGACCTGAACTAAGGGCCAGGAATTATGGAAACATTACTGACCGTGTGGAGTTGAGGAAAAAAATGAACTGCAAGTCATTTAAATGGTATTTAGATAATATCTACCCAGAGATGCAAATATCTGGGCCCAATGCCAAAGCTCAGCAACCAGTTTTTATTAACAGAGGGCAAAAACGACCAAAAATACTGCGGCGTGGAAGGGTAAGACACTGTTCAACTTCTTTAGAAAATCCTTCGATTTCCCCCTGCTCTTTTTAGATAGTTTTGAAACTTATTGTGATGGTGCACATAGAAGTAAGTACAGTAAATTGTTTTCACAGGAGGTGAATTGGTGTATACTGTAATAAAAGTTAGTTTTGTCTTGAAAATGTCAAATTTTGTATATTTATCCAGAGGTAAATTGGAAAAGGCCCCTTTATGTAAGCCAGGTTCTTTTCAGATGGTACAGTACTGAAGCAATGTCTTTCCCTGTGTTGAGACTTTTCAGCTTTAAAGTTTATGTAGGACACTTTCATGACTGACCTCTGGTTCTGAGAGTAGATTTGGGTTGAGAAGAACCTACCCCGAGACTTTCACACTCTTTGTTTATCATGGATGTACAATGTAATTAGCTTTCCTCAGTCAATACTTTTATTCAACAGTTTTTTGCAAAGTTGAAAAGTCACATCTGACTGAAAATGCCTCTCTTGCCCTTTACCCATAAGGTAAGGCCAAGTAAGAAATCTTACTCTTAGATGTTCAGTGAAAGTATTTGGTGTATTAGTGGAAACCTAGCAATAAACACCATCAAGAAGGATATGGTGATAGACTTTTAAAATGGTGCATATCCATCTGTTACTAAGTAGACCTTGGTTTATGGGTTTGTATGCAAGAATCACTGGAGTTGCACCTGCTTTCGCCAGTGCTGAATTTGGCCCAGTACAGTTTTTTTAAACTTTCCAAAAAAGCAGGAATGACTCCAGATTCCATAGAACATCTGTCAATCTTTCTGTGTGCAAGAGAGCTGTAGGAGACTCAAGTAATTCTTTTTTAGGTATGGACAGGTGGGAACCTCCCATTGATGATCATAAACCAATTTAATAAGTAATCTGGTTAATACGTAAACATGCCCCCCTGTGGACAACGTAGCGTAGTCTGCAATATTTAACAGTAAACTTTAAAAAATGGATGCAACTCTTACAGCGTAGGGCCCCAGTCCTGCAGGCTGTTGCATGCTGAACACAAGATCGGACATACTGGGTCAGACCAAAGGTCCATCTAACTCAGTATCCTGTCTTCTGACAGTGGCCTATACCACGTGCTTCAGAGGGAATGAACAGAACAGGTGATCATCAAGTGAACACCTGTGCTCATGCAGAGTCCCTTTGAAATCACTAGGATTTCACTGTAGAAGGAGCTACAGCGGAGTCCAGCAGTGAAGCAGTTATAGAATATTTTCATATTCAGTTCAGTACCTGGTTGGGCTGCTGTAAGTTTTAAAATGAAATGTCTGGCTTGTTCTAATACAGCAGATGCACCAACCTGACTTAGGCACTTTCCTTGTCGCTCTTTTTACCTTTGGAGGATAATAATGGCTTTTTGGTTACTCCCAGATGAAGACTTAGCTGAAGGAATACTGTTGGTTTTGGATGAGGTTATTCAAGGCTTTTGATCCTCTCAAAATGAAGTGAGGGACCTTCTCTGTAGCCAAGGATCTCTTTCCCTTCAATTTAGAGGATAGCCTTCTATGTCCTTTGAATAAACAGGGCAGTGTACTGCCAAATCGAATTAAAGTCCTGCAGCTTGAGTCTTCGGGGTTTGCTAAGTGTGCTCAATATTGTGTGGGTGGTTAGTCAGCTTTGGCTCTAATTCATTATATAAACTGAGTCAAGAGGCCCAGGGAACAGAATGATCAGCCAATATCACCAGTGTGCCAGACTCCTAAGGGTTGAGAATAAATTACTCCAAATCCCACCTTTATAATATAAAACCTAATTTGGAAAGGAGCAGTGCTTATTAGCCAACTGGGGAAGTATCATAAAAACTGTCAAATGCTAGTGGTCCATGACTGATGACACACACACATCATTTTAAAACCACGTAAGTTACATAATTTAAGGAGCTACTGGTGAGTGATTAACATTCAAAATTTGATCTTCCCTAAAGTCCTTGATTGAGAGGATTCTAAGGGACATTCTCTTTTTAAAATATGAAAACTATTTGATTTAGATGTGTAGTGCAAATCAGCAAAGGGGATAGCAGTTATTTATGCTGCAGGGCATAGCATCTTAGGGCATCTGAAGAAGCAAATATTGCTGGGGGTGATGCTCAGAGAAAAATGGAATTTAGTTTGTTGTTGTGCTGCCCGATTATTTAGTGTCATGCTACAGAGTAGCTATTTCTTTCTGGATTTATGTATCTGTTAGCATTGTCTAGAGTGTTCATAGCAATGCCTTTTGGTTTTATAAATCTAAAGAATAATAAAATATTGATTTTTTTTTTTTTCAGGAATAGCCTAGTAATAAAACAAAAGCCGAAGTAACTGCATGCATTTATCCAAGGCAAAATTGGCTCATTTTTCAGGATGGCTCACTATTCCAAGGCTGTGAAAGCTCGTCTACATTCAGCTCCAAAATGGAGATGAGTTTTTTTTCTGTTGTTGATCATACTGAAGCCAAATAACCAGAATTAAAGCCTTTGAGCATGCTGAGCTACTTCATGGGACCACTGACCAAATGACCATCAGCAGAATTCAGGGTTGGGTAGGAGGGCACTTGTCAAACCAGGAGAGCAGCTACTAAGAGCTTCATAATTCATTGCAGTAGTAGGCTTTCTTCAATATGCAGCCACATATTGAGTGTTTGATCGCAGTCTGGCCAAAAAAACCAAACTCCAGGTTATTCTACTTCAGGTTATAGTCAATGCATCAAAACTGGGCTGGGAGCTCATCTGAAAGACATGGGACGTTTTACACTCCAAATTGAATCCCCACCAGAGGCCTAATTAAATTAATGTAGTTGAGACCAGGTAGATTTTCAATTCCTGAAGTTTTTGGAAATCAGGTGGCACAAAGTCACTTGCATTAAGTGAATCCAAAAGGGAAGGTGGTGGGGGCTGGAGGCGAAAGCATTTTGATGTTTGTAATTGCTGTGAATCCTAGAAAGAAAACCCATTAAATATCCGGAGTGAAAGTATGTCTGTGACCTCTGCTGTTCAGAGAGAGGATGGAGTTGGTAGGGAATAATTGAGTTACACAAACACAACAGGCAAAATTCTGTCATTTGTGCACACTACTTCCAAATCGCAGGGGGGGGAACTCGTCAGATCTTGAAAATAAAATTAAAGTGTTTAAGTGTATTTATACTAAAATATTAATTTAAAAAGCAGAATGTCCTATATGTGAAACGGGGAGAAGGTGTTTCTTTGTGAGCGTATGACGAGTTTTAGGAAATACGGATTATTAGAAGACTTGCCAAATGTTCCTTCTGCTACTTGCCTTTTAATGCTGGTATAAATTAAGCGTCATCATTTCCTTTCACAGCTTTATCACCTTCAAACCAACAAATGTCTGGTTGCCCAGGGTCACCCAAGTCAGAAAGGAGGACTAGTCGTGGTTAGGGAGTGTGACTACAATGATCAAAACCAGGTAGGTGATCGATGTTGGCTTGCTGCCATTAATTCATGTAAGGATTTTCCAGACTTTCGAATTGCCAGCATGCTATGCTGTTGAGAAGGAGCCTAATGCAACACCTAATTTTGATGAAAAGGAGCCAGCTGCAAAGTACCTTTATCTTCAATGTGCAAGTGCTGACCATGTAGATTGCAAATCCCATCATGCCACACTTGTGTGTGTCTACACTTAAAACTCTATAGTGGCACAGCTTCTGTAGCCCTTCCATGTAGACACTTGAGAGGCGGTAAGCTAGATGGATGGAAGATATCTCCAGCGACCTAGTGCTGTCTACACAGGGGCTCAGGTTGGCTTAACGTCACTCAAGGGTGTGGATTTTTCACACTCCTGACCAACGTAATTAAAGTGACCTGATTTTCTAGTGTAGACCAGTCCCTAGTCTTATGCGGAGCAGCCTGCTCTGGTCAACATGGAGCATCAGATGCCGAGAGCTGTTGTCTTTGTGGGTTGCCTCTTTGTATTACTGTGAACTGCATATGGCTCATGGGCTCCACTTTGGTTACCCCTCGTAGAAAGGCTGACATTCCTTTGACTCTAAGGGGCTGGTCTTCACTATCCACGCTGCTGCAATTGATGTAGCAGGGATCAATTTAGCAGGTCTAGTGAAGACCCGCTAAATTGACGGAAGAGGGCTCTCTGGTTGACCCCTGTAGAAGAGTAAGGGAAGTCAACCGGAGAGCGCCTCCCGTCGACGCACTGCAGTGAAGACACCGGGGTAAGTCGACCTAAACTACGTCGACTACATGGCTAGTATTGTAACTTAGGTCGACTTACCCCTGTAGTGAAGACAAGCCCTAAGAGCTGCTACAGTCAGTCAGTTGTTAACTAGTTCTGGGGATTCACGATATGTATGTGCTGCTTCTTTGTCCACTGTCCCCCTTGCACTCTGCCTCTCTTCAGTTTGTTTTTAATTAAGAAAAGTATTGCATTTTCTGGGTTTCTTGTTGTATGGCACCATTAGCACATTGTGACTTGGGGGTCTGGAAACTCTAGTTCTCTGAAAATCAGGCTCCTTTAAGGGGTTCCAAGATGGTCACCCCAAAATTAAGGCACCTGCAATCACTAGCCAAGTTTGGAAAACTTGGCGCTGTTATTTATACGTTAGTTTAGGAAAGTACTGATGCCTTAAGACACTAAAGGGCCTGTTGGGTCCACTGTGGAGGCAGTGCACGATGCCACCTACTGGAACCAGTGGCTTTAGAGCAGGGGTGGGCAAACTTTTTGGGCCAAGGGCCACATCTGGGTGGGGAAATTGCATGCAGGGCCATGACTGTAGGGCTGGGGCAGAGGGTTGGGGTGCAGGAGGGGATGCAGCATGTGGGAGGGGGTGTAGGGTGCAGGAGAGGTGTGGCAGGGGGCTCAGGGCAGGGTGTTGGGGTGCAGGAGGGGGTGCGGAGTGCAGCAGGGGGCTCAGGGCAAGGGGTTGGAGCACAGGAGGGGTGCGGGATGTACAAGGGGGCTCAGGCAGGGGGTTGGGGTGCAGGAGGGGTGCGGCAGGGGGTTGGGGCACAGGAGGGGTGCAGGGTGTACAAGGGGGCTCAGGGCAGGGGGTTGGAGTGCGGGGTGCAAGAGGGGTTCGGGGTGCCGCCTCTGGCCCGGCGCCGCTTACCTGGAGCAGCTCTGGGGTGGCAGTGGTGCACAGCGGGGCTAAGGCAGGTGGGCTGCCTGCCCTGGCCCTGTGCCGCTCCCGGAAGTGGCCGGCACCATGTCCCTCCAGCCCCTGGGGGAGGAGGGAGCTGAGAGCTCACCGCGCTTCCCTCACCTGTGGGTACCTCCCCCGAAGCTCCCATGGGCCGCGGTTCCCCGTTCCCGGCCCATAGGAGCTGCGGGGGGCGGTGCCTGCAGGCGAGGGCAGCACACGGAGCCCTCTGGCCCTCCCTCCGCTCAGGGAATGCAGGGACGTGGTGCGGGCCACTTCCGGAAGCGGCATGGGGCCCGCAGCGCCACAGGGGTGGCAATCCCACGGGCCATAGTTTGCCCACCCCTGCTTTAGAGCTTGGATCCCTGCTAGTCCTGTGAGACTTGTGGGGAGATGCCAGAGCTCTGAGGAGTGATCTCCTGCAGCTTGTATCTTCAGAGAACAAGAGTGACAGGTAAGTAATTTTTTTCTTTTTTTCTCAGTAACTCTTGTATTTCATCAAGTAGTTTTAACAAAGCAAGTGAGGGTTCCTTAGGGAGAAGCTATTACCATCAGTAGCAAAAATATGCTTTTGTTTTATTATGGTTTTGGAGTCAAGATTTTCCTCTGCGATTTATTTTATAGCTTATAAAAAGCTAGTTGTCTTACTAATTGACTGTGCAAATGCAGTGCTGAATCAGTTTACACATAACTATACAGTTATTGTGATGCTAAACTGTGAAGCTGCATTTTTAAATTACATAATCTGTGAAGTGAAAGATTTGAAAAACATGTGACCTTGATGTGGATGTTGATCAGGAATAATAAATACAGTATCTGTACACTTTGGTCACTGTCTCCCTCCTTCTTCTTCCTATGATCTTAACATCGAGCTGCTAGAATTCCACACAGGGGAGGATGGGAGACAGTTGCCTCCCCCCATAATATAAGACCTATTTATACCCCTTCACCTCAAATAATTTTATGGTATTCAGAAAGAAAGAGGCGGTGGTTAAAAAATTCATCACTAGTAATTGTAACTTTCCCATTTCCCCCTTCTTAGGAGGTATAAAACTTTCTTCAGCTTTTGAACACTACTATCTGGCTTCCTTTACAATGCACCTAATTTACCTGAAGCAAACTCAGCAGTCAGTTCTAATAGAAAACTGACCAACATCATGTCATCTCTTTCCGAGATGTTTTTGTTCTCTGCTAGCCAAACATATTGTAGAACAATATAATTTCCTCCCTTTAGGCCCGAAACATAGTTTTGTTCCAATAAATCCTGTAAAAAGAATAAGCACAACTTTAAAACACTTCTTAAGCCTATTTTCTATCAGAGATCCTGGTGCATTTCAGATAAATTATACAAGATTGTTCAAGTGTGTGCAAGGAACATTTAATTTTAGTTTTTGTTAATTTCCAGTCTGCCTGAAATTTTTCAGGTAACTTTTTCTACCATTAGCACTGTATACACAGAAAAATCATTGTATCAGAGGGGTAGCCATGTTAGTCTGGATCTGTAAAAAGCAACAGAGTCCTGTGGCACCTTTAAAACTAACAGATGTTTTGAAGCATAAGCTTTCGTGGGTGAATGCCCACTTCGTCGGATGCATCCGACGAAGTGGGCATTCACCCACGAAAGCTTATGCTCCAATACATCTGTTAGTCTTAAAGGTGCCACAGGACTCTGTTGCTTTTTACAGAAAAATCATTAGCTCTTGGAATACATGCCAAATACAAATCTATTTATAGCAATACAATAGGCACTTTGTTCAGCAGGTTCAAAAAATTAAGCAGCAGCTTAGACTACTAACTGTGAAATGTGGTGGGAAAATGAGGTTTTAAATTACAGTTGGCTCTTATGAGACTCTTGCTAATTGCAGCCATTTTGCTGGACGAATACCACCACTGGTGATCCTGATGGATAGTATCTGAACCTGTGAGCTAGTTTCAGTATGCTAACTTTTAACTCAGTATTGCCAACCCTAAAAATCAACTTAAAAATTGTGAGTCAGCCATTAAAATCATGAGATTGGCTTAAAATAATGAATTTTTAAAAAGGATGGTTCTTTGTCTGAGTCCTTAGGGAGTATGTATTGTGGCAGAGCACCGGCTTTGCCTCGGGCGGTTCTGCACTTCTAGGCGTTTTGGTTTTGCCTCATAGGTTTGCTGTGACCCTCAATGTAGCCTCTCTCCCCTCCTAGAGGCAAGGGTTACAGCTTACTGAGCCACCTTCATCATCGGATAGTCAACGGGTTCAGGGTAGGAACCCTCTTTAGTCCCTGTTTTCCTTCTCAGGGAGCATTTGTGTAGAGGTGTGTGTGTGTGTGTGGGGGGGGGGTGTTGGCGGGTATCCGGGCCTGCCCTCTTCTCTGGGTTCCAGCCCAGAGACCCTAATTGGCAGCTGCAACAGGTAGTTTTCCTATACTACTGGAGCTATAGCCCTTCCCTGGGCTACTTCCCCAAACGGCCCCTCCTAGGTACCGGACTACTCTTGTTCTCCTGGCTCTTTTACTGTGCACCTTCTTTCTCCCCGTCTTCCCACAACACACCTTCTTACTCCCAGCTCCTACCAGCCGGGCCTCTCTGAAGGGGCTTCCTTTTAAACTAGTCCCAGCCGATTCTAAATGGGCTTCAGGCCTGATTAGCCTGTTTCCCTTGACGGCTTCTAATCAGTTCTTAATTGGTTCCAGGTATCTTATGGAGTCTGCGCGACTTAATTGCTTCTAGCACCTTCCTGACTGCCCTGGGGTAGCCCCTGCCCTGGTCACTCAGGAAACAGAAAACTATTCATCCAGTGTCCAGTGTGTTTTCCTTTTACCAGGCTACTGCACCCAACTGGTCAGGGTCTGTCACAGTATTTTGTTTTCAAACTTTTTCTCTGCAACCATGAGGGCTAGTAATTTACTCCCTCTCTTCCCCCCCCCCCCAAAGGGGATGAAATTATCACTTTATTCTCTGATTCTATGAACTGGGGCTTTAAGAAAAACATCAAATATTATGAGGCTACAGATAAAGTCAACAGAGTTGGCAACACTGTTAACCATTAAGTTTTCTCTCTGATAATCAGTATCAAAGAATGGTAGAAAATAGTTTGAGCATTGATGTCCAGTAGTTTGAGCAATCCGAAATAGGAGAGGGAAGCTCCCCAATTTCACAGGGCTTGACGTGACATGCTGATGTAGTGGTGCATCATCCTGTAGTGATGGGATGCAGTAAGGGAAAGAAAATAGCGCACTGGTAAGGAGTACATGCTCTCAGGCAACCTCATAGACTCATAGACTTTAAGGTCATCTAGTCTGACCTCCCGCATGATGCAGGCCACAAAAGCTGACCCACCCACTCCTGGAATAATTCTCTCCCTTGACTCAGCTGTTGAAGTCCCCAAATCATGATTTAAAAACTTCAAGTCGCAGAGAATCCTCCAGCAAGCGACCCCTGCCCCATGCTGCGGAGGAAGGCGAAAAACCTCCAGGGCCTCTGCCAATCTACCCTGTAGGCCAGTCAAGGAAGTGCATTTATGCAGAACTGTGCAATGGCATATCCCTGCTGCTCCCCATTCCTATAAATTCCATCACTTAGATTGGATTAGGATGGAGAATCTCATGGATAGGAAAGGGGAAAAAAATGGGGTTTAGTCTCAAATTTTGAAAAAGCAGCTGTAATTTCAGGCATTTGAGAAGACGGGGGCCTTTCAAAAGGGCAAATTTATATAAAACCTTACTGCTATTAAATGCTTTTTTCCCAGAGGGGAGAAAGAGTTGCTTGTGGGGTCTCCCTTTACCCCCAAGAGGGGAAGTGTGGTGAAGGAACAGACCATGGTGTAGGTGAGGCTGATGGAGGACTCTGAGCTCTTCTTCTGCCATCAGGTGCTGGTGCCATTCTACTTATTGGTGGGAAGGTGGGGAGCTTTTGGGGCTCCCTATGCATGTATCTGCTGTTGTTACTTCAGATTAAAATGCTTTGTGAGTCCTCACTTAGCTAGCCACAGATGATGGGAAGCCTTGGGGTATCAGTGTTTCCTCCAGACAGACGAGGGAATCTGAGCTCCTCATACTCTCCCCGTTATTGTTATGCTGTCGTACTACATTATCAGAAGTGGTGGCACTCTTCTGAGCCAACTGCATCATATCTGAGAAGCCAAGTGAGTACGTTACCAAAGCTTTATCCAGGGACAGATTTGAAATAAAGAGAAATTGATAACTTAAAGGTAAAAAAACACCAAACAAAAATCCCCTAATTATGTAAGATCACAGGTCTCTAACAGAATATATTTGCAGTTTTCAACTGTTGAATTAGTTTTCACAAGATAAAGTGTATTTAGATAGCTGATACTGACCCACAAATAAACTCCATCAGTCAGAAAGAATTAATGTACTCAGAAGTCTCTGCCTCATTAAAAAAAAAAAAAACTTAACGCTGTGCTAGCAAGGCTTATTCTGTATTTCAAAGGAGAAAATGGGGAGAGAGAGAAAGCAGGTGTTTTGCATAGCATCTAATGGTTAAAGTGGGGTGTGGGGGGGTACTAGGGAGGGGTAGTTCCTTTGTTGGAGGAACATGTCATGCTCCATAGGGCGTAGTTGTTCTTCGAGTGCTGTCCCTGTGGGTGCTCCACTCCAGGTGACGGTGCGTCCTGGAGCCGTTGATCGGAGATCTTCGGTAGCAGCGCCTGGTCGGGACACACGTGCCCAGCTGCTGTCTCGCAGTGTTGTTAGGGTCTCCCTGAGTGCACACGTCCTGCACCCCCCTCGGTTCCTTCTCAACCGTCCTCGGCTGAAGACGGGACTCGGGGCAGGGCTCATCTCTTTACTTATTTCCTACAGTAACCAGGGGAGAAAAATAGAAATATTTAGCTAGCCATTTCCCAGTTCTTCCTTTCCTTTAGCATAGTTTGTTAGTTTCTTCTCCCCCCCACAATCCTTTCAAGTTAGTCTTTTGTTGAGACTTCCCCGGCCGCTCATACTTTAAGAAATGTGGCTCCTGGGCATGGATCTATGCCGCGGTCTGAGGGGCACTCACTCTGCGTTAAATGCCTTGGCGAGACACACGTCCCTGTGAAGTGTCTCCACTGCACCAACTTAAAAACTAGAGCTCGCCGTGACAGAGACTTGCGGCTAAAAATGCTTCTCATGGAGAAAACTCTGCAGCCACCTATGGAGAAGGGTAGTAAACCCTCTCCCTCGTGCTCCCCTACCAAGTCAGAACCGACTGGGAGCCCGGCTTCACCCTCTCACGCGAAGAGGCAGGAAGCCCTAATGTCTCCTCTCAGAGACACTCAAAAGGGTAAAGGATCTCCCGCAAGGTCTTTACCCTATGTGCTGTCAGTGCTGAGAACAGGCAACTCTGACCGCCCCAGCACTTCAGCAGCAACTCATGCGGGGCGCAAAAGCAGGGACCCGACTTCCCTCAGCGGGAAGCTGTCCTGCCGGCACAGACAATGGACCCAGTGCCGGCAACGTGTTCCACCACGGTGCCGTTGGCACCGAGTCTGCCTGCCACCCCTGGAGCAGATTCAGACCCCCTGCAGGGCTCTCACAAACATCTCATGGCTCCTACAAAAGTGAAACTAAAATCACTCCGGACTGCCGCTCACACGTCTCGCTCTGCAGCACACCAGCCTAGGGAGCAGCAACAATTCCTGCATCAGCAGGATATCTCTGTGGCCCTTGAGCCTGACTCTCCGCTCCTCGACACGGAGTACTCTTAACAATTTTGATGTGCAGGTCGGGGGTCTGCGCGACCACCCCTTGACTCCGCTGCCTATTTGCCCATTTCGCTACCACCTCCAGGCTTTCCACCATGTCTGGCAACGGATCACGCAGGACCGCTGGGTCCTGGAAATAGTTCAGTCAGGTTACTCCATCCCTTTCTTATTTTCCCCACCCACCCTTTCCCCTTCCCCAGCCCTCTTCAGGGACCCCTCTCACGAGCATCTTCTCCACCTAGGTGCAGTCGACCATGTACCGACGCAACAGCCGGGAAAAGGATTCTACTCCCACTACTTTCTAACCCAAAAGAAAGGCGTGGGGTAGAGACCTATATTAGACCTACGCCGACTGAACAAGTTTGTACTTGTTCAAAAATTCAAGATGGTCACATTGGGCACAATAATACCCACTCTGGAACAAGGGGACTGGTTCACAGCCCTCGACCTACAAGACGCCTATTTCCATATATCCATTCATCCAGCACACAGACGCTTCCTGCGATTCACACTCGGACATGACCACTTTCAATACCCAGTACTTCCATTCGGTCTCTCCACAGCACCGTGGGTATTCTCCAAGACCCTAGCTGTAGTTGTAGCCATGAGGGGGTTTCCTAGGTGCTGTAGTAATGTAAATAATATCTCTAGAGAGCAGCAATTATAGATATTGTAAACAGCATCCTCTTCTCCAACAAGCTGGGATGGAGCTCGACTCTTAGAAACGGAAATGTTCCAGTGCTATCTCTCTAAAGCGAAGGGACAGTGCAATCATAGAGGTGAAGAGAAGACAAGGTAAAGGTGCCCTGTGCGCTTAAAGTTAGAATGGAGGGGTAGACCTAGCGTGGACACCTTGCTTGAGCATGAATCCAAATAACAGTTGTTAAAGAATGTGAACAGAAAATTCCCAACTCTCTGCCTTGTCAAGCTCCTACCAGAAACTAGCTGCCATAGAAGATTTGCTTCCTGTGCAGTGGTCCTCAGTGTGACCTTTTAATTAGTAGCCCTGTGATGCTGTAACAATGAGCGACAATCACAGCCAGTCTTCACAGACAGACTAATGTAATATTAAATGGGTAGACTTTAATGTTCAGAGTTACTGGTTATGTGCAAAGCCTTAATACAATAAGAGCAACGTTAGGGGCTTTTCAGTTGCATCATTTGAACCCCAGTTGGCTGCCAATCTGCAGATCATTATTGCTGTTCTAATCTGAAAATGTAGAACATACTGTGTTTCTAATTTTTTTCCAAACAGACTATTAATTTAAATGAATTTCAGCTGATTTGCATAGGATCTTTCTAGAGAAGTAATGCCTTGCACATTAGCTAATGAGGGTGGATGAATCATTTTTAGCTTACTTTTTATCTCCCAGTACCCCGTCTTCTCATTTTTTGCTTAAATCTCTTCTGCTTCTCCTCCCAACTTTTATCCCTTTTCTCTGTTGTTTGACTTCTTTTCATCTTTGTCACCCTGTTTAATAATAATAATACAGCCCCTGTTGCTATCTTTCCATTCTCTCCTCATCTTTAATCTTTCCTTCCTTTCATTCTTACGACAGGGTCGATGCTAGAAATGTTAGAGAGCAGGTTCTATAAAGTTAGGACATTTTTAATTTAATACCTGCAGCTCGCACTGGAAGTCTCTGCCATATTAAAATAGTATATGACAATCAATGAATTGCAGATATGCTATCCAAGTGAGACAATATCCTGAGTCACATGACATTCACAAATGGGCCTGTTTATTTTTGATATGATTACTCATTCACACTAGTGTCAATTAAGAATAATAGAGTTAATGTAAGTGACAGGAGAATTAATGGAGTTACTCCTTATATATACCAGTATTAACTGAGACCAAAATCAGGACCATGAACTTTACCACCTGTATGTTTTGCTATTCAAACTCTAAAAGGTTTAACCACTAGTAGATTAAAAAAATTGTGTTAAATCGCACAATTAAACAATTAATCTTGATTAATCAAGCAATTAATCACACTGTTAAACAATAGAATACCATTTATTTAAATATTTTTGGATGTTTTCTACATTTTCAAATATATTGATTTCAATTACAAAACAATACAAAGTACAGTTCTTTATATTTTTGATTACAAATATTTGCACCGTAAAAAACAAAAGAAAGTGTTTTTCAATTCACCTAATACAAGTACTGTAGTGCAATCTCTTTATTATGAAAGTTGAATTTACAAATGTAGAATATGTACAAAAAAATAACTGCATTCAAAAACAAAATGTAAGCCTAAAAGTCCACTCAGTCCTACTTCCTGTTCAGCCAATCGCTCAGACAAACAAGTTTGTTTACATGTGCAGGAGATAATGCTGCCCTCTTCTTGTTTACAATGTCACCTGAAAGTGAGAACAGGCATTTGCATGGCACTGTTGTAGCTGGCATCGCAAGATATTTACATGCCATATGTGCTAAAGATTCATATGTCCCTTCATGCTTCAACCACCAATCCAGAGGACATGCATCCATGCTGATGACAGGTTCTGCTTGATAACGATCCAAAGCAGTGCGGATTGACGCATGTTCATTTTCATCATCTGAGTCGGATGCAACCAGCAGAGGGGTGATTTTCTTTTTTGATGGTTTGGGTTCTGTCGTTTCCACTTCGGAGTGTTGCTCTTTTAAGACTTCTGCAAGCATGTGCCACACCTCGTCCCTCTCAGATTTGGAAGGCACTTCAGATTCTTAAGCCTTGGATCGAGTACTATAGTTATCTTTAGAAATCTCACATTGGTCCCTTCTTTGCGTTTTGTTAAACCTGCAGTGAAAGTGTTCTTAAAACGAACAGCATGCTGGGTCATCATTCAAGACTGCTATAACATGAAATATATGGCAGAATGTGGGTAAAACACAGCAGGAGACATGCAATTCTCTCACAAGGCCTTCAGTCACTAATTTAATTAACGCATTATTTTTTTAACGAGCATCATCAGCATAGAAGCATGTCCTCTAGAATGGTGGCTGAAGCATGAAGGGATGTACGAGTGTTTAGCATATCTGGCACGTAAATATCTTGCAATGCCAGCTACAACAGTGCCATGTGAACACCTATTCTCACTTTCAGGTGACATTGTAAACAAGAAGAGGGCAGCATTATCTCCTGTAAATGTAAACAAACTTGTTTCTCTTAGGGCCTGACTGAACAAGAAATAGGACTGAGTGGACTTTTAGGCTCTAAAGTTTTACATTATTTTGTATTTGAGTTCAGTTATGTAACAAAAAAAAATCTACATTTGTAAGTAGCACTTTCACAATAAAAAGATCACACTACAGTACTTGTAGGAGGTGAATTGAAAAACACTCTTTTGTTTACAAATATGTGCACTGTGTTGTAAATATATTTAAAGTGTAGAAAAACATCCAAAAATATTAAATTTTCAATTGGTATTCTATTCTAGTGTTTAATAGTGTGATTAAAACTGATTAACTCAAAAATTAATTACAATCAATCACATGAGTTAACTGCAATTAATCAATAGCCCTAGTAGAAACATTTGCATTTCTAGTATTTGTTCTTTGCTGATCTTGGTTTACTTTCCTTCCCTTCTTTAAAAATTGTATCTGAGGGGTAGCTCCAAGTTTTTATCACTGGTGACCATCTATCACTTAGATGGGAATCTGGCTTTCCTAAATGGCTCTACTAAGGCCTGCTCCATTAACATCAAGTGTGGCAATTCTGGGCCCATCACTATGAAGAGGTTAATGACAAAGCAAAACCTTATGTGGAGGTGCAAGCAATAAGTGGTTAATAGAACAGAACCCAGGCAAGATCACTCCTAACAGCACCATCACAACCCATCTTCGTAAAATAAAAATGATAGTTTTGTAATAAAGAATTTTCTACTGCTGTGCTACTTCAGGCATTTTCACTGGCCATTATCTTCGTTTCTCCTATATAAAACCACATTGAAAAACCACTTTGTTCTCACCTTCATGACCATTCCTTACAGCTCCCTAGTTGCAGGAGTTGAATGTCCTGATATGGAGCCATTTAAAAACAGTGAAATAGTGGGGATATATGAGCATAGACCATGGATCCAAGGGTACAACAGCACCAGAAGGGTTGTTTAAGAAATCTTCATCTTTCATAGGATCAGTAGCATTAGGCTTCTCACTAACTTTTATCATTCAGAAAAAAGAAGTTTGTAACTTTGGCTCCTAAGAGACTCTCCAGCAAAAGTTGTCCTTAGAGCCATCAAGGGAAGAGCTGAAGTACTCATGTTGAAAGATTGTGGCCCAGATTGTCCTGAAGGCTCAGGCTGTGCCTCGGAGCTTACGTTGGTTCCTCACAAGGGGGAACAAGGGAAGTACAGACACAGAGAGGGCATCAGTATTCCACAGCTGGTAGGGTGTCTGATATCCGATCCTAAAAGTGCCCAGCATGGTTGGGTGGCTGGATTGTTTTTGTGGGGACAGCACAGTTAGAGCTAGTGTCTTCCTCAGGCCTTTATGGAGGCAGCCCCTGGGGATCTCTGGTCTTGTCAGAGTTCAAACAGCCAAAAAAGATGGAAAGAAAACAAAGCCACCAGAAAATTTTCCTTCATTCAGCTTTCTAGTCTACAGGATGAGTTTCCTTGCACAGAGCGTGTCCCAGGTGCAATAGGGCCATTAACCAATACTTTGCATTGAAATATTGCTTGATGGCCCATCTGATTTTTATAGGCCTTCTGGATTTTTTTTTGGGGGGGGGGGGGGGATGATTCCCATGCCTGAATTCACAGCAAACATTTTCAAAGTTATAAAGCAAAACTTTCATATTTTCTTATAGCATGGCATACATCCATGGCAAGTGTGAGTAATGTATGCAGCAACTTACATGCATATCATGGAGTCTAAACCAGGGGTCGGCAACCTACGGCACGCGAGCCGATTTTGAGTGGCAGGCTGCCTGCCCGGTGAGAGGAGGAGGAGGGGCCGGAAAGCGCCACGCTGGGGGAGGAAGCAGGGGAGGAGGGAAGCTTGGCTGCGGCAGGACCAAGCTTCTGCCTTCTGCCCCGGCAGGGGAGAGCGGTGGGTCCCGGCACCCTGCCCCACTCAGCCCCCTCGTCCACCGCTCTCCCCTGGGGGGGGCAGGAGGCAAAAGCTTGGTCCTGCGGCAGCCAAGCTTCCCTCCTCCCCCGCTTCTTCCCGCAGCTTGGTGCATTCTGGCCCCTCCTCCTCCCCCTCCCTCTCCCTGCTGGCGACAGCCCTTGCGAGGGGAAGCGGAGCAGAGCCGAGCCGAGCCGAGCCGAGCCGAGCCAAGCGGCAGCGTGCTCATTGCTCCGTAGAGTAAGCAGAGAGAGGTAGGGACGGGCCTAGGGGAAGGGGGTGGAACAGGGCATATCCCTCCCAGCCCCCTGCCATGAGCCGCTCAGGGCAGGGGGCTGGGAGCACCCCCACGAGCCGAGCACCCCAGCCCTCTGCCCTGAACACCCCCCACACACACCCAGCCTTCTGCCCTGCACCTCCACACACCCCCCAGCCCTCTTCCCTGACCTCGAGTCGCCGCCAACACCCAGCCTTCTGCCCTGCACCCCCGACACCCACCCCAGCCCTCTTCCCTGACCTCAAGTCGCTGCCAACACCCAGCCCTCTACCCTGCACCTCCACACCCACCCCAGCCCTCTGCCCTGACCTCAAGTCGCCGCCAACACCCAGCCCTCTGCCCTGCACCTCCACCCCCCCCCAGCCCTCTGCCCTGACCTCGAGTTGCCCCCAACACCCAGCCTTCTGCCCTGCACCTCCACAACCCCCCAGCCCTCTTCCCTGACCTCGAGTCGCCGCCAACACCCAGCCTTCTGCCCTGCACCCCCGACACCCACCCCAGCCCTCTTCCCTGACCTCAAGTCGCTGCCAACACCCAGCCCTCTGCCCTGCACCTCCACACACACCCCAGCCCTCTGCCCTGAACCCCCACCACACCCAGCCTTCTGCCCTGCACCTCCACACCCCCCCCCAGCCCTCTGCCCTGACCGCGAGTCGCCCCAACACCCAGCCTTCTACCCTGCACCCCCGACACACACCCCAGCCCTCTTTCCTGACCTCGAGTCACCGCCAACACCCAGCCTTCTGCCCTGAACCCCCCCCCCACACCCAGCCTTCTGCCCTGACCTCAAGTCGCCCCCAATGCCCAGCCTTCTGCCCTGCACCTCCGCACACACCCCAGCCCTCTGCCCTGACCTCGAGTCGCCCCCAACACCCAGCCTTCTGCCCTGCACCCCTGACACCCACCCCAGCCGTCTTCCCTGACCTCGAGTCGCCCCCAACACCCAGCCTTCTGCCCTGCACCTCCACACACCCCCAGCCCTCTGCCCTGCACCTCCACACGCCCCCCAGCCCTCTGTCCTGACCTCGAGTCGCCCCCAACACCCAGCCTTCTGCCCTGTACCCCCACACGCCCCCCAGCCCTCTGCCCTGACCTCGAGTTGCCCCCAACACCCAGCTTTCTGCCTTGCACCCCTACACCTGCCAGCCTTCTGCCCTGACCCCTGAATCCCCCCACACCCCGGCCTTCTGCCCTGAGCCCCCCACATCCCCACTGCCCTCTGCCCTGACCTCTGAACCCCCCCCACACACCCAGCCTTCTGCCCTGCACCCTCTGCCCTGACCCCTGAACTCCCCCCCTCCCCCCAGGTCTGGGGTCCCGGCTGCCGGCCCCTTGCCAGCCGGCGTTCCGGCCACAGGCCCTGCTCAGCCCGCTGCAGGCCTAGGTGAACAGAACCCCAGGCTGGAAGCGGGCTGAGCAGGCTGGCGGCATAAGATCAGCATTTTAATTTAATTTTAAATGAAGCTTCTTAAACATTTTGAAAACCTTGTTTACTTTACATACAATAGTTTAGTTATATAATATAGACTTATAGAGAGAGACCTTCTAAAAAACGTTAACATGTATTACCGGCATGCGAAACCTTAAATTAAAGTGAATAAATGAAGACTCGGCACACCACTTCTGAAAGGTTGCTGACCCCTGGTCTAAACACTTTCTTATAAGACTAATACTATTTTGCGCACAACTAACATATGGGTCTGGTCTCCAGCTCTGAGTTTGTTAGGGCTTAACTTATGCCTGCAGCCTGGGCAAGTGCTGGCATCTGGCCTGCCAGCGTCTCACCCATCACTTAGAAATTCTGAATCCTGCTTGGCTATTTTCTAAAGCTTTGCACCAGATCAAACAGGAATTAATTTAGCAACGTCCTGTAGGCTACATTATACAGGAGCTCACACTAGATGAGCTCAGTGGATCCTTCTGGCTTTGAAGCCTGTAGGGCTGTCACACATACTAAGTCAGCCCTTTCCAGGAATGGTGGATCTGAATAATTGTCCAATCACTGGGCAGAACCAACAGCCAAACAAATGAAAAGTTCAGTAGTCATGCTCCATAATCACTAGCCAACAATTCCCAGCGAGGAAGCAGGAAAGCCCCAACTCACATGAATGGGCTCCGCTACCACTGATGTTAGAGCTGGAATATAAAAGATTAAGTGGCTGTGGCCAGTGCTGGCCGGCCTGTGTAGTGGAATGAAAAGCACGACCGTTCTGCACCAAAGGGAAATGAAGCTGCATGCTTTAGTAAAAGTCACACGAGCATGAGAGTGAACATGATAACCCTACTGAAATATCACCATACAGGGTGGGGCTGGGTCAGGGGTGAAGAGCTACTCCTCGTACCGTGGCTGCAAAAGGGTGACAGTGGGGGAAATCCCTACACGCTGTACCTTGTGAAACAGGAAAAGTAGTTGAAGCTCTAACAGCTGGTTGTACGTACCGGTTAGTGGTGCTAAAACTCACCGGACAAAGGGGGGTCATGTGGTTAATGCCATGGCCTGGGATTAAGGAGCGTGGGATTCAGTTCCCTGTGCTGCTGCAGAGTGTGTGGCCTCATGTACATCATTTAGTCTCTCTCTGCCACATGTCCCCAGCTGTAAAATGGATGTGATAATATGCCCTTTCTCCCACATTGAGGGCAGGGACTCTAGGGTAGGGGCTCCAGTAATAATTACAAACTGCATTATTCTGTAGGAGTGAAATAAACCGAGTAGCATGGTTGTGACCTCCCCCAGGTACAATCCAGCCTGTGGAATTGCCCTGCCCCTTTAACTCTCTCGCTCAGAATACCTCTCCCAGCACTCCGCTAGTGAAAAGCAGCCCCTCCAGGCTGTTAGCACACCCAGCAAAGTTACCTGAGTGCTCGGCCAGCCACTCATGAACTGTATACAGGATGACACTTGCAAGTCCCCCACCAGCTGCTGCCTTGCACCCCCGAAACGTGTCTTTTACAGTGCTCAAGCCCGCCTTGGCCAGTGCAAGCTCATAAGTCCGGCATTTTATCAACGAAAATGAATATGCCGCCGCCCTTGTTAACCTGAACAGAGATTTCCCCAAACACTTCAGTCAAAGCTCACTGGTTTAGATAAAAACACCTTTATTAAACTGTGGACAGATAGATTTTAAGTGATAAAAGGTCAGAATTGGTTACAAAAAGAAATAAGATGATAAAAATCTAATTCCTAAACTTTACCAAGCTAAGTAAAATTTGAAGCAAGCAACTTTCTCACCCCTCTGGATGTTGCAGGCAGGTCACAATTCTTAGTATGCAGGCTCAAGTCCCTTCCCAGCCTGGGACCGATCTCCTCTGGTCAAAGTCGTTCAAACAACTTGTTTTAGTAGTGATGATGATGTGATGAAGAAGCCATTGTCTCTTATTTTATACCCTCCTCTTCTCCTTGAGGAACACCCCTTCCCCCACCTGCTAGGGTATAGACAAAGCAGTCTCCTGTGTACGTGAGAGTCAAAGCATCTCTCAGGTGAATTGTACATTGCTTGCTCGCACCTGCTGTGTATGTGCCATTGGAATGCCATCCAAGGCCTTTGTGATTGGCGAGAAGCCAGGCTGTGGGTGTTTCCCAGACTCACAACCTGTAGCAAAAATCTCAGAACTCCATATACAAAGTTGATACACACATTTTAGCAGGACAGTGATACTTAGCAGAGTGTGACTTTCCAAACTATCACTCACAAGGTATACTTTGTCCAAAACAGATCAATCGTATATCAGTGGTGACTATGTGGGTACAGGGGGTTAATGGGCTATGGTGTGTTACAATGGTCATCCCCTATGTCTCAGGAAACACCTAGCCTCAAGCAGGACGAGCCAAAGCATTTGCTCTCACTGGAAGGGAAAGTTTAGCCAGGCCCCAGATTGCACCTGAAAATGTCATCCCTAAATCCGTTCGCATGCAGGCGTCTCAGCCCCTCTGGGCCACAGAAACCCAGACAGATTAACATCTCTTTGCCAGCAGAGACAATTTCCTGCCTGTGCCGAAAGGCTGCAAGCATCTCAGCAGATGCAACAGAACCCAAAGATGAGTGGCCTCATGTGGCTCACCAGGGTCACTCTGGGGACTAGTGAGCCCACTCAGAGTTTATGCTGCTTTATTTGATTCCCCACCCTGGGACTTCCATGGCACTGCTCCTGGTCAGAGTTAAGTATACGCGTAAGTGCTTGGCTGGACCAGGGCTCTAGTCAGTCTCAGCAAATTAAATGGTCTTTAAGTGCTGAGACAGAACTAACGGGGCACCTGCTGCTGCTTTCCCAGCCTTCCACCCTGTATTCTAGACTCGTGTAGCGTCAGAATCCCCCAGCTGTCCCTTTAGGCCGGATGGATCTTCCTCTGCTAAGAAAATTTAGGTTTTTGCTTCCTGGATCTGTGAGCTGATGGGCCAGAGAGCCTGGAGTGGCTATAATCTTACTACATTGTCTTGAAGTTAAGAGATCTCAGAGGGCAAAGGGCAGATTCTGAGTGCCCAGCTGCCTCTCTGATTTTGCACAGGCTGAGAGGAGCAGAATTGGGCATCTTGCAGGGGGAAAATATGTAATTTTAAAAATGCTAGATTACAGCAGGCTCAGAGAAACTATTTACACAGAGCCCATGATCATATGACTTCCCCAGGGGAGACTTCTAGGAAGGGGTTAGACAGTGAAAGGAGAGACCTGAGGAAAAGATGGGGAGCTGGAGTTAGAGGAGATCAAGTAGCAGGGGGACACAAGACAGGACGGGAGGAAAGATGAAATTACAGGGTAGGGCCAGGAAGTCTCTCCGAAAATTCCAATCTCCCCAATATGGATAACCAGAGGATTTAAACCATTCAAGGACACTGAATTTCCCACCGATCCTATGCAAACAGTTTTTCTATTTCCTTTTCCAGGTATGGATTTATAATGAAGAACATGAGTTGATTTTAAATAATCTCCTTTGCTTGGACGTGTCAGAAACTCGCTCATCAGATCCACCTCGTCTCATGAAATGCCACGGATCTGGAGGGTCACAGCAGTGGACGTTTGGGGTGAGTGCTTTGCGTGGGGAATACTCATACCCACCCCTGTGTTTAAGGTGCAGGGCTACCCTGAAAAGTGACTGTGAAAATGGCATTATGGGAGTCCAGGGATGTGGTTTCTGTATCAAATGTGCTCAGTTTAATAGGGTAAATTGCATGGCTGCAAGTCACAATTTAACTTGTGTGCAGCGTATCCTAGAGGCTTTCGCTCAAATGTAGATAAGGCTTCACAATCTGGACTCTGAATCAAGCTGAGTTCTTTTCCTTTCCATACATCATCGGCAGTAATAAAGGCTTGTCAGGCCAAATTAGATTCATTCCCATCAATGAGGTTGCACAGGTGTAACTGAAATTTAGTAATCGATTCTCTAATGCACAGGGAGGACTAGAACCCGGGTCACACACTGCCTCAGCTGTGTTGTCTCTGCAGGACTAACAGGAGTAAGGAACAGTAAAAACATTTGTGTCAATGGCATAGGCAGGTCTGACCCTGGACACGTGCAGGGAGCAGATCTGGGGAGTAAGGAAGTGCTATTTTTACAGTCACTTCTCAGAGTAGAAGCGCACGTTCAACCAGGCAAACTAAAATGGTCACCTGCACTTTTCTCTCATGTTGCTTTTAATGGCCAACTTCACAAAGCAGCTGCGGAGCCGACTTTCACATCTGTATTGAGGCTGCTCCTCCTCAGTGTTAACGCAAAGCCTTCCCCATTGCCTACCCTGGATGCGGTGGCAGCAGTTAAATGTCACTCTTTAGTGTAAGCATTAAAACAATGGCAGTAGAGCACCAGCAGAACTCCCCATCACCCACGGGAGCAGGTAAACTCCTGTGCTGATGAATTGATAGCGGTGTGCATGGGGCCTTTTCTGAGACGGAAAGAGGGCCTCCGGGTGACCAACGCCAGCCAGAGCTGCCCCCAGGTCTCCCCAGACAATGGTCAGCGTGGGCCTTGGAAGGTGAAGTAAAAAGGGGTTGGCACAGCCTATTTCACACAACAGCGTGCAGCTAACTAGCTTTGAGACTTGCTCCCTTGTGATGGGATCTACAAGCTGTTGAGTAGCTCATCCCCTCTCACTCCTGAACATTAGTGCCAATGCTGGTGTGTCTGGTGCATGCACACAGAACCCCCACTGAGGTCACTGGGAGTTGTGCATGGGTATCTGAGTGCCAGATTTGGGTATTCTTTAATGCTATGTCACTATGTAAGGTTGTGTGTCCACTGAGTGATGGGACCCTGTTCCATGTGTTGTCCAACATTTTTACAAACCATAGTACAGATATAACCTGACCAGGTCCCTGTAACTGGGCTAAAATCTTCTCTCCAGGGTTTACACCTAGTTATTGGGATATACTCTACAACTTTTAACTAAGTGGGTCAGGGGACGGGTGTATTTCCTTGGTTATAGATGTAGAGTAGACTGGGTCGAAGTGAAGACCATCTGAAATGTGCATTGCTTTAGAATAGCCCACTCGCTTTGGCATCACTCATTTTCAGTTTAAGGATGGAGCAAAGGCCATTTTTTTTTGTATTTCTTTTTGTATTTCCTCTTTTATTTTATGTATATATATATATATATATAAATATATTTTGTATTTTCTGTCCAGAAGAACAATCGACTCTACCAGGTCTCTGTGGGGCAATGCATGAAGGTTGTTGATCCGCTTAGCCATAAAGGATACGTGACCATGGCTATTTGTGATGGCTCCCTTCCTCAGCAATGGCATCTGGAAAGCTGAATCTGTGAGAAAGCAGCACAGAGAGGCAATTAGCAGAAATCTGACTCCTCCTAGGCCATTGGTTTCTAAGTCATTCTGGAGGGCATGGAAGGAGCCCTTAGCTGCTATCCCTGACATGGACCATTTTAAGGATTCTATTATTTAAATGTTCTGCCGTGACCACCTGTGTGTTTGGAAGGAGATGATTGGATCATTCAAATGCAGCAGTAGCAGTCTAGCTGCACAATATTGACACCCATAGAAGTGCAATTTATCAACATTTCCTTGGATTATCCTGGATTAATGAATTGTTATTGTTTAAATAAGAGGAAATAATTAGAACAGTATAATTTGAATTGTGGTAATATTTTAACTCAGTGGACCTTTTTAAATGACAAAAGACAGAAAGGAAGGAAGTTCTCTTTCCTGACTGTTTCATGGGCAGCATCATGCTCATTTACATTTTTAGTCTATTTTAATGGCTGAATTATTTTAGCTCATCTGGAAAATATTTTAATTTCCTCTCGTCTTTCTGAAAATTGTCATTTGTAATATTTAATTTTAGTTTGGTTAATTTACAATTTTAGCCCATTTCACATAGTTAAATTTTCAGCTGTCATTTGTCATACAGTATTTAAAACAAAGTTACTATTACAAATTTTATTTTGATGACTCATGATGGTATCTGCATTTAAAATAAAGTATTAATGTTTTTTATTAATCATTATGGTTGTTTGGTCTGTTGCCTTTGGATTCAGAAGTACAGAATGCAAGAGACCAGTGCAAGCCAATGTGGGTCTGATAATTCGGATACATTTGTTAGAAGTGTATTTAAACAGACTGTTTTTGTAAAGATGCTTATGAAGACATTTTAGTGTCCGTACAGTTTGGTCTTTCGCTGCAGTGATTGGTGTGGAATCAGAGTTATGCACCTAACATTTAAGATGATGAAGGTGGGAAAAAGTAAGTTGCATTCTTCTTCGAGTAGCATCCCCGTGCACTCTTGAGATTTTTGTCAGTAGTGGATCCTCAAACGTGCCCTGTGAAGCGTGGGCAGGAGTGATGTTTGGTAGCAGACTAGCCCTTCACCTGCACATTAGAGAAAGATGCCTGCGTAAACGCTTGGCGGTAGCTTGGTATTCCCTGAAATCATTTGGGAACGTTTCTCCCTCCTGATCCATTTTCCCAACTCTTGTCCATTAGAAGTAACCAAAATACATATAAAAAAAATCAGGTTCTTTCCTGTCTCTCCTCCTCCTGCTATTCTCATTTACTCTTCCCTCACCCTCCCTCATTCACCCTCACTCTCACTCACTGCCATAATTCTTGGGCCTTTTAAAGCTGTTGCCATTAACCTCTTAGTTCTGATGCCCTTCAGGGACACATGGAGAAGGGTAGGGGTTTTCTTGCTCCTCTGCAGCTCCTCCTTCTGCTCACTTCTCCTCTCCATGTTCCCACCACCAGTTGGCAGGTTGGCACTGTTGCTGAAACTATGCCAGCTGGCCAGTAGCCTTCTCCGTCCTTCCACAAGCTCTCCACTTCACCCTTTGCTCAAGCACTTCTGTCCAAGTTTCATATCATGCCCATCATAGAGTCCAAGTGCCTCTTCCCGCCCACAAGCCTCTTCCCACCCTTTCATGTCTAGAAGAAAATGCAGAAACAAAGGGGTTAAATTAAACTATTGTTCGCATTACAAGAACCTATTAATAGTTCATATATGAAGTAGGACATATATGAAGTAGAGTTAAGTGGCCCTTGCACGGCCGAGGAGGAAGAAATGCCATACAAGGCCAATTGGAGGTACTCAGTGAATCGGGTGAAAGTCAATGCTTGGGAGATGCACAGCACCGGCAGCTCCCACTGAAGTTACAGGCACTGGAAGTGCTCAGTATCTCTCAAGAACTGGCCTTAACTTTGTAATTCACAAAATCCCAGAGAGCTGAGGAGCAGCACGTGACTCTACTAGGGCTGTCAATTAATTGCAGTGAACTCAAGCGATTAACTCAAAACAAATTAACTCAATTAAAAAAATTAATCATGATTAATTGCAGTTTTAATTGCACTGTTAAATAATAAAATACCAATTTAAATTTATTATACATATTTTTGGATGTTTTTCTACATTTTCAAATGTATTGATTTCAGTTACAATACAGAATACAAAGTCTACAGTGCTCACTTTATATTATTACTTTTTATTACAAATATTCGCACTATAAAAAAGAAAAAAGAAATAGCATTTTTCAATTCACCTCATGCAAGTACTGTAGTGCAATCTCTATCTTGAAAGTGCAATTTACAAATGTAGAATTTTTTTTTACATAACTGCACTCAAAAACTTTAGTGCCTACAAGTCCACTCAGTCCTACTTCTTGTTCAGCCAATCGCTCAGACAAACAAGTTTATTTACATTTGCAGGTGATAACGTTGCCCGCTTCTTATTTATAATGTTACCTAAAAGTGAGAACAGGTGTTCACATGGCACTTTTGTAGCCAGCATTGCAAGGTATTTACGTGCCAAATATGCTGAACGTTCATATGCCCCTTCATGCTTCGATGTATAGATTGCACTTTTATCTTTTTTACAGTGCAAATATTTGCAATAAAAATGAATGATCTAAAGTGAGCACTGCACAGTTTGTATTCTGCATTGTAATTGAAATCAATATATTTTGAAAATGTAGAAAAACATCTAAAAATATTTATGATCAATGTAAATAGGTATTCTTATAATTAACAGTGCAATTAAAACTGTGATGAATTGTGACTGATTTTTTTATTCGTTTGACAGCCCTACACCCCATATGTTCTTTTTCTGGCTGAGCGCGTCGCATTCTCCAATTAAACCGGGAGGTCTCAAACATGCCTGATGGCTGCAGGCAGGAAGCTCGGCTTGAAAATCAGTGCTTTAGGTGTCCCATAGTGCAACGGTTAAAAGGAAAAGTCAGTCTTTTCCTCTTTGCCTCCCCAGGGGTTCATCCTCTTTAAATGTGGTTGTCGCCTGTTTGGAGCTCAGTCAGCACTAGAGTGGTTAGTGCCTGTTACCATGTTGGTTTTAGCCATGTAGAGAGGAATCCATTTTTCTCCTTCCACGACTCTCATTTTTCTCTTCTCTGTCTAGAGTCTCCAACTGAAATCAGGGCCCAGATGTGCAAACGCAATGAGAGCAAAGTCCCTATCCCAAAGAGCTCACAATCTAAATAGACCAGACAGACGAAGAGCTGGGGAAAGGAAGCATTATCCGCATTTTACAGATGAGGAACTGAGGCAGAGAGGTTAGTGTCCAAGGACTCGCAGGGAATCTGTGGAAAAGCTGGGAATTAAACCCAGCTCTCCTAACTCCAAGTCCATCTTGTGAGTCCACACGACCATCTTTTCTGTCGCTCTTCCCAGCTACTTCCCTCAATTCCATCACCCTTCAGCTGCTTCCCCTTCTTCTAACTTGAGCTGCTTCCAGCACAACACAAGGCTAGACTCCCCAGTTAAGCGGTTTATTGTGTGCTAACTGCAGTACAATGGATGAATAGCAAGCAGAGAACCACAGCTCTCATCGCTTCCCCAAATGGAGACTTCTCCGCATCTGCTCTGCTAAAGCAGAAGACTCTAACCCTAAAGCCCGGATTCTCTCCTAGAGCACCATTATTGAGGGACTTTTAAACAATGCTAAGTCTTGATCCCATAAGCATTGAAAACACCTGTTTATCCATACCTCAGGGGTGCTTAAAGCTAGGGGTTATTCAGCAGTCAGGCTTGCTGGCTGTCCTTAGTTACACCTAGATTCCAGGTGTGCCACAAAACATTTTTCCAACCAATGTCAGCCTTGCTCAGCCAGTAACTCCCTTGCCTCAGGATCAGAAGGTTGTGGGCTCAATTCCCACACTTCGGGGGATCATAGAAGCAACTGGGTCCCTCTTGTGTGTTTTGCTCTGCTCCCTCTCAATCCTTTGGAGTATGTCATGCCATTCTCCTGTAGGCCTAGTTCTCTCTTCCTGTTGCTTTTCCCTTCAAGTTTTACATCATGTCTTCCCTCCTCCATTTGGATGGCAAGCATCTCAGTGGAGGGACATCATCTTCCTTCCTGTCCTTGTGCTTTGCATGGGGACTGTTGCTCACACAGTGAGAAAAAGGAACAGGTGATCCTCAATCTTCTCTTCAGCCTTGACCTCATGCTGCCTTGAAGGGTTAAGAAAGGTGGCCCGGCGGGCGCAGCTTCTTCCCTTCCTTGAAATTTGCTTCTCCCCCTTTCTCCTCCAGCTCCATCCTGCACTTCCTTTATTTCATTGCCTCCCACGTTCCAGCCGCCTTGTGTGGCCTTCACAGACCCAACTATTTCCTCAAAGCATGGCAGCTGTTGCATAAGGAATGAGACATTTCTTACCTGATAATTTTCTGTTAACTTTTCTCGTCATTCATCACTAATGGCCCCCACCTGTGGAATTTGGAGGCAGTCCAGTGTTGATGCTGGAGGGACCAGGGCTAAGTCCCACCCTTCAGCTCAGGCAACCAGAAGAGTTCTTCCAAAGCTGTGGAAATACTCCAGCAACCGATTATTGGCAGTAAAACAACAAGTTGATATCGTACGTACATAACCTTATGGTAATTATTTGTCCAAGTCTCTCTTTAAGGAAACATTTCAATTGGTTACAAATTGTGTTCCAGTCATTTACCAGGCTGGGTTAAATGAGAAGAAAAGCTGCTCACAAAAAGAAAATTGTCAGGTAAGAACCGTCTCATTCTGCTGCACAACTTCTCTACTCATTTGTCACTGAGGGGAAGAAGCGAGCAGCAAATCACAGAAGTAGGGAAGGAAAGGATAAGCAGAGATTTAATTATTATCAGGGTAGACAGGAAAAAATAGACATCATCTCACCGTCCCCCACCACCTCACCAGTATAGACCAAGAGCTTTGTGATTTAAGGAATTGTTTGGGAACCAACCCAGTAGCACCTTCCTACCCATGGGTGTCTCTGTGGAGGAATGGAAACCTACTTTGCAAATGTTCCTCAGATCATGATTCGCGGACTTCAGTAACTCAGCCAGATGTTATGGGTCTATGACAGGAGTTGGTGGGTGAGGTTCTGTGGCTGCAATGTTGCAGGAGGTCAGACTAGATAATTATGATGGTCCCGTCTGGCCTGAAAGTCTATGAGGCTCACACACTTTCCCCTCACAATGCCACTAGGAACCTTGTAGGGAGCATTGACTTCTTCGCAAATAGTTTTCCAGATGCCTAGCATGCCAATTGGTGCAAAATTTTTTAACATTTTGCCTGCAGCTTCTTTGAGGCCCTATGGCCCTGGCATTATGGATAGAATGAGATTAGCGGGGTACAACTAGCATATGTACTCTGTAGTGCATGAAATATATCGTTAGAGTTCTAGGAATGCCTTTTTATGCCATAGCTTCCAAAGAGGTACTGCAGATTAGAACAAAATAATTGTTCTGAACTGAAAGGAACTACAAGAATAACCTTTTTTCACAACAAAATTACTCTCGTTTTTGTATAGATAGAGGAACTAATGCTGAACCCTGACTTTGGAGGTGACGACACCTAAAAAGGCCAGCCAGAGGTTTCTCTAATCTGTCTTTCTGATTAATCTTGATACCGGATGATACTCAAATGGGGAGTCCGATGTGCCTGCTAAAAGAATGCCACTAGGACTGTTACCTGGTGCTCTATGGTGCTTGGTTGTAGGACTCCGATCAACGATACTCCAGAAACTCTAGTATAGCCAAGATCACCAGAACGTTGAGGTCATTATTATTATTTGTATCACAGTAGCATCTAGAGGCCAGGGCCCCACTGTGCTGCCACTGTACAGAGACAGTCCCTGTCCCAAAGAGCTTTCTGTTTCCCCTCTCATCAAAAATGTAGCTTGACCAGATCAATAAATGAAATGTCCTGGTTGAGTTCTTTCTGGATACCAAAAAGCATGGGTGAGGCTAATGGAGAATGAACTACACTTCACTTCAAACACCCGGGTGTTAACTGTAGGTTGCCCGCCTCTGGAGGAAAGAGTCCCTGCTTCAAACAGATCTTGTGTTTTGTGCAGTTGCTCTGGAGGTTCCTTGGCTATCTGTCAAGTCTGAAGTGCTTTCTGGGCCAGTGGGGGACTAGGAGGAGAATGTCAGCTCTCCCTTTTCCCTTTTTCTTCATCCTTTATGTGAACTGTCTTGACAGGTAGCAGATTTTTCTCTGCCCAGAACATTATTTCCATTGCCTCAGAGAAGCTTTGAACTTGTTACTCCCTGGTTTTGGAAGGGATGGAAACGTTCATGTTTCAATCATAATCAAACCTCTAACAGGGAAAAGAGGGAAACTTCCCCTGTGAGCACCACAACTGCCCAGTACATGGTTTCTTGCACCATCTTCTGAAGCAGCTGTTCCTACTACTGTCATAGACATGATACTGGACTTGATGGGCCACTGGTCTGAACCGGAGTGGCGGTGTCTATATCTGTGTTCCGACAGAGCAGTCAAAGTGAACCAAAATGATGTGTACTCTGAACATTTGGAAATTTACCTTTCAGGTATGCTCCCCGCCCTGCAATGAGCCATTTGCTTGCTATTTAGATGGTTTTCCTTATTAGGTATAGGAACATTTTTTGGTCTGAGTGGCTACAGTTGAAGCTTTGAAATTTCTGTGTAGTGTCTCCTCACTATTATATGGACTATGGGATCTTCTGAAAGGAAGGCCCTTTGTATGTCTCCCACTGGGGAGCTACTGCTGCACCACTCTGAGGTTCCCAACACTTAATAAATTCCTTTATGTTTTTATAACACATTTTATCAGTCATGGTGTGTTTGCAGCACTTCCCCAGGCCGTTTACAGGAGGGAGGCAGCATGTGGACCCCTCAGTCGAGGAGAGCGACTGGTACAAATACCTTGATTGTGGGACTAGCCTGCTGGATGTCCCTGGAAGTCTGAACGAATGCCTGCTTCTCCCCCCACACCCTAAGCCCTGGATGGCTAGCACCCATGTAGGGTGACCAGATCGCAAGAATAAAATATCAGGACATGTGGGGGAGGGGCAGCCATAGGCTCATAGCCGCCACCGGAGCCATGGGGGAATGAGGTACACAGTTCTAGGGAGCCACGGGTCAGGGAGTGCATGGCTTCGGACCCCGCCTTAAGTCGATCAGGGAGTGCATGGCCCCGGCTCCGGCCCCCACCACAAGCCGGATGCACATGGCCCCGGCTCCTGCCGCAAAGGGGGTCTCAGGTCTAGGAGCATGGGAGGAGGTTCGGGTGCAGGAGGGGACTCAGGGCTGGGGTTCAGGAGGGGGTACGGGCTCTGGGCAGGGCTTACTTCAGGTGGCTTCCTGGACATCTCCCTCTGGGCCCTAGGCAGAGGCGCATCCAGGCAGCTGTGCGCGCTGCCTTGCCCGCTGGTGCTACCTCCGGCCAATGGGAGCTGCGGAGCAGGTGTTCATAGCAGGGGCAGCATGCAGAGCCCTCCCCAGCCGTCCCTGCACCTAGGACCCAGAGGGAACTGTCACCACTTCTGGGGAGCTGCGCAGAGCCGCGTGGGGAGCCCACCAGCCCTGTGCCAACCGGACGCCTGGCAAGCAACCCTACAATATCGGGAAATATAGTGTCCCGATCGTACATCGGTCGGAACGTGGTTAAATATCGGGACATCTGGTCACCCTACACCCATGTCAGTACTTTAGGAGGGCCCTTGTACCATTTGGGGCTTTACTCAGAAAATCAGGAATCATTCTGAACACTTATCTCCCTACCATCCCACGATGTGCTCCTGTGTGAGAAATGGAGTCTTCGTCTGCCTCTGTTCGGGTCACAGGCTGCCTGAAGTGCTCCTTGCGCTTTAAAGTGGAGCCAACCTACTTGGAGATGGGGGATGGGAAGAGAAAACCCCTTTCCCACCCATCAGTCTCTGAGCTCCTTTCCCTGGCAGAGCTAAGATTAATAGGCAGAAAACCAGATAAAAACAATTCCCATTCCACTGCAGCCTGAAATTGGAGCCCCTTTCCCTAGGTCCTTGGGCTGAAAGCCAGACAGGCACAATGCCCATTACTCTGCAGCCTGAGACCGAGCTTCACAGTAGTGACAAGCTTCTCTGCACACCCAGATAAGCTGAAGGGTGAGGGAAGAGCAGGGAGCCGGAAACAGAGCACTGTGAGGGAGACTCTGTGAGGAGAAAAGTCCCAGCAACCACTCCACCAAGGTGGGAAGGACAGAGGACTTAAATGCTGATTTTTACACTGCTTGCTCATTAACAGTACAAAATGCTGCTTTGTGAAGGGGACACTTGATTTTACCTTTCTGGGACCTGGTGTCTCTGGAGTTTGCAAGACCTGCTCATGACTAGGCGGTGAGGGGTCCTCATCTGCATGGGAATCCTCAGGCTCTCCTGGTTGAGGTTTTGGGTGGGATTTGAGGCCCTACGCACCTGTCCCGACACCATGCCCTAGGAGAGAGGGTCGGTGTTTGTGGCAGCAGGACATACCTCACCTCCTGAGGCTCTTGTAAAGCTGCCTACAGCACCTCTTGGATGCCTCTGAATTCCAGAGGCGTGGGGCATTAAACCATTAGTGCTAACGGAGAGAAACTGCATCAGAAAGGGGCTCTTCTGTCCTCTGCTGCTTTTCAGCTGTTACCAGACATCACTTTGGAGCTCTGCTGGACAGAAGAGAGGCAGCTATCACATGTCAGGAGAGCCGGCAGAAGCAGCTGGTTGTGGAGGCTCACAGCAGCGCAGTGGCCCTACAGCTCAAGTCCAGGTGACCACATGTCCCAGGGCTCTACAACACTGACATTTCACCAGAACCAGGTGGAAAGCCTGGGCTGATTGGTGGCCATGCACTCACCAGGGCTCGGGCTCATCCCAAATGCTGATGACATAACATGGGTGGAACAATAGTTCTCTGACATCCAGTAAGTCTGGGTGCATGGGGGAAGCCCCATTGTATCATTAAGAAAGACGAGGTGTGTTGGAAGGCTTTTCCCCATTCTTTTTGCTTCTGCTTCTCAACAAATCAATCTTGGGCCCTGGAGACCTGTTCTGTGTGTAAAATGAAGGTGAAGAGGTTCATGTCCTGCCCCTTTATGGAGAAGGGATGCTGGAGGCCTTGCTGTGAAGCAATAGCGAGCTGGGCACTAACAGTGGTGGAGGATGGCTGGCTCTTCTCTTGGCACCTCCTGCAGAGACTCTTCTTCTGGTGGAGGCAATACTGTGCCCCCTGAAGCTTAGGACCCCTAACTTCAAGTGCCCAGACCTGGACGGTGTTGTGGATGCAGTGCATGGCTTTGTGGTAGACAATTCAGGATGCAGCTGGGCTTAAAGGGATGCTGGATCTGTGCCCGCTAACAGTGGTGGTGCTCAGTGGTAGAAACAGATGAGGTTACGCTGGAACAAACAGAAAACAGACGCTCCAAAATGAAAACGTGGAGGCATCATTTATAGATGTAAAATATTTTTATTTGTAAATGCTGATCTTCTAAATCTGTTTTCACAAATTCCAAAACCCATAACACTCTGTATACTTCAAAAAAATTTTCTTTTTTTTTCTTTTTTTTTTTGCCAACATTAGATACTATTATACAGAACAGAAAAAACTGTAGGACAAATACTGGTAGGATGTTGGAATATTGTACAAGAGAAGAAAAATATTCAAGAAACAATTTCATACAGCTATTTATCAAGAGAAAAATATATACAATTGATTTATTCTGTAAGATAAAAATACATCATGCCATATACATTACAAGTTCAGAACTGTATTACTGAATATACCAACAGTTTACAGTCCACTTTAATTGTGCACACAAAAAAACTTCATTTTTTTTATATTTAAACCTGTGAAGTGTCAGTACCAGAATTTTAAGTACAAAATAAAAAGCTAACCTGGTTCAAAATGCTGATTAAGTTTCTACAAGCAAACACAAAACAGTGTTTATTTTTTTAAAGAAATGTAAACAAAAACAATCCATACAAACACATTTTTAAATTACATTTTCCAAAACCCTATTGCCAGAGTCCTGCAGCTGCAAGCACAATTACATCTAATTTTTTTCCTTGTTTTTTCATTTAAAGAAGGCTATCATATTAGACTTAAGCTCCCACTACATGATCCTATTCTGTTTACATGATTTAGTGTAAGCTGAACAGTCACCTAATCGTGACTACTTTTTCTGAAGAAAAAACCATGTTCAGCCTCTATTTTGGGTGGTTTTAGCAGTTATTCACAGTTATCACAAATTGTAAGCACAAAAAAACCTGACTTAAGAAATAGGGATGCAACAATATAATACAAATAAAATAAATCAGTCTAACTTACCCAAGCATCTATAAAAGTCAGAGTTGTAATACGCATGCCTTCTACCAGGCTTAAAGTTTACTTAAAAAAAAAAAAAAAAGGACTAATAGACCACAGTTGAGCCAGCTTTAAACATTTAAAAAAAAATCCTCTCTTTAAATTGAGATTTTGGTTATTCCATAATAATTGTAATGGTGTGATTAGTAACACATGAGATCATATTGTAACATCCCTATTGATATTTTATAATAAGCACCCGAACTGCTGCAGAGTCTGGTAGCATTTGGTCAATAACTATTTTTTATACTGTATTTTTTTCTCAAAATATTTACACTTTTGTACAAAGTAACAGGGTTTGTTAGTTCTGCAGGTAACAGCAGCAGCTTGGCTTTCTTCTAACTTTTTTTTTAAAAATAGCTTCATTCACTTATTCAATAATAAATACAAAAAGTTTCTCTTATTTTACAGAAATCAAAAACTACAATAAACTGACTCATGGAATCAAGTATTTTAAATGTATTTTAGTGCAAGTTATTTTTCCCTTAGCTCTATCCCTAAGGAAGTCATTTCAGTACATTCCTTGTTCAGTGGTGTCTACTTTTATTTAAAAATTTTCTTTAATTAGAGGGCCTGCCCCTTTATCAAATAAGGCTGTGGCCAGCACTTTGGACTTGTCCCTTTCGCTGGTGATTTCAGTCTTACATTCATATATGCCCACCTGCCCTCCAGCAGGTCAGCCATCGGTTCTTTGCCCAAATTAAACAGTTTCTCCGTAGTGAGCTCAAAAAACAAAAGTGCTGGACCATTCTGTAATTCAGTTTAACCTCCAGGCATCTGGGAAGTTAGACAGCTTCAGATTTTGCTGACTTGCTTCTGGTGCTTGTTTTACACTTGAATAGAAACTGAAACTCCCAGAAGTGATTTTATTCCCCCCAGGAAGGTAAGAATTTTCTGTCGACAAAATCAAAATATAAGTCACTTCATCTTAGGGACAAGCAACCCTCAAAGACAGCAAGGAATGCATTCTAGTTCATCCATTTTCGGCAGTTTACAGCTCCACAGTGACATGGGATCTTGTGCTGGTCATCTTCAAAATCAAACTTATAGTCATAGCAAAGCTGGAAGAAAACAAATGTCGAGAGCGTGGTTATGAAATGTCTGGTCCGTATTCTTCATTATATCTTTGCTTGTATCTAGCATTCTATACCAGTGGTTCTCAAACTGTGGGTCGGGACCCCATTTTAATGGGGTTGCCAGGGCTAGCTTAGACTTGCTGGGGTCCAGGGCAGAAGCCCAAGCCCCACCGCCCGGGGCAGAAGCCTGAGGGCAGCAGGGCTCGGGTTACAGCCCCCCTGCCCAGAGCGGTGGGGCTTGGGCAGGCTCAGGCTTCTGTCCCCCCTCCTGGGGTCATGTAGTAATTTTTGTTGTCAGAAGGGGGTCGGGGGCAATGAAGTTTGGTCTATACCAGGCCTGCACAACATGCGGCCCGGGGGGTTGAGTAGATGGGCTCACTGTGCGGTCCGTAGGGGGGTGAGTAGGCAAGCGGGCGGGCAGTGGCGGGGAATGAGTAGGCGAGCCGGGCGGGTGGAGGGCTGAGGAGGCGAGTGGGTGGGCAATGGCAGGGGGGGCAGGTGAGCCGGTGGCGGGGGAGAGGGGGCTGAGGAGGCGAGCGAGCGGGCAGTGGTGGGGGAGCAGGTGAGCCGGCGAGCCGGAGGGGTGGGGGGGCTGAGGAGGCGAGCGAGCAGGCAGTGGTGGGGGGTGAGGAGGCGAGCCGGGGGAGGGGGGGCTGAGGAGGTGAGTCGGTGGCTGACCTGTTCTACTGATCTGGTCTGGCTCCCATCCCCTCTCCCAGGGCCGGCTCCAGGCACCAGCAAAACAAGCAGGTGCTTGGGGCGGCACATTTCTAGGGGCGGCATTCTGGTGCTGGCCATCATAGGTGCCGACTCCGGGGCATGGGGAAAAAGTGCCCTCGCCGCCCCAGCGCGCCGCTCCGCTTCTCCCCCTCCCTCCCAGGCTTGCCGCGTGCGAAATAGCTGTTTCGCACAGCAAGGCTGGGAGGGAGGAGAAGCCAAGTGGCGGGGCGCTCGGGGGAGGCGGCGGAGGTGAGCTGGAGGGGGGAGTGGTTCCTCTATCCCCGTTACTTCCTGCGCCCCCCCCACCCTAGCTCACCTCCACTCCGCCAGCTCCCCTGAACGTGCCGCCGCTCCGCTTCTCCCCTCTCCCTCCCAGGCTTGCCAGATGCGAAACCACTATTTCGCGCAACAAGGCTGGGAAGGGAGGAGAAGCCGAGCGGCGGGCGCTCGGGGGAGGCGGTGGTGGTGGAGCGGAGGTGAGCTGGAGCGGGGAGCGGTTCCTCTACCCCCCCCTACTTCCTGCGCCCCCCCACCCTAGCTCACCTCTGCTCCGCCTGCTCCCCTGAACGCACCGCTTCTCTGCCCTCCCTCGCTTGAGAGGGAGGGGGGAGAAGCAGAGCGGAGGTGAGCTAGGGCGGGAGGTCACGGGGGGCCCGCAGGAAGCAATGGGGATGAGAAATGCGGTGCTGGTGATTTGGGGAAGGGATTCGGAAGTGGTGGAGTTGGGGCGGGGCCGGGGGCAGAGGGGCACGAAAAAGAAAGGGGAAGTGGCCAAAAATTTTTTTGCTTGGGGCGGCAAAAATCCTAGAGCCGGCCCTGCCGTCTCCAAGGAGGTGCCTGCCTTCCACGCCTTCCTCATTCACACCTCATTCATTCAACAGAGCAATTGATTATAAAGTGGGGGGAAGATCTTATTCTACTTCTAGCAAAAAGACATTTTTCTTTTACCTTAATTATACTACCTTAGGGGCCCACTATAACATATTACCGAGGTTCAATACTGCCGTTTCAGTGGGGCGGCACTGGGGAAGGAGGCTTTTTTCCCACGGGGCAGGTGGCGCAGTGTGGGGGGGGGGTTTCGGCGGCGCTGGGGGGGGGGGGGGTTGTTTCCGTGGGCTGGGCAGCGCTGGGGTGTGTATGTTGTGTTTCAGGGGGGCTGGGTGGCGCTGGGGCGGGGGGTTGTCGGCGCTCGGAGGGTTTCGGCCCTCAGCTGTTTTCTTTGGAGTAATATGGCTCTCGCCGCTTTACGAGTTGTGCAGGCCTGGTCTATACTATACGCTCCACTAGCCAGTACATTATAGAACAAAATAAAAGCAAATGAGTAAAGTCTACCTCCTCCCCCTTCTGGATTCTTCTGTTGGAGCTGATGATAATCTTGTGTCCTCTCTCAAAAGTCACCACCTCAGCCACGCAGTTCGGTGCACATGAATGGTTAATATACCTACAAAAATAAAAGATTTGGAAAATGATTTTTTTTAGGCTATGTAATTGGACACAAATCTAAACTAAACTATAGAGTGACTTTAGCTTCAGTGTGAGTGGATTTTTCCAGCTAAAATTACATTACTCTGTACTTGTTTCTTTACCTAGAAAAATGTAAAAAAAATAAATAAAAAAATAAAAAAAGTTAAAAAAATTACATTTCTTTTTCTACAGCTGTACATCTGCCATGAAACAGTTAATCAAGGCTACGGAAAGTTAATGAGAAAGATGGCATAGCTTCAGTGGCTTAGTGTGAAGACTGAATGCATCAGTTCAGAGAATAAGGCCATTGAAAAAAAGCACAAAATGGAATCTCTCCCCAACAGCCAGCCAAGGGAACATGGCTAATTTCCAAACATGAGATCACAGCTCTCTCAAGAGCCACCCACCTTGCAGGACCTCCTGTCAATGTAGCATCAATGACATGATCATTGTCAATGCGGAACATGTACACTCCACGATTCTGAAAGAGAGTGGGGAGAAAAGGCGCTATAGATTTTACAAAAAAAAATCAGTGATTGAAACAAAGCAGCAACATGGACCATCTCCAAGTATTTTTCTGGATTCACAATTAGACGTGGCCCATTGGCTCACGAAGGAAGCACTGATTCATATATTTCACTTACTATGTGAAAGTAGGATACTATCATTAACTCCACTACTTATGAAGAATGGATCAGCCATAAACATGAGAGGCAACCTCTTGTGATTTTAATATCTCCCTCAAGTAATATGCTAATATGATTTGTATAGCACCTTTCACGTAAGCTCTCAAAGCGCTTTACCAATGGTCCCTCACAACATCCCTGCATTGCACAGAGGTTAAGCCTTACTTAAAAAGTGGTCCCTAAAAATTGAGGCTCTGACCTCTCTGTGCTTGTACAACTGTAAGATCAGCACATTACCAGACTCTCTGGTGTTTGTGACGTTTAATATATTTGGTAGGCACTCTGAGATCCTTGAATGAAAGGCTCTGTAAAGGTCTAAGGTAATATTATCATCTCAAGGTCACACAGTAAGTCTGTGGCAGAGTGATGAACAGAATCAGAAACAGAGTGGCACAGCAAAAGTGTGCTGAGTATATAACTGAGAGGTATATGGAGTGAAACCGTCTTCTGCTAGTTTCTATGGTCTGTGTTATACAGGAAGTCAGACTGGAAGATCACAATTGTCCCTCTGGCCTTGGAATCTATGAATTAAGGAGTCCTAATTCCCAGTCCCCTGCTACAATCACTAGACATACCACTGCCTCCCAGAATTCAAACATTCATCCACATTCACAACAGTACTTTGAGTCAGCTTCCTCAGAACGGAAGTCTTAAAATGCTGGCAACACATCTCATTCTGTTGCATGAATCCTTAAAGGAAAGGAACGGAACGGAACAGTAAGTAAATAATAATTATATACAATACCTGAGATTCATAAAGTTTCTCTTTCCTGTTTGCTACCTCATTACGGATGATAGTTCCAATATATTCAATGATCATGGTGTGCTTTTCAATGTCTCTAGCAGCATATAAGCCCAGGCCCTACAAAGGGAATACTGTGTGATTTAGAACAGGAGAATCAATGCACATTTACATTTGATTCCTTTGGTGTGCCCCCAAGCCATGCTTGGAGAAAATCGATATCTACACATGCAGAAATGATACATATTGAAAGATAAAAAGTGACACTGTTGAAAAAATACAAAAGGTCAGCAAATGCGAACAGCAACCTTAGCTCCAGCATACACACACATTCAATATGTTTAACAATAGACAATTGGAAATATAAATAGTGATATATTAAGTGACATATTTACCCAGAAAACAGGAAAAGCAGAGTATATGTGCAACATGGCTGAATTAATATACACTTTTAAAGTTTAACACAGAGAATTATCTGAGCAATTACATTCTGTGATTTCTTCACTTCATCTCCTGATTTTTGTGATTTTAACTATACAGCTTTAATGATGCAAAATCAGTTTTCTGCATTTAATTTCCTAGTTTTTTTAAAATAAGAGAAAACGTTTTGCAATTATTTATCTTGCAGCCAATTAAGCTAGTAGACGTCTTACTCTAGAGCTATTTGACTTGAATTCTTTGAACAATAAAGAATACTTTCTAGAATCAAAGAATTCAAATAAATGTGTGCTATGGTGTTTTAACCATTTAAATAATATTCCACAGTCCAACCTAAAATATACAGCAAATACATACAAGGCATGGTGTACAGATCTAGCAACAAGTTCAGTGGAGCTGAACACCTGGAAGGTTTGCATAAGTCAATAACTTGACTATTTAATCGTATTAACATGACCAAGTATTTTACTCAACATCCTGGTCTCTCATTATTTCTGTTCTCCATCTTTTAATGAGCTAGCTTGGTCTAAAATTAGCTACTAGATATGCAGATGATCCTCCCACTGCTGCTGGTAAAAAGATTCTGTATATTTTAGTTTCTTCACTAAACAGCATTTTTTTTTTTTTTTTGAGAAAAAAGTGAAGAAGGCCTAACCAGTAAAACAACACAACTCAGTTTTACAAGCTAGAGCTTCAGTCAATTAAATTCAGAAAAAGAAAAAAAAAAAGATTTAAAGTAATCAGCAATCTTTGTTACATACAATACAGGGAAACTGATCACCAGACATATGCTGCAAATTCGCTTCAGACTTTACTAGACTCTACAGACTGTAGGGAATTGTATTTAGGAATAAAATCTCAAAAATACAGCTATGTTGTAACTGACCTGAATCCGAGAGCGAGCCAGATACACATTGGATTTCCATTCAGTCTTCATTTTACGGTACTGGGAGGACTTGGAATGGACAAACTGTTTACTGTAAGGCGCATTTAGCTCTCCTGTCACTGTGCTCTGAAATGACTTCGAGGTGCTGGTGCTATTCAAGGTGTGAGGCCTGCGGGAATTGGGCATATAACAGAAAAAAATACAAGAAAAACTGAAGATTTCTCCGAATAAAAACACAAGCTGAATTTTATTAAAACTTCTTTCAGACATACACACACTTAAAGCCAGCTAGCATAGACAACAAAGCGGTTCCTTTGATTTGGGCATGCACATACACAGCCAAAGACAACAGGGTTTGTAAGCAGCAGACAAAAGCACAAATAACCCTAAGCAGCCTATAAACCCTGGGCTGTACTATGTGAAGTTAAAACAAAATACCTTAACACAAACCTCTTGACATGGGTACTCATTTTAGGCTCAGCACGGGCACAGCCCGTGGGATTGATGGCAAGAGGAAGTTCCATTAAAGGGTTTCGGCCATATCGGAAAGTGTAGTTCTCACAAGCCTCAACCCCAGGAAGCTGTAAGAAACAAAGGAATCACATATTAACACATCAGAAAAACATCTGCACAACAGCCTGTCTTTTTAAACCTGGAACAGGCAAAGCGCTCACAATTGCTCAGACTTAAGACTTGACACTGCCTTATGATGATCCTTCTGTAGCATTTCCTTGACAAAAAGCTGTGTCTTGACTCTTATCTATATTACATCAGACTAACTAATTTGCAAATATAGAAACATGGAGAGAGACACCGAGTCTTAGCAAAACTCCCTTTTCCTCCTGGCTAGTTTTCTCTAAAGAACATGTGGTGAGCGCATGGTATGACAGGCTTCCATATCACAGTAGACACTTCCCCTGTCATGCACTATTTTTTGGGTGTGCGTTATGGGTAAAGCTGGTAGAAAGTTTTTGTTCAGAAAAATTTCTCACCACACAATGAGGAAATTTCAATTCTAATGACAAATTTTGATTTTTCCATGGGAAATTTCAAAACATAATTTTTTGTTTTATGTCAACTTAATGCTTTGGTTTGGTTTTTGGAAATCACAAAATTTTGGCTTTCAAACGTTCAGTTTTTGGATTTTCAGGTTCTTCTTCCCTGAAAAAGTATGTAAAGTGTAAGAAGGTGGAGGGAAAAAAAAATCTTACTTTCTCACACCTTCTTACTGTTTTCCTTCTGCTGTGTGTGTGTGATTGATCCGGTAACTCTCTGAGTTGCATTACATCAGACTAACTAATTTGCAAATATAGAAATATGGAGAGAGACACTGAGTCTTAGCAAAACTCCCTTTTCCTCCTGGCTAATTTTCTCTAAAGAACATGTGGTGAGCGCATAGTGTGGCATGTAGCACATTCATTTGCTACAACCTTTCATGTTCTCAACGGAACAAAACAGAACTCCAAATGAAAAAAGAGTCACTACAGAATCAAATGGAACCTCTTCCTATTAGAGTTAATCACCTGGGGGAAGTACAGGCTGGATTTCCCCAACTGCCCACCCTCCCCCGGCGGTTAGGTTGGGAGAGGGTAACTTTGGTTTCCCCTGGGGGCTACAGGCCTGCTGGCTGAGGTTGCACCAAATCATTCGGTCTCTGGCCACTCTTGCTAATCCTTTCCTGGAGTAGTTCCACGCACTCTTCAGATAGCACTGGCACCAGACAGGCTCCCAGGTGGAGGGGAAGTTGACACTGCCATGTGGAATTTCCCTCCCAGCAGACTATCCACTCCCAGGGCCCCTGTGGCCTGTTTCACAATGGCAGAAACTTCACAAATACTTATATGATAAATGTATCGTTTTCATCTGAGATGTTCTAAATTGTTGTAAACCTTTAATTAGAATAAGAGTCCCGAACTGTTGCAGCAATGACTCACTGATTCAGCAATTCTTGCCACTGCAGAGACTGTCAAACCAAAGAGGTCTTCACCCTTCAAATATCCAGGAAAGAGCTGTAGCATTCCAGATTCTTTTCTAACAGAAGCAACAGGCTCCAAGATTTTATCCCACACACCTACATGACCACATGGAAAAAGATTATAATGAGCAAATAAAGAAAGCCCACAGACACTATAGTTATACCTAACAAATAAGGAAATTGGCGTAGGACACCTGTAATGAAAAAGGCCACAGAGTATCAGGTAGTTGATTTTTTATCTAAAGGGAACAACTTAATGAAATAAAATATCCCACTTCACCACAGTGTAAAAGTTTGAAATGGAGACTCATCTGAGTAGTTATGTTCTGTTGAGTACTCTCAGACAGTGTTGCGTCTCTGTTATACTTCTCTTAATTTTGAGGAATGTAACAAACACTGAGCACTGGATAAAAACTTTTAGATCACTAATTCCACATTACAAATTCCTACTCACGTAATCAGGCAACTAAGTTTCTCCTGCTAAACATTTTAAAAATGACCACAAAGTAAATAAAGTTTCCTTAAATAAATGGAATTTTCCACTTCCTTAAGTTGACGATTTTTCTCTCTTACTGTCGCAGATGTCTCATGGTGGTACAATATTTTGTTAAGAAGGGAATAAAAGATCTGAGTTTGAGATTCCAGCTCAGTTCCTTTCTCACCACCCAAGGATTGCTGGGGATGCTGTAGAGACAGCATGCTTAGCTGAAGAGAGCAACTTTGGTCAGTTTGCTAGGACCCTCTGGCAAGTTTTGAGGAGAGGTGTTAATAGACTAGAGAGTGCATCTTCAACCCATAAGATTGGATGCACATTCGGCTAATGGTGAAGGTAGGACATAGTGGTGGTGGCAATGTAGCAAGGATTCCTTCAGCTCCAAGGATCCCATAACCTCCAAGATCCCTGATGTCACCAATCATATGGCTGACAAACATGCCGCCATTCTTCTATCCAGCCAATTCTCATTAGTATCATCTGAGCCCAATGGGGTCCTTTGAGGTCAGAGCCTTAAAAATCCATCTGTTTTCTCTGACATTCATCACCACCCTTGGGATTCTGCATAGCAGTTGAAGAGCAGTGAATCAGGCTCCCTTCATAGCTTGACAATGCCACTGCACAGTTAGTTAAATGGGTCTCTGTTGAACACCACAAGATATTTTTACTTTCATCAGGGTCTGAGTGCACTGCTTACTTCTAGTGCCTCCATGCCCAGAAAGTGACTAAAACCAGGAGATGGAGCCATGTCTAGTACAATACTGCTGAGCTGGCTAAACATACTTTCAAGTATGGGTCTACTCCTAAAGAGACTATGTAAAAAACGCCATCTTTGTAATTTGACAGGTGTATGTGGGTATTCAGACTCAATTCTACTTCAGTGACAAAAATATTCATGTTAGTCCTGCAAAGCTAGCACAGCTAAGACTGAATGAGCTGGATTCTATTACCATTTGCATATCCTGTACAAAACAGTTTAGTAAGTTGCAGTTGGTTATGTCTGTGCAAGCCACTGCAGGCATAAATTGATAATAATGGGGTTGCACAGGTGTAACTAGCAGGTGTTATGTGTGAGACAGAAAGAAATCAGCTTGGCTCTCAGAGCCTAGGCTGTGTTTGCACAGCTGGCAGCTGGAAAAAAAGATCTTTTTACTTGTAGCTTGAACACATCTGATCTGGAGATCATTGAGCCAGAATGAAAATAGAGCCCCAAAAGGTCATATTTAGAAAGTCACTTTTCAGAGCAGAAACACCACAAAATATTTTTTCTTATTTTGTCCAATGTTCATGTTATATCGTTTTGGCTTCTTTATGAGCTTGTTGCAAGTATCCTTTCTTCCTCATTTTATTTGTAGTGCACATTATTGTTTTATCTGTCTAGGACGGTTATTCTATGCCCCCCATCACCATTGCATCTCAGAAGTTTCATCTTTGAAATCACAGTACTGAGTAAGTATAGTACAGCTCACGGTGCTAGAAGTACAGCCTTGGCATATTGCGATAGAGATTACATTATGCAGTAGAATTAGCAAATGATTAGGCACCAGATAATGGAAGTCTATGTTGTGAGACCCAAGTCTTACATTACTGGGCATGATTTAGAAACAAAAGAAGAAAGCTACGCAGGAAAACAAGTGCTGGTAACATTTATCAGAAACATTTACCGTACATACGATGTATAAGGAAACTGTATAGTCATGAAAGCCTTCTGTTGAGTTTACATAATTCTTGTTTACCTTTTGGTGTGGAATCAGTAAGAACCAGATCATCATGACCTTGCTCAACAATCCTGATCACGAACACTGGAAAGCCATCCTTCTCCTCAATGGAACACAGATAGCGACAGCGCCTGTTTGCATATCGCATGCTCCAATACAACCGGCTGGCCTCGTATCCAACAGGGAAGAGAGCTTTCAAAGAGTGGAATGCCTGCATCTGTTGCGGCAGCAGCTGACCAATAGTGTGGAAGATCAGGCTTCCTACACGGAAAGTGTGCTCACGTTCTCCCCGCTGTACTATACTAGCAATTTGCCGCACCTCATCACGCTGAACGTAGACCCTCCTGAAAACTGCAAAGTAATTAAGTTCTTGCTCATGAGCTCCCTTTGGTTTGTGCATGGGGCAAAGCATGGTTTTGTCTTTAAAAAACATGCATTGTGCTTTAATGGCACAGGTAAAGTGATAAATATTGGTGCATCTTAACCTGTGACAACTGCTGGTGGCGCCCATTTTGTGACAGAACATGCATTTCATTTGCAAGCCTCTTCGCAGTGCTAGTTCCACGTTAATTAAGGCACCAGCCTGTGTCTCATAAACCTCTGTAGACCAAAGTGCACAGTTCAAATGGACCCAAAGGTCTAAGTCAAGGTTAAGAAGTCTTGCTGGTCCATCTGTTAGTCCATCACCCTCTTCATGACAGAAGCAACATTTTCTGTAGTCTTTAGGCACAGGGTCAGGTTTAAGGGTTGTGCCCAGTTTCTTGAGAAACTCATCTATCTCCTCTTCACCAGGGGGTTTGAATGATCCTTTAGGAATCACAACCTGAATGTTCCATTTTTTCCATTTCATTCCTCTCCATTTCTTACTTAGAGGTCGACAATCATCAAGGCTACTGTGTATTGTTTTTAACCTAGGTTTTAGCTTCACTGTTACTTTAAGCTCATCTGGCTTTGCCTCTACCTTGGCTGCTTCAAATGCAGGAGGGAACGTGATAGGGGGTGATGAAGGTGGAGAAACTTTTTCCTGCAGCTGAGGGAGACAATGTACATCTAAAGTGGAGATGTTGTTGCTGTACTGATGGAATGCTTTAGGTGGCATTTCTTTCATCGGTGACTGTGGGAAAGATGGAATTGAGTCCTGAGAAATAAATAGAAAAAAGCCTCTTAAAAACGTATTACAAATTGAACAACAAATATCCCCTAATAACGTTTTCAGGTCAGAGTGAAGAGAAGGGGTGAGTTTAGAGCGTATAAGGTAATTTGTCAGGTTATTGTGTCATAGGACAAAATAAGTTATCTTGATTCATTGGTACCATGGCTTGTGTTGGGTCACAGAGCAGTATTTTAATAATTTTGAAGCTTTACTTTTGCTCCAATAAGTCCAGAGTATGGGTCCTCTCCTCTTTCTCGACACTTTTAAAAATGAAATAGCAAATGGTTTAGATTGCAGCACCCAACAGATTTACATCATCTTTATTTTTAGGAAGCTCCAGACAAAGTTGTATAAAAATCTCTAAATATGGATCAGGAGATAAATTATTAACAGATAAGGAACTAGTTAAATGGCAGAGAGAGATAAATGCTGGGAATTAAAGGAGTGTATTTTTTATGGAAGTTGGTGAGGAGTGGAATCCTGCAGGGACAAATACGCTATTAAAAAAGAAAAAGGTCAAATTATAACACAAGATCTACATCTGCAGATGGATTTCAAAATAGGGGCAGGATTAAGACTCAGAGAGACTGATATGTTTTTTAGGGTCCTCTTGAAAAACAAAATGAAAAGATGCAGAGGCAGAATATGAAATTTAATTGTTTAAGAATAAAGTGATGCACTTGGGTAGAAATGATGCCCAAGATAAGTACAATTCAATTAGTATTGAAAAACTCATATTTATTTCTTGCAATGCCTATTATCATTACTTTAAATTAAGATTTTTAAGCCCTAACAGTGTGCTTGGTGATGTACTGGATATATATCTGCAGCAAGGGACCTCATCCACAAGCATCTTGTTTTCTTCCCTCCAAACCAAATAGAATGGGACAAGACAAGGTTGTCTGTCTCCTGAGAGGTGCTGCGCTGCTACTATGAGCTGCTGCATAGCCTTACGAGGGTCCACGAACAGAAAACGGATTCTTTTGGCTGTTTACAACGGGAGATTGAATGGATGAAATTCAGTTCCAACTACATGTTCTTGTCATCCTGGAGTACACATGTGAAAAACTCCTGGCATGACCACATTTTCAACCGAGTATGTTTCTTAAAACATTATATTATACTTCCTACCTTTTGTGTCAAGAAAGTAAAGTCTTCCTGCAATCTCCCTGTTCAGTTATTAATGATTTCTTACTGCGCATAAAGCAAATGAAAATGCAGAAAATAAAGGAATACATGTAGGGCTTGATGCAATGTTCATCAACTCAACAGAAAGCCTCCCACTGATTTCAATGAGAGTCAGAGATTCAGCCCTAAAGCTCTGTCAGGAAAAGACGGCTAATGCTCTGCCATGCATTTCTCCTAGGTTTAATTTTCTGTAAATATGGATTTTGATTTTAATTCCTGATCCTTCGCTGCTTCAGAATTCCAATATCCTACTTTAGCATGGACTCATACTTAAATGCCATTAAAACATAACAGTTTATGGTATTATAAATGCTAAGTATGCCAAGAACCCTGGGCCTAAGATCTTTACTTAGGAAATTTTTCTATTTTATTAGAGAAGTAGCAGCAATAATTGCTGCTAATTAGGATGTGACACAGAGCTTGGTACTTACCTTGCTCTCTGAGTTTTTTGCTTGCACAGCTGCTGAATAAAGAACAAAGCAGTTGTTGCTACAAAATACAACATCCTTTTCCACTCTATCAGAGATCTCTCGGGAATCCTGGGAATCAAAGCCAAAGATTGTTATGAGCCCATTCCAGGGAACAGAATTTATAAAATTCTCATTTTTGTTACACCAATCTTCATCTCTTTGGGACAAGATGTATTGGAGCATAAGCTTTCGTGGGTGAATACCCACTTCGTCAGACGCATGCGGGTATTCACCCATGAAAGCTTATGCTCCAATACAGCTGTTAGTCTTAAAGGTGCCACGGGACTCTCTGTTGCTTTTTACAGATCCAGACTAACACAGCTACCCCTCTGATACTTGACTCCCTTTTGAAGAGTACTTAGCACGGGGGGGGGGGGGGGGGGGGGGTTAAAGAGGGGGGCGGAATTCTGGTCAGGCCTCTGGGCACTACTGAAATACATATATTAACTATGGAAATTTAAAGTTAAAACCATCAGTGGCCTTACTCTTCAGCATCTTATGCCACCAACAGAAGTGCATTAGAATCAATGCAAAGAATCCTCTATTGTATTCTCATGTGAATTTTACTTAGAGAGTATGTCTACAGGGCATTTTTTTTTAATCTTTGAACCACAAAAGCTCTTCCTGTTTCAGGCTGGTCAAAGATAGATCACACAACTTTATCATCAAGTGGTGATCTGTAAAATGTTGCTGGGGATTCAGATCCAGATTTTTAATGTATTTAGATGCCTAACTCCCATTGAAGTCAATGGGAGTTAGGCACCTAAATTCTGTAAAAAACCGGATCCTGCGTGTTTTGCATGGGTGCTCATGCACTTTATGTATAGGTTTGACTATACAGCTCTATTACATAGCAATCATACGATTTCATTATTTAGATAAATGGTGATGGTATTTTTGTTGCAGGCCAGATGCATGCTTTTCCAGAATTCATACTGGTCCAAATATTTTAATATTTGCATACAGGAATGGAGATCCAGCAGGGACATTTGGTTTTTTCCCCCCTACCACAAGAAAGAAACAGCAGAAAATATACAAAAACAAGATTTAAATGTGATTAACTCCCTTCTGCTTGAAAAGATGGTTTCCAGAGTCACTCTCCCAATAGTGCCAGATAACAGTCCAAAGTTAGTACCTTGGAAAGAGAGCTCTGCTGAATTTTTTAAGTCCCCTAAAAGTGATATATTATGGTAGCAACATTTAAATAGCTGTCCCTGATTATACACTGAAACCTATTTAAGAAAACTGACTGAAATATTTATATAAGCAGTATTTCTGAAATTGTTTGCTGGTTTCATTTGCTGACTGAAAATAATGATAAAAATAAATAACTATCACTTTCCACGACAGTACCTGTTTAAGGAAAGACAGATCTTTGAACGATTTCCGCACTCCACTACCAAGAACGACCACTTTACAATGAGAACACCACTGAGGTCTCAGCGCCGAGCCTTCTGCAATATTTTGATTGTGATCTTTATAACCGGCTAGACCTAAAAAAACCCCAACAAATCTGTTAGAAAATAGTCAAGACACTCCTGAATGAAGTGCGTGTTGAAGTGGCAGTATTCTTCGGCAGGTTAATAGTGGGACTCCATCCTCCTAGACAGGGCATTAGGCAAGCTTTAAAACAAATACAGATGGGGAGGTTTTTCTTAAATTAGACAAAAATCTTTTGTAGTTCTGGTTTGAATAATAAGGCAAAAAGAGATTATATAATATATGAGATGAATAAATAAATCAGACTAAAATAGAAGTATTAATATATTTAAATGTCTATGTACAAATTTTTCAAAGGATGAATAATCTCCCAAAGTGGTGAAAGACACATCATTAGAGTAATTTAAAATTAGGACAGAAAACGTGAGAATACCATGTACTGTTGGAAACAATCCCACATTGGCAGCGAGATGGACAAGATAATATCATAGGTGTTTTCTATCTCTGATTTCCATTAGTCTCGGAGAACATCAGGAACATAGTGCACAGGTACACGTGCACTGATTGTATAAGAGACAGTTTTATTAAAAACAAGAATCAACTAGTTAATTCTAGAGTTTGAGTTTATAGGGCTGAAAATTCTCCAATGCCAGCATGATTAAAAATGAAAAACTAATAATTACAAGAACTAGATATAAACTAACTCACCATTGCTGTTTGGAGGAAATGTCACATTAGGTTGCTTCAGGCCATAAGACCCTATTAGTCTGGTAGGGCCCATGGATCCTGCCTGAGGACCATGAAGTAATAAGTGCTGTCTGTATTCCATAGCCGGATTCATTCTGTGACTGTTTAACACTCCCATGGAGGATGGAACATCTGGGGCATTACTAACTTCATAACTGTTGGGAATTCTGACATGCAGAAGATTGGAAAACGCAGCCACAACGCTACTAATATTCTAAAACAATAAAAATAAATCTCTGTTTTTATCAATTACAGGAAGTAAATGGCAAGGATATTAAATTACCAGATTACAAGAGTGCCGTACTATAGTAGCTCACATGCAAATTAAACTGAATAGTCATTATTTATATAATATGCTACATAAACACCGTGCTAGAGGTCACATATAAATCATTGAAGTTTATTTCCCTTACCTCTGCAGCTGTGGGATGTAAAGTAATTGCTACAGATATAAGGCCAGATTTCAGACCATTTTGGGATGGCCCAAGCTGAGAGCCAAAGAAGCCAGAACCAGGTAAAGTTCCTGAACTATGTTCTGATTTTACATAATTCCTTTTTGCTTCTGAACCTTAAAAATGAAATAAAATATATATTAAGTTAAGCTGCATGATTTTGAATGGATAGAAACTAGCAATAAGTACATAACCCATATTCCTCTTACCTTTTCCAGTACTGCTGGGTAGGATTGGAATGATGGGGGATGGTACAGGCTCTGGGATCTCTTCCTTTACCAGAGACAAATCTGGATACCTACTTACTTCCATTCCCACAACACTTTCAGGAGAGGAAGAGGGAACAAAGCTGTCAGGAGTGTCCCGGTCATCACAGTGATCTTGAACCCTGTGAGGAAAAACAAACTACAGCTTTTGAAAATGCCTTGTACGAAAACGAAGTGAAGGAAGTGGGTGGATTTTTGGTTGCTGGCAACAATTTTTGTGGCATATCACCTTACTTCAAGATAAAATTAGCCAGACTTGTTTTTAATTATCCTCTTCCCTCCCAAACTAAAGGCAACGATGATCTACAGTCTGAGATCTTTTAACTCAGCAGATTTGCTGTAGATGATAAAGCCACTATTCTGCTCTTGAACATCTAGTAGATGCTAACTATCCCATTTTTCACAGGTCCATGAGAAAGGATTTCACAAGGTTCGATGGCCACACACTTGGGTGCAAACTCCTTGAGCTTATCATAAATTTAAACTTCTAGAATGTGTTCAAAATACATGTCATATTGAATGGCTCACAGCCTTCCCCTACTGGATTTATAAAATCCATCCATCCATCCAGGCCTGCATGACCATAGTGCCATGAATCTTTAATCTGCACTCATCCTAAAGCACTCCTGTAAGGCAGGTGAGTATTATTATCCCCATTACAAAGATGGGGATGTGATGGAAAGACAGATTAAGTGATTTCTCCAAGGTCACACAGAAAGTCTGTGGTGGAGCAGGGAACTGAATCCAGGTCTCCCAAGTCCCAGGCTAGTGAACTAATCACTGGACCATCCTCTCTCATACATCCAATGGCTGTAGTTCCTCAAACTTGCTGTGCTTCCAATAAGCTCGAGAAAGAGAGGGAGGGAAGTCTTTGCAGAGAGTTCTGCTGTGCACCATGGAGTACCTCTCCACAGTGATTCAATCTGTGCCTACAAGGCAGGGGAGTTTTTGGCGGTAGCGTGTGGACATGAACAGTGGGATTTATGACTTTGTGGATCCACTGCCCAAAACAACCTGTGCCGCTGTGCGAACCAGATTAGTTTCTATAACTTGTTTCCATTTCGGTAGAGCAAAATAATGAATATTTGACAGTTGAATAGGACATACAGTCTAGCAACAGCAGAAGTCTTCCTTTTAGTGGCACAGAAATCTCAGCTAGGGAATACTGAGAGATACCTAGTACAAATAATGCCATTTTCTTCTCATGCTGGTGTGGTTGGGGGAGGGTGCATTCCCTTCTCTAAAACCCCTATGGATCTCCAGTTTATTTGGGCTTCCACAGTGTGGAAGGATCTGGGCCAAAACAAGTAAACTTAGTATTTGGGGGAAAAAAACCTACCTTAATTCTTCCTGATTGTTATGGGGTGGTGTTGGAAGTGAAGCAGGAACATCCACAGTTTTAGGGCCCTGAGCCATAGCTCTTGCTAACAAATCATCCTGTGGTCTGAAAGGTAACTGGAACTGTTTCGGCCCAAGCGCTTTCGTAACTGAAACAGAAAAACACCGCACAACCAAGCATGCATATGTCTCTCTCTACCTACTGATACACATTGTAAGAGGGTGCTGGCTGCACTCTAATATAATTAAGGTCGTACACCAGTTTTTAACTATTTTCAGTCACTCATAACTCCAAAATTTTCATTTTTCATGTTTCAATTATTAATTGATGGTTTCTGTGTGTAGGTAAAACTTTTGAAAATTGGAGCATAAATGGTTCTGCAATTTTTGACTTCGAGGAAATAAAAATATATTTTTCCCCATTATAAAAAAAACTTTAAGCTTTCCCTCCCCCCCCCCCCCCCCCCTTCTTCTTCTTTTGCAGCACCCAGTGGCTGAAATTTGAAAGATGGATTTTGTCATGAAAAGTCCTTAGGAGGGCAATGCAAAGTCTTATTAATAGAAAACTGATTCTGATTTGACCAAAGTTTACTAAGCATGTTCAAAAGTTTGCTGAGTGCACAACTATGGAAGCACATGCAGATAAGTAAGCTTTAAAATTGTCTTGTCATCTACATTATGCATGCAACTTTCACTTTGTTTTTTCCTGCCTTTTGAGTGTTTAACTGGGCACTGATAGTGCTCTCAGCATAGTTTTTGTACGTAATATGCATAATTGCACATACATTGCTGTAAAATAAAGTTGGATAGAATCAATTACAACATTCCAGACAGAGGAGTCTCATGTTCATTTGTATACAATAAAGCCAAACTACATCAAATAAGGTGCAGTATACATTTCATACTTCAGTACCAACATGATACATCTTTTAAGGAAGCAGCACACTAAAAGCTTACCATCATGTCCGCCCAGCATTCCAGCCTTTCCAGCAAGTTCCTCAGTAGTTGCAAATCCATTCACCATCTTTTGACAAGCCACTGGTGGTGGTGTTGGAGGGAGAGAGGCTGGGGGTGTTGGAGGATTACTCAGATTATTCTGCTGCATGAGACCAAAGGATTTTAAAATTAGTTTTCGACAGGTAAATACAACACAGATGCACAATTCCAGTAAGAGTAAATACTTGTAGGTTTTAAACATACAGAGGCAGCACCGAATACATAAAAATTAATATTTACTTCCCAAATACACAGGAAAATGGATGAAAACACCTGCTACAAAACTACCTAGTATACAAAGACACAACACACTTTGTAGTGTCTGGCATGAATTTAATGATATTATTGTAGGGGAGTGGTAGATTCCTAAACCACTTAGACATAACTCTTAACAAACATTCTGAGAGTTTTGTCTAAGGAAAAACTGAGTGAAGACTCCAGGATTTGGCCTTTCTGGAACAGTGTCTATAGACATTAAACTTCATTATTGGTTTCCAAGTTCAGCAGCTACCCTTGCTTGGCCAGATTCTTAGCTCAGTAACTCTGGTGTAAAACTGGAATATCTCAGATGGTCTTCATAGAGTCATTCCAGTTTTATGCTAGAGTAACTGTGTGCCAAATCTGGTCCTCTGTCTGTTGACATTCTTCCTATTCTCTCTATATTGCCTTTCAGCCCTCCAAGAGCCTGAGTTTTAAATTCTGTGGGCTATTAGACCTGCAACAAACAGATTATTTTGTTCACAGTTTTTAAGTCCTTAATCAGGGAGTAGTGGACAAACGATGAAGGTCTATTTCCCAACTAATTCTCATTAAGAAATGCTTTGCTGCGCTCAATGACTTTGTAAAGCACTGGAAATTCAGCCTTTTCTGCTCCAGAAAGCTTTAATTACAATTTTCACCAATTAGCATCAGTTTGCAAATGCAGCGCTTGTATTTTTAAAATTTGTTTACAACACGGTTTCTATTATTTGATTCCATGTTTTGTAGAGCAAAACAACGAATACTTCACAGTTGAATGCGATATACAGTCTAGCAATAGCAAATGTCTCTTTTTTAGCTGTGCAGGAGAGACTCCTAAGAGATCGTTAATGCAAATAATCCCCTTTACCTTGTTTTTTTTACAGAGAACAGACTTGGGAAATCTAGATGGAAAAACGTACCTTATAGATCAGTTGGGAATAGTAATCAGAAACCCCATCAAGTGTAGCACTACCAAAACTTCCCAAAAGTCGATTTCCACCATTTAGCTGGCCACTGCCATAGGGGAGAAAATGTGCAAAGCTCACTCCAATTATTGGTTCCATTAGAGGTAGCAGAGAGAGTTGCTATAGAAAAAAATGGATAGAGATGAATACACCAAATAAATGCTAACTGGACAGAAAAGTTTCCAGAGTAATATCAGTAGAGTGGTTACCACTAAAAAGTCAAATAGTCTCTGAAACACACCAGTATTTCCTTATACTTATTATAATAGGAAATAAGGTTGCAATTTGGCAAAGGATTAATGCACATCCTTAATTTTAAACACATCCTTAAGTCCCATTGACTTCAATCAGAATTAAGTACAAATAATAGGTTAGCTTTAACTTTAAGTATGTACTAAAGTGCTTTGGTAAACTGGAGCAAAATCTCAGATAACACTGTATATTAAATATTGACTTTTAAATGCCAACCACTATACACAAGCAGAGGAAAATTGCTTGAATGTTTTGTTAAGCATAGCCTTCCCTGTGCCTCAGTTTCCCCATCCGGGAGATGGGGATGATACTAACCGTCTTTGTAAAGCGCTTTGAGATCTATGGATGAAAACTGCTACAGAAGAGTTAGGTATTATTGATTATTATTATTATTATTACTACAATAAGAAAGTGCATATATTTAAAGTCAAGGTGGGGGGAGGGTTTTAATATCGGGGTAATGTGACATTCACATCACAAAAGGCTCAAAATCTTAGCTGTTCAGAAAATTTCCAAGGGAATGTTGTTCCAGTGGGAAAACACGGATTCATCAAAATCAAAACAATTCTCAGGGCTTGTGAGCTCCTGGTCTGGCAGAATTTCATTTTGAAATTATTGAAAAGAAACCTTTTGATTTTTTTAAACAATTTTTTTTCAGATTTTATGGATTATTTTGAAATTTGTGGGTTTTGTTCTAAGTTTGAATGAATTTTTTTTGAAAATCCTCTATGAAATGGAATTACTATTCTCCACCCAGCTCGACTCCAAACTCAGCATAATTGTAAATTTATTTCCCCCCCCACTCTGAATCCATTCTCTTAAAGCTACTCCTGATGGACTGTACATTCTCTAAACACTCACCTGTTTTAGTTGGATAAATGTATCTGTGTTAGGATAAAGAGCCTGTTTTTCCTCCTCTTCTTTTTTTCTTTTCTTAGACCGAGGGGCTGCCTTCTCTCCAGTCCTCTGAGTTCGTTTATTTCGTTGTTTCTTTATTTCATGTCCTATATCTGTTCTCTGAAGCTGGCTGTTACCACATCCAAAGGCACCTTGCATTTGATTCCCCACAGTTGGCTGATGGAAAAAGGAAGTTAAGCAACATGGGATGCATTTGTTCAGATCCATGTTAATTTCACATTATTTTTATAACAAGTTTTGTTGTATATTTCTAATACATAATGATGATTAAATAAAATATCTGACACTTTAAAGTTTAATCCCCAAATTTCCTGTGCACTATACTAAGTGATACAGTACATCTGACAGAAGACAACATCCTGTAGTTTATACTTTGTTCACTTTGCCACCCCACTGACAATTGTAACTGCTGTTTTTGAGTCCACAATACAATACATGAACTATCATTAACTCCACTGATGCCTGCAAATGTCCTTAAAAATTATAGACCAGAAGCGTCTTCTGAATGTTTGCTAAAACTTATACCCTTAATTAGGGGTATTCACTAGGGCAGTGGTAGGCAACCTATGGCACGTGAGCTGATTTTCTGTGGCACTCACACTGCCCGGGTCCTGGCCACCTGGGGGGCTCTGCATTTTAATTTAATTTTAAATGAAACTTCTTAAACATTTTAAAAACCTTATTTACTTTACATACAACAATAGTTTAGTTATATATTATAGACCTATAGAAACAGACCTTCTAAAAATGTTAAAATGTATTACTGGCACGCAAAATCTTAAATCAGAGTGAATGAATGAAGACTCGGCACACCACTTCTGAAAGGTTGCCAACCCCTGCACTAGGGCATAGTAAAAGAACTGGCTTCAAGAACAAAGGTTCACTTAATGTAAATATATTCCTGGTTGAGCCAAATGTGGATTTATGGCTAAAACTAACAATTTTGCTTTGTACTGAGAGTACCAAAAAAAAAAAAAAAAAAGTTCATGATAATACCTTTAATGCAAATTCTTCATATAAAGAGATAACTGTGTAAAACAATTAGCATAGGATTTAATGGTGCAAGTGACAGGGTGAAGTAAAAAGAAAGACTACAATATTAAATATTGATTTATTCAATATTCAATTATTGATCTAACGTGCTGTAATCATACTTTCCATCAGGGAAACCCCAAATCACTCCTTCAGTATATCTTTAAAGATGGATCCCTAACATCTGCTTATACTACCAACCCTTCACCACCCACTTCCATTTATTTTTATCAGATTTCATTCACTCCGAGCTGACTTTATTTTGCTTCCAGGCTGTGTTGAGATTTCATGGAGTCAAAACACAACTGGAGGAGAAAACTACAACAAAAAACCAGAAATGCTAACAATAAAGTGATCAGCTGTGAGCAGATCCTAACTTCCCTCCCCAGCAGTTTTCCTACCTCTACCCTTTTTTAATAATTAAATTATCCAACAGTCATTAACATGATGAATTACTGTTTCCCCCCCATACTAGTAAAACTATTAGCTCTAGAAATGTTACTTAGAAATAGAATTGCCTCAGCTAGAGTGCAGGCATACCATATGTTCTCTGATGCGTAATTGTAGATTTTCCCAAGTTATACATTTCTCTGCATTCTGATAGAGTCTTGCATGTCTAATTTCCATAACTATGTGAATATCTGTACTCTGATTGGCTGACAGTCAATTTTAGCTAGAGTAAAGGGATTTCCATATTAATTGTACAATTATTTCTGAATCATACTATGAATATGCAAATATTTCTTCTCTGATTGGCTATAATAATCCTTCGGCTCTTGTATTTAAATTTTTTAACTTCTTTGCCAACTGCAAAGACAGTTGCGTCAGCTTGACTACTCTTCAACTAAACCTGAAAAAATATAAAATTTACTTAAAAGTAGAAAAAAAATTACCAAAAGGCAAAGAAAATAGAGCTGGAAAACTGATGAAGGGGAACACCTTTTGATTCTTGTCTTTTCCGGTCATAAGTGTGTTTACATATATAATTTAAAAAATTTATCTGAAGTACCCAGCCTCTGTCAATTCAGTTTGTAACACAACGTAAACCAATAAATATCAAAGTTACTGTAGAGAGATGAGCTTTGCTCACTAATAATGAGGGCAAGGAAATGGGACTGTATCCAATTAACATAGCAGTTACTATTAAAAAGTGAGCAATTGTCAAAGTCCTTTATCCAAGATACAGCAGTTAGTTCCTATGCCAAATATAGTAACTCCTCACTTAACGTTGTAGTTAAGTTCCTGAAAAATGCAACTTTAAGTGAAACAATGTTAAACGAATCCAATTGTCCCATAAGATTTAATATAAATGCGGGGGGTTAGGTTCCAAGGAAATTTTTTTGGGGCAGACAAAAGGCATTATACTGTATACTGTACAGTACTGTACTGTACTGTGGTTGGGAAGTGCACCTGGCTTACCCCACACAGGCACAGCCCGCTGCAGGCAAGGACGCTAGGAAGCATCTTTGCAGCAGCAGCAGCAGCTTCCCCAGAGAACAGGCTCAGATTTTGCCGGGAATGCTCCAGGCCCGCCTCTTTCTGTCCCCGCTCCACTCCAGGCCCACCTCTTCCCACCCCCACTCCAGCTCCTCTCCGGAGCACGCCACACCCCTGCCCCCCCCCAAAGTCCTAAGTGCTGCCAAACAGCTGTTTGGCGGCTCTTAGGACTTTCTGGGAGGGAGGGGGAGGAGCGGAGACGCAGGGCTTCCCCACTCCAGCCCCTCCTCCCAGAAAGTCCTAAGCACCAAGTGCTGGGAGGGAGGGGGAGGAGCGGAGAAGCCCCACGTCTCCACTCCTCCCTCTCCCTCCCAGAAAATCCTAAGCGCCACTAAACAGCTGTTTGGCGGTGGGAGAAGCACTGGGAGGGAGGGGGAGGAGATGGAGAAGCGGAACTTGTGCAATGCTCCCTTGTAAAGTCGCTGCTCTTCCACAGAATCTTACAAGCAGGCAGCCAAACAACGTTATAAGGGAGCATTGCACAACTTTAAATGAGCATGTTCCCTAATTGAGCAGGGACGTAACATTGAAACAACGTTAAGTAAGGAGTTACTGTATAAGAAAATACTGCCATATTGCAGATTGCTGGGAGAGTGGCAACTGTCGGTAAAGACAACATTTGTTAAAGATTTTTTTTTTTTTTTTTTTTAATAGCCAGCACTGTGAGAGAGAGAAAAGTGAGGAGGGAGAGATGGTGGATGACTAGAGTGGAAAAGGAGGGCCCAAAAAGGATTTATATATATTTTAAGGCAATTAACCTTTCATGAGAAACAGGAAAATTATTTTTTCCCTTTACTGAAATTAAAATTTGAATATTACATTTAAAATGTACAATACTAAAAGTTTGAGGTTGCATTCTAGTAATTAGGCAATATCACTATCCTGGGCTAATAACCACTAATGCCAGTATTGTCTTCTCAGTTTACTTGCTATAAACACCTTAGCTGTCAGCCTTGTCATTCATTCAGCAGAAGATGTGCTTATTTAGCTCACAAAAAGGGAAGACCCTAAATAATAAACATTATTATTTACAGAGATGCCAGAGGCCTCAAACTGGATTAGGGTACCATTGAGGTAGGTGCGGTACAAATCTATAGGAAAAGATAGTCCCTGACTTGAAGAGTTTGCAAGTTAAGGCCCAAATCTGCAGGCTCATACACATGAACAAGTCCCTTGTCTGTGCAGAGCCCCACTGAAGCCGCACCCAGGCCTAATTCAAGATAGGAAACAAGTGGGTGTTACTGACAAATGAAAAGAGCATAGGGATACACAATTAGGAGGTTTGGAATACTTTTCCCCCTCTCCTATATTGCCAGATCTTTTGAGTAGGAATGTTTAGAAAATGGTCAAAAAGTGGAGGTAGTTGATCTTTGGAACATTGAGTACAGGAGCCATGGTACAAATGAAATGTACTGATATATAGTTCTGCTGACATGAAAAAACACAATTTAAACTGCAGCATTACTCATGGTAAACATTAGAAATGTGCAAGTTTTAAAATAATGATTGTCTATAGAAAAACAAATTAAGCTTTGTATTATTTTTAGGGATATTCCTTTGTGAACAGGCTGAACTATTATGTTATATTAAAAATTAGTCCTTCTGAAGTGGCTGATTTACGTAGGGGCAGATTGTGTCTGTCCTGTGCGCAAGTGAGTCGGGAGAGGGTGGGGATAAGGTGCCCTTACTCCTTTGCACCTGTGCTACCTCTGCAGAGTTAAGGACAATAAGGAAGAGTTTCTTAAGAATACTAGAAATAAAAAGAATCCTAACAATGGTACTCGTCCATTACTAGATGGAAATGGTAGACTTATCAGTAATAATACAGAAGAGGCAGTGTGTTCAATAAATATTTCTGTTCTGTATTTGGGGACTCAGTGACTCTGAAAACGACTTGGGGGGCTCTGGTGGATAACCAGCTGAACAGGAGTTCCCAGTGCAATGCTGTGGCCAAAAGGGCTAATGCCATCCTTGGATGCATAAAATAGGGGAATCTCAAATCGGATTAGAAAGATTATTTTCCTCTCTGTTTGGCACTGGTGCAACCACTGCTGGAATACCGTGTCCAGTTCCTTTGTTCACAATTCAAGAGGGTTCAGAGAAGAGACACGAGAATGATTAAAGGATTAGAAAACCTGTCTTATAGTGAAAGATTCAAGGAGCTCAATCAAAATAATTAGAAGGTCAAGAAGTAACTTGATTACAATCTGTAAGTACCTACATGGGAACAAATAATTAATAATGGGCTCTTCAGTCTATCAGAGAAAGGTATAACATGATCCAATGGCTGGAAGTTGAAGATAGACAAATTCAGATAGGAAATAAGTGTATATTTTTTACTGGGAGAGTAATTAACCATTGGAACTATTTACCAAGAGTCATGGTGGATTCTCCATCACAGACATTTTTTAAATCAAGGCGGGATATTTTTCCATAAGATCAGCTCTAGGAATTATTTTAGGGAAGTTCTAGGCCTGTGTTATACAGGAGGCCAGACTAGGTGATCACAATGGACCATTCTGGCTTTGGAATCTATGAGCTGCTAACGTCCCACCCTTGCTCAGCGGGGCAGAGCCTTGATTCCACCTCTTCCCCTGTTGGCACAGCTGCATGCCATACTGCAGAGCATACACTGCAACAGGTTTACATCCAGCACAGTTTACCCATGCTTCAGAGTAGCAGGGAGATTGGGATGGAGATTAGTGATTTGGGGATTCTCCCCTTCCCTGCAATGGGGCTGCTCCAGAGGCATCACAACTTGCTGCCCCTTGCTTGGCACTAAATTGTAATGTCACCATCTAGCCCTTTACATGTTGAAATGCATTTCAAAAACAACCACCTTACCATTCCTTCAGCTGGGTTCTGTTTCTCCACTAGTTTGTTGTCCCCAGCACTTTCTTCTTCTGATCGGCAGCTGTTCTCTGATTTCTGATTTACAAGAGAGGATGATTTTTTATTTTTAAGCAAGTGTTTCAGCAGTTCATTCCCTGACTCCCCTTTTGCTGCTGGGGTGCTGGTTGATTGTGCTGGACTCTGTGCTGAAGAGGCAGGGTGCAGTGCGGCCTTGTCTTCTTCTATCGTAATACCACTTTGATTCTCTGTTTTAGGCTCAGCTTGACCAAAACATTGATCAGATTCTGCTTTTTCCAGTTTAATTTCCTGAATGCTGGCAGGCATATCTGTCTTGCTCTTTTCAGTTTCAGGATTTACACTAGATTTCTGAGGCAATTTCTTTTGGAGCAAACCACTATTGGAATGCTTACATTCCAGATCTAAGGAAGGCGGGTTCTCCACAGCATTTGTTGTTGATGAGCCTGTTAGCTCCGCTGATTCACCCTGATGATGAGTAAGTTCACTGGGTGTGCTGACTGTTGGGGTAGAGGTAGAATCTGAAACAGCTGGAATTGGGGGTGCAGTTATATCTGAATGTGGAGTTGATGGGGCTTTTATTGACTCTGCATCATCATCCTTTTTCTTTTTTCGTGTCCTTTTCTTTTTTCCTTTCTCTTCTGGAATTATATCAGAATACAGCTGAATGAGAGACTGACTTGACCCAGGGAAATTTGGTGCATGGGGCGTGCTGGTGTCTTGGCCACATGAAGGACCACTACCAGCTGCTGGAGGTCCTGCAGGTATACCAGGCACAAATGGAGGCCTTACTTGGTTCTGCGTGAAGCTGGTCCCAGAGATATTCCCATGGGATTGTTTTACAGAATGGAAGTTAGGGGATCCACCAGGAATTGAAGGTGGTTCAGGCCCAAAAGGGGCAGGCCCCAGTGGTCTTCGCTCATTGCTTTGCATAAAATTTACTGCAGGTGGTGAGTTCACAGGGCCTTGTTGCAAAACTTGCCCCATTTGCTGCTGTTGATGCTGTGGAGATTGCTGAAGGGGTCGTGGAGGCGGCATGAAATCACAGGGTAGGTCAGAGTTAAAGAAAGGTATCTGAGACAAGGAAGCTCTGTTATTTAATTCTGACCCTATCATGCCATGTTGTTCCATTTCCATCCTCTGCTGCAAAGCCCTCTGTCGGTCCACCTCCTGCATAAGCTGTATTCGTTGCCGTTCCTGCTGCTCTCGTAAACGCTCCTTTCGTTCCCGCTCTTGAAAACTTTCACTAAATGGGTTATTATCATCAAATTCAACCCTTGGTGGTGGTCCTGACTGTGCATTCGCATTGGAACCTGGCACTGGAGTTGGTGTGCCAGGATTCATTGGCAACTGTGTCATTGGAGGCTGCATCCTCGGAGCATTGAGGGGGAGGTGATTTGGAGGAGCAGTTGCAGGTTGCCACCCAGGTAAATTTGGCATTCTGGCTGGGTTGGACTGCCCAGGAATTACAACTGTGTGCTGCTGATGCTGGAGTTGTTGTGCTACCATGGGGAAGTTCTGCTGATTCATTGCTGGTGGTGTTCCTCCTGGAACCATAGGTGGCTGAGACTGGACTCCTGGCATTATAGAATGTGGTGTTATCCCACACTGCTGCTGCTGCTTGATTCGATATTCCTCAATGAGCTCTGCATGTTCCTTTTGCTGTTTTCGAATCTGAAATTTAGACAAGTCATTACTCATCTCTACAAGGTTCTACTTAATATATAATAGACCTAAAATATACAGGATATACTACATTGAAATTATTTTATTGGAAAATGAGTCTTGTCCAAGATTAGCACTGGAACACATTAAGCTTATTTACATAGTCATTTCATGTCCAACATCCATCATCTAACCAAAAAGAATGCAGTCCTTCCCAATGTCAGTTTCCATACTATTAACTGATTACACAACATACAACCACAAAGAACCAGAATAAGGGACAATATTTCAGAAGCAGCGCTGATCTTTAAACTATAGTTTCATTATGCAGCGCTATTCAAAACTGCAGAGAACTTGCAATATATAGGTAAATAAGAAATAAATTATGCATAAAAATATATATTACTGCCATTTGCCATATAGTGACTTTTGTTTTATTTGTTACTATTGTTTGAATTTATGTGAAAAAAACATTTAAAGTAAAGGCTATTTTAAAAAAGCTCTAGAGCACCTGAAGTGCGTGCTATATAGAGATATACCCTTGGTATTAAATGTACAATGGAAGCTTGATTGCAATGGCAATAGGGACTGGGGTTCGATCCTGGAGCCAGCTAAGCACCCTTCAGCTTTCAGGCCCTCGTTCAGGAAAACATTTAAGCACATATTTAAATTCAAGCATGTTTAAGTTCCACTTAAGCATATATTTAAGCGTTGTCCTTAATCAGGGCATCACTGACTTCAAAGGGAGTTGAGGGAGCCCGGCACCTTCCGGCATCAAATGCAATATAGGTTTATAAAATAATAGAAAAATAAAACACCCTTAACTAACAGGCTACAATTATCTATCATTAATATCATGGCTAGCAACTGTAACAGAAGTTTAGAATGAAGTAGAGTATGTGCAATGCATTATTACCAGTATTGCATGAAAAAGTGTTTCCTTTATCTGTGATCTATTGTTAATAAAAAAAATTAAATTAAATTATATCTGGTTGCTTCATCTTCCCATCACATCTGTCTCTACAGAATTGCACCAAGCCCCTTCTACGAAAATGCTCTTTCGACAAATTGGAAAGAAAAGGCAACAAACATTCTATACTTCACGAACGGAGATCCATCGTAAGGATATTGCAGAATACTGTGCCCAACCCTGTTGGCCAAAGACATAAGGCCTCAGTTCACTGGAGCAATTAAAAATACATGCTTAACTTTAACCCCATTGACTTCTCTTTAACCCCATTGACTTCAATGGGACTTAAAAATGTGATGAAAGTTGCGCGCAAATTTAAGTGCTTTGATGAATCAGGACCTAGGCCAGTTTGTGGGCTGGATCCAGCGACATGATGTAGTTCTGTGACTTGCATGATGGCCTCACACACTGCAGAATCCTTCACTTTTAAAAAAAAAAACCTCAGTTTCTAACCTTCATGGCTGCAGAGATTACTTTTCAAACATGAGCAGAGGTAAACTGATGTCATGATATCTGCCCTAGTCTGCAGCCAGACTGAAACAATGACTAAAAGCTGTGACCTCCTCTCTCCGCATTAATCTCATGGGAATGTCAACGCTAAAGCCCAATGATGACACTTCTGTGACAAAATTAACTATTTCACTGCTAATCATTTCAGCATATAAAAGGGATGAGATTTGGGAGTTGTTGCAGGGAAGGAGATACTGAGGGTAGAACAGAAATGAAAGACAGAGGGAAGGCAGAGAAACAGAGAGAAGGTGATGAGGAAAAAAGAGAAACAAAAGGCAGAAGTAGCAGTGGTCTAAAGTGGACCATATTTTCTTAGTGAATGAGAGTGACTGCTATACAAATAATAAATAAAGCTTAGTTACTTCAGAAAGAATTCACTGTTCCCTTAATCTCTGTGCAAACCTCCCACTGACATCAGTGGAATAGCTGCTGTGGACTGAGGGTACCATAAAGTCTTTAAATTATATCCCGGCCCACAGATCATAATTCAACATGGAATGCACCCCTCTCCTCCAAATGAATTTGATACCCTGGGCTTAAATTCTAAAGAATAAGGAAGAGGCTCCTAAACTGCACTCAGCACAGCTCTAGTACAAGATTTCTTCTGAACTGTGACTATTTTATATAGTGACCACGTAACCTGATAAGCTCTCTCCTAGTATTCACTATGAATTTCTTGTTTTTCACAAAATAAAGAAAGATCATACAAAAATACGAAATTAAACTGTAATAAAAGAAGGCATTTGAACAGGAAAATATAAAATAAATGATACATCACTGGCTATTACAAAGGTAGAATGCTACCAAGTGGATCTGGTGATATGATAAAATCAGAGAGAAAACCCTTAGTCGATGGATTCCTTCAGTGGAAATATAGCCCTGTATTTCAAGATGTTCCTATTCTTATATAATTGACAGTGCATCTGAATAGATTCTGGCTTTCCTTCACACTGCTGCCACCCAGTCTCTCTCTTCCCAAACTCTTAAAACAGGTTTTTTCCCACTGCTACTGTAGTTTTTTCTCTTGTAGTTCCAGTAATGCTGAGAAACTGAATCTCATAACTGACATTATACATGTGAAACATGAGGGGTTTTGTTGTTTGTTTTTTACATGAATTGCACTGTGTTTAATAGTTACAATTAGGGCTGTCAATTAATCACAGTTAACTCAAGCAATTAACTCAAAACAAATTAACTCGATTAAGAAAAATTAATCATGATTAAGTGCAGTTTTAATCACACTGTTAAACAATAATAGAATACCAATTTAAATGTATTATAAATATTTGAATGCTTTTCTACATTTTCAAATATATTGATTTCAATTATAATACAGAATACAAAGTGTACAGTGCTCACTTTATATTATTATTTTTATTGCAAATATTTGCACTGTAAAAAGGTAAACAAAAGAAATAGTATTTTTCAATTCACCTCATACAAGTATTGTAGTTTAATTTCTTTATCATGAAAATGCAACTTACAAATGAATAATTTTTTTTGGTTACATAACTGCACTCAAAAACAAAACAATGTAAAACTGTAGAGCCTTCAGTCCTGCTTCTCGTTCAGTCAATCGCTAAGACAAACGCGTCTGTTTACATTTACGGGAGATAATGCTGCCCGCTACTTATTTACATCACCTGAAAGTGAGAACAGCGTTCGCATGGCTCTCTTGTAGCTGGCATTGCAAAGTATTTACATGCCAGAGATGCTAAATGTTATGCCCCTTCGTGCTTTGACTTTCACTATCTTTTGTTTATCTTTTTTTACAGTGCAAATATTTGTAATAAAAAATAATATAAAGTGAGCACTGTACACTTTGCATTCTGCATTGTAATTGAAATGAATATATTTGAAAATGTACAAAAAATCCAAAAATATTTATAATACATTTAAATTGGTATTTTATTATTACCAGCGTGATTAAAACTGCGATTAATTGAAATTAATATTTTTAATCTTGTAATTAATCACGAATAATTTTTTTAACCATTTGACAGCCCTAGTTACAATGCATATCTAGCGGATTTAAAGACACAAATAATCTTACAGTGTTATACCTTAATATTAAACAGAAAAGATGCTGTCCTGTTATTTCCCCCCCAAATTGTTACCTGTTCTAGCTGTTTTTGGACCATACTCTGCTGCTCAGTAACATGCTTAAGCTGTTCTGCATCTTCTTCTGGGAATTCACGGCCGGCTTTTTTGGCAGTGCGCTGTTTGGCTGAGAGCGCTTTTTTTGATTTTCTGTGTGCTCCAATTTGCTCTTCAAGGTATTTCTGTTGCATTTGAAGAAGTTGTTGTGTTTCTTGAAGCCATTCTTCATATTGCTTTCTTTGTGAATCATCTGGGAGGGGAGGGAGGAGTAATACAAGGAAAGTAACCATTAATATTATACGAAGGACTCTTGTTTTAAATGTAGGAGTTATTTATTATGGCTTTCATACTTTCTATGTGCAGCACAAAATTTAAAATAACAGAATCCATCAAAAAGAACAGGAGTACTTGTGGCACCTTAGAGACTAACAAATTTATTAGAGCATAAGCTTTCGTGGGCTACAACCCACTTCTTCGGATGCATATAGAGTGAAACATATATTGAGGAGATATATATACACACATACAGACAGCATGAACAGGTGGGAGTTGTCTTACCAACTCTGGGAGGCCAATTAAGTAAGAGAAAAAAAACAAACTTTTTTTTTTCTTCTTTTTTCCCCTTTTTTCCCTCTTACTTAATTGGCCTCTCAGAGTTGGTAAGACAACTCCCACCTGTTCATGCTGTCTGTATGTGTGTATATATATCTCCTCAATATATGTTTCACTCTATATGCATCCGAAGAAGTGGGCTGTAGCCCACGAAAGCTTATGCTCTAATAAATTTGTTAGTCTCTAAGGTGCCACAAGTACTCCTGTTCTTTTTGCGGATACAGACTAACACAGCTGCTACTCTAAAAGAATCCATCAAAAATGCACAAAAAGAAAAAGAACTTCTAAAAAGGCTTTCAAATCCCAAACAATATCTAAGCCCCACCAAGTCCCCAAAAAACAAACTCTATCCCATCATTCCATTTATCTCCCAATCAGCCCCCGACACAGGGGACGCATAGGAGCATAGGTGAATCTTGTACCATGATTTGGTCATGACCAAATTTGGGCTCTAGTGGATTCAGAAGGGAAATTAAAACTCTTACTTTGCTACCAGCCCCCTCCTGTTTAAACTAAACTTAAGAATGTCAAATAATCATAAACACATGGGGAGAGGCAGTCTCTCAAACAGATAGGATACAAAGCGTGTAGGGCATACTAGGGTAAAACGCCACCTTACCTCAACTGACATTGACTGGTAGCCAGTCGAAATCACAGACCACAGGAGTAAGAAGAGCAAAGGGATTGAAAAAAATTGACGTGCTCAGTCATTGGAGATTTTTGCCTTAGTGGTATCCGTAGGGCCAGCTGTGGTGCCCCCTTGAGTGCCGTGCTCATGCGTTGGTATATCAGGTGCTGCCAGCCCTACACCCTCTCAGCTCCTTCTTGCCGGCAACTCTGACAGAAGGGTAGGAGGGCGGGTAATGGAATGGACATGAGCTACACATCTTGAAGAACAACAGTTACGAAAGGTAAGTAACCATTTTTTCTTCTTCGAGTGCTTGCTCGTGTTGATTCCATTCGAGGTGACTCACAAGCAGTATCAATGGAAGTGGGCTCAGAGTTCACGGTTTTGCAGCTTGCAGCACTACTCTGCCAAAGGCAGCGTCGTCTCGAGCTTGCTGGGTAAGCATATAATGAGATGCAAACGTGTGGACAGATGACCAGGTAATGGCCCTACAGATCTCTTGGATTGGTACCTGTGCCAGGAAGGCTGCTGACGACGCTTGTGCCCTAGTCAAGTGTGCAGTCATGATCGCCGGCAGAGGCACCTTTGCCAGCCCATAGCAGTAGCAGATGCTGGCCATGATCCAGGACGAAATCCACTTAGCAGACACTGGGCGACCTTTCATTCTCTCTGCCACCGCAACGAACAACTGCATTGACTTATGGAACGACTTTCTTCTATCTACCTAGAAGGCCAGTGCCCTCCTGACGTCCAGGATGTGTAGCCTGCATGCCTTATCTGACGCATGAGGCTTTGGAAAGAAGACAGGTAAGTATATATCCTGGTCAGTATGAAACTGGGAAATGACCTTGTGCAGAAACGCCGGGTGTGGTTGCAGCTGGACCTTATCCTTGTAGAAGACTGTATAGAGTGGCTCCGAAGTGAGCCTGATCTTGGACACCCTGCGGGCTGAAGTTATCATGACCAGTAACGAAACCTTCCAGGAGAGAAGCAGGAGAGAGCAGGAAGCCAGAGGCGCAAAGGGAGGTTCCATGAGCCTCAACAGCATGAGATTCAGGTTCCGGGGAGGGAGGGGATCCCGGACGTGCAGGTAGAAATGCTACAGACCTTTCAAAAGCCACGCCGTCGTGTCGCGAGTGAAGATCGACCTGCCTTGGAACAGAGGATGGAAAGCTGAGATAGCGGTCAGGTCAACCTTGATTGATGACAGGGACAAATCTTGGAGTCTGAGGTGCAGCAGAAAATCCAGGACCTTCTGCAGGGGGGCCTGCTTGGCCCGAATACGCCATTCCGAGGCCCAGCATGTGAACCTTTTCCATTTGGCCACGTAAGTCGCTCTGGTGGAGGGTTTCCTGCTACCCAGCAAAACCTACTGAACATGGGCCGAGCTTGCCCATTCGTCCGCGCTTAGCCATGCAGTAGCCAAGCCATCAAGGGCAGTGCCGCCAGGTTTGGGTGCAAAACGCTTCCATGGTTCTGGGACAACAGATCCAGCCAGAGGGGTAGCTGCAGTGCGGAGGTGTGGCCAGGCAGCTCTGCACGCAGCCTCAGCCTGCAGGCACCGCCCCCGTAGTTCCCACTGGCTGCGGTTCCTGGCCAATGGGAGCTGCAAAGCCAGCACTCGGGGCGGAGGCAGTGCGCAGAGCTGCCTGGCCACACCTCCGCCTAGGATCTGAGGGAGGGGGATGTCGCCGCTTCCAGGGAGCCCCTCAGGTAAGCGCTGCCCAGAGCCCGCCTCACCCCGTCCCGTGCCCGTCCCCTCCCACACCCAAACTCTGCTGGAGGGGGGGATGGCGGTGGCCCAAGACTGCCCCAGCAGCGGTCAGTGCGCCAGGCACAGGGGCTGCCTGAACTACCCCTGAGCCAGGCACACCAGCCGCTGCAGAAGTCATGGAGGTCACGGAAACTGTGACCTCCGTGACAAACTCACAGCCTTAACTATAAACAACTATTTCCAAGGCCCTAAGGCTTGAAGTCAGAAGAAATGAAACCGCTAGCCCTTGCTATGCAAGGAAAGGCACTCCAACTAACCACCACGGGCGGTAAGAAGAAACTGAGAGGGCGTAGGGCTGGCCGTGCCTGATATACCGACGCCTGAGCACGGCACTCAAGGGGGGTGCCACAGCTGGCCCTACGGAAACTGCTAAGGCAAAAATCTCTGACGACCGCGCACGTGGGCGCGTGCACACCTTGAATGGAATTGACATGAGCAATCACTAGAAGAAGAATATAAAGTTATGTCCAGTACATAAGAATGGCGGTACTGGGTCAGACCAAAGGTCCATCTAGCTCAGTATCCTGTCTACCGACAGTGGCCAATGCCAGGTGCCCCAGAGGGAGTGAACCTAACAGGTAATGATCAAGTGACCTCTCTTCTGCCATCCACCTCCACCCTCTGACAAACAGAGGCTAGGGACACCATTCCTTACCCATCCTGGCTAATAGCCATTAATGGACTTAACCTCCATGAATTTATCCAGTAATGTAACAAATCACCTCATCTCTGACCACAGATCGTGTTTAAAATTGCATTCAGTGAGAAGGGAATCTCTTTATATCATTTTTTTATATAAGACCACTAGGAAATGGAAGAATATAAGAAATCACTGAGAAAAATTAGACTGCATGAGATATTTGTAATCTCAAGCATCTACAGAATTATTAATTAAAATACAAATTGTTTTTAAGAACTATTGAAGTCACTGCAATAAGATCAACTTAAAATGTGTGTCTGTTATTTATTTTTTTATTTTAGGGGAGCTTTTTTATTTGTCTTTTATGTACAATGCACATTTCCCCAGTTCTCAGTCAAGGGCCTCCAGTCCCAAATGGCCTTTTCTTACAGAAATTGCTCTGTTTGGCAGATAACTGGGTGTTACTCTTCTCAGAGCTCATAAATGTAGTTTGGTTATCAGGGTCACCACAGAGTAACCCAAGGCTCCTTCACCTGTCTCCTGGGGGCAAAGCACGCTACAGTAGATTCTGCTTACTAGCAACGCAGATATTAACATCTGGTTAATAGCAACATTTTGCCAGGAGCTAATCCCATCCCATTTACTTTAATGTTAATGGGATCTGGATATTGACAATGGCGTACCTCTTATTACGAACATTTTTTTGGAACAAAGGCTCCAGACAAAGGCAGGTTTGCAAAGCTGCAGCCAGGGAAGGAAGGGCTGGGACATGCCTTCCCTGGCTGCAGCCACACAAACCTGCCTGTGCCCAGTGCTTAGCACAACCCAGAGCTTCCTTCTGGGCCTGCAGCCTTGAAAACCTGCCAGTGCACAGGGTCTGCATAGGAAGTAAGGGGCTGCAGAGTGGGAGGAGAGGCTATGGGCAGGGCACTAGCAGGGATGGGGGCTGCAGCCCTGATGCTAGAGTTATGTGGTACCTTTCCCTGTGCTCTCTGGGCTGCACCCTGCTGGGGGCTGCACCTAGAGAAGGAAGAGCTGGGATGTGAGGAGCTTCGACCCCCTGGGGGCACAGGGAGAGGTACCATGCAGCTCTGTGGGCCCCCAAGGCCTCCGCTCAGAGTAGAAAGCCCTGGCATCTGGGCAGGAACCTCCCTCCCTGCTGCTCCCTGCCTGCAGGCAGGTTTGTGGGGCTGCAGCCAGGGAAGGAAGCACTGGGGTGTCTTCCCTGGCTGCAGCCCTGAAAACTTGCCTTCTGCTTATTGACAAATGCTGTACAATGGCAACGTTTTTGCTGGCAAATGAGGGATTGCTAATAAGCAGAATCTACTGTACTTCTAATAATATTCACATCTGCTTTCAGTCTAGGATCGGGGAGAAGGAGGCCAGGTCAGGGAACAGTACCAGTTTTCTCATATGATAGAACATAAGAAATGCCATACTGGGTCAGACCAAAGGTCCATCCAGCCCAATATCCTGTCTTCCGACAGTGGCCAATGCCAGGTGCCCCAGAGGGAATGAACAGAACAGGTAATCATCAAGTGATCCATTCCCTGTCGCCCATTCCCAGCTTCTGGCAAACAACGGCTAGGGACACCCTCACTGCCCATCCTGGCTAATAGCCATTGATGGACCTATCCTCCATGAATTTAGTTCTTTTTTGAACCCTGTTATAGTCTTGGCCTTCACAACATCATCTGGCAAGGAGTTCCACAGGTTGACTGTGCGCTGTGTGAAGAAATACTTCCTTGTGTTTGTTTTAAACATGCTGCCTATTAATTTCATTTGGTGGCCCCTAGTTTGTGTGTTATGAAAAGGAGTAAACAACACTTCCTTATTTACTTTCTCCACACCAGTCACGATTTCATAGACCTCTATCATATCCCCCCTTAGTCGTCTCTTTTCCAAGCTGAAAAGTCCCAGTCTTATTAATCTCTCCTCATATGGCAGCCGTTCCATACCCCTAATCATTTATGTTGCCCTTTTCTGAACCTTTTCCAAGTCCAATATATCTTTTTTGAGAGGGGGCGACCACATCTGCACACAGTATTCGAGATGTGGGCGTACCATGGATTTATATAGAGGCAATATGATATTTTCTATTTTATTATCTATCCCTTTCTTAATGATTCCCAACATTCTGTTTGCTTTATTGACTGCCGCTGCACATTGAGTGGATGTTTTCAGAGAACTATCCATAATGACTCCAAGATCTCTTTCTTGAGTGGTAACAGCTAATTCAGACCCCATCATTTTATATGTATAGTTGGGATTATGTTTTCCAATGTGCACTACTTTGCATTTATCAGCATTGAATTTCATTTGCCATTTTGTTGCCCAGTCACCCAACACTGAGACTAATAGACAGAGTAAACAGAAAAACAGGGACAGAACTCCATTATAAAAATGTTTTGCAGATATTCTTAAAATGTATAATGATTTCGGCACAAACAGGTCTTCCCTTGTGCTCCAATACCCACTGTATTCTACCTTAGTTGTCACTGCACTACAGGCATTTGCAGAATCTAGTGTCTCTATTGACTCAATTCTTACAGCTATCCACACTCTCAATGGACACCTTGATTCCTTCAATGCTAGGTTAGATTCTGTATCTAATAATATTGCCCAAAGTGACAACTGAGTGGAACTGTTAAGAGTATATCTTTGTGGAAGTGGAAAAAAGACATTTGGCTCAAGAAAGTGAGATTGAACATACTGAAATATTAACATGTCCTAGTTAAGGGTAACTGCTTGTTGCATCAAAAAAAACAGAGGGGGGGGGGGGGGGGATTTTCAAAAGTGCTCAATATTGGCCCAGATCTGCTCTCATTATAGTTAAATCAATGCTGAATGCTATTGGAAATCCCCCCCCCAGAAAGTCTAGAAAACTCGAGTAAAGTTTCTAATTGCATTTTGTGCATTGGGCCTCCAATATCTAGAGGGGGGAATCTAGCTACTTCTCTTTTGTTGTTTTTAAATACTTGGGGAGATTTTTTGCAGACATAAAAACTTCTTAGGATATGTAAAAAAAGGTACAGTATTTAAATCTACAGTTAAATCTCTCTCATGATAGAATGTAAGGCTACAGTTTTTCGGGGAGGGTGTTGGGAAAAGAAATATTAGGTATATCAACTAAAAGAGATACACGTTTCCAAGTATTTCTAAAATCACCAATTCTGGATGAATAAAATTGCTCTTTCTTTAGGTAGAGGTTCCTGCAGTTAGTTTTTCTGGTTTTCTGACAAGCTTTGCATAACTAAATTCCAAAAATCTTTTTTCTTTTTGACTGATGATGCAAAGCCCTTTTTGATTTTTAAATTAAAAATAACTTGTGATTTTGGATAACTATTCCAATAGAGATCCAGCAGAGTAGTAATTAGTTTTTTGAGATAGCTGACTGTAGTTTAATATAGAATTAATTACTATTCTTTTGCCAATGGAAAATACTAATTACTCTATATGATTAGTACTATCAGATTCATATTTGTATAAAATTTCCATCTTTCCTCACGATGTTTTTGAAGATTTTTTTTTATACAAAATGTTAATTTGAACTATTGATATTGTTTTAATGTTTTAAGATTTTGTATTTTGTTTTGAATTAATATCATAATTATGAAATGATAAATTTTAAGTAAGCCAGAGAATTAGTGGAGCTAGGAAAATATTTTTTGGCAATCAAGTATTCATGTGTGACGTTTCCCTTTAAAAAAGAAACTGCAATATGAAACCCCAAGTTCATATACAAGAAATTATAAGGTTTATACTTACTGACAAAACCAGGACCAAAATTTGGAGGATTAGGCCTAGAAATCTGAGGTGTCAAACTTCCATCCTAAAAACCAGTAAAATGTATAAGCAAAGTGATTAAATCACAATTCCTTTTAAGAAGAAAATAAAATATTCATAATTTATCAACACTTCTGCTGTAACTCTCATATCAAGTTATGTTACCTGTGTGATTGGTTGCTGCATAAGATTCTGGCCTTCACTAGTCTGCGTTCCTGACATTGGCTGACCCATAAAGGGAAACCTATTGATACATAAAGATCAGCTATAACAGACTTTTAAAACTAATGAGCACTTTAGTAAAGATGCATTGTTTCAAATTATTTTGACCTAAAATAAAACTTCCAAACCTTTTAGAGATATTTGTTAGAACTACTACATCCTAATTACTTGCCAGATTTTGAAAAGGATATTTCTTATTTCACCCTTGTAACACTTTGTCCTCAGTTCAACCTGTTGTGCCTTATAATTTACAAAGGCATTAACTAAAAATGGCTTAAGTTGCCTTATACCAGGAGCTACCGGGAGTTTCCTAATAGTGATGATTCATAAGGGTGGCTGAATGCATACAGATCACTGGAGAAGTCTCTGTGCTTGAATTTTAAATGCTATGTGATGTAAAAAGTAGGATTCAATGTGCTTAGATACCACAGTATAAATACCTGCACAAATTAGGGTAAATAGCATTTTGGGCATTATGAATTGTTTTTTAAAAGGCACTGCTGCTAAACTTGGACAATGTAACTCCAAGGAGCAACAACAAATGGAACCCGAAAGACCTTAACCACAATGACAAGACAGAAGGAGATGGAATTTGTCATGGAGCTGTGTCCTAGATCATGGCTTCTAAATATCACAACCAATTCCTTTTATTGCATTTAGAAACAAAGAGGAAGGCAGTGCTCACAGTTAATCTACCCACTGAGGATGGGTGCCACTACAATCTGCACTAGCACAAGTTTTTAAGTACTCTTCTAGGGCAGTGGTTTTTTTCTGGGGACCCAGCTGAAGAAAATTGTTGATGCCCACGACTCAATGGAGCTGGGGATAAGGGGTTTGGTAGGGGGCTAGGGTGCGGGGGTGAGGGCTGCGGGGTGGGGCTGGGAATAAGGGGTTCAAAGTGTGGGAGGGGGCTCTGGGCTGGGGCAGGGGGTTGGGGTGCAGAAGCGGGTCAGGGTGCTGAGCAGCGGATGAGCAGTTTGGGGTGCAGGAGGGGCACTCAGGGCTGGGGATGAGGGGTTTGGGGTGCAGGAGGGGTTCCGGGTTGGGGGGGCTCAGGGCTGGGGCAGGGGGTTGGGATGCAGAAGGGGGTCAGGGGTGCAGGAGGGGTTGCAGGTTTGGGGGGGCTCAGGGGTGGGGCCTGGGGTTGGGATGCAGAAGGGGGTCAGGGCTTTGGGCTGGGGATGCATGCTCTGGGGTGGGGCCGGGGATGAGGGGTTTGGGGTGCAGGAAGGGGTTCCTGGTTTCAGAAGGCTCAGGGCTGGGGCAGGGGATTGGAGCAAGGGGTTGGGGTGTGGACTTACCTCCAGTGGTTCCCAGTCAGCGATGCAGCCAGGATGCACCGCGGACTGCGCTGCGGGCCGGAAGTAGCCAGCAGCATGTCTGGCTCCTAGGCGGAGGCGCACAAGCAACTCTGCGCAACTCTTGCCTGCAGGCAGCCCCCCCACCCACCCAGTTCCCATTGGCCGGTTGCCAGCCAACGGGAGCGTGGAGCCAGTGCTTGGGGCAGGAGCAGTGCGTGGAGCCCCATGGCCCCCCTGCCTAGAAGTCGGACCTGCTGCTGGCCACTTCCAGGGCACAGCGCGGTGTTGGAAAAGGTAGGCACTAGCGTGCCTTAGATGGGCAGCACCGCCGATGGGACTTTTAACATCCCGGTCGGCAGTGCTGACCAGAGCAAGGCGACCTAGTGCCTTACATGCTGCATCCCAGTAGTGGGTTGCGACCCATGGTTTGAAAAACGCTGGTCTAGGGTAGCTGCAAATAGACACAGTTGCAGTAATGTATCTTAGAAGTGGCAAGGGCATGGACCACCACGGTGAAGTCTTCATTACTAACAGTCAGCTTTATTACACTATGGAGTAGAAACTTATGAGGGAAGTGCTGGAAGCTCTACTGCTTGGACCATTTAAAATTAGTCTAGATAAAAGCACTAGGAAATTTATGGTAGTAACAACAATAAAGTAACTAAATCTTGAATAGCAATTTTGATTCATAGATCTTTACTATGCAGAAGAAAAATGCTGCTTTCCCTTTATTGTTTTAGTAGCTTATCTTTAACACGGTACTGCACTGTATTTGCTTTTTTTTTTTTTTTTGGTCTCAGCTGCTACATGATTGCATACTTCTGGTTCCAAATGCGGTGTGTGGTTAACCAGTCAGTTCGTAACTCTGATGTTCATAACTCTGAGGTTCTACTGTATATATCATTACACATTTTACAGATGAGGAAACTCAGGTAGAGAGAGATGAAGTGGCTTGCCCGAAGTCTTACAACAGGTCAGTGGTAGAGCTGAAAATGGAACTCAGGTCTTCTGAGTTCCAGTCCAGTGTCCTGTCCACTAGATCACATTGTCTTTACCTTAGGGAGCAATGCTGTATTGGCATGGAGTATGAGCTAAATGATAACATTGGCCTTTTTCTACATCTTATTATGATTCACTGTGAATAGTTGTGATGGGCTATAATTTGCTGATGCTGTGGCTGAGAATGACTTTTCAGACTCCAGAGGGACAAGGTGGGTGAGCTCATATCTTTTATTGGACCAATTTCTGTTGGTGAGAGAGACAAGCTTTCAAGCCACACAGAGCTCTTCTTCAGGTCTATTGATGCTGGTGGCTAAAAGGCTATAATACTTTGGGTCACGTTTACTTTTTTACTTTAAACAATAGTGTCATCTTTTGCCTACCTGTTCATAACCATTGGTGGCATCCCCATATTGCTCTGTGCCATTACTTTATTGATACCTTTAAGAGCTACCATTTTTGCTTTCATTATGGGATCAGTGATTGCATCAAAATCTATGAAACAAAAATAGTAAAGGGTGAATTACACAGCTGAACATTTTGATTTTACTGAACTACCAACATAATGAATATTTCCAATACTGGCACGTGTACTAATCCCTTGAGTTTAAAACAACTGCATTACAATCATTTAACCATGCGTACTTCAAATTAATTTTTTTCTTCACTTTATAACTAGAGATTAACTTGTAGGTTTCTATATTCTGTAAGAAACTTGCACTTCAGCAAGCATCTCAGGAATGGGATTGACAGTGCCCGTTATAGCAAATGGAATAACTTTCATTGCTACAGTGAGCCAAGAAACGCAAAAGAAGGAATATTAGTTTGAGAGAGGCTGGAACAGGAGACTTGGCTAGAGGGTGAATCCATTAAATTACAAACATCACCAAGTTAATGGAGGTATTTGACAGGCCTGCCTTAGTCACCATGAACAGTGACACAGAGGAGGAATTTACTGCTATTATGAAATAGAATTTATATATAAAAAAATCAGGAAAAGGAGTCTGACTTGTGCACTTAGTAGACATTATTGATATAACAGTGACAGCTAGTCAGAAAGCTCCAGTTGTGTTTAGACTCCGTTACCACACATTGACTCAGTATGTTTTTTAGCATTTTCGTATTACAACGCAGTGGCTCTCAAACTTTTTTACTGGTGACCCCTTTCACATAGCAAGCCTCTGAGTGCGACCCCCCCCTTATAAATTAAAAACACTTTTTTATATATTTAACCCATTATAAATGTTGGAGGCAAAGCGGGGTTTGGGGTGGAGGTTGACAGCTTGCGATCCCCCCATGTAATAACCTCACGACCCCCTGAGGGGTCCTGACCCCCAGTTTGAGAATCCCTGCATTAACGAGCTGTGGATTAAAATACCTGTTTTATAATCTAAATACTATAAATTGATATGCTATGTTATACCAGTAAGAACAGATTGCCAGCTTCTATTCAGAACTTTTCTTTTTTAAGTACATGCAGAACAATTTCTCCCTAGGTCCAATATGGGGGAGTTAATAATTGTACTTTCACCTATAGGCTTAATTTCCAGTCTCCTGCTGTAACTACTAGTCAAGTTGCTCTTCATCATGCCAGCTACAAATTCAGTTTTAAATGCCTTTGTATGTTTGTTACTAGACCCGTCAGATTTTTTTAATATATTCTTTTGGTATTTGTTTAGTGAACTAACCAGTACCAACAAAGGTATCACATACATACCAATATTGGGGAAAAATGGCTCTGAACGCTGACGAATCATGGCTTGCATCTGTCGCTGCTGCTGCTGCTCCTGCCTTTCCTGATCCAAAAGATCCTGCAGAAGAAGAGGCTGCTCCTCTAGTAAAAGAGGTCTCTCCCGATTTTGCTGCTGGGCTAGAGTCTGTGGGAGCATTATCTGCTGGGGACCAGATATGCCACTGGGACCAGGGCGACTTGCCAAAGTCACGGCTTGATTACCAGGTTGTCCTGTCCCAAAGCTGTGATTGGTTGACTGACCTTGGATAAATCCTGGATTTACTGTTGCCCCTTGAGAGAAGCTATGGTTTATTCGTGGAACCACGGTCAGATTAGAATTTAAAGCGTTTTCCAAGAGTTGTCCAGCAGGTGTCATTAGTGTTTGAGAAACACCCGATACGTGATTTGTTTGTGTTGCTGGCAAAGACTGAGGTGAAGAGCCTAATGCCCTTATGTCAGAGTTATCTGAACTCTCGTTGGCCAGCAGACTTGAAAGGACTGGTGTGGATCCAGAAATACTGCAAGAATTTATAACACCCTGAGCAGGCAGTTTAGCAGGGCCCTGAACAACATTTGGACTAGACACAGTTGTTTCCCGATTCGTAGTAATAGTTTTGTCAGGTAATTCTGGATTATTAGGCTGCACAGGAGCTTTTTCTCCATCATTTAACTTTGTTTCAGCAGCAACCTGAGGGCCTGAAGATTCCACATTTCCATCATTCTTTTCATTTTCAGACTTTGTTTCATCTAATGAGTTTGGAGAAAGCACTTCTGTTTTAATCTCACTTTCCATAGCAGATTTCTTCTGCGGAGAAAGTGCATCAGTGGGGACTGAAGTTTTATCACTTTGTTCTTTCTGTTTTGGTTCTTCTGTCTTGCTCTGGATATCTAATTTGTCATCTATAGGAACACTAAGATCCAATTCCTCATTAAACATACTTTTTTTATCTTCCAGATCAAGTTCTGGGTCTGTGTATGCAATTATGTCAAATTCCCCTGATCTCAGGAGGTCATCAAGGTGAGGATCATTGGTTTCTAGATTATCTAAAGTGTCCAACTCATCTCCTTTCCCATCCTCTGGATCTAGATTTAAATTTTCAAGATCCTCATCATCTAAGTCCTTGACTTCAACCCCATCCAGGTCTTTGACATCTAAGTCCTTTACAGAGGGATCATCAGGATCAAGCTTCTCTTCTAATCCATCAGTTGGCTGGTTGGGAATCTGTAGATTCCCAGGTGCCTCAGTGGGTGCAGATGTAGGCAAAGGAGTCCCTGAAAAAGCATCATTAACCGGGGGATGACTTAAGGAACGCATGACAAGCACGGGTGGATGGTCATGATTATCTTGCTGAGATTGTGGCAAGTGCTCCAAACTTGTAGACATCTGTAACTGGTTAGTTAGACCTTGAGGATTACGTCTCACTGGATCTAGGTGTCTTGGACCCTGAAAGTCCTGCCTAGGTATAAATCCTGTATGCCGCTGATGCTGGGGTGCTGGGTCTATAACATTAGCAGCAGAGGGATTAAAGGGGAGTCTTGGTCTGCCATCAGGGGCTCTGTGGCGTAACTCAATGAATGCTTGACCCAGTATATTGTGTTGCTGAACCTGAATACCCTGTGGTGGAAAATGCTGAGACAGTCCAGCTGGACTATTCATATGTGTGTTGTTCAATGGCCTAGGCATATCTATAGACAAAGATCTTCTCAGCTGTGGTGGAACTCCAGCGCGTTGCATTTGCTGTTGAGGCCCAAGAAAACGTTCTTGACCTGTTGGTGGACCATGTCCACCTCCTGGAAACCCAAATCTGAAATCAAAGATTAATTAAAGAATTAGTTCTCTTGATTCATTTGGCCCACCTGATCTGGCATATTTCAGAAAATGACTAATCTCTTAAATGTTTTACATATTATGTTCTTTAGTGCATTTAAATAAATATTTTATTTTGACCAATCTCAAACTTAAGTGAGCTTTCTGAACAGAATAAAAAAATTAACTAAAATAACTGTATTAATTATGTTTAAATAAACAACTTGTGCTGTACCAACCCCTCAACCCAAATAAACTTGGATAAAAATGCTTCTTACAGCAAAAACTATCTTGCTAGACAATCCATATTTTAATTGAACTCAGTAAGTGTAAAAAAAAATTAGGGGACCAACCCCCCCGATTATTTCAGTATTGATATTTATTTCACATCTTGGCATTACTTAAAAAAATAATGACATAGAATACAAGTCGTTTCTTGATTGTGTATACTTTACACAAGGACAATAATATTTCATTGATGCCATATTAATAAATGAAAACTAAAACTGGATTAAATAATTTTCTTTATAAATGCCTAAAAATGCAGTTTTGTGGGCCTTGTGTACACAGGTGGCATAATGCAAGGAAAAAAATTCCCACCCTTCATCTCCCCCAAACTGACAAAAACCCAACAATGTATTACTAAGTTTTAATTGCTGAACAATTTCCAGTAACACACACAATCAACCAGTGCAAAAATATAGGCTGCAATAACCTCAGATGCTTACATGCATACTTAACTTTATATATTGACTTCAATGTGATTACACAGGTGCTTAAAGCTAAACACGTGTATAAGTGGTTACAGGATTGGGGCCGCGGTAGGCAAATTACATCAATGTAGCACAGGCCAACTTACTGGAAATCCTTATAACAGTTTAGAACTCTCTCTTAAACACTTATGTTTTAAGAAATCAAAATTCATACCTAAGACCATGAGGCCTCATTCCCATGGCTGTCATATCTCCTGGAAATTGGGGTCTATTAAACTGCCCATCAGAGGGAAATGGTCCACGTTGATCTTTTGGGAATACTGCGAACCTTGGACCACCTGGAGGGATGATGGATGCTCTAATATTCCCAGGGTAGGGAGGAGGAGGTCGGTTAAAAATCTGATTTAGATTTTCTTGCTGCCAGTGTTGATGCGGAGCTGCATGGGGAGGCGTGGCTGGATCCTGTAGTGCTTTTTCCTGACGGATAGCATTCTTTTTCTGCTGCTGCTGCTGCAGAATAATTTCACGCAACTTCTGGCGCTGGTTTAAAAAAAATATTATGTTCACTATTGAAATAAATCTACTTTCAAAATGTCAAGTCCCCCAGAGCCAAGAATCTTGTATAAATGGAACAATCTTCCCTCCCACTCACTAGTAAAAAAACCCTATAATTCCCTTGCAAATTAATCAAAAACCAGACGACATGATTCAGGGAATTGGTAAGAGGCTAATGAGACCTTTCACCTCAAGGACCCCTATTCACCAAGGGTCTGTTGAGAAACTGTATAGTAAATTGCTTGACCACACTTTAGTTCGTTATGAAATATATTCAAGAGACCAAACAACCAATACCAGTCAGTTTTATTGCTCAAAGTCAATAACAATATAATACAGGAAGAAAGGCTCAATATGAGACCAGTTTCAAGAAAGCCTTCTCATGCAGTGTTGTTAAATTCACCTTACAAAGAAGGTTCTTCCAAAGTTACAATGCTAAAGTTATTCTTTTTATACTCATCCTGTTTGCATGCAAAAAGGTACTCTGTGCATCATCTGAAACTAGATTTAACCAATCAGCTTTCTATTTTGTTTTTCTGATCCCATGGTACACCCCCTATCTCTTTGTTCTGAATACAGGCATTCCAGGTACCAAAGGGCATGAAGGCACTTCCTAGGTGTGTACCAGGGTAGAACAATCATTTATCTTGTCCTTTTCCTTTGGGACATTCCAGTACTGGTGTGTGTGAGTAACTCCTTACCGATTGTTATGGTAAAACACCCATATGTCTAGATCCTGACAATTTTCCTACCTACGTAAGCCAAAATTTACTTCAACTAATGCAAGGTGTTATGGGATATTTGATACAGGTGAACAGAATAGTGGGGAGAGGATAATACATTCAGTTAACATAAGAATTCACACTTACATTAATACTATGCCTAACGTATGTGTCTTGGCTAACAGGCCAGATCACTAATGTTAGCACAAGGAGCTGTCATAAACACTTTTGTGCCATAAGGAGAGGTGAATTCTGAAGGAGGAGAGGTGATCAGAAGTTCCGCTAGGGAAAACTGCTTTTGGTTTAACAGCAGTAGCAGACACTACCCTGGCCAGGCCCCCTTCCTGGCCAGCACTGTCAATTTTTAGGCTGCATTAGGCTCCTAGAGCTCCTTCACGCAAAAGGAGATTAAGCTACTTTCCACAACTCTAACCTCAGCCTCATCCCCATCCCAAGGTGGACTTTCTGCCTTCTGATCTTTGTCAGAATCTACACTAGCATAATCCCAGAAGGAATGTGGTCCAGGGCAGCAGTGATCAAGAGACCTTACTATCTAATACTTATTTGCTATTTGGTGGTTTATGTGACATGATTTGGTGTTCTTGGTCCAGTTCCTAATGGTCAGGTGGAGATATTGCAGAAATCACCAACATAATTGATGTCAGCATTCTCAAACAGAGAAAGGACGAATTTGCATGGAAACCAATCTACCCCATAACCTCTAGCAAAGGTCCCTCCAAATAAGCGTGGAGGCACACTTGTAGAGGACTGTGGGTGAACTCAAACAGCCAATAACCCTGCTGTACCTAGCCTGTGGATAAACAATTGAGATCATTACAATATTTTTTATCAGTGTCTTTACTCTTCCTTTAAAGCCAGGATACATTAATACTATTAAACACCTCACAGGTCTGTCCAACTGTTCAAGTTCTTGAAGGTAAAGAAAACTTTTAATCTGTAACATTTAGAAATCTCAAAAAATGACACAAAATAGTTTTTATCTACATTCGAATGTCACAATTTTAAGGTCCAATAGCCTGAGATGTGTCAAGGCCAGAAATAAACACATTATATCAGAGGTGGCAAATATTCTATGCAGAATGCTGAATTACATTTTCAGTCATGGTCAGTGGGCCAGGGCTACACGGTTAGGTTCATTCAACAGATCCTCAATCCACACTGTATCTCCTTCTGATGATGCTGGGAAGTTTGCTAACAAAACTGTGGGTAGAAGAAGGCCCTGTGGTAGCAACTGTAATTTAGTTACAGTAGAACCTCAGAGCTATAAACACCTCAGGAATGGAGATTTTTCATAACTCTGAAATGTTCCGTAACTCTGAACAAGATGTTATGGACTTCAGCCAGAGGGTGGTTGGGGCTGCAGGCGTGCGGGGGGTGGTGGTGGTTGAGTCATGGCCCCAGGTTGGGGCTCAGGGTTTCTGCCCTGCGGAAGCACCAGAGCTCAAGGCTTGAGACCTGGGGGGAGCACTGGGGCTCAGGGCTTCAGCCCTGAAGCTCCGTTTCCGGCTTCTGCCCTGCAAGGGGCGCTGGGGCTTGGGGCTCCCCATGGCTCTGTTCCCGGTTTCAGTTGGTGGGAGAAGGCTGGGGCTCAGGGCTGTAGCTACGGGGGGAGTGCTCGGGCTGAAACCGGTGCTCCTCTCGTAGCTAAAGGCCCGAGCCCCAGCACCCCCTGTGGGGCTGAAGCTGGGAACAGAGCTTCAGGGCTGAAGCCCCAAGCCCCGGCAACAGCCGTGTGGCTGAAGGCAGGAACAGAGCTGCGGGGCTGAAGTGCCGAGCCTCGGCGCCCCCTGCGGGGCTGAAGCTGGGAATGGAGCCACAGAGTGAAGCCATGAGCCCCAGCACTCCCCCCAGGTCTAAAGCCCTGCGCTCTGGTGCTCCCGAGGGTCAGAAGCCCTGACCCCGCCACCTTGCCCGGAGCCCTGACCCTCCGTCACGCAGCTGCAGCCCCAATTCCCTCCCGCCCAACCCCCCCGCTGAAGCCTTGAGCCAAAAGCCCAGAGGCAGAACAGTATTTGCTTTTTTTCCTGTGTGTGTATCCACTGTTGCCTGATTAATTACTTCCGGTTCCACAGGGTGTCCGGTTGACTGGTAAGTTCGTAACTCTGGTGTTCATATCTTTGAGGTTCTACCGTAGTAAAATTACTGTTTATTCAGCATCTAGGGGGGGGGGGGGGGCGGGAGAGAGAGAAACTAAGCAGAGCACTTTTGAGATCACATCTATTTCTGACACTTATTTGGTCATTTGCATGAGTAACTCCTTAGGTTCAATGTATAATAGCACACCTACATTTTTTGAAAACCTGGTAAGTAAAGTGTAATAATTAAACTTCAGATTTAACACACTTCTCAATGGCAGCAGTTTGCATCTCACTTGGGGTCTGATCCTACACCAGCAAGTCAATGGGAGTTGTGCCATTGACATCAATGAGTGTAGGATCAAACTCTTAGGCTATGTCCACACTGCAAATTAAGGTGTAACAGTTGCACGGGTAGGTATGTGCTAGCTTTAATCTAGCTTGTGTAGGTAACAATAGCAGTAAAGATGTGTGGCGTGGCCTAGCCACCCCAGTACAACCCTTCTGGGGCCCTCGGTACATATTTGGGTTGCTAGCCAACGCTGAGGTCCATGTTGCCACATCTTCATTACTACTCTTACCACCACTAGCTAGATCAAAGCTAGCATCAGTATGCCTATTCATGCTACAATATCACCTTAATTTATGGTGTAGAAATACCTTCAAACTAGACAGCACTATCTTAGTCAAAATTGAGAAACTTTTCTTCATAAACATAAGAATTAGAAACTTACTCCTTAAAAATATTGAAATCTTGCATTCTGCATATTCTGATTTTGTTAGATGGGCCGGGGAAACATGTCAAGTGGCCAAGGGCTGGCCAAAGGGCTTTGTTATAAAGTGGGTGTGTGAAACACAATGTAAAATGGGAGATTCCTCTAACTATGACATTTTAATAGCATAAACATTAAATTGTATACTGAGCTCACCTGTCTTAGTTTCTCTGTGTCTGCCTGAGACATGTTCATGGTATTCTGTGTATCCGTTACTCCTGTAGTTGGTGCTGGGCCAGAAACTTGTGAGACTGTGGAAAACTGCTGCCCTTGAGAGCTCATTGGAGAATTTGCAGATGCATTAAAGTTGCCCTCAGATCCAGACCTTTGCTGATCAGCTTCGTGGGCATGCTGACTAGTTCCAAAAGTTTCTGGCTGAGGTCTTGGAGTCATTGGAGGCTGATCATAAGGATCATGTGCTGGGGCTGCTGGAGCATGGCTAAATGATTCTGTTACAGCAGGTCCTGCTGGTCTTGGAGTTTGAGAACATGGATCTGGTGGTCTTACAAAAGTTCCCTGCAGAGCAGTTCCTCTGTTTTGGGATGTCTGCAGGAAAGGATCTCGATTTGGCATTAGTCCTGGTCTTACCGTGGGTCTGTTAAAATTCTCTGGAATCCCTGGCCTTGGAGTTGCTGGTGGCTGAGAATAAGGGTCATTAATAACTGGCCTTGGCGTTCCAGGAGGTTGAGCATATGGATCAGAATGTCTCTGATTTGCTGGAGACTGAACAAATAAATCTGCTGGCTGTGCAGGTCTTGGTGTGGGTGGTTGCTGCATATATGGATCAACAGTGGTGGGTCGAGGTGTTCCTGGAGGTTGGGAATAAGGGTCAGCAGCCGGCCGAGGAGTACCTGGAGATTGGGAATAAGGGTCCTGAGAGGCTGGCCTTGAAATGGGTCCAGACTGAGAGAAAGAGTCACTCTGCTGTCGCATTACCCGGGGCGGATGGGCAAAAGGCTCCTTTATTGCAGGGTGAGGAGTCAGAGGAGGCTGGCTGTATGGATCATTAGACTGATTGTGGGAAAAGCTATCCACTGGCCTTGGTGTCAAAACAGGCCTTTCATATGGATCAACAGCAATGCGTCTTGGTGTTGGTGGCATTGATCCATAAGGATCTTGTGGGGACTGTGGTGGACGCATTGGAGTTTTAAAGGGTCCAGGGCTGCCATCAACAATGGGAGTAGGAGTCAGTGGTGGTCGTGCATATGGATCAGCAGGAGGTATTCTCTGTCTTTGAAATATATCAGTTCTAGAAGCTGGTTTAGTGAATGCATCATTGCTTCCAGTTGTTAAAGGAACTTTCCCTGATTGTTCCATAATTATGGGAGATCTTGGTACCCCCAAAGGTTTGGGGAACTGATCTGCTGCCATTACAGGTCTGGGTGTATCTGGTGGTTTTGCATAGGGGTCATTGCTAACTGGAGATGAAGAACATGAATCTCTGACTGGTGAAGGCCTGCTTCCTGCTGGTTCACTCACTTGAATGGGCCTGGATACAGATGATGGTGGTGGACAGGTATCCATTGGTGTAATAGTACTTCTTCTGACAAAGTTTTGGTTAACAGGTGGTGGCCTAGGTGTTCCCACCATTTTAGCATAAGGATCCATTGGAGAGGGCGGTCTAGAGTTTGTAGTACTTGGAGGAAACATCTGTTGTGACGCAGGCTGAGGCGTCTGTGACTGAGCAAGAGGATCCTGTACTGGCATTCTAGTTGGGGTTGGGGGTGGAGGTGGCGCTTGTGGTTTGAGAAACACATCATCTGAGGATACTGAAGTAGGGGTACCAGGTAGTTGTTGTTTTGTAAATAGGTCTTTGTGGAATGTCTGTTGAGCAGGAGACATATTTCCATTGCCAGTCTGAGGCGTTAAGGGGCTCTGTATCCCACTGTTAGGTGTGTCTGAGCCAGACTGGTTCAGAAGCTGTTGTGAACCAAACTGTTGTTGTTGTTGCTGCTGCTGCTGCTCATTTTTCACTTGCTCAAGTTTTTGTGTGGCTTCAATTTTGGCTTGCTGCTTACTTTTCTGACGCATTTGCTGGTTTAAGATGGGAAGAGAAAAGGTTACATTTATTAGTCCTGAGAACATAAGCAAGGGCATTTTGATGACTGAGCACCAACAAATTAGGATCTTTAGAGACATATGAGAACGGTTAAGAATAATTTAAAAGCTTAAGTACAGTGGAGGCAGAATGCCTGGTCATTTATGAAACTAAATTACATTGGCAAACTCCCCATTGACTGATTGGGGAAAAGTATTTCCCAGATTCCCAGAGGAACAAAGCCGCTTGCCAACCTTCCATACTAAAGAAGTGATGCAGCCTCATTAACAAGCGGTAAAGGGCTTTGGAGTAACAGAAAAGTGCCAGCCTCATTTAAAGTGAGAGTACCCAGGGTGAAGGCCTTTTCTGTGACCTATGACAGAAAAGGGCATACACCATTGCTCTTAGCTGGCCCCACAGAAATAAAGATAATTAATTATGTTAACAATCAACCGAAGTGGTAAAAATAAGTCAAATATTTTTATATACCTTTTCTTCTTATGACCAAAATCTTCACTCTATGCAGAGTGTATGTTATTAATTTATATCTCCTTCCTTGGATAGATTAAAATTGATTTTAATCCATTAAGCACAGCAACTACCAATAAAAAAAATCCCACAATAATAAATGACCAAATATAACACACCTGTCTGAATTTCCACTCCTGCTCATGTTCCGATTCCCTCTGCTTTAAAGGATCTTTAAAGAGGTCTGAGTCGATTCGAGAGCTATGATCAATGCTATCCTGTTGCTGCTGCCTTTTCATGGAGTCATTTGACATCTGCACTTTATTGATGCGCAGAGCAGCTCTATTATCTCTGGCTTTTTGCTGAGAAAAAATAAAAATACAAGTAATTTTTCTTTTTTGATATGTGTAAGTACTGCATCTACCCATTCTTCCTACAAAATCTACAACCAAATTATTTATGTGGTCTGATTTAATCACACACAATCATGAACAAACTAGGTTACTCTCTTGTAACCAGAGCTACTAACTGCAAGTCTATAGTCTTGACAAAGCTGCAGTGTGGGATTTGTGTATGCCAAATCATGTTGGGCAAAAGAGTCAGTAACAATAGAGGCTTTAAATGTAGGTTAGGAGATTCTGTTTATGTGCAGCACAGGGCCAAAGAAATACAAATATACCAATACACATGTGAAATCTTATATTTGTGCGGTCCCAGATTTGAAGAAAACAGGCGGCTCCCAGGTACGATGAATCAACAGAGGTTTATTTGGACTCATTTGGAGAACTTCAGTTACAGGAGAATAAGATGCACTAGTGGACTACATTAAATAGCCTCTATGCATCCCACTGAGTCAGGCTAGCAGTACAAGCATAGGATTGAGGGTTAAGGACAAAGAAAAATTGGACTGCACAATAACAACTCTTCAGATAAGCATTTTCAAGCAATAATGGAGCTTTTAAACTTTGAATGGCTGCTTCAGGAAGTCGCTTCTGGCTGACATTTTGAATCTGGCTCCTTCTGAGTATCAAATCCTGACAGTTGCTTTTTCAGATTTATGTTACAGTTCTCAAATGTATATTGCACCTTTCAGAAATGAATCTTTTTAAAGATTTAAAAAAGCAGTCAAGGATGAGAGCCGCATGGCCATAATGGCAGCTGAATTAATGCCTGCAGCTTCTTACAAAATCCTCAAGTTGGTGTGACATTTTTGCTCCCCTTTTAAAGTGATCGGTACATATTAAAAAGTGATAAGGTAAAGAAAGCAACAGTAAGAGCAGGAAAGCTGGCTTTTGAGCTTCAGTCACTTGGTAGTTTTAATTATCTTATTCAGCATGAAAGCTCTTAGAGGCGGGAACTGTGGTTTCTTCTATGTTGGTAGAGTGTTAATCACATTGATAGTGCACAAATAACAACCATCAGCAGACATTTAGATTGCAAGCTCTTTGGGGAAGAGAGTGTCTCTTACTATGTGTATGTACAGCACCTAGCATATTGATCTTGGTTGGGGCCTCTAGGTAATATAAATAAATAAATGGATGTAGTTTATATTAAGACTGAATGGCTGAGAAAATAGCTTTAGAAACAAGTTCTAAAATTACAGAGGTCTAAAACTGCATCTTCTGGAACCTTAGGGTACGTCTACACTACCCGCTGGATCGGCGGGTAGTGATCGCTCTATCAGGGATAGATTTATCGCGTCTAGTGTAGACACGATAAGTCGATCCCCGATCGCTCTGCCGCAAACTCCTGTACTCCACCGCGGCGAGAGGTGGAAGTGGAGTCGACGGGGGAGCGACAGCAGTCGACCCCGCGCCGTGAGGACGCGAGGTAAGTTGACCTAAGATACGTCGACTTCAGCTACGCTATTCTCATAGCTGAAGTTGCGTATCTTAGGTCAATCCCCCCCAGTGTAGACCAGGCCTTAGTAGTTTTAAAACCAAACACCCCACAGATTAAATGTACAAATGCTAGTTTTAGTTATTGTTACCACATATGGTGCTCTTTCTTGTGAGCTTGCTTTTCTCCACAGTTTAGCAATCTGCTTCACTCTTGTAGTCCAGTCTGCAACCAAAACCAACATATTGTTTTAGTTTGCAGGGTTTTGATGATTTTATAATTCTTCAGACAATTTTTATAAGTAGAAACAGTTAATGCTTTGGTGAAGAAAGGTGCCTAACGGAACTGTTACAAAATTTGTGCCCCTACACAATAAATCACTCCCTTACCTGGGAATTCTTCCTTTAGGTTGGGGAAGTTGATATTTGTGTACAGAACAGGTGCTACTGTTGCCATTTCACCAAGTGCTTCTTCTTTTTCCCACTTCAGAGTGCTTCTTTGAGCATTGGACATTGTATCCCCTTCTCCTTCCATAGGGGGAGCAGATGGTGTCCATGAACTATTAGGATCATTTACCACTGGATTAAATGCTGGGTTCTTATCCCTGACAAATCAAAACAGATGTTTAATTTTTTAATTTTCCTCTCAATATAATATGAAAATTTATTTTATAAACACTCTGTTCACTACTCCAGCCGTTAGTATCATGTCTTTTGAAAAGATTTAAAAGAGCAAAAAAGTTTTAAAACGTATTTAATGTTTCTGTCAAATAATAAACATTTAAAATGTACAGTGGCAAGTATGCTTCTCTGATACCACTCAAGCTAGGCTAACTGTTGAGTAATTCCATATTCTTCAGCTTGATTTACCTGGTATCACTGTACGGTGGTTGTGTAATAGGAGAGAAAGTGCCTAGTCCAGCTCCAGGAGCCAAAGGTGTATGAGGGAGATGGGGGGTAAGTCCAATCAGGCCATTCATAAGTGGTACTCTTGAAAACACACTTTCCCCTGGAAGGCAAAAGTTGAAATGATCAATGTAAAGAACGAGTGTCTGAAGGCTTTCAAGTTGTTCAAGACAAACTTTGGCGAGGAATAGGCCTTTAGTCTAATGAGAAACTACTTATTTGTACATTCTATGGTGCTAGTTGTGAATACATTTATACTTTAAATTAGAAGGTTTCTAACCCTCAGAGGAGTGAGGTTCTAGTTCAGCTTCCAATATCAGTAGAAGGAGGAAGTGGCCTAACTATTTTTAAACTGGAGCTTGATAAGATTATATGACAGGATTAAATGATGGGACTGCCTGTGATAGGAGGGGACTTGATTCGATGACCCAGGAGGTCCCTTTCAGTCCTACATTCCTATGTGCCAACTTTAACCTTTTGGAGAGGAGTTATGAACATATGACATTCCCCACCACCATAAACTTTAGTGAGCCCTTTCCTTTATATCCAATCAGTATGTACAAGTTTCTTATGATTTTGGCAAGTCAAAGGATTCTTTGAGATTTTCCCATCTTAACTCATTTTATATCTCAGGCTAGCCTGTGTTATATTATTCCATCTTACATATATGTATCTTTTGGGGTGGGGAAATAGAAGAGCAATTTTGAGCATTTATTTTTATTTAGTTAGTGATTTGAATATCTGTTAATGCTGCTTGGTTACATATTATTAAATACTTGGAAATGAGTTCATGAAAAATAACCTAAAATTCACCAAAAGGTGCACACAACTCTTCTCTATATGGGTGTGCAGCAGGCCCCAGATCCTTTGTTTATTTGAACATATTTTCTTTTACTGTTGGCAACTGTATCCATGGGGCCTACAATCAGCATCTAGGATCTCCTGCTTCTACAATGGAAGTAACTGGTGGTTGTCCAAATATATAAGGGTGAGGAACACAGTGGGGACAATAGATAACGATAATAGAGAATAATAAAAGCTAAGCCCCTTCAGCTGTAATGTAGCAACTAAGATTGTCTGGTTGGCATCTAGCAAAGACTAGAACATGGCTTACAGACAGCTCTACAGTATCGCAGGCTGCCAACCATTGTGATATTTCTAGCCTTCAAAGTTCTCCCCTAAAGGAGATGATGCCAGATTTTCCATGATGCCAGATAACAGACACGAAGGCACTGCACACAATCTCCTTTCACAATTCTTAAATAAATATTAACCATTTAATTAGGAATCTCCTCTTCAGAGATGGTTGGTATACCAGAGTAAATCTTTCTAACTTATGATTTCTACACTCTTATCAATGAAATAAATAAATCTAGTCAAATGTACCTCAATATTTCAATAAAATATTAAGTCTAGCAATTTTACACCACTATTAAGGCAGAGCATTTTATTTGTATCATTAAAATATTAGTGCAGACATGACACAGGAACAAACTGGCCATGTAATCTATTACCTCTCGTTTGCTTTAAATTATCTCATTTTTAGAACTTCTTGAAGTCTTATATTTTTCTAGAAATTCATCCAGATTAAGAAGCAAATTATTTTTTCCTTTCTTAGGATATCTGGTGGTTCTAGAATTACTCACTACTGAAATCAATTTAGACACTGGAATAGATTTCTGAAGCACAAATACATCATAAGGTTTGAAGGGATAACGTCAATTAGGCATTAACGTGCAATCGCGGGTAAAATGAGGGTCCGGCTGTAGAATCTTGCCTGTATGCTCGGGGTACTGCTGATCGCCATATTTGGGGTCAGGAAGGAATTTTCCTCCAGGGTAGATTGGCAGAGGCCCTGGAGGTTTTTCGCCTTCCTCCGCAGCATAGGGCAGGGGTCGCAGGCTGGAAGATTCTGTTGTGGGTGGGTCAGCTTTTGTGGCCTGCATCATGCGGGAGGTCAGACTAGATGACCATATTGGTCCCTTCTGACCTTAAAGTCTATGAGTCTATAATGGGCTCTCTGCTTGCACCTGAGCTAGTGCCAACTTTACTAGAGATGCTGGCTGATGAGAAAAGAATGCTTTTATAACGATGTGCCTGGATATTATGTAAACTACGGGTTCCCAAACTGTGGGCCGCAACCTAAAAGTGCTGGGTGGTCTGTCGGCAGGGGGAGAGATTGGGGGTAGGGTAGGAGGATGTTGCTTCCCCAAAACTATATACATTGGTGTAGTCGCGGCTGGCGATGACCCTCACCAGGGTCAGAGGAGCCTAGCGTCCCCGGAGGTGACAAGAGGGTGAAGCGGAGCTGCCAGGCAAGGAAAAGGGGTCGGCCAAGAGGTGGCGGCACTCAGGGCGGCTGGAAGGTTTGCATCCATTCCCACTCTGAGCCAGCATGATCTGTGTCTATCAGGACCCCTGGAGTATCAGCCCCGCGGCCCTCCCAGGGACCTGGGCTCAGCACTCCCGCTCTGTTTCCTCCTGGACAACGCTGTGATCAGGACTGTCAGAGGTAACGGCCAGGCCCAGCCTGAGCGCCTGCCTCTGCCCAGCACTTTGGACCCCCAAGCTCCTCCCTTGTTCCTGAGCAGGGGGTGCCTGTGAGGCACGCCAGGGTGCTGGGTGAGTGACTGAGGGCATGGCTGTCAGGTGATGAGCTCCAGGCACTCAGCGGGCTGCTGAGGTGGAGGGTGTCAGCAGGGGCAGGCTGTGGCACCTGCCTGACCCCTTCGCCTTCTTGCTTGCCCTGGTCCCTGCTGAGGCGAGGGGCCAGGCACGCCCCATGGTGTCACTCTCCCTGATGGAACCGTGTTAATAGTGGGCCGAAGTGCATAATGCAGCTGCACAGGTGCGCCTCACGGAACAAAGCTTGGGAACCCCTCATGTAAACAACCCATGAAATACCATTGATGGGGCACTCAGAGTGAAAACCTAGAATTCTAGGATACATATTCCAGCATTTTTTCAGAAAAATCTATCCAAGATAATAGAACTAAATAAAGTAAGCCTGATAACCAGCCTTCTTCTGGATTCATGGCTTGGGAAACAGATTTGATTTGGTTTTGCAACAACAACAAAAAAGGCATCTGTCCCCTCCTTCCCTATAATTGAAATATTGCAAAATTATGCTAGCTCTCTTTTCCTTGTTTGAATAGTGCTACTCAACTTTCTTAAATTAACCTTTTTACAGAAATTCGACTGAATGGCACTGTCACATTTAGACAAAAATGTTATAATTAAGGGGCAGATTAACTCCTTCACCGTGAGAGTGTGCTTAAATGTACTGACAAAGCAATGAGACAAAATGTTATAATAGGAGCCCTGCTTTATTACAGACCACTTACAGTACTATACCATAGTCAGCCGGTGTAACAGCTCCAGTATTTCACAAAAAGTCTGTCTAACAAAAGATCGCTTTTCCTCTCAGATATCAAAATCCATTCACATATGTATCAGACACTCAATTTCAAAATGATTTGTGAAAGAAAGCATACAGAGTATTTACCCTAGCATAGTTTATCATCATATTTATACTATGAAAGATACACAATTGGTTTTGTACAGCCCGCTTTTAAAAGGAACAGAAGACATACCCTGATTGTGTAAAGGCATTAACTGAGGTGGAGGCTGTGGCAAAGGAGTTGGCTGAGTGGTTGCAGGACTCAGTACAGCAGTGAACAAGTCTTCCACATCCTTTCCTCCCAGCTCTGTAAAAATAATATGCATAACTTGGCAGGTACTGTTATATAAACTAAATTTAATAAAAGACAGCAATGCTGAAGAACACATACCTGGAATTTTGTACAGTTTACCAAGAATTGCACCTGGTCAAAGTAAATATAACACAAAATTAGCAATAATTCATTTCACTCTTCTAGATAAAACATAATAAAATTAATTCTGTAATTGTAAGTGCAAAGGCTAATTTTAAAATTACATAGACAGTAATAATAGAAAATAGGAAGCATTTGGTTAAGTATTCTACAAGATCAACATGTAAGACAAACATTTTACCATCTGTGACCATTTTGTCTAGTTCTGGACTGAGAATTCCATCTAATTGTTCTTCACTCAGGGGCCGTGAACTCTGATTGACACTTGGCTGAGGCAGAGAGGAAGGATCATCAGAGATGGGGCCAATATCTAGTCCAGCTGAAGGGGTAAGAATATTAAAGTCAGCTGTAAACAATGAAATCTACTGACACAGGACAAAGGGCATAAAACATTTCCAAAATTATTTTTGGTTACAATTTAGTTGTAAACTAAAGCCATCTGCTAAAATCTAAAAGTTGATTTTCAAGGGAAAATAAGACATCAATAAAAATCAGAAAATATCGGATTTAGATTGCTCCATAGTTTGAGGAAGACATCTAATTTAATTAAATGCTTAGAATTAGACTTTGAACCAAATTTTGTTGTAACGGGACTTCTAAATTTAGTCACTGAATGTTTTCAAACATTTAATGCTCTAAGGCCTGGTCTACACAGGGGGGGAGGGGCGGATTGATCTAAGTTACGCAACTTCAGCTACGTGAATTACGTAGCTGAAGTCGATGTACTTAGATCTACTCACCGCGGTGTCTTCACTGTGGTGAGTCGACTGCTGACGCTCTCCCGTCGACTCTGCCTGTGCCTCTCGCTCCAGTGGAGTACTGGAGTTGATGGGAGAGCGCTTGGCGGTCGATTTATCGCATCTAGACTAGACGCGATAAATCGAACCCCGCTGGATCGATCGCTGCCTGTCGATCCGGCGGGTAGTGTAGACAAGCTCTTAGAGAACTTTTTATTTTGTTCATTTTAAAAACAGGAATTTCCTGCAGCAGGTACATTTAAACCTGACTGAAAGTTACCTTTGATCTTAAGTATCCCCCAAAACTCCCATGATTCCTGCTGTGTTAGATTAAAAATCTACTAAAACACAGTTCATACTAGTAAATATCTGGCATATATTAAAATGGCAGCAGTTTCTACTTTCAAAACAGGGCTAAAATATTCTGCATTAAATTAGAAAATACAATTGTGGGTGTTGAGAAAATACAATTGTTACTTTTTCTGTGACATGTATAATATCCTTTTAAAAGTTAAGAAAATATCTCAGAAGCAACAGACTCTTGGTAATACTGTACACAATTGACTTTAGTATTTGAAAGGTATTGCAGCACCAAATTCCAACTAAGAACCACCTTTAAAATAATATAGCATGCTTCTTCTAGTTATCATAAATCTGTGTTTTATATAGAAGTTTTATGTAAAAGTGATCAATCATCACCAGTGATAAAAAAAAAGACTGATGTTGATCTTTTTATTCATGCTTTATACATTGACATAATTAAGATGTGTTTTTAAGTTAAAAACAAATATATCACTAATACTACTATATGTAATACTGTCAAATATGAAAGAAAGCAAGAAAATGCATAGTTTTGCATTGTGAAACACACAAAAACAGCAAATTTATTTAAAAAATTCAAAAGAAAACTCTCTAGAATTCTATCAAGTGCACAGTGCAGGTTTTGTAAGTTGTGCTTGGCTCAAACAACACAGAAAGATAGCAAAAAATGAAAGCATGGATTAGTTACACAGAGTAACGAAGCACTAACATCTATGCATGCACAAACAGTTCTTTCAGCTGAAACCACTAGGAAAGATGACTACTTCTAACCACGGGTCATCCATTGTTTAGTTTCTTACCAAATGGGGAGGGTGAGTTCTCAACCTGGAAAGTGCATAAATCAAGACCTACAGGACCCAAACCAGATAAAATGGATGATTATAACAAGAGAAAAAAAAACAAAACAAAAAAACCTAAGAGCATACACTGCTGCATGCTGAAAAAGCTACGCAGGTATGATAGACAACAGCAGCTGTTTTTATTCTCTTACAAGCAGCAAAGCAAAGGGCTGAGTAAAATAAAACACTGACAAGTTTTTGTTTTTTTTGTAAAAGAAGAGATAAAAGTCCTTCTGAAATTGGAGTATACTTAAGATATAACAGTTACATAAATATCAAAGCCACACATCACATAACCTGTGAACATAACACATGAAATGTGTCTATAATCAAGAGAACAAAGAAAACAGCCACCAAGGAGCCCTTAAAAGCACATACCTGAATGATCTCCAGACTTTACTAAATCATCAGAAAGTATTCCCAGAATATCATCATCTGTGTTCAAGACCTCTGAAAGGTCAGCCAAAGGGTCATCAGAACTACCTATGTAAGATACAATAAACTAAACATCAATACAACCATGATCCTCACATATTTATTCAATTATTTGTCCAGTGATTTACATGGATTTAGCAATTTCCTAAATTTAGTAAATGTAATGAATGAGCATGTTGTAAGGGAGACTGGATGATTTTATGAAAAAACATATATGGAGAATTTCTAAAAAAAGAGAGAGAAAACAATAATCCCACAATTTTAAACAAGTAAACCAACTCTAACTTTGTATATCATAATATGGAAGATTGTCTTAGGTAACCACACTGCACATAAGTACAAGGAGAAAATAAAGCAGTCAGGATGGGGAAAAAATTCTGTTTTATGAGAGTGATTTTCTTATTAATTATATTTTTGAGGGAACATCACATTTGAAGTTTTTCTTCAGCTATATTTATTCTACCTGGCAAATATCAATTGTATTGCCAACTCAAAGTGTCAAAAAATTATGACTGGTTTAAAATTCACGACATTTAACAAAACAAAAACAATGTGGTTTTTTTTATTTGCCTTCTATTTTTTAAACCCTTAGGGTACACTTGGAATGCATTTTCAAGCTTTTCTCTGCAAACTATGAAGGTAAGAAACGCACACTTTTTTTTTTTTTTAATTTAAGCTTTCTTTCAAAATAACATGACTCCAGGATCTAAGGCTTTAAAAAGAAACACCCAATATCGCAAGATTCACAATAAAATTGCAATAGCTGGCAGCACTGAAAATATTAAAGAAAGATTAAATTTAAATTTTTACTACCGATGGGGAAGTTATGTTCACAAGTATCTTCACACACTGCAATTTATAATCATCTGGCTACCACGGCATTTAGTTCACAGTAATAATTATTTATTTAAGGCTCAGTCCCGGAAATATGCATTTGTGAATAAAGTTACGAACATATGTACATGTTTGCAGGATCAGATCCTACCTCTAGCCTGGAATGAACGTTTGGGAAGTGTCCACCCTAGTCTTAACTTCAGGTAGTTTACATGTTTGTAAACAAATTGATAATTAACTCTAGGTAAAAATATCTGTAGATAAACGCTTGAGCACAAATCACTGAATATCATGAAGCATTCCAATAGGATGAGTTTGACAAATAAACCAGAATAATTTAGAAAGGCTATCAGGAAAAGTAAAGATTACTGAAACCACCCGGAGAAGTACCTAAGGAGTAAAATATGAAGAGTAGACAGTAACATGGACAGAGATGGAGGCAAGTGAAGGTGGGCAGGAGAAAGAGGGACAGCAGTAAGACACAGACTAGACACACCACTAGAATGACAGAAACTAGAAATGGGAAAGATGTCTACATTGCAGCATTTCTAGTTCTATTCAGTCTAGTTTAACCTGGCTCAAGGGGTTGTGCTTCCAGAACTTCTTCTGTGAGGCTACGCCACAGTCTTCAACACCTCACATAACCTGAAGGTTTTTTCAGCTGTTTAGATTAAGTTTTCCTTTCTCTAACTTGAATCCCACTACTCCTATAGGTTCTTCCCTGAACCATGCTAAAAATCAGAGTAGATGGCACACTAGACCTGACCCTCTTTGTATAATCACTTACACTCATGCAAAGTAGCTGTAACATAGTACTGTTTTCATTGGGTAATGTTTTACGCTTCAAGCTCACTTTGCAATTTATAGGACAATATATCAGAGGAGGATGGCTAATAGATTGAGCTACATTATTGTGCATAGAGAACAGGGACTAATTATAATGAGGGAAGTACTTCAAGTGCCTCAGAAATGTGTCAGTTGTGGATAGTTTTTTATTTAGTCAGTGTATCTGGTGCTACAAAAGACTATGGAATGTAAGTACAGTACTGTGAACAAAAGTTGATTCTGCTTTTGTGATAAAATTTTGCCTTTTGCATATTAACTTTTGCATTTTGGTGCCAGTACACTAATCATGCAAATGGTTGGGTAATTTATGTATCACCACAAAGTGATGCTGATGACATAAGATGGCTTGCTAGCTTGTTAGCTGGCTAGCTAAAAGGATTAGATGCAGTCAACGCTTGGCTTTTATGAAATTCCACCCAAGTATGCATACCTGGCCTCTGGCAGAGTTATTGAAGCAGGAAAAAAAAGCCTCCTAATGTAGCAAACACCCAGGCAGAATTAGCACCCTTCAGTTCTTCTGCAATATTTTTCCTATGCTGTGGCAGTTTTCCCTATAGGCTTCAATAAAGCTACCTGGGCACAGTCCTTAATACTTTAAGCACCTTTTAATTAAAACAAAAATCTTAATCTAAGTAGTTAGAAATGGCTCCGGGTGAAAAGATATAACTGAACAGAGCTTACTACTTAGACTGCCTCTCTGTTGGCCAGCTCTGTTCCTGTTGTGTTCACTGTCACTTTAAAAAAAAAAAAAAAAAAAAGCTATCTTCCTATTTGTTCTAAAAATTTTTTATTTTTTTTATTTTTATTACATTGAATGTGTGTTAAGTCTTAGCTTGGAAACTGCTAAGTTGCTTTGGTCAGCTGCTTCAGATCAGAGCCAAAGGCTTGACCACTTGTCACTTCCCTTGGCCGTTTTGGATTGGAGATGAAAACTAATGCCAAGCAAAAAGGAAAAATGACTTACCTACATTTCTGGGTTCCTGGATGAACACAGTTATATTGCTACCTTGTGGACTTCATTCCTCTGGTGCATTTATTTGTTTTTGTTTATTTAAATTCAAATAATAAAGATGCCTATCTAAGGCTCTAGGCTGTCTCACATAATTAATTACACAATACATAAAATTGAATTAAATCTCAGCAGCATTAAAATCAGTTCCAGTGGAACTGGGCCAACCACCTGCCTTAATCATTATCTGGGAAGCATACCCTCAGCCATCTCCAGAGACCATATCAAACAGATGTCTTTTGTAGCATGCCCAAATAGTCACCAAACAGGGGATATTTCAGACCAAAGGAGGGTAAGAGAGGTTGGAGGGGGGAGGGGGAGGAGGGAAGGAGAACAAGTTCCAGAGTCCCAGAGCCCTCACGGAGAATGTCCTACCAGCTGTCCCTCTCTTTTATAACAAGAGGGATCCAGCTCAGGTAACCCTGTTAACTGCAGCAGTGGCAGTATGGCCTGGCAAGAGAGAGAACCCCCCAGGGAGGCTGATCCCAGGCCATTTAGGGCTTTATAGGTCACAATCAACACTTTGAACTCCACCAATGAGCAGCAAGTGCATATCCTGGAGCTCTGGGGTCATGTGATCCCAGTATGATGCCCTGCTCAGTTATTGAACTGCTGCATTCTGCACCAGCTTCAGTCTCTGAATGGTTTTAAGGTGTGGCTGTGACAGTCTGTACCCTATATTCACCCCTTTTACACGACTATGATAAATCTGGTATAAAGTATGCCTTGTAATATCATTTGAAAACTTGTAATTTGCTGATCATATGTCCTGGTAAAATATGTGTGGCAACACTGCATGTAAAGTTAAAAGATTCCACTGTAAAGTATTATTAAGACATGTCCCAGTCTGGGGGAAGCAGCCACAAACCATTCCCCAGAGACAAAAGGCTAGCCAACGCCTCAACCAGGTGTCAATAAAATCAAATGGACCATCGCCTGGTTAAATGTCAATTTTTTGGCAGGAAAAAGGACGTGGGTGAAAATCTGTATCTTCACAAAGAAAGAGGAGGGGGTTCCCATCCACACAGACTTTATGTCTTCTGAACCTGAGCTGGAGATGATTCTTGAAGAAGAGGAAGAACTATGAGAGGATCGAGTAGGCACCCCAAATAATTCCTCCTTTTCTCTCTACCCACAGCACCCACAACACCTGAAGAACAGAGGAAACAACTTTGGATTGGGGGAGACTCCTGACTGAAAGGAATTCAGCCAGTAAGACTGCTGTAACTTGTGGTGAGAGAGACCTTTGCTTTGAATTCACTTAGTTTGTTAAGTTAGGTATTAGTTGTGTTTTACTTTTATTTTCTTGTAACCAATTCTGACTTTGATGCCTCATTACTGGTAATCACTTAAAATCTATCTTTTGTAATTAATAAACTTGTTTTGTTTTTATCTAAACTAGTGTGTTTGGATTGAAGTGTTTGGGAAGTTCCCTTTGGGATAACAGGATTTGTGCATATCATTTTCTATTAATAAAATGATGGACTTTATATGAATTTGTATTGTCCAGGAGAGAGCTGGGCAGTACAAAACGTACATTTCTAGGGGGAAGTCTGGGGCTGGGAATTTGTTGGTGTTGCTCTGCAGTGTAATTCATGGGTGGCTGGCTACAGCACTCATAGACCATTTCTTTTGGCCCAATCCTCTAATTTGTCTAGGTCCCTCTATATCCTATCCCTACCCTCCAGCGTATCCTCCACTCTTCCCAGTTTAGTGTCATCTGCAGACTTGTTGAGGGTGCAGTCCACGCCATCCTCCAGATCATTAATGAAGATATTGAACAAAACCGGCCCCAGGACCGACCCTTGGGGCACTCCGCTTGATACCGGCTGCCAACTAGACATGGAGCCATTGATCACTACCCGTTGAGCCCAACGATCTAGCCAGCTTTCTATCCACCTTATAGTCCATTCATCCAGCCCATACTTCTTTAAACTTGCTGGCAAGAATACTGTGGGAGACCGTATCAAAAGCTTTGCTAAAGTCAAGGAATAACATGTCCACTGCTTTCCCGTCATCCACAGAGCCAGTTATCTCATCATAGAAGGCAATTAGGTTAGTCAGGCATGACTTGCCCTTGGTGAATCCATGCTGACTGTTCCTGATCACTTTCCTCTCCTCGAAGTGTTTCAGAGTTGATTCCTTGAGGAGCTGCTCCATGATTTTTCCAGGGACTGAGGTGAGGCTGACTGGCCTGTAGTTCCCTGGATCCTTCTCCTTCCCTTTTTTAGAGATGGGCACTAGATTAGCCTTTTTCCAGTCATCCAGAACCTCCCCCGATTGCCATGAGTTTTCAAAGATAATGGCCAATGGCTCTGCAATCACATCCGCCAACTCCTTTAGCACACTCGGATGCAGCGCATCCGGCCCCACGGACTTGTGCTCGTCCAGCTTTTCTAAATAGTCCTGAAACACTTCTTTCTCCACAGAGAGCTGGTCACCTCCTCCCCATGCTGTGCTGCCCAGTGCAGTAGTCTGGGAGCTGATCTTATTCGTGAAGACAGAGGCAAAAAAAGCATTGAGTACATTATCTTTTTCCACATCCTCTGTCACTGGGTTGCCTCCCTCATTCAGTAAGGGGCCCACACTTTCCTTGACCTTCTTAATGTTGCTAATATACCTGAAGAAACCCTTCTTGTTACTCTTAACATCTATAGGTCTATAGCCAGACTGACAAAGGGTCAAGGAGATGAAAGTCTTCCAGATACTGTGAGAGCTGTCTCTCCACAACCTTCTCCACAATCTTAGTCAAAAAGGGAAAGATGTGATATTGGTTGATAATTAGAAAGATTGCAGTGTCCAGTAATGACTTCTTGAGCAAAAGTAGTACTAATGCTTCCTCCAAGAGAGATATTGACAACCTCCACAAGTAAGTATTTCCTCTCTGGCCTTCATCAGCCAGGAAGAATAGGGATCCAAAGCAAAGGCTGAGGGACAAAATTCTCCCAACACCTCTAGTACCTCAGGGAACATTACTGGCTGAAATTCCAGGAGTGAAGACAAGGCCCTTGTTCCCTCAAGACCTTGTTTTATCACCCCAGAAACAGATAGCCCATCCCTAATCTGATCAATATTGTCCACAAAAGAGCAAAACAATTTCCTTACAATGGGAGGGACTCAGACTAGCTACCGAGCTGAGACAGTCCAGATTTACCAGACTATCTACCATCTGAAATAAATCTGCTGTTCAAGATTTTGCAGATGCTATCGTGGAGGGAAAGAACTGTTTCTTGGCCGCACACACAACCATAGCACAAGAGTTTATAAAAAAATCTTTATGCTGAAACCAATCAGGCTAGGCACGGGACTTCCATCACTGGCACTCCAGCCATCTCATGGTGTATAACAAGATGGAATATGCACAAGTCATAGTTCTGACTCACTGAAATCTCAACAGCAGGATGGATACATCTGCTGACTTGGCATTCCTATAGATCTATAGTGGCTGCTGATAATTATTGTTATACTTATGTTTACAGAAGTTTAAACTAAGCCTACCTGGTTCTCTGTTGCTCAGAATTTACTCTTTGAAACATTTTTGTTTTGGAGTGAACTTTTCCAAATTTTGTCTCAGTTTATACATTTTTTTTTGTTTTGTTTTAAAGTTCCTGGGCTCTCAGGCTTTGTGTCCCAAAATGGATTGAGACTTCTAGAGTCCAGAAAATCAGAAAGAGGTGCATGAGGAATGAGTCTTCTAACCCCTCTTCCTGGGGAACAGGTCTCCAAGGCCCTCTGGTTAGTAAGGTACCAAGGAATAAGCACTGGCTACATGGTCATAGAGGAGAGTGGATGCAAAAGCTGCTCCCTGGCTGTTATTTTGGAGATACTAGGGTTATTCATGTAACACTGCACCATGCCCCTGTGAAATGCACATATATTAATGGGGAATGAGAGAACATACTTTAATAATTAAAAAACTAGGTACCTGTACCAGCAGGAGTAAAGTATGGAATTGTGTGGTTTTATATTTTCCCCTACCATTTCCTATTTTGTTTTTCCTCACAAGCTTTAAAAAACAGGAAATTAAATGCATAACACGACATTAAGGCAGCACTAAGGCTGCACAGTTCAAAACTTCTACCCCATTGGCTTAATATGTTAGTGCTTATGGCCTCAGTCCTGCAAGCAGATGCACCAGCATGGAGCTTTGTTTGCATCCATGGAGAGTTTCAATGGAACTCCTTATGGGTAAAAAGATCTGTGCGAGTGCATCTACTTGCAGAGTTGGGACTTATACAATGTAGACTAGAAAACATGCAGTGGGGACTGTGATAACATTACTCTAAGGTTCTTAATCTTTGCATTCCTTGATTCTTGTGATTTTAATTGTGCAACATTAAAGTTGTACCTTTTGAGTTTAACTACCGTTTTCAATGGGCAACAAGACAGCTAAGTAATTTTCTCTTTTGCAAAGGTAAAAGTTATAATAGATGTCCATTCTGTGCACATTCAAAAACGCCAGGAATATGTGGGTAAAAAATTATTGGGTAATAGTACAAAAAACTATTTACAGTAAGGATCAGACAAGCTATGAGTCACAAAATAACCATACAGCGTAATATAAAGTGTTAAAATACATAATGTAGAGGGATAAGATACCTCTAAACACACAGCACATACCTATGAGACATTGAGAAAAAGAATTCTTGAAGTAGCAGGACAGTTGGGAAAAAGAGAGATTGCTCCCTCGAGCGAAGCTGGCCTTTCAGCAGCACTTTGTGGCGCTCCAGCCATGTTCAAGACTCACTATCCATCAAGTTAAAATAACATTCCCAGTTTAGCTTTTGCAGTAGAAAGTGAGAGTCGAAAGCTGCCTTTTGGCTACAAACTGCACCCTGAAAGAGCATTCAGGCTCATGGGGGACAATATAAAGCAAAAAGAATCCCCAAAAGTCTGAGGAGCTGGGAACCTAAAATAATCAATACTAAAAATTAGACAATAATAACTTTAAAATAAATATTCACCAGTACAAAGAACAGGTTTTTAATGTTGTCTTTCCAATTAGTCTACCTTAGCCTTCCATCATGAAGGATTTGTCTTCCTAAAACAGGATACACCTTCTACCCTGTTTCTAAGTGTTTTGAAAACATGCAAATTAAAATCAAGGGGTCTTATTAGAACATGTATAAGGCAAGTCAGTGGAAGGCCTGCAGCCGTGTATTAGTGACTCCAGAATGAACACCCAATATAACCAATATAATGTTAACTAGTCTTGTAATATTAAAATAAAGAATGTTAGAAAGTGTATATGTTAAAAATGAAAACACAAAAGCATGGGAAAGCTCCTATAACAACAAAACCAAACATGACTGAATTATCACTAACTTTAGCTTGGTATACCTTGAGCTCCCAGTTTTGCTTGAGCTGGAGTAGAGGCTGAACTAAGCAGTGGGTCGGAAGATGGATCCAGAAAATTGGTGGTCTGATTAGTTTTACATGACATCAGAAGTGATTCTTCAGATACATTTTCTAGGCTCATCTTACTTTGTCTACTGGTATCTAGGAGATCTTTTCCAAAGAAAGCTTCCTATAATGAAGACAAACATACATTAAAGTCAGTCTATTTAGGAAAATTTGTATATCTATCTGTCTACATGAGAAAGTTTTACTAGTTATACCAATATAGTTGTATAGCATCCGTATGGACTCTATTATATTGGTATAAGAGTGTCCACCCTGGAAGGTGAGGGGAGGCGTGTGTGTGTCACTGGTGGAGGGTGGTAGTGGTTACACTGGTATAACCACATCAGTTTAAATTCACATCTTAGGTTATACAGGAAAAAAACAAACCAAAAACTTTCCTTAGGTACCAACATAGCCCTGTGGTATCTGAGCACAACACAATCTTTCATGTATTTATCCTCACACAAACATCACTGTGACGCAAGGAAATGACTTGACCAAAGCCACACAAGAAGTCTGTGGCAGAGTAGGGAACTGAACTTGGGTCTCCTGATTCCCAGGCTAGTGCTCTAACCACTGACCATCCATCTGTCCTGAATGGTTATCAATTAGCAGAAATCACCATATTGTGGAGCTGCAACAACACAAAACCTCTTTCTTCATGGAGCATAACATTGCCATTTTCATTAGCAGACTGACATACACTGTATAATAGCTGTCATTCACTTGCAGCTGACTCATGAAAAGTATATCAGGAACCCACTGACTAGTCAACAGACTACACAATCTTCAAACCAATTTGCCAGTTGCAGTATTGTTAATTTATTTATTGCCACCTCCTCATTTGGCCCTAGAAACCCATATCATTTTAAGGTCTAATTGTTAGAAATGCAATTAAAATTATTTTTAAATTTCAGTTATTCTCTGCTTTAATGAAGTCAGAACCTACACACGAGCTAAAGAACTATTCTGTTTCACAAGAATCAAATTAAATAAATAAATAAAAAATCCCTGCTAGTAAGAGGAAGTCTTAATTCATGGATTTTCTCTTCCCCCCACACCCATGAATACAGAGTATTTTTTCCCATCAAATAATATTCTGTGATCTTTCTGTAAAGAAAATGTAATAATATCAAGGAGAAATGAGAAGACCTGACTAAGGCTTTTGACAGTATTCAATATATGCAAGTATGCAAATTGAAGGTGTAGTGTTTCAGTGTGTTGGGAGGAAAAAAATACAGAATGTAATGTGTGTCTCATTGCTCAATAGCAAGCAAGCGACTGGAAGACGGAGAGCAGGGCTGGCTCCAGGCACCAGCTCAGCAAGCAGGTGCTTGGGGCGGCCAACGGAGAGGGGCCGCATGTCCGGCTCTTCGGCGGCAAATCCCTCACTCCCTCTCGGAGCGAAGGACCTGCCGCCGAATTGCTGCTGAAGAATGAAGCGATCGCGGCTTCTTTTTTTTTTTTTTTTTTTTGCTGCTTGGGGAGGCAAAAACCCTGGAGCCGGCCCTGACGGAGAGATAGTTGCCCAAGCTTGTGAAAGCCTTGTATTTAATGTGACAGCATTTTTCTGTCTGTCTGCATGTAACTCAACAACTTCGAAATTAAATACTGCATCCTGCCAATTCCAAAGTTTCACAGGGCACATTCTAGGCATCAATGGCCAGAATCCTTTTGATGGGAAAATCAGGGGAAAAACTGTTTGGGACAGTTAGAGCTTCCAAGCACCTCTGCAATTGTCTATAGATCAATCAGCTAGTTGATGGCACCCATTAACACCTTCCAGCACAATACCCATCTCATCTCTGTCTACCATTCCAATAGAGTGTAACATGTTCACACCCTGAATGACTTATCTCCCAGACTATGCTCTTGAATGAATATATATTGAATGAACTCACACAGAAAAATGATAAAAGACAAAAACACCATATTCCCTGTGGGTAAACACTTTCCACAAATATCAGGGGGTAGCCATGTTAGTCTGTATCTACAAAAACAACAAGGAGTCTGGTGGCACCTTAAAGACTAACAGATTTATTTGGGCATAAGCTTTCGTGGGTAAAAACCTCACTTCTTCGGATGCATAGGAAGAAGTGAGGTTTTTACCCATGAAAGCTTATGCCCAAATAAATCTGTTAGTCTTTAAGGTGCCACCAGACTCCTTGTTACTTTCCACAAAGCCATCACTCTACATCTGACCTCTCAGACCTCATCCTCAAAGAAACCTGCATAACACCTTCAACAGACAAGCCTCAGAACGTAAATTCATAACTTTTCTAGACCCTAAAAATCATTAAGAGAGACACTGGATTTATGGTTTATTACAACAATCTATAACCCACTAGCCCCCTTTCGCCCATCTCTTCCCTCCTATGACTGGAGAGGTGATAACGGGCCACTTCATTTTGAATGGTCCCTTGAAATATGGGTTAACTACTTATGCTAAACAATCCATTCCACCTTGCATTTAGCTATGACACTCCAAGTACATTTCCCAGACCTGAAGAAGAGCTCTATGTAAGCTTGAAAGCTCCTCTCTCTCTCTCTCTCTCCCCCCACAACAGAAGTTGGTCCATTAAAAAGATATTACTTCTTTCTCATCACCCAGACAGAAAGAATAATGGGGGGTTGAGGGGGAAGAGGAAGGAAGGGTATGGGGCAACGGGGGCTTGAACACAGCTCATGTCATGGGGAGGGGAAGATTGGGGGACCCTGGCATGGGGCAGAGGGGGATGGGTGCAACACACAGAACACCTATCAGAAGGGAAAGGCGGGAAGGGGGAGGGCACATAGAGCTGTTGGCATGGGGTGTGTGGAAGAGGGGACCCTCACATGTGGCAGAGTGGGCAATGGGGGACACAGAGATGTCCAGGCATGAGGGAGGGGTGGGGGAAGTTGCACAGAGTCTTTAAAATAGAGGGAGATGGGAGGGTGGTACACAGGGAGCTTGTGGGAGGGGGAATGAAGGAATGCAGGGAGTCCCCAGTGTGTACAACCTCACTACAGAAGCTACAAAGAATAGCTTTTATTATATATTCCTTATGCAAAAGCCATGTCAACTGAGTGATAAATTAGATATCAGAAAGCAAACATTTATACTTTAACTATATTAGCAGTTTATTCAACACATGCAAACATTAGTTTTAAATAGCACATAATGGATAGCAAGGACTGTACCTGCAAGTATGCAGGGAAGGTTTCTTCAAGTTTATTTTTCTTTTTCCTGTAACGCTTTTTTATTTTCTCAGTATTTTCAGAAACAGGAGTAGACTCATCAACTGGTGTATCTGGCAGCTGTTCAGTCCAACCTTAAAACAACATTCATGCACAAATACATTAAAATTCTCTTGATCTCTCTGGCCCACTATACACATCTGATGTTTATTATTTAAGAGGGACAATATGTACTATGCAGCCTAACTCTCTGAAGTACAGTTCTACTCTGAAAAGGGTCTCTGTAAAAATGGTATTCTGGGGTTGATTACGTGTTTGTCATCTCTCAATTTCCATACTGAATTTGCTGATTCAAAACTAAACATAATTAAATAAAGCTGAGAAGTGACAATTCTGTTAATGACCTTGCCTACACTTGTGGTGGAGAGTAGGGTGCATGTAGTTATATGCTGCATGCACACTCACTGTGGTGTGTAGCTACATGTGGCAGTGAAAGGCTCTGGCAGGGTGGAGGCTGTGGGCTTTGGCTCCAGGGATCCTTTCCTCACTGCTTCTCCCTGCCAGAGCGTTTCCTACTTGCCAGAGTTTTTCCACTGTGGGGCAGAAAGGCTCCAGCAGCTGGGAGGCAGCAGGACTCTATACTGCTAAAAATAGCAGTATAGATGGGGAGAGTCATTTCTTGGGCATGTAGACAGCCATGCAGGCTACATACTCTGGGGTTCAGGCATGTAGGGCACTCTAGTCTACTCACATAAGCAGTGCCTCACCATCTACACTGCTACTTATATGCAGGCTGGCTGGGCGTGCAGAGTCTGCACTCTGTATACCGTCATAAGTGTAGACCTACCAAATGACACATAAGCCAGAAAAGTGTCAAGCTCAGTTCTCTTAGTTGTGCTAATTTGGCAATGGTAACACAGTAAGAAATCAAGCAGCGCTGACCTGGAATGCATGCAGGGAACAGGTCCATTGCAAAAGGAGGTGCCATTTTTACACAGTCACTTTTCTGACCATAACTATTCATAGATCTTAGAAAAAGAAGAGACTTCCTAAAACCTCTTCGGGTATGTCTACACAGCAAAGAAAAAAACAGGCCTGGCCTGTGTCAGATGACTGGGGCTCACGGGGCTTGGGCTGTTTCATTGCTGCGTAGACTTCCGGGTAGGACCCTGTGGGGTGGGAGAGTCCCAGAGCCCGGGCTCCAGCCCGACCCTGGAAGTCTACACGGCAATGAAAAACCCCATGGCCTGAGCCCCGCAAGCCCGAGTTGGCTGGCACGTACTTTTCTTTCCTTTGTAGACATCTCCTTAGACCAGCCTCCTACATACGAATAGAAGTAGTTGTAACTCCATTCCGCAAAGGGGTTTATCCTCCCCTGGATGTGTGTTTAACTCCCATTAGTGTGCTTCCATAATTTGTTGGAAATAAAGTGTACTAACGCTTCCTTTCTCTGCTAACTGTTCCAGAATTTTGTGGTGAAATTTGTGGAATCAGGTCCAGATAATTTACCTGCCTATTATTCTGAAGCGCTTCTTCTCTTGCCTCTTATCTATCTCTAGGGCAGGCTTTTTCCTGTAATCTATGCTACTTAATTTATTTTTTGAATACCTTCATAGCTCTGTGCTGAAGTCTCTACTAAAAACACACAGAGGACCTTGAAGCAATCAAAATATTTTCTGAATCATTCAGCTATTGTATTCCAAAGAGGCAATAATTATTTTTGTAACAAACACAAAGATTTTTCTGCAAAACATTGCAGAATAACAAATCTCCCATTGAATTGTTTATTTAGACAAAGAAGTGGAGTCACTGCAACTAACTGAAATACTTTAAAAAAGAATGTTTTGCACTTGTGAGGTGCCCCGCCTAATTGCAGGAAGCTACTTAGGAAAAATCACTGAACCAGCTACATTGTTAGATAAGAAAATGTGTTCTACTGTACTGTAGATGCACTGCTAACAAAACCGCTACAGCCAAACCCTGTAGTTATGTCTTAGTGTTGTACAGTCATGGTTTATGGATTTATGACAAATTTTGAACTCTTAAGATAATGACATGAGAGAGAGTCTCTCGGAAGGCAGTAAGAAGAGTCTATCCTACGAGTGAGCTTACCAGCCAAGGAAGTTACCAGAAGTTATTCTGCCAACCCCCCGGGGCCTTCTCTCCCATTCGTATGGTCTCGCCAACATCACCACTGTTTTTATGCTATTTCTCTGCAGTTTAGTTGTCTAAATCCTGTATTGTTCCCCAATTCTGTACTGCCTGAATTATTCTGCTTCTCTCTTCCACTGCTATGGATTTTTATCATCCTCTGTCTTATATTCCTCTTACATTGAATTGTCTCTCTGTGTTTTTGTACGGTCTCTACCTCTTTGTATTCTCTCTCTCTCCTTTCCTGCTCTTGTTTAACTCTCCATGCCCTGTGCTGTTCTGCTGTACCGCTTACTCTGAGCAGACTGAAATTTACTAATACCCTGATCTCAAAATTGCTTGAGTGTGTTTTTGCTGCCAGCACACAAGAGGGAATGAAACAGGAGAGTGCACCAAATGACAAGCCAAGAGATCAGCATTGGAGACTAAGGCCAGGTCTGCACTACATGCTTACTTAGGTATAACTATGTTGTTCAAGAGTGAAAAATCCACACCCCAAGCAACGTAGTTATCCCGACCGTAGGCCCCCTGTGTAGACAGCACTACGTCGTCTGGAGAAGCTCTCCCACTGATATAGCTACTGCCTCTCATGGAGAGCTCTCTCCCGTCAGCTTAGAGCTTCTTCACCAGAAGCGCTGCAGCTGTGCTGATGCAAGTTTGTAGTGTAGACCTGCCCTAAGGGCCAGAATCTCAGCTGGTATAAACCTGCATGACACCATTGACCTTAATTCAGCTATGCCGATTTAAACTACCTGAGGATCTGTCTCAGTATTCCAAAACTGATTTTTCCTAACAAGTAAATGTGCATCACACACATAGACCCCCACCCCTGTCATTATCATATATGCATAACTTAGAATCATAGGGTTAGGAGGGACTGCAAGGGTCATCTAGTCTAACACCCTGCCAAGATGCAGGATTTGCTGCATCTAAACAGATGGCTATCCAGCCTCCCTTTGAAAACATCCAGTGAAGTTTCCACAACCTCCCTAGGCAGTCAACCAAAAATTGCAGTTGCTTTTTTTGCAACAGCATCATATTGTTCTCACTTTGAGGTTGTGATCTATCACCATTCCCAAATCCTTCTCGGCTGCCAAGTCAGTTTTCCCGCATTCTGTATTTGTGCATTTGTTTTTTCTTTCCTACCTGTAGCACTTTACACTTGTCTTTACTGAATTTCATTTTGTTGTCTATAGCCCAGTTCTCCAATTTTTCAAGACCCCTCTGAGTTTTAGCTTTATCCTCCACAGTGTTGGCAACCCCTCTCCCCCCCCGCCCCAGCTTTCTGTCATCTGCAAATTTGATCAGTATGCTCTCTATTCCTACATCCAGGTCATTAATAGAGATGTTAAACACCACCAGACACAGCCCGCATTTCTCCAATTTACTTATCAGAATGTCACATGGGACTAAAGCCTTGCTGAAGTCCACCCTTCTTTTCCACTCCCATTTTTGGCATATCCTCACTATTATTTTTGGCAAGTTCATCACTTAGGCCATGTTGCTCAGGGGTGTGAAAAATCTACCCCCCTGTGTAACGTAGGAATGCCGACCTAGCCTCCGGTGCAGACAGCCTAGGTACCACATCTTGGGGAAGTGGATTAACTACAGCGCCGGGAGAACCCCTCCCACTGCTGTAGTGAGTGGCTACACTGAAGTGATACAGCGGTGCAGCTGCAGTTGTGCCACTGTAGTGCTTCTACTAAGGCCACAGCCTTAGGGCTAGTCTACGCTGGCAATGTTTTAAGGTGGCTTGTGTAGTCGCGGCAGAGCACTGGGAGAGAGCTCTCCCAGCACTCTAAAAAAACCACCTCCACAAGGGGAATAGCTCCCAGCGCTAGGGCACGGTCTATCCTGGCACTTTACAGCACTGAAACTTGCTGCGCTCGGGGGGTGTTTTTTCACACCCCTGAGCAAGGAAGTTGCAGCGCTGTAAAGTGCCAGGGTAGACAAGCCGTGAGGATCAGGTTCTAATACTCAATTTGTAGAAGTTTAGCACCTGTGCTCCACAACAGTCACACTGACTTCAGTTCAAGGGCTATATTATATATCGTTTAATACTTAAGGGTCAGTGGTTCGTAACCTTTCCAGACTACCGTATGCCTTCCAGGAGTCTGATTTGTCAAGTTTCACCTCACTTTAAAACTACTTGCTTTACAAAATCAGACATAAAAATACAAAAGTGTCACAGCACACTATTATTGAAAAATTGCTTACTTCCTCTTTTTTACCATATAATTATAAAATAAATTAACTGGAATATAAATATTGTACTTACATTTCAGTGTTTAGTATATAGAGCAGTATAAACAAGTCAGTGTCTCTGTTAAATTTTAGTTTGTACTGACTTCACTAGTTGTAAAACTAAGCAAATATCTAGATGGGCTGATGTACCCCCTGGAAGACCTCTGCGTACCCCTGGATGAGAATTACTGGGCTAGATTATACAGCCCTTTCTCACATTAGTGAAGAGTTACTCAAGTTCTACAGTCCATGTATTTATACAAAAAATCCACCCTTAGAAAAGAAGGTATCCCAACCACAGAAAGGGTCTGGAAAAGTGTTTATGATATGCAAACAGATGCAAATACCATACTTTCTTATAAACATATCAATGACAGATGCAACCGTTAAATGAATAAAATTAGGATAATTAACCCCCTTCCACACACACTTATTGTTTTAGGGTCTCATTTATTCTCATGGTATAATCAGTTTTTTTGATTAGCCAGGTTGTTGAGTGCCCTTTGTCAGGCACTGCTGATAAGGTGTGAAAAAATGACCTATCAAACTACAGAAGTGCCACCTAAATGCAGTTAGCACCTCGTCAGGTGTTAAAGCAATGTCTGAAGGTTACAAAAGAGGAGCCCATATGCTACAGCAGGGGTTGGCAACCTTTCAGAAGTGGTGTGCTAAATCTTCATTTATTCACTCTAATTTAAGGTTTCACGTGCCAGTAATACATTTTAATGTTTTTTATAAGATCTCTTTCTATAAGTTTATAATATATAACTAAACTATTGTATGTAAAGTAAATAAGTTTTTTAAAATGTTTAAGAAACTTCATTTAAAATTAAATTAAAATGCTGAGCCCCCCAGACCTGTGGCCAGGACCCGGGCAGTGTGAGTGCCACTGAAAATCAGCTTGCGTGCCACCTTCGGCACATGTGCCATAGGTTGCCTACCCCTGTGCTACAGTATGTAAGGAACAGGCAAAGGAAGTTTTTCACAGCAGGCTGAGCAGACATCCTATTTCAAACTAAAAATATTTACAAAGCAGACACTCATGGTATAGCTACATTGCTTAGGGGTGTGAAAAATCCACCCCCCCGAGTGACGTAGCTATTCCGACCTAACCCCTGGGGCAGACCAGTGCTAGGTTGATGGAAGAGGTGGATTACCAATGCCAATGGGAGAAGCCCTCCTCTTGGTGGTAGGTAGCATCTACATGGAAGCACTACAACAGCGCAGCTGCACCACCGCAGCGTTTTAAATGTAAACGTACCCTTACGTGTAATACAAATGTTATACAAACAAATGGAACCATTTCAAGGTAGGGGGTCCAAGCTGTAGTAGTAGGTCAGTAGCTGAGCTGGGAATGGAACCTAGGTCTCCTGAGTCCCAGCACAGTGCCCACTCTACTAGAGCACACGGTTTCTCTTAGCTGGGTCTCAGTAACCTGAAACATGTCATTAGTGTTTCAGGATATTTCTAGTTCTGTGTCTTTGTGGATTTTAGACACTGCTGTAAATACAAATGAATTCGTATAGCAGCCAAATTCATAAAATGAGGTGACAACAAACATTAATAATGTAACCATTTTCCCACTGCAATAATCTCCTGACAGCAGCAGATAAAAAACTAGTTCCATCATTTTTCTAAATTAAGCATTGGCAATAATTTACAAACAAATAAATGTTAGTACATACCATCTTCTCTGCTAGGCAACTGCTCAGAAACAGAACCGGAAGAATCTTTCCTGGAGAGAGATCTCTTAGTTTTACCCTGCCCTGTACGACTTCTCTGGCGTACCATAAATCCTCCAATACCTATCAAAGAAACAAAAATACAACAAGCAGATGCAGATTACATTCCGAGATAAAAATGGAAACAAAGAAAAAGCCATCTTTTGGTTGCCCACATACAAGGACTTCTTCAAAACACAGAAATATTTTCCTTAAGGCCTGGTCTACACACACTGTTTGTATGGGCATAGCTACATTGGTTATGGGTGTGAATTTTGTATTGATATACTAGTACAACTCATAAGTGTGGACACCGTTAAATTGGTATAAAATGTATCTTTTACTGGTATGGATTATTCTCTTTCCCATATGGCTAAACATAAGTTATACCAATATAAGCACATTGATATTGGTACTGGTGATGACGTGTAGCTATGTTTTTCGGGTAAGTATAAGTGAGGGTTGGCGAATGTATGTGTTATGCTGGGAGAGTTGTGTTGATTTATGAGAGGGTTGTTTTGTGCTGGGAGGCCTGTGCTGATTTGCGTGACGCTTGTGTTGTGTTAGAAGATTTGTGTGGGTGGCAAAATGAGGGATGTGTGCTGCAATGAGGAGTAACGTATATTTGGGGCTCTTGTCTAGGTGGTTTTGAAGAACTGTGTCAGTTGGACAAAGTAATCCATCATCTGTGCAGTTTCCCTCAGACAACCATAAAACTGCTGTGTGCAAATTAGCTGTAGAGTAAGGAGGGCCATTGGCTGAGTTACCTCTGATATCATAATTGTCTAGGACTCTCAGCATGGAACCCTTACTGTAGCCAAAAGTCTGTGTTATTGCAAGGATGCAATTTGTAAAGTCAATCATAGGCGCCGACTTCCCCTCTTTACCATGGGTGCTTGACCTCTACTCTAACCCCGGCCCTGCCCCTCCTAAAATAAACAAACAATAAATTAATGGAGATATCCTATCTCCTAGAACTGGAAGGGACCTTGAAAGGTCATCGAGTCCAGCCCCCTGCCTTCACTAGAGGACCAAGTACTGATTTTGCCCCAGATTCCTAAGTGGCCCACTCAAGGATTGAACTCACAACCCTGGATTTAGCAGGCCAATGCTCAAACCACTGAGCTATCCCTCTTCCCCAAAGGCCCCACCCCAACTCCGCCCCCTCCCTGCCCCTATTCCAACCCCTTCCCCAAATCTCTGCCCCAGCCCTGCCTCTTCCCCACCTCCTCCCCTGAGCGCGCCACGTTCCGCTCCTCCCTCCCCTCCCGGAGCATGCTAATGCCACCAATTTGTCGGTGGCCAGGCAGGAAACGCTGGAAGGTAGGCGGAGAAGCAGGGATGCAGCGTGCTCGGGGGGGGGGAGGAGGAGGTGGTAGGGTGGGGGGGGAGGGGATCTTGGCTGCCGGTGGGTACAGAGCACCCACTAATTTTTCCCCGTGGGTGCTCCAGTCCCAGAGCACCCACGGAGTCGGCACCTATGAAGTCAATAAGGTCGAGAACTTAAAAATTAGATGGTAAAAGACTGAAAATGCCAGTGATGACTGAACCTGGTGATATTCTAAACAAAAAGAGCTCTCAACATGCTGTTTCCATCCCGTCCCCCACCCTTATTTAAAACTTCAGGGAAATATTTTTGCTCCAATTGTCCAATCAGTATTTGTAACTACAAAGACTATCAATAAATGCAAGGTGATTGATTCACCCAACTGACAACTGAACTGCGTACGAGTCTGAATCATCTTCAGACTGTATGAAGCGTACCCTTATCACTAGGCCCTACCAAATTCACGGTCCATTTTTGTAAATTTCATGGTCCTAGCATTTAAAAAAAACTTGAATTTCATGGTTTCAGATATTTAAATCTTAAATTTCAAGGTGTTGTAACAAAGCATGAATATGTATTTAAAAACAGCAAAATATACACATATAAAGCCCTTAAGTCAGCATTTCTCAAACTGGGGGAGGGTTCACAAGGCTATTGTAGGGAGGCTCGCAGTATTACCACCCTTACTTCTGAGCTGCTTTCAGAGCTGGGCAGCTGGACAGCAGCTGTCCAGGCACCCAGCTCTGAAGGCAGTGCCGTCACCAGCAGCAGTGCAGAAATAAGGGTGGCAATACACCATACCGTGCCACCTTTACCTCTGTGCTGCTGCTGGTGGCGGCGCTGCCTTCAGAGCAGGGCGCCCAGCCAGCAGCTGCCACTGTCCAGCCGCCCAGCTCTGAATGCAGTGCAGAAGTAAGAGTGGCAATATTGCGACCCCCCCTACAATAGCCTTGCAGTCTCCTTTGGATCAGGACCCCCAGTGTGAGAAACACCGTGTACTTTTGTATACTTTTACCCTCTAGTATAGTATAGAGTAAAAGTACACAAAAGGCCACGTTTCACGGGGGAGACCAGATTTCACGGTACGCAATGTGTTTTTCACGACCAAGAATTTGGTAGGGCCCTACTTATCACACACTTCAGAATATAGGTAGTAGATACCTACAAAAGTATTCTCTTTAAAGAAGTAAAAAGCCTCACACCCATATTTCCCTGAGCCATAGATACACATTTTTATACAATACAGCATATATGTATGTTTACCTACAACATATCTATCCAATTAGAAAAGCACAGTGCTTTCTTTTCTCAAGTTAAATAATCCATAACTGGCTGCAAATCTGAATTGTGAACCAATACTTACAGCACAAGGGCAGGACTGTTGCTGTGCAGCAACCGGGGAAAGCGTACCTGGATAATCAGACTGTACATTATTTTTAACCATAATAGAAGAAACTACTACATTGCACAATGAGGAATGAACCACCCGAAGAAGCCTTTCCTAAACATGCTGTTTAGTCTTCCTATTTCTAAATTAATAGACTATTTACATAGTAGAAAACTTAAATGTGACAAATTGATACAAAATGGTCTACATTATGTATCGTACCAGGTCTGTATGGCTTTCTTTTTCTCTTTTTGACCCCATCAGCTCCTTCTGTCACCTTAGTATCATCATCCACAGTTTCTCGTTCTGGGCTGGAATCTGATTTTCCATCACAGTCCATAAGATCACCTTCTGGAGAAAAGACAGAATTATAAACTAAACCAAAAAGGAGGAGAAAAATGTTTGCATATAGCCTATATAGAGTTAGATTTTCCTTGTGATAAACTGAGACTGCAAGGGGGTCTATAGTGGTAAAATGTTCCATCTACATGAATCTGTGATTCTGCATAGCTCTATTCCATTGAGTTTCTTTTACTTCCCTCGTCGCTGTAATATCTGAGGCCTCTGAAGTAGCACTTTAAGTGATGTGACTAACATCTGTCATATGCAGTTTGTTTTCTCTCTCATCTTCTTCCCAAAGGGGTAATTATGTGTGCAATGTAGTGGTTTGTTTAGGTAGGGTTCTATTTTGGGTTGTTTTGCTTGCTTGTTTGTTAAATGTACACACTGCTCTCGGTTTCTGTTGAGAAGGCAGGTCAAAAGAGTAAGCCTTGCACTTGGAGCGGAAGGTGGTGAGGTTTGTGGTGGTCCTCAGGTTTTTGAGAGTTCATTCCACAGTCTTGGGTCTGCCCCTGAGAAAGCTCTGTCTCCCACAGAGACAAGCTTTACTCTAATGTTGGAAAGTTCCACTGCACCAGAAGAGCAGAGTTGTCATCCAAAGTTCTCATGCCAGAGCTTCAGGTGATTTTGTAGATATCTTTGGCCCAGGCCAATGAATACTTTGAAGATAATGACTGAGACCTTGAACTCGATTCAGTAGTTTATGGGAGCCAGTCTAGAGAGCGGAGGACAAGTCTGATATGCTTGCGGTAGCCCGTGCTGCCGAGGACATGGGCTGCAGATGCATTAATTCAATGTTAGTCATCCTAAAATGAGTGTCAATAAATGAGTGCCAATATCGCCCTGCCCCTATCTTCATGTATCGTGTGCGTCATACAGGTCTTGACATTTTAAAATATTTTAATAACAAGATATCGGGAGTCAGGGACTAGATTTGTTTTCTTTCCTTGGGCATTTAGGTGCCTGGGAAGTTGTTGGAGAATCTGGAGAAGTCATTACTCACTAGCAAAACATTCTTTTCGAGGTGATGGACTTTTCAGTCTGATATCCTGAATGCTGGGAGTAGTCCCATTAACAAAGACTTAGTGGAATAAGGGCAGTAATGTGGTCAAAGGTGAGTGCTAAATGTATCTCTGAGGAGTGAGCTACATGTCCTTAGTTTCTTAATTATCAACCATTATTGTAAAGGGTGGGGAAAGTAAACGCTGTGCATGAGCTGGTTACATTTCATGGTAATTTTGCAAGGTTGCTTCAATACATGCTTACAACATTAAACACACATACATTGAAAAAGAAATACATAATTTTTAAGAAATGCATCTCTGTGCAGTCTATTTATGCTGCTGAGTAATGAAGGCACCTGAGATTCTCTCATTTCTAGCAACCATATGCCTTACTCCCAAAGGCTGATCTCCTGACCAGACCTTTTAACTGGATAGGACTCCTTCTGATGTCTATCAGCCCTACTTTTGGACTGGCCAGGGAGTCTCTATTGAGTAACATGTAGTGATTTTCTCTACACTTTAGAGGATGAACAAGTCTTCTCAACAAAACTTCCAGCCCCAGCAAGGAACCAAGTTTTTTTGGGTACCCAAAAGATCCTCTGTGCAGTATGTTCAGGGTTTCCTAGTTTCTTTTCAAAGCACAGGTCTACAGATATTAACTAAAGAGCCATTCTGAGGCTTTTAACGCACCTAAAGCCAGGCCAGTTTTCAAATACATTGAAACATTTTATCACAATCACTTAATGAAAAAAATATAGCTGAGGGGATGAGAACTGAAATCAGAACAAAAAGTTAGATCCCCTATTCCACTGCCATACTATGTGCATTATATTATATATCTTATCTTATCAAAAAGAAGATTGAGAGGTGACTTGATTACAGTGCCTTAACAGGGAGAAAATACAAAATACTAAAGGTGTTTAATCTAGCAGAGAAAGGCATAACAAGAACGAATGTCTGGAAGCTGAATCCAGACAAATTTTGAACTGATATTAAGATACAAAATTTAAACAAACAGCCAGGATGATTAACCATTGGAACAAACTACTAATTGAAGTGGTGGATTTTCTCTCTCCTGAAGTCTTCATATCAAGACTGGATGTCTTTCTGGGAGATATGTTTTAATCAAACACAAGTTGTTGGGCTCAATACAGGGTGAATTTAATGTCTTCTGATATACTGGAGGTCAGACTAGATGATCTAATATATCATAAGAGGGAAGATCCTCTCATGGATTGGTAACTGATTAAAAGATAGGAAACAAAGGGTAGGAATAAATGGTCACTTTTCAGAATGGAGAGAGGTAAATAGTGGTGTCCCCCAGTGGTCTGTACTGGGACCAGTCCGATTTAATGTATTCATAAATGATCTGGAAAAAGGGGTAAACAGTGAGGTGGCAAAATTTGCAAATGATACAAAACTACTCAAGATAGTTAAGTCCCAAGCAGACTGCAAAGAGCTAAAAAAGGATCTCACAAAACTGGGTGACTGGGCAACAAAATGGCAGATGAAATTCAGTGTCGATAAATGCAAAGTAATGCACACTGGAAAACATAATCCCAACTATACATATAAAATGATGAGGTTTAAATTAGCGGTTACCACTCAAAAAAGAGACCTTGGAGTCATTGTGGCCTTAAACTCTATGAATCTATTAATCACAAACAAAGCAAGAGAAAAGTGATCACTCCATCATTTAAAAGTAACAAACATATATATATATATATCATAAAAATACACATTTCTTCCAGCCAACAACAGATCATGATTAAGGATACGCCAATCAAACAACTGCCATGCTACTTATATCAACAACTTAACATGAGACCATACTAGAGTTAAATCACTCTATCTCAAGAACACTCTGTATCTACAAAAAGCCTCTTATGACATTTAATCTGATTAACAGCAAGACAATGTTGCGTAAACAGAAAGCATTTCAGAGTGTGGTGAGGTGGGGTGTCTGCATTCCACTTTTAATAGACACTTGTGTAATTTATTTCCTGACTTTCACACCTGTATTTAGTTAGCCTTTCCTCAGGTTTAGGATTAACATAATAGTCCACAATACAGTTATCAGAATGTACAGTGGACTCCATTTAAACCAGATACACATTAACTATGTGATCCATTTTCCAATCCAATTTCTGTCCTGTCTGGGATTATGGAGTCAAACAAAAGCTCACTTGGCCAGGGAAGTAAAAGGATGTGTTGCTTCAGACTGGGGTCAACAACTTCTTCTCTGTCAGAAATGGCAATTCCATGCCCTCCCCAGACCCTCTTTGTACCTAGAGAAGGATGAGTTGAGACCCCCCCACCCCCTCAAGAAATTCAACTATCCCTGGTACCCTCTTATGCTATCTCACCCTTACTTTTGAGCATCACATTTGAAAGAGCCCAAGAAGTCTCGATGTGTCTTTGTTAAGCCCTGGGACTACAACTGTCTAACAGCGTTTGCTCTGGGTCTGAGAGTCTCAGAATGCGCTGTGTACTCCCCATAGTGTGCAAAATTTTCAATTGTAGTGCTGGTGTTCTTTGGAAGGGCAGCCTGACCTTCTGTTCTGCCCCTGTTAGTCTTAAAAGACATGGTTTCTGTACAGGATAGATGACACACGAACAAAAGTAATAGGAAGGTCCATCTCCTTGAAATGGACAGCTATGAACACCGACAGTCATGTTTTGCAGTTAGTCCATCTTAACCATTTAGCACTCAAGTGAAATAGAAGCACCTATATGAGTAGTAAACAATACATTTAAAATATGGCCATGTGTACAAATATATGCATGAATTGCAATAAATATCAAACTGAAAATATGCCACATACTGACCATTACCTCTACTGTCATCCATCTCTCCATCTCTGGAATGCTCTGATTGGATATCTGGTGGTGTCTGTAGCACAGCTACACTGTTCTGGTTTATAATCTTCAACTTAAGTTTTGGTTTTGTCCGTTTTCTTCTTGGTACTGTAACAGTGAGGCTCTGTAACTGAGACATCCCCAATTCTGTCAAACAGACTCCATCTTGGGTATATGTCTTCGGTGGGTCTATACAAATTACATGAATCATAACAGGAATATAAAACTCTTGATACTTTGACTCAAATCTTGGATGAATTATTTAAACACTTCTTTAAAGAGTTAACCATACACATGTATGTCAAAGCATGATAGATTCTAAGCACTAGAACTTGAAGGATATCAGTATAAATAATACAGAGGTATCTGACACTATCTTATAAATTACAGACAAAGCTTTATAATTTACAGTGTAATGTCAAATACAGTAACACAACATGACACACTGCAAGAACTCATTAAAAAGAATGTTTGCATTACAGCAACTGATGTCTTCAAAAGGTATCCAGAGCTGGACTCCTACGTGACATACTCATATAACTAGACAAATCTTATCTTTTTGGGCTCTGCTACTTGTCTATCAAACTGTCTACCTAGAAACTTATGGTCTTCAAGCATGGTAGTATTGGAATGTCTCATGACTGTTAACAGATTTTATCTTCACAAAACCCTTGTGAGGTAAGGAAGAATTATCCCCATTTTGCAGAAGAAGAGCTGAAGGTCAGGATAGATTAAGTTACCTTCCCAAAGTCACGTAGAAGTCTGTGGGTGAGGCCTGGTCTACACTAAAAAGTTAGGTCGACCCAGCTACATTGCTTGTGGGGGGTGAAAAAAGTGACGTAATTAAACTGACCTAATCCTTGGTGCAGGCAATGCTAGGTCGATGGAAGAATTCTGTCGACCTCGCTACCACTTATCAGGGAGGTGGATTAATTACACCAATGGAAGAACCCCTCCAGTCGGTGTAGGTAGTGTCTACACTCAGGCACTACAGTGGTACAACTGCAGTTGTGCCACTGTAGCATTTCAACTGTAGACAAACTCTCAGCCAGGAATTTAACCCAGGTTTCTTGAGACCTGAGAGACTGCCTCTCTCCAGTGAGGTGTAGTGATAAGCATGTGCTGACAGTCCCTAGTTCTCAATGTAGGCAGGGATCCTTGACTCAAATTCTTTTCCTCTGGTGATCAGCAGAGTCCAAGTTTGGTTACCTTCATTCAGGGGTGATACAAAGGCAAACAGCACAATAATGGTAATCACCAGTAAGGCTAATTAAATACCGTCTGGATAACATAGCTCTAACATCAGAGGGGTAGCCGTGTTAGTCTGAATCTTTAAAAAGCAACAGAGGGTCCTGTGGCACCTTTAAGATTAACAGAAGTATTGGAGCATAAGCTTTCGTGGGTGAATGCCCACTTCATCAGACGCAAGTCAGAAGTATTGGAGCATAAGCTTTCGTGGATGAATGCCCACTTCATATTTCAATATCACAAACAGTAAAATTCACTCCTTTTAAACAAATGAACAAAAATGTCTTCTTACACAACATCCCAAAATGGCACATCTACAGGTGGTTTGTGCATAGAATCATTTATTAAAGAGACAGTTCTCCAGTGAAGAAATAACCCAAATATTTACAGCAACATTTTTATTCATTGTATTGTACAACAATTTTGTTGCATCATAATTATTTTTTTTTATAGATTGTAAACTCTTTTTAAGACAGAAAATTCCTTGCAATAGGTACCGACTTCTACTATATGTAAGTACAGCATCAAACATAATGGGGCTTGACTGAGACCTCTGGGTGCTATTATATACAGATAACAGTAATTGCTGTGGCACCCACAGGCCCCAGTCAAGATTGGGCCCACCTTGTACTAGGCACTTTACAAACACAGGAAGCCCTGAAGAGTTTACAGGCTAAGGTCCTGATTCTTCAATCACTTATGGGCATGCTTAATTTTAAAGCACATGAAACGAATAGCCCCAATGATTTAAATGAGATTACTTGTTATCAGTGGGATTATTTATTGTTTACTCATGAGCTTCAAGTTAAGCACATGCTTAAATTTCTGCAGGCTCAGTGCCTAATTTAAGAAAATTGTAACAAACTGGGTGTGACAAATAATAGAATATAAAGAGAAGGGAGGACAAGGGAAACACTAAACGTTACACTGCGCTAAAGGATTCTTAGTGGTGCATCTATGATAAAATCATAGAGAAAACAATTTCTATGTTCCAAATAAAAATATCAGCTAAAATTATTCTAGATAATCAAAAGATTAAGCATTTTTTTTTAAAATTACCTAGTTCTTTTACTTTTGAAACAATCTGAGCTGCAATTGATGGGTCACAGCAGTCTGAGGAAGGTACTGAAAAATAAAATGTAGTGAGTTTAAATAAAATCAAATAATTCATTTATTGGGATAGTGCAGAATTGATTTAAGGTAACAATGTCAACTAATTTTCTTTTACACTTTTTTTTTATACTCTCTCTTTTATATTATTGGCAACACGCGCCTAGAACCTTACAAATAAAATGATTATTCTGGTTGCATTCCCAACATCATTGAAAAGATGGCTAACAAGCAACTCTGGGGTCACCTGGAGCACTCAAGATTTCCCAGACCCATGTATAGTTTGGAGACTACATTGGTTGTGATCTCCTACTAATGGACAATGAGCAGGTGAGTACAATGGATCTTTTACATTGTCAAGCAGTTGACTGGTGACAGCAAGGTTTTGACAACCTGATCGTGCATTATGGCTGGGCTGGGTGGTATCACAGAGCAGTGATTCCTTTCTTTCCAAAGAATTCCCAGAGAACTGCACTGGGCAATCATTCATTGTCCCCGAGGGCTCCCACATGTGGGATTTCAGAGGGCTCTCTCCTGTCAGCCTTATTGTACAATGTGTATGTACAATTTACTCTAGGTCTCTTGTAAAACTCAGATGGAGCAGTTAGACCATTTTTCAAGATAGGAACACGAATAAAAGTGAATTGGCAGAAACTCAATCTGGAAGTGATGTTACTGGGTTGAGGGAAACATCTATCTACCTAGTATGGCAGAGATAGTGTCCGCTCTTTTGACTGATTTAGAGTGTCAGCAACTCAGACCAAGGATTGTAAAGCACCATGCACACCTATGGTGTTGTATAAACAACAAACAAGGAGGTCCACAGTTATGGGATACTATTTTGGGACTTGGAAGTACTTTTTCCCCATATTATTTTAATATAACAATTATGACCACTCCTTTCCTGTTATCTAGGTTTCTGTGACCTCCAGACTGAAATGTTACATGGGGCAACCCTAGAAGGCCATGCAGAAAGAATAGCTGGAGGAGAATGTAGTTGCCTCTATTTGATTTGGGACCTAGCTACACAAGAAACCACCTATCTCTGCATACGCACAATTATGGAACTTGAAGTCAGCTTACGTGTTTATATATAAGTTGCTGAAATAGCAGGTTTTTGTTTTTATTTTCATAAATTAAATTAAATTAATGGAGATATCCTATCTCCTAGAACTGGAAGGGACCTTGAAGGTCATCGAGTCCAGCCCCCTGCCTTCACTAGCAGGACCAAGTACTGATTTTGCCCCAGATCCCTAAGTGGCCCCCTCAAGGATTGAACTCACAACCCTGGGTATTTCTTATCAAAATAGAGAATAGATTGATAAAAAGGAAAATATTTAGAATCTAGAGAATAATCCTCATAGAAAATATTCAGAAAATTAAGACCAGTGAAAGTTTGGCCTGAACAAATTAACAAGACTCCCTTAAAAATATCGCAGAATAATACACTTATGCAACACAACTTTATTTTATGTCAGTGTCATTTACACAAGCTGTAATTATATTATGCCAGAATTACAGACCATCCGAGAATGCTATATGGTACAAATCACAAAATAATTAGCTAAGCACTTTGATTAATAACTTAAAGTGATCCATCAACAAGCCCACAACAGTGGGAGGAAGAAATTAAGTGACATACACAAGAGTCAGAAATGAACAGGAAAAAGTAAGGAAGAAAAGATACATTTGAAGATGAAATTTGGAAATAGGTTTTGAAATGATGAGATAGAGGGAAAACAGGAAAACTGCAGGAGGAAAGGTACTAGTAGCTCCAGTGAGATTACAGGAAATGACAGAAGCAGGCAGATACTAATGAGTGGAGAGGGAAGGTCAGTAGAGTCAGACTTCACATATGAGCTCAATTGATCTAGTCCACAGAGTGTTTTAAAACAAAAAGGGCAATTTTGAACTGGAACTGAAGTAAACAGGAAACCAATAGAGGTGATTTAGGATGGGGTGATTTGATACGTTTCACTGATAAGCAAGACAGTGGTATTCATGTACATGCTGCAGTGTGGAGACTTGGGGCTTGTGGAAGTCAATTAGGAAAGAGGTGCAATAGTCAAACAGTTAATGATGGCAAAGGTGAAGTCTCTAGAGACGAAGTCAAGGAAGTTGCACAAACAAATTATGTTTTGACAGTGGCAATAGACAGCTTTACAGATACCCGAGATGATAAGATTAATACAAACAACAGAGAGAAATGGCAGATCTGAATTGAGGATGGAGACAGAAATGGAATTGTGTTCAAGGATATTCTTCTCGCCAAAGGGGAGAACTGCAGCAAGCTCAGCCCAAAATCACAAATTTATTTGGATAAAACAGACAAAGACAGTGTTTAGGGAGGAGTCTTTAAAAGGTGGTGAAAGATATGCAGAGTTGAGTAACAGTGGGAAAAAAGGTAATTGAGGTCAGAGTACAGATGGATGACAGAGAGAGCAGTTAGGCTATGTCTACACTGCAGAGTTTTGTCGCCAAAAGCAATGCCGCTTTAATTAAACTGCTATTGCATGTACACGTTATGCTCCTTGTGTCAGCAGAGCGCATCCACACTAGCACCTCTTGCATCCACACAGAGAACAGTGCACTGTGGGTAGCTATCCCACTGTGCAAGTGGCCGCAAGATGACTTGGGAAGGGTTTGCAATGCCTCATAGGGCAGGTACAGCAACACATGATGCAGATTTCTCAGTCCCATCATTCCACGGGCACCTTACTAGATTGCCAGCCGCTTTTCAACTCAAGTGTGTGTGTGTGTGTGTGTGTGTGTGTGTGTGTGTGTAGTTTGGAGGGGAGAGAGGGTGAGACAGGGAGCGTGTGTATGTATGGGAGAAACAGAAACAGAGTGTGTGATGGGGAAGAGTGAGCATGTTGGCATGCTGTCTCTAAGTTCAGACAGCTGCCGGAAGCAAGGCCTGAGACGGGGGAGGAGGAGGACACCTCTGACATCAGCCCCGGCCTCCCTCCCTGGCTCTGCCAGTACAGCAGCCTCTCACATACACACACATCCGCCCCTGCCTGCCTCTTTGTTTGTAGTACGGGAGAGAGCAGGAGCATTCCATGTTAATGATTTGCTTTGTTGCTGGAGCTGAGCGGCATACTCAGCTGTTAGAACTTCCGGGAGCTTTGAAAGGAGAGGGGGGCATGCTGGCAGGGCAGAGGAGTTCAAAACAGTAAGCAGAGCGGTCACGGCAAGCATTGTGGGATACTGGGGAAGGCTAGTTATGGTGATATAACGAACGGCAGCGTCTACACTGACACTTTGCCGCAAAAAGCTTTATGCCTCTTGTCACTTGCCAGCCTCCTGGGGCAGAATAACCAATCAGTGCTGCTGCAGGGAGAGCTCTCCCCTCCATCCCCTCAGCAGTCCAAAGCCATTCTCACAGGAGGGCAGGGGGAAGGAAGGATGTAAAGAGCCCAGGGCAGCTCCAATCTTTCCTTCCCCTCTTACCTGTGAGCAACAGGAGGGCACCTCTGCTCCTCCCCCCTACTTGCAACATCCAGCCTAGCAAGGAGTTGCTTCTTCCCTGCCTAGAAGGGGAAGTAGGGGACCCGCTGCAGCCCCCCGAGGCCTGGGGAAAGAGACTGAAGAACCCCAGTAAAAGCACAGAAGCTGGGGGGTAGAACTAAGTGTCGGGAGGTGAGCTGATGGGAGGCAGAACTGAAGGACAGGGGACTAGGGAAATGAACTGAGGGGGAGCTGAACTGATGGGGTGCAGTCTGGACTGAGGGGGGGCAGAATGAATTGCTGGGCTGGGGATGGGCAGATGTGGAGGTGAGAGCTCCTTCAGCAGAGACCAAAATCACTTTCCCAATAAACGTGAGAGATTAAATTTTGACAGTATTGTCTCACTTGCTCACGCACACAGGGGATGGGCAGGGGGAGGGGTTCAAAAATCAAATGACAGACAACCACCCCGTCCCAATTCATTTTTTTTTTTTAATCATTATTTTTGGAACAGTCTCATGATTTTTGGGGATTGGACTCAAGACTTTTGATCTCTTAAGGGAGTGCGACTCATGATTTTTCATCTCTTCAGTTTGGCAATACTGTAACAGGGAGAGAGCATGGCTGCAGCTGTTAAGTGATTTGGATGCTACTCCTGTAGAGAGTTCTTTCACTGACAGGAGTCAAGAAGGAACTGGCTACAAAGTTCTAGGGGCGGAAGTAGTGGCATTAGCAGTGTGTGATTGTGTAAGATAGACGAAAGGTCATGTACACTCTGGATACCACTACTGCTACCTCAGAAGGCCTGAAAGTGTTAAGTTCAGAGAGATTTACCCTGTCTGGAACTTGAAGCTGAGATTCTTGTGCAAATATCTTTAAGGAATTGGAATTCTTTTTTCCCACTTGATAGCTGGGAAGTTGAGCTGTGTTTCATCTTTCCAACACCACGATTTGAAACAGATCTCCAGCTCACATAGGGTTTATGGGTACTTACCCAACCCATCTTCAATAAATTGTTCATATTCCCCCCTCTATATCACATAACTCAACCGCTGACAATCTGCTAAATCTTTCCTGATGCTGCAATGGTGCTCCTGCAGTCAGTCACTATGGGGTGCTAAAGAACTAGCCTCTAAAAACTGGAAAGCCTCCATTCTGCAATGATCCAGGACTTTACCAACCATAGCACAGAACCATAAAAACATTCCCAAACCTACTCTATTGCATTGTGCACTGCTGCCAAGTCATTAGTTTCAAAAGTCCTCTTACCGTTTGTTGGTGGTATGTATGGCCTACACATGGTACAGTCAAAACCAATATCAGCTATGCTTTCCACTTCCTCTTCTGTGTTTAAATTCTGACAGATTGCATGCATCCATCTAGAAATTAAATGGGGGGTGGGGAAGAAATACAATTTAAAGGAAATGGCTAACATCTTAAGAGACCCAAATATCAGTATATGGTTTTTGAGGTAATAATAAATAAAGGGAAATATTTATATAATTTGATTATTTTAGGAAGAAACAATTATGATCTATGTTCTCGATGTATGCTTTTTCCTGTACATGTGTTTAAATACTGTATACACTCCCTCACATTGTCACCCTTAATAAGAAGGAAAACTATATTTGTGTTGCAGACTCTTTTTAGCATTGCTTTGCCTGTATATGTGATGATCTATTTTGTTCTTATCTATTTATATTATACTCTGCTGAGTACTTACAGATTTATACTCAGAACAACCCTGTGAGGTAAGCAAATATCACTTTTAAAGATAGAAAACCAAGACACAGAGAAATTTAGTAATTTGCCCAGACTCGCACAGGAAATCTGTGGCAATACTGGGAAATGAATTAATCTATTCTGAGTCCCACTTCAGCTGGTTTCACCACAAGACAAACCTTCCTACCATCCTTATCATGTTACATCATTAGGGTAAAATGTAACTCATGGGAAATAATTTCACAAAATGTTAGAAACTCTTACCTATCACATTGCCTACACTGAAGAACGAGCTCTTCTTCCTTATAATTGCGAAAGCAGACTGGGCAGTTAGATAAACTTGCACAAGGAGCACACTGCGTGTAATTGTTTTGCCATTCACATCTTAGACCAGGAGAAGTTGCTCCGCAGTGCCTGCACCAAACACACCTGCAAAACACAAACAAGAATGTCTTTATTGTCTTGGGTTCAAAGTAAGATTGTCTGCACTCGCAGCATCCTTGGCACAATACACAGTATTAATGGAAGATAATGATTTCCACATTAAATTGTGTCTGATCAAAGAAAAAAATCTGGTAGGTGTTTTTGTTCAATATATGCCTGCCCTCAAACATTATTTGAATTAAATGAGAAATTATGGTTAAACTGACATTGGAAATACTTAGCTGAAATATATCAATAATAGTTTTAAATACAGTAAAATGAAAAAGGGATAACAGTAAACATTTCTGACTCCAGAACCAAACACACCATTTGCACTTCCATCCTCCTTTGGGAACTGTCTGCAGTGGGGGATCTAGGCAGTAAGTGTGGTAGCTGATGTCACAGTCATCACAGAGAAGCAGTCTTCCTGGATCTGTAGCTTTCCCGCAGGCTTCACACACTGTGCACTCCAGGCACCTCCAGCCTTTACTGAGCACCACCTTAGTAATCTGCAGATAGGAAGGCAGTGTGCAACTTATTCCCAAACAACTGTACAGGCTTTAAATGTTGTATACATTTATTTCAATATAGTAAACATTGGGCCCAATGCTGATCTGGCTAGGTAGAGGTGTAAAGAGATGCTGCACCTGTGCTGATTATCTGCATCACTGGTAGCAACGCAGGAAGAGAAGCAAGCTTTGCAAAGCTGCTATATATCCCCTACTTGAGCAGGTGGGTGGGGAAAGTAGCAGAATGGGGAAGGACTGGGTAGAGCGCAGATTCTGGGTAGAGCTCAGCAGCATGTCAAGGAACATAGGCTGTACTGGGGTCTATACCCAGTGCAGTTTACTCCCTCCTTGGAGCAAGGGGAGTCACAAGCTTTTCCCCCGGATGCTCATGGGGAAGTGCAACAATACGTTGCCTGTAGCAAAGCCAAGATGGAACTCATTAAAAAATCCTGGTTCATTCCAAATTCTTTGTGAGGCCTAACTCTGGGGTTTTAGTGAGTAGAACCAAATCATCTATTTAAAGTTATTTAAAATATCATTGAAGAGTATCATCTGAATGCAAAACCAAATTATATTCTCATGAAAAATGCACACAGCATTTCATAAAGCACATGTAAAAGCAAAGTAAAACCCAGTGGTATCTTTAAAAACACCCACATTTTACATAACTGCACTTATATAATGAGCAACAGACAGTTTATAGTTTATATGCTGCAGTAAATAGCTTATTATGTGCTTGCTAAGTCATCTCATACCATTCAAATTTAATTTTCTCACATTCTCTCCTAGACTAATGAATCTGAAATGTATTAACTACTCCAGTTGCTGTCAATTCTGACAGCCAACAGACAAATTGAATCAACTAAACCTGACACCCTAGCAAATGAAGTTGCACTATAATTTCTTTCTTTAAAAAATTCTGCTTGTGTTAAGATTTTAAGCTTACATTTCAACGTGTTATTTTAACCAACCGCTAGATTAATAAGTGCTATTTATGGCTGTGAAATTAGAAAAAAGGTTAATTTCTCTTGAGGCAGTGTATACTATAAAATGACATTTAATTAAAGTCTTTCACAAGTTGAATACAAATAATGGTCACATTAGCTGAAGAATATTTAACAAGTTAATGACTCTCCTAATTATGACAAAACTGGAAGCAATTTAAGTACAATATGCAAACAACGTTGTCAAATAATTTTAACGTAACAAAGCACTTACCTTAATACTGACACAGTAGGGATGGTAACACTGACCACACTGAGAGCATGCAAGCAACCTGCCCTCTGCACCCTGGCCAAAACTCCCACAAACTACACACATATCCTAGAACGACAGAAAGAACAGTTTTCAAAGATGGGCCAATACACTCACATCCAAAACTATGCAGCTGCTCTAAAGTAAAACCCCACCCGTATATTGGATAATTCAACTCATAACAAAGACATTAATTCCTTTTTCATTACAACAATCAGAGTAACTGGTATCCCAACCTGATGTAAAGTGAACTTGTCACTGCTAGAAAATAGTACAACTGTATTATGCATCGAGTTGTCTTCCTCGTCTTTGTTAGATGAAACATCCATGGTTGTGACCTACAAAAAACAACATCATGTGAATATATTTTCACAGACAAAGATACAAACTTTTCACTCGGTTTACTACTGTCCTTCTGGAACTGAACAAGGAGTACAGTATTTCAGAATATAAATACATACAAACCATTGTAAACTGTAAAAAACATTTGCTGGTTTCAAGAGCTGTATTTCTGGGTATTCATCAGGAAACCAGGCAAATGTTTATTAATACAAAGTAATCACCAGTAAAATCCACATTTGCCAGAAGTTACACACTAGTGGCCACATTGTACCATTTTTTCCATCACGTGGAGGGTCCCTTCTGCTTAACTTTCGCTCACCACAAAGAAAGAGATGTCAAATGTTTCTGCAGCAGTCTCTCTTCCCCCTTCCTCCAGATAGTACCTCTTATGCATCTTGGGATCCACATGGGGGAAATGGGAAGGCAGTAAACAGGTTGAGAGAAATGTACTTTTTGCTAAACAGAGGTTTATCTGAATATGCTAAATTTGCAGTTTTTCTTGCTCATTAATAAACATAAAGTCTATTTAATAGCACATTTTAATATTAAAGGTATGGTATATACCCATAATTGAAGAACAATGAAGCTGAAGCAAATTATATATTACCTATTTTTTTATATATACTTGATTTAGATAAGTGCTCCAGTTGTGTTAAAGAAAGGATGGATAGCAGTTAAGGTTGTGCAGCTGTTCCCCATTCATGGGTTTCTATAGGGTTTTATAATGTGACTGTGAAAATTAATTCTGGGTTGAAAATTTTGCGCAGACATTTAGACCACAGCCGATAAGCAAATTTTTCTCCTCAAAACAGAGGACCCCTCCCCCAAAATCAATTTAAGCATCTAGATTATATGAAGGCAATACACATAAAGCCCCCAGACAGATATTAGGATTTTTAAAATGTGTTTTTATGCTTCTGTAACTCAATGTTTTCACTTTATTTTAAACAATTTTTCCATATTTTTAGACCTTAAGACATTAGTTATTTCATTAAAATATTTTCAAATAACTGAGCCAGACTTTAGAAAGCTATGTGTTATGCATAAAATGGTTCTTCACAAAATGCAGCAAGAATTTAAAAAATGTAATATTACATTGTAATTGCACATAATTACATCATTACATATATTTATACTGATTCAATCATCAGATACAATTAGTTACATAAACAATCATAAACTAGGCTTCCAAATATCAGGGGGTAGCCGTGTTAGTCTGTATCTACAAAAACAACAAGGAGAGCTGAGGAAGTGTTGTTCTAAGTCAGCCATAAAAATGTTGGCATACTGTTGGGCCATGCAGGTACCCATAGCAGTGCCACTGACTTGAAGGTATAAGTTGTCCCCAAATCTGAAGTGGTTGTGGGTGAGGACAAAGTCACAAAGCTCAGCCACCAGGCGTGCTGTGGCCTCATCAGGGATACTGTTCCTAACAGCTTGTAGTCCATCCTCATGTGGAATATTGGTGTAAAGTGCTTCTACATCCATGGTGGCCAGGATGGTGTTTTCAGGTGTTACCCACATGGCCCCACAGTAAGCCAACATTTTTATGGCTGACTTAGAACAACGCTTCCTCAGCTCTCATCCCCTAGTGCCCCTCCTCTACTTGCGCTACATTGATGACATCTTCATCATATGGACCCACGGAAAGGAGGCCCTTGAAGAATTCCACCTGGACTTCAACAATTTCCACCCCACCATCAACCTCAGCCTGGACCAGTCCACACAAGAGATCCACTTCCTGGACACTACAGTGCAAATAAGTGATGGTCACATAAACACCACCCTATACCGGAAACCTACTGACCGCTATACGTACCTACATGCCTCCAGCTTCCATCCAAGACACATCACACGATCCATTGTCTACAGCCAAGCCCTAAGATACAACCAAATTTGCTCCAACCCCTCAGACAGAGACAAACACCTACAAGATCTTTATCAAGCATTCTTAAAACTACAATACCCACCTGGGGAAGTGAGGAAACAGATTGACAGAGCAAGACGGGTACCCAGAAATCACCTACTACAGGACAGGCCCAACAAGGACAATAACAGAACACCACTGGCCATCACATACAGCCCCCAGCTAAAACCTCTCCAGCGCATTATCCACAATCTACAACCTATCCTGGAAAATGATCCCTCACTCTCACAGACCTTGGGAGGCAGGCCAGTCCTCGCTTACAGACAACCCCCCAACCTGAAACAAATACTCACCAGCAACTACACACCACACCACAGAAACACCAACCCAGGAACCAATCCCTGTAGCAAACCTCGTTGCCTACTCTGTCCCCATATCTACTCTGGCGACACCATCACAGGACCCAACCACATCAGCCACACCATCAAGGGCTCATTCACCTGCACATCTACTAATGTTATATATGCCATCATGTGCCAGCAATGCCCCTCTGCCATGTACATTGGCTAACCCGGACAGTCCCTCCGCAAAAGAATAAATGGACACAAATCGGACATCAGGAATGGTAGCATACAAAAGCCAGTAAGTGAACACTTCAATCTCCCTGGTCATTCTGTTACAGATTTAAAAGTCACTATCATTGAAAAAAAAAAAACTTCAGAAACAGACTTCAAAGAGAAACAGCAGAACTAAAATTCATTTGCAAATTTAACACCATTAATCTGGGCTTGCATAGGGACCGGGAGTGGCTTGCTCATTAAAGAAGCAGCTTTTCCTCTCCTGGAATTGACACCTCCTCATCTATTATTGGGAGTGGACTACATCCACCCTGATTGAATTGGCCCTGTCAACACTGGTTCTCCACTTGCGAAGTAACTCCCTGCTCTCCATGTGTCAGTATATAATGCCTGCATCTGTAACTTTCACTCTATGCATCTGAAGAAGTGAGGTTTTTACCCACGAAAGCTTATGCCCAAATAAATCTGTTAGTCTTTAAGGTACCACCAGACTCCTTGTTGTTTTTGTAGGCTTCCAAAATAAGCCAAGGATATTAACAAACCTTCATTAGAAGATTATGTCTGGGAAATAAACCCAGAAAAGCAAGACAATTCACTGTTTTCTGATTTAAAATCCAACACATAAACTTGTTACCCTCCTGCGCCATATGAGAGTGACACATAGGAGACCAAGGATCTATGAAAAACAACTAACATCTGACAAATACATAATACTATGACTGGATTTCTCAAATGCATAAGCTTGAACAATCATTTCTAACTACATTTTTTCCATGTTCAGTCATATCTGATACAGCACTAAATAGAATGCTTGAATTACCAACTTCTGATATTAGAGCTTTTTAAAAAATATATAGAGAAGGAGAGGGCAAAAAATGGTGATATTCCAGTACTTTGTTTTTTATTTGAATGAAGGGGATCTACTACAATAGGTTCCTTTGATTAAGAGTAGCACTATTTCGCCTGGTATTCAGGAATTAGGTGTGTATTTCCCCTGCCTCTTGGTTGAACAAAATAACTATCATAATTTTTCAAGACTGAGGTGGAAACATTAATGATCAGCTACACTATTTTGACTGTAGGCAAATCTCTCTACGTATGTTGTTCTGCTAGTTTAGATGATTCAACCAGGACCCTTACGCTATGAGCCAATAGGAATTGAGAGAGTTTAGAAGATGGAGTACGTAGTCCTAGGGACGAAAACGTTTTGCGTGGCTCAGTGACATCTCCTTCAGGAACAGTACTTATGGCGTCTTCTCCAAAAGGATTCTGTAAAACCCTTTGAGAAAAAGGACACTTTTCTTTTCCTGCCAAGCTTCCCCACTGCCATTTGATTTGACAAATATGGATTTTTTAAAAGTGCATTCTTCATAAAGCTCAAGTTGACATCGCTGTTTCTGCTTAAACAATATTTTTAACCCATGTAACATCTCACCAGTCCAAACATCGTTCTGAGGCAACGCTGACTGATGTCAGCACAGCTACAAGAATAATTCTTTTTCATTAACTGTTGCTGGCAAGCCAGCAGGGGAGCAGAGATCAGTGTTTATTGAGAACTGTTTAAAAAAAGAGTGCATATTGTTCTGTGTTTTAAAATGTGTTTGGTTGGTAGCATAGCAGATATAACAAAAGAAAAACACTCCATAGGTTTAGTGTCAAATTCTGTCCTTCAGATATTTGCACAAATCCTACTAACTTAATGGAAGATACTTCTGTGCACCAGAGGGCAGAATTTGAGCTTCAGAATTTGGAGGATCAAATTATCACAATTTTGAGGCGAGCCAAAATTTTAGGACCTAAAATCCCTGCTGTAGAAAAAGTAGCCAAAGTAGTACAGTGGGAACCAAGAAACTCTGCAAGTTTGACTATATGGAGTTGCCAACTACTCATCCCTACACAGTGGCAGGGGAATCAGTTGGTTGAAGGGGTTCGATCTCCTAATGCCATAAATTCCCATCCATGGAGAAAAGAGCCCAGGTGCAGGAGATGGCTGGTGCCTTTCCACTGCTACCTTCCCCCTTGCTACCACTGTATAGCCATCACATCTCAATGCAAAATCGATCTTCTCTAAGAGCATGATCTGGTGCTCACTGAAGTAAACTGAAAAGCTGTCATGAACTTCAATGGGCATAGTATCAAGCTTTAGGCCTTTATGGAAAAATTCTATACAATTTAGTAGCAAATGTTCACCTTTCTATGTTTAGACCAACTTACAGAATTACACAAAAAGGATACCATATTTTCTACTACATTTTATAAGTTTTTAGTAATTATTTCTATAAAATCTATTGGTTGCACGCCTATTAAAATATTAGGCTTTTCCGTAAGTGTAAATTAGTGCTTTGTAGCATTAAAATAGTTGTGGATATTCAAGTTGATATCAACAGCTACGCCCCTATTCAGCAAGGTACTTAAGCACATGCCTAACTTTAAGCACGTGAGTAGTTCCAGGAAGCCAATGGGACAACGCACACAACTGAAGTGGGAGGTGCTTATGTTCTTTGCTGAATTGGGGCCCTAAGAAGAAGAGCTTTCCATGGGCAGCTCCCTATCATAGACCCCCCAATACCCTTGGAGTACCCTCAGGGGAATTATTATGGGGTTAAGAGAAGGTGATACAGTCCAGTATAGGCCTTGTTTTTCCCATGTCTACTGTGCCCAGTGAAAGCTCCCTTAATTAGTGTCACCTCCACTTGTGGAAGTGGAAAGAATAATCTGGGTCCTCAACAGTGTTGTTTTAAAAGGGAATGTAGATGATGTAAAATTGTTCTGGATCCATTAGCTACAGGTTATTCCCTATTTTTAACTAAAATATATAATTACATTTAATGAAAACTAGATTGTTATCAAAACTATTTCTCATTACTTATTTTGTTTAGATACAAAATTTCTTTAAAAAAAATGAGAGCTGGAATAATGAAGTTACACACCAAACTACATACATGATTAAAAAGATATGTTCTTACCCCTGGAGTGACAACAGCCCCAATCCCATTCTTCAGTTTTGATCTACCTCTGCCACCTCTTCCTGAAAGACCCGCACCACGTGGTCTCCGCTTCCCTGGGAATCCTGATCCACGGCCCTATTTAATACAAAAGAGCAATTTAAATGCAATCCAGATCTCTTTTAGTGTAGGGACACTTCCTTGCAACTATAAATAAGAAGAACTGTGGTTTCCAGTGGATATAGGTAAGCCAGATCATCATCATTAAATCACTGCATAAATTGTAGTAGAATACCTTTAACGTCAGACTAAAACCTTTTCTTCTGTCTGTGGTCTTCAACCATTATTAAAAGGATCACCTTCAATAAAAGTACTTAAAACCTGTAACACCTTAATTTTTACTACAGGCACAGCTGGTAATATTGAAATACATTTTCTCCCTCTTGCCTAGTACTCCAGCTAAACACAACCTCTTGTTTGATTCTTTAAGAACATGCAGCTAAGACACAGCCAGGTGTGTTTTGACTGTTGCTTTGGCACTGTATTGCCATGAGTCTTATGACTGTGGCATGAGCACTTTACTGGTTATACAGTAGCTACACTTCTTAGCTGTAAATAGTCACACACACATTAAAAGTTGTTAGGGCTTAACCCTGCTCCCACAGAGGTCAGTGACTAAACTCCCACTGATTCAATGGGAACAAGATCAAGATTTTAGTGTTTAATTTGTTTAATGCCCTAAAGAAAGTATTATTTATAATACTAAAATTATATTTTTATATGTAATATTTATATTTATTGCTAGTGATTTCTTCTTTTTCCCACCCTTGTTTAATCTGTAGATGCTTGGTGTGAGTGCTGAGTTGGGATCCCTTAACTGATGAGGTATCCCTTAACTGATGAGGTGAATTCAAATACAGTGAATTTGGGGGAGGTGAGGGCGGGAAGTAAAATTCATACTTTTTCAGTGTTAATTACCTGACATTATTATTGTTAATTAATTGGGCTTTCACACTGAACTGGAAAAACTAAATAAAACAAAGCAAAAGAAAACACAAAAAAATCACTGATCACTTCCAAAAGAGGAAAACATTATTATTGGCTATGTCTCTATAGAACTGTGGCCGATATTTTTCTGTTCAGATTTGAACAGGTTACATATACCTTAGACCTTTTGTTCTGTTCCTATACAATGAGTGTCAAGGTATATATTCAACACAGCAGATTTCATACTATGCTTTTCTACTACTCAATACATAGTGTTTGTCCTTGTTTTAAATGCATTTTAACAAATCTATGTTAACAGCTACTCTACTCTAACTTAGTTTTGCTGTCCACAAAATGTCTACAAGTCTACAATCACTATCTGAATGCTTGCTTCAAACTATTTTAAGATGCCAAAAATACCAAGAGAAAACAATTCACTCAATAAAAGGCACATACTGCCTTTGAACGATGTTACTCTCATTAATGTTAATGGAAGATGCTCTAGACCAGGGGTTCTCAAGCTTCATTGCACCACGCCCCCCTTCCGACAACAAAATTATTACATAACCGGGGGGGGGGGGGGCAGAGCCTGAGCCCAACCACCCTGGGTGGGGGTGGAACTCTGGCTTCAGCCCCGGATCCAAGCAAGTCTAATGCTGGCCCTGGCAACCCCATAAAAATGGGGTTGCAACCCACTTTGGGGTCCTGATCCACAGTTTGAGAACCGCTGCTCTAGACTAGTGATCTCCAACCTTTTTACGCCCAAGATCACTTTTTGAACTTAAGGGCAACCCAGGATCTACCCTGCCCCTTCCCCGAGGTCCTGTCCCTTCCCCAAGCTCTGCCCCACTCATCCCCCCCCCGTCACTCACTCTCCCCCCCCCTCACTCTCTTTCACTGGGCTGGGGTAGGGGTTTGGGAGGGGGTACGGGCTCTGGGCTGGGGCTGAGGGGTTCGCAGTGTGGGAGGAGGCTCTGGGCTGAGCCTGGGGCAGGGGGTTGGGTTGCAGGAGGGGGTGAGGGTGCAAGCTCTGGGAGGGAGTTTGGATGCAGGAGGAGGCTCTGGGCTGTGGCAGAGTGTTGGGGTACAGGATGGGGTACAGGGTGCTGGCTCTGGGAGAGGGGTCAGGGCTGGGACTTGGGAGTGCAGGAGTGGGTTCGGGGCACTGGCTCTGGGAGGGGGCTCAGGGTTGGGGTGTGGCATCCTGCCAGGCAGCACTTACCTCCGGCAGCTCCCGGTCTGTGGTGCAGCGTGGCTGCCGCCAGGGCCAGCTCCAGGCACCAGCAAAGGAAGCAGGTGCTTGGGCGGCCAATGGAAAGGGGCGGCACGTCCGGGTCTTCGGCAGCAATTCGGTGGCGAGTCCCTCTTGGAGGGAAGGACCTGCCGCCGAATTGCTGCCGAAGAATGAAGTGGCGCGGTAGAGCTGCTGCTGAAGTACCGCCGATCGCGGCTTTATCTTTTTTTTTTTTTTTGGCTTTGCCGCTTGGGACGGCAAAAAAGCTGGAGCTGGCCCTGGCTGCTGCTAAGGCAGGCTCCCTGCCTATCCCAGCCTCATGCCGCTCCTGGAAGGGGCGAACTCACCCCTGCGAGGTGGGGTGGAGGGGGGAATGGACCTGGCTCCACGCGCTGCCCTTCTCTGCAAGCACTGCCCCCGCAGCTCCCATTGGCCACAGCTCCCTGGTCCCGGTCAATGGGAGCTGCAGGGGAGGTGCTTGCGCAGGCAGGAGCAGCGCGCAGAGGGAACCCCTGCTCCCGGCCTGGGGCCATGCTGCCCACTTCCGGGACTGACGAGGGGCCGGGGCAGGCAGGGAGCCTGCCCTAGTGGCAGCCCCACTGCACCACCAGAGATCGCGATTGACTGGGAGATCCTCTAGGATCGACCAGTCGATCGTGATCAACCGGTTGGTGACCACTGCTCTAGACCCATGTGTACAGCTTCTGTTGATATTAATAAGAGTTCCATGGATTGAAGGTAACATTATGGCCTCAATAGGGCCAATAGTATTTTCAGATATACCATCCCCTATTTTTATAGAAGGTATAGAACAGTGGTTCTCAATCAGGTGTCCGGGGCCCCCTGGGGAGCCGCGAGCAGGTTTCAGGGGGTCTGCCAAGCAGAGCCGGCATTAGACTTGCTGGGGTCCAGGGCAGAAAGTCAAAGCCCCAATGCATAGGGCTGAAGCCCAGTGCTCTGAGCCCCACCACCCAGGGTTGAAGCTGAAGCCTGAGCAACTTAGCTTCATGGGGTCCCCTGTGGTGTGGGGCCCAAGGCAGTTGCCCTGCTTGCTACCTCCTAACGCTGATCCTGGCTTTTATATGCAGGAAAACAGTTGTTGAGGCACAAGTGGGCCGTGGAGTTTTATAGCATGTTGGGAGAGCCTCAGAAAGAAAAAGGTTGAGAACCCCTGGTATAGAAGTTTGTGGTGATAGTTATTGCCAGGTAGAATTCAAATATTCCACTAGTAACAATATTATTGGAACTATAAATTAAAGTAACTGTGCACTATCAGGCAATGCAATCATATAGTATTTTAGAAATAAGAATAAGGAAGGAGGTGTTGATGGTCAAAGTTTTTTTGAGTAGCCAAGTGAAAAGTTTAATTTCTCCCCCTCTCTGTATACAGTGTAATATATACACACTGCATATAAGATTGACTTTCTTTAGAAGTAAAATGCTCTGAAAATTCCTAACATTTTGTGTTTTAGATTGCACATCAGTATTTTTATTTTCACAAGACTAACACTGTGACAGAAATAGCACAAAACTGTACCAATGTTAATGCTGGACATTATGCTGAAAATTAATATTTCAAGCAGCAATAGCTTAGCTAATATCAAATTAAAATAAAGCAAATTAGCATGATAATTAAAGTGAGATGAAAATAAATCAATTGAAATCAACAGCAACCTACTTATGGTTTTATATTTTTTCATTAAGTTTTTTCTCTCTCTCTTTTTAGTGTTGTAATAATCCCAGTAAGGGCATATCTACACAGAGCAGCAACATACATTTTTATTTATTTATTTTTGGGGTGGGGGTGTTGTGATCTCCAAAGCACACCAACCAGTTGTGTGTTAACTGGTCCATGTAGACTCTGCTGGTGTGCACTAAAAGTTCTCTAGTGTGCTTTAATGTGGTGCTGATTGAAACAGCATTATGCTAAAACGCACACCAGGGAACTTTTAGTGCACAGCACCGGGATCTACACTGACCAATTATTAGGGCTGCCAACTTTCTAATCGCACAAAACTGAACACCCTTGTCCCACTTCTTGCCCCGCCCCCTGCTCACTCCATGCCCCCCTCCCTCTGTTGCTTGCTCTCCCCACCCTCACTCACTTGCTCATTTTCACCATGCTGGGGCAGGGGGTTGAGATGTGGGAGGGGGTGAGAGCTCTGGCTGGGGGTGCGGGCTTTGGGGTGAGGTCATGGATGAAGGGTTTGGGGATCAGGAGGGGGCTCCAAGCTGGGGCTGAGGGGTTTGGAGTGTGGGAGGGGGCTCAGGGCTGGGGTGCGGCCTCCAGGAGTGAGTTTGGATGCTGGGGGCTTAGGGCTTGGGCAGGGGGTTCTGGTGTGGGAGGGGGTACAGGCTCTGGGGTGGGGACGGGGATGAGGAGTTTGGGGTGCAGGAGGGGGCTCCAGGCTGGGGCAGGGGGTTAGGGTACAGGAGAGGGTTCGGGGTGCGGACTCTGGGCAGCGCTGACCTCAGATGGCTCCTGGAAGTGGTGACACGTCCCTCGGCTCCTAGGTGGAGGGGCCAGTTGGCTCTGCACGCTGCCTCTATCTGCAGGTGCCACCCCCGCAGCTCCCATTGGCTGCAGTTCCTGGCCAATGGCGCTGTGGAGCCGGCGCTCGAGGTGGGGGCAGTGCGCAGAGCCCCCGAGACCGCCTCTGCGCCTAGGAGCTGAGGGACATATCTCCTGTTTCAGGAGTCATGCGGAGCCAGGTAGGGAGCCTGACAGCCCCATGCCAACTGGAGTTTTAATGGCCTGGTCAGCAGTAATGACCAGAGCCGCCAGGGTCCCTTTTCGAACCAGTGTTCTGGTCAAAAACTGGACACCTAGCAACTTTGCAATTAACACACATTAGTGTGCTTTAGAAATAACCCCCCTAAAGTGTGCATTGCTGCTCTGTATAGACAAGCCCTCAGTTTCTTTATGTTTCTTTTGATGGTAGCTATCAATGGGACAGTAGCCTGTCTCCTTCTAAGACAGTCCAATAGTTGCTTTTTTCTCAGTTTAAACATATGTCACTGTGAATGCCTTTTGCAAGATGTCTCCACAGCAACACACTTTGCAACAGCCCAGAGCTCAGCCCTTTTCAATCTGGCTCCCCTTACTGCCAGCAGTCTTCAGGACACACAGACGAACTCTCTCTCTCTCAAGTAACTCCTTTGACAGCTATTTAACAGCAATAGCCAAAAAATCGTGTAGTACTAAAACATAGTTCATTAAAAATTGGTAATGCAAATTATCTTGCCATATAAAATTCAAAATTTATGCAATGCCATCACATTCCGTATATGCTGCAATAAATTTATATTTTTGTAATTTAAAAGCTCCAGACTTCAACAGTTTTCTTAAAAAAACAAAGTTAACAGTGATAAAATGGAAGATTAATTCAGTTGAGCTATACATATTTTTCATTAGTAGCCTCTATAGCAGAAAGATAGCAATGGATACATGAATATAAATACAAATTATTTACCACTTTGATGCTCCAAATGGCACTGCCAGGAAGCTGTCTGGATTTAAAAATGTCCCGACCTTCTGAAATATCTGGGGACCAGGAAGGTGGGCTCACTGTATTATTGGTACTCCAAGCCCCCTAGGATACGGCAGGTGAGAAAATAGATGTATAAAACTCAGCAACATAAAAATAAAGAAATTAAAAAAAAATAAAGCAAGCAACTAAAAGTTTCTGAAAAGCAAAGCACATGCAGGCATAGGCAATTTCTCCTAAATTTACTTAACTGCTAAACTAGTTCATATGGGGAAAATTTCAACCCGACACTGAAATTTATGCAGAGAAAATTTCAACCCTCAGTGAGGTTAAAAGGTCTGCAAAGTGACTTTAAAAAAACTACAAAGTGAAAATGTGAGAAAAGAGGGTTGACTGACATAATCATCATGTCATAGACAGCAATCATAGCAACACAGTAAGTCTCTAAATTTTGGATCATCATGCTAAGAAGATACTATTTTGAGATCATAGATGAGTTTTGAGAGTACATTCCCTTCTATATCTCAATCCACATCTTTGAAGGAAGAGACGGCCTTGCATCACTTTTTAAATATAAAATTATTGATAATCAAAACAACATGTAGGCTGAGAAGCATGTAAGACAAAGAGATAAAAATAAAACTAAAACATGAAAAAAAGGAAAAATAAATGTGAGCAGTTAACAAAATACCTCTGACCTGCAAGTACACCACAAACGTACAATTATAAAAGCTCACACCTATAAATCTTAACTCCAATTTTTTTACATTATAACAAACTATAATATCAAACAATTTCTAACATCATACAGAATATATAAAGCTGAATTTAAAAAAAATAATCAGTTTTATTTTAATTTGTATTTACACAATGTCCAGCACAATGGGGTTCCAATGTGATTTGGGGTATTTGCTTGAACTCTGTGTAAGGACTTCAGGATTAAGCCACAAATGTTTACTAAGGTAATTTCATCCTAAATTTACAATTTAGCATGCCTAAAGAGTAATAAATGATACTAATTTTACCACTTCTTTGGAATTAAGCAAAAACATAGCTAGGATTAAGATTAAAACGGTATAAGGAAAAATTAGTTAATTTCCAAAAAACTACATTCAGCAATAATTTAGGCCCCTAATCCAGCATGTGAACAGTCCCAACTATTCACATATGTAGAATATCTACATGCAAAAGTGTTTGCAGGATTGAGGCCTTAGAACATTGGCCTTTGTGACAATAAGCATAAAGAAACATACACTGGCTTCACACATCACAAGTTTTTAAAATGAAATCTAAAACAATGTCAAGCAAAATAAAGTGATTTGGGAAACAGTTTCTTTTGAATCCAATAGTTCATTAAAACTTTTACTTGTGTCAGCATTAGTCTACATACAGAAATTGTAGCACTTTAACTTTACCAGTAAAGTTAAAAGCAGTACAAGTCCCCTAGTGTGGACAAAGCCACATAGAATCATAGAACTGGAAGGGACCTCGAGAGGTCATCTAGTCCAGTCCCCTGAACTCAAGGTAGGACTAAGTATAAAAGTGCTTTATATGAGTACTGTATAGCTATTTCTGCATAGGACAGGGAATAATTTATACTGGTATAACTGCTTCCACCGTAGGTGTTATACTGGTATAATGATATTGGTTTTAAAAGGAAAAAAGCACACGCTACCTGAAATAATTATACTAGTACAAAAACTGTGTGTGGACCAGGCCTCAGTAAAAATAAATCCCTGTCACCTTATGTATGTAACAATTCCCACTGAACTCAATGGAAATGGAAAGACTACCAATGAAGTCAAATCTCTCTGTGTTGAAAATATTGTAGTTTTACTAATCAATATTTTTGTTGAATGATAATTATTATTTTTATCAATAACATTAATTGTCAGAGATTACGTTAGCAGATCAGGAGCTACAGGAAATTTAAGATGTCAAGTCTTGGCAACTATGCAGCCTTCTCTAACATCAAGGTAGATAGAACACTAGCTTCCAGTTGGGCAAGAACAAGATAATTTTCCAGAAAATTAAATTAAAAATCTTTCTGGCGTTTCAGATTTGTTTTTCCCCTAAATAAATAAAGTTCATTATTTGTCAGATATTTGTTCTTTACCCATAACAAAATAATGGATATATTCTGCATATCAAAGTCCTTCCCTCACCCTGTGTTTATAAGGGAGAGAACATACCACTTGAGGGCCACAATCCAAAGATCTCAAAACACATTACTCAAACTACTGTTCAAGACCTAAAACCATTTAGAGTCCTATTTGGAATATATTAAATAATTTTGCTGTAGAGAGAACACACTTCTCCAGAAATTAAATATTTCAAATCGATTTAAAATGTAATAGAAATTTAAATTTGAATATGAAATATCCATCTTTCAAAACAAAATACATTATATAAGATTATGAAACATTGTTATAGTTTAAATTTCCAATTGAATCCAAGTTTTATTGTAGCTCAGAAACACATCTGAATTCTGTGTCAGATAAATTTAATTAAAAACACACCACTTCCACAATAGTATGAACAAATTAATTACATCAAAGAGATGCATTAATTATATTTTGGCTTTTAATTAATTCTCATTACAGCACAACACTGGAGAAAAAGTTCTATTCAGTTCACTTATATCAAAACCATGGTAATAATTATGTACTTTGACATAAACAGGAAGTTCTCATTCTCCATCATATTCTTGAGTCCTCAGAACTGAACAGCACAGCTGCAACTAAATTACAACAAAAGGAAACAGAACATCAACAAAGGTCAGAAGAGCTTACTAAATCACCAGTGGCTGTGTTTAGCAACTGAATGCCTCCTTTATGAAATATACTTTAATCAGAAATAAAGATGAACAAAACATAAGCTTTCATCTCATTTCAATATTTAATAAAATACCACATATGATCTTCTCAGATTGCAATTGTGTCATTTCTAGTGAGAAAAAAAATATACCAGGACTCTGAAATAACTTGATAGTTATAAATCTAACTCTTCTTGTATTAAAAACAAGTCCCCTAATAACAATAAATACATCATAACAGCCTCTTCCCAGCCCCACATACCAACAAAAGTCCCCTCTCTCTAGGTTCTCACATCGACAATCGTGATCATAGTATCTGAGCACTTCCATTGTGATTAAAAATTATTAAAAAGCCACTACAACAAAACACCCAATAGGAAACATATACAATGAATGCAATACACTGTTTTGCTCTCTCAGTAGTATGGACAAAACAGAATCTGTTTGGGTCAAAATCGTGTTGGGGAAAGACTGTAAAAGAGGTTCCACTGGGATAGTGTTAGGGATCTGCTAAAAACCCTTGGGTTGGACTCATATGTAGATAGAGATCTCTTTAATACTATTAGAGAGATAAAAACTACTGCGAATAGTGTCATAATGGGAGACTAATAGAGACTGGAGAATAAATGCTATTAATACTGGTAGAGCCCACTTATTGCTAGATGTGACAGATGACAGTTTTTATTGTCAAATCATTACTGAACCAATAATGGATGATTCAATTTCAGACTTGGTTTTGGTAAGGAGTGAGGACATCATAGAAGAGCTGATTGTAAGAATAACCTTGGATCAAGTAATCATGAGTTGATTCAGTTTAAATTAAATGGAAGGCTAATCAAAACCAGGTTATCAACTATGTGGTGGGTTTTTTTTGGTTTCAAAAGGGTATTGTTTGGGAAATTACAGGAATTAGTTAAAGTCGTCACTGGACTGAACAGCACACATCTTAAACATGGAGGAGGCTTGGAATTTCTTGAAATCAACTATACAAAAACTATCGCAATTTGCATCCCAAGCAAGGGTAAAAAACTGTAGGGAAAGGCTCCAGATGAATAGCCACCTCAAAGGCTATCCCTAGTAAGCAGAGAACCTAAAGGAAATGGAAAAACAGACTGATCAGCAAAGAAAGCTACATCTTGAAGATTAGAAAATGTAGGAATAAAGTGACACTTTCTAAAAGTCAAACTGAATTAGCTCTCGTGAAGAAAATTTAGAATTTTTTTTACTTATATAAATAAAACGAGAGTAAGGAAGAATGAGGTTGGGCCACTATGCAGGGTGAATGAGGAAGAGTTTATAGATAGTCTAGGTATGACCCCAAAACTAAATGAATACTTTGCCTCGGTTTTCAATATGGAACATTGGCAAGAAATCAGGATGGTTGATGGACATGAGTGTATAGAAATGGAAATTGCCACATCTGAAGTGGTAGAAAAGGCAAAGATCTTAATGTGCTCAGATTGGGGGACCAGATAATTTCCATCCCAGAATAATGAAAGAACTGGAACATGAGATTGCTAGTCTGGTAGCAAGGTCTTTAACAAATCTTTCTATTCAGGAGTACTACTGTATGCCTGAAGAACAGCTAACACTGTACCTATATTTAAGAAAGGGAAAATAAAGTCATTGGGGCAATTACAGACCTGTTAGTCTAACCTCAGTGGTATATAAGATTTTGGAACAAATTGTGAAGGAAAGAATAATTAAATTAATGGAGGTAAATGGAAAAGGGGATATAATGCTACATGTGTTTACCAAAGGCAGATTGTATCAGACTAACCTGATTTCTTTCTTTGAGAAAATAACTGATTTTTTTAGATAAGGGAAGTGCAGAAGATCTAATATACTTGAACTTCAGTAAAGCATTTGACTTGGTACCACACAGAAAATTATTAGTTAAATTGGGGATTAGTACAAGAATTGTAAAATGGATAAGGAATTATCTTATTCGGTATTCCCTTATTCGGTATTTTTATTAATGTCCTTGGTACAAAAAGTAGGTGTGCGCTAATGAAATCTGCTGATGATAAAAAGTTGGGAGACTTCATCAATACAGAAGAGGTTTGAAATATTATATAGGAGGATCTGGATGACCTTGAAGACTGGAGTAACATAAATGGAATTAAATTCAATAGTACGAAGTGTAAGGTCATGCATGTAGGGTCTAATAATAAGAATTTCTGCTACAAACTGGGGGCTCATCAGTTGGAAGCAACAGAGGAGGAGAGACACCTGGGTAGATCATAGGATAACGATGAGCCACCAAAATGATGCGGTTGCGAAAAAAGCAAATGCGATCCTAGGATGCATCAGGCGAGGCATTTCCAGTAGAGATCAAGTAGTATTAATGCCATTGTACAAAACACTGATAAGAGCCCATTTGAAATGCTGTGTACAATTCTGGTCACCCATGTTCAAGAAAGATTAATTCAAACTGGAGCAGGTACAGAGAAGAACTACGAGAGCGATCATGGGAATGGAGAGCCCCTCTTATGAGAGAAGACTGAAAGAGTTGGCTTGTTTAGCCTAGCAAAACGAAGGCTGAGAAGGGATATAACTGCTCTTTATAAATACATGCAGGAGTTGGGGAGGGGGAAGGAACACCAGGGAGGGTGAAGAGCTATTTAAGCTGAAGTACAATGTTGGCACGAGAACAAATGGATATAAACCGGCCATGAACAAACTATGGCTGGAAACTAGAGGAAGGTTTTTATCCATCAGAAGAGTGAGGTTCTGGACAGTCTCCCAACAGGAGTTGTGGGAACAAACAACTTAATTAGTTTTGAGAGAGATCTGGACAAATTTAAGAGGGGGACTGTATGACAGGGTTGCTTGTGATGGTGGTGGCAGGACTCAGCAAACCGGGGTGTGTGTGTGTCCCTTCCGGTTTAAATCTTACGTTCCTAATGCTGATGCTTTAGGGCTTCAGATGGTCAGGAAGGGATCCCCCAAACATATTCTGGGTTTTTTTTTTCAAGTCTCCTTCCTAAAAAAACTCAGAGATGGCCACAGTTGGAGATGGGAAATTGACAGAGGGGTCCAGTGCTCTGAGGTGGCACCAAGCATTCTCGGTCTCTCACGTGCTTAGCTGTCTGGTTGTTGTTCACATGCTCAGAATCTAGCTAATCACCATATATGGGGTCAGGAAGGAATTTTCCTCAGGTCAGACTGGCAGTGACCTTGGGGGGTTTTCCCCTTTCCTCTGCAGCACAGAGTATGGGTCACTTGCCAGGATTAATTGGATACATCTCACTTAATCAATTCCCTGCCATTGCACGGGTCCTGAGCATTTGGACCATCTTAGTCCATCCTGTTCTCTGCTTGTGGCACATAATAATTTAGTTTCATGTTGGCTGTAATACTTTGGTCTAATTTGGGTTGTTAAGTTTAGTGTAGGGTGTTGGTGGTGGCCTGTGGTTTTCAGGAGGTCAGACTAGATGCCTTGGTCGTCTCTTTTGGCCTTTAAGCTCTGCAAGAGTCAGAGTTAAGTTATCACATTACAAAATCACTGACAAATCACTAAAAATACCTTACGAAGTACAATATCTATTAGAAATGTGAGGTAGACAATAGATAGATTCTATTCAATGTCTGCCTGATGAAAAAAAATGCAAAATCGGTTGTGAGATTACTTTGTAGTTAAAAATTTAATTAAACTAAAACAAAAAACAAACCACCAAAAACCACACACCAACTTGAAAGCACCCATAAATTACTGTGCCTAGTTACTTAGATAACCAGAACAGTTATTTCAATATCTTAATTTTAACCACATAGAGTACTTTGCACTAAAAACTTATAATAACAGTACTAACATTAAACCCCCCCCCACAAATATTCAGTTTTCTATAATTTTCTATGCTACATTCTTTTTACAAGCTTCTCTAACAGGCTCAGTGTTTAACAGTGTTAAAATACAGGATACCCTGTACTGGTATGTATACACTGATTTCATATGAGGATTATGTTTCATAGATAATGACTAACGATCCATATCAATTTGTCAGGAGAACATTTTTTTTTTTTTTTTTTTTTTGTAAAAAATATCCCCAATATCATCCAAGCCACACACTTCCAGAGAAAATTTAGCCCTGTATTTGTTTATGTGGGTGGAAGTGTTTCTCTGAGCGTGTGTTTTCATTACTACTGGGTTCAGGGAAACAGGACTTTATGTACATACTTTACACACAAACAGGACTGCATCCAATAAATATTCGATTCTATCATCATTTTCTCCTACTAACGGAAACAACCCAGAAAGGCCCCAAATATTGGCTAGCCCCTCTTTGGCCCAAGCAGCAACAGTATTATTGCCATAAATGTACATTTAAATGGCACCCATCAATTAATTATTTGAATGTTTACTATACTAACTAATCTCGGATGTCGGTTTTTAGTACTTTTAGAAAAAGGATGCAGATAAATCATACTTCTCTTACAAAGCACTTAGGCCCCAGTTCAGTAAAGCATTTAAGCATGTGCTTAACTTTAAGCATGAGTAGTCCCACTGACCTCAACATTAACAAGTTAAATCATATGTTTAACTTTGCTGGATTAGAGCCTAGGCAAATAAGGAAAATACTGTAGGGTATTACAAACACTATCTACTATGGAGGGAGGATGAGGTAGAATGGACAGCTCAGTGAATGATGTGTCTGAGATACTGAAGGATTTTTTTCTGGAATGTATATGCCATATAAGAGAGTACATGGGAATGTTTCTGTCCAGAAGTGGGCATTGTACTTGGAAGAGTGTTTGGGTAGCCCATATATAATAAGTGGGAGGCAAATCTGTCAATCTATATTCAGCATGCACTAATGGGTTAATAGTTTATCTAGGAAACACAGAAATCTTATGGTCAATTTGCTCTATGGTGGTTTGGTGTAAAAGGATTAATTGTGCACAGTTGTGGACTAGGTAGTCAGAATTATGGTTGTTTGTTAGGCTTTCATTTAGTATAAATATTCTAGTAAATTTTCTTTCTGAAGAAATTGACAAGGTAAGATTACACTTACAAAGGCTTAGTTGGAGAATTTCCTTTTAAAAATCGCGAAGAGCTGTTTCTGTTTCTTCCCAATACTATTTTAAGTTTTCTCTTGCAAAGATTAGAAAAAAATATAGAAATATCTCATTACCTTGCACATTCACATGTAAACTGAAGACCTCATTTGTAGGCAAAAAATCTCTTTTAGAAAAATTGTTCTCCTTTGTAACAGAGAACAATTGAGGCAGTTTACCTATTTGTGTGTATGCCAAACAAGTATCTGGAACTTTGAAACGATGCTCTGTTTTAGTGTGTTTATAAATTGATATAAATACATTAAATAAATGAACAAATAAAATACACTGAGAAGCCACATACATGAGTACAGATGGCAGTAGGAAGGAGATATGCTGAGAGTCTAATCCACCATATCTTGTGAACAGTAGGTATCTTAGGGTGAAATCCTGGCCCTAATGGAATCACTAGCAAAAAACCCACCAACTTCAATGGGGCCAGAACGTCACTCAGTTACCATTTCTGCTAGTACAGAGCTTAAAAGCTCCATGAAGCAGATGTTCCACTGGCATCCCTGCTCCTGCAGAACTTAAAATTTCCTCAACCGCTGTAGTGGGTGTCTCAACTACTGTGAAACTTCTAAATTTCCTCAAACAGCTGGGTCTCTCTGAAGAGCTATGGGGAGCTCTCTTTGTTCCTCAAAGAGTCTACAGACTGCCAGCTTCCCAGTAAAGAAAGAAATGGTGGACCACAGGCCCCTTACTGCCTGCCTGTTCTCCCACATCGGGGCTGCTGAACCTCTCATCACTCCATAGCCATCTGCAGGTGGAGGAGGTGGAGGTGGTTGCAAGTCAGGACAACCTGCAACAAAAGCTAAGAACAATAACCTTGACATTAGGGCATGATGACCCACAGAGGCAGCTGGTGATGACAGCCTGATATTTTTGCAGTCTTTCAGGAAATCCCAGGATACACGAGAAGGAAAACATAGCTATAGCAGGTCTAGGGCAGCTGTAGACCTCCTAGGCATAGTTTCCAATACTCAGAACACTCTTTCTGACAGAGTCTATCCTCTAATGTTTTTTTATTTGTTGTTTGTTTTGGGGGATATTTTAAAATATTTGATTGTCTAACTATGATTTGGCCTCCTGGCCTTCCTGCACTAAAGAATTCCCATTGTGTGCGTGGGGCAGGGTGGGGGAAGAGGTGTGGTGTACATATGCATGCCTAGAAGAATAAGCATGTCTATTGCTTAGTCTTTTCTGCATAGATCTGCCAGGCTCCACTCACGAAGGTGAGCCAGGGAACCCAGCACTGGAGATTATCCACCCTACTGGACTCCATGGAGGTGAGAAGGGAAACCTGGTGCTGGGGATTATCCAACCCTACTGCATTCCACGAAGGTGATCTGGGGAAACAGCACTGATTTCATTATTCATTTATTTCACCTTTAGGAATTTGAGCCCAGTTTCACTTCCCCTCTGAAGCAGGATAATGGGGGACAGAAATTGTGAAGAAAATATTTCAAGTGGCTACCAATCCCCTTGTCCTCATTGAGGCTCGCTTCCCCTACATGGGTCCTTCTGGGTCTCAAGAATGGATTTTCAATTACCCCTCTCTATTGCATGAGATCCACATGGACAGATCTGTGTTGGAAGCAGGGGAAGGGGGCTAGGCTTGAAGGCCCTTTGCTGGACTCTCTGGGGTTGACAGAGAGACTGTGCTGTGTCCCGTGCCCTCCATCTGTGGGATGTGGCTGAGCTCTGCACACAGAGGCGTGGCTGCTGGTGTGGGCTATAGAGACTCAGGGTTGTTCTTCCTTCTGGCTTCACTACCATTATGGAGCTGGGGCTGCTTGCCCCAGAGCCAGTTCTTTTCCAATCCTTTCTGCCCCCTTTCCTGCTGTGGAAAGGGCCCAGTGCAACTTCCCCCAGCCTGGGCTGCATCTTGCCCAGCAGAGCCTGTATCTCCAATCCTGCCTGGTTCCTTTCTTGCTCAGAGGAGAGGGGAAGAACCTCCAATCAAACTGCGCTACGAGGGGAACTGCACTCACCCTAAAGAGCCAGTCAAATTCCCCAAAGAAACACACAAAGAGGCACAGAGCCTTCCACTTGCTTCTGGCTTTCTCAGTCCAGCTCTCTCCCAGAAGCCTGCAGGGACACCAGCCATTGCAAACGCCTCAGAGGGGATGCAGAGCCAAGGGGACAGCTCCTCACAAGGCAAATGCAGCCCCTGGGACATGACTGGGGATTAGATGGACACATTATTAAGCCAAATTGTTAGTGAGCCATTTGATATAAGGTCTTGAATTTCCCTCAGAAAAGTTCTGCAGCAAGGAGACCTGGCTGAGCCACCAGGGAGGTAGAAAAAACTGGCAGGAGCTTCAAAGAGCAGGGCATTCTCCTGCTGCCAGTAACTGACAGGTCTGGTTCTGCTCCCACACTGCAAACAGGCTTACGTGTTCATTGTAACAGGTCTGTGGAAATTAGCACGCAGAAGTGACATATCTATATTTTTTCAAATTAATTTCCAATGAACACCTTGTACAATTACCCTCAAGCTTCGCCACAATAATTCTCCTTTGGCAGAACACAATTTGTGAAATTATATACAGAATACTTTTGTTTCTCTGAAGTTAGGGAAGGAATTGTATCCAAATGAGGATTATGAAACAGAAAAACTAGTTACAATTTTAACTACGGAGTTGCTCCTGTCATTCTGTAATATGTGAATCAACTTCCAAAAACAAACTAAGTATCTGACGGCAGAGAAAAAAGAAGACAGTGTGAATGTCTCATCTACTAAAAATTGGAAAAGTAGATCTTTATATTCATCCCAGTTTGAAAGAAAAATGAGACCTCTATATTTAATATCCATTTTTTTAAAAGTGAGTATAATAAAACACAAGAGGATAAAAATACTGTGTGTGTTCTCAGGTACTAATGAAATATCTTCACAGGAGGTTAATTATTCTCATCCACAATTACTGATTTACCACAAGTACAAGATTTTTATAACAACGTTGACTCAAGGCAAATTGTATCAATGCAATTCTAGATGATACCCATGAGTACAAAGTTTAACACATGACTTACCCAGCTGGGATTTTTCTGTTTGCTTATACATTACTCAAAAGGGAAATTGTTTACCAGTAAATGGACTTTTCTAAAGCTAGTATCCTCTACAGACCCACATTCAAAAGATCTCAGTCCCTTAGCAAAGGAACAGACTAGGAAGTTAATACTGTAAAATTGAGAACCTTGATTGGAAAGAATTACTGCATTGTCTCAGGGATATGCATATATATATGTACATACAGTACATACCTTAGTATATAATGATCTACAATAATCTAAGAGTATAAAAGAATAAACGCAGAATCTCTAATCTCTGAGAAGTAGAAGTGTGGTTCCAATGGTGAAACTATATTTAGAAAACATCAATTACAGAAAAGCAAACTCCTTTTCTCAAAAGATAAGTATCCTCTACAGATATATAGGTCTCTTAATTAATACACTCAAGTCAAAACTGTAACAATATAATAGGAACAAAATTAAGAAACGATCAACTAAGAGCACAAAAACATAAGATGATCCAGTTGTAACAAAACTAGTATAATAAACAAGAGAAAAGCCGGGTTTACTTTTAATTAATACTTTAATCAAGTATCCTGAGATTCATTCTTACTTTTTGTTCAGTCCTTCCTCAGGCAAATTTCCACTGACTTCAATGGAAGTTTGATAGAGTTAGGACTGAAAAACAAATGAGTAACAACTGAGGAGTTTAGGATTTGGACCAAAACCTTTGCAGATGCTTTTCTTACAGTGAAATTGCTACTGGAATGATCCAAGTTCCAACTTAGCATATTAATGGCATGATTCAAAGTCCACTGAAGTCAATGGGAGTCTTTTCACTGACTTCAATAAACCTTACATCAGCCTTAAGTGGAAAATTATTTTTCCCCCAACTTGGGCAAAGTAAAAAATTGAGAAATAAACAAACTCTAAATGAGTTGCGTGCTATGTGACCAGTGTATTTTTCTTAACAATTTAAATGGGAGTCATTAAACCAGTGGAAATGGTTATCCAGACAAATCCATGTTTCTGCACACTCAAATAACCATACATGTACTATTTCAACTGTTAGACATTAAAACATTAACTACATGTGTTTATATGAATATTCGATCCATTATGACCACTTCTCAGAGTATTAATACCTCCTGATATCATGAAGAAGTGCCTCAAGATGCATATTTCAAAGAAATACACTGGTGACTCTCTTTTCTTTTTAAAATTAACATGGAAATTAAATGCTAAAATTATATTATGACAATATTATGGCTGGGATTTTGTTTGCTCTAGCCATAAAATTCAATGTTATGGTTCCCACAGCAATTGTAACTTGGCCATATTACACGCACTGTATATATTAAGATGTTCATGTCAATGGTAGAGGAAGTGAGCAGTATGTGCAACATAACTCAGTGCTTTTTGTTGATTTTTTTTTAAATGTACAATCATTTTCCTTCACCACTTATGTATATTATTACTGAATTAAAGCTGGGAAGAAATAAGAAACTTTTAATGTGATTTTAGTAGAATTCACAGAAACCCATTTCACATATTAAAATATGGCCATTTATCCAAATCTGTCCTTTGTGCTCCCCTCTTATAGGCTCTCTAGCAGCTGTTAATTAACAAACATTATCACCAGAACTGAGGCTGAGTTCTCACAAGTCATGGGAGCAGTGGCATAAGTAACATTTAGTTTGCTGATGTCCAAAATAAAGAAGTATCCACCCTTTGGCATTCTCTCCCCACTACTTTCCCCATCACACACACAAAAAAGCATTTTAAGGTCATTTTAAACTACACTAGGAAAAAATCTGTATTACGAACTAAGTAAACTTTAATGGAAAACGCATTTTATTTTCAAGACATTTAAGTACAGAAACTATGTCATATCATTCTAAAATATGTGACAATGTTCATTTAAGTACTATAAGGAGATATTAGCGCAGGGGCAAGTACTGTTTCTTCTAGTAGATTAGCTGCAAATTTCTGATTTACTGCATATTTCCAGCCAATTTCACTATGTTTACATACAGTGAAAGTCACTGAGAAATGCACCAAACCCCAGCTGGTTGAATGATCTTGTATGCAATTTGCTGCATTTACTGTAGAGGATTAAATTAGTCTTGGATTCTTAATCCTTGGAGAACACTGTTTCTCACCTCTTAAAAAGTATCAGGCTTTGCTTTGAGCTTGTGAATAGTCTTAAATAAGGACACGTCTACACTACAAACGTGCATTGGCGCTGCTGCACTGATACAGCTGCGACGCTGTAGCATTCCTGGTAAAGACGCTCTACGCCAGGGGTCGGCAACCTATGGCATATGTGCCAAAGGCAGCACGTGAGCTGATTTTCAGTGGCACTCACACTGCCCGGGTCCTGGCCACCGGGTCCAGGGGGCTCTGCATTTTAATTTAATTTTAAATGAACCTTCTTCAACATTTTAAAAACCTTATTTACTTTACATACAACAATCGTTTAGTTATATATTATAGACCTATAGAAAGAGACCTTCTAAAAGCATTAAAATGTATTACTGGCACGCAAAACCTTAAATTAAAGTGAATAAATGAAGACTCGGCACACCACTTCTGAAAGGTTGCCGACCCCTGCTCGACGCTGATGGGAAAAGCTCTCCCGCTGAGATAACACTGTCTACATGGAGGGTTACGGTCAGTATAACTATGTCACTTAGGGATGTATGGATTTTTCAAACTCCTGAGCAATGTAGTTATACCAAAGTATGTATGTAGTGTAGACCTGGCCTAAATCAGTAATATGGAAAGTATCATATAGATTTTACAATTCTTTCCTTTACAAAAAATGAAATTATGAGCCTATGATGTTCAGAAGCACAAAATGAAATTTTGTGATCTTGATTAATGAACTAGTCACAGTAAAATATTTCTTGTGAAAAATTTGCAATGGCAAAATAAATGCGAAAGATGTGTAAACAATTTGTTTTCAAACTATATCTTTAGTGTGTATTACAGATGATGCAGTAAGCTATTTACTTTTGAGGACTATGATCAAATCTAACCCAAATCACAATTGCAATGACTTGTACCAGATAGTTCCTACTAGATATCTGCCAACATAACAAAATCATCAGACCATTTGTCATAATCACAAATTTCTGCCCAGGGAAAATCTCCCAGCACAAGGACAGCAGGGTTGCTGCAGGTTTATCTATAAAGGTAGGTGAAAAAGTTTTACCACATCCTGCCTACAAATACAATATAGGAATCAAGATGGAAATATACGCAGATTGATATGAAAGAGTGAGAAATAAGCTTACACAACAAAAACTATGACATTATGGATAATATCACTTCTGGGATGTACCTTGAATATTGCATTTGAGGATCATATAAGATTTCTAGTTTGGTCTAGTGTTCAAAGGATAATCCAAAAGAAGAAATTTCCCATTAGAGAACTTCACCATGTCTTATCTTCAATTATTCAACCTGTAGTTACCCAGAGTTTTTCAAAGCAAATGTGTTTAAAATAATGGATTGTTAACAATAAACTATATGCCCAATTTATACTGCTGGATAAACACAATGTATATTTTCTAGGATAGATCAAATTGTTTTTCATAAACCCAAATTTGATACTTCTTTCAAAAACACAGTATATTGAAAGTTAACAATGATCTGTCTACCAGCTTCAATACTAAAACAATATGCTTACCTGTCTTGATCTTGGTCTCCCAGGAGAAAACTTTCGTTTGGTGATAGCTGGCTTTCCCATGCCGATTTTTGGAGTGACAGATATATAAGTTGCTGGGAGAACATTTCCGGCAGAGGAACTCTGTGGTGGAGTCTGACTGTGCAGCATATCATGTGCAGAATGCAAATCTAATGAAACTACTGGTGAGGAACACACACTTCTCTTGTTTATGTCAACTGATGATGAAAATGAAGAATATGTCTCAGTCGGTGACTTTATAGGTTTGTCTCCTAATAGTGAACTGTTGTTTGCACAACTTTCATTTGCAGGAGTGGTTTCCACTTTCAACAGAAAAGTTGGTGTTTCAGAGCTTTCATGGGTTTCTTTCTTTTCTATGTCTTCTTGCACTCTTACTGTCTCCAATTGTTCTTCTATCTTAAAAGAAGTCTCCTCTTTATTCACAGACCCTAAAGTTTCTGGTGGTGTAGTTGTGGCATCAGGTGCTGAAAGGGGAGGCTGAGTTTCCTCTGTGGATACTTTTGATACCTCAGCATCTTGTGACAGTTGTTGCTCTTCTGCTTGTTTGTCTGACTCCGGCTGCGTTACAGCTTGAATTCTTTCTGTCACTTCCATCATGTGCTTAGTTTGACTGTCATCAGATGCTGGTGTCCTTTTAGGAGATGTTTCCATTTTAGCTGTACCAAGTTGATTAGAAACTCCTGCTTCCAGTTCAACAGTCTTTTCATCCTGTGATATGTCTGTAACTAAGCAAGAGCATATCGTTAGAGACTCATACTAAAGCATCAATAGTAGAAAAGATTTATATTTTAAAAAAGAAAAGTGGGAGATATTTCAACATTAAAATATACATTTATCTTCCAGAGGAACAATACAGCAGATGGAACCTAGGTTTAAATATGAAGGCGCAAGCAAGCAGAATGTTCTTAGGCCTGGACGATATAGTTTTAACCACATGGCTACGTCTGTTACGGGTGTGAAAAAAAAAAAAAAATCATACATCAACAGACATAAGTATGCCAAGCAAAAGCCTTTGCCAGTATAACTGTATCTACCCAACAAGCTACACCAGCAAAAGGACTCTGTTTCATTTCGTGACCTGGCATAAACTATACTGACGGAAAAAAACCTCATTTGCTGTTATGAGCTATACTCCCAAATCCTTTCTAGTGTAGACAAGCCGTCGTGGAAGACTTTTCACTGTGAAACTTGCTCCCACCCAGAGATCAGGTTTGACCAAGTCTTGAGATTTTGGAGGAACAGGTGCTGCAATGTGCTCCTGGATCAACCTACCTAATCCCATAGACAAGATACTTTAAAATATTAAATATTAGTATGTGAGATGATGGGAAGTGGACTATTTCTCCTGAAAGGCTGCAGATGTATATTTAAATCTATGTATTATAACTAAATGCTACAGTGATGGACACATTACAAATATGAATAAATACATTAAATTGCTATTACTACCAATCCTTTATGTAAAGGGAAAAAGAGACGTGGTATAAAAAAAGCGAACACGATACAATAGCCAAATATTATCCTTCCTAAGCCCCCAATAAACTGGGAAAAGAGGGCTGTGTAGCTCCCTCCATCTTCCCTTTTCCCCTCCTCATGGGAGCTCATCTTCCCTCCTGGGTTTGGGAGGAAATAGCTGGGAAGGGGGAGTATTCTAGTTGATTGGCTGGTCTGAGCAGTGCAACAGAAACCCACTGGCTCCTGCACACTGAAGGGGAGGGCATTCTAAATTCTTTCCCCTTGGCTGGGATGCCATTATTCGCTCAGAACATGTTACCATGCTGCCAGATAGTGTTTCTGACATCACAAATGCTGTCAGGATTACAGTAAAATGTTTAATATGATATTTCATGACATCAAACCATACCAAATGTTTTATGTATCTAATCCACAAAACTCAAAATACAACCTAGAAAAATAAAAAGCATTTGCTTATACACATACAAATAATCCAGAAATTGGAAATGATGGAAAAATTAAAGCCAGAAAAAGTAAATGACTGTTTAATAGGGTATTTACTCTCTATATAAAATCTTTTACATATATAAAATCTTTTTTTGCTTCAGTGTGGCTGTGGTGCTTAAATCTAAACATGTACAGAAGTAGTACAGACGGTCCATCTTCCTAAAGAACACGAGGGAAGGAGAGCAACAGTTTATAATGTAGTTAAAGTAATGTGTTAGCTTTGAGCTATGTAAAGTGAAAAGTATGTTCAAAATATCACAATATTCACTGCCATAAGCTCATTTTAGATTTCAATATTCAGTAAGTGGATTAACAACATGGATTTAATACAAAGCTTCATAACTTAAACAAAGACCCAGTGTAGCACAAATCACTCAGATGATAAATCAGAATAGTATATATGTTCAAAAAATTGACCACAACTAAATTTTCCAGTGGGTAATTCCTTAGAAGTACAGCTTTCCTTCTGAAAAACACCTTTGACCGTTTCATAACCACACAATGTTCTCCATAAAAATCTTAAAAAACAAAATATCCACAAATTAAACAAATCTCAGATGGTGTAAACTGCCCAGCTGGACAAAAAACTCCCCCAACCGTGTACAACCAACAAAGCTCCCCATAGCTTGTCACTTAAGATCAGCATGAAAGTGTGATTTCAAGTTATGGTATGCAAAGGTAGCAAGAAGAAAACTTTTCTTGTCAAGTGTATGTGTGAGTCTGAGCCATAAATTTCTGAAGAATTAAAACCTATATTTTTTTATAAAGTCAGCCAAACCAACATAGTTTTCTTGTTTTTGCGATAGCATCACATTAAATGCTCATGTTTGTAATGTATTACCACCAATGGGATTCCTTGCCTCAAACCAGCTTTCTCCCATGTGGCATTTCTCATCGGTATTATCTCCATATAAGTTGAATATCATCCCAATGGAATTTGCCCAATTTTCTAAATTCTCAAGGTCCTATTGCTGTTTCACTTGATCTTCTATTATGTTTGCAATCCTTCTTAAATTGGTATCACCATCAAATTTGATTATTTAATCTTCCAGGTAATCTGTGAAGCTATTAAATAGCACTAATACCAAAAGAAGCTCACTTGACACCTCAACTGGTTTTGATTATGCTCTGATTGTTTCCACTTCTGGTTAATTAAACAGTTTTGTGTTCATATTACCAAAAATCTTCCCAACTTTTACATTAGGTCATTTAGACCAATAACAAAAATGGTTCAGTCAATTCACTTTATCCACAACAATTAAAATTTTATTTAATGACAGAACAAACATAATTTTTGTCTGGCTTTTCTTTAAAAACAAAACACCACAAATACCTTCCCCTTCTCCACAAATCTATGAGTCTTCCTACACATCAAATTGTCATCTAAATATTTCCTGTATTGTTTAATAGGTTACCTAACTGTGATTTATCCAAACAGTTCAATATATTTACGCTTTGAAAACACTTTGTGTACTCCTCTTGTGCTTCCTGTGATCTTACCAATGAATTCAAACTATCAGCTATATATTTTGCTATTTGTTTCAGGATCTTGGATACAACTCTTCGGGTCCTGCTGATTTAAAAGCCAACCAATAGTCTCTCAGCTCCTTTGAATCTATCATTAGAGAAGACTTATCCAGATCATCTATGCCACCCTATATTCCACACTCTGATATTAGTATTAACATGGGGGACAAAGTACTGCATGTACTAAATAACTCAGACATCATACAGGGACACTCCAAATGCTAGGCTACGATTACTCTGGTTTTACTCTTTTTCTTGGTGAATTTTTAAAAGTCTCCTAGAAAAGTATATTATTTAACTCTCCTAGAAAAGTATACTATTTTTGTCTTTTACTTCTGAAAGATTTGACTGTTCAGTAATCTTATCCAATGACTTCCCTGATTTCCCCACTTTTGTACAGAATTTTTTTTAAGTAATTTAATTCAGGTCTTTGCATGTATCATCATGTAATCAAATATGTCTTCTCTACTCATCATGTATTGCACAAAGACAACTCACCTAGTCTGTTATTCTAAGAAAGATGCTGGTGCTGTTACACTCAAAATTGATGGCACTGACATCTTTGCCAACAATCGATCTATTTAGGCTATCAATGGTAACAAGAATAGGAGTAGGATCAAAGGTTCCTGATACTTGAAATGTAGTTAAGATCACAAAGACAAAATGTATTTTGAAAAATGTTATCCAGCCAATTAGATTGTTGGGATGGGATGTACTGACCAATCATTCTGAGACAATCTGAGACAATCACCCGAAGCTTCTTTGCCAGGTTGACTAATGTTTCTGACCTCTTTTGGGAGAAAGAGACGCAGAGGATGAATCTTCTAATGGGGATCTGGAGTCCTTCTTCACTATGGTAAGATTGTTTTTAGACTCCAGTAAAGATGATACCAAAAAACGGTTGAGTTCACATAACAGTAGAGCAGGGCAAATAATGGAAAATAAGAATTCATAGTACATTTATGCATTTTCACCCACCTTTCTCAAAACCCAATTTTTTGTCAGTTCTCCAGTTGTGTGCAGCAACATATGCCAGTATTCAAAGAGTAGCAAATATGTGGAAAACATCGTATTCTGGAGAAACTACATATTGTATTCAAAATACAAAATGTTTTCATAAGAATTTCCCCTGCTGCCCTGTTTTGAAAACAAACATGATAAGGTCTTTTGTGGTTCACTCTTCCATGCAGTAAACAGATGTCAGATAAAAGATGAGTTCCCTCTTGAACTCAGGAAAAAAGTTTACAAAGCTATAGGACTTTGGACTTGGCGGCTCATTTGCTAGTGTTCTTTGTTTCCATATGGGATATTCAAGTTCTCAATCTTCTAGCTGGCAAGGGCAGGAAATTCTGAAGGAGTTGCACATTCAGCCAACAGGAAGAAGTGTCTCATGTTAATCAACAGCACCCTTCGTCCCCCAGATCCCGAAGCCAAATAAATAAATATGTATGTTACTTCTCAAAGCTCAACAGAGTGGGTAGGTTCCAGTAAGCAGTGTTAATGGCAATTTTTGAAAGGTGGTCCATCCAGAGTCAGACAAAATGGAAAGGTGATTACAATAAGGAAAATCAAGTGAACTGAATTTAAAGCAGGAAAAAAAATTGCTTGTATTTTTGCCATGAGCTTCTTTTTATAAGGGTAGAACATCTATTTTAAAAATCCACTTGCATTTGGAAAAAAGATGAAATTATCACAGGAGGTCACATGTGGTTGTATGATTAAATCCATGTAGCAGGCATACTGGAAGCACTCACCCCTTGGATATGTGGCTCAAAACACACAAGAGAAAATTTAGCCACTCATCCTGTTGTGTGCTATTGCTAACACATGAGACTCTGTGAAAGCAAAAGGGATACCATTCCTCTGGGGTCGGAGGCCAGCAGCTGGCTAATCAGGCCCACCTGGTGCACCTGGGACAAGACCTGTGTAACTTAACAGGCTGTTCTTCATAAAAGGAGGACCAGGAAATAGAAAGGGAAAGCTACGATATCTGCCAGAGGCTGGAGCTACTTCTGTGAGGAACTGCTCCCAGAAACAAAACGGACAGAAGGGAGACTGTGGGAAGTCCTATTATCACAAAGGCTCTGAGGCAAGAGCCAGGAACTTTTGGGTTGAAGAACTTCAACCCAAAAGGAATGAGGGACAGACTTAGGGAAGGGTTGATCTTATTTTGTTGAGGCGTCGTGAAAGAAAAGAAACAACAACAGCTGACCTGCTGGAAATTACCTTCCTCGGACTCTGTGAGAAGGTTCCAGGCAGAATTCCCCAGAGAAGGGCATGGACTCAGCAAGAACAACGCTGGGTCCAGCTGGAAGAGGGGGCTATAAGACAGGCCCCAATCCTTTGCAGACTCATACAGAAAGTTTTGCGATTGAAATTATGTGGCAACAAATAATATTTTTTTTTCTCTATACTCCACAAATATACAAACATACCAACTTGGTTAGCTTCTATTTCAGGGAATATCTACTCCCAGTAAATATTTAACATTTTCCCCCCCATATAAAAGTTCTGCAGACAGAGTCTATAACTTTATCCTTGTCTTAAGGAAAATAATCGTTCAAACAACAAAACATAGTTAACACAGTCACTGAAGAGTTCTGGTGATGGAATCAATACAATTCATTTGACTCTGCAAAAGGCAGGGAATCTTCCTGTTAGTGTTTATGTAACTTCATGAGCACTTAGTAATCTATTTTGTCTGGCTGTGAACCTCTCATTCTTACCATCTGTGACACATCCAACTGTTGATTCTTGACCAGGACCATCGTCAGTAACTCTTTTTTCCTGAAATGCCACTTCTTCTGCATCACCTCCAATTTCCATTTCATTTGTACAAGCTTAAGGAAAAGCAAAGCATTTATCAATTTTGACATAGTGTTTATTGTATTACTTTGGCATCAGTGGTTGCTGTCATTGCTTGACCTTTTGGTTTAACAACGTGGTATTTAACTATGTGATTTGAGATAAGGCAAATCAGGACAACTAGAAGGTTAGGTAGAATATACAGCATTTCCTAAAGAGCTTGTCTAAACATGGAGTTATTTGGGAATAGCGATATCTCCATGTATGGAATAACTCCATGTATGGACACTTATTCTGGAATAAGAGTGCCTTGGCCCTATTTAACTTAATCCACCCTAATGCTACATCTACATTACAGAGCCCATGCCAGCATAGCTATACCAGCATAGTCCCCGAATGTAGACACAGCAGTCACCAATAAAATGAGTTTTTCTGCCGATGTAGGAACATCACCTCCCTGAATGTTAGCTACGTTGACAGAAGCCCTCTTCTGTTGGCATAGTTGTGTCTACACTGTGTTTTTTGTCAGCATAGCTATGTTGATGGGGGTGTGGTTTTTCACACCCATGGCTGACATACCTGTAACAGTTTAAATTTGAAGTGAAGACCAGGCCTAAATGGATTAATTTTAACAGGTACAAGGCACTCTTATTCCAGAATAAGAGTGTCCACACATGGAAGTATTCAGGAATCTATATTGCACTTTAAATTCACAGCCTACCTTAATCCCAGTTAACTTTCAAGTACAGACAAGCCCCAAGGGCCTAATTCTCATTAGTGCTACAGCTGCTTTACACCATTCTGACAGTGAAAAGGGATTTTAAAGTGAGTGTAAGTGTAATTTTGTAAACATAATTTACACTCACTTTAAAATCCCTTTACACTGTCAGAACCATATAAAAGAGCTTTGGCGTAAATGAGAATCAGGCCCTAAGGTCCCAAATCCTATAAATAACTTGCAGAATCATGGCTGAAAATATTTATAAAAATAAATAATACAAGAACACCGTAGACGTATGACATAGTGAAGAGGCTCTATCGTCTATCAATGTTCAGAACGTTCAAGTGGAGGCTAAATTTTCCACTTGAGGCATAGGCCTTCTTTCATATGCAAGGATCCCATTTCAGCTGGAGGAAGTTGCATGGAGAAAGCATATTAACTCAATGAGCGGGGCTACCTGTTGGGCTGAAGTCCTCATTATGGTGCATGCCTACCAGAAGCCTACTTTCTTTTTCCCTAAAAGCCTTTATACCTAATAAAATTCATTAAAATGCAGTATGCAAAGTAGGGGACAGGGAAAATGTAAAGTATATACTAATACCTCCAGTTCCTAAAGAACTGATCCTCAAACAGCATTTGTGCAAAAAAGCACAATGACTATTGCTTTTTGTTCAGGAAAGCCTCTTTAAAGTTCAAAAAGCCAGAAACGATTAGGTGATGCTACTTTTAGCACCTAAATATCCCTCTCAGAGACTATGCCAACATTAAAGTGATATTTTAATTTCAATTTGAGGAAATGATCATTTAGATTGGCTCCAAATCTGGGTTTAATGTACAAAAGTGATCTCTTGGGTGTAAGATGCTACATGACTACCCTCCTATAACAGCTTCAGATTTTCACTAGTAGTTGAGATGACACCCTAACTCTTCCTTGGAGGAAAAGAATACATTCCTCGGTGTTTCATCTGGCTAAAAAACATAACAAAAGTAGTATTTTCAATTTTAAGCATTCAAATAAAAGCTTCCATTTATTCAGCAGTGTTTTCACTTTAAGGTTGGAAGGTTTTTAGGATTAGTTTTGTGTGTTAGCTCAGACTTCTCCCTAAATGACCTAAACACACTATTTGAAAGTTCAATAACCATGAGTAGCCTTTCAAGATAGAAGTTATCTTTTGCTAACCTGTTGTACATGTTCATTCCTAACCTCTGCCATTCATTTATTTATATTTACCTACTGTCACTGTCACTGTCCCTCTCCAAGATCAATTTTTCCATTATCCCTTGCTACTCATCAAGGGTGTATACACATGACCGGAGCCAGCACCAAAGATGCTTGTTTACGCAAAGAATTAGCCTGCGCACATAGGAGAATTATACTTGACTTTTCTGGTAATTCAACGTTTTCCCCATCACCAATGAAACGTGGGATATAAATACCTTGCAGCTGGTTTCCCTATTTCTTCTAAAAGAAGCTCATAATACATGGATGGCAAGAATTCACAAAGTGCCAAATTGACTGATGCTGTCAAAGCAGAGCAAGACTTCACTAGTGCCCTCTCCTAATGATGGTGGTGTTTTTTGTAAAATGTCTAGCCTCTGCCTCCAAGCTTAAACACCAATCATATTTCTCCCATGAGACAAAACATGCATGAGAAGAAGTGCAATCCATGTGACAATGTGGTGTGAAATACCCAAGAGTATTCAACTCACACACATCCCCATTACAATTTAGCAAGGTAGCAGGTCTAGTGGACAGAGCACCAGACCATGACTTGGGTTCTACTCCCAGCTCTGTTGATGACCTACTGTAAAAGCTTGGACAAAGCACTTCACATCTTTCTGTTTCCCCTCTCATCTTTGGTCTGTCTTGTCTAATTAGACTATAAGATCTTTGAGGCAGGGACTGTCTCCTGTGTAAATATTTTGTTTTGAATTGGACTCTTATAATGACAAAATACATTTAATTGAATGTTGTTTAATGATTTAATTAAATACAGCTTAACCATAACTAACTGTTTGCTACTCTCACACATTAAGAGAAAATTTTACCTGTCACACTGCAGGATTCAGGAATCAGTCCAGAAGTCTGCATTAGATCACATGGCTGTGTCTGATCCACTTCTCCTTCTAGTTGTTTACAAAGAGTACAGATGTAATCTTTTAACTGAGAATCCAATTCATTACCTGGAGGTTTGTCACATTCTATATGAATCCACCTGGATAGATTATTAAAGTTACATTAATTATAATTAATTCACATTAAATTATAAAATGTCTTACTAAGAATCAATCTCTCTGTCTCTCTCTCTATTCATTCCAAGTCTCAGAACACGCACAAGCACACAAATGCACACGCACACACACGCACACACACACCAAAAAAGTGTAAACCAATGCCTAAAGGGTGCAATTATAAATGATGACAAAATCTACTTTGCACTTTGACTTATTTAGACAGTAAGGCCTAGAGAATGTGATTCTTTTTCAACTTAGAAATACTACTGCTTTGGGGGAGGGAAGAAATAAAAAAAGCTTTCAATACATCAGGCAGAGAACAAATTTAAATAGCAGTCTAAACTTTGCTTAAAGCCGACCATGTAACCATGATAGTGTCCTAAATGCACATTGATTTAAGATTTCCCCTCTCTTTTACCTCCCCCCCCCCCATTACTGAGTTAACAGCATGGGTATAATTGGATACAGAATGCCTATTCTATAGACTTTGCAAAAGAAGACAAATACAAAGAATTCTGTTTCTATTATAAATTTTCATTTCATGAAGATACCAGAAAGAATTTAAAGCTAGTGGTCATAAATGACAGGTTTCAGAGTAGCAGTCGTGTTAGTCTGTATCCGCAAAAAGAACAGGAGTACTTGTGGCACCTTAATAGCTCATCTTAATTAATTAGCCTCTTAGAGTTGGTATGGCAACTTCCACCTTTTCATGTTCTCTGTATGTATATATCTATCTTCTTACTGTATGTTCCATTCTATGCATCCGATAAAGTGGGCTGTAGCCCATGAAAGCTTATGCTCAAATAAATGTGTTAGTCTCTAAGGTGCCACAAGTACTCCTGTTCTTTTTGCTCATAAATGTTATCACATTGACAGCCCAGGTCAGCTCTAGTCTTTAGTTTACCCACAGAACAAATGCAACATAATTTACAGCAGGGCAAGTGTCTTTGTTATGCCCCAGTCTCTAGGAGAAGAGAGGACAGTTTACTGACCATGCCCATTTACTCATTTGATGAAATTACAAACAAAGGGTCCTATTTATTGACAACTGTGGTAATATTTTATGATGACCCTTGCCAATTAAGTGAAGTGAGATGGATGCATAATTTCCGATAGGCCGCCAAACACATTAAAATCACTTAAGGAGTTGTAGTAAATTCAGCTTCTTACCTTTTGCACATATGACAGTGCAACAAGTCTTTCTGCAAGTCTGGGTGGCATGATTTTTCACAAAAAGGACAAGGTAGGTTGTCTTGCTGTTGGTAACAACTATCACACACTAGACAGTTGTGGTGCCACTGACAACTGGTTCGTGTGCCACACTCAGCACACACTCTGCAGTTCTGGGGACCATAAAAAACTGATTTAGTTTGTTAATTATGATGCTACACCACAGGACCAAACTATCATTAATTGACACTTTCTACTCTGATTAAAGGAGCATTTTTAAAATCTTTTTTTTTTGGGGGGGGGGGGCAAATGCTAGTAAATGGTACAAGATTAACTGCTCTGACTCTGGAAGTCTTATCAACAGAACATGTAAAGCCTGGCAATAGCAGGAAAAATTTCCTTGCACTGCACTCTCATTTGAAAGGGACACAACCTCTCTGGTGAGTGGATACTTCAGTCTCTAATACCATTCAAATGTCAGCTTCTTGTTGAGACTACTAACAAGAGGATCAATTAGTACAAACTGTGGTGGTGCTTTTGTGATTCTGACAGCTATATAATGAGAACTAAATTAGGACTTAACTCATTTCACAAAGGTCACCAAATAAAATCATATACTATCTTTAGTCCATATTACAGCTTTTACATTTATAACTTCAGAACTAATGGTTATCACCTTTTAACAGCACGCATAACTATTCAATTACTGCTCATTTTCTGTGTAGCATACGATGCCAGAAAATGTATTACCAAATTATTGCCATTTATGATGACAACAATGGGGTAAGTCCAGTCTCTTCCTCCATGGTGAAAGAGGGCCCTGTGTAGTTGAATTGGTGTTATTTTATTGAACAAGGAATGTCAGGACAAAGGGAGGCATACAGGGCAGGAAGCACATACTTCATGGCACAGACTGGAATGTTGCACAAGCCCCTTCAAGAGCAATGTATGGAGGAAGACATGACCAGGTGCAGGGAATCCATATGGATCTCTGTATGGATCATCTCCCTTCCCATCTCCTACATAGGGGGCTGCTTAAGTGCCTATATGGGCTGATTCAGCCACTGAACTGAAGCAGTCTCCACGGAGCAGCTATGGTGCCACACCACAACCTGATGGCAGAAGTCCTCCAGAGATCACTAGGTTGGGATTTCTGGCCTGTGTTCTATGCAGGTGGTCAGACTAGATGATCATTATGGTCCCATCTCACCTTAAAAAACTATGTATATTAACTTGAGAGATACAAAGGGAATGTTATAAAGACAGGGACACAATCTCTGGGGGTTGGTGCCCAGAGGCATCCCTCAGCATGCAGATCTTCCCCTACCCACATGAAGTGTATGGGGGGGGATGCATTAGGATCAGTTGCCTCCATGCTAGCTAGCCTTCCTTTCTCTTCTAGAGGTACTCTGAAGGACTTTTTGTAAGGTCCAGGATTTGTGTTTGAGGAGGCAGACTGCAGTGAAGCTGGGAAGAAACATGCCATTACCTTACTAAACTTAAACAACTTTGTTTGAAGAGAACCTCCACGCAGATGTTAATATAGCTTGAACCTTTATTATTAACTTTTTCTGAGAAGGGCACCCTTGATGTTCTGGAACACCACATGCACCAATGCGCACACACCTTTTGTCTTGGGTGGCTGGCCCCTGTAAATGAAGCAGCTGTGCCAGAACAGGTGCTCCCAGTTTGGCAGGGCAATACCAGAGGCTATAAAGGATCAGGGAGAATCAGAGAGAGACACTCAGTGAGTCAGAGCAGCCTGAGTCAGTAACAAAAAGGGGCAGATGAGACCTTCCAGAGACCAGAAGAGGTCCCTGAAGGAAGTTGTAGGAGGTTCCTAGGGAATGCTGAAGGCAGGAGAGCAACAAGAGGGTTTGTTGGACAACAATCCCAAGCCAGAATGCCAGGGCCGGAGAGTTGGGGAGCACTAAAGGCCAGAGAGCAGCTGAGTGAGTTGCCTAAACCGGAGAGTGAAAGCCAAGGGCTGGAGAGGGCTGAAGGCACAGGAGTAGTGGAGGGGCTTATTCGCTAATGTGTCCAAGTTGGAGAGCTGGACCCAGAAGAATAGTTAGAGGGGCAGAGGAGTGCTCTCCTGGTGAGAATGATCTCCCAGCAAAGCGGCTGTGGGGGCTCCTACTGGGAAGAGCCGGGCTACATGCCAGCTGGGAGAGGGCAAGAAGCGGACTGACAAGGTGCCTAGGTGTGACAGAAAACACCGGAGGTGTGGTACTTGGGGTGTCAAGGGACTGCCAGTCCTGGGATTTTAAGGACTATAGGCACTGGATATGATAAATGGACTATGTGTTGGGAATTATTTGCATAATGTTTATTTACTAAACCAGTCCCAAGGAGTGATATTACTGAGGCAGGAGAGCCTGGCGTAGAGATACTGGGGACTCAGAAGGAAGAAAAGTGAGGCAGGCACAATGGCTGTGCCATCGCCTGCTGCAGGAGGATGCTCAAGATGGAGCCACTCATGGCACTGTTTAAGATTATTCCAGGGGCAGGAGTCAAATGGGGAAGTGCTCATCTTGGGCAGCTCCCTGCAAGCAGCGACATGTCCCTGCTGCTCCGAGGCAGAGGCACAGCTAGATGACTCTGCGCACTGCCTACGCCTCGCCCCGCCCGCTGGCTCTGCAGCTCCCATTGGCTGGGAACCATGGCCAATGGGAGCTGCGGGGGCAGCACCTACAGGCACAGGCAGCGTGCAGAGCCACCTAGCTGCGCCTCCACCTAGGAGCAGCAGGGACATGTCGCCGCCTGCAGGGAGCTGCCCAAGGTGAGCACCGCCCGGATCTGGTACCCCGAAACCCCTCCTGTGCCCCAATCCCCTCTGTCCTGAGCCCCCTCCCGCATCCAAACTCCCTCCTAGAGCCCACACCCAGCAGCCCCTCCCACACTCCAACCCCCTCGTGGCCGTTCCTGCGCCCAGGAGCAGCAGGGACATGTCGCCGCTTCCGGGGAGCAGTGTGGAGCCAGGTAGGGAGCCTGCTGGCCCCGCACCAACCGGACTATAAACTGGACTTTCAATGAAGATCAGAAATGCTGGTTTCTAGAGCTTTCCGGCTGATAAAGTGCTGGATAACACAGATTTTACTGTACATACAGTGCCTACAGTATTTGTCCTACATGTATATTATGACCATTAAACTTGTGTTCAAAATGCTGCACAAACAAAAAGTGCTATATAAAAAACTAAATATGATTAGAATAATGATTTCTCATGCAGGTTTTACATAAATTGGGGACATCTTATCTACAGAAGTTTATTTTTAAAGGTAAAATATATTTTTATGAGTATGCTGGTTCTTGTCTGGCTGCCATTTTATGTACTTGTTTTTTTTTTTTTAATTAATAAGCTTTTGGCATCCAGCAAGCTGACTGGCTGGCAGGGATCCTTTCCAGTAGTAAAGGCATCTGGCTCGGAGGCAACGAATTCTCAACTCAAAAGATGAATAAAAATAATAAATCATGCAATACTAGGGTAAAGAATTAAATAAAAAAAGATGTGAGAAGTCTCTGTGAAATGGAGCTTCGAGCAAAACAAACAGCATATTTTTAGCTAGCCTCCATATTTATGTTCAGTAGAAAACATCTAAAAAATAATTTACACTATTCACTATCACATGTATGAAATTCTCTGGGATTAAGAAAGCTAGACTGTTGTCTTTATGTTACACCCATATGCACATCTATATTGATTTAAAAAAACAACAACAAAATACTATTTTCATTAGCCAGAGGCTGAATTCGGATACTTTTACTCACTTCAAACAACAACTTTACTCCACAAACAATCACTCTGGTTTCAATAGCAATAAATATGAAGTAAGGTAATACTCAGCATGAGTAACAATATCAAAGTTTGGCCCCACATAGGCAATGAATATTTTAAAAAACATATTCAACTTACTTTGCATTTCCAGCCATTTGTTGGTACAGCGTCCATAACTGGTTGCAGACAAAAAGTATGGTACCCTTTGTCACATGTATCACACACCAGCATCTTGTTGTCTTCCCCAGAATGCCTAAGAAATATGTCAATGGCGACACTTAAAGCCATTTAAAAAACAGGCCATACTGAAAAAACACTCTTTAGAAAGTATTCTAAGAACAAAGCCAGGATAATTGAGCACAGAACTCCCTTTACATCACAATAGCAACATATGGACACAATTTTCAAACATAGGTGCCTAAAGACAGGCTCTTAAATCCATATTAAAGAAACTAAAAGTTGTCTTGTTTTCAAAACTGCTAAACACTTGCAACTCCCATGACTTCTGGAAATCAGCCATTTTTATTTAGGTGTCGTCTATACATGGATTTAAGACCTAGCTTTTGACACCCATGTTTGAAAGTTCAAGGAACATCTGGCTAGAATTAGCATCTTTAGATAGAATTCCATCCAGGTGAATCAGTTCAAAATTTGAAACATTCCGCCTTGTGTGTGTCTGGAAAGCCTATGTAATTTTTCCTTCTTCTCAAAACGAATGATTCAGTGATATTTTTTCAAAAAAGAAATAGTTACCCACAACTCAGCCTGCAAATAAGCCTATGATGATAAACCTATATGCATGCAAATGAGTAAAAATAATTGTTAAGGGAGACGCTTCCAAATCCAATTATCTTACAGATTACACAGTAGGGCAGATCTTCCGTTGGTGTAATCGTCATAGCTCCACTGCCTTCAGTGACAGAGAGAGAGAGAGAGAGTGTGTGTGTGTGTGTGTGGCCATTTTTAAAAACAAAAATTGCCCATTGAAAAAGGAACAAGCTGAGGATCTGTCCAGTATTTTTAAATATCAAATATATTTTGTGTATTTTTAAGTTCTAATAAATAAATGTAGCAACTGAGTGTACCACCAAGGTTTGGTTTTGATGAAGAAGCATAGTTAAACTCCAGGCTCACACTCAGAACTCATCAGCAAAATGTCATACTGCGTATTAGATGCTACTTCATTAGCTGAGAGACATATTTTGAGAGGAAGGAATAAATGCTGCTCTGAATAGCAAAATGGATAAGACACTGTCCTATGACACCTGCATAATTCTGCCACCCTGTCCTCAACAAAACAATATACTGTGTATATAAATCACATTTTACTATGTATTCCATTTGCCATTGTGGAGAGGATTATTTAACAAGTCTTTCCCATAACACAATGAAAATCTTCTTGTGGGTGTACTTTTTAGAATGTGCTCCGATACTAATCTTTGACTGCTGATATCTACTGTAGTCTGTGTGTGGTGAGGGAACATAACTTTCTTTGAACTTGGTGTTCTTGGTAAATGGTGCAGCACTAAAGGAGGTGCATTTTGCCCTAGGTATCAGGCATGTCAGGCAGCAATTAAGTGGTTCTTCACTCTCAGATTGTCCTTGATGACGTCCATAAACCTGAACAATATTCTTTTTCTTTCTCAGTGGGCACTTTAAAAAATATATATATACAACACGTATTAAATAGGTCTTATGAGAATAACTGTACAGGTATATTCCAAGTCCTGAGTGAACCCTTGTAAAATTTATTTAATCGTTTCAAATGCCTGTCTTATCAGTGATTGCTCTTGACTTGTCATCACCTTCAAGTTACTTAGGTAAGCCTCAAATCTGTTTTAGCAGTGACTCATCAGTTCACTCCCTCTACAAAGTATTCTGAAGTAGAAGGATCAGTCTTGCACAAAGAACACTTCCAGCCAGTGGTAAGGTACCTAATATATAGGAGTTCCATCTCAGCTCTTTTTTGAGGAAGATTCAGAAGCTTTGGGATTTGATCAGTTATTTAAGTTAGCACTATGTGCTAAGTAGATGTATTTTGGTATGCAATCTTTATTTTTTTGAACAAACAGTTTAAGATAAACAGTTTTATTAGTAACATTTTGTTCCTAAAATCTCAGCGTATGTAAAACCATTCCCCATTCTCACTTACTTGCAGTTCTGGCACACTTTGCAGTCAGGACACTGCCAACCTGCTCGTTTTAAAGGTGTAACTTGTATATCCAGGCACATCCCATGGTAATGCTGCCCACAGGTAGTACAAAAAAGTTGATCTAAGAGGTCTCCAGGGCTGTCACACACTGCACAATTTGCTTCTTCCTTTGCTATAATTTAAAAGTTTTCCAATTATTCAGTGAAAAAATAAAGTTTCCCTGATTTTCTTTCTCAAGCCAAACTTTTCCATACATTTAGAAATTAAGAGGTAAATAGTTTCAAAATATTAATCACGTTCTTTTTTAAGAATGATATACAATTCAATAAAATAGAGAAAACTATGTAATATTTTCAAGTTTTTAATCCATTCAAATTTATTTAGTTTTTCTGATGAATATATGCTCTGGGTTTTTGTTTTATTTTTGAGATCTGCAGCTACTCTTTTCACACCAAAATTACATACATTTCAAATATTTAAAAATGAAATCTTACTAAAATAAACAGATTTACTCTCCTCTCCACCTGAGACTTAAGACCTATTCCTGTCAGTACAGATTGCATGATCAGATTCTCAGTGGTTTTAGTGTTACATTTTGTCCTACCTTTTGCTATTTTATGAAAGCTGCACAATATTTTTAGCTGCCACAAGTACATTTCTTTTACATGCTTTTTTAGTCATTTAGTCTTAGACAGTAGCTTACATTTGGTTAGTACAGCTTCACAATTTTGTGGCTAATTGTCCTGATATAGCCCCTGTTAGTTGTTTACAATTATTAATTTAAAATACTATTGAATAAAATGCATTGCTACAGACTTCCTTACTAAGGCTCTGATTCAGGAGCGTCCATGCTCAGGAATGGCCCTTACACATTTGCACATGTGTAAGTCCCACTGAAGTCTAACAATGAACTTTTATCACCTTCACTGAGAAAACAAGAAATACTAACTTCATTTGTTGCAAGTCTATATAACAGTTATACACAATATATATATATATATATATATACACACACACACACACACACACACACACACACACACACACACAAAGTCATATCTCACCAAGACATATGCCAATTGTGGGTGTAATTACAGACATAATAAATCTATATTAATGTATTCCTTAAGTAAATTGGCCCTACCAAATATTAGTTATCACAAAAACTGTAGTTATATAATGATGTTTTTGTTTCCATTTTACTAATTTTACAAAGGATAATTTTGAAATAATTTCCTTGCCTATGTCATTAAAAGAGACATGTTTTAAGTATATATAGATATATAATTATAAATGGCACAAATAATGATGTTTGCCTGACATTTTTCATTGTAAGACCCTGTTTTTTCAGTTGCTTATAACTTTTCCAAACTTAAAACATTTGGGCTGAAATTTTCTATGCCAGATGTTTACCTCAGGTTTAAATTTATGGAAAATTTCAGCTTTAGGAGATTCAGATGCTTCTGAGAATGAGGTTAGGTGAAAATGTTTTGACCCATGTTAAAAAAATATCATACAACCTTTTCATTGAAAATCACTAGCACCTCCATATTTTGAAGCAGAGACTTGAAATTTAGCAGGGGGTGGTTGCTGTGGTATCAGGAATGTACACCTTTTGCCATCCCTGTGATAATTCACCCAAATTTGTATATGCTCAGCAGAAGTGCACTGGAGTTTGGCAGCTAAATTCTCTGAAGATTCTATCCGCACTGAGCATGCGCCATCCCCTCACAGCTCCGACATGCTGACCAAACTAAACACGCAGCATCTCACAGAGTGCATTAACATACTCCATCCCAGGGATGCAGGGGATGAGCAATTGCCCCTCCCAGCGGCTGGGGACACTGTGGTGCTAAGTGCCAAAACTGAGCGCAGGGAGACCGTCTCTCTTGTGCCCTCAGTGCTTCCTCTGTTGGGCACAAGCAGCAAAGAGGAGGAAACTACCTGATTTGAATTCAGAGTATGAGGAACCATCCAGGGGGAAGAGATGGAGGGTGAGAGGAACCTTGCATGAGCAACCTTAATTCAGGCATTTCCTAACCTGAGTCCTTGACTTTGCAATAACAATAATGTTCTAAACATATTTTATCTATTTATTCACATACATATAGCAGCTGTTCCCCTTCCCATTTTGTTTAGATTACAAATTAAAACATGTACACAGGTTCCATTGCTTCGTTATTAGGTCTGTTTGACTCCACATTATGGAACAGCTGATTTCCACGTGTAATAGTTGACACTGTTCAAAATTTGAATACTCATTCAATGCACATGGTAACATTTAATTTGATCATATTGAATGTGGGGAAACAGAAAACCCCTATTTTTTACTTTCCATAAGTCAATCTAAATATAACAGATAAATATTCAATTTACCAACTCAATTTATTTTTGTATAGCAGCTATTATACCATCTTGACAAAATGTTTCACAGTTAAAAATGCAGAATTTTTCAAAAAATATAATATAAAGAAGATACTACATGACTAGAAAAACAAACTAGATATGAGAGAAGGGAAGGCTGAAGGTGGGCAACAAATGCAAGAGAGAAGATACACTTTTTTTTGGTAGTATTTGAAACCAATGAGACTGTAATTCAGGGCTGGCGAAGGGATTGCATCAGATAGGGCGTAAGCAATATAGCTAAGAGAAAGGCAGACAAAAGAGGATTCTAGCTGACCAATATAGGAAGTGACTACTTCAGAGAGAATGGATGGAGTGAGGCTGAGAGAGTAGCCAAAAACTAGTGGGTAGATTTTTAATTTTGGTCTTTGAGAAAATGCACCAATAATGTGAATAGATACTAAGGTAGTGTAGGCAAGCTTGAACATTGATTAAAAGCAGGGTTACTGTTTGTACACAGTGCAAAGAAATTGCAGTTATCTAGACAAGAGACAAGAGAGAACGTGGGTGTGGGAAAATGGATGAAAATGCAGATACAGTTAGATATTGTTAAGACTGATGAGATAAGACTGAGCTGTGCATTGAGATGGTTGTAATCAGTGCATGGATTTCCCACAACTTCAGCAATGGCTGCTAAAACCACATTTTACTTAGAATAAAAGGCATATATGTACAGTCACTTGAAATTTCCAAATGATGCAGTGGACTTGGAGGCCAGATCACTGTTTTTTGAGGCACCAACTGAATGGTCTTAGAGTCTGCAAATTATCAGCATGGTGGCAACACCTTATGACTCTAAAGAGAAATTCTAATTAAGAGGATCAAGATTAGCAATATGTGAACCTCAAAAGGTTTGGTTAGCACTGAAAAACTCACATTGGCTAGAGATTCTGCTTCAATGTGAGGGAAAAATACGAGAACACCTTTTTTCTTTCTGTATTTCATCACTTCAGCTTGACCTCGTGACCAGAACAAAGTGAAGAAGAGTGCAAAAATGAGAGACTCTGTGTGCTTATGTGACTGTGTGAGAGAGAGCTGAATTTAGCCAGATCTTTAAAATTTGACAAAGTTTCAGGTTAGGTCTTATTTTGGCCAGAACAGTTTGCTTCAAAATCAAGATTTTTTCAGATAATGGAAAATTTTAGTGTAGGTATCAACAGGTAGAAATTTAGGGGGGAAAAAGATTCTAGGGAGGAAGTCTAATTAGATAGGCAAAACATTTGACAAAGCAATGTATTAAACAGGGATAAACTTTCCAAGAGTGATCATTAGTTTAATGGAAATATGATGCTTATAGTAAGATCACAAAGAGAACGTTGAGTTTGAGGAAGCAGCTATGAAAGAGGATTAGGAGCTGTGGAAGGAAAGTTGGAGATTACAAGGTCAAGAGTGCCACGGTTTTGAGCTGGGCTAGTAGGAGTCTTTTGAAGGAAACGAGACATAAAAGTTGGATGGACAGTGTGACAGAGTGCAGTATGTCTGAGACAAATTATGAATTTTATCTTGTTCTATGTGTGGAAAAGTTGGATGTGGTGACTGCACAGGTTTGGACATGCCCAAAGCCAATCTATTGTACTGCATTCCAGACAGCTGCCCTTCCTGGGAAAGGTGTTTGACCCCTAGTTAAAGAACTAAACATTAAGAGTCTTCAAGACTGCAGTCTGGGGACACCAGATTTTATTGTCTCTCAACTACTGGCCAACCCCTTCACTGGAATTAATAGATATAGATATCTATATATATAGAGAGAGATATGAATATGTTTATGTTTTTATATATATAAAAATTTTATATATATATATATATATAAAAATAAATAAATAAATATAAATAAACCCTGGTGGTCTGTAGATTCTCAATTTAAGAACACTTTAAAGATTGAGGCCCAATTCTCAATTTTAGAACATCTTAAAGATGGAGGCCCCATTCAAGAGCAGCATTCTGCTCTGTGCAAGGGGCAGACCATCGGCGCATGTAAGGACTTGCAGAAGCAAGAGAGCAAGAGGCACTCAGCCCAGCTTGAATGCTACAAACCTCAGACTCACAGAAGGTGCATCACAGGACTTCTGTTGTTTTCAAAGATCTGTTACTCTAGAGTGCTTCAAGAGTAAAGTCACTGCAGTTAAGAAGTTCCTTTGGTAAGCACCTTTCCTTCTGCACCTTGCTTTCCTGCCATGTTGTCCCTGAAGGGGTTAAACTAGAAGCCCAGTATGCTCACAGCCTAGATGTAGCTCTGGGGCAAAAGTGTGTATAAGCAAGTGGGGAGTGGGGGGAGCTTGGGAGGACACAGAGACTGATTTTGGGGCTAGGGTGGCAGCACCCTATGTCCCAAGGAAGGGCGTCAGACAAGAGCCGTATGGCCCCAAAGCTAGAAACGGTGACTAGGCTCTACCCATACCCAGTTGGCTTTGAAGCATGTAGGAGCTAGCTACTGGGTCCACATGCAACAGACTGGTGACCATTCAGAGCGTATTGGGTCAGCTTGTAACAGACAGTATGTGAAAAAGCCATTTTCCATGCCAGCTAATGCAAAGCAGCTTTTTCATTATTTCATCAACTCATCAAAATACATATTCACACCCCAAGATTTCAGTGAGTTAGCCTAATTCAAGGTGATAGTCACAAGTGAATAATAATAGTCAAGTAGTTACTTCTGAAAATATACAGAGGTTCACAACACCTCTTACTAGCTGATACTGTTTCACATGCCCACTGCTCCTGAAGATGATTTAGCTCCCCCCTCTCCAGGGGGTAATCTGTTTATTTAAATTAGACTTGCTTTTGTGTAATGTTTTGCCTGCTTCCCTCTTTCAATTGTTATTTAATAGCTGAATAGGAAGGGGGTGTATATACATGGGACTCTGCTCGCTCCAACCTTCCTTCCCTCAAATTCAACTCTGCCCTTAAGCAGAAAAATAAGCAGGATCAGGATGCAAGGGATGTGCTGTCACTTATCGACATGAAAGCAGCTCAGTGGAAAGAAAAGGCCATTTGAAAACATCTCCTGGACACATCTGAGCAGCAGCACTTTTTATCTGTACTTGTACTATTGACAAGCTTGTACTACTGACTGAGCAGCCAAGTGGGCTGGAGGGCAGAGGAGGAATTCCTGCACACTCCCTTTCCCCTCTGCCCATTCCAGCTATAACACATGACTGAATCATAGTGGATGAAGAAGAATGTTTTACAAATGTATGAATAATTTGGTAAACAAATTACACTTTGGAGGTTGGGCTAAACCTCCCTTAAAAGCAGGAGAAGCAGTGGAAGGGAAACAGGAATTCAGGATTTGCCAGACTGGAGCAGACAAGTGATCCATGCACTCCAGTAGCCTGTCTGAAATGAGTTAAGGTGAGAACCTTAAGTAGCAATGTCTGAAATGGGCTATGGACAGGGAGTTCTTGGGGCTGTAGCAAAACAGAGTGCAGGGATTTGCACAGTTTATTATTATTGAGAAATATCCACACTGGTGTTGGTCAGTTCAGTATATGAACAGCAACTCTAAACCCAGGCTGGCTGCAACAATTCTACTTCTGTCTGCATTTCCATTTAACATTTATTTTAGTGACACCTCACTTTTTATTTTTTAAAACAAATTTGTGGTTAATGGCTTTTTAAAATATACCTATCTTTATATTTTTTCTAATTTACAGAAGTACTTTAAGAAATGGTTATAATGTCCCCGATGCAGGATAGAGCCCATACTTAGTATGCAGGGTGCTGACCACCGTGGCCCAATAGTCTTATTGGCTTCAAGGGGGTTATTCACATGCTTAAATACAAACACATACTTAAATGCTTTGCTGGATTGGGCCAGGATGCTCAGCATCTTACACGGTGGAGTCCTATATGACCAGAGTGTGAACCTGTGATATAATAACCATATACAGTTCACTTTCTTATTTGAATGTAGCTTACTTACATCTTTCAGGAGCCTGGTCAATATGGTCTGGACAAAGGAGGGAGAAGTTACTGAAATCCTGAAAGGTGCCTGCTCCAGCAGCACAGGGGTAATGGTACATCTGGGTACATTTCTCTTCACAGCATTTGATAGTGGCTCCAAGGTGCTTACAATATGCACATCGCTGAAAAAGAGACATGCAGTTCTTTTTATGATGAAACTGAATACAAAAACTACAGTTCACAGAAGAAATCCCTTCTTTGCACAAATCAGAAAATCCATTCTCGTGTCAGCCACTGAGGTCCAGCCAGTGCCAAAGGTCTTAGTCACAGAAGCAATATTACAACCACGTATCTACTCTATAGATTTTCACTTTGCAAAGATGGCTGACAGCTTGGAATTTGGTGCTCCCTCATGGTCATTCTGGCTAAAGTTTTTTTGAGCTGGATTTTCAAGAGTACAGAGAGTTGCTTAACTCTGCTAGTGAATAGTAGAACTCCCACTGACTTCACTGGAAGCAGAGCTAGGGCAATGCTGAGAACTGTGGAAAGTCCCAACCCTTAACTATAACCTGCTTAACTTTCTGAGGTGCATTATGTGGCAATCCCCTAAAATGGCAAACACCAACATACAATCAAAATCTACCCTCATTATTTACTGCTGTCCATATAAACAGACTGTCATTAGCTGCAAGAACCATTTGCTTCACATGAATAAATCTGCTCTGGTAACTTCAAACTTTTTGATGGTGGAATGTATTTCCTTTACTTTTTATCTATTGTCTAATTTTAGCTATTCCTTTTGTAAAGAGGCCTGTAAAATAATCCAGAATAGTGCATGCAGAGGCTATGCATGCTGGTACGGGCAGTTACTAGAAATGGTATAATTCTGATATTGTGAAATAACAGTGTACATTAGAATATGAAAATATGTGAAAGTAAACAGGAAGTATCATGTTCTACTTCCGGGGTTGGCAACCTTTCAGAAGCGGTGTGCCGAGTCTTCATTTATTCACTCTAATTTACGGTTTTGCGTGCCAGTAATACATTTTAACGTTTTTAGAAAGTCTCTAAGTCTATAATATATAAAAAACGGTTACTTACCTTCTGTAACTGTTGTTCTTCGAGATGTGTTGTCCACGTCCATTACACATTAGGTGTGCGCGCGCCGCGTGCACGAACGTCGGAAACTTTTTCCCTCAGCGGCTCCCATCGGGCCTGCAGGGTCTCCCCTCCCACCAGAGCGGCGCCCCGCTCTAGCGTATATATATCCCTGCCGGCCCGACCCTCCCTCGGTTCCTTCTTGCCGGTGACTCCGACAAAGGGGAAGGAGGGTGGGAAGTGTAATGGACGTGAACAACACATCTCGAAGAACAACAGTTACAGAAGGTAAGTAACCGTTTTTTCTTCTTCGAGTGATTGTTCACGTCCATTACACATTAGGTGACTCACAAGCTTACCATTGGAGGAGGGTAGGAGTCAAGGAATAATCGACTGAAGCACAGCTCTACCGACCGCCGCGTCCTCTCTGGTCTGATGATGGATCGCGTAGTGGGCTGTGAACGTATGCACCGACGACCAGGTGGCCGCTTTACAGATTTCCTGGAGTGGAACCTGCGCCAAGAACGCCGCCGAGGACGCTTGGGCCTTAGTAGAGTGAGCCCTGATCTGCGGGGCTGGTACGTTAGCAAGCTCATAGCACGTGCGTATGCAAAGCACAATCCATGCCGACAAGCGTTGCATCGAGATAGGTTGGCCTCTCATTCGCTCCGCAATGGCAACGAACAGTTGAGTTGACTTGCGGAATGGCCTGGTCCGTTCTAGATAAAAAGCCAATGCCCTACGGACATCGAGGGTATGCAAGCTGCGATGGCTTGGGTCCGAGTGTGGCTTAGGGAAGAACACCGGTAAACAAACGTCCTGTCCCATATGAAAATGCGTGACCACTTTCGGAAGGAATTTCGGGTGCGGTCTGAGCTGCACCTTATCTTTATAAAAAGCTGTATAGGGAGGTTCCGAAGTGAGGGCCCTCAACTCCGAGACCCTCCTAGCCGATGTGATGGCCACGAGAAACGCTACCTTCCATGAGAGGTGCATGAGGGAGCAAGAGGCCAGGGGTTCGAAGGGCGGCCCCATGAGCTTAGTGAGGACCAGGTTGAGATTTCACGCAGGGACCGGCGGGCGCGAGTAGGGAAACACCTAGTCCATCTCCTTGAGGAATCGGGCTACTGTGGGGTTAGAGAACACTGAAGCCCCCAAGTCCCCAGGGTGGAACGCCGATATGGCAGTCAGGTGCACCTTAATTGAGGCGGGGGCGAGCCCCTGATGCTTGAGGTGCAGCAGGTAGTCCAGAATCAATGGGACTGAGGCCTGCAGAGGCTGGATGTGATGAGGCTCACACCAGTGGGAGAACCGTTTCCATTTGGCGAGGTAGGTCGCTCTTGTGGAGGGCTTCCTACTACCGAGGAGGACCTGCTGGACCTGATGGGAGCACCTGTGCTCCATATCGTTTAGCCAGAGAGAAACCATGCCGTGAGGTGTAGCGACGGTAGGTTCGGGTGGAGTAGGCGACCTCGGTCTTGCGTGATGAGGTCGTGATGGAGAGGAAGGGCGATCGGAGTGGTCACGAACAGTTCCAACAGGGTCGTGAACCAGTGTTGGCGTGGCCACGCCGGGGCGATGAGGATGACTGTCGCCTTGTCCCTGCGGGTTTTGAGGAGGACCCTGTGGATGAGCGGGAATGGGGGGAAGGCATACCTCAGGCTCCCGCCCCACGGAATTGCGAAGGCATCTGCCAATGAGCCCGGACTGAGGTTCTGGAATGAACAAAACTGAGGGCATTGGCTGTTGTCCTTGGTGGCAAAGAGATCCATCTGGGGAAACCCCCACCTCCGGAAGATTAAATGCAGGACGTCCTGTCTCAACGTCCACTCGTGCATGTGATAGGACCGGCTGAGGCGGTCCGCTAACCCGTTTAGGGCCCCCGGGAGATATGTCGGTAGTAGGTGGACTGAATGGGCTATGCAATAGTCCCAGAGGAGGAGCGCCTCGTGACAGAGGGGAGAGGACCGGGACCCGCCCTGCTTGTTTATGTAAAACATGGCGGTAGTGTTGTCCGTCAGAACTGACACGCTGTGGCCTTCTATGGTAGCGTGAAAGGTCTGGCAGGCGAGGCGAACCGCCCTCAACTCCTTCAGGTTGATATGCAGCAACTTTTCTTCCCTGGACCATAAACCCTGAGTCCGCAAGTCCCCCAGGTGCGCCCCCCAACCCAGGTCCGACGCGTCTGTTACTAACGTCAGAACGGGTTGCGGGGTGGCGAAGGGGACCCCTGCGCAAACTTGCTGCCGATCGAGCCACCAACGGAGGGAGTTCGACACCCGATCCGGGATTGTCACGACCAGGTCTAAGGGGTCTCTGTTGGGGCGATATGTTTGGGCCAGCCACAACTGCAATGGCCTGAGTCTTAGGCGGGCGTGTCCGACTACATGAGTGCAGGCCGCCATGTGCCCCAAGAGTTGCAAGCAACATCTGGCCGTGGTCATGGGGAATTGCTGGATGGAGCTCACGACCTTCTGAATGGCCAAGAACCGCGATACGGGAAGACTCGCCCGTGCCGCCACTGAGTCCAGGACCGCCCCTATGAAGTCCAGTCTCTGCGTGGGGACCAGCGATGACTTGGGTACATTGACCAGTAGACCGAGCTTGCGGAACACCTGTAGTGCCAACGTCACATGGGAGCGAACCTCGGCCTCCGACCGGCCCGCAAGGAGCCAGTCGTCCAAGTATGGGTAGACACGCATCCTTCTTTTTCGAAGAAAAGCTGCCACCACGGACATGCATTTTGTGAATATGCGCGGGGCCGTTGCCAGGCCGAAGGGCAAGACCGTAAATTGGAAATGGCGCCGGTTGATAGTGAAGCGCAGGAACCTCCGGTGGGCCGGGCGGATGGCGATGTGAAAGTAGGCATCTTTCATATCGAGGGCAGCGTACCAATCTCCCGGATCCAGGGACGGGATAATAGTACCAAGGGAGACCATACGGAAATGTGTTTTGAGCAAGTATTTGTTTAGTTTGTGTAGGTCCAAAATAGGACGGAGGCCCCCTTTTGCTTTGGGAATGAGGAAGTATCTGGAATAGAACCCTTTCCCCCTGAGGTCCGGAGGAACCTCTTCCACCGCTCCTACTGTGAGGAGGGTCTGCACCTCCTGCATGAGGAGTTGCTCGTGAGAGGGGTCCCTCCCACCCCCCATTTCTGAAGAGGGACGGGGATGGGGGGTGGGAGGGAGGGAGCGAGGAGAACTGAAGGGTGTAGCCCGCCTCCACCGTGCGCAGGACCCAGCGGTCCGATGTTATATTTGACCAAGCACGGTAAAAATGGGACAGGCGGTCCCTGAAACACAGAGGGGGATCCGGAATAGAGGTTGGTACTCTGTCCTCAATCGCAGCTTCAAAACCCTTGCTTGTTTCCCGGCTGCGGCTTGCCTTGGCCATGATTCTGACCCTGGTTAGGCGTGTTGTCGCGTCTACGCCTGTTATCCCTGCCCCTCCTGCGGTACGGTTCCTGTCTAGGACGAGGGTGGTACTGTCTCTGCGGAGGTTGGAGCTTAAAGGGCTTCCTCTGCGTCACTGGGGTGTGCATCCCCAACGACTTGAGGGTAGCTCGAGAGTCCCTGGTCCGAGAACAAGCCTGATCCCTCGAACGGAAGGTCTTATAGGGTGTTTTGCACCTCTGGGGGAAGGCCGGAAGCCTGCAGCCACGCCGAGCGTCTCATTACCACTCCTGACGCGATTGTCCTAGCGGCTGCGTCCGCGAAGTCAAGGGAGGCCTGTAGAGAGGTCTTGGCTACTGCCTTTCCTTCGTCTACTATGGCCGCAAATTCGGGTTGCGAGCCCTGAGGCAAGGCTTCTTTGAACTTGGAGACCGATGCCCAGGAATTGAAGTTGTGTCTGTTCAGAATCGCTTGTTGGTTTGCGATCCTCAACTGGAGGCCTCCGGACGAGTAGACCTTTCTCCCAAATAAGTCCAAGCGTTTTGCCTCCTTGGCCTTGGGGGCCGGGGCCTGCTGGCCATGTCGCTCCCGTTCGTTGACCGCAGAGACGACCAGCGAACATGGTGTTGGATGAGAGAATAGGAAATCAAACCCTTTCGATGGGGCGAAGTATTTCCTCTCTACGCCTTTTGCAGTAGGTGCAGTGGAGGCTGGTGTTGCCATACCGTCTTATAATTGGACTGGACCGTCTTTATGAGCGGGAGCGCGATCCTGGAGGGGCCCTCCGGGCTTAAAATGTCGACCATAGGGTCCTCCTGCTCAACAGTCTCCTCTGCCTGCAACCCCAAATTGAGGGCTACTCGGCGGAGCAGGTCCTGGTGCGTCCGATGGTCAATCAGGGGAGGACCAGACACGGTTGTGCCCGCCACGGCTTCGTCTGGCGAGGAGGAGGAGGTCATGGCCTTTTGCGCGTCTTCCTCCTCCTGCAACTCCTCATCGGCTGGGTGCTCCTCTGGGGTGCGTTCCCTGACGTGGGTCTGGGACGGTGCCGGGCTCGGTGCCGAGTCAGCCCTTTCCCTCTCTGGCGGCCTGGAGACCGTGGCCTCTTTGCGAGAGGGTGGGCGCCACTGTGGAGAGCGGGACCAGTGTCCCGAGGGGCCAGATCTCGAGGTCCTGGACTGGGGGCCTTGTTGGTGGTAGGCCCAAGGGGTCCAGAATGGCCATTGCCCTGGATGGCCCCACTGTGGGTGCCAAGTGGCTTCGTGTTCCCTACTGGCCTGTGCTCTGTGGGCATATCTGCTGGAAAGGCCCGAGTCCACCTCCGAAACTACGGACGGTGATCTAGAGGGCCACGGCGGTGCCGTGGAACGGTGCCAGTCCGGGGTCGGAGAGCGGTGCTTTCGTGACCGGGACCGGGAGTAGCGCCTTGCTGACCTGGATCGGTACCGGTGACCCCGGGACCGGGAACGACTGCGGGAGGACGGTCTCGGGGATCGCGCAACCGATACATCCCGGTGCCTACTCGAGCCGGGCTGCTGGGTCGGTGCCTTGCGCTTGTTGGGGCCCGACGGTTGTGCGGCCCTCTGCGCGGAGGGAAGCCGGGAGTCCACCGAGGCGGAGCTCGACCGGGACCGGCGCCGTGAACGGTGCCGAGATGGCGACCGTGATGGGCGCATCATTGCCGGCTTGCCTTTGGATGGCAGTCTCGGTGGAATGTCCTTAGCGCAAAGGGTGCCCTCAGCGGACAATTCAATGAGGTCCTTTGCTGCCTCAAATGTGTCCGGGGTGGAGGGCTGTTCCAAAAGTTCCTCCAGCCCTTCCTCCTCACTCGACGCGCCTAGCCCGGGGCTCGACGGGCCTTTCGGCGCCGGAGCCACTGGCACCGGGATATGTGCTGGGGCCGCAACGGCCTTAGGAGCATTTGCGGTCTTCGCGGGCGCTACCCTCTTGTGCGGGGAACGCCCTCGGGCCTTGGGTTGGCCCTTCGATTTAGCTGGCGAAGACGACCGGTGCCGGAGGTGTTCCCGCTGATTCGGTGCCGTGGGCTTAGGTTGCCCCGCCGGCGTCGGATCACGAACCGATGCCGGGGCACTCCGCACCGAGGTTGACGGTGCCGTTGAAGTGGAGGGCTGTAACGCCGTCTCCATGAGCAGCTGCTTCAAGCGAAAGTCTCTCTCTCTTTTTTTGTCCTAGGTTTGAAAGCCTTGCAGATCTTGCAGCGCTCCTTTTGATGTGCTTCCCCCAGACAGCGGAGACACGAGTCGTGTGGGTCGCTTACTAGCATAGGCTTGCGGCACGTGGCACAAGCCTTAAAGCCTTGGGCGTGCGGCATGCCCCGCTGCCCAGGGCCGGTGCCGGGGTTGGTCAAACACCCGACACAAAGAAGTTTAAGTCTTTCTAAATAGCCAGGGGCTTAACACGAACTACTGAAGAACTGATAACTGAAGATAACACTGAGTACTATGCTAAGGGACACTCTCAGACGAGAGATAGAGATGTTTCAACGGGCGGTAAGAAGGAACTGAGGGAGGGTCGGGCCGGCAGGGATATATATACGCTAGAGCGGGGCGCCGCTCTGGCGGGAGGGGAGACCCTGCAGGCCCGACGGGAGCCGCTGAGGGAAAAAGTTTCCGACGTTCGTGCACGCGGCGCGCGCACACCTAATGTGTAATGGACGTGAACAATCACTCGAAGAAGAACTAAACTATTGTTGTATGTAAAGTAAATAAGGTTTTAAAATGTTTAAGAAGCTTCATTTAAAATTAAATTAAAATGCAGAGCCCCCCGGACCGGTGGCCAGGACCCGGGCAGTGAGAGTGCCACTGAAAATCAGCTTGCGTGCCGTCTTTGGCACGCATGCCATAGGTTGCGTACCCCGTTCTACTTAAAAGATCAACACATTATACATAGTATGGAGTAACCCTGTCTGGCAGAGTGATGGATTAGATGACCTAGTATCTCTTTCCCATCTCTAATTACTGTGATTCTGTGATACACGAGTTCAGGCAACAGACATACTTTACACAGAATCAGTACTGTTATCATTAATGATCACATTTGTATATGTGAAAAGAGAATTCCTCATGCGGAACTAACAAACAATATGCCATAGGGCCACCCCACCTGGAGTTCGTTCTGCATGACAGGTGCACCTGCCTTTGTTTCCCTTTCAGAGTCCCCTGAAACAGTCCAAACAGCTTTTCTCAGTGCGAATAGTCTTGTGGGGCTAAGTTGTTACCCAAGAAAGCCCCCGCATGCACACAAGTCCCAATACCGTAGTGCAGACAACACATCAAATGCAGTCCTGGCGCTCTCACCACACCCAGCTCTCCAGCACCGCCCTGGCTCCCCAGCATAGTCCTCTCACGTCTCTCTGCCAGGACAACGACCCCAGCCCTTCCAACTGGAGTGCACTCCCACTCTTCCCAGCGGAAACCCCCACAGCCTCTCTGCTGGGATCATCCTTGCCATGGGAGCAGGCCTCACTCCCCCTGGATCTCTCTCAGTTCTGGGTCCAGCTCTCTGGCCCTGGAGATATCAGCAGGTAAGCTCATCCTGCCTTCAGCCCTCGCTCTCTGGCTGGGGGACACCAGCCAGCAAACCCCTCTTGCTGCTCTCTTCCCTTCAGTCTTCTCCCAGGAACCACATTCTGCTTCCTTCTGGGACTCCTCCAGTTCCTTGGTTTCTGGCAGCTCCCACCTGCGTTTCCTGACTAAACCAGTCTGCTCTGACTCATTGGGACCCTGCCCTCTCAGGTCTCTCCCTGATCCTCTATCGTCCCCTGGTGCTGACCCACCCTCTTAACTGGCCAAATGGGAGCACCTGTTCTGGTACAGGGGAGATGGATTTACTTCATTCACAGAGGCCAGCCGCCCTGCGACACAATCTCTTTATTCAAGGGGGGGAAAATTCCATCATCTATCTCACCCACACCTTTCTGATTCAGTTCATCAGTCCTTTAACTTCTTGGATCTCATTACAGTCCCCGAAGCACTGTAACATGCTTTTGCACTTTTTCTCCAAGGCAATAATAATTTTTTGGGTAACATACGGCACTATAGAAAATTTGGAATAAACTGATGAAAAATAGGTTTATAACAAAGCATATAAAGTGTAAAGTACCAGGTGAGCTAATCTTTCATTATAAAAATATACACTTTAGGAATACTGGCATATTAGAGTACAAGAGCAACAACTGACACAAAGGAACATGTACTCCAATACTATATCTGCTTAATTCTTTAGAACATAGAAAATGTACATTACCTTAATTCTCCAACATTTCACGAGTCAGACACAAGACATAAATAATGCTCTTACAAACTCCTGGCAACTGACAACTGATTTTAAGGCAAAGAGTTTGTAAGGATACATGTCTAAGTTAATTGCTACACAGACATTCTTAAAGTCAGACCAATCCACATCCTCAGAGAAACAACCATCTGCACTGCCAACTGAAGGTATAGTGATGGGGGGAAATGGCTATTTCATTTGCAATATAAAAGAGAAACTGTCAGGTCTACAAAAGAAGCCAGTTGATTGGGGGTAGCTATTGCCAAGTATTCTGTGCAGCAAGGCTAAAAAAAAAAAAAAGAGAATGCCAACATAATGTACAGAGAAGAAAGATTTTACAACCCTTACTGAAGACAGGTCCCATGACCTCTTGTTGAGCACTCAAAATTGATATGAATAAGAGGGGTTCCTTGCAAAAAGTTTACAGAGCTGAGCTCTGGGTGCCACAAGGCTGGCTATCAAAGATGCATTTGTATTGTCATTGCTTTACAGCTCTGCTCTAAAAATGTCCTTGCCATTGAAATATACAGCTCCAGATATGGGAAGACATGGCATACAAGAGGTTAAGAGGCCTGTAGGGTAGAATGCATAGTGGATACCTACATCAGTACATTAAGGTGATAGGCGATATTGTGAGCATGCACAGATGAGTTTTAATATCTACTAGACTTCCAATCTCTACCTATGTATGTTACTAATGTCTCTGAATAGTAAGACTATCACTATTATAAGGTTGAAAACACTGTGACAAAGTCACTTTTAGAGACCATACATTCACTGAATATATGATCTAGGATGCTGTATTACGGGTAAATGATGGGACTGAATGTGAAGTTCTGAAACCATGCAGCCTACAATCTGAAGCTTCGCAAACTGCAGCTGCATGCTTCTGTTAAACTACCACACAACCAATGGCATAATTTCATATCCAACACTCAAACTGTACAGATTAAGAATGCAGGCAAGAGAGGTTTGGTAGGATTAACCCTTAGAACATTAAAAATTTCCAGCCAGATTAACCCTTTAGACGATGTCCATAGATATCTCTCATGTCAGGCTGGTGGTGGGGTGATGGAGGAATGTGTGTGTGTGTGTGCGCGCATGAGAAATAAATGAATGAGATGAATGAAAACATTCAAAGATTCAAAAGTTACTCAAAACGTTGAATTATCGAGTTGTAATAAATACCAGTGTTAATGACATTTAAGGCCTCAAGTTTCTGCTTTAAAATAGCCATCCAAAAAGGTACATAATGAATAATAAAAGTAGGTTTAGAGTGCATCCTTCTCCAAATTTTATGCTGATTCCTGAGATGTCAGTTAGTGGATTCCTTATCACTTTTCACAAAAGAATGGAAAATAGGATGAGAAGAGAAGAGCAAGATCTAAATAACTCTGAGAAGTACTGAAAAATGCTGAAAACATGCTGATTTACAGCATCACATAAAGAAACTGGGGGGGGGGGAGGGGAGGAAGGGAGATGGAAGCCCTAATTACATTTAATTGAACCCTTCAAACCCATCTGCTAAAACTACATTAGCAATGAAAAGCATTTGGCAGCTACGCAAACACACACTTTATAAAAAAGGTGGCATATATCATCTGAACCATATAAAAATGAAGAATATCAACATTTATTGAATTGATAAGATGAAGAGATAAAGCAGTCAGAAGTAATAAATCCTCACAGGGAGTTTTTGCCATAGCTGCTGACTAGAAAACTTCCTTTTCCAGCAACAGAAGCCAACACTTCTCTGAAATTGGACTACAAGTTATGGCCAAGAACAAGTATGTAGTTATTGTAACTGACTGACTTTTGTGAGGGAAGTCTTCAAAAACAATGAATTAGGTGTTTTTAATGCTGTGATACATAAAAGCTCCCAGAACCAATGTTACTTTGGTTTTTTACTGCAAAAATATTTCATCAGGTCATTAGGAAAAAAAAATCAAATTATCAAGACAGTACAAGTGTCTTTTTCCATCACCACACTGTACATTCAAAGATAATAAGAGACTAAAGGAAGGTATAGAGTTTTCAAGATGACCAACAATGGGTAGATGAAATTACATTAGAGTCTCAGGAACTGTGTGTCTTGAACCCTGGTCCACAGGGCTATTTGGAGCTAGCTGGTTCCAACCTGCCACCAGGAACCTGCTAACAGTTGTCAGAATAGGAGCTGATCTCAGACAAAGGACCTCAGTCCTGGGAGCTGATTGGCAGAATGCTGAAGGTCTTGATTGGTACATAGCTCCTATTTAAACCTAGCAAAGGAACAGGAAGTCATCCATGCAACTGGATCCACCGTGCTCTGGACTGTATGACTTTTGCTTTCTGCTCCCGCTACCCGGGCTTGACTTCCTGATATCCCAACTTGGTCTCACTCTGGTTACCGAGCCATGGTTCTGCTGTCAAGTTCATCTCCTGGTAACCTGACCCCTGCCTGCATCCTGACACTCGGACTTTCGGTTTGCCCTCTGATCTGTCTTGGACTCTGAGTTCCTGGTATCTGACCTGGCCTGAGTCCCGACTCCTGCTTTGACCACTAGGTCAGACGGCCCATGTTCAAGTCAGGACACAGCTAAAGGTGATGGCATATGGGGCTCCTCTCAGAACATTCAACGCTGCTGCAGGGATTAAAAATGGCAAGCTGTCAAAGCAAGCATGAAATTATTAGGAACCAGAAGTTTTACAGTCTCCTGGGCTGAAGGGAAGTCCTTGCACAGTGCTATAAACTAGAGAAAGTTCAGGTTTTGTTCACAGCTCATTCAAGAAAATTAGCAGGAACAACAAGACAGGCCACTTTCCTATTCAAAAGCCCTTCACTGGCTACCCACTGCTCTTTGCATGAAGACCAAGCTTCTAGTGATTGCCTTCAAGACCCAGCAGAACTCCAATCCTGCCTACATTTCTGATTTTATTTCTAATTACTGTTCTCTCAGTCATTTGACTCTGCACATGCTTCCATCTAATTGCTCCCCTTCAATTTTTTTTCTCACACTCATCTTTGTGCCTTCATCTATGCTACACCATACATTGGGAACAGCCTCCCTGATTTTCTAAACCAAATAGCCACCTTCTCCTTCAAATTTCAATTTGAAACTTACTTAACTCATTAGGTTCATTAGCTCCAATCTGCCACTGTAACATGACTCATTTCTTTATACTTTAAAAAAAAGAAACTAGAAATCCATGGCAGAGGCAGCTTCTCTCTTTCACTCACTGTGGGGAAACCACCTCCCCAAATGAGCAGAATCAGCATTTTTTAATTCTACCTCTATCCTCCCCATACTCCCCTTGGTTGTCATCTTTGTTGTTGTTGTTACACCATAGACCTGCTAGCCCTTGAATACTACCATTAACCTAAGGGAAGAGTACTGAGCTCATGACTTAAATGTCTTTCTAGAAAAACAGGAAATGCAACTGGTTTATTGTTCAGAAATAAGTATCAAGAGAAACTGATTAAATAGAAATTATAGAACTGCCACCACAAGAGTTTATTGGGTACCTACTCCACATTATAAAAAGGTGCACTGATTGATCAGGATTGTAATATATGCAAATAGGGTGACCAGATGTCCCAATTTTATAGGGACAGTCCCGATATTTGGGGCTCTCTCTTATATAGGCACCTATTACTCCCCACCCCGCTGTTCCGATTTTTCACACTTGCTGTCTGGTCATCCTATATGCAAAGCAGAGATTAGCGCATGTATGTATCTCAGTTGAGGGTGTTGCAGGCTAACTTAACAATTTTCAATGTATGCTGTAAAAAAAGAAACTTGTTGGCAGACGTGTCAGCCCTAGTGTTAACCAGATAAAAGTAAATCTGATAAAAGTAGCGTAAGCTAAAATTATAGAACAAAAGCTTGGTTTTGTCCATAAATTATCAAAACATCAAAGTACCTGATCCTTAGAGCGGCTGAGACCCACCAATGCTCATTGGCTTCATGGGAAGTTGAGGATCAGGCCCTAAAAGCTAGAGCAATAGAAGGATTGTTGGCTCTGTCCTCACTGTTAAAAATATTCTTGATTTCAAAAAGTGCCTTTATGAAAAAATTGCATCCACTATGTTAACAGATTTCCACTACTGAGGTGCTTTGGAAAAATATTCATCCAAAAACACAGAAAAAAATTTAACTGAAGAGAAGATTATGACAATATGGGTTCTGATCCAGCTGCTACCAATAGCAAATCAAAGGATATATATAACGCCACATTTTATAATTGTTTCATAGCCTTTAGTACTCTTAATTAAAGTGAATATGTATCAAACAATTGCATTATGAAGAAATACTGTTGATTTTAGAGAAGAGGTCAAAATTATGACTTAGAATGGAAACGTATATGCAATCTTACCAATGCAGCAAAATCCAGTAAAATATGAATTTTACCATTCCAAAACTTATTTTGGATAAAATGACAGACTTTATACTTTGCACAGATCTGTGTATTTCTTTTAGCTTTTAAAATGTTAGCTGAGAAATAACAGAATGCAATGAATGATTTTCATTTAGAATAGTGTACAGTACCAGGTAGATGACCCACCTGTTCTAATTTATTGACCTTGCACAATTTAATCGATACAGAACAGTACGGCTGTATAAACTGTTATCTTTCAAATGGTTAAGCTATTGAAAATTGTTGTGATGGACTCATATTAGGGGGATAAAGAGAATAATACCTTATGGTCCCGGCATTAATGACACCTCAAAGAAACTTGAGTGTAAACGGTGGTTAATGAGACGTGCTACCGTTGTTTTGACAAACATCATCGGTTGCTCTATGATCTGGCAAAAGCCTAGTAATGCTTATGAGCACACATCACTATCAGGATATCTAATATCGAATCCAACGTTTTCTAAGTATTGTAGATAATTAAGAAAAATTAAACACACCAACATGTTGACAAAGGAGAGTAAGCAATTTTCCATTATATGACTGCTTTAAAAAGGTACTATGTTATTTGCATGTCCAGCAGTACCCATTATTTTCGAATCTTTTAAATTTTGTATTAACAATGCCAGATATAGGGAGATGATTCAAAGCTGATAATGAGCAGGACAACCAGAGATTGGTTATTTTAAACTTGAAGATTTAATAAAAAATTAAACAACAAAAAACAGGAAATTAAAATTCAGATTGCTCTACCTTAGATTTTAATTGCACTGTAATTGTAATTTTCTTTTACCACCATAACTTACTAAATGAAACATTTTGAAGCACCAGCAAACTCTAATGTAATTTAAAAGGCAAACTTGAAACCTGAGAAAACATTTCCTTCCCTTAGTTTGTTTAAAACAAACAAACAAGACCAATGCGTGCCTATGTCAGGCTCTTGGTGCTTTGATATCTTTAAAAACTCACAATATTATGAAGTACAGTATATATTACATACAAAAAAAAAAAAACATGTTAAAAGAATGCCATTGTTGCAAAGTCAAGCATTGAAAAGTTAGGAAATACCAGAATTAAGGTTGACAGAATGCATTATGATTACATGTAATTAAATGCAGCATGTATTTAATCACAAGATCATATACTATTTTTTCCACAGGATTCCACCCTCATTCAGTGCACAGGATGGATGGTGCTCAATGAATAGATATTATTCATTACTTCTTTTTATCCTCCTATTAATGTGTGGACCCTATGCTGTACTGAAAGTACACCATCCAAACTCTGCACTGAATACTAAATTATTAATTTCCTAATGGGCGTGTCTATAGTGCATTCTCTGTACTATCAGTTATGAAAGTATTAATAAATTTATCTTCACAACCTCTTTGTAAGATGAAGGGGCATTATCCCTACTTTATAGATGGGGAAGTGAGGCAGAGAGAAATTAAGGCTAAAATTGACAACAGCATACACCAGTTTTGGGTGCCCATTTTGATACATTTAAATAACCTGATTTTTTCAGAGTACTTAGCATTTTTATAGCCCTACATATTAGAAGCTGTGCAGCTGCAACTTAGGCAAATCAGGTCACGGGTGTTTGAAGCTGGTCATCCAGAAAATGTGGCACATATAATTAGTGACCAACTGTGAACATTTTGTCCTAAGTGACCTGCCAACATCACATGTAACCTTAATTCTGGCATATACTAACTCTTCAATACTTAAGTTTCCAATCTTAACATTATTTTAAACAGTTTTTGTATGAAATTTCAAATTTTTTTTAAACACAGCAAAATTAAAATTATATTCTGTGGAACCATATTGACCACCACATGGGTCATCAGCAAAGTTGGGTCCTTTAGAGCCACACCACAGATTTTTAATCACTTGAGCTACTGGACTAACTGGATGGCTACTGGCAGCAGCAGTAGACTGTTATTTTCCAGGTAGACCAGCCCGTGGGGTCGGGGAATGAAACACACACTTACCACGGGTTTACACAACTATTTGCAGACAGCAGAAGCCTCAAGAATCCTGGATTTTATCCCAGATTCTGGAGGGGAATGTGCTCTAGTAGTTATAGACCATTCTGCTCCTGTCTACCTTACCTGACTCCTGCTCTGTAGAGATATATTTGTAGAAGATTATAATTTAGAGACGCTCCCTCACAAGGGACAGTATTATGAACATATAAATTTGGAGATGTGTACCCTGGAGGTGGGGGTTGGGAGCACCACGTGGCTATGTGCAGCAGTTCACCTGTTTTATTATAGTTTTATTCTTTTCTCATTCACTGATTCGTTATTTAATGAACCCCAAGATCATTACATGGTGTCTGAAGTGCTGAATGAGAAGGAAACTGCAGTGATTTTGAAGTTAACTTGGGTTTGCAACTGAAAGCAGAGACAAAGGGAGGCACCAAAGAAGCACATGGAGCACCAGGCACAGAGGCTTTTGCATGTATTTGGTGAGCACAACACTAGCTTGACTAGCTTAAGAGGGGGAAAAAGCCAAAAATGGATGTGTTGCAACCTCATTCCAATCTGCAATTGTCAGGCAATGCTGCCAAGAACTGGAAAACATTCAGACAGAGATCTGAACTGTATTTAGCAGCCACAGGGGCAGAGGAGAAAAATGATAAAGTGAAACCATCAATCTTATTGTATGTTGTTGGGGATGAAGCATTGGATATTTATAACAAATTTAAGTTTGAAGAAGGTGAAAGCATGAAGTTCAGTAAAATATTGACTAAATTTGAGGAACACTGCATGCCAAATAAGAATGAAACCTTTGGGAGACCCAAATATTTATTATATGCATGCAAAAAAATGATAACACCATAGAGCAATATGTCACCGAATTAAGGAAACTCAATAAAACCTGTGACTTTGGTGAGTTGACAGAATCTCTGGTCAGAGATAGTCTTTAATACCACAAATGATTTTATGTGTTAAGAAAGAGACTGATCCGGAAGGAGATTTAACTTTAGAAAAAGCTCTCCAAATATGCAGGGCAGCAGAAACTGTGAAAGCACAAGCCAGAGAGCTGAATTCACCAGAAGGGGTTATCCATGTACTAAATTCAAAAGAATATAGCCAGAATAGGTCAAATCAAAGAGTGGAACCTCTAGCTATGAAAACCACTGCTAGGGGGAAGACTGGTTTTCAGATGGTCATGTGGAAGTTGTGGATCACAGCACGCCCCCAAACAGTGCGTTCCCTTTGCAAAACTCTGTCATAAATGTGGGGAAAAAAATCATTTTGCAAAATGCTGCAGATCCCAAATGCAGAAAAGTCAGGTGCATTCAGTTAAAGACACTCTTGTTGAGGAGTTTTTCTGTAGACGAACTGGGATCTAGCAAGCATGATGAGAGGGACTGGATACTGCCTGTGACTGTGAATGGAATAATTATTCCACTGAAACTGGACACAGAAGCTCAGGTTAATATTCTGTCTGAACAAGATTATGAAAGACTGAAAATAAGACCAAAACTGGCACCAACAAAAATAAAAGTAACTGGTTATTCTGGAACAAATATACCACTGAAGGAGAGGTGCATTGCTAGCAGCAACCATTTAAAAAAAAAAAAATGTACAGGCTCCCTTTCATTGTAGTGCTAAAGGAGGTGACATCAATTTTAGGCCTGTCTGCATGTGAGAAACTCAATCTGCTAACATGGGCACTGCTCTCACTACAAGATCATATTGAACTTGGCTATGAGGTACTCTTTCGGGAATATCAAAGGTTGGGTTGCTTGCATGGTGAACATACAATCTGGATAAAGCAGCAGGTCCCTCCAGTTCTCCATCCATGTAGAAAGATGCCATTTGCACTCTTTGATAAACCCGAGTCTGAGCTTGCAAGAATGGAAGCAATACAAGTAATACAAAAAATTGAGGTGACAACATAATGGGTGAGCTTCCTTGTCATTGTGGAGAAAAGTAACTGCCAGCTACGCATATGCTTAGATCCCAGAGACCTCAACAAGGCTATAAAAAGAACATTTCAAACTATCAACCAGAGAAAAAAATATGGCTCAATTTGCAAATGCTAAATATTTCAATAAATATGATGAATCCTCAGGTTTTGGCAGCTAAAATTAAATGAAGAAAGCTCAAAGTTATGCACATTTAATACCCCATTTGGAAGATACTGATTCTCATGCTTACCTTTCGGCACAGCTTCAGCATCAGGAGCATACCACAAAACCAGACATAAGATCTATGAACATATTAATGGTGTTGACACCTCAATGGATGACATCATCATCTGGGGCTCAATGAAAGAGTATGATTGTAGACTTTGGGATGTCCTGGATGCAACTACTGATGCAAACCTCTAAGTAAATATGGAGAAATGTGTTTGAGGGATTACAGAACTGACTTTTGCTGGGGCCATTATTTCCAAGGAAGGTATAAAGCCTGATAAGAGGAAGATTTCAGCCACTGAAATGATGCTACATCCCCCAGTCAAAGAAAGATGTCCAATGGTTCCTGGGAATGGTTAATAATCTTGGAAAATTCATACTTAATCCCCCAAAGCAGCAGCTTTGAGAAAATTCCTAGAGAATAAAAATGAATAGTATTAAGGTGCAGAACAGGAGGCATCATGAGAAGGTTTAAAACAACTAATTCAAGAGCCAGTGTTGAAGTTCTAGGCACCAAGAAGGCCTATTAAAATTTCAGCAGATGCTTCATAGTCTGGGTTAGGTGCAGTGATTTTACAGAAGCATGAAGATTGTTGGCAACCAGTGGCATATGCATCCAAATCACTGACTGAGGCAGAAACCAGATACACACAGATCAAGAAGGAGCTTTTAGGAATTTTGTTTGCCTGTGAGAGATTCAATCAGTATATGTATGGATAGACAGTGGAAGTTGAAATGGACCACAAACCCCTGATAGTGCTATTTAGCAAACCGCTAAATGACTGTACCTTAAGGACTCAAAGAACGATGATAAAGCTGCAAAACTATGATTTGGTTGTGACCTACGTGCCTGGTAAATTCATGTTCACTGCAGATGCACTTTTCAGAGCAGTGGCAGAGAAGACTTTAGAGACAGAGATGCAAGCCTATGTAGATCTGATTGTAAAGTAAATTCCCATAGCTAACAGGAAACTACAGCAAATAGTAGAGGAAATGGAGAAAGATGAACTGTTGGGAATCCTTAAAGAAGTGATAATTAAAGGGTGGCCTGAAGAAATAAGCAGTTGCTGTCCAAGTATAACAGAGTACTGGAACTGCAGGCATTAATTTACTGTGATAGAAAAGGTGATTTTCAATGGCAGTAAGGTTGTAATTCCAATGAGCCTTCAAAAAGAAATGCTATGGAAGATACACAAGGATCATTTAGGAATTGAGAAGTGCACACAATGAGCATGAAAGGTGTTGTATTGGCTGTGGATCAATCACAACCTCGCTACTGTGGTAGGAAACTGTTTTTCCTACTTGAAATACAAGCCTTGCCAACAAGCAGAGAATCAGACTTCATCCAGTTGCACAAAGGCCTTATGAGAAGATCAACACTGACTTATTTACTTGGCAATCAAAGGATTATTTAATAGTCCCAGATTATTATTCTCTGTATCCAGAAATTTGTACACTGAACAGTACTGATAGTAAGTCAGTGATAGCCGGCTTGAAGGGAAACTTCTCCAGACATGGAATTCCATATGGCATCTTTAGTGATAATTGGCCACAATTTTCCAGTGCAGATTTTAGGCAATTTGCCATAAATTGGGATTTTCATCACAAAACATCAAATCCAAATTACCCCCAATCAAATGGACTCGCAGAAGGTCTATACAGTAACTCCTCACCTAATGTTGTAGTTATGTTCCTGAAAAATGCGACTTTAAGCGAAACGATGTTAAGCGAATCCAATTTCCCCATAAGAATTAATGTAAATGAGGGGGTTAGGTTCCAGGGAATTTTTCACACACACACACACACACACACACACACACACACACACACACACACACACACACACACACACACACACACACACACACACAATTTAATACTGGTACACAGTGATGATGATTGTGAAGCTTGGTTGAGGTGGAGGAGTCAGAAGGTGGGATATTTCCCTTACTGCTAAATGATGAACTAGCAATTGGCTGATCCCTCAAGGATTAACTCTCTCACTCTACAAGGCAGCAGGAATGGAGGGAGATATGCGCATTTCCCCTTTAAGTACACTGCCTTGTTAATTAGATCAGCTTGCTGAGACCGCAGCTGCTGCAAGCTCCCTCCGTCCTGAGCCCTGGTGTGTGTCCCCTGCTCTATGGAAGATGGGGTAAGCGGGACACCCTGATATTAGCCCCCCTCTTCCTTCCCTCCCCCCCGCACAGCAAGCAGGAGTCTTGGGGAGCAGCTCCAAGGCAGAGGGCAGGAGCAGCACATGGCAGTGGGGGGAAGGACAGCTGCAATTGCTAGCCTGCTGGGCAGCTGCTGCACAGGGAACTTAGGGGAGCGGGAAGCTGATAGGGGGAGCTGATGGGGGGCTGCCGGTCCACCCTAGTTCCAAGCCCCCACCAGCTAGCTGCAACAGGCTGCTCTTTCTGCAAGCAGTAGACAAAGCAGGCGGCTGCCAAACGACATTAGAAGGGAGCGTTACACAACTTTAAACGAGCAGGTTCCCTAATTGATCAGCAACGTAACAACGAAACAACATTAACCGGGACGACTTTAAGTGAGGAGTTACCGTACAGACAGTAAAGAACCTTATGAAAAAGATTTTTGATAGTGGGGTTGATTTGTATAAAGTGTTATTGGTTTACTGAAGTACACCCCTGGAGAATGGCTTTTTCTCCAGCTTGGCTGTTAATGGGAAGAAGGATCATATCTAATTTACCAATTATTGATAACTTGCTGAAATCTCATAACAATGAAACCATGTAGAAGATGAAAGAAAATCAGAAGTGGAAGCAGAAATATTATTTTGACAAAAGAGCCCGTGATCTCCCATCTCTTAACCCAAGTGATAGAGTATGCCTGAGGAATCACACCTCTAATACTTGTGCCCAAAGGGGTACTATTAAAGAACAGCTGCATCCAAGGTCTTATGTAGTCTAGACAGATCACGGGGGATGCATTTTGACGTAATCGAAGGGATCTACGAGTAATCCCAGAAAGTTCCAACACGTGGACAGTAGATGTGGACTCTGGTATTTCTCATCTGACTGATCCTTTATTATCAATGAATAAAGGAGAAACTGTCAAGGAACAAGAGAACAACTCAGACTAATGAAAGGCTGATACTGAGAAGATCAGAACGGGAGATTAAAACGTCCTGAAAGATTCCTAGAGACTTGCTAATGTTACTGGTTTTGAGGAAAGTGAGTGGTAAAGACTCGCTCAAGAATGACGTGCTGGTAACCTCTCCTCTCAAGGCAGTTGACACATTGGGTTTATGGAAATGTACTAGATGGGTTGAGAATTTAATGCACGAGTTATTAGATAGTTGTTAGCTGTGTGTACACACACACACACACACACACACACACACATATATATTTTTGGTAAAAAAGTGACACATCAAAGAGCGGAGTCGGCTTATAAATGGGTCTACACCAACATTTGATGATTTTAAACTCTATGGAATCATTTAATAGAATATCTAATACATTGTCGTTTTGTTTACCTGGAGCGTCTGCAGGCATGGAGCCCCTCAGCTCCCTGTGGCCACGGTTCGCCGTTCCCAGCCAATGGGAGCTGCGAGAAGTGGCACCACTTCCCGCAGCTCCCATTGGCTGGGAACGGCGAACCGTGGCCACTGGGAGCTGAGAGGCTCCGTGCCTGTGAATGCTCCAGGTAAACAAAACGTCCAGGCCCGCTAGCGGCTTACCCTAACGGGCCAGTAGCCAAAGTTTGCCAACCCCTGAAATATAGGGTCAGCTTATGAAAGGGTCTTACAATTTTTGCTATTTTTACCTATCCATATTGGGGGGTCGGCTTATAAACAAACAGGCTAATGAATGAGTATATACGATAATTTTTTTTCTTTAAGAGGAAAGCTGTAGAGATATGTTTGTAGATTATAATTTAGACGCTCCCTCATAAGGGGCAGTATTATGAACATAGGAATTTGGAGATGTGCCCTAGAGGCGGGAACCCTGCATGGCTGTGTGCAGCAGTTTACCAGAGAAGCTCTCCAGTTTGTTCTAATAAAGTTTTATTCCTTTCTCATTCACTGGTTTGTTATTTAATGAACCCCAAGGTTGTTACTTGCTCCCATCCACCTCTGATTTTTATTCTACCCCACCCATTTCTGCTCCTCATACTTCTGCATTCCAGTCAGGCTGCTTCCTCCGCCTCTGTTACCTGGGAGCCACTGAAAGAACAGAAAAGAAAGTCTCCCTGGTGTCAGTTCTGATGCTTGGCAGCACAGCAGACCCCAGTAGCCTGGAAGACCAATGGTAGGAAATGTCCTGCTCGACCCTGCAGCCCTGGGCTGGAGCACAGAAAGTCTGATAGGCACATATGAGCTGTGTGGAGATGGACCACACGCAATGTTCAACAAATTTAGCTGCCATACGCTAATAAGTCTCTATGGAGCATGTGCAAACCAAGAATTTCAAAGGCTTATAATTTGGCCAATTTAGACAAATGTTCATAGGGATGACAAAGGCATATCCCTCAAACTAGGACATCTCCACTGCCAAATTTAAAGCCCCTGTTCCAAAGCATGGGGACACTAGAGCTTCTCACCAAAACAGATACAAATTTTTTTTAACATGGGCTAAATTAATTTTTTCCATAATCTTGTTCTCGGAAACAACTGAACTGTTTTAGCTGAAACTTTCCCCAAAACTTCAGCTTGAAGTTGACACCTAGCATGGAGTATTGCAGCTTGAATGGTTCAAGTTTGGCAAAGTTATAAGCAACTGAAAACCGGATCTTCTAATGGAAAGTATTGGGCAACCTTAACTTAGGTAACAGCTACCAGCTACACCTATAGCTAAACCACTCGGGATATGCACACACTGAAAAACCCTCCGGCAACAATGAGTCTCAGAGCCCAGGGTCTACAGACTCCAGCTCATGCAGTGGCGCTAAAAATAGCCATGTAGACATGCCCACTTGACCTCTAAAAACCAAGGGGAGAGGGCCAGTGTTTCTGATTAATTTTGAAGTGGATTAAACTAATTTGGAATAAAGCACTCTTATTCTAGAATAAGAGCATCCACACCTGGAGTTAATCAGGAATAGTTAATCCACTTTAAATTCACATTCTACTTTATTCCAGATTAACTTTCATGTGTAGACAAGCCCTAATATTGATAGCAGTACTACTAAGCACAACACATTTAACAAAAGTGGATACAGCTGGATAAATCACTTTCATCATTGTCAATCTGAATGTCTGGAAGGCTGCCCTGTTTTCTCTGCCTCCTCATTTAACTACTTCATTTACCTTGTAATTTTTTTAAAACTTAAAGGTAAATTCTAGTGAGGTATAAAGCATTTGGATAAATAGCTATAGGATAGTCTCTTGCTTTGCTGTTTCTGGGGCTTGTGTCATTGGGGAGTGAAAGACCCTCCTATTTCCCTCTCCCCTGTAGGGAAATTAAAGTTCTTGGGCATATTTGAACTTCCCCTTCCCAGCAGCCAGCCACCCCATTAATCTTAGTCTCAATATCCACAATGATGAATGAGCATCTTAGCAGGATGTTTCTGACAAAATGATCAGCAGTGAGATAGTTAATGTTTGACATTTACATTATTAGAATTAGGCTTCGGGGTTAGCTCCCCCCAAGAGACGAGTGGGGAAGATCAGACCCTGTCACTTATTGTTTCAGGCTGCTTGTTTGCAGGCTCAGGAACACAACATTGCATCGGTTCTACTTGGTTCATATTCGGAAGGTTTTCTTCACATCCAGGAGGGGTAGAAACTTCATTTAGGGAGTAGAAAAGAAAGAAAAAGAAAAGAAACAAAGCCTAGATCCTGAAACACAATTCTGTAGTAGTGAGCGGATTCTGTAGGAAATTCTGCAGCCATAGTACTGTGGAAAACACCAGCCCTGCTTACTACAGGCAGGGCTGATAGTGCTGTCTATTATTAAGGTTGCCTGACACTTCCCACTTTAAGACCCTCTTTTTATCAGTGTATAACTTTGCCAAACCAACCAGTTGAGCTGAAATTTTACATGGCAGACATGTGCTTCGGGCTGATATTTTATTTCATTTTTTTTTTTTTAATTTGAGCCAAAACAGTTTAGCTGTTTCTGAGAATGAGGCTACAGAAAAATACATGTTGGGCACATTACAATTTACTGGTAACCTCTTCATTGAACAGCTCTAACGTTGCCCCTGTGCTTTGGAGCAAGGACTTGAAATTTTGCATGGGGTGGCCTTTGTGTAAGGAGTGTGCTTTTTGCCTTCCCCATGAAAATCCACCCCAATTTGACCATATTATAAGTCTTAGAAAACCATCACAATTTGCACATGCCTAATAGAAACTCCGATTTTAGCAGCTAAAATCCCTGAAGATTCTGAGCATGCTTGATCCTCTCTCTCACAGGTCCGTGATGATGAGACTGACCATGAACCATCCCCACAGAATGACTGATCGTGCTCCAGCGTAGGGCAACAGGAGTGAAGCTGCACTTTCCCTGTAATGGGTGCTCCAAGCTGCTCCAGCCCAAGGGTGAGGGACTGGCACTAGAAATGAGAGCAGGGAGCCAGTATCTCCTGTTTCAGAGTAGCAGCCGTGTTAGTCTGTATCTCCTGTGTTCTTAATGACTGCACCTACTGGCATCTAGACAGCATGGAGAAGAAAGCAGTCAGTCATATGTAGAGGGGACAAAAATAGGACTAAAGGAGGGAAAGGAATAGATGGGGGGAAGGAGGGGCGGCAAGAAACTGGGACTGGCTGAGCAAGGAAACTGGGAGTCAAGTGGAAGCTGGGACTGGGAGCTAGTGAGGGAAATGGGAGTGACAGGGACTGGAAATCAATTGGCTGGAGGGGATTGGGAGAATACTGAAATCAGCGGTGGTGGTGGTGGAGAGGAGACTGGTTTAACAAGGAGACTGGGACTAAGAACCAGAGTGTGGCCAGGGCAACAGATCTGACAAAAAGCTGGGTAGGTGAGGGGGAAGGGAAATAATGCTGATATGGAGCCGGGGGATTTGAGAAGAGGGACTGGAAACTGAGACTGGATGAGCAGGGCCGGCTCCAGGCACCAGCTTAACAAGCAGGTGCTTGGGGCGGCACCTGCGGCAATTCGGGGGCGGCAGGTCCCTCACTCCCTCTAGGAGCGAAGGACCTGCCGCTGAACTGCAGCCGCCGATCGCGGGGAGGAGGGGAAGAGACAGATCAGATGAAGAGCCAGGAGAAGGAAACTGGACTGGCTAGGCAAGAAGAATGGGAAGGGAGGGAGGAAAGAGAGAGCTGGGACTCAGATGGCAAGTGGACTGGGACAAAGAGCATGGGGTGGGGAAAAGACAGGACTGGGACATGGACAGGTTGGAAGGGAGGGGGCAGAAGGGTCAAAAGTTGGAAATGGGCAGAAGCGTCTGTGTCCACTAGAGTATACACCCCTCCAGAACCTGAAATGGAACCTCAGGGTATGTCTACACTGAAGGAAAAACAAAACAAAACAGCAGTGAGTCTCAGAACCCAGGTCAACTGACTTCAGCATGCAGAGCACATGCTACAGGGCTAAAAATAGCAGGGTTGACATTCCTGTTTGGAATGGAGCCCAGGCTCTGAAATCTGGCAAGTGGGGAGAGTCTCAGAGTTCAGGCCCCAGCCTGAATGGGAATGTCTACACTGATATTTCTAGTCATGTAGCATGAGCCAGTTGACCCTAGCTCTGAGACTTGCTGCTGGGGGGGATTCCAGAGTCATACCATTCCTCTGCTGTCAGCAAATATCCATGAAACCCACTGGCAAAAAGTGTCCTATCCCTGGTCCACATCAAGGATAATATGCAGCTAACATGATGGAATTTATGTCTTTTCAGTTTGCTTTTATAAAAACCTAGGAAATTACACACATACAAACTATTGTTGAAAGAATGCAAGAATTAAAGTTGCCTGTGCAACCTTAATTTGTCCCCTTGTGCATATGCATTATGATACAGTCTTCAATTACATGATCAGATACTATTTTTTCCACAGGACCCTGCCTCATTCAGTGCACAGACTACTTTAATTCTGGCATTTCCTAACTTTTGAGTGCTTGACTGTGCAACCTTAATAATATTCTTTTAACAGAGGTGGGGGTTTTTTTTTGGTAGTATAATATGAATTTACTCTAATGGAAAGGCAATTGTCAATAAAAGCTACCGCACATATTCAGTTACAAGTATGTTTTACAGGATGGTAGTGGGGGTAGGGTCGAAGAGCAATTTTGGATTATATATGCATATAAAATAAAAACTTCTCGGCTTTGCTACCTTCCCCAGTATTGAACACCTCCTTAGTATTCCTTCCCCACTGACTGCAATCAGTACCTCATTGTTCATAATTCTTTTCTTGGCGGCTCCTAAATTATGCTATCCAAATGGCACAGAATCATTGTAAACAAAATCCTACATCTTCAGTTCACTAATTTTTGTAAAATGAGCCCAAATAAAGCAATTAGATGGTATACTTTAAAACTACCAGCTTGACACATAAATATGATTTCCAACTTAATGAAAGTTTCACATGTTTTATCTGGCTATTGCTTTCAGTATTTGCAATTTGATTACATTAGTCAATTAAACAATTTATTCACTCATCCCAAAACCACAGTGCCCCAAACTAGGGCTGTCAAGCGATTAAAAAAATTAATCGCGATTAATCGCACTGTTAAACAATAATAGAATACCATTTATTTAAATATTTTTAGATGTTTTCTACATTTTCAAATATATTATTTCCATTACAACACAGAATACAAAGTGTACAGTGCTCACTTTATATTTATTTTTGATTACAAGTATTTGCACTGTAAAAAAAACAAAATAGTATTTTTCAATTCACCTAATACAAATGCTGAAATGCAATTTCTTTATCATGAAAGTTGAACTTACAAATGTAGAATTATGTACAAAAAAATCTGTATCCAAAAATAAAACAATGTAAAATTTTAGAGCCTGCAAGTCCACTCAGTCCTACTTCTTGTTTAGTCAATCACTGAGACAAACAAGTTTGGTTACAATTTGCAGGAGATAATGCTGCCCGCCTCTTGTTTACAAGGTTACCTGAAAGTGAAAATAGGTGTTCTGATAACACTGTTGAAGCCGGTGTCGCAAGATATTTAGATGCCAGATGCACTAAAGATTCATATGTCCTTTCATGCTTCAACCATCATTTCAGTGGACATGTGTTCATGCTGATGACGGGTTCTGCTCAATAACCATCCAAAGCAGTGTGGACTGCTGTATGCTCATTTTCATTATTTGAGTCAGATGCCACCAGCAGAAGGTTGATTTTCTTTTTTGGTGGTTCGGGTTCTGTAGTTTCCGCATCGGAGTGTTGCTCTTTTAAGACTTCTGAAAGCATGCTCCACACCGCGTCCCTCTCAGATTTTGGAAGGCACTTCAGATTCTTAAGCCTTGGGTCGAGTGCTGTAGCTATCTTTACAAATCTCACATTGGTACCTTCTTTGCGTTTTGTCAAATCTGCAGTAAAAGTGTTCTTAAAATGAACAACATGTGTTGGGTCATCATCCGAGACTGCTATAACATGAAATATATGGCGGAATGCGGGTAAAATAGCAGGGGACATACAATTCTCCCCCAAGGAGTTCAGTCATAAATTTAATTAACACATTTTTTTAACGAGCGTCATCAGAATGGAAGCATGTCCTCTGGAATGGTGGCCGAAGCAAGAAGGGGCATACAAATGTTTAGCATATCTGGCACGTAAATACCTTGCAATGTAGGTACAAAAGTGCCATGTAAATGCCTGTTCTCACTTCCTGGTGACATTGTAAAGAAGAAGAGGGCAGCATTATCTCCTATAAATGCAAACAAACTTGTTTGTCTTAGCGACTGGCTGAACAGGAAGTAGGACTGAGCGGACTTGTAGGTGCTGAAGTTTTACATTGTTTTGTTTTTGAGTGCAGTTATGTAACAAACAAAAAAAATCTACATTTGTAAATTGCACTTTCACAACAAAGAGATTGCACTATAGTACTTGTATGAGGTGAATTGAAAAATACTATTTATTTTGTTTATCATTTTTACAGTGTAAATCAGGGGTGGGCAAACTATGGCCCATGGGCCACATCTGGCCCACGGGACTGTCCTGCCTGGCCCGGGAGGCTAGCCCCCGGCCCCTTCCCTGCTGTCCCCCCTCCCCCGCAGCCTCAGCTCACTCCGCCGCCGACGCAATGCTCTGGGCGGCGGGGCAGCAAGCTCCTGGGGCAGTGCAGCTGCAGAGCCCGGCCTGACCCGGTGCTCTGTGCTGCGTGGTGGCGGCGGTGGTGTGGCCTGGCTCCAGCTGGGCAGCGCAGCTGTAGAGCCGCCAGCCACCGGTGCTCCAGGCAGCGCGATAAGGGGGGAGGGAGCAGAATGGGTTGGATAGAGGGCAGGGGAGTTCGGGGTGGTGGTCAGGGGTTGGGGGTGTGGATAGGGGGCGGGGCCCCGGGGGGGCAGTCAGGAAGGAGGGGGGATTGGATGGGGCGGCAGGGGGCAGTCAGGGGCAAGGGTTCCGGGGGCTGTCAGGGGACAGGGAGAAGGGGGGGGAGTAGGGGGTTGGATGAGCCGTCAGGAATGAAAGGAAGGGTTGGATGGGGCGGCAGGAGTCCGGGGGCGGTCAGAGGACAGGGAGCGGGGGTGTGTGGATGGGGCTGGGGTCCCGGGGGGGGGCGTCGTCGTCCGGGAACGGGGGGGCTGGATGGGGCAGGAGTCCAGGGAGGCAGATAGGAGGTGGGGGCCGGGCCACGACCCCCTCCCCTAACCAGCCCTCCATACAATTTCCGAAACCTGATGCAGCCCTCAGGCCAAAAAGTTTGCCTGCTTGTAAACATGTGTAATAAAAAATAATATACAATTTGATTTCAATTACAGCACAGAATACAATATATGTGAAAATGTAGAAAAACATCCAAAATATTTAATAAATTTCAATTGATATTCTATTAACAGTGCGATTAAAACTGCAATTAATTTATTTGATCACGATTCATTTTTTTGAGTTAATCGCGTGAGTTAACTGCGATTAATTGACAGCCCTACCCCAAACATCACATATCCTTATTTTTTAAAGCTTACAATCTTCTAAAGAAACTAACATACAATCTAGGCTCCTTTTATCTCTTTCTGCCTCCCTCACAATTACTTATATTTATTACTTACATTTTTTGGGTAAGTGATTCAGAACTGATAATCTTGACCTATAATTTGAAACTCTTGAATTACTGGTCAAACATTTAGCATGTATTTCAACTGGTCTTCTACAGTATGCCTCAGTAGCTAGAGAAAGAAAAAGCTGCCAACTTTTTGACTGAATTCCATAGAACATTAAGTCTGATACTTAGCAGAAGCCATAACTGTTAAGTAAATGATATTCTTCTGATTAATATCCTGATTTGAAAACAACATTGATTCTTCTAACCCTTTAGCAATGTCCCAAAACAGATGTGCACAACTGCAAATTCTGTTTGCTTTTAGGTTTACGAAGTGTGATGACATTTTTACAATCATGCATGAGCCCTTTTACCCAAGAGTAAAATAAACCGTAATAATTCTTCACCATCTGTTTGTTAATTTTGCATTCATTTAACTTTGCATTTTAAACTAATAATCATTTTCTTATAATATAGTCTGTTCCAGTGATATAAATTATAGCTCAATGATTTATAATAGTACACAGTATATCTACAAATGATTTCATTGTTCTTAATTATAGAGATAGTAATGTCATTGAATGGAAAAGAACTGCCAAAATATAGTGTTATGTTTCATGTGTCATAGTGCTCCTTAGTAAATGTACATATTTACTGTGTCCCAATACCTCCCCTCTGCCCTGTATTTCTCAATAGCTTTACATTTAGTTGTATACAGTAGTATAGTTGTATACTGAATTCTTGAAAGAATAACGTGTGTGCATTTAAACTCTCTTCTCTATTACATTTGCAATGTACAGTCAAATACAATTCCATATCTTTACATTGCTCCAACTTGTTTATATCATGTACTCTATAGTGAAAGACCAAATACATCTTTGTAACATTTTTATTCTTATGTGGCCACAATTAAACTAGGACTCTTGTCAGCAAGAACTTTAGATGAAAGCTTTCTATTACTACATTTATAATAAAATGGGGGTAACCCATACACTTTGCAAGCCATGTTTGAATAACAGTAATAAACTAAAAAGCAACAGAGAGTCCTGTGGCAGTTTATAAGTAATAAACTAAGACTCAATTGCTGGAGCCTGTGCGGGGGAGGGGGGGAGGAGAGCAGCTACCAGCAGGCTGCTCCTTCCTCTCCCAAATGGGCTGGTAGGGACTGGGAGTAGGCAGGGGCGGGGACTGAGTTAGTCCCTTGGATCTGCCCCCTCAATCGCACCAGCTCACACACAGGAGCCAGCAAAGAGGGGGAACTAATCCATGCCAACAAAAAGACTGGAGCAAAGGGGAATCAGGAACCAGTCTGAGACCTTCAGTGTCATACCCTAGGTCCTGCCCTACTCCTGGGGCAGTGAATCTAGACACTGCCCCTTACCCAGGATGGATCATAACTCGACTGTAGGGTTACAATCCATCCCCCAGAATGTGAACTCATTGGGGCAGAGATGATTTTCTTTGTTACTTGTCTGTACAGGGGCTCTCTCAATGGAGTCCTGTTCCTTCACTGGGGTTCCTAGGCCTTACCATAATACAAATGATAGTAAAAGTAAACACTACTTACTACTACTAACCTCTTAAAGAACCAAGAGCCAAACCCTGCTTACCTTACTCAGGCAAGTAGTCCTAGTGATTTCAGGGAGACTACTCACATTAGTTACCGCTATTTTCTAAAAACTATACTATCACTTTACAGCATGGAAATCTTAATGCCAAATTAGCACCCTAACATTTCAGCAGTGGTCACTAATTCATTAATAAAAGAATCCACGAAGCAAGAAGTGGTATAACTGGATTTATTCCAATTAAAGAAGTTAAATGAAGTGGATAGAAAACAAAATTACTGCACGTTGTTTTAATAAGGTTGATATTTGTGCAGCAGACTAAATAAATGACCTGCCAACATTACTGCACATACAATTAAAAAGATGTGAGTATGACCCCTTCTGATGTTTTGTGGTTACTAGCTTCAAGTTCTACCTGCCTGGTGAGTACTTTGACCTTTTTATTTCTCAGATGAGTGAGCACTGCTGCCAGGTCCAACCTTTACTAGGGGACGTATCCATCACAATATTCTAGGTCTGACAAAGCACAAACATAATCAAGGTGCTCAAGGCACAATCTGGTGTAATGAATGAATAAACTGTAACTGTCTGCCCAATAACTCACCATCTACTTCAAGTCAGAGCCTTTTAAAACAAAATTACCTATTTAACATTTGGAAGATCGTAACACATCTGTTACCAAAGAGAGTACACTAAAGTTGCTTGCATTTTGGATAAATCCTTTGTTTCCCACAAAGTTCCACACCATGAAAACCTTCAAAGGTAAGTGGAGGGTTATCATCAACTTAAAAAAGTCATATCTCCCTGGAAATATTTTACCTGCTTTTGTTACAAGTGACACCTAACATCGCTGTAACTGAAAAAAATTAGAGAACAAACATTTTTTTTAATGTTTGCTTGTATATTTGACAGCCCTTTGTCTATAAGTCAGTTTCACTGTTTACTCTGCATAGTCAGTCAGTTTTCACAGTTGTTTGTGTAAGTCTTTCATACAACAGAGGCAAGGAAAACATTTTTAAAATAATAGGAAAGTGTATTTGTAAAACCATAAAAATTGGCTGGAGAGACTCATGGGCACGTGTAGCACCTGAAAATACTTTTAACGTATTTTTTAAAAGTAGCTGGATTTCAAGTCCCTTTAATCTCAAGTAATAGTGCCACAAGAAACAATTTCAACTGTATGTTTTTACATTACCAATTTCATGTGCAAATTTTTCACTGAAGTCTTGAGCAAAACGTTGCCATCTTTAAATGCAACACACAACAGCCTGCAAAAATGTGTTGGCAGAAAAGCTGCTCTACAATACGATGGAAGGTGCTAACTTAAGAAACATGCCACTTCATCCATTTTTATGGTGTTCCACAGACCACTTAGAAGTTGGCAAGTTGCCAAGAGCTGACCTGTCACATGGTGCTGGCTCTACCTCGTTTCCAGCTTAGATTCATAAAACAGATGGAAAGGTGACATGAAATGACATAGGTAGTCGTAACTTTTTCATAAAAGGATCAAATACTAAAAACAGTTAAATACATTAAAATACTTTCCCAAGTGATTGCTGTAGTTGCCACAGAAATATTATGCTGTTGTGAATGGGAAGCAAGCTGGTCTACATGACAGAAAATAGGAAGGTGGTGGTCCATGACACATCTCTAATATGATGTAGTCCACATCTGAGATCTCCTGGATTAACAGTATTACTTCAAACTGGTGCACAAAGCCTTAATTCTCAACCTACATTTTGGGCCTGATGCTGCACCAAAGAAGTCAAAGGGAATCTTCCCACTGGCTTCAATGGAAGGAAGGTCAGGGCCTTTAAGTGTATATACACATATTTTTTTCTTTAAGGGCTTAATTCTGCAAGGTGCTGAACACTCTGGCCCCAATCTCACTAAACATTTAAGTATGTGCTTACTGAAGTCAATTGACTTCAACTGGACAATTCATAAGCTTAATATTAAACACGTGCTTATGTGCTTTCCTGATACAGTGCCAGAGCGTTCAGCACCTTGCGAGATCATGTGTACACCCTTAATGCAATTTAACAAAACCCATAATCTTATCAGGAAAAATAATTACTGAGACAAATAATCTTATACTCTCTACTGAGGCTAAACTCCCCTGGGAGTTTTGCTTGAGTAAGGACTACAGGATTTGCAGCAATGATTTTTATATAAAAATCTAAACATTTTTTGATTTCTCAGTCTCAGAAAGCATGTGAACTAGATCCTTAAAATGTGAAAAAACATTTTTCATGATCAGATAAAAACAACGTAAAAAGAAAAACTGCAATAAAACAGAGTTTGTAGTCAGTTAATCTAAGAATACTACATGATTTATGACACAGTTCTGCAAACATACACCTAAGTAATTTTTCTCATGTGAGTAGTCCCATTTACTCATATGTGTCTGTTTATTATATTGTAAGCTCTTCAAAGCAGGGAACAGGTCTTTAATGTTCTTACACAGCACCTAGTACAATGGGACCTCAATTCCTGATTAGGACTTCTGGGAACTAACTATAATATACAAAAAGAACAGGAGTACTTGTGGCACCTTAGAGACTAACAAATTTATTAGAGCATAAGCTTTCGTGGGCTACAACCCACTTCTTCGGATGCATAATATACAATAACTTATCTAGGTTCTTGTATCAGCACCCATCACACAAGTGTTTACAAAAACAGGACCTAAACCACTAATACTAAAAATAACCAAGCAACTTTATTTATGGAAAGAGTTGAATATAAACTAATTAAACAGGAAGCAGCCATGCTATCAGCATAGTGGTGTGTATTAGGAAAGGAAGATGAGGGTTACATTTAGATACACAGGAGCTTTCCATATTTTCCTTTTAAAGCCATGTTTTTAGTGGTGATTTCTAAGTTTTACAAGTATCCAAACAGCAACCCAAAACAATCCTAGAAAAAAAAAAATACAGGATTTATCTAAAAGGTGTAAAAATTTCCCTCTGTTTCCTGGGTCTCTTCACAGATCTCTGCTCATCTTATACTGCTAGAATTAGTAAAATGGCATCCCCAGAGATTACACCACAGCTTCACTTGATTCAGTGGATATTTTGAAATGTTTGAAGTATTTTTTTAAATTAGTACTTTGACATTTGCTTGTTTACCTCATACATTCTAAGTGGTTTTTTTCCCTGTAGCCACCCAAGTGCTGTCGAGCCATCCCTAGGAGAAACATGAGGAGGGGAGAAAAGTGAAAGAATCTGCCTTCCTATGTTGTGCTAAGCAGAATCACACCAGGGTAAACCCTGGCTCCTGGCTAGGAGGGCGTGTTCCGTGGGACCCATCAGGAGGATTTGTTTGAATTATCCAGAATTCCTCCTCTCTTTAAAGCACACTTGTGAGAGCCCAGAGCAGAATCCTGACCAGGACGACCACTAAAGACTACTGCAATTTTCCTTTAAATGGTATTTTTTCATATGGAAAAAAAAATGCTGATCTTTAGTCTGAGGTCAGGCATGAGATATTTTAGCCCCCGAAAGAGAATTTGAGGTGGGGAAGTTGAGATCAGGTGCCTAGTATGAAAGTGCAACTTCATCTTTAACTATAATGTCACTGCCTCATTGCTATAACAGCTTTACGGAAAGACTCCAAGGAAAAACCAAGTGTAGAAGGTTTTATCTGAGCGCGTTATGAAAAAATGTTTCCTACTCAATCAATGCAGAAGAATGAAATGCTCATTGCTAAACACATTTACTGCTTCAGAACACATACTAACTGTTACTTCAGAGCTTTCAGTAAATCATTTCAGGGAGTGTTACGGGATAAAGGAAACCTGCACTGGAAATTCCTTCACAAACATAGGCCCTTGCTCAGGATGTTTCTCCGATGGGCCTTTCAAGCTTTTAGTTTTGTGCTGTTGCTGCTTCTCTCTCTCGGTGCCTCTTGTCTATTCTGTCTGCTTCCAATGCTTTTCCCTAGCATCTATTCTTTACCTCCAGTCTATTCATCATCAAATCCTTTTTGAAATTTCTTTGTAGCAATAACCTCTCCTCCCTCATTTTAGTCCCCCGATATTCAAAATCTAGAGCTCAAGAAGTGAACATTTTTCAAAGCACTCTGATTGAAGAAAATAAGGGAAAACTTCTAGGGCTGCCTCTGCTTTCCTGCTTCAATGCCAAGAGTACACTCACACAATCTACTTCCCACAGAACATTCTCTTGGCACTGTAGCAGGAAACCAGGAGCAACACTTTGGTAGGAGAAGTAGGTGAGACTGAAAAACAAAATGTTTCCCTTTAAAGGGAAGCCTCAAATACTGTTTTAAGAGTGGGTGGTCTACACTGCACTAGCATGTCCATACTTTAGCCCCCTGACCTTGTTACCACTTTCTACAAATAAATAATAATAATCATGAATAAGTGTCTGTGATGTAATTCAATAGGTTTTCTCCTCTCCCTCAAATGGGAAGATAAAAGGTTATGTTTTTCTCCATATCTGCAGTACCTGGGTTCAGGTAAAGTCAGTAGGACAGTAAGCATTAAAGTCACAGAAATCACATGAATATGCATTGAAAGAAAGTTTTTCTATTTTTGAAAGAACACTAACGTTATTATCATAAATAGAGAAGATTGCTTATATAAAGTGAAAATACAAATATTACACTAGATTAGCTAACCTTTGGCCTTTTCAGCTATGGACAGATGCTTAAAAGTGTCACAACTCAGTCCACACACTCTGTGGGCAGGAAGTAGTAGTAAAACTGGCCTTCACCATCACCTGTAGCTTACCAGGCTACTGACGACCTACTCGGCATATAGGCAAAACCTGCAATAAATTCTCATATGTGCGTGGATGCATCATTTAACTGATCAAAGAGCTCCACTGTTCCATAGACAACGTGTGGCAGAGTCAAATCAAAATTTTAAAAATGGAAAAACTAAAGGGAAAAAATCTGCATACCCTTTTCCTCCTCCACTTCTCAGCAGCTAAATAAGGCTAATACATCACTGCCCTTTCCATGCAACAAACACGTACTGGATTATAAATATTATTGATTACTTCTTGCTAAATTCACCTCATTAAAATATACCCTGTCTCCCACCCAAAAGAGCAGAACTATTGAGACAATTATTATGGAGCAAGCAAATTATGGTGAAGGACTGAAAAATCAGTCGGAATATTTATAGATGCCACTGAGTGAATAAAGCTTCTATCTGTAAACACAACAATAAAAATCCTCTATAATTCATCCACTCCACCATCATTTGGTTCTCTGTTCTGACACTTTATGATATAATGTTACTGTATTACATTTTGGCACGTAATCATGACAAATTTCTTTGTAACTTCTCTTGTAACAGCATTTTATGATTCTCAAGACACTGATCAGACAGGGAAGGCACTGAAATGAAAATGAAGAAGGCTGGCATAACTCACATTTGCATAGCACTTTCCACCCAGAAACATCCCAAAGCACTCTACAAATGGAATGAAGCCATCTCTTCATTGAAACATGGCTGCCACCATGTGTATGTCTACACTGCAATGTAAGTCCAGGGTTAGTAGGATTCGAGTCGGCTGACCCATGTTAAGGAATCCTGGACTTCAGGGTTCTAAACCGTACTCTAACCTAGGGCTCTAGCATCCACACTGCAGTGCGCACACCCAAGTCAAAGTAACCATATCCCAGAATCCCTTTCACTCCCCCACCCCAAAATGTGGCTGCTCTAGACCTAGGAGCAGCTCGCTTTGCAAAAGCCTTGATTGGTTTGCTCTCCATTGCAAACCCAGGAGGCTCCCTGATAGTGTGCTTGCAGATTAGTGATCATAAGAAAATGGGTTAATGCTGACCTGAACTGCTGCCATTCACAAAGGGGGGTGGGGGGGCTTCTGTTTACAATACAGTGGATTGCAGATTGTTGGAACAGAGAGGACTAAGGAAGTGGTCCCATGGAATTGTGGGATTCTTCTGGCTGACCCCTGGGACTTGAGTCAAGTGGTGCTGCGTCTACACTGCAAAGCAATAGGGCCAAGACCCAGGGACCTGGCTTCATTCGAGATCAGACCCTCCAGCCCTGCAAGGCCCTGGGACCCTGGGTCCGAGCCTTGGGTTAGCACAATTGCAGTGTAAATACGAGGGGGGTTAGGCTTGAGCCCGGGCTAAAGCACAGGCTTATGTCACAGTGCAGACATACCCAATAAGTCAGTAACACTTCACAACAGACTGTAGGAGCGCAAGTGAAGAACAACGTATCTTGCTGAAACAGTGAAAAATTTAGGCAGGCAGAAGGTAATTGCTCCATCATCCTGGAAGGAAGCAGGCTTTTCATTTAATAATTTCTTCTTCTTGGCTTGTCTTTCTTTTAAATTTTTCTTACTGACTGAAATTTGATAATTTATAAAAGGAAGAGTTAGCAAGTTATTTCTAAGTTCATGTTATGAAGTGAAATAGGCAAAATTCCTTGCCAGTGAGCAAAAATTAATCCATTTAATCAATTGTGAAAGTGATGGAAAGCGATACCAGTACTAATCTATAAAAAAGGAGATAAGAGAGTGCACGAACGACAGAAGGATCAGCTGATTGAGTGTTCCAGGAAAAGCATTCACTAAGAGGTTGGAGAGGAGAAAGAAGATGTACATGAAAGTGGCACTTGCAGAGTAACAGGCAGGATTTAGACCAGGATGAAGTACAACAGATCAGCTATTTGTGATACGACAGAAATTGGAGAAGCATACAGAACACAACTAAAACTGTTACAACAACTTTATAGACGTCAAAGAGGCTTTTGATAGCATTTGGCAGAAAGGGCTATGGCAAATCTTGAGAATGTATGCATCCCTAAGAAACTGATCAAGCTGATAGAAAACATCTACAGCAAGTCAATGAGTGCAGTGAGAGTAGACAAAAAGCTGACAGAATTGTTCAGGACAATTGTTTAAAAGTGAGACAAAGACGCACACTATCGCTGGATTTGTTCAGCTTGGTACAGGAAACAGTAATGGCTGTAGCACGGAGAGGTGAAACGAGAGGAGTCGTGTTATGTGGGAGGCCAATGAATAACCTTAGATTCACAGATGATGTTGACCTCACAGCACTGAGCAAGGAAGACTTGAGAGTAACTAACAAGGTACATGGTGAAAGCAAAAATTCAGACTGAAGATCAGTATGGGAAAGACAAAAACTATGGTGAGGGGAAGACAAAGGAAGAAGTAAAGATCAAAATCGGTGACACAGAACTAGAACAAGTGAAAAAAAAATCTGTATTTTGGAGGACTAAGATTGAAGAATGTGATTTGTAAAGATTCCCTGTACAAAGAAGAATCAGACTAGCCGCTACTGCATTTGAAAACTCTGCAAGATCTGGAAAGACTTTTAGATGAAAATGAAAATCAGCATATATGAGAGCGTTGTCAGGCCAAGGATGCTGAATGGGTCTGAATGTTGCAGTCTGAGGAAAGTCGACAAACGAGAGATATTGACTGAAGAAATGAACTGGCTGAGAGGAATTCAAAGAATGTCAGTATTTCAGAAAAAAAATTAAATTATACGAAAAGGGACTGTTTATATAAGATTTAAGAAAGATAATTGTGATGGCTTGGACACATGTCAAGAATGAACCTGGAAAGGATACCATACATGATGATACATACCAAAGTGCAAGGAACTAGAAACAGAGGAAGACTGAGGATGTGTTGGATAGACACAATGAAGAATGACATAATAGAACAAAAAGCTTTAAAAATGAATGAAGCCATGAAGTTGGTACAAAACAGAAAGTGGTGGATAAACTTCATTCAGCCCCATTGTTGCTGCTGACAGGAATCAAAGAAGAATCAATCATGATAATCAAAGAAAATAATCATCACTCAACCCAACTCAATTATAATACCTCACTGCATTCCTACGATATCACCTTCATCACCTTGCTGTTTCTTGCAATAACATACAGTTTATAGGGTACTTTATCATCCAAACATTTCTAAGTGAGCAACAATTAAATCAATAAACTCAAAAATAAGTTAAATTATGTTGTCTTTTTAAACAAAAAAATGAACAAAAAACCCATTAAAATCTATTTCAGACCCCTCATCATTAATTGTACATATCTGAAGATCCAAAGATCTAATTTGTTTTTTGCTAACCAGACAGCCCCTTTCTGCCCCTGTCCTCCAAAAAAATATTTTTTGTCTTCTGCGTTTGAAGGCAGATTTCAATTTGGACCCTTACTTTTCTTACACAACGAAGGTGCAAGTCCAAGTGTGGAATCTATGTAAGTCCTATAGTACCCATAGAATATATCCAAGAATAGTAGCAGGAATATATGGAGGCTGAAAATCTTGCTTAGATTAGGTGACTTTTTTGGTTTGGCTTGGTTTCATTTTAATATTAGTGGATTTTCATAAATATTTACATTTGAGTACTGTCTTTGGTATAAAGACAAATGTGAAAATATTCCACTGTACTTGAAAATCTCTGAATTATAAGGTAATCATGGACAGCTGAAAATTGGTTTCAAGTAATTAAGCCCAAAAATCTGACATTTTAAGATAGTTAGATCCTAATGGGAAAAAAACTTCATGCTTCTAAATAGCTTTGGAGCCTTTATTTGTTTGAAATCCATTGCTTCATTACTGAGAAATTATATTAAAACACAAATATTGAGTTGGGGAATTGTCAAGAGTACAAAAAAACAGCATCTTGGGTGGGGTGGGGTGAAAATCACAACACATTGAAGGATCTAGTTTTCTCATACTTTGTTGCTATCGCCCCTGGAGCCAGTATGTATTTGGGGGCACTGAGGACTGGAATGGGGGTGTCTTCTTTAATCTCAATACTTAGGGCAGATCTACACTACCACTTTATGTTGATATAATTTACATAATAATAATAATTAATGGAGATATCCCATCTCCTAGAACTGGAAGGGACCTTGAAAGGTCATCGAGTCCAGCCCCCTGCCTTCACTAGCAGGACCAAGTACTGATTTTGCCCCAGATCCCCAAATGGCCCCCTCAAGGATTGAACTCACAACCCTGGGTTTAGCAGGCCAATGCTCAAACCACTGAGCTATCCCTCCCCCTAGGTGTGAAAAGACCACCCTCCCTGAGTGACACAAGTTACACCAGCCTAAGTGCCGGTGTGGACAGTTCTCCTACAGACATAGCTACAGCCTCTCGTGGAGGTGGAGTAATTATGCCAACTGGAGAGCTCTCTCATGTTACCTAGCAGCTCTGTGTTCTCGGAGAACCAGGGCGCAGTACCCAGCCTGTCTGACCCCCTTCCCCCAACCTCTGCTTGAACCAAATTTGCATCAGAAGAAAGACTTACAAAAAGCAATGAAAAGGCAGTGGGAGACACACCTAAACCCTTGGGATAAAGGAATTAAGGAAACTCCCCTAGCCTCATTTGCTTGGAAGTGCTGCTCAACCCAGTCTGCTGAGTCCAGGGGCATATAAGGGTGGCAGATTGAAAGTGCTGCTCGACCCGGCATGCTCTATTCCAGTGCGGTACTGATGGCATATGAGGGTGGCAGCTTGGAGGTGCTGTTCAACCCAGCCTGCTGAGTCCAAGGCCATATGAGGGTGACAGCTTAGAAGTGCTGCTCAACCCAGCCTACTGAGGCCAGAGACATATAAGGGGTCAGTTTGGGAGTGCTGATTAACCCAGTCCTCTCAGACATGCTCTGTTACTGTGTGCATGTGTGTGTGTGCGCGTGTGCGTTCGTCTGATTCTGAGGCTGGAAGAACCCAGCCCTGGGGAACCTAGGTCCTGCAGGATAGCTCCACTGGGAGGGAAATTGCAGCAGGGAGAAGTAGAACTCCATATGAGAACACAAGTGACACAAGCAGTACATTGACAGAAGTACAGAACCCCCCATCCCCCGAAGAGTAACCCTAATAAATGAGCATACCCCAAAGTAACAGGCAAAGCTGGTAACACTCCTGTCGGCATAGAGTGTCTTCACCAGATGCGCTACAGGGCATTTATAGCATATGAGAGGAGGTCAGATCCAAGTTTCTGTGCAGCTGATGACCTGGCTTTAGGTGGCCAAAGGGATAGCACAGCTAATGGAAACAAAATAAAGCAATTCTCCTACTTATATTCAAAATATCCTGGGACAGTCTAATTTATGGAGGATCACATCACTATCCACGAAAATTATTTAAAATTGTAAATGACTCAACAATATCCTTACTCTGAAGTACAACAATGTGGTTTGGCCAGTCATCCTGAATAGCAGGAGAACCACCCGATCCTTGGGAGAAACTGGCAAATAATATACAGGGAATCCATGGAAAACTGAACTACCTAACACATCAGGGTAAAAATTTCTGGGTATGCTAGTATTTGAATATTGCTGCCTATTAAACTGACTAACAGTGTATGTCTCATGAAGAAGCATGCATATTGCCTATATCTCACTCATCCTGCTCCATCATGTCAAATGAAGAGTTACAATTATGATAATAGACAATAGAGTGTATAAGCAAAGGAGGCTACTTTGCCAGAATGCTTCACATCTGGACCAAAAATAAAAGACAAATACAACTATAGAAAAATGCCTAGTAAGACAGAAGTAGAAGCAGTTTCTAGTCTGTAAATGTGATGTTTGGGGGAATCAATTATTTAAGAAAAGTACCATATGGGAGCTCGGTGGTGCAATGGGATAATGGTGTAAAAGAGGATAACACACTCAACAATCACATCAAAAGAGAAATCAGGAAGAGGATCATCACTGAATACATATTGTATGCCTTAAATAGTTGCTTGGGTCACACAGAAACATTTAGATGACACTAAAGACAAAGTAATTTCTGAGAGCTCTGCAATTCATTTGAAAAGATGAGTCACCATGTAAATCAATCTACTACCACTACTACTAAGAATACTTAGCAATTACACCACATTTTCCACATTCAAAGCACTTTATAAACAGGACCTAATTAACTCTAATCCGACTAGTGAGGTAGGTATTATCCCCATTCTGCAAATCAGAAAACAGTATCAAAAAAGGTTAAGTGACTTGCTCATGGCCCTGGAGGAAATACAAGTGAGAGCTGGGACAAGGAGAGGTTACTCACCTTGTGCAATAACTGGAGTTCCTTGACATGTGTCTCATATGGGTGCTCCACTTCAGGTGAGCATGAACACCTGGGGCTTTGATCAGACATTTTTGGTAGCAGTGCATGTTCAGCCCATGCATGCGCCCCATACATCCTCATGCTCTGCTCCAAGGAAACATAGGCCTGTGTGAGTGAACCACTCTCAGTTCCTTCTCTACTACGAAGTCCCACAAGGAAACTCGGAAGCAGAGGGGAAGGAGGGCACTCACAGGGGAACACATCTCAAAGAACTCTAATTACTGCACAAAGTGAGTAACTTTTTCTTCTTTGAGTAGTGTCCCTATGGGGACAGGAGACTCCTGAGCAGTATCCCCCTAAGGAAGGGATGATTCCCGAGATGACTTCTAGACTGAAGGCGGTTGAGAAGGAACCGAGAGCAGTTCGCCCATCCAGCCCTATATAACCTCCGAGTGGAGCACGAGGATGTGTGGGGCACATGCACAGACCAAACAGGCATCTCTACCAAAAATTTCCGATCAAAGGCCCAGGGGTGCATGTGCACCTGAAACAGAGCACCCACATCCTGAAAAGGAGCACCGACAGGGACACTACTCGAAGAACTAGGAGTTCCTGAGTCCCAGCTCAATGCATTTTCTGATGGTAGGCCATAAACTAAGTCGCTCTGAACACCGATGAGTAATGATGATCCTGCTTGGGAAAAGGTGTAAGTTAGAATAGGTGGAACTTCTGACGTGTCCTTTTTTAAAAATAAAAATCAACTGTCCTTCCAGTTCTGAGACAGGAAGAACACGGACTCAGAGCACTGAGAAACTGAGTTCAGTCATCTCATCTGATGCGCTGCAAACAAGCACTATGCAATTAGATGACTGGTTGTCATATGTTGTTGGTATTACGATAGCTCCCAGAAGTCACAATGAGGGTCATGGATACATAGGTATCTAAGGCTTTGTCTACATACAGTTTTTGGACTGATTTAACTAAAATCAGTAGAAAAAATGATTTACCTAACTTGGTGCATCTCTCTAGTATGGACACAGCTACATAAGTATAATAAGCAACAGTAGCATAAACGCCTTTATACCAGTATAAGTGTCCACACTAGAGGGTTGCACCAATTTAACTAAACCATATTTCTACTGATTTAGTTAAATCAGCACCAAAAAAACTGTAGACAAATCTCAAGAAGACAAGAAACATATAAAGGGTGAGAAAGATACATTCAAATATTGACATTTATATACTATTTAAAAAAAATAATATTAAAAACATTTAAGCTATACCAAAGTTCCCCATAACCTGCCCCTTCTGGTAAGAATCACAGAAGAAGTAAGCCTTGAGCAGGGATATGAAGGAGGAAAAGGTAGTGGCTTTACGGATCAGTTCAGGTTGGGCATTTCATGCACAGTGGTAGCATGGAAGAAGGTTTGAAGACAATTGTAAGAGCAGTACACAAGTGGGCAGACAAGGCTGTCATCACTGGTGGAATGGAGGGATGGAGGATAACACAGTAAAAGACAAAACTGGATAAACAGGGAGTGGCAGAGCTGTACATGTCCTCTGTGCCCAATGAGATACAGTGAATTTGAATTGGAGACAGTGGAAAGGGTGAGACAGTGGATTGGGAGGACTGTTTCACGCATCCCATTTAAATGACTTCCTACCTACTCGCATTTCAGGAGATACAAACACATGCCCTCTTGATTTCCTTCAGTACCACTTTTCTTCAGCCTCTGTGCTCCAGATGAGTGAGCTCTCCTAGGCTTGGTCTACACTACGAGTTTAGGTCGACTTTAGCAGCGTTAAATCGAATTAAGCCTGGACACGTTCACACGACGAAGCCCTTTCTTTCGACTTAAAGGGCCCTTTAAACCAGTTTCTTTACTCCACCTCCGACGAGGGGATTAGCGATAAAATCGGCCTTAGCGGGTCGGAATTGGGGTAGTGTGGACGGAATTCGACGTTATTGGCCTCCGGGAGCTATCCCACAGTGCTTCATTGTGACCGCTCTGGACAGCACTCTCAACTCAGATGCACTGACCAGGTAGACAGGAAAAGCCCCGCGAACGTTTGAATTTCATTTCCTGTTTGCTCAGCGTGGACAGCACAGGTGACCACGCAGAGCTCATCAGCACAGGTAACCGTGATGGAGTCCCAGGATCGCAAAAGAGCTCCAGCATGGACCGAACGGGAGGTACGGGATCTGCTCACCATATGGGGAGATGAATCAGTGCTAGCTGAACTCCGTAGCAGTAAACGAAATGGCAAAATATTAGAAAAGGTCTCCAAGGCCATGAAGGACAGAGGCCATAACAGGGACGCACAGCAGTGCCGCGTGAAAATTAAGGAGCTAAGGCAAGCCTACCACAAAGCCAGAGAAGCAAACGGAAGGTCCGGGGCAGAGCCGCAAACATGCCGCTTCTACGCGGAGCTGCATGCCATTCTAGGGGGTGCAGCCACCACTACCCCAACCGTGTGCTATGACTCCCTCACTGGAGAAACACACAGGGAAGCGGGTTCGGGGCATGAGGAAGATGAGGATGGAGATAATGTAGATAGCTCACAGCAGCAAGGAAGCGGAGAAACCGGTTTCCCCAACAGCCAGGATATGTTTATCACCCTGGACCTGGAACCAGTAACCCCCGAACTCACCCAAGGCGTGCTCCCATCCCCTGAGGGCGCACAGGGGACCTCTGGTGAGTGTACCTTTGTAAATATTACACATGGTTTAAAAGCATGCGTGTTTAATGATTAATGATTAATTTGCCCTGGCAATCGCGGCCAGTACAGCTACTGGAAAAGTCTGTTAACGTGTATGGGGATGGAGCGGAAATCCTCCAGGGACATCTCCAGAAAACTCTCCTTCATGTACTCCCAAAGCCTTTGCAAAAGGTTTCTGGGGAGGGCTGCCTTATCCCGTCCGCCATGGTAGGACACTTTACCACGCCAGGCCAGTAGCACGTAGTCTGGAATCATTGCATAACAAAGCATGGCAGCGTATGGTCCCGGTGTTTGCTGGCATGCAGACAACATCCATTCCTTATCGCTCTTTGTTATCCTCAGGAGAGTGATATCATTCACGGTCACCTGGTTGAAATGGGGCGATTTTATTAAGGGGACATTCAGAGGTGCACCTTCCTGCTCTGCTGAACAGAAATATTCCCCGCTGTTAGCCACGCGGTGGGGGGGAGGGGTGAAGTGATCATCCCAGAGAATTGGGTGTGGGGGGGGAGAGGAGTTAGTTGGGTATGTGCTGCATGTTAACCCGGAAACCGCAGCCCCTCCTTTTACATTGCAAACCCATTTTAAATGGCCAACCCAACGGGTGCTTGGTATGGGAAATGAGAGCGCTACTGTTTAAAACCATTCCCACATGTTAAGAAGGTTAAAAAAGCCAAAAGACTGTGTCTTACCATGGCTGCCTGCAAGCCGAAATCTGTGGCCTGGCACTGCGTGAGTGATCTCTCACACCAAACCGGCAGGCCTTCAATATAAGAGGAAAAATGCGACCTTGTAACGAAAGCACATGTGCTGTGTAATGTGAACAGCAAAATTTAACGTGAAAGAGTGTACCCATTGTTCTCTAAAATGTGTCTTTTTTAACCACCTCTCCCTTCTCCTCCACCAGCTGCAAATGTTTCTCCTTCACAGAGGCTAGTGAAGATTAGAAAGAGAAAACGGAGGACGCGGGATGATATGTTCACGGAACTCCAGATGTCCTCCCACGCTGACAGAGCACAGCAGAATGCGTGGAGGCAGTCAATGTCAGACTACAGAAAAGCACAATATGAACGAGAGGAGAGGTGGCGGGCTGAATCGCGGGATGAACAGAGCAAGTTGCGGGCTGAAGAAGATAGGTGGCGTCAGCTTGCAGACAGAAGGCAAGAGTCGATGCTCCGGCTGCTGGAGCATCAAACTGATATGCTCCAGCGTATGGTTGAGCTGCAGGAAAGGCAGCAGGAGCAGAGACCGCCGCTACAGCCCCTGTGTAACCAACAGCCCTCCTCCCCAAGTTCCATAGCCTCCTCACCCAGACGCCCAAGAACACGGTGGGGGGGCCTCCGGCCACCCAGTCACTCCACCCCAGATGATTGCCCTAGCATCAGAAGGCTGGCCTTCAATAAAAGTTAAAGTTTTAAACTGCAGTGTGTCCTTTTCCTTCCCTCCTCCCCCACCCATCCCGGGCTACCTTGGCAATTATCCCCCTAGTTGTGTGATGAATTAATAAAGAATGCATGAATGTGAAGTAACAATGACTTTATTGCCTCTGCAAGCGGTGCTCAAAGGGGGGAGGGGAGGGTGGGGTGGTTGGCTTACAGGGAAGTAGAGTGAACCGGGTGGGGGGGGGGCGGAGGGTTCATCAAGGAGAAACAAACAGAAGTTTCACACTGTAGCCTGGCCAGTCACAAAACTCGTTTTCAAAGCTTCTTGATGCGCACCGCGCCCTGCTGTGCTCTTCTAACCGCCCTGGTGTCTGGCTGCGCGTAATCAGCGGCCAGGCGATTTGCCTCAACCTCCCACCCCGCCATAAATGTCTCCCCCTTACTCTCACAGATATTGTGGAGCGCACAGCAAGCAGCAATAACAATGGGGATATTCTTTTCGCTGAGGTCTCAGCGAGTCAGTAAGCTGCGCCAGCGCGCTTTTAAACGTCCAAATGCACATTCTACCACCATTCGGCACTTGCTCAGCCTGTAGTTGAACAGGTCCTGACTCCTGTCCAGGCTGCCTGTGTACGGCTTCATGAGCCATGGCATTAAGGGGTAGGCTGAGTCCCCAAGGATCACGATAGGCATTTCAACATCCCCACCGGTTACTTTCTGGTCCGGGAAGAAAGTCCCTTCCTCCAGCTTTCGAAACAGAGCAGAGTGCCTGAAGACGCGAGCATCATGTACCTTTCCCGGCCATCCCACGTTGATGTTGGTGAAACGTCCCTTGTGATTCACCAGGGCTTGCAGCAGCACTGAAAAGTACCCCTTGCGGTTTATGTACTCGGTGGTGCTCCGGTGCCAAGATAGGGATATGGGTTCCGTCTATGGCCCCACCACAGTTTGGGAATCCCATTGCAGCAAAGCCATCCACTATTGCCTGCACGTTTCCCAGAGTCACTACCCTTGATATCACCAGGTCTTTCATTGCCCTGGCAACTTGGATCACAGCAGCCCCCACAGTAGATTTGCCCACTCCAAATTGATTCCCGACTGACCGGTAGCTGTCTGGCGTTGCAAGCTTCCACAGGGCTATCGCCACTCGCTTCTCAACTGTGAGGGCTGCTCTCATCCTGGTATTCTGGCGCTTCGGGGCAGGGGAAAGCAAGTCACAAAGTTCCATGAAAGTGCCCTTACGCATGCGAAAGTTTCGCAGCCACTGGGAATCGTCCCAAACCTGCAGCACGATGCGGTCTCACCAGTCTGTGCTTGTTTCCCGGGCCCAGAATTGGCATTCCACGGCATGAACCTGCCCCAGTAACACCATGATTTCCACATTGCTGGGGCCCATGCCTTGTGAGAGGTCTATGTCCATGTCAATTTCCTCATCACTCTCGTCGCCGCGCTGCAATCGCCTCCTCGGCTGGTGCTGGTTTTGCTTTGGCATGTCCTGGCTCTGCATATACTCCAGGACAATGCGCGTAGTGTTCATAGTGCTCATAATTGCCACGGTGATCTAAGCGGGCTCCATGATCCCAGTGCTAGCTATGGCGCCTGGTCTGAAAAAAGGCGCGAAACTAGTATCTGACGGACCAGGGGAAGGAGGGAGGGAGGGAGGGGCGAGTGACGACATGGCGTACAGGTACAGGGAATTAAAGTCAACAAAGGTGGCTGTGCATCAGGGAGAAACACAAACAACTGTCACACAGAATGGCCCCCCCCAAAGATTGAACTCAAAACCCTGGGTTTAGCAGGCCGTTGATTTCACGGAGGGAGGGGGAAGCTAATGAATACAGAACAAATCTATTTTTTACATCTTAAGCTGGCAGCCGACGGTGCAGCATGACTGATAGCCACTGCAGTACGATGACGATGGATACCAATCGTAATATACCATCTTCTACCAAAAGGCAAGGGGCTGCTGCTGTGTAGCAATGCAGCCCCACGTCTGCCAGCCCCACGTCTACCAGCACCCAGATCGCCCTCGGTCTCTTCTGGGTGCTTAGCAGAAAATACTGGGCGCTTGGCAGAAAATAGCATACTACGACTGATAGCCATCATCGTCAAGACAGTTCAATAGGACTGAGCATGTCTGCCCAGGTGCCCATGATCGACAGCCACTGCAGTACGATGACGACGGATACCAGTCATAATATACCATCTTCTACCAAAAGGCAAGGGGCTGGTGCAATGCAGCCCTATGGCTGCCAGCCCCACGGCTACCAGTCATGCTGCACCGTCTACCGCCAAAAGGCAGTTAGCTGCTGCTGCTTTGTAGCAATGCAGTCCCACGTCTGCCGGCACCCAGATGACATATGGTGACGCTGAGCTGAGCGGGCCCCATGCTTGCCGTGGTATGTTGTCTGCACAGGTAACCCAGGTAAAAAGGCGTAAATCTATTGTCTGCCGTTGCTCTGACGGAGGGGGAGGGGCCTGACGACATGTACCCAGAACCCCCCGCGACACTGTTTTGCATCATTCGGGCATTGGGATCTCAACCCATAATTCCAATGGGCGGCGGAGACTGCGGGAACTGTGGGATAGCTACCCATAGTGCAATGCTCCGGAAGTCGACGCTAGCCTCGGTACTGTGGACGCGGTCCGCCGACTAGAGCACTTAGAGCATTTTATGTGGGGACACACACAATCGGCTGTATACAACTGATTTCTATAAAACCGGCTTCTATAAATTCGACCTAATTTCGTAGTGTAGACATACCCCTAGCTTTGTAGGCTGCTGTCTAAGTGCTATCAGAAGAGAAGGGTGGTTGGGAAAGTTACCGCTACAGCAACTTCTTTATTGTGTGGTGTGTGTAAAGGCAGCAATTCAAATGCCATTAAGTCCTTCTAAGATCAACAAGAACAAAAAAAGTGATGTTAAAAAATAGACACCCTTATTTCAACATAACTAACATACAACTTGCTAAACCGCCACCAAACGCTATTCGTGTGTCTTATTAACAGTGTGTCCACCCAATCCTTCCCTAGACCTTTCCCAACATTCTCCATTATACTTTTTGACATATATTGCTTTAATCTAGAATGCAAGCTCCTCTGGATATGGATTGCGTCCTTTTATTTACCTATGAAATTCCATACACAACTACAGTATTAAATAAAAAGAACAAGAAGAGGGGGAGTGCCATACTCAGGAGTGAAGTCTTTCCCTTTTCCAGAAGAAAGCAGAGAAGGAGAATTGGCCATTTCTAATGGAATTATTTGACAGCAGTTCCTGACTGTGGTGACATTAGCCCGTATCCTTCTACACTGGTAACATGTCCTGAATTGAGCCATTTAATGCAAACAAGCAGCAATTTTTACACTGCCTTAGCAGAACACAGGAAAACACTCATCTCATCAAAATATGTAAATTAAACATGGAAATTACAAAGCAGTGTTTAAAATACCTAAAAATGTTTCAAAATAATCTTTGTTAAAAACTCAACAGCTGTAATCCCTGGAGGCCCCCAATTTAATTAGAATTAAAATTGGAAATGCACCCTGTATCAAGGTACCAAGTATCAAGACAGCATGATCAAGGATGCAGTTAGAGATGCAAAAGACTGGAGCCAGAGGTACAGACAAAAGCAGGATACTTCTCTTTCTCACCTTTTAAAGCTCTATATCTTTTTTAATAGTTTTGTTTGGTTTAGTTTAGTAGGTACAGCCATGTAATACTGTACTTTCATTTCTCACCTAAAAAGACTTGTGAAAATCTCTTGCTCTACCCTGTGTCTCTGGCTAAAGTCTGATCTTCCAGTCTTATATCAAATTAACAATGTGGCTACTTCTTTGCTTCATTATTTCAGCCCTTATTTTCATATACTGTATAGAGCATTTTAAGGAACAAATATTAGTGGTTTAGTTATATTTTGCATTCAATCAAATAACTGGAAACTATATATAAAAAGTTTTAAGAAAAATATGGTGATCCAAATATACAAGCAAGATTGGATTTTATGCCAAAAGCCTTTTCAAAAGACATCCGAAATGTAAGAGCTGGAATGTATCTCTCTGGAGTTTACACCATATTGAACCTAAAAGAATGATCTTGGAGCCCCATGGACATGTAATTTTTTAACCTGAAGAGTGGTCTTGAGAAACTCTTTCTTTGACTCAGGTGGGTAAGATGAACAAAAGGGGTAAAAGGACTCAGCTAGACTACACATTAAGTGCCAAGGCACATACATTACCAAACATATAATGGTCTATTTGGTCATTTACTTGTCTGCTATGAAATAAAATAACCCTAACCCTAAGCCATGAAAAAACAAGACATCATGGATATATCAACAATAAAGCAACTAACACAGAACTAGGCAAAAAAATACAAGAAATGAATTTGTCATACGTCTGAACAAATAAATTCGAATGCCTTCAAAACCAGTGAATCAAAGGGGTGGATCACAGAAGAGAAAATCTAAGCAGAACATTTTGTGAAACATGCAGAGACATTGAAAGCCTTGGATGGAGGTGTGAACTACAGTTAAAAGTTTTAACCCAGCAGAAAGTAAGGGCCAAGTGGAAACAGAAAATGATTTACACACACATTTTGAAACAGGTCAGTGAAAATATGCTCACATAAGCTTTATTAATGCAATCACAAGTTCAATGAAGCCAAATGGACATCTCAACTGGTAAACAGAGTAATAAGAAACACTGTCAAATCCAGTTAAAAGACAATCAGAAACAGATATCCCAAGTACTGAGAAACAATAATGCAAATTCCAAATTAAAAAGACCCTCAAGGTAAGAAAACCTACAAGATGTTCCCAGCAAAATAGAGAAGAAAAAACCCCACAATCTTGCTAACAAAAAACATTCTTTGCATGTCAGAACTAATCTGCACAAGTAACGTAAGGAATGGAGAAAACACCTTCCCAGTTGGGCAAAGATGTTACTGCAGTAGACCACATCATAAACTCATGTAATGCCAGGGGGATTGCCAAGGAAAAAATAAGAGCAAGTTTGATGGCCCGTTAAAGAAACAACCTACAAATTGTTTTATGGAAAATCATCTAAATAAACCTAACCACATACTCACACCTGTATTGCCAGCAGCATCCAGAACATTTACAGCATTAGAACACAAAAAACTAAAGGAGGATAACACCAGAAAAGCAAAATTTGAAGTACGCACAATGCAACAGCTGTAAATACAAAAATATATCAAATGAACAGCTGCCAAAATATATTACATAATACTATGCATGTATATAGAAGTATTTTGGAGGATTATTATATTGTCTATTGTTATAGAATAATACATTATTGCAGGTAATGTAAACCTTTTCAGTTTGAGAGCCAAACCTTACTGTCAATACTCCAGGACAGAGTCTCTGCCTTGTTCTTCCCTTTGCATTGCTCAGGTGGCAATGACAGTGGAAATCACCCACAGGTCCCCTGCTGGATTCCCTAGTGTGGGTACAGCGCTGACATAACCAGCTCCTACGTTTCCCTTGCTGCAGTCACTGGTGCAGAGGGATGTGCTGAGGGTGGGAGGAGGAAGTGGCTGTAACACACAGTACTCCAGCTATAACCAGTTGACCTATGACATCCTGTCAATCATAAACAGTTAGTACAACTTAGAGCAGCCTCCAAGCTACTCTAACCTATGGCTGGTGCAAAGAATCTGGGAACAATAACTAATTGGTTGTTCTGTCTGCTTCTCCTTTTTTTCCCGACTTCTCCCAGGCTAAGCTGAGTGGCCAGGTGAGGGCGGGAACCCATCTTTGCTAGACAGGCTCCTAGACTCAGGCAGAGCCAGTTGAGCTCTCGTCCTGCTTTCTCCAAGAATCTCACAACCTGGCAGGGAAGCAGGCAATGAAGCAGCCAGAACTACTATCTCCTCTCCTTCCTGCACAGCAGCAGGCAGCCATGAGGGAGTTGCTCAGTACTTGTTGCAGAGCTGCTCCTACAGCTGCATGGGAAGTAGTGCTCCCTACTTCCACCCCCCACAGTAGCAGATGCAAACCAAATGTTTCAGGTTAAAAACCACAGCACACAGTTCAGGGAAACATTTTCAGTTCTTAACCAAACACTAATCTTAACGCAGGGCCTCTAGGGCCTCAGTTTAGAGCCTCAAGGCGGCCTGGGCCACTGTATTTATTGGGACTGCTTTACCTATCCTTTCCTCTTGGAAGGCAGGCTGCCTAACTACCCTGACTGCAACAGTACAGGTCTCTGAAGGAGAAAAAAGTTATTATGAATATGTCAGAAACTTCTAAAATAAATTTTTCTACACATGAAGTCACACAAATTTAAGGTGCAACATATTGCAGTCTAGTAGAGCTGGATCTGGGTCAACTGATACAGAAGTGATTCCTGGTTTTCAGATGGTATAATGCACTAAGATGTAGCCCTAATGGTTCATCAAAAATAACTATTTAAATCAATCATGGGGCTAAAGTTGAATATTTCCCCATCTTTGCCCTTTCACCATTTTAATTTTGTGGTGGAATTTGTATATTTGTTGGATAAAACATTTTTATGGCTGAGTTTAGTTTTGGTTTATTTATTGATTTATTTGTCCCTAATGGCAGTTGTCTGAATGCTGTTCAGGAGTTGAGTGTTAGAAATAGCCCTAGTGCAGATGACCTGGTGGACAGAATGCAGCTGACTTCCTAAAAGGTGCATGATAAATGCAATTTATCATGTGGATATCATAGTCACACAACACACTCTAACTGCTAAGCAACCTGCAAGCACTTGGGAGACACTTCCGTACCTGTTCCCCCCTACAGCTAGATTGCCTCAGGGTATGTCTACACCGCAATTGGACACCCGTGGCTGGCCCATGCCAGCTGACTTGGGCTCAGGCTGCAGGGTTGTTTTATTGCGGTATAGACGTGCAGGGTTGGGCTGCAGCCTGAGCTCTGGGACCCTCCCACCTTGCAGGGTCCTAGAGCATGGACGCCTATATTGCAATTTTTTAAAAGAGTATTTGGGTATAGCGACACCATACTAACTGCACTCTGATTATATAAACTTGTAAGGCTAGGATGAATATTAGTGTTGATGAAAAAGGCATTTGCTAATTTGAACACGTTTATTTTTTTTCCCTGTGAACCCCTTGCCAGCTTCTAATAACCATGGAACTGATTCTGCCACGCAAACTCAAGCTGAGTAGTACTTGATACTCCACAAGTTTTTCCACTGAAATCAACTGTAGATTACAATCGGATTACTTGTACACTAACGCATTACTGTGAATGTAGGAGGCAGAACGAAGCTCTAGGAGTTGGTATTTTCAGTGAGTGACATTTTGTACTCTTATTTGAAAAATATATTTTTTTTATTTTACAGTCTTGGGGGAAATGTTCTTTTTTTTCTACTCACTTCTGTGCTCCCTGAGACAACAGCTTTGTCCACGTTCACCGATAGCTGCTCTTCAGTCTGGCATACTCCCAATGACCACTCTGCACAGCGGTGATGAGCCCAGCAGTGACCTAATGCATTATCATTGAGAAAGAATTGCACAATTTTACAACTTTGCCAAGCAGCAGTTGAGTTTCAAAATAAGCATCAAAGGAAAAACCTTAAAAACAAACAAAAAAAACAGTCCTGATCTTGCAATCCTTACTAGAGAATACAGAGCTTAATTTTAGTGGTAAGTGCTTGCAGAATTAGGACAATAGTCTTTTACTGAAACAGGAAGAGTGGGGGGAGGAAGGAATCAACGATTTCTCTACATACTGCAGTTTTTATTATATATAAAAAACCCCAGATGTTTTCACACATATTTATATACCTTTCAGCTTCTAGTTTTTGTACCCCAAAATATACAAATAAACCTGTGACATGTCTGTGTGTACATATACGCTCAAAGTTAACTTCAGTTTGCCCCTCACTTATTTAACTGTTTGTCTGTATATTTGTCCTTAGCCTTTGAACTCCTTGGGACAGGGATCAATTCCTTTTGTCTGTTGGGAAAGCACCAAGCACATTGTGAGTGCTACCGTAAACAAATAATAATTTTAAAAAGATCACAAGGTGCCAAGCACAGGGTTGGTACATAAATTGTTTTGTAAAAACACTGTGATTACAATAGTGAGCTGTCATTATACAGAGACACTCACAAATAAGAGCCTGCTGTACTCATATTGGGAAACTTAGACTACAAAAATAGAGCTTCCAGGACTCAAAGTACCTGTTAAAATGGCTTTCAGTTCAGCTGCTGGCAAAAGAATGAAAACCATAAGGATATGGTATAATGACGAACTGCTAATATTTCTCGCCTCAGCTGAAGGTATTCTATGCTGACATACCATATAAGACTCATGGTATGTACCTCTTGGAATTTGCTATTAAGCATATAAACTGTATATTGCAACTCTGCATTTAGTAACACAAAAAAGGGACTGAAAGTAAATAGAAAGAAATAATTGTAAGCATTTTCCAATAGTGATGACTTGGAAGAATTAAAATTTATTCAACATCAGGCAACCAGACTCCACACAAAATTTTTTTTTTTTTTAAATTCATTTAAAAGAGGTTTCTTTGCAATCAAATTTTGAAACCAATTTTCAGAGAATTTTGGAAAAAAGTGACACTACTACAAAGCTCAGTACAGAGATAATACACCACTACCCCAATATAACGCTGTCCTCGGGAGCCAAAAAATCTTACCGCGTTATATCGAACTTGCTTTGATCCGCCAGAGGATAGTATTGCCACCCTTACTTCTGTGCTGCTGCTTGCAGAGCTGGTTCTTCATTCAGCAACCGCCACTCTCCAGACACCCAGCTCTGAAGGCAGTGCAGCAGTAAGGGTGGCAATACTGTGACCCCCACCTAAAATAACCTTGCGACTCCCCTGAAACCCTCCCTTTTGGGTCAGGACCCCCAATTTGAGAAACGCTGGTCTCCCCCATGAAATCTGTAGAGTATAGAGTAAAAGCACACAAAAGACCTGATTTCACAGGAGGAGACCAGATTTCACTGTCCGTGACACGTTTTCCATGGCCATGAATTCGGTAGGGCCCTATACATAAGCATATGGTGTAGATTGCTGGTAGGGCAACATTTGAACCAAAATGTTCTGAGAAAATAGCCCAACGCTTCTTGATTTTTCGGACAGACACCTAAATGAAACATTAAAGTTAAAAATGTATATTACAATCTTAGGACCTGATCCTGAAAGCCCTTCCTCTCATGACTAATTGTTATTTGTTCAGGTAGCCCCAGTGAAGCCACATGAGAAGGAGACTTTGTAGGACTGGGCCTTTAGGAGTTGTATAAAATGACAGTTTAAACTCTGAAGTATTATCTCTGTTTCTTTCTCCTTTGCTCCTCACTTCCCCCAAAGAGGCAATCACTATACCAAACTAAAGAATTATTTAAACAAAAGTTTAGTTTGAATTCCAGTTAAACCATTATAAATACGTACCACATACTATTAATAGCTGAACGTATACCCACCTGTTGGCTCAAATAAGGCTTGGACATCAATGTCATCTGGTAAGCCAACTAAACTGAGTTCATCCCAGAATTTGACAACCTGATCATCAGAAGCAGTTTGAGTGCTTACACTTGTACATGATGCTATACTCTGTTGAGGTCTCTCTCTGTAGAGAAGGAGAGAAAAAATGTGGGTAGGTAACTCTGCAATTAAAACAGTCTAAGTTTATAACTCAATTAGCTACGTGATTTTTAAATGATCTAAAAAAAAAACAGAATGCCTCAAATGAGTTTTCCCTAAGTGTGATAAAATATACATCAAAGAAAAAGGGCGGGAGGGGAAATAGCCCAGTTTCTTGAATTTTGACACAGTATTTATATCAGTAGGAGAAAATGAAGAACAATGCTTTCAGTTAAAAGTCATATGCACCAGAAAAAATGACTGTGTTAAATGGCCCTTTGTCCAGTCTGACCGTCTCATTGTTCAGGATATACATACTAAAATTTTTCAAACTGCATTTTTTGTTTGACTTGCTTCATCTCCAGAAGAGAACTGTTAGGTAAGTACAGGCAGATATAGATCCAGGCAAAGAAGGGATATTTCTCTGGGGAAATGGGAAAACCTGGAACAAAGAGAGGGAGGTGGTGTAAACAGAGGGTGTCAGCTGCAGCTTTCTTATGGTTTCCTCTCTGCAACCTCGACAGCTGGTCTGTGGTATAGCATTGACAATATTCTCAAAGGAGACTCTGCCCTACCAGACAGTGGTAAGCTGCTAGGATAGCAGACAGCTAGTGTGTATGGGGGAAGGGTGAAAAAGGCCAAGAAGGGAGAAGGTTATATGGCAGCAGATGTCTTTGTCCCACACAACCGAAATTCACAAAATAGCAAAGTGTAAGAGAAAGAGGGTAGAAAAGGAGAATTTAATGACACAAAAAGCACTAGATTATGATGAAATGGAAGAATCTATCAAACCTATTTAAAAAAACCCACAAACAACACAGTATACTATTTGAGCACAGGGTATCCTTCTTTCTGGCTTTTTAACCCAACTTACCAAAAAATTATCCACTAAACATCAGACTCACTAACCCATTAACCAGAGAAACCTGACTCCCTCAACCCCACTTAAAAAAAAAGTTTCTGCCTTGGATTTCTAAAGCACTGCACTAAGCCTTACTGAGATGTCTAGTCCCCTCAGCTACCATAGTGGTTGCCATGGAGGGGGGTGCTGAAATTTGGGTCGTCTCAATCTTTTATTGGTTCCTTCTTCATTAGGGCCCTACCAAATTCCCAGTCCATTTTGATCAATTTCACAGCCAGAGGGTTTTAAAATTGGTCAATTTCACATTTTCAGATGTTTACATCTGAAATTCCATGGTGTTGTAATCATGGGGGTCCCGACCCAAAAGTGGGTTGGGGGGGGGTCACAAAGCTGATATAGGGGGGTTGCAGGATTTCCACCGTTACTTCACAGCAGCTGCGGAGCTTTCTGCAGCTGGGGGAGATTCCCAGAGGTGGCTCTGATCTCACCAGTGCTGCTGGGAACCTTCAGAGCTGTCAGCAGCCACAGAGCTTCCTGCAGCTGGGGGAGGTTCCCAGAGGTAGGTGGGTCTGATCTCCCCTGAGAGTGGCCGTGCAAGGGAAGAGGAAGTCCTGTCCCACCCCAGCCCCGAGGGGACTAGCAGTCCCCAGCTGGGGCGCTCTCAGCAGCATGGGGGAGATCAGACCCACCTCCACCTCTGGGAATCTCTTTGAACAGCAGGAAGCTCTGTGGCTGCTGCCTTCAGTCTGATCTCCCCACAAGAGCAGCCACGCAGGAGCAGCCGTCCCTCTCCAGCCTGGCAGACTAACAGCTGGATCCCAGTGAATGGTAGGAGCCCGCAGCTGGGGCGCCCCCAGGCCTGCCCTGTTCCGCCCCTCCAATAGCTAGATTTCACTGGGGAACTCAGATTTCACAGTCTGTGACGTGTTTTTCATGGCCGTGAATTTGGCAGTCCCCTATTCATTAATAAATCAAGCATATGCCTCCGTGGCTGTTCATAGATGTCGACAGTAGCAGCAGCATGAAACTGCTATAGTTCTTGACAGTTTCATGATGCTTATACCCTTCTGAAAAAGAACAGTGAACCTGACCAAATTTATGTTAATTTTACCTTATTGCTTGGTAAAGCTATGAGCTACAGCAGGCAACAGAGCTGTGTGCTGACTTAGGAGTAAAAAATTCTCTCATTTTACATTTGGCTTATTTCGAAGGTTACCTTCAGAAACATAAGGGCAAGGAGACAGGGGGAATGTAAGTGAAAGCTTAAGCTGTGCAAAAATTGATGGTTAAGACCCCTCCCCCCCACATCTGTCAAGAAAAGCTTCTCTCTCCTTATTGGTGAGTGGGTGAAGTTTTCAATCCTTGGCACTAAGTTATATCCTAATGACTTATGTCATAACAAAAAAAAAAAGTGTGCAACATCAGAAATCAAAACCTTCAAGACTAAAACCTATTACTATGAACAAAATAGTCGCCTTATAAAACACGATGTATTAAATTAACCCATTCTACCCCAAAAGGGCAAGTACCCCTAGATGCAGTCAAGCCAGATATTAACAACATAGGCTCCTGTTAACTGAATTACTATCTAAAAAAGAATTACACATTCATATTAGATTTTATAATAAGGAAATCTGAATACCTGTTTTTTTAAATTTGTGTTTATAGTTCCTTAATATCAAATGAATAAAATCACTGCCAGCTTTATATAGAGATTCAGCATTCATACTTAATTAAGGGCTATTAAACTAAAATTTATCTAAACTGAATAAACCTAATCTGAATATGAATTTAAAATTTAAATGTCTACAGTACTTTTAATGCTACATATGCCTTGATAATTCAGGATTCCTTAAAATGTACCACCTTAAATCCTTTTAAAAGGCTGCCTCTCTTTGTTATTGTTTCATTTCCTACTTCACTTCTTCACTGTATTGGCAGCAGTCCAAAGCTAGCAACCAATCAGAAAACTCCAACACAACAATGCTTTAGTACTTAAACTTGGAGGTTAGCCAGCATGGCACTTGGGGATGATTACATCATCACCCTCCAGGGACAGAGCTGTTTAGTTGTTCCAAGCTAAATTAATTTTGCACTTTCCCATAGGCTACAAAAACCTCTACTAATCAGCCAGCACAACTGAATCCACATATTAGCAAGAAAGCTCTGAAACAAGAACACATCTAACCATGGTAACGGCAAAACCCCAGAATTACAAAATCCAAATATATATTAAGAAAAATCGATTCCATTATGCAAATACTAAAAAAATCTGCATTCGCAGTTATGGATGTATTTTAAAGCATGGACCATACAGGGATGTGTACGTGAATGTAATTTTTCAGAAATAGCTATTAAAAAGTGCTGTATTGCAAAAGGCACCTGGGATACTACTATACTTCAATGGATTAAAAACAGAACATTGACATACACAAAAACAACAAAGAGTTCTAATCACAGTAGAATATACTGTATTCACATAGCACGTTGCTTTTCACAGTCACAAGGATTATTTTTGGAGGGGGCCAAGGAAGAAAGATTACAAGGTGACATGCACAAATGTCTTGTCTCCCCAATGTACACAAACACAACAGTTAAGAAATCAACTGGTTAATTGGTTATTCCTCTTCTGTTCTTTTGCATGCTCTCTCTAAGATATTTCAAGAGTACAAATACATCTGTACTTTTAAAGTAAGTCTGTCTCTTTTACTTTTGTACTCTCCAAAAAAAGAACACATTCTCACTTCTAGGGGAAAAAACCTTAACAATAAGAAGCAGAAGAAAGATTACTATTTTTCTGACATGGTTTGCAATTTTTCAAACACAGATTAATAATACTAAGCATCATGTGGTTTTAAAATAATTTCAAATTTTCAAATTATTCACTTATCACTGCACAATGTTTGCATATATGCTTCCTGGCCTCTCTACAATAAATCAACAATACAACAAAATCATGACAGAAGTTTTTATGATGAAACAGACTTACTTCTTCTGTCCCCTTTGTTTGCGTGGCACTGAGTTTTGCCTTGGAGTTCTCTCATAAGCTCCATCGTTGCTGTCGTTGGTTTCACTCTTACTTAAAGGCTGGTTCTTCCAGGGGATGATAAACGCTAGCGTTGGACTGAATTGTTTTAATTCTCCTTGTCCTAATGAGCTTCGTTCACCACAGTAACAAAAGGCGCAGAGTTGTTCGCTGCAAAGCAGAGGAAACTTTTTTTAAACCAGGATAATCTGGAGGATTTCCTATTAATTGTCATGTTTTGTAGCAATCTGACTTTCCTCAAACAGAATGCAAAGTACAATAAATAAAATATAAACAATAATTTAAAGTGTATCTTTAAATAAATTTGCAATTTAACTACTAAATATATTATTTAAAGTTATGTAACAGTAGTTTTGTTTTTTTCCACAGAACTCTGTTAAAAATGTAGAAAACACCCAAGTTAATAAAGATTTTTTATTTTTCCTATGCTTAAAAACCCTTAGTCTATCAAGGGAAAAAAACTTCACATATTCTACTGTATCCAAAAGGTGTGTGCAAATCTAAATGGTGGTGATTGAAAGAAAGGAGTGGTGGGGGAGAAGGGGAAAGAGATGAACTACCTTATTAAAATCCCATATCCACCAAAAAGATAATATAGTGGAAAACTCACCGTACTGACACTACATACACATACAGTGTGTGTGTGTGTGTGTGTGTGTGTATACACACGTATACCTATAACACACACAGTATGTATAACATATAACCATGCATCTACAATACAAATGCATGCATTATCTATTGTATACAAAACATCACTCACACATTTAAAAAAATTAATGGGAAGATCGGAATAATGGAACATTCACAGCAATGACTACATAAAGACAGGTTATATCTACATATCATATACAAATACATATATCCATTTAACACAAACACTGTAAAAATACAGCAGCCTAAACTTATACTTGAGGAAACTTACAGGTATTTAGTGCGATGACCTGTTAAGTAAGTTATCCCTGTAGTATTTGCAATCTTGTATTAACACTCAAAACATAATGACAGTTCTGGCAGCACTCCTTGTGTCACATCATATGGAGGTTACTGCACAATATTTCTAAAACAACCACATTCACAAACCTAAAATGTGAACTTTTTAAATTTGCATAAAAACTGTGTAAAGAGAAAAATCATTTGACATGTTTTTACGCCTAAGTGAGCAACTTTTTTAATGTGTATTTATGTCCCTGTGATCCCCAAAATGTGCCTAAGGGAATCTGGCACTTGGGTGGAAGCCTGGTTTGGAAAGAGCACAATTTAAATAGAATTTAAGCACATCTCTGAAGTGGCATATTTGGACTTTGGGAGCAGTAAGTTGAAAATAAAAAAAGTCCCCTGGAGATCCAATTACAGTACAGTGTTCACTAGGACTTGGAAAAAATAACAGATCGTCTGCACTGCTAGTCAAGGGGCTGGTCTACACTACAAAGTTAGGACAGCTTAACTACATTGCTCAGGGTTGCAAAAAATTTCACACTCTGTGTAATATAACTAAATCGACTTAAGCTCCAGTTATAGACACTGCTGGGTTGATGGAAGAAAACTGTTGACCTCGCTACCGCCTCCCGGATAGGTGGACTTACTACACCAATGGATAAACCCCTTCCATTGCTTTGGTAAGCAGCTACACTACAGTGCTGCAGCATTTCTAGTACAGACATACCCAAAGTCAGGTACAAGCAGCAGCAACAGCAGAATGAAGAAAGAAGAACTAAAAAGGGAAAAGTTGCAGCCTGGAACAGAGGACTATGACAGTCCAATACAGCCATTTAACCTTGACTTAATGTACTCTGAGACTGGACAAAATCTTGCCCTTACAATACAATGCCACTGGGGAAGGGAAGATAGGGAAGCGGACTGGGTGCAGAGAAGGTCCCGGAGACATCCTGCTAGCACACAGCGGTCTGTCTCATATGGAAAGGCTGAACAGGAAGACATGATTTTCTGGAGCACTTCTTAACAGTGGCCCAAGAAGCAGCAACATGCTACCAATTGTACCATGTATGTGGAGTTGGCCATGCCAAACTGGCAGACCACAACCTTTTGGGGCCAGGTTGCTTCAACAGGAGCTTTAGCTGGATCCCCCTCTTAGCATTCAAGAGAGTGCTAGAGAAGACCCCATCCTGCTGCTCTAGGAGAGAACCTTAGTGCATATTCATGCCCCATGTTGACCCCTCTCCAGCCCCCAGTGATCCTGCTTGACACAGGATAGGTGTTGGCCTATACTTACAATGTACAACCCACAGGAGAGATTTTGCTCATAACTGAGTACTAGGCAATGGATTAATTTCAGAAATCTTTACAAGAATCTGCCTGAAGACAAAAATGTTTTCAAGAAAGAAAAACCTAAGTTCCATGAAGAGGGCATAAAGATGAGAGAGATCTCTCTTCCAGGCTGTAAATGTAAATGTAATTTCAAATGTTATATGGCAGAGCAACAAATTAGTAGCTATTCATATTTCAGAGAATATGGCTCAATCAGAGTATTAGGTGAAAACATGTGAGTTGCCCTCATACACACAGCTTGCAGATCGGGTGGCAAAATTATTTAGGGTAGCCAAACCTAAAGAGGACTGTGAGAGACTTCAAAGGAACTTAACGGTAGGTGAAAGGGCAGCACACTGGCTGATGAAACTCAGTGTTTACAAATGCAAAGTTTTCCACACTGGAAGGAATAATTTGAACTACTCATACACATGTGGCTGGTCTATAAATTAACTGGAACAACCTACAAAAGTTGTTGGGATCATTATGAATAGTTAAACAAAAAAACCTGCTCAATGTAAAACAGTCAAAATTGCAAACAAAACATAACGATGCATAAAGAATGAAATAGAAGATATTTAAAATATGCTGCTATTATATAACCCAGTACTGGTGCACTACTGGACTTTCTAGGTTTGGAGACAGCTGCAGGGTCTCTGCTGCAGGTTGCAGCTTTCCCAAGCAGCAATAGGTTGAAATTAACAAAATTAGTCAGTTTCATGACTGCTATTCAGAATGGTGTGGTCATCTGTGAAAATGTAAAGAATCATGTCAGTTTCATGCTACTGCTTGGGAAAAGCTATGAACCACAGCAGCTGATGTAAGCATTGGTGTATTCACAGAGGAAGAAAAAAAAGCAAAAAAGCAGCAGCCTTGGTTTAAGGGCCCAGTAGCAGACACACATTCCCCCATTCAGGAGCCAAGAATCTGGGAAGGAATCAAACAATAGAGATCCTACGTTCTCTCAGAAGCCAGAGGACTCTAGGATTGAGGTAGAAGGAGAAAAAGAAAGCTTCTCATTTCTAAAAGAAATATGGGGCAATTGGGCTTCAACTCTATCAAGTATTTAATAGCCAGACATTTATATGAAAGATACCCCCAACCACACCAGAACCCATGAATAGAATCCAAGTAGAAATCTCCGAAGCCTCCACTTCTCAGCGGTTTGGAAAGGAGGTGTGGGTGTGTGTCGGGTGCGCACACATTGTTCATGGAAGTCTGCCTTCTCATCTTCTGTGCTAACCTAGGAATAACAAACACAGGGCTTGTCTACACAGGGAGTTGTTATTCCAGAATAGCTATTCCTGATAAGAGTGCCTCATTCTGAGGCCTGGTCTACACTACGAGTTTAGGTCGACTTTAGCAGCTTTAAATCGAATTAAGCCTGGACACGTTCACACGACGAAGCCCTTTCTTTCGACTTAAAGGGCCCTTTAAACCGGTTTCTTTACTCCACCTCCGACGAGGGGATTAGCGATAAAATCGGCCTTAGCGGGTCGGAATTGGGGTAGTGTGGACGGAATTTGACGTTATTGGCCTCCGGGAGCTATCCCACAGTGCTTCATTGTGACCGCTCTGGACAGCACTCTCAACTCAGATGCACTGACCAGGTAGACAGGAAAAGCCCCGCGAACGTTTGAATTTCATTTCCTGTTTGCTCAGCGTGGAGAGCACAGGTGACCACGCAGAGCTCATCAGCACAGGTAACCGTGATGGAGTCCCAGGATCGCAAAAGAGCTCCAGCATGGACCGAACGAGAGGTACGGGATCTGCTCGCCATATGGGGAGACGAATCAGTGCTAGCTGAACTCCGTAGCAGTAAACGAAATGGCAAAATATTAGAAAAGGTCTCCAAGGCCATGAAGGACAGAGGCCATAACAGGGACGCACAGCAGTGCCGCGTGAAAATTAAGGCGCTAAGGCAAGCCTACCACAAAGCCAGAGAGGCAAACGGAAGGTCCGGGGCAGAGCCGCAAATATGCCGCTTCTACGCGGAGCTGCATGCCATGCTAGGGGGTGCAGCCACCACTACCCCAACCGTGTGCTATGACTCCCTCACTGGAGAAACACACAGGGAAGCGGGTTCGGGGTACGAGGAAGATGAGGATGGAGATAATGTAGATAGCTCACAGCAGCAAGGAAGTGGAGAAACCGGTTTCCCCAACAGCCAGGATATGTTTATCAACCTGGACCTGGAACCAGTAACCCCCGAACTCACCCAAAGCGTGCTCCCAGACCCTGAGAGCACACAGGGGACCTCTGGTGAGTGTACCTTTGTAAATATTACACATGGTTTAAAAGCAAGCGTGTTTAATGATTAATGATTAATTTGCCCTGGCAATCACAGCCAGTACAGCTACTGGAAAAGTCTGTTAACGTGTATGGGGATGGAGCGGAAATCCTCCAGGGACATCTCCAGAAAGCTCTCCCTCATGTACTCCCAAAGCCTTTGCAAAAGGTTTCTGGGGAGGGCTGCCTTATCCCGTCTGCCATGGTAGGACACTTTACCACGCCAGGCCAGTAGCACGTAGTCTGGAATCATTGCATAACAAAGCATGGCAGCGTATGGTCCCGGTGTTTGCTGGCATGCAGACAACATCCATTCCTTATCGCTCTTTGTTATCCTCAGGAGAGTGATATCATTCACGGTCACCTGGTTGAAATGGGGTGATTTTATTAAGGGGACATTCAGAGGTGCCCCTTCCTGCTCTGCTGAACAGAAATGTTCCCCGCTGTTAGCCACGCGGTGGGGGGGGGGTGAAGTGATCATCCCCAATAATTGGGCGGGGGGGGGGGGTTAGTTGGGTTTGTGCTGCATGTTAACCCGGAAACCGCAGCCCCTCCTTTTACATTGCAAACCCATTTTAAATGGCCAACCCAACGGGTGCTTGGTATGGGAAATGAGGGCGCTACTGTTTGAAACCATTCCCACATGTTAAGAAGGTTAAAAAAGCCAAAAGACTGTGGCTTACCATGGCTGCCTGCAAGCCGAAATCTGTTGCCTGGCACTGCGTGAGTGATCTCTCACACCAAACCGGCAGGCCCTCAATATAAGAGGAAAAATGCGACCTTGTAACGAACGCACATGTGCTGTGTAATGTGAACAGCAAAATTTAACGTGAAAGAGTGTACCCATTGTTCTCTAAAATGTGTCTTTTTTAACCACCTCTCCCTTCTCCTCCATCAGCTGCAAATGTTTCTCCTTCACAGAGGCTAGTGAAGATTAGAAGGAGAAAACGGCAGACGCGGGATGATATGTTCACGGAGCTCCAGATGTCCTCCCACGCTGACAGAGCACAGCAGAATGCGTGGAGGCAGTCAATGTCAGACTACAGAAAAGCACAATATGAACGAGAGGAGAGGTGGCGTGCTGAATCGCGGGATGAACAGAGCAAGTGGCGGGCTGAAGATGATAGGTGGCGTCAGCTTGCAGACAGAAGGCAAGAGTCGATGCTCCAGCTGCTGGAGCATCAAACTGATATGCTCCAGCGTATGGTTGAGCTGCAGGAAAGGCAGCAGGAGCAGAGACCGCCGCTACAGCCCCTGTGTAACCAACAGCCCTCCTCCCCAAGTTCCATAGCCTCCTCACCCAGACGCCCAAGAACACGGTGGGGGGGCCTCCGGCCACCCAGTCACTCCACCCGAGATGATTGCCCGAGCTTCAGAAGGCTGGCCTTCAATAAGAGTTAAAGTTTTAAACTGCAGTGTGTCCTTTTCCTTCCCTCCTCCCTCACCCATCCCGGGCTACCTTGGCAATTATCCCCCTAGTTGTGTGATGAATTAATAAAGAATGCATGAATGTGAAGTAACAATGACTTTATTGCCTCTGCAAATGGTGCTCGAAGGGGGGAGGGGAGGGTGGGGTGGTTGGTTTACAGGGAAGTAGAGTGAACCGGTGGGGGGGGGGGGCGGGTTCATCAAGGAGAAACAAACAGAAGTTTCACACTGTAGCCTGGCCAGTCACAAAACTCGTTTTCAAAGCTTCTCTGATGCGCACCGCGCCCTGCTGTGCTCTTCTAACCGCCCTGGTGTCTGGCTGCGCGTAATCAGCGGCCAGGCGATTTGCCTCAACCTCCCACCCCACCATAAATGTCTCCCCCTTACTCTCACAGATATTGTGGAGCGCACAGCAAGCAGCAATAACAATGGGGATATTCTTTTCGCTGAGGTCTCAGCGAGTCAGTAAGCTGCGCCAGCGCGCTTTTAAACATCCAAATGCACATTCCACCACCATTCGGCACTTGCTCAGCCTGTAGTTGAACAGGTCCTGACTCCTGTCCAGGCTGCCTGTGTACGGATTCATGAGCCATGGCATTAAGGGGTAGGCTGGGTCCCCAATCATCACGATAGGCATTTCAACATCCCCAACGGTTATCTTCTGGTCCGGGAAGAAAGTCCCTTCCTCCAGCTTTCGAAACAGAGCAGAGTGCCTGAAGACGCGAGCATCATGTACCTTTCCCGGCCATCCCACGTTGATGTTGGTGAAACGTCCCTTGTGATTCACCAGGGCTTGCAGCAGCATTGAAAAGTACCCCTTGCGGTTTATGTACTCGGTGGCTTGGTGCTCCGGTGACAAGATAGGGATATGGGTTCCGTCTATCGCCCCACCACAGTTTGGGAATCCCATTGCAGCAAAGCCATCCACTATGGCCTGCACGTTTCCCAGAATCACTACCCTTGATATCACCAGGTCTTTCATTGCCCTGGCAACTTGGATCACAGCAGCCCCCACAGTAGATTTGCCCACTCCAAATTGATTCCCGACTGACCGGTAGCTGTCTGGTGTTGCAAGCTTCCACAGGGCTATCGCCACTCGCTTCTCAACTGTGAGGGCTGCTCTCATCCTGGTATTCTGGCGCTTCAGGGCAGGGGAAAGCAAGTCACAAAGTTCCATGAAAGTGCCCTTACGCATGCGAAAGTTTCGCAGCCACTGGGAATCGTCCCACACCTGCAGCACGATGCGGTCCCACCAGTCTGTGCTTGTTTCCCGGGCCCAGAATTGGCATTCCACGGCATGAACCTGCCCCAGTAACACCATGTTTTCCACATTGCTGGGGCCCGTGCTTTGTGAGAGGTCTATGTCCATGTCAATTTCCTCATCACTCTCGTCGCCGCGCTGCAATCGCCTCCTCGGCTGGTCCTCGTTTTGCTTTGGCATGTCCTGGCTCTGCATATACTCCAGGACAATGCGCGTGGTGTTCATAGTGCTCATAATTGCTGTGGTGATCTGAGCGGGCTCCATGATCCCAGTGCTATGGCATCTGGTCTGAAAAAAGGCGTGAAACTAGTATCTGACAGACGGAGGGAGGGAGGGTGGGGCGACTGACGACATGGCGTACAGGTACAGGGAATTAAAATCAACAAAGGTGCCTGTGCATCAGGGAGAAACACAAACAACTGTCACACAGAATGGCCCCCCCAAAGATTGAACTCAAAACCCTTTCACGGAGGGAGGGGGAAGCAAATGAATACAGAACAAATCTATTTTTTACATCTTAAGCTGGCAGATGACGATGCAGCATGACTGATAGCCCTCGGCATCTTCTGGGTGCTTGGCAGAAAATACTGGGCACTTGGCAGAAAATAGCATACTACGACTGATAGCCATCATCGTCATTAGGAAGGCAGCGACTGGGGGACATACGGAGTTTCAGCCACTGCAGTACGACGACGATGGATACCAGTCGTAATACACCATCTTCTACCAAAAGGCAAGGGGCTGCTGCTGTGTAGCAATGCAGTCCCACGTCTGCCAGCACCCAGATTGCCGATGAAGGCTACCAGTCATACTGCACCGTCTACTGCCAAAAGGCAATTAGCTGCTGCTGTGTAGCAATGCAGTACCACGTCTGCCGGCACCCAGAGGACATATGGTGACGGTGAGCTGAGCTGAGCTGAGCGGGCTCCATGCTTGCCGTGGTATGTTGTCTGCACAGGTAACCCAGGTAAAAAGGCGCGAATCGATTGTCTGCCGTTGCTCTGACGGACGGGGAGGTACCTGACGACATGTACCCAGAACCCCCCGCGACACTGTTTTGCATCATTCAGGCATTGGGATCTCAACCCAGAATTCCAATGGGCGGCGGAGACTGCGGGAACTGTGGGATAGCTACCCACAGTGCAACGCTGCGGAAGTCGACGCTAGCCTCGGTACTGTGGACGCGGTCCGCCGACTTAATGCACTTAGAGCATTTTATGTGGGGACACACACAATCGGCTGTATACAACCGATTTCTATAAAACCGGCTTCTATAAATTCGACCTAATTTCGTAGTGTAGACATACCCTGAATTAGCTTAATCTACAGTGATTAAACTAATCTAGAATAAGAGCATCCACATATTGAGTTAATCAGGAATAGCTATTCTGGAATGTAATTCCCTTTGTAGATACTCCCTTAGCCTTTTACCTAATAAGTGTTTCGTAAATATTTTAAACCCTGTCTGTATAGACAAAGGCTAATTTCTTTTACTAACACGTGAGACAGACAGACAATCAATTTAAAAATACAAGTCCTTTCCCATAACTCAATATTCAGTTTATTTTAAGGGGAGTGGAGAAGAGATCTCAATTCAGACTGAAGACAGCAGGAGTTGAGGAAACTCAGCGACTCATAAAATCAAGTCCTGTGATCAGATTTCGGATGTTTACAGAACAGAGTAATATTTTAAAATGGGGATAATGAGCAAGTTAACATGCCACCTACTGATCTCTTCATAATTTATTGAAATGGAAAAGCAAGCAGACCACTACTATACCTATATCTTTATGCTGTTCCAGATATTGTTAAAATGGATTAAATTCATCATTTAATTCTTCAGCTGTTTGAAAGAAATTCTGTTCTCTTATATACTGCTTAAAATCCAGAGCATGGCCCACTGCCATTCAGGATGGAATAATAATACTGCTTTAGGCCTAGTCTACACCTAAAACGTAGGGAGGTTCTACACTTAAACATTACAGCATGATAAAAAGTCTTCAGTGAAGATGCTACCTAAGCCAACAGGAGGGCTTCTCCCACTGGCGTAGGTGTCCACCTCTCCAAGAGGTGGTAGCTATGTCGACAGGAGAAACCCTCCTGTCGACATAGCGCTGTGTTCACAGGGGGTTAAGTTGTTATAAATACGTCGCTCAGAGGTGTTGATTTTTCACACCTGTGAGCAACGTAGTTATACCGATGTAAATTCATAGTGCAGACATGGCTTTAAATTGACCTAGCTTTGTCACTCCGGGCTGTGAAATATTCACACCCTTAACAGTCATAGTTAAGACGACTTATGAAGCCCTGCTATAGACACCGCTAGAGGAATTCTTCCATCAACCTAGCTACTGCCCTCAAAGAGGTGAAAGAAAAACTCCTTCTGCTGCTGTAGGAAGTGTCTATAGTTGTGCCGTTGTAGAGCTTGTAGCGTAGACTCTTTGAGAAGACAGAAGCTATCAAGAGTGTTTCATATTGTTTCTCTCTCTCTCTCACACACACCCCGCAAAAAATGGCATCAACGAGGACAACTAGAATACAATATACTGCACAATGGTAGTTTGGTTGCGAAGGATATTTTGATCGAGGGCAGTGGGTATGTCTACACTGCGTTTTAAAACCCACAGCAGCGAGTCTCGGAGCTCAGGTCTACAGCCTTGGGCTCACGCTACGGCACTAAGAACAGCTGTGTAGACATTTGGGCTTGGGCTGGAGCTCAGGCTCTGAAACCCACCTAGGCTCCCCAGGCTTCAGAGCTTGAGCTACACCCCGGGTTGGAACATCTACACTGCTGTTTTTAGTGCCACAGCACAAGCCTGAGCCTGTACACCTGGACTCTATGATTCACTGCCACGGCTTTTAAAATGCAGCACAGACATACCTAGTAAGGATTATGTCTGCTCCTAGTCAAGGGCCTGTTGAGAAACCATAAATGGAGACCCAAACTTCCAGCTGCTAAACCTGTACCCGCTACCACAAAACCTAGTGAGCTCGAAAACATGCTCAGTAGAGCAGCTTGACCTTTTAAGTCCCTGTCCCCCAGAGCAATCTGAACCAATATCCATCCCAACAGCAGAATCTACCCAAATCCCTGACAACAAACTAAGATGCCAGTCACATTTATTGAGTCCTCCCACTCATCCATGTTCCAACCAGAAATAAAATACCACCAAAAAAGCCCTAGAATGAACCAATGGAAAAGGTTCAAGTCATGGAGGAAAGGAGAAAAACAATCATGGTTTCCTCCACTCAAGTAGCGACATACATTCATTAGAAGCCCTCCTAAAACACAGACTTTACTGTTCAGACGATTTCATTTCAGCACATGCAGTATTGTGTAAGTGGTTGCACATTATTCAGTTACAAGAGAAGAACAAGCTCTTCTTGCTTGCTCGCAAACAGTCAACTAGAAAATTAAGGTACAATTCACAAATTAACACAAAGTTAAGGTTGCCCAATAGTACCTTTTCCCGTTCGCCAAAGTCAAGTGCACCTCTACTTAAACCTCTGAAAAGCCAGACATACAACATTAAAGCGCATACCAGCCCCACCCTGAAGAGCCACTGGCAAGATACCGTTTCAGCCAGGGCTGCCCTGTGGCTACAACAAGGAATGACAATGTAAACAAGCCTTTTCATGTTGTATGCTGTGCCCCACATAATTATATTCATTCCTTTGTCTGCATGCACTCCAACTGCCCTTCACTGTGTTAGGAACAGCCACATTGACCGGTGCAGGGATTACTTGCAGAACATTATCTCATCTCGCATTCAGATATGAAGAGAGATATATCTTCATCCAAATGGATCACTAACTTTAAGTCCAGGTGCACTCAACATTCTGCAATAGCATGAGGCACTGAAGTCAACCTTACCTCAATGTTAATGAAGTTTTTAGGCAGTTAGTTTCTTTTGGCTTTTTGAGGATGGGGGGAGCGCACCAATGGGAGGCACCTGGAGTCTTCCTGGAAACTCTTCATTGCCATTCTGCTATCAGCTGTCCTCCTCCTGGCCCCTTCATGCTCTCCCTGCCCAACAGTAGAGGAGCAACATGGAGGAAGGGAGGTGCTAACCAGTGGGCTGTTAGGAACACATCTCCTAGCTGGAGGCAGCAAGGAGAGATGGAGGGGAGTCCCAGACTCCGTACTCCACTTTGGGGTCCAGTTAGCAGGGAGCGTTCTGCACAACCCTCTGAAACACAGAAGGATTGCAGAGATGTGAAGTGTCCCATTCATCTCAATGGTATGTGCTCAGATAAATCAGAACATCTCATGGAGATGAAAAGCCTGACTCAATACCTCTGAGACACGTAAACTGATCCATTCAACTCAATGGATGTCCTTCTTTCCCAAACACTCCTCCAGCCCCTATTGTGCAATAAATTTTCAAGACAATTTTGCTATCAATGGGAGTTTTAGAACAATTTACTTACTAAAAGCAGTTATTTCTGGGAAGAGAAGGAGTTAGATTGTACCTGAGGAACCCATTGACCAAATGACCCAAGCTTGTGCCATTATCTCTAATCCTGGCCCTAATGTATAGTAGCAATATTACGGTGGGATGTAGCACCATGACAGTTAAGGCTGCACCAGGATTTCCATTTTAACAAGGGTAAAGAAGGTCTGCAAACTGTCTTTTGGGTTATATCATCATTTTAAAACGCTCATTGCAGTTTGCACAGTGCTTTATTTTTCTATAGCAGTTTGTTGGGAGGGACAGATATTACTTGATGTTTACAATGTCTGTTTTAAAAAGGCTCATGTGACAAACTTTTTTGGTGTCTAGACTTGCCTTCAGATCCCTTTTTCACATAGACACCATAGCACTTTGAACGATGAACTAGAGAAGTGTGAACCTTTGGTTTGTGTAGATTGGGTGAATTATTGTAGAAATCTGAAATAGAATCATAGGATTGGAAGGGACCCAGTAGCAGATTTAGAGTTAGTGGGGTCCTGTGCGCAGCTTCATTTCTGGAAGCCGCCCCCACCCCCCGGGGTTTCATTCTTTTTTTCTTCATGCTCCTCCTATATTATAAGTAATAGGAAGTAAATGAAAATAAAGTGAGGTACCTTGATTGGGGCAGGGGGTTGGGGTGCAGGAGAGGATGAGGGGGTCAGGCTCTGGGAGGGAGTTTGGGTGCTGGGTGCGGGCTCTGGGCTGGGGCAGGAGGTTGGGGTGTGGAAGGGGTAGGATGACCAGATGTCCCAATTTTATAGGGACAGTCCCGATATTTGGGGCTTTTTCTTTATAGGCTCCTAGTACCCTCACCCCGTCCTGATTTTTCATACTTGCTGCCTGGTCACCCTAGGGATGGGATGCGGGCTCTGGGAGGAAGTTTGGGTGCGGGCTCTGGGTGGGGCAGGAGGTTGGGGTGTGGGAGGGGGTGCGGGCTCTGGGAGGAAGTTTGGGTGTAGGCTCTGGGCGGGGCAGGAGGCTGGGGTGTGGGAGGGGGTGAGGGCTCTGGGAGGAAGTTTGGGTGTAGGCTCTGGGCTGAGACAGGAGGCTGGGGTGTGGGAGGGGGTGAGGGCTCTGGGAGGAAGTTTGGGTGTAGGCTCTGGGCTGAGACAGGAGGTTGGGGTGTGGGAGGGGGTGAGGGCTCTGGGAGGAAGTTTGGGTGTAGGCTCTGGGCTGGGACAGGGGTGCAGGAGAGGCCAGGGAGGCGCCACTTACCTTGGGCAGCGTGGCTCCCAAAGTGACCGGCACACCCCTCTGGCAGCGGCTCCTAGGCGGGGCGGGGGGGGGAGGGCAGGGAGTCTCTGCGTACCGCGCCTGCAGGTGCTGTCCCTGCAGCTCCCATTGACCGCAGTTCCCGGCCAATGGTAGCTGCGGAGTCAGCGCTCAGGGTGGGGTCAACGCAAGGAAACACTCCTGCCCCCCCCCCCCCCGGGGTCGCAGGGACATGCTGGCCGCTTCCGGTAGCAGGGCAGAGGGAGGGAGGCAATGCGGGCTGGGAGACGCCTTAGCCCTGCTGCTGGCATGTCTCTGCGTGCCCCTTGGGGGGGGGGGGGGGGAAGAGAGCAGGTCTCCATGCAATGTCTGGGGCAGGGGCAGCGCATGGAGCCGCCTCCCCCCTTGCAAGGGGCACGCAGAGACGTGCCAGCCCCCAGACGCTTCCGGGAGCCATGAAATGCAGGCAGCCTATGCCCTGCTGCGCCGCCGGCCGGGACTCGGGGGCAGGTTGTCAGATGAGATTTGTCCTGCATTTCAGGGGCCACTGCACTGTTTGTTTCATGGTAAATCCACCTCTGAAGGGACCTCCTCGAGAGGTCTTCTAGTCCAGTCCCGGGCACTCAAGGCAGGACTAAATAGTATCTAAACCATCCCAGAGAGGTGTTTGTCTAACCTGCTCTTAAAAATCTCCAATGATTCCACAACTACCCTAGGCAATTTATTCCAGTGCTTAACTATCCTGATGGTTAGTGAGTTTTTTCTAATGTCCAACCTAAACCGCCCTTGCTGCAATTTAAGACCATTGATTATTGTCCTATGCTCAGAGGTTAAGGAGAACAATGTTTTTCCCTCCTCCTAGTAACAACCTTTTATGTACTTGAAAACTGCTATCATGTTCCCTCTCAGTCTTCTCTTCTCCAGACTAAACAAACCCAATTTTTTAAATTTTCCCTCATAGGTCATGTTTTCTAGACCTTTAATCATTTTTGTTGCTCTTCTCTGGACTTTCTCCAATTTGTCCACATCTTTCCTGAAATGTGGCACCCAGGACTAGATGCTCCAGTTGAGGCCTAATCAGCACAAAGTAGGGCAGAAGAATTACTTCTTGTGTATTGCTTACTCCTGCTAATCCATCCCAGAATGATGGTTGCTTTTTTTGCCACACTGATACAGTGTTGACTCATATTTAGCTTGTGATCCACTATGACCCCCAGATTCCTTTCTGCAGTACTCCTTCCTAGGCAGTCATTTCCCATTTTGTATGTGTGCAACTGATTGTTCCTTCCTAAGTGGAGTACTCTGCACTTTTCCTTACTGAATTTCATCCTATTTACTTCAGGTCATTTCTCCAGTTTGTCCAAATCATTTTGAATTTTAATCCTATCCTCCAAAGCACTTGCAACCCCTCCCAGCTTGGTATCGTCCGCAAACTTTATAAGTGTACTCTCTGTTCCATTATCTAAATCATTGATGAAGATATTGAACAGAACCGGACCCAGAACCAATCCCTGCAAGATCCCACTAGATATGCCCTTCCAGCTTGACTGTGAACTACTGGAAACTACTCTCTGGGAACGGTTTTCCAACCAGTTATGCACCCACCTTATAGTAGCTCCATCTAGGCTTTATCTCCTAGTTTGTTTATGAGAAGATCATGTGAGAGAGTATCAAAAGTCTTACTAAATCAAGATATATCTCATCTACCCCTTCCCCACATCCACAAGGCTTGTTACCCTGTCAAAGAAAGCTATTAGGTAGGTTTGACATGATTTCTTCTTGATAAATCTATGCTGACTGTTACTTACCTTTTTATCTTTTAGGTGTCTGCAAATTGATTGCTTTAATTATTTGCTCCATTATCTTTCCAGGTACTGAAGTTAAACTGACTGGTCTGTAAATTCCCCGGGTTGTCCTTATTCCCCTTTTTATAGATCAGTACTATATTTGCCCTCTTCCTGTCCTCTGGAATCTAACCCATCTTCCATGACTTTTCGAAGATAATCACTAATGGCTCAGTTATCTCCTCAGTCATCTCCTTGAGTATTCTAGGGTGTATTTTGTCAGGCCCTGGTCTATATATTTTCTGCATGTTTTTTTCCTGATAGAACTCTAAGTTTGATTTAATACTATGAAATGGAATGTTTTGGAAAAATAGGATTTCACAGCATCATCAGTATTAGCCTGTTCTACATTACACAGCTAGGTCAACGCAAGGCAGCTTACGTCAACTTAGCTGTGGATGTGTCTTCATTTAAAGTTTGACTCCCACTGACGTACGTGACCTGCTACTCCAACTTAATGCCACTGTAGCACATCCGGTGAACACACTAAGCCGATGGAGAGAGCTCTCCCATCATATTAATAATTCCACCTCTACGAGAGGTGATAACTTTGTCGGTGTGCGTTGCTCTCCTGCCAACATAGAGCTCTCCATACAGGGGGTTACGGTCAGTATTACTATGTCACTACTAGGTGTGGATTTTTCACACCCCTGAGCCATATAGTTATAAGGAAGTAAGCATGCAGTGTAAAGCAAATCTAACGGTATGTCTAAACTGGCATGTTTTGTACAACTTTTATTAAAGCGCTGGAATTAAACCGCTGTTGCATGTCCACACTGTGCTCCTTGTGATGGTAGAGCAGAGCCACATTAGCAGCTCTTGCAACAGCAAAGAGAGCAGTGCGTTGTGGTAGCTACCCACTGTGCAACTGGCCGCAGGGTGCTTTGGGAAGGGTTTCCAATGCCTCATGGGGCAGGCACAGTGTCACATGATGCAGGTTTCCCAATCCCATTGTTCCATGGGCATCCTACTACATTGCCAGCTGCTTTTTAACTGAAGTGCGGGGAGGGGGGAGAAGCAGAGGGTGTGACAGGAAGTGTGTGTGTGTGTGTGTGTGTGTGTGTGTGTGTAGGGGGGAGGAGAGTGTGTGTTTTGGGGGACAGAGTGTGTCAGCATGCAGTCTTGTAAGTTCAGACAGTGGCAGGAAGCAACCAGTCCTGAGGCAGGGGGAGGGGAAAACCCCCAACATCAGCTCCCCCCTCCCTCCCCAGCTCCCTGAACAGCAATCTGCCTCTCTCTCTCACACACACACACACCTCGGTGTTCAACAGCACCAGCATTCCACATTAATGGTTTGCTTTGTGTCCCAGAGCAGATCAGCACAGCATGCAAGGGCTACCAGAAACGGAGCTTTGAAAGGGGAGAGGCGCATGTCTCCAGGGCAGCCGAGTTCAAAACAATGAGCAGAGCAGCCACTTTAGGGATTATGGGACACTTCCAGAGGCCAATTGATTGCTTTCTGCGCTGTAATGTTTTTACACTGTCAACACAGCGCTGGAGCCTTTGCGCTTTAAGGCTGAGGACTCTCGTTGAGGTGGTTTTTTTGCAACGCTACAACTGAGGAGTGTTTCTGCGCACTAAGTGGCTTGGCAGTGTGTACACCTCAGGAGTTACACCGCAGAAAGCTGATTTACCGCGCAGTAACTTGCCAGTGTAGACAAGGCCTAAGTTCTAAATATTTTGTTTTTTAATTGCCTTGTTCATGTTACAGAATAAAATTCTATTTTTTGGAACAAAATTAATCTTTATTAGTTCACAACATATGCTGTGTGGTGCTGAGCAGGTCTGACACCCACCAATTTTTTGTTACTTCACTGTGTCACAGAACCCATAACATCCTCCACAGACAATATTAATAGGTGCATTGACATTGTTATATTCCTACATACAGAGCAATCACAACAAGATTCATAAGGGCTACAAAAGAGCAAGGCCACGTACAGCACATTACAGCAACACACACTGCTTTGGCTCAGTATTAAAAGAGTTTTCCAAAGCCTCCCTGATCTGTACAACCCCATGTTGAGCTTTTCTTACAGCCCTGGTATCCATCTGTTCAAATTCAGCAGACAACTGCTCCACCTCCACCCTGGTGGAAACTTTTCTCCCTTTGCTTCACAGATATTATGCAGGACACAGCAGGCCGCTATAACCATTGGGATATTTTTCTCACTGACGTCAAATCTTATAAGTAAACAATGTCAGCAACCCTTTCAAATGACCAAAGGCATGTTCAACTGTCATTTTGAACCTGCTGAGCCTGAGTTGAAGTGCTGTCAAGGTGGCTGGCATACAGCTTCATGAGCCATGAAAGCAAGGGGTAGGCTGGGTCTTCCAGGATCACTATTGGCATTTCCACATTCCCAGTGGTAATTCATCCCTGGGGGAAAAAAATCCCTGCTTGCAGATTTCTGAACAGTCTTGTGTTCTTAAAGATGTGCACGTCATGCCCCTTCCCTGACCAGCCCACACTGATGTTGGTAAGGCATCCCCAGTGATCCACCAGAACTTGCATACCATAGAAAAGTAGCTCTTTCTGTTGATGTTCTCTGTAGCAAGGTGGTCTGGGGCCAAAATAGGGATATGCGCGCCCTCTATTAACCCACTGCAGTTCGGGAACCCCATTGCTGCAAAAGCATTCACTATGTCCTGCACATTGTCAGAGTCACAGTCCTATGTAGCAGGAGGCGATTAATGGCCCTGCACACTTGCATGACAACAGCCCCTGCGGTGGATTTTCTGACTCCATATTGATTCCCAACTGACCGGCAGCAATCTGGTGTTGCAAGTTTCCACAATGCGATCGCCACTCGCTTCTCAACTGTCAGTGCAGCTTTCATTTTGTTGTCCCAGTGCTGGAGGGCTGGGGCAAGCTCAGCACACAGATCCAAAAACGTGGTCTTACACATCTGGAGGTTCTGTAGCCACTGCTCATCACCCCAAACCTGCATGACAAGGTGATCCCACCAGTCAGCGCTTCTTTCCCAGGCCCAGAACTGGCACTCCACCACCTCCAGCTGCTCACTGAACGCCACCAACAACCTTGAATTGTTTCTATGTCCCACAGCAATCTAGCCTCCAAGGAATCATCATGTTCCTCACAGCTCCTCTTGTGGCTCTGCAAATACTGCAGGATCATCTGCCCTGTGCTTGCAATGGCTCATGATAATAGTGCAGAGCTGTGCAGGCTCTGTGCTTCTGTCAGAGATGGTGGACAGTGAGAAAAGACATGCAGGTTTGTGCGGATTTTGTAAAGAAGATGCAAAATATTATGGGATGGAGAACACTGCATTATGGGATGTTGACCCCCATGCTCCCAGTCATCCTTGTGCATCTCTTTTTGGATGCATCAGGCACTGCAAAACTTCCCAAAATACCCCATGCTGGATGATGGCGAGTTGCACAGTGGAATATCTACCCATGGTGCACTGCAATCTACATCAATACAAATACTCCTGGTGAGGAGGTGCACCACCGACACAAGGAGCTAAGTGTGCACATGCACAAGTGATGTAATAACTGCGGTGGCTGTATGCCAATGTAAATTAGATCACAATTTTGTAGTGTAGACATGGCCTTAGTTATTCAAGCAGATATGAGCTATCCTTGAAAGTTCTGTTCCCTCCACGTTCATACATGCTGGATGGTAATGTTAATCTGAATAATCCTTCCACCCATTTTAACTACTAACAAAAGCACAGCACATCAATGTGTTCTCTAATTTTTTCCTCACACACATAAGCATAGACTTTAGGGTAAAGCCTTGTCTCCACTTGGAAAAAAGTTTATTTGGACCTTGTGTTAGTTGACAGGTAGATAGCAGACATTCCTTTAGGCCTGGTAACTTGTATTAAAACTACAAACTGCCCTATGTTCACCAGGATTTTCTGTTGTTTTGGTTACGAATTCAGAACAAACCAGTTTTACTAGTGTGGATGCACCCTTAGAGAGTGCTACTTATATGAGGCCAAACCAAGGTATTCAAGCAGTACTTTATAAATATTTCCAAAATAGACAATGCCATGAATATGCTTCATTGTGAGTTTTAATGTATACAAGATATGCACTGAAAAAATACAGTGGCTAAGCCTCATATGAAAATTATGCCGGGGGGGGGGGGGGGAAGGAAGTGTGAACATTTACAGATTGAGCATTCATCACTAGAGACCAGGGGTCGGCAACCTTTCAGAAGTGGTGTGCCGAGTCTTCATTTATTCACTCTAATTTAAGGTTTTGCGTGCCAGTAATACATTTTAACGTTTTTAGAAGGTCTCTTTCTATAAGTCTATAATATATAACTAAACGATTGTTGTATGTGATGGGTTGGATCACAGAAACCCCCTTGGGAGCTGCCAGCCTATGTGCAAAGACTACCCTTGCTTCTGTTTTCCCTGCCAGCTCAGGACTCCAGCACCCTGTCTTGCTGAGCCAGACACTCCCGTCTGCTCCAACACAGACCCAGGGTCTGAATCACTTGCCCCAAAGCTGCAAGTTTACCTGAAAACAGCTCACAGAAGTGTGCTTGTCTTTAGCATTCAGATGCCCAACTCCCAATGGGGTCTAAACCCAGATAAATCCGTTTTACCCTGCATAAAGCTTATGCAGGGCAAACTCAAATTGTTCGCCCTCTATAACACTGATAGAGAGATATGCACAGTTGTTTGCTCCCCCAGGTATTAATACATACTCTGAGTAAATTACTAAATAAAAAGTGATTTTATTAAATACAGACAGTAGGATTTAAGTGGTTCCAAGTAGTAACAGACAGAACAAAGTAAGTCACCAAGCAAAATAAAATAAAATGCGCAAATCTATGTCTAATCAAACTGAATACAGATAATCTCACCCTCAGAGATGCTTCAGTAAGCTTTTTCTAAGACTGGACACCTTCCAGGCCTGGGCACAATTCTTTCCCCTGGTACAGCTCTTGTTGCAGCTCAGGTGATAGCTAGGGGATTCTTCATGATGGCTCACTCCCTCTTTGTTCTGTTCCACCCCTTTATATATCTTTTGCATAAGGCGGGAATCCTTTGTCCCTCTGGGTTTCCACACCCCCCCCCTCACTGGAAAAGCACCAGGTTAAAGTTGGATTCCAGTTCAGGTGACATGATCACATGTCACTGCAAGACTTCATTGCCCACTTGCCAGCACACACATATACAGGAAGACTAACAGGTAAACATAGCCATCTGCAGACAATGGTCCTTGTTAATGGGAGTCATCAAGATTCCAAACCATCATTAATGGCCCACACTTTACATAATTACAATAGGCCCTCAGAGTTATATTTTATATTTCTAGTTTTAGATACAAGAGTGGTACATTTCTACAAATAGGATGATCACACTCAGTAGATTAGGAGCTTTGTAATGATACCTTACAAGAGACCTTTTGCACGAAGCATATCCCAGTTGCATTATATTCACTTATCAAATCTTTATAAAACTATCCCTGTTACATTATATTCACTTATTATTGTGTTTTTATAAAACCATATAGACTGCACAACGTCACAAAGTAAACAAGGTTTTAAAAATGTTTAAGAAGCTTCATTTAAAATTAAATTAAAATGCAGAGCCCCCTGGAATGGTGGCCAGGACCTGGGCAGTGTGAGTGCCACTGAAAATCAGCTCGCGTGCCGCCTTCGGCACGCGTGCCATAGGTTGTCCACCCCTACTAGAGACTCTGGTGTTCCTGTACATGTTTGGTAACTTTCCCTCATGCTCCCCCAGTGCAGTAGCTCAGTGTAAAGCTGCCTGTGGAGAAATGTTATTATAAGTTGTGTAAGATCTTGACATGGAAGCAGAATTCACAAGCCAAGAATTCAGTTCTCTCAACGTATTGGATCGAAGCATAAGGAGTGCCAAGCAAAATAACGGGTGGTCTAGAAAACATTAAAAACAGAAAGAAAAAAAAATTTTGAAATGTGAAAGTTGCATTTGACTCATTTCTAAATGTGGCTGTTAAAAATGCAAAAAAAAAAAAAAACTCTCTCTCCTCTCTGACATAAAATGAATTGCAAGAGAAAAATCAATCAGCCAGGAATTTCCTGTAGTAGTTTGCTAGATGTTGCCATTGCAGACTGCCTTGTAAGTATATACAGTATTTTAGCATGCATGTTACATGTGCCTAGTAAAATTCCTTCCAATAATTTTTTGTAAGTGGTAAGTACAAGCAATAGCCATATTTCAAAGTTTAAAACTATTCTGTATTTTTACCACCTTCAAAATATACAAAGTAATTAAACCACGTTACACAGCTTTCCAATTTTTTCAAAATCAGCACAGCTGGAGTTCAGCATGCACACGAACAACCTAACAGTTCCCTTCTCTTCAAACAAAAACAAACAAACAATTTACTGACATTTGTAAGAAAAAAAATAATTAAAAAATATGCTCCTGTTCAGAATCATTATGTGGCAGGTTTCAGCTCAAGGTAAATTTTCAAAGCTCAATTACAAATGTTCAAAAAATAGAAGATGTATATAATGAAACCCATGAGATGCCTTAAATAGAGCAGGTGCCATCAGAACACTGATTTTAAATAAAGCAAATTTCAAGAAACTACCTAATAGCTCAGAAGTAGAAAAAATTATCCTGAAGCCATCTACAGTTATTCTTCAAGCTCTGCCAGAATAGATTTTTTTAACCCTTAAGCAAGAGTGGAACAACAATGAGAAATCCAGGCTGATTTAAGCGATGAGTGGCAAAATGAAAAAGGTCTGTGGACTATTTCTAAAGATGTTTCACAGCTCAAAGCACATGGTTCATGTGTGTAAACAAAACTCCATCTCTAAGCAGATGAAAATAGAGTGAAAAAAGAAGTGCACTGTCCACACATTACAAGTGGGGTTGGTAATGTTGCCTATTATTAAGGTCCCCTGACACTTCCCATTATAAGACCCTATTTTCTGTTGCTTATAAAACGTGTCAAATTGTAACCATTTCAGCTGAAATTTTCCATGCCTAGTATCTGCCTCAGTCTGATGATTTTTTTTTGGGGGGGGGGGGGTGAGGGAATTCAGCCATTTCCAAGAATTAAGCTAGGGAAAATATGTTGTTTGGCACCACTTAAAAAATATTGGTGACCTTTTCCTTGAAATGCACTAGTGCCCCCATGCATTGAAATTTAACAGGGGATTGTCTTTACCGTCCCTGTGAAAATCTGCCTAAACTTTGCCAGATTACAAATAGGCCTTTGAAAACTGCTCTTTGCACATGCTCTGTAGAGACTTGCTAGAGCTTTCCAGCTAAAATCTCTGACCATTCTGACCCCACTAAGCAAGTTTGAGCTTCTCACAACTCCTAGTGCTGACCAGACTGTGCATGAGCCACCCCTATATAGTGACTAAGTATGCGCCATCCCCACAGTGTGACTGAGCATGCTCCCTCCAGCCCACAAGGCCATCAGGGCTCAGAAGGACTTTCTCTGCAATTGCAGCTCATGGCTGCTGTGGACCGAGGTGGTGCCAGGCACTGGAACTGAGAGCAGGGAGCCTGTCTCCTTCTGTGCCTTCAGTGACCCATCTGCTGGCAAAACAGGCAATGTGGAGGAGGAAGCCATGTGATTCAAATGCAGAGGGCACAAAAGTCAGACCGGGGGAAGGGTGAAGAAGTAGATTGGGACTGGTGAGACCAGGAGCTGGGGGATGGGAATGGGGGGTGCGATACTTAGACTGGTTGGGCAGGGAGACCGGGAGACTGGAGGGGGTGTGGGGGAAGGAGAGGACAGGCTGGTACTTGTTGCACAAGGGAACTGAGACGAAGTGAGGGGCAGGGTCCGGAAGGGAGGAGAGGCTGGGAGTGTTTGGGTGATGGTAGCCAGTGAAAGAAGTGAGGGGGGTGACTGTAGACCAGTTGGCTAGGGAAGGGGAATACTGAGAACCAACAAGGAGCTGGTAGAAGTGGAAAAACACTGGGACTGGATGGACAAGGAGAGTGGGGCAGCATCTAAGGAAAGGTGGGGGGGGGAGGACAGAGTCTGATGCTAGGAGCCAATGAGTGTGTGGGGTGGGGGAAGAGACAGATTGGATGAGGAACAGGGTGGGAGGAACTGGGACTGGGTGGGCAAGGAGACTGGGATGAGAAGCCTGAAGAGTGGAGACTGGGGCTGGGTAAGGAAGGAAAATTTGACTGGGACAAGGCGCCACAAATGATGAAGAGACAGGACTGGGACAGGGACAGGGTAGAATGGGCCAAGCTTGGGGGCATGAGGAACAGGCAGATGAGTAAATGAAGAGTAATTATTAATAGAATGACGCTGGACTGGAGGGAGGTCTCAAGTCATGTTCCACAGGGATCTGCCCTGGATCCGGAGTTGTTTAACATCTTTATTAATGACCTGCATGGAGGTGTAAAGAGTATACTGATCAAGTTTGCAGGTGCCACAAAGCTAGCAGGAAGTAGCCAATACTTTGTAAGATAGAGCTGAAATTCAGAGGATTCTTGAAAAATTGGAGAACTGAGCTGTAGACAACAAAATGAAATTCAACAAAGACAAACGTAAGGTGCTACACATAGGGAAGAAAAACCAAATGCACAAATACAGAATGGAGAAAAAATGGCTTGGCAGCAGCATTGCTAAGAAGGATCTCGGAGTTGTGGTGGATCACAACCTCAACATGAGTAAGCCATGTGATGCTGCTGCAAAAAAAGCAAATGCAATTTTAGGTTGCATTAAAAGAGGAATAGCATGCAAGTCACTGAAGGTGATAGTACCACTCTACTCAGCAATGATTAGGCCTCAGCTGGAGTAGTGTGTCCAATTTTGGTCACCAAGGAATAGAAAAGATGTAGAGAAACTGGAAAGGATCCAGAGATGAACGACAAGATGATCAAAGGGATGGAATGCAAGCCATATAAGCAAAGGCTGAAGGAACTGAATATGTTTAGTTTGGAAAAGAGAAGATTAAGGAGGGACATGATAGCCTTCCCATACCTGAAAGGCTGCCATAAAAAAGATGGAGAAAAGTTGTTCTCTCTTGCCACAGAGGGCAGGACAAGAGGCAATGGGTTCAAACTAAAGCATAGCAGATTTAAATCAAATCTCAGGAAAAACTTCCTGAGAACAGTAGGACAATGGAATAGACTACCCAGGGAGGTTGTGGAAGCTTCTTCACTGAAGGTTTTCAAAGGGAGGCTGGATAGCTATTTGTCCTGGATGGTTTAGACACAGCAACTCCTGCATCTTGGCAGGGGGTTAGACTAGATGACCCTTGAGGTCCCTTCTAACCCTTTGATTCTATGAGTATTTCCACTAAAGCCCACTCCCAAGAACCTGGAATGGATTCCTGAGCTTCACCATACCTCTTCTGCCAGCAAATATCCATGAAACTCCCTGACAAACTGTGTCTCACCCCCTCTGATGGTTCACACAGAGGATGACAACCTATTATTACAGTCAGTTACTCTGATAGCTCAAGTGGGAGAGGTCTATGCAGTAGATCTAAAGGTTCCGACCCTCCTGATGAACCATGTGGGTGTCAATACGCTGCCATATGATAGAATTTGTGTCTTTCCAGTTTGCTTTTATTTATTTTCTTTAATCTAGGAAATTACACACACAAAAACCAAACCAAGTTAAAAGAAGGTTTGTAAGGTTGCAAAGTCAAGCACTCAAAAGTTAGGAAATGCCAGAATTAAAATTGCCTGAGCAACTATTACTTAGCACCTTGTAGATATACTATCATGGTACAGTCTTTAGTTACATGATCATATACTAATTTTTCCACAGGCCTCGGGCCTCATTCAGTGCCCAATATGGACCTGTTCAGGGGAGGAATCATGGTTGCGTACTAAAGGCAGCTGTTACCTTACGATACCCGCTTCATTCATTACAGAAGTTGGAAGGTGTGCAGTGAATGAGACAGGGCTGCAGGGAGAGAAAGGAAAGTCTAATGGTTATCGCAGCTGAACGCTGCCCTATGTAACTGGAGTCTATCGCTGCCTCTACCACAGAGTTCCTGTGTGAGGTTAGTCAACTCACTTAAGCCAAAATGTTCGCAGGTGACCACTAATTCTGTGTTTCTCATTTTCTTGGTGCACAATTTCAGAACCTGGGATCTAATTTGCAGAAGTGCTGAGCACTCACAGCTACATCTAAGTCAATGGGAGCTGTGCTTTACACATAAAAAGTGCTATATAATGTTAAGTACTCCAGAAAATCAGGTCCTAGTAATCTCAAATTGGGCACCTAATATTAGTGGATACTTTTGACCTTAATCTCTTTGGGCCTAGTCTGCTGCCTGTAAAATGGAGTTAATAACATTAACCCCTCATTTCACATAGATGTAGTGAATATAAATTTATTATTCAATATTTGTGAAGAACTCAGACTACAGTAGAGTGCACCATAGAAAAGCCCATGAGGAAATTAATAATTCTGTCTTCAGAACAGGGTTTGAATAGTGTGCAGTAAATAAGGCTTAGACCCACACATTGATCATGTAATTAAAGACTGTATCATAACTAAGGATAAGATCAGGTCATGGAGGTCATGGATTCTGTGACTTTCAGAGACCTCCATGACAATTACCACTTCAGCCCCGGAGCTTGGCCCTACTCCCCCCCACCCCCCACATGCTCTGCCTTGAGGCCCCACCCCTGCTCAGCCTCTTCCCCCACAAAGGTCCTGCTTGCCGCTTGCTCCCCTCAGCCCCCTCCCCACTCCTAGCTCCTCTCCGTCTCCTGCCCTCCCATGAGAGGGTGTGGAGTGCAGGTGGAGAGGGGTACGGGGCCACAATCCAGGTGCCGGGGCCCACAAAAGATTAATCCGGCCCTGAGTATTGCTAATACTGCAAGTTTAATAATCATGAGACAAACAAATATTGAGAAAGTTGGCAGCACTGCTTTTGTCACTGCCATGACTCCATCTCTTCTTGATCTTACTGCCTGCCCCTCCCTACAAGAGATCAATAATCCACTCATTTCTGAGCACAGATGCCTCTATCTCTCCAGCCTACTTCAGCTCAGCATGACTTCTGATGCTATTTTTTATTTTGGTGTCTCCAGCACTCTACTTTCTGAGTTTTAAACTTAACACTGTTACCACTCCTTTCTCTATTTCTTAGTCACAACTAGTAATTCACTCTCTCCTGGACTCACAAGCGCACGCACATACAAACAAACACGCACTTTCTGCTGGGTAGTTCCATTAAGGTTACAACGTTGGCTCTATTCTCCAGCATCACCCTCAGAGATGTCCGAGTTAGCCTCAAAGTTAGGAGAGATCAGAGAGAAGTACAAGAAAAAAAGCTTTGGATATCTGCTGCATAAAAGTAATACTGATACTCTCTAACTACACTGTAACTTCTTTTCTCCTAAATGCTTCAAAGACCAAAGTCATTTGTTTGGGTGAAGTGCCTTGTCACATATGTCTTACACTACTCTCACCTCCCCCTGAAATCCAGCCTTAAACTTTACTCACAAAGTCAGAAATCCTGAAGGCATCCATTACCCCAAACTTTGTCTACTCTCACTTTACCCTTGTCAGTAAGCGTATCTCTCACTTGCAGAACAGTGCCAATGTTTTGGCATTACTTTGACATTGCCCTCACTGCTACTTTTTCATGCTCTGATCAATTTCTGCCTTCTCTGTTGCAATACTTTCTTCCATGGTTTCCCTAAAACCTCAAATTTCTAAGCTTTAGGAGGGGTATAAATGTTTCCTATGGTAAACAAAATAATCTGGAAGAAACTTCAAAACTACCCTCCTAGTTTTCAAGTTTCCATGGATTCACAATCCACCCTAACCCCTCTGACCTTATATTCCCCTTCTCCCTAACTCTTGGCATGTTTTCTCTCTCTCCATGCCCGGACACTACAGAATTGAGGGTCAATCTTTACTGTATTCTGCTTCATCTATCTGGAGTTCTTTCTAACAAAAAGGAGTAGAGCCACTCAAAAGCTATTCCCTCCACCCCTGCCAAGAAGATGTGTCACCACCACTCATGGACAATGATATAGAAGACAGATTAAAAAAACAGCAGTTATTCTTTAGATGTGCATTGGTTTTAGACAGGTGCAGGATTAGATTAAGAAATAAAAATAAATGGACATTTGATTTTTGTCCATTGCCAGGAGGAGACCACCCAACATTGCCGTAAATGCAATGTCCATTCTACATCCAGGCCTAAAACCAAACTGTCTGGGATCAAGGAAACCTGCAGACTCCAGATACTTGCCTTGCAAGCACCTTCTCAATAATTTTTTTCCCTAAAAAGATCTGAGAAAAACTCTCTAGCTACTGCCCTATCAGTATCATGAGATGGTTTCTTGAGCAAGGGTATAACAATCTCCACACACACACACACACTCTCTCTCTCTCTCGCTTCAGTTTTATTGATATATCAGGGTAGCTTCCACAGATATTTCCCTTCTAACAGAAGTTTGTGACCATGTAAAATCTGTAAAGGTAGGTGAGTTAGTCAGTTAAGGCAGTAGCCTTTTGTATCTGGGGGCACAGGTGCAAACTCTGATGAGGTGGAAGTGAAATGGTTTTGGTTATTTTTAATCCAAGTCTGTCAAAAACATACATCCATATCATAAAGTCTCCTTAAACTGATATGATAACCTCTGCAACAAACAGAGGCCCCTTATTGGGCTATCTAGCTGCGTTGAAGGCTTGGCTAGAGGAGTATTGCCAGAGTTCCATGACATTGTTCCAGTGGTGCCTGCCCATGATAGGCCTTGTTCTTGCTAGTGTCATATGACTGTTACTTTTATTGGCACTGGTAATTTATAGATACCCAAAATTTAGGAAAAAAGTAAAATACAGTTAACATTTATTTGCATGTTAGAGACTCTGAAAAGTAAGTAGGTTTATGGCATACGAGATAAAATGTAAAAAAAAGAACAGATTACTAAAAATGTAGAAAATATCCTCTAAAACCTTGGAAGTACTGTTATGTTAGACCATGGTTATATATAACACACGTTTTATTTCTCACCAGAAAGGCTTTACTAGTGGGTGTAATGTATCCGCTTGTACACAAACCCTCAAACTTTTACATTTAAATAGTTAATATTTTGCAATTCTGAAGTTTTCCTGTATTGTGTGATAACGGAGGATGACACTTAAGAAACATGCTTTTCCACCCCCAGTTCCCTGCAGACTAATTAAATCATCAGTCTCAAATATAGCAGCTGCCAACAAGGTTTCTGCTAATGCTTCAAAGCACCAGCACTGTCCCAAATCTGTTCTCCCAGCATTCTCTGAACCATTACTCAACTCTCAGTCCTTCCCCCACCACTGACTCACCCCCCATCTGTCTCACTTACTAACCTGGTTTTGGCTTCAACACCAACAGAGGCAGTGGAGCTTGCAGACTCCTCAGATACTGAGCGCTGAAGAATTGGTGTTAGCTGCTTGTTGCTGTCCACTTCAGTTTGGGCATCCTCCTCTGCAGATTGTTCTTTGACTTCTGTTTGACAAGAAAGAAGACTGCTAAGATTCCATTTGTGTGGCTATAAAAAAATCACTGTTTACATTTTCCCCTGTAAATGTTTTTAAATAGGTTAGTCAGTGTAACAACTCTATTAGAAAAGAAATATTTAAGTAGGGAAGTATCATTCCTCTTCACATCTACCTAAAGTCTGTATAATGGCTCAAAAATGAAATAATGGGAGTCCATGATTATTGTTTCTCAAACTTACATCTCAAACTTATATATCAAACTTCCTTGGTTTAGACATAAAAATATGTTCTCTCTAATTGACGCCTTTTTCATATTTGAGTGTTGGTACCTAAGCACTTTGTGCAAGAACAAAAGGTTTGTTTCAACTAAGCAGGGAGAGGAATTGTCAAGTGTGGATGGGTAAATATTTTGACACACAAAAATCTATGTTAAAAAAATGTTACTTAAATTTCAAAATCAAGTGCTTGAAAGTTAGATTTACAGTTGCCCATGTGCCTTTAATTCTGCCTCCTTGTGTATCCATCCCATGCTCTGAATGAGGCAGGGGTCCTATGGAAAAATAGCATCTTAGAAATTAGGGGCTGGAAGGGACCTCAAGAGGTCATCAAGCCGAGCCCTCTACACTGAGGCAGGACCAAGTAAACCTAGCCCGTCCCTGACAGGTGTTTGTCCAGCCCGTTCTTAGAAACCTTCAATGATGGGGATTCCACAACCTCCTTTGAAAGCGTACAGCTTAACTACCTGTATAGTTATGAAGTTTTTCCTAATAGCTAACCTAAAATCTCCCTTGCTGCAATTTAACCCCATTACTTCTTGTCCTACCTGCAGTGGACATGGAGAACAATTCACCATCCTCCTCTTTATAACAGCCCAAGGGCGGCAGTGGAGGCAAGCAGGGGCATGGGCTACCCCAATAATCGTCAAGGACACAGAACTTCTCTGGCCCTGGGGCTGCAGAGGCAGGGAAGATCGAGCTCCTGCCAGGGCCAGGGCCATGTGAAGGGAGGGAAGATCGGGCTGGGGCCAGGTGGAGGGAGAGAGGGAAGATCGAGTTCCTCCTGGGACGGGTCAGGAGAGGAGACAGTGAGCTCCACCCAAGGCTGGGAGGAGAACGGGGGCAGCAAGTTTAAGGGGTCAAATTTAAATTCTTGTGTATGCCCCTGTAACAGCCCTTAACACATATGAAGACCTATTATCAGGTCCTCACTCAGTCTTCTTTTCTCAAGACTAAACATGCCCAGTTTTTTTTTTTTTTTTTACACTTTTCCTCATAGGTCAAGTTTTCTAAATCTTTTATCATTTCTGCTCTCTTCTCTGGACTCTCCAGTTTGTCCTCATCTCTCCTAAGAGTGTGGTGCCCAGAACTAGACACAGTACTCTGGTTGAGGCCTCACCAGTGCCAAGCAGAGCAGGACAATTACTTCCCGTGTTTACCATACAATGATCCTGTTAATACATCCCAGGATGGTATTAGCCTTTTTTGCAACTGCATCATACTTTTGACTCACATATAACTATAACGCCCAGGTCCTTTTCAGCAGTATTCCTGCCTACTGACTTCTTCCCAATTTTGTGGTTGTGCATTTGATTTCTCCTTCCCAAGTGAAGTACTTTGTACTTGTCTTTATTGAATTTCATCTTATTGCTCTCAGAGCAATTCTCTAATAGACTGTGATGATGTAATTAAAGACTGTGTCATTATGCATACACATAAGGAGGCCAAACTGAGGTTGTGTGACAATCAAATCTGGCATTCCTAACTTTCAAGTGCTTGACTTTGGAACCTCAATAACCTTTTTCAATAAGAAGTTTATCTGTGTGTAATCTCGTCGTTTTTATTATAATTATTATTATTTTTAAAGAAAAGGTAAAACAACTATTATGTACAAGTGTAACATCCCTCTGTCCCTATGAATCACCAGCAGAGTCTGAACTAGAACTCTTTAGCACCATAGCTCACATAGTAACAGTCTGTGCTAAGGACTGACTCCTTTAGCTGTCAGCAGGACAAGGCTACAGTAGAACCTCAAAGATATGAGCACCAGAGTTATGCACTGACCAGTCAATCGGACACCATGTGAAACCGGAAGTAACCAATCAGGCAGCAGCAGAGACCAAAAAAACAAAAAAGCAAATACTGTTCTGTACAGTGCCTGTATTGCATCTTAAAGGTAGGCACATCTGGGCTGCCTGTCCCCACCCCCTCCCTCATGCAGGGCTGCCACTTGCAGCTAAGAGGTGAAGACGCTGGGGCTGCCAGCTTAAGACAGCCAGAGCAGGAGCAATGCTGGGGTCTGTGCTGCTTTCACCCTCTCCCCCCCGCCGCCAGGAGGGGGAGGCACGGTTTTCACACACACTCTTCCCCAGCTGGGAGGGGGATGCACTATTGGAAGCTGCCTGCGATGAGGAGGGAACTCAGCTGCTGCTGGAGCCTAGCCTGGAGTGTGAGCTGCGGGAGCCTGAACTGCGCTTTGTTCAGAGTTACGAACATTTCAGAAACAACAAGGAGTCCGGTGGAACCTTGTTGTTTTTGTGGATACAGACTAACACGGCTACCCCCTGATACTTGACACCATGCAAGGAACATTTCAGAGTTACGGACAACCTCCATTCCCGAGGTGTCTGTAACCGAGGTTCTACTGTACTTTCCCAGAGTGGGAGGATGGGTCTGGGGGTCCCTCCCTCTGCATTGAAATGATTTTTAACACTAGTCCTGCCAAATCTGAATGGAATTTCATAGGACGAAGAAAAGGCACTTCTGTTGCCCCAGGGAATTCCCCCTGCTGAAATCAAAGGCCAGATGCGAAAAATGGAGGCGAGAGCATTCTTGGGTATAGGGACTTTTCTACTGTATGTTTATAGAGTGATATATGAACAATGATCCACTAATCTGGTTGGGGTTTCTGGGTGCTACTGTAATTCAAATTATTATTAATAATAATAATGGCAGCAATGCACTTTGGTCTTGCACAGACAAAAGCTATAGATTAAGTATGGAGGCAAGTCACTTATCAACAGGATCTACATAATGCTTATTAGATCAAATTTAACAATTTGCAAGTTGGGGAAGCAGAAGTCACTTGAACCACCTGATTTCACAGTAAACTGTGTTAATTGTGTTCTCCTGACACACTTTTTATTGGACTTCAGGTTGAAAAGACAAATTTTAGGTTTTACAAAATTATGAAGTTCTTTGGAAAGTTTTGATGTAAGAAAAATCTTTAAGATCCATTACAAAAGTGCTTTAATATACCACAGTGTTCAGAACTCTCCCCCCTCAGAGAGCTGCTTTTACTCCTGCCCTCCATAGCGGAACAGACTAGTCACTCCTTACACAAAACAAACAAAAAGTTAAGTGTTGACAGAATTTATCATGCAAGATTTTTAGTTAGTGTGTTATCAACAGCTCTGCTATACTAGGTAGCTTCCTTATTTGTACCTCTCATTTGTGTTTTTCACATTTGTTGTTTTCAAATTATGCTATTTCTTGCTCCTATGCGTGCTCCCTAGATGAAGAGACAGGCGTCTTCAGGGCCATGGTTTGAGCCAAGCAGGCCTTCTGGGGAATTCCTGCACTCAAAGCCAGTTCTCCCTGTCCTCCATGCCACTTCTAGGGGAGCGGGTCCCTCAGGGGCTGTACTGTGCAACATGCAGGAGGAGGAAATGAATGACTGCTGGAAAGCTACTAACTGACCAAAGATTTCTTTGTGGGAGTGTAGTGATTACAATGTATTTTCTGCTGTTATATTACTAACCTCCCTCCTTCTGGATGTCAGGGACCCAAGAGAGAAAACAGGAGGTGCTTCTCTGGAGGCTGCCTGAGTAAGCTCACAGCAAAGTAGAGATACATTTTACACTTGCAGAACCCCTTAAAAGCAGATCTTTTAGCACCATCCCAATCACTACCTTTGCCTTTAAAAAAACAAAGGAACAAAACCCCACAGAGTTGGGGAACAAAGCAAAGAAAAATATCTGTATTCTAAAAGTTTACTTTTGACAAATATTTTTTAAAAATGTAATGTTAAAAATATTCCAATTGAAAATATTGCAAAGCCTCTACAAAAAAAAGGAACAAACATTTAAAAACTTGTTAAATAATGTTTAATAATAATAATGGAGTGTTTTAAACAAAATTTTTAACAGTTTAAAAATAAAAGTTTTATTGCTATTTAGATGAGCACTGAACTGTTAATAAATACAGGGGCAGGTGGCTGCTCTCAGGCCTACATGCAGCCAGCACAGAAAAGGTGGAAACAGCCTGACAGGATAAAGGCAATGCAGTCTGAGCTGTCAGAACTGTCTCTGAATGGTAGACAGAAGCACTGGACAGATTACCGTACGAGTGCTAATTTTACCCTTGAACTGCAGTGCTCTCACCTGCTGTCCACACTGGTTGTGACTTGTTGCAGGAAGCAATGATGACAAGACTTTTTCAAAGCGAGTGTAACTGCAATAGTGGTATGAATACCTGTGCACGGTTGCAAGAAGTTGTGTTTAGGGCAAGGTGTTTTACAGGCATGCTAGAGCAGAGGTGGGCAAACTATGGCCCGCGGGACCATCCTGCCAGGGGCTTGAGCTCCCGGCCAGGGAAACTAGTCCCCAGCCCCTCCCCTGCTGTCCCCCCTCCCCCGCAGCCACACCGCCGCGCAGGCAGCGCTCTGGGTGGCAGAGTTGCGAGCTCCTGCAGGGCAGCGCGGCAGCATGTCTGGCTCCGGCTGTTTGGCACGGCTGCCAGACATATTGCTCTGAGCGGGATGGTAAGGGGGCCGGGGCGTTGGATAAGGGGCAGTCAGGGGACAGGGAAGGGGCGGGGGTTGGATGGCGGTGGAGTCCCGGGGAAGCAGTCAGGGGACAAGGGGGGTGGGGAGGGGGTTGGATGGGGCGGGAGTTCTGAGGGGGGCAGTCAGGGGACGGGAAGTGGGAGGGGGCAGGGGCCAGGCTGTTTGGGGAGGCACAGCCTTCCCTACCCGGCCCTCCGTAGGACCAATTTTTGTTTAACGGAGAAAAGCTTTTTTTATTTCAAGGAAATGCTTGAAATTTGTGAATTTTTATGCAGACACAGCAATAAACAATTAAATCTACAGGCACATTTTTCTCGAAATACTGCTAATACTAAGATTTCATTTTATAAAATAGCCTAAATTTCTCTTTTTTTCCCCCATTGGAAAAACATGACTTTCCCTCACAATATATAATAATGTACTATTGCCCTATTAATCCAGAATAGCAGTATGAATGAATTAACATTATATGGAAATGAGAAATTATTTCTCCATTTATGTTCATTTAAATTTGTAAGCTTTAATATATTGTATTAAAATATATTTTTGCATTTAATAAATAAACACGTTATTTAGCCAGCCAACACAGCATACCTTAGTGTAAATTTCCCACCAGTCATGAAACAAAACTGTTTTCTCTGTTTCACACCACTCAAACTATAGTTTAGTTTCTGTAGATCCTAAGCTCAAAATTTCATCTTGTGCAAATCCATTGATCCCAGCATGGTGAAGTTGTTAGGATTCTTTTCCAAATACATATTTGGATACCTTGCAATTATATATTTTTATTATTCATATGCTTGCTTAAAACAGCACTGGAACAAAGAAAAGGTTCCAACTATCCACTTTCAGATTTTATTTATACTTTGATGAATGACTAGAACATGTCAACTTCATTAAAAAAAACCATTAAAAATTCATCCATTTCATCCTCACCCATAACAAGTTTACATTGAACAACAAACATTTTGTCCAAACCATGGAAACAGCCACGGGCACTAGCATGGCTCCCCAGTATGCCAAACTCTTCATGGGCTACCTTGAGGAAGAATTTCTGGAAAATGCACCACAAAGTTAATGACATATCTGAGATACATCAATGATATTTTCATCCTCTAAACAGACAACAAACTCCCTCACAGATTTCCACCACAACTTCAACAACCACCACAAATCCATTAAATTCTCCGTAGAACACTCCCACACTAGCATCAACTTCCTGGATACCACGATCAGCTTCAACAATGGAACCCTAGGACTACTATATAGAAGAAACTTACAGATCATCACACCTATCTTCACAGATCCAGTAATCACCCCAAACACACCAACAAATGTGTTATCTAAGGCCAGGCACTCAGATACCACAGAATATGCTCTGAAGAGAAAGTCCGGGATATACAATTAACATACTTAAAATTGCCTTCACCAAACAAGGACACTTCACCAGAAAAGTAAATTGCATCATGGAATAAGCCACCCAAATACCCCTAGGGAACCTGCTTCAATATGGAAATAAATCCCCCTCCAACTGCACACCCCTAGCTGTCACTTTCCACCTCACACTGGAACCCATATGGGGCAACAAACAATTACAACCCATATTCAACGGGGACCACATCCTGAATGAAATCTTTCCTGAACCCTCTCTTCTGACCTTCAAACAACCCCACAGCCCCTCTAACCATATCAGAAGCAAGCTTCCCACAGATTAAGATACACCAACTCAAAGTGGTACCAGACCCTGCCAGAACAACAGATGCAAAACCTGTAGACATATCTCCACTGCTACGATTATCAACACTCCCCACAACTTTCAAGATCCATGGGTCCTACACATACCTATCACAACATGCGGTATACCTCATCCAGTGCAATAAATTCCCCAACAACTATGTGGGTGAAACCAGACAATCCCTACACTCTCAAATGAACTCTCAGAGGAAAATGATAAGACACAAAAACACCCTATTCACCTGTAGATGAACCTTTCACAAAATGATCACTCTATAACTGATCTCTCAGTCCTCATCCTCAAAGGAAACTTGCACAACACCTTCAAAAGACAAGCCTGAGAGTTTAAATTCATAACTTGGCTAGACACTGAAAATCATGAACTGAACAGAGGCACTGGATTTATGGCTTATTACACCAATTTATAACCCACTAACAACTCCTGGCAAGTTGTCTTTTCTCCCCCCCTTTCCCTCCTATGACTGGAGGGGTGTTAATGGGTCACTTTCCCTTGAATGGTCCCTTGAAATCTGTGTTAACTACTTATACTAACAATCAGTTCACCTTGTATTTAGCTGTGACAGTACCTTTTCCATTCCAGAAGAAAAGAGTTCTGTGGACGCTTGAAAGCTTCCCTCTCTCCCAACAAAAGCTGCTCCAATAACAGATACCACCTCACCCACCATGTCTCTTTAGAAGCACTTTAAACACACAATGGTAACATTGGGGCATTGTATACAGAGTGGCAATATATGTCACCATCAGTTTTCCCCCTTTGTTGCAGCATATTAGCTGATTAAATTCAAAGTCTCAGTCAAAATGAATTTGTAGAGACCAGCCTAAAATGTTTAGAATAAAGAAAATTTTCATTAAACCAAAATATAATAAACCATGTTGATCATAATTTTGTTAGCCACAAGTACTCCTCGTTCTTTTTAACTAAGAAGTCAATTCCCTTTGTCAGAAGAAGCCACGCACACTGCATTCTGTTGACCTTAATCCCACAGTGGGAGGAGGGGCCTTTTAGACTGGGCAGGCCAGGATTTCCAATAAGACCCCACAATGGCTAGGGACTGTGGGGAGAGAAATTTTTGACACTGGCCAAATGTGTCTAATGAAGAAACAAGTCTATGATCTGAGACAGATTATGGTAGGTGACACAAGAGACCAGACTTCATTTTTTCATATCATATTGTATGAAAATATTTGAATGCAATTATAATTCCATATTATTAAGATTATGCAGTGCTACCAGAATGCATGACTTTTACAAAAATCAAGACAGGTCTTTGGCTCAGAAAACTTATAATCTAAACAAACCATAAAACAGCAAGTAAAGACAATCAGTGGTGAGAAGAAAAGTATTAATTCACAAGGTGCAAAAATGTGGCTTGCAGTCAACCCTCTATTTCACCACATTCAAGACAAGGAGATGCATCTTACACATTCCAAAATTCAATGCACTACATACAGCTTGGCGATGTTGAAGCACACTTCCCCATGACCCATTACCGACACGATGCACAATACCCCAAAACCAGGCCTGGGTAACCTTGGTTTTGGCCAGAGAGGCAGTTTGAGTTTCTTTGCTCCTCAGAACCCATTCAAAAACCTCAAGATTTTTGGCCATACTGTGTCCAAGGGTGGTACACTTGCAGATACTACAACTGTGAACGTGATGTTCAATGGAAGGAAGGCAGAATAAATAGATGGTTCTAGTTCAGAAAGAAAAGCCGCAAAGCCAGCCCCACTACTTTCTCGATTTGCTTAGAAATATGGGATTTTACCTAATGAAAAAAATATTTTTGTTCACACAACAGAAGAACCTTGGGGAGGGGGCTAGAGCAGCCAAAAGGAAAATCTCAGGCTTTTAAATCTTCCATTTTCAGTCCCATTTTGAATGTGCCTCACATCATCATCAGCCAAAAAGGAGAAGCTGGCTGCTGAGAAGTTCTTGTGCTAATCTAAATCCTAAATCTTTTGTGGCCCTCTTTGAGTCCTTGTTTTGGTAATTTGTTTATAATAGGAGAAAAGAGAAACAGAACACTTTCCTTAATAGCTAGCTCCCTGGGCTCTGCCAGTTTTCCCACTGGCTGGAAGAAACATAAAAATAGTGGTATAAAGCACGTATTTCAACACTTTAAAAAAAAATACCAGAAAAGTCATTGGATCTCTAATTTTACTCATTATTACATAAGGATACAAATACAAGGGAATATTATGGGGCTGTGTATATAATCTTGGTGCGTTCTTTTATGCAATATATGTTTAAATCTATATTCAAATTATGCTCTGTGCTCAGTGATGAGAAAAGCTAGCTTTCATTTATTTTAGGGTTTGCTCATCACTGTAGTTTATGAACACTTCCTAGGTAAGTTATGTCTGCATGGCAAGGTCCTTAATGGTCTTCATGGATGAAATCCTGGATCCGCTGAAGTAAATGAGAGTTTCTACCATTGACTTCAAAAAACTAGCATTGCACCAATGGAATTTTCTGCTGTTTTCTCTTCCCTGATCGGAAGCTCTAGAGAGTTATTTTGACTTTTCTTCTGCCCAATGAGCTGACTATGGTGGGACATCTTTTCTTACGTCATGTCTTCACTAGCAACATTAAAGCGCTGGCTGCGGCAGCACTTTAAGGTGGCTGTGAAGATGCAGCATAGCGCTGGGGAGAGAGCTCTCCACCTCCACGAGGGGCTCCCAGCGCTGGTGTACTGTCTACACTGGCACTTTACAGTGCTCGGAGGGGTGTTTTTTCACACCCCTGAGCGAGAAAGTTGCAGCGCTGTAAAGTGCCAGTGTAGACAAGCCCTTAGAGAGGAGGGGTTTTGCAGCGAACTTTGATGCTGATCAAATTCTAAATTGGTCTGATCTTCTCTGTAAGTTTGTTCCACAGGTGACTCTCTTGATTTTTGATTGAGAACTATTTATGTCTGATGCTCATTGGCTTTGTCCAAGGATGAAAGTGTAATTAGAGGAGCACATCATGTCATCAAGAAGTCATCAACATGAGTCTAGCAAAAAAGCAACAGGCCAGACAAATGTCATTGGGCACTGTATCAGGGTTACCAAAGATATAAAATAAAGAGGGGTAAATGATACCAACTGACATAATTTTCTAGGTTTCAGTAAAGCATTTTCCCAAGTATCAAACCAGAAGCTTCCATACAACATATAGGAATAGGGACTTAGATAGATTAAGAATTGGTAGGTACAGTGCAGAATGCTTTAGTGTAAATAGAATAAAATCCTCCTTGTTGGATTTATCAGGAGGGGTTTCCCACAAGAATCACTGGTAGCACTAACTTTATTTCACTTATACAAAAGTGATGTGGAAGAAAGGACAATCTGCACGGTCTCAACATTTACAAGTGACACAAGGACAGGAACGATTGTGGATTCTAAAGCAGAGGTAGGGTCACCAGACAGCAAGCGTGAAAAATCAAGACAGGGGTGAGGGGTAATAGGCACCTATATAAGAAAAAGCCCCAAATATCAGGACTGTTCCTATAAAATCAGGACATCTGGTCACCCTAAGAAGAGGTGAGTAATTTATGAAAGTTTTGATAAGGAAAGACAATGATCAAAGGATCAGCATGTAGAATTCAATTTCAGGAAACCTAAAGGGAGAACCAAGGCTAAGGCAAAATATACTTTGGATGGAAATTTGCTTAAACTAACACAGGAAGAAAATGATCTACCAACAGGAAAATAGAAGCATGAGCTCAGTATTAGATAGAAGCAAACAAACAAAAATACCCTCAAAGAAACACAAACCAACAGAGGCTACTAGGATGTATTTGTTTTGTTATTTCTTTCTTTAGATTTATACTGCTACCCAAAAAGAGCGCACATTCCAGGCTCTAAGTACCCTTAACAATCTTTTAAAACATACTGTTGAATAGAATCCCCAAATTACTCCAAAAATGCAATACTCTGACAAACAACAGCAAAAGGTAGGAGCATTATAACCCATCATTGCTTAATTCATCAGGAGAAGGTGGAATTTCACAAGTGATTGCCCACGTTATCGCTAGCTGGAAAAAGGAAAGGTTTGACGGATGCTAGCGTCAAGACCAGGAATGGGCAATAGTTTTCACAGGGAGGCCACTACATGTATTTTGGTAAATCGTCATGGGCCACACGTTTTTACTATATTACTGGAGGGAGTTTGGGTGCTGGAGGGAGCTCGGGTGCCGGAGGGAGCTCTGGGCTGGGGCAGCGGATTGGGGTGCAGGAGCGGGTGTGGGGTCTGGGAGGGAGTTTGGGTGCAGGAGGGAGTTCCAGGCTGGTGAAGAGTGTTGGGGATGTGGGAGGGGGTGCGAGGTGCAGGCTCTGGCCGGGAGGCGCTTACCACAGGCAGCTCCCGGCCGGTGGCGCAGCAGGGCTCAGGCAGGCTGCCTGCATGCCGTGGCCCCACGCCGCTCCTATAAGCAGCTGCGGCCGGCTGCTGCTGGCATGTCTCTGTGTGCCCCTTGGGGGGAGGAGGGCAGCGGGTCTCCGTGCACTGCCTGGGTCCACAAGCACCGCCCCCGCAGCTCCCATTGGCCGGCTGGAGCACCCAGGGGGAAAAATTAGTGGGTGTGGAGCATCCACCGGCACCAACCTCCCCCCCCCGCCCCACCTCTCACGCGCCAGCGGCTCCCCGCTTACCAACTTCTTCTCCTCTGTCCCAGCACTTCCAGAGCACCGCAAACAGCTGATTCGCGGCATTCAAGCTCCGGGGGTGGGGTGGGGGGACACCTGGGGCTGGCATCAAAGCCCCCAGGTGGGGGGCTGGAGGCCAGAAACCTGGGTGCCCCCCCCCGGGGGCCACACTGGGCATAAAGCCTGGGGGTGCTGTAGCACCCCCTGCTCCCCTACTTCCCGCACCTATGAAGACCAGCTGGCACTCTGCATTGACCTTCCATGGTTCAGCACCAGTCAGGTCCCGAGGGTGCCGGACTAGAGAGGTTCAACCTGTATTAATCTCAGCCGTAAAGTATCACTAGCATAGTTTTCTGCATTAAAAAATGCAAAATGTTTGCATACCAAAGAAATACCAGTGGGAGTTCAGAATTAAAGCTATCCGAACAGGTAATAGAGGACCCTGGTATATGAGGAAAGGGGAAAATAGGAGAGCACACCAAGCCTCTGGCATGTGAGAAGGGGTAAAAGTGGGTGCACAGAACCCCTGGAATGGGGGGGAAGGGGAAGAATGAGGGACACACAGAGCCCCTAGCCTAAAGGAGAGAGTTTTAGGGAGGCCCTGAAACAGAGGGGGATGGGAGGGTGGAAAGTCATGGGGTGCATGCAGTAAGCTTGAACTACAGAAGCTGAAAACCGTGGACCTCCTAGTTTAAATATAAATAAGAAAAAGTTCTGGATGCATCATTCCTTCTTGCAACACCTATATTTAAAATTCAGTGTTTCCAGCAACTTGGCTACTATCACGAGTTCAACTCCTAATGTACCTTTCTTGGCCTCTAAGTGAGTACACATATATTCACATTTCTATTCAGATATTTTGATTGTAAGATGCTCATAATAAATGCTATTGGTAAACTGATTCAGTAGTATTCACTTACTGGAATTCTGAACTGATGGATTTAGTACCTGTTTTTTCTTTATGACATGTTTACTTGCTTACTAAATATCAATGCAATGGTTTTGCTATATATAAACACTGGCACAGGCACGTTATTGTAGTAAACACACGCACACACAGGTTCCAACATTTAAACAATGTTCTCATAGATTTGTTACATGTCTGCTGGTGAACATTGCGTTAAATTTAATACATGCAGTGGTAAGGTAAGTGGGTTGGTTAGCATGTCACCAGCATCGAGGCAACACTCTTCAGGGGGTAACTCTCACCAGGAGATGGGAGTATGTGGAGAATCTCTCTCTCTCTCTGGGAGGTAAGGGAAAGTGGGGAATCTTCCCCCTCTGCTCCATTCAGGAGATGGGAGACATGTTTCCTCTGCTTTCTCCACTGTGGGAATCTCCCTTCCTGTGGGTCTAAAGCAGGGGACGGCAACCTTTCAGAAGTGGTGTGCCGAATCTTCATTTATTCACTCTAATTTAAGGTTTCGCGTGCCAGTAATACATTTTAATGTTTTTAGAAGGTCTCTTTCTATAAGTCTATAATATAGAACTAAACTATTGTTGTATGTAAAGTAAATAAGGTTTAAGAAGCTTCATTTAAAATTAAATTAAAATGCAGAGCCCCCCGGACCGGTGGCCAGGACCTGGACAGTGTGAGTGCCACTGAAAATCAGCTCAAGTGCCGCCTTTGGCACGCGTGCCATAGGTTGCCTACCGCTGGTCTAAAGAATGGGCAGTGGTTTTCAACCTCAACCATGTTTGCAGACCCCTAATAAATTTCAAATGGAGTTGTGGACCCCTTTGAAAATCTTCGTTTGCAGACCACAGGTTGAAAATCACTGGAATAGGGGTTTGTGGGGTAACCTGCCACCTTCAGGGGGAATACTCCTTCCTCCTGTCTTGGGCCTTACCAAATTCACAGCTGCGAAAAACGTGTCATGGACCATGAAATAAGCCCTACCACCTGAAATCTAGCTATTGGAGGGGAAAGGGAGGGTCAGGGCTGGAGGCACTTCAGCCAGGGGCTCCTACCATTCCCCAGGCTCCAGCTGCTAGTCCCCACATTGGGACAGGACTTGCTCTTCCCCTGCACAGCTGCTCTCGCGGGGAGATCAGGCCCACCTCCACCTCCAGGAACCTCCTGCAGCTGCAGAAGTGAGGGTGGCAATCATGCAACCCCCCTACAACAGCTTTGCAACACCCGCACCCCACAACTCCATTTTGGATTGGGACCTCCATGGTTACAACACTGTGAAATTTCAGATGTAAACATCTGAAAACTTGAAATTGACTAATTTTCAAATCTTATGACCATGAAATTGACCAGAATGGACCCTGAATTTGGTAGGGCCCTACTCATGACCCTGTCTGACAGCAATGTGGATTACCCTGCATTCAATTTACACTAACAACATATGACTATTATTATTTGTATTACAGTAGTGTCTAGAGATCAGGGCCCCATTGTGCTATACTCTGTATGAACATATAGCAAGAGAAAGTCCCTGCCTCAAAGCGATTACATTCTAAATAAACGAGAGAGAGAAGAAAGCAGACTAGAGGTACAGAGAGGTGAAGTGACTTGCCCAAGGTCACATTACATGTTTATATTTATATGAACTCATTCTGAACTCTCAAATTCAAGGGCCCATTTAAAAACCCTACTACAATACTATTACCTTTTTAAAATAGTTTGTTAGGAAATACTGGTGAGGTTTTTGCAAAAGTCCATTTCTTTTCTTTTTTAAACTAAACAACCACATAAAAAACGATACCCGTCTCAGTACAGAGCCTTTAAAAAATAAAATGACACAGACACACACAGACAACTAAAATCTCCTTCCGTTTAATGAATAGAATATAGTTTTATATCTCACTATTAACAGTTAACTGGTATCACTCCCCCCCCCCCCATGCTTATTAGCCCTAGACCAGTACTTTAAAAAGTTCATTGGTCCTGAAAACATTTCTGCCAAAATTATTCAAATCCTAGCAAGTCACAAGATAGCAAATCTTAAAAACCAGTTAATTATGATTTCCTGCTTGCTCTCTCCCTCCCCAACCAAGCCTAACATTCGTTTAGCAGGCAATGTTCCCCAAACTGCTTAATCTGACAATGTTCCTTTAAGTCCAGTTTGGTCCCCCATGTCCAGAGATATTGGACGTGCGCATTTACAATAAGGCCTTTTCTTTTCCTTATTTTTTTTTAAATACACTGCCAGAATGGTGTAAAGGGGCTTTAGCATAAAGAAGAGTCATGGCCATAGTGACCAAGAAGTCTCTTTGAGACTCCAAAAGGGATGCAAGTGAAGTATTCCTTCTTGTTGGCCTCTCCTCCAAACAAACTTATTATCCACAGATCTATGCTGATGACACAGGGAGTGTCGATAAACTAGTTAACATGACTGTGTACAGACAGAACAACGTAGTAATTAAAGCACCTTTTAAATAGTAATGTATCATTACAGATTTTTTTTACCTCCTTTAAAAAGATAAAAAAAATAAAAGAAATTCTATTCCCCTGATAAAGTTTATAAGGGTATTTCCAGTGGAGAGGCAGGGCTGTGTGTAATGGGCAAGTCTGAGAACAAAGCACCAAAGAGGCTTAGGCTTTTGGCAAGTCTACACTACAAAATTAAATCAACCTAAACTACGTCGACATACAGTCACCACAGTAATTAAATCACTTTTGCACGTCCACGCTACGCTTCTTGTGTCAGCGGTGCGCATCTTCACCAGGAGCGTCAGGGTGGGGATTGTGGGACTGCTTCTGAAAGTCAGCAACAGTCGATGTAAGTAATACAGTGTCTACACTGACACCATGTCGACCTAATTACATCAACCTAAACACTACGCTTCTCGTGGCGGTGAAGTGGGCGAGTTACATTGGTGGGAGCTACATTTTAGTGTAGATGCTTACAGAGTTAGGTCGATGTAAGCTAGCTTACATCGACCAACTCTATAGTATAGACCTGGCCTTAGCCTTCCTCTACCCTCCCATTCTTTCCTAAGGATACTGGTGCCTGCTGTTTCTTCAGTTTCTGCTTTGTCACCGCTGTTACTGATAAACATCCTTATGTAGGGCCTGGGGAAGAGCATACATGCCAGCTCCCATCAAAGCAGTGCATGAGAATATTTCATCACACCAGTGCATGAGACAGGTAATGCAACAGGCTAAACAAAGTGTTGGCAGACTAACAAAATCAATTGTTGACAGTGTCCCTTTGAACTGGACACCTTTCAGAACCTATTAATACCACCCATTTATCAATAAGAATTGCTGCTGAACACCTCAAAGCACTCCCTGAAACCTGAGCACGAAATCTCCTCAATACTTTGTAACTCTTACCAAATGGGGAGCAAGAGACCAGATGACACAGCTAAATCTCTCATCCATTTCCTCAATTTCATGCCCTGACTATCACAACCTCCTGTTTTATGGACTCAACTACTGTAACTTTGCTCCCCCAAAGTCTATTTAAAATAATGATGCTAAGACTGCTCCTTTTTCTGACCACATCACCTCCTTACTCTGGCCACCCAAGTCCCTCCACTGGCTCCCCCTTAACCTCTACATCAAACATACGTTTCTTGTCTTTACCTTTAAGGCCCTTCACAACTTAACCCCACCCTTCCTAGCTGATCTAGTAACTCATTGTGATGTGGACACCTGCCTTCACGCTGCCAGCATTCCCAGCCTTTACTGCCAACCAGCCAGCTTCTCCCTTAAACACCTCTCTGCTTTCTTTCACTCTGTCCAACATGCATGGAAAGAGCTCCTCAATAAAATCCATACAGTCTCTTCCTTATTCTGCTTCAGATCCCTTATTAAGGCTCACTCTGCCATGACTGCTAGAAAACCCTGCCTGATAGTTACAACCTAGGCAGATTTCCAAGAGCTACATACATGTAGCTAACAAAGCTATGGAAATTCTTCATCATACTCATTCATTTGTATGTTTTAACCCATCTGTTTTGGTCTTCAGACTGTAAACCCTCCAGGGTAGGGATTATATCTTTTTTATATTTGTACTGCACCCAACACAATGGGGTCTAAATCCTGATTAAGGCCTTTGGGTGCTACCTGAATATAAATATTTACAAGACTAGCAAATTAACATGTGTTTCTCAAACAGCAGCAGAGAGCACTAACATTATGCCATCCCTGTGGTATAATTTCCTTAGTTAACCGCTACTACAGGGCAAAAAGCAACATTGTATTTTGGCAGATAATATACAAATGGCTGCTACTGTATTTTATTTCTGTTAGAGAGTGGTAAAGTTATCAAAACAAAAGAGCCACTAGACATTTGAAATACAGAGGAATTTCCCTTCGGACTATTTTTAAAAGGTAAAGAATGCAGTCTTATTTTTATAAATGTGTAAATGTCTGTTTCATGGTGTCATATTAAAGCAAGAGATTATTTTCCTGCTTATAAACAGACAAATTTCCTGCATAACTACATGCACTCACTTCTAAAAGAGAAATGACAAGATGACACTACTGATACTGTATGTCTCTTTACCTGTTTCCACAGTGTTTTCTGTTTCTGCTGCCTCCAACCCATCCATGCTGTCTTCATCCTCCACTGCAGTTTTTCCTCTACTCCGAGGCCTACAAATATAAGAAGGGCACATTGTTCACAAACAAATCTTTTCAGTTTAAATGTAGCTAGGATCAAAATCATTTTATGCTGACTGAGTCATTATCATCACTAACTTATCTGGAATTTAAGTTCAGCAATTATTTATGAAATTAGATGACAGTCCTACCTACACTTTTTTGTGCTGTTGAACAAGAGTATTATACCACTAAAGGTTAACTTGGTACCCCTTTAATCAGCTGCCAGACCATAAGATTTTGCAATTACTATTAACAGAATCATTCATTAATTCACTTCTTTTGAACAGACAGTAGGCCACTGGCATGACAACAAGAGAAAAGTGTTTTGTTAGAGCTTCACATTTTTCATTATGCAGAAGGCAATTACAAGGAGCTTACTTTAGAATGTGGTCCGAAACTTGTGCATTAACAAATCTTACACACTATACACAGATATATAGCCATATAAATCAGTCCAGAAAATAAATTCCAGAGAATATGACCATATCATGGGGAGGGGAGAGGGGAGAGGAATTTTGCTGGCGGAACAACAGTGCTAAAAATGATGTTAGTTGACAAGTTAATTTTAAAATTAAATACTGGAGCGGGTCAGAAATTCTCAGACGCAACAATATTTTACTGACAGAAAATGCCAATTTGAAATTGAAATGTTCCATGGAGACTGTCTGATTTTGAAAAAAGGGTTGACAGAAAGCAGAAAGTTTTTCACTGGGAACCCATCTGGTTTCCTTCCAGTTTACCTGCCCGGCTCCTCAGGAGCCAGCTTAGTGGGCTGATGGGCAGCCATGAGCCTGTAAGCCCGGGGAGCCCCAGATTCCAGGCTCTTCAGCAGCTCACCTGCTGGGCTCCTGCATTGTGAGGCTGCCAGGACTTCCCAGCAGGCAGACTACCCCCAAGTCAGGGACCCCACAGCTTCCAGGGCTCGCAGCTCTAGGGCATCCCATTAGGCAGACTTTCCCTATGCCGGGGGACCCAGGGCTTTCCATTTCACAGAGAATTTTGAGATGTTTAGTTTTTATTCCAAATTGGAATGAAACCAAATTTCTCAGTATCGAAATCCTCCCTGAAAAGGACTTACCCTTCTCCACACAGCTCTATTAACTACAAAAGAATCGCATTAAAATAATTTCTCTGTGCTAGACCAACTGAGCAGTCCAAAGGAAACGTTCCATCCTGCACCACCTCAGATGCTCAGGAACTAAGACAATAGGTGCAGAATTTGAACAGAATTGTTTTGGTCCATGCTCTGTTGAGTGTACTGCTGAAGCAGAGCATTCCATACCAGAGCAGTAAATGTCTCATAGTAAGGAGATCTCTCTGGTCACATTAGAACAGTGTTGGCCATGTGGAGGAGTAGAGGAATTAAAATGGAAACCAAAACAGTCTGAAATCCACAGCACCTTTCATTCCCATGCAGGGGACGCAATATTGCTGTGCCAGACACAATGAAAAGCAAATGAGTTTAAAAAAGCAGTCTTTACTTTTGAGTTTCTTGGCTTTTGTTTGGGTCACAATAGGAAGGAGGAAGTCCAAAATGCACACATGGCAGAACCACTACTTTAATAAAAAATAAAAAATAAACAAGTCACCCCTATTACCCAAAATGTTAGCTATTACGATAATAGCGCCCAAAGGACTGTACAAATTAACCTCCCAGGAAGCAGCAGGTCTATGAAACTGGATTGGGTCAGTAATTGCATTCCCTGAGAAGCTATTGACATAAATGTAGATATTTGATAAAGGCATAGGGAAAAAGAAGGTTGTTTTTATGGACTCTCCATCTGTATAGTGCATATTTGGATTTTTTCTCCTCCTCAAATTATTAGTCCCAAATTTAGATTATCTTTGGACAGCTGTCTTTAGAATGGAGGTTTTGTTCACCACTTTCATGTTATTTAAATGATTTTCCAGATTTTTTTAAAAAAAGAAAAATAAACAAGATGTATTCCTCTCCCAATAATGTATTAAGGCTACAACTGTTGACACATTTCTCATCTACACACCTGCTGCATAACATACTTAAACTCTAAATCTGACAAAAACTACCAACTCCATCAATAACATTAACCCGAATTAATTATGTTACTTTAAAGAGGGAAGAGGGGGAGTAACTTTTCCGAATTAGGGTCCTTTTGATATCTTTAAAGGATCACAATTTTTCAGCCCTGCCCTGAACAGATGGCGACCCTGGAATACAGCTGAATGCAGCTTCTCCTCCTGCCCCCAGCCAGTTTTTCTACGTGGCCCAAAGATGACATGAATATGTAGTGGAGGAAGAAAGATGGCCTTGTGGGAGTAGAGAGAAAACTGCATCTTCTTTAGCCATTTGCCCCTCAGCCTTCTGCAGGTCCCCATTACAGTTTTCTAAAGGTATGTCTACAATTAAAACCCCATGGCTGACCCAGGCCAGCTGACTCAGGCTCTTAGGACTCAGGCTGCAGGTCTGTTTAACTGCAGTGTAGACATTCCAGCTCTGGCTGGAGCCTAGGCTCTAGGATCCTGCAAGGTGGGAGGGTCCCAGAAGTCAGCCTGAGCCCGAATGTCTATACTGCAATTAAACAGCCCCACAGCCTGAGCCCAAGTCAGCTGGTCTGGGCCAGCTGAGGGTTTTTAATTGCAGTGTAGACATACCAACTGTCGAGGAGCTTCGCCTCGCCATAGATGGCCTCCCCAATGGAAAGGCCCCCAGAAAAGACTGCATACCATCCGAGGTCATAAAACGCAGAAAACCTATTCTACTGCAATATCTTCATGAGTTGCTCTGCCTGGGCTGGAAAGAAGGCAAAAAGTACCACAAGAAATGAGAGATGCCGACATTATCACTCTATAAAAACAAGGGTGACAGAAGCAACTGTAACAACTATAGTTATATTTCCCTTCTTAGCCTTTGCCCAAGTTGTCCTGAATAGACTTCAAACCCTTGCGGACAGAATCTATCCTGAATCACAGCACGGCTTTAGAGCTGAAAGGTCTACTATCAACATGATCTTCTCGCTGAGACAACTACAAAAGAAACGTAGAGAACAAAAAATCCCTGTACATAGCCTTCATCGATCTCACAAAGGCTTTTGACTTTGTCAGTAGAAGTGGACTATTCATGCTTCTAGAAAAGATTAGCTGCCCCTCCCAAGCTCTTAAGCACGATTCGATCCTTCCATGAAAACATGTTCAGCACAGTCCAATATGACAGCTAAGAGTCTGAGGCTTTCCAGATTCATAGCGGAGTTAAGCAAGAGTTGGGGCAAGTACACAACCCGTTTGAGATCTTCTTCTCCCTCCTACTGAAACAATTTGGTTCCTCAACTGAGGGGATCTACTTGCGCACAAGATCTGTTGGAAAGCTGTTCAATCTTGCAAGACTCAGACATAAAACCAAGACTCTGGAGGCCCTTATCCAACATCTCCTCTTTGCTGATGATGCAGCAGTGACAACCCACACAGAAGCTCATCTTCAAAGACTAATGGACAGTTTTCCCAAAGCCTGCCAAGACTTTGGGCTTACCATAAGCCTAAAAAAGACTAACAACGTGCCAAGGAGTTGAGGAAGCACCCTCCATCAAGATCAACAACTATGAACTTGAAGTGCTGAACGAGTTCACATACCTGGGGTCCACTAACGCAGTCAATCTTTCACTTGAAACAGAACTCAACATCTGCATTGGAAAAGCCACCACAACAATGTCTAGACTGAACAAGAGGGTATGGCAAAACAACAAACTGACAGAACACACAAAGATCTGTGTGTATCATCTTGTGTTAACACACTTTTGTATGGGAGCGAGACATGAACCTCATATTCTCATCAGGAAAGGAGGCTCGACAGCTTTCATATGCGTTGCCTTCCTCGAATCTTTGGAATCTCCTGGAGGGACAGAGTCACCAATACTGAGGTGCTCAAACAGGCCAGCTTATCAGCATGCAAACACTCCTCAAACAGAGACGCCTCCGCTGGCTTGGGCATATGTGCTTAATGAATGATGGGTGCATCCCAAAGGATATCCTCTATGGGGAATTGGCATCTGGAAAAAGACCCAAGGATGCCCAAAATTGCGTTTCAAGGATGCGTGCAAGTGAGACCTCAAAGAAATGGACATGGATGTGGACAAATGGGAAGATCACACTCAAGACCGCAGCCTTTGGAAATAAGAGCTTAAAAAAGGTCTCAGGAGTTAGGAGAGGAAGCAGTCCAGCTTAGCAGAGGAGAAAAGAGCTCGCAGAAGGCAGAGCCCAAAGGGTTGAAACATCACCTTTAAATGTGACAGATGAGGCAGAGATTGTCTCTCTCGAGTGGGTCTCTTCAGCCACATTTGCGGCTGCCATAAAACCAAACTGAGTAAATTCTTTACCTCTCAGGGGTGCATACCCATGGTTTCTTGAGACTGAAGGATGCCTTCTACTAGAAATACCCTAAGTGGATTTACTCCCCTCCATGCAGCAGAGCAGGGAGGAAGCAGTTATCTGGATAGAACACATTTGCCAGCATTGTCCCACCCTATTCCTCCCCCCTCCTCCCCACGAAAAAAAAATCTGAACAAGTGAACTGTTGATTAATGGACTCTTAATCATTAGAATATTAAAGAAGTGTGGAGAAGAACAAAAACATATGTTTTAATGTTACCATCTTTGCAGTTCTTTACCATCTACATAATTTAGACACTTTGCACTCCCCATGCTCACATTCAACAAACAAGCTAAAGGCATTTCACATATACATAACATGTGATGTGTTTCTAGCTGAAATCACTAGATGTGATGTATAAAATAGAAATGCTAAAAAGGTAGTCAAAAGCAACCACATAACAATGGTAATATCTCTAACTACTACCCTAATTACTTTTCTACCTACCTCCTAGCAATAATACAACTTAAGTCCCAGCTCCGGGCAGCAAAAGAAAACAGTTTTTTTCCAGCTTTTCAAAATAAACAATTAGTTCAAAAATTTTCTCCCCACATAACTATACTCCACAACACCACTTTGTATAGAATAGCTCACTGACTAGTTGAAAATATTCCTTGTGTTTATTTCACAAGGTATATAAAATTGTGAATTTTATGTTATAGGTATTACATGAATATACAAAACATAAAAACACATCCTATACATTTTTAAAGGCTTTATTTCCGCAGCAGTGTTCACTTTTTAAACCCTGCCACCACATCTTAGCAACTTATTAACATTAGCAAAATCACAGGTTTGGACTAATTAAACATAATTGCTTCTTTTCAGTGGAAAACGTACCCACATCTGGTGTTTTCATGCAGTTCTCCCCTCTGCACATATACTACAAAAGGCCTTCCAAACGCGGCTCAGGTTTAAAATAAATCCATTAGGGTGAAGAAAAAAAGTGAAATGAAGAGTCAGGGTATATTGTAGCTTAGTTTAGTTAGGTTTCAGCACTTAACACTATCAGAAGAGATTTTATAATCCTGTATTATAATCTAAAGAGATATAAAATGTCTATGCCAGGTTCTAAAGAAAGAACTAAAAAAACCCACACAAATAAAAACTTGCAACAATAATTTAGTGTTTCAAAGAAGATAGAAGAGAAAATCCCAATAGTAACATCTACACAGACAACTCAATGGTTAAAAGTCTATATAAATATAAAGTCTAAAATTGATGTTTACTTTTCATTAAGTAATTTTCATACAAGGTTTATTATCTTGTTACACAAGTGTTTGATTGGTTTGCAGAACATCCACTCAAGTACTGAACCTATTACTGTAAGGTTTTCCTTTTCATTATTCAGTTATACTTTTAATAAAGTTAATATTTCAGGACTTCATGCACCACTCCAGAACATTAAGAAATGCATAATAGATAATAAGCGCTTTGAAGGTACATGGTATTTTACACTGCTCAGTGAATTTCTTTCTATTTCCTTAAATTACTGACATAACCAGAACTAAAACGGGTTTTGTAGAGTGTCTTTCATTCTGAATTCAGCAATAGCTCATGCAAAGCTCTGCAGATAATTAAAAAAAAAGAAAACTGAATCCAAATATTGGGGTTATCAGCTACTCTTTCTGAAAATTAGCCATGTGATTTTTAATTATGAGGATAACCATCAGAGTCCGAAAGAAAGAAAAAAAACTTGGTTTACATTGTCTGAGTAACTGCATTTCTAATAATTCAGTGTCTTCAAATAAATCACTGCATTATCAGCACCGGGCCTGGGGCCTGAGACCTTCATGCTGATGTGGAACTTTAACACTCAACCCTCTAGCCCAAAAATGAATAAAAGTGTTGCTAACTGAATTCCCAGCATACATATTCTCCTAAACAGGTGCCTGTACCTAGCTTTTCTTTTATAGAGAGTGTACATAAATATTTTAATATACTTTAATCCATTATCAACAATAGGGCCTATCCGCAAAACGCTGTCACACAGGAACTAGAGATGGAACAAAGCTGCATCTCAACTTCCCCCTAATTTAGGGGTTTTAAAACAAGGTTCTAGTTCAGGCCTATCTGAACTGGAAACAATACCAGTTCAGGGGGAATTAAATAGAACCAAAACCATGAAAACATGACTAATTATACACAAAAACACTATGCTGCATATGAGCTACGATTGGTCATACATAATAAATAAGGCTAAGATTTTGTCATGGGTATTTTTAGTAAGTCACTGACAGGTCGCAGGCAATAACCAAAAACTCACAGACCCCCACAAGTAAAAGTCAAGGACAGGTCACGGGAAGGACGGGGGGAGGGAGGAGGGGAAGAGAGAGACTAACAGAGCCCCGCTGATGACTGCTCCAGCCCCACTGCTCCTCCTGCAGCACTGACCCAGCCCTGGGCCACTGCTCCAGCATCCCTGGGCACTGACCCAGCATCCCCAGGTGCTGACCCAGCCCTGGGCCACTGCTCCAACATCCCTGGGCGCTGACCCAGCATCCCTAGGTGCTGACCCAGCCCTGGGCCACTGCTTCTGAGGCAGGGGCTGACAGCTGTTCCACTCCCTCCGCTGCGGAGGGCTGAAGCCGAAAATGTCACAGAGGTCTGTTGAAATCACGGAATCCATGACAGAATTGGATCCTTAAGAAAAAAAACTCAAAAAAGCAAGGAAATTAAAAGTTACCACACCTACAACTATAATTACTCTACTCATGCAGCTACAAGGACACACACACCATGAGAGCAATTCAGACCATGTCTACACTACAATCTTTGATCAAAGCACATTATGTCAGCATAAAGCTGCCAGTTAGTATATCGCTTGTGTGTGCTCACACTTGGCTCCTTGCACCAGCACTGCGGGTACTCACCAGGAGTTCTTGTGTCAGTGCACACTGCGGTGTACCATGGGTAGGTATCCCAGCATGCAACCCACCAACGTCCAGCGCAGTCTCTTTTGGGAAGTTTTGACAACGCATAGTGGGGCAGAAATGAGTCATGCAGGGGTGATTGGGAGCAAGGGGTCAACTTCCCAGCGTGCAACTGTCTCCATCCCACGTCATCTCCATCCCATAATTTTCATGTATTTTTAGAAAATCCCACAAACCACCATGGCCATCCTCACTGTCCAGCATCTCTGACAGAAGCGTGGAGCCTGCACAGCTCTGCACTAGTGTCATAAGTTTTGCAAGCACAGGATGCACAATCCTCCAGTATTTGCAGAGCTGTAAGAAGAACCGAATCGCAAAGAAAATGATTATTTCATGGAGCACAGATTGCTGTGGCACATAGGTTGTTGTTGGTGTTCACAAAGCAGCTGCAGATGGCAGAGCACTGCTTCTGGAGAAACAAGCACTGACTGGTGGGATTGCATTATAATAAAGGCTTGGGATGATGAGGGGTGACTGAAAAACCTTTGGATGCACAAGGCCACATTCCTGGATCCATGTGTTGAGCTCGCCTCAGCCCTTCAGTACAGGCACACCAAACTGAGAGCTGCACTGACAGTGGAGTAGCAAGTGGCAATTGCACGGTGGAAGCTTGCAACACCAGATTGCTACCAATCAGTGGAAGTCGGTTCGGAGTTGGAAAATACACTGCGGAGGCTGTTGTCACCCAAGTGTGTAGGCCCATTAATCGTCTGCTGTTACACAGGACTGTGACTCTTAGCAGAGTACAGGACATAGTGGATGTAAATGCAGCAAAGGGATTCCCAAATGCATACCCATATTCAGACACCAGACCACTTTGCCTCAGAGCAAATCAACAGGAAGGGCAGCTTTTCTATGGTTACGCAAGCATTGGTGGATCATTGGGAACGCTTCACTGACATCAATGCTGGCTGATCAGGAAAGGTGCATGATGCTCGCATCTTTAAGAACACAGGCCTGTTCAGAAAACTACAAGCAGTGACTTCCTTTCCCAACTAGCGGATTATCATTGGTGACGTTGAAATGCCAGTAGTGATCCTGGGGGACCCAGCCTACCCCTTGCTCCCCTGGCTTGTAAAGCTGTACACCAGTTACCTTGACAGCACCAAGGAAAGATTCAACTACCAATTCAGCAGGTACAGAATGACTGTTGAATGCATTTTTGGTAGACTTAAGGGATGCTGGCATTGTTTACTCACAAGATTGGATCTCAGTGAAAAACATATCCCAATGGTTATAGCTGCCTCCTGTGTCCTGCATAATATTTGCGAAGCAAAGAGGAAAGAGTTGCTGACAGGGTGGAGGGAAGAGGTGGAGCAGCTGTCTGATGAGTTTGAACAGCCAGACATAAGGGCTATTAGAAGAGCTCAGTGCAGAGTTATAGGGCTCAGGAAGGTTTTGAAAGAGCACTTTAACAGTGAGCCACAGTAAGTGTTGTAGTGTATTATGCTCTACCTGCTGTTTTGTGGCCTGTTAAGAATTGTGTGGTGCTTAAAGTGTTATATTCATAGATGTGCACCATCAATGCACCTATTAATTTTGCGGTGCTTGCTGTACATTTATGATTATTACACTGTGTTTGTCACACTGTACAGTAACAAGTAAGTGGGTCCTTTCAGAAGTACTAGGCACTCTGCAGCATTTTTTGTGAGCGAATAAAGAAATTATTTTCCAAATAATATTATTTTATTCAGTAACAAAACCAGTTCAAAGAGAAATCCGTGCAATTAAAAATCAAATACATTAAAAAACTTAATAAATTAATAGAACTGATCTTAACAAGGGGAAAAAACATTCATGTTCATTTTACCTCCACATACAGCCACCATGCCCCCCACAGGTCAATGTATGTGAAGCTGTGGTTGTCCATAATGTCCCCCTTGGGCAGAGTGGTAGGGGTAGGGATGTAGCTCCTGATGCCACATGGCATGTTGAGGGGGGATGCAGGGAGGTGCTGTAATAGAGTTCTCCGTGGACTGCAAAGGGAGGCAAGCCCGGGACTGTTGAACCTGTAGGTCCACAAGAGCCTGCAGGATCTGTGTCTGCTTCCAGAGAAGCCCCATTATGTCCTGATGCATCTCCCTCTTCTCTCTCCTGCTGGGACTCCTGGGCCTTTCTCCTGTCCCTCTTTTCTTCTCCAAGCGGCCTGCAATGTTCATCCTCCAACCCCTCTGCTCACTGTCTGATGCAGCATTGGCTTGCAGTATTCCATAGAGCATGTCATCCCAAGTCCTCTTCTTTCTCCTCCTCATCTGGCTCAGGTGTTCCACAGGTGTCGAGGGGGAGTCCACAACAGCAGCAGCTGCAGATAAAACACAGAGGTACCACTGTCAATATAGTCACAACCAAAAGTGAAAGTTAAGATTCAAAACTCCCTTCCCTTGCTCCGCTGAAGTTTTAAACAAGACATGTTTATTGACATGTCTGCTTCAGAGTGCTTGTGCACGGCACCACTCAGAGCTCCAGCCACAGTGAGTATGGCCTGCAGAGATGAGGGAAATGAGTAGGGAATTTCTCGGTTGCATGAAACTATGAGCATAGGGCAATGGCACTGAATTCTGGCACCATTTTCCACAAACGGTGGAAATTTTAGCTGATATCTCACTCCTGGAGGGTAACAAAGGCACAGAGAGCACAGCTGCTGCTGGCGTCCTGATGCCGCCCAACCCCGTATGCTGATAGCCTGTTTACTGCAATGGTGCCTGCCAAAGTTATCGCTGACTGGCATGGGAAAATGTCCTACCACAGAGGAAGAAATAGGGTTGCCATCCCTAGAAACCTTTGGGAGGATTGCAGAGTGCCTCTATGAAAGTTTCATCGAGATCTCTCAGGGGAATTCAAGGTACTTCCCTGTGTTCATAAACAAAGTGCTCCACATGTCCCCCCTTACCTAACTCCACAAGGGAATGAAAACAGATAACAATGCTACATCTCTTTGTTATACCGCTACCTCTTCTAGTACAAGTAAATTAATGAAAAGTTGATAGCTGTGTCCTGTTAAATTGGGGGCACCATCAGTACATCATTGTAATGGGAAATACAATTACACACTTACCCGGGGTTCCTTCCCTAGCATCGAGCTTGCCCGTGCTCAACAGACTGGACTGAGTGGAGTCTTCAACAGGTCCTGGCTCGAGACATAGCTGAACACCCCCCGATCACCTGTCCCCCCATCCTGCTTCTCTTCTTCCTCCACTTCTCCTGGCTGTTCGTGCCAAGGGCCTGTGGTTCGGTCTCCTTGGAGGTAACCATGGCAGTGTGAGGGGTGGTGGTGGAGTCTTCATCAAGTAAGGCATGCAGCCCTTTGTAAAAGCGGCAGGTCTGTGGCTGGGCACCAGATCAACTGTTGGCCTCCCTGGCCTTCTAATATGCCTCAAGCAGTTCCTTCACTTTCAAGCGGCACTGCTGCTGATCCCCGTTGCATCCGTTCGCCTGCATCCCCCGTTCAATCTGCTTGTAGATGTACATGTTTCTATACCTGGTCCGTAGCTATGCTTGCACAGCCTCTTCTCCCCACAGGACCAGGAGACCCAATATCTCCTGTTTTCTCCAATGCAGCGTGTCTGGAGCACGTAGCTGGCATGGTCAGCTAGGCAGCTGCACATAACAATGGAGCGCTGCTAGGTGTGCTTGCCAAGCTGGACAATCAGGAAAAGGCATTTCAAAATCTGCAGGGCTTTAAAGGGGCGGGGGGCCTTTTGGTTTCCGTGATCCCTGGGCAGAAGAATTCACAACTGTGACCAGAGTAGTCAGTGTCAGGCATTGTGCGACAGCTGCTGGAGGACTATTAGGGTCAACATAAGTAATGCAGTGTCTACACTTGTGCTCCGTGGACATCAGTACATCAATCATGGCTCAATGCTACTTGGAGAAATGGTGTTACTAGATCACTGTAACAAGGCACTTACATTGGTGGGAGACAAATTTAAGTGTAGATACATGCACAACTAGGTGAATGCAAGGCAGCTTATGTCAACCTTACTTTGTAGTGTAGACCAGACCTCAGACAACACAACACATCACAGCCTTAACTCTGCTTCCGTAGGGATGCCAGCCTTCCAGCAACTCCCTACCTCAACCTCCCCATCACCACCACAAAAAGACTCTTATTATTATTTGTATTACTGTAGCACCTAGGAGACCTAGGCATGGACAAGGTCCCCATGGTGCTAGGCACTGTACAAACAAAAAAGAAAAAGATGAACCCTGCCCATGGAGCTTATCATCTGGGGCCTGGTCTACACCTAAAAATTAGACTGACCTCACTACACCACTCAGGACTGTAAAAATTTTGCGCCCTGTGAAATGTAGTTAGGGCAACCTAATCCCCACTGTAGACGTTATTGGATGGATGCCAGAATTCTTCTGTTAACCTTGCTACCGCCTCTTGGAGAGGTGGATTATCTACGTGGACGGAAAAAACTCTTCCGTCAACGTAGGAAGAGTCTACACTACAGCGCTACAGCAACACGACAGCTGTGCTGCTGTAGCCATTGAAGTGTAAGACCACAAACTAATGAATATACACAGACAATATTCATTAGCATTATAGACGGTGGTCTCGGTACACCAGCGGACTCGCTATTGTCAAGTTTTTTGTGATGAGATTCCCACTGATTTTTTCCACAAAGCTCTGGGAATTGTATATCATACCATTCATGTTTAAAAGAACAGATAGATATATTCACAGAAATATAATACATTAACCAAGAAGTGCTCCAAACACATGGAGGATTTAATGCAAAGAAACCAAAGAAAATTTTAATTTAATAAACAAGTTGTATTCTGGCATATAAAATATCAATTGACAAAATAATAAAATAAAATGAACAGTAGTAATTCTACTCATATTCACATAGTGCTTTATCGGTTTCAAATCCTCCATGACCTATTACAACTTTAAATAATCAGATCTCTTCAACATCTTCTTTCTTAAATTTGTCCATTCAAAAACTCCTTAGTTTCGTCATAAAGACGGGAAAAATATCAAATAGTATCAATATAACCCACTGGTAGGATTTCAACATGTACACTTAATTTTTCCATTTTAACATGTTTATTTCTAGATGTGTTTGGATAGGTTGTAACCATATTATTATAATACTGAATATTTCCTCTATATCTGTAAAGAGAGTGAGCATTTTCACAGTTCCATAGGGACTTTAAGTTACAATAAATATTCTTAAATAGAACTAGATCTAAAAACTACAGAAAGAGTTTTAGTAGTGACCATTAGAAGATTTAGATTTTTGAAGGGTGATATTTCTCATCAAAAATGCAATCTAAACGTAAAAGTGTAGATTGACTCAAAGGTACTTAATTAACTGATACAAGAATCCCTTGCATTCTAATATTAGCCTTAGGTTCCAAAGGATCTGCATTTTTTTTTCTACAACAATATTTTCTTTGATGTAAACACTAGTCAAAGATTTAACACTTTCTCTCTGGCTCTCTGTAAATAACTGAGAAAATTTTCTCCTCAAATTACCTTTCTCCCTCCCCCCCCTCTAAATTTGAAATGTTCAGTGTACCAATCAAAGTAGGAATCAAATTGATCAACTCTACTTTCAGTGCATGAACTACAGGGGGAAAAAAGTGCTCTAACAACACTTTAAATTAAAGATGCTGAAAAGCTGAAGAAATCAGCAGAACTCACTGTTTTACTTACAGTAGTAGCCAAAGCCAGGAGCAGCAGGGAATGAAATGGATAACCAAGGATCCTCTGGGCCATGCCAAACACTCCCCACCAGATGTTACAGAAGACTTTACACCATTTCTCTAATATTCCATTTCCTTTTCAGAGATATTGCTAAAGGTGAAATTCACCTGACAGCAGAGAATTGTTCACAAGAAGCTGATCACAACTTACATTTAGCCCCTAAGTAGCAACCTTGGCACTGGACCTTTATAAGGAGATGAGTTTTCACTTTAAGGCCATGCCTACCCTACAGGGACTACATACATCAGCACAACCTCGGTGCCACAGCTATGTTGGAACAACCCCTGCATGTAGCTATGCTGGCACTACACTGAAAGAAAGGGTTTTCCCATCAGCATAGGACCATCACCTCCCCAAGCGACAGTAGCTAGGTTGACAGAAGCATTCTTTTGTCACCATAGCGGCATCCACTGGGGCAAGGTTGGTAAAGCTATGTTGCTCAGGGGTGTGTATTTCTCACACCTCTGAGTGACACAGCTATATCAACCTACATTTTAAGTATAGACCAGGCCTAACAGAATAAGGAGCACAAGTGTATATTATTTTTATATTTATATATATATATATATATATATATATATATATATATATATATATACACACACATATACACATACATATATATACACATACATATATATACACATACATATATATACACATACATATATATACACATACATATATATACACACACATATATATACACACACACACCTCATCTTCCCACTCCAACTCAACCCTTTCTAATAAAGAGAATACAATTCAGTGTTGCCACCTCTCATTAATTTATTATAAGCCTCACAATATTTGGTGTTTTTTCTCAAAAGCCCAGCTTCTGAGTCCTGTGATTATGAGAGAATCTCTGCTTTCATTTAATAAAAGTAGACCTTCTAGCTTCGTGGTTCTGGAGACAAAATTTGAGGCTCTGAAACCAGAAGGCAAATAAAAAAAATCCAAAATTTAATTTTTAAAATTTTTATTTTTAATACAGTTATAATTTCTGGATGCTCGGAGCTGGCAATATCGTATTAATGCAAAGAACAAGGTTACTTACCTGTAACTGGAGGTTCTTCAAGATGCGTGGTCCCTATTTGGATTCCAAAAGCGGGTGCGCATGCGCGCCATGTGCCAGATGATTTTCCTAGCAGTGTCCGTTGACCTGCATGTGTGTCGTGAGTCTCCCTCCTGTTCACAGCTGAGATATAATAGGCCATGCGGGTCGAATCCGCACCAGTATCCCTCTTACCACTGAAGTCTAGTCTGCAGCAGAAGGGTGGAGGGCAGGTATTGGAATCCGAATAGGAATCACACATCTTGAAGAACCTCTAGTTACAAGTAAGTAACCTCCTCTTCTTCTTCAAGTGATGGTCCCTATATGGATTCCAAATGTGGGTGAGTAGAGAGCAGTGATCAGAATAGAGATGGGTGTGTGGATGTGCGAGGAAGTATAGTCTGTGGTATGGTGCAGCCTACAGATGTGTCCGCAGCTAAGGCGATGGTGTAATGGGACATGAACGTGCATATGAAGCGCACACTGCTGCATGACAGATATTCTGCCATAAGATACTCCAAGGCAGGCCGATGAGCCTGCGTGAACTTGTGTAGAGTGCACCGTGACTCCATCAGGTGGTGGTACATTGGTGTACGTGTAACATTTGTGGATGCACGTGGAGACCCATTTGAAGAGTTATTGAGAGGAGAGGGCTTCTCCCTTGCAGTAGCTAGAAAGAGTATCAGTAATGCCCAAAAGGCACAAGTTCGCTGAAGGTAGAATGCCAGTGCACGGTAACGTTAAGGGAGTGTAGTGCTCTGTCCATGTGAGAGGCGTGGGGTTTGGGAAAGAAGACAGGGAGGCAGATGCAATGATTTAGGTGGAATTCTGACACTACCTTAGTTATGAATTTTGGATGCAGCCAGAAGGAAACCTTATTCTTGTGGAAGACAGTGTAAAGGGGATCCGCCATCATGGCCGCAAGTTCGCTGATCCATATAGCTGAGGTGATGGCCACTAAGATGATCACTTTCATGGAGAGATGGGAGAGAGACCATGTTGCCAGGGGCTCAAAGGGGCCTTTGTGAGAGTGGAGAGAACAAGACTAAGGGTACGTTTTCACTACAAATGTTGAAGTGCTGCCGCAGCAGAGCTTTAACTTGGCTGTGTAGGCGCGGCACCAGTGCTGGGAGAGAGCTCTCCCAGCACTGTAAAAAAAAACCAAAAAAAAAAAACCAACCCCACGAGGGGAGTGGCTCCCAGCACTGGTGCACTGTCTACACTGCCACTTTACAGCGCTGAAACTTGCATCACTCGGAGGGGTGAGGGGGGTGTTTTTTTCACACCCCGAGCGAGAAAGTTTCAGCACTGTAAAGTGGCAGTGTAAACAAGGCCTAAGGTTCCACAAAGGTGTGGGCTTGAGAACTGGCAGGAAGGTATTGCACAGATCTTTCAGGAGACGGACAGTGGTAGGTTGTATGAATGCTAAGCTGCCATCCATCGGGGGGGGAGAAAGGCACTGAGCATTGCCAGTGGACCCATATGGAGCTGAGGGCCAGGCTCAACGTTTTAAGTTTGAGAAGGTAGTCGAGGACGATAGGTATGGATATCATCCCCAGGGGGTGTTGATGTCAGCGGGCCCATGAGGTAAAGCGCTTCCACTTTGCCCGGTAACAGGCCCTGGTGGATGCCCTCCTGCTTTGTGTAAGGATATGTCTCACCAGGGTGAAGCATGCCATGTCTATCCTCAAGCCCCATCCAAAAATCAAGCTGTGAGGTGAAGAGAGCCCAGATTGGGATGCTGGAGCCAGTCCTGATCTTGCGTGAAGAGATCTGGGAGTGTGTGGAGGTGGGGTGGGGTGCGAGCAGAGATTCACAGGAGGTCTGTGAACAAATACTGACCGGGCCAGAACAGAACTACGAGTACTACTGTAGCTTGGTCCCAGTGAATTTTGCATAGGACTTACGGAAGGAGGTGAATGAGGGGAAAGGCGTAGTGTAGGTTGCCCGTCTAAGGGAGGAGAAAGGTGTCACCCTGCGAGTCCTCCCCCCCATGGCTTCTTTGGAGCAATAAAGGGGCAGTTTGCGGTTCTTGCAGGTTGCAAAGAGGTCTCAGGACGCGGCGCCCCACTTGTGGAAAAGGTATCACAGTGTGGCATCATGCAATTCCCACTCGTGGTTCACGTAGACAGTCCTGATAAGCACATCTGCCAGGGAGTTTTTGGTGCCTGGGGAGGTACATGGCCTGGAGTATGATTTGGTGTTTGATGCACCAGTTCCAAAGGTGGATGGACTCGGAACAGAACGAGGGAGACTTGGCGCTGCTTTGCTTGTTGATGTAAACTACCGCTGTGATGTTGTCAGAGAGCAGCTGAATGTGACAGCACCAGGTGAGGGGGAGGAATGCCTGGCATGCAAAACTGACTGCCCTCAACTCCAGGATGTTGATGTGTATCTTGGCCTCTCATGACATCCAGATGTCTGGGCTGTGTGACTGTCCAAGTTGGCTCCCCAACCCACGAGGGAGGCATCCATGGTTATGGGGGCTTGTGGGGTAGGAGGTGTGAAGATCATGACCTTGGAAGGGTCGGTCCACCACATGAAGGAGGCCAGAATGGTCTGGGAAGTAGGACTTTCCTGTCCAAATGGTCCTGTGTGGTCTGAGATTGAAAGGAGCCACATCTGTAAGCAACGCATGTGGACGCGTGCGTGCGGTGTCACTGAGGTACAGACTACCATATGTCCAAGGACAGAGAGACAGCAGTGGCTGGTGGTACAGGGGTTGTGGCATAGGTCTGCAATCATGGAATTCAGTATGGCAAAGCATTCATCACAGCACAAGCCTTCCTCCCCGTGGGAGTCTACCCATGCCCCAATAAAGTTGATCGTCGGGGTAGCTACAAGCACAGACTTCTTCCTTGTTGATGCAAATACCGAGAGAGGTGAAGAGGGCGCAAAGAGCTAGGACAACTGAGATGAGGCCTTGTTGGGACAGTGCAATGAAGAACCAGTCGTCCAGGTAGGGGAATACAGAGTGGCCGAGGCAGTGTATATGTGCTGCTATGACAGCGAAAACTTTCGTGAAGACTCACAGCGCTGTCGCTATGCCGAAGGAGAGACTCGGAATTGGTAATCGTGAATCAGACCCTGAAACCCTGAATCAGAGAAATTTTCAGTGGGCTGGGTGAATGTCGCTGTGGAAGTAGGTGTCCTTCATGTCAACAGCCGTGAACCAGGCTCCATGGGGGAGGGAGGGAGGAGATAATCAACACATGACCATACAGAGTTTGGCCCTGATAAAGGTATTGAGCACCCAAAGGTTCACTATGGGGCGTCACCCTCTGCCATTCTTTGGAATGATTCCCAGGGCTTTGGAGCGGAGCCCGGAGCAGCTCCGGAGCAGTGGAGCTGTAGGTTTTTGCCTGGAGCTGGAGCGGAGCTGGAGCACAGCTCCAAAGCCCTGCGAATGAGGAAGTATGGGGAGTAAAATCCCCGTTCCCTGTAGTGAAGTGGGACAGAGTCTAAGGCACCCTTGAGGAGAAGAGTATTGGCTTCTTGTTGGAGGATGCATTAGTGGGATGGGTCCCTAAGGGAAAGCCGGGGTCGGCAATGAGGCAGAAACAACAGGAATTCTATGGAGTATTCATGATGGATGATCTCTAGTACCCACCAGTCCATGGTGATCTTGACCCAATTGTGGGGCAAGGATCACAAGCAGTGGGGTATGATAGTCTGTGGCATGAGTCCAGACTCTGAGATGGGGTAGGGAAAAACAAGGGTTCCAGCTCTGAGAGGCCCTCAGACTCTGAAGATGGTTCCGGGAAGAGCGGCACCAAGAGTACTGGAAGGCCACAGTGTAGCAATGGGACGTGGCAGCAGCAATGGTTTGTTTGCTGCAGAAGGGAGGATGGTGGTGAGTGGCAGCGCAGAGAGGAGTGGAGATCGTGAGTACGGGAAGAGCAGCTCCTCTGTTGATAGTAGCACTTCCAGGTGCAAGGCATCGTTTGGGACAATGCCAAGGGTCCAGGTGTCTTTGTCGGAGTCGATAGGATGGGCAGTGCAAGCGCCCAGTGAGGGCGGTGTGGGTACCAGCGTAGGCAATGGTACCCCTGGATCTTGCTTCCACTTCACCTTACCCTCTACTCTGGGACGCTTGAGTGGTGGTCCAGCCAGATCCACGCACTTCTCACCCGACTTGGTGCAGCTCAGGCAGGAAACTACATATCTGGACAGGAATCTTCTCTTAAGCCCGTGTCAATGTTTCTTTCCCTCATGGCGGGGCTTGTCCGGAGGTCTTGGCACTGTTGGATCCGGTGCCTGGGAGGTGCTCGGAGAAATGCTCGCTGCTGGTGATGGGCTGTCACTCATCACCAGTTCCGGCTGTCTCGGAGCTGAATGTGCCCATGGGCACATAGCCTTCGCCATTAAGAACTTCTGGAGGTGAAGTTCTCAAGCCTCCCATATTTGGGGCAGAAACAACTTACAAATGGTGCAGCAGGCCGCACTGCAACACTGATGCTTATCATTCACAGAAAATGAGCATGGGCAAGAGGCACAGTTCTTGAAGCCTGGAATCCAGGGCATAGTCCCCCGGGGGTGGGGGGTGTGAGGAGGAGTTTCCCTCAAACGGGGGGAAAGCTACACTAATTAAGCTACCTGCAAGTAACTAAGAACTACAGAACACAAACAACAACTATCTATCGACAAGTATATACAAGAAAAACGGACAGTAAATCACTCTCTTACCAAAGCTAAGTGTGTAAAGTAACAGGGTTCTGACTCCAACCAAGCGGTGGTAAGAGAGAACTAGAGCAGCATCGACCCACAAGGCCTATTATAGCCACAGCTGCGAACACAAGAGGAATGCATGTCGCATGTGTGGGTCAACAGACACTGCTAGGGAAACGTTCTGGCTCCGGAACATGGCACGCATGCACCCAATTTGGAATCCAAATAGGGACCATCACTTGAAGAAGTAGTTTACTATGAAGTAGTTTACACATGTATCCATGCTCTTGAAAATGTGTGCATCACTTGGTGCATGTGCTTAGGACCTTCTGGAAAAACAATGGTGATTAGGGATGATGTGTTACATCACAGATCAAATGTTTGGAAGGGCACATAAAGCACCATGCAGAGTGGAAAAAATTGATGATTCATATAAAAAAAATAAAACTTTTTTATTTAAATTGGATTTTGTTATTTAAATTAAATATTCTTTTAAAAAATAAACCAATTTAAAAATTAAATTTGAAACTGTGACAACCTAATCTTACTATACTCTATTCGTGATTTATATTAAATAAAAAATAATAATGTTAAGCAGTACTTATTTGCTGCCAAAGTTTTAAAGAAAGTTAAACTACTGAACTAGAGGAGGTCACTGGCTGAGCACCTGGAACCAAAGTTTGTTGAAGTGCCAAACCAGCTTTTGATGGCAGAAGCCTCTTCTACAAGTAAAGCAAGAATGTTTTCTTCATTTCTGCTTATTCAACTAGTTGAGCTCAATGATGCAAAGTTAAGAAACCAACTGAGAGGTAATAAAGCAGGACAAATTGTTTTTGGTCAACAAGTCCTTCAAAATTTTACAACTAGAAGATCCCATCCTCTCACACCTAGTTTTTATTCATAGATTAGAAGAGGAAAACAATCTGTTCAATTCGCTAACTACTGATAATACTTCCTTTGTTTAATTAGTTTTAAATGCAAAAGGACTCAGGGACTTGTAGGCGCTAAAGTTTTACATTTTCTTTTTGAATGCATTTATTTGTACATAATTCTACATTTGTAAGTTCAACTTCCATGATAAAGAGATTGCACTACAGTACTAGTAATGGGGGAACTGAAAAATACTATTCTGTTTTTTACAGTGCAAATATTTGTAATCAAAAATATAAAGTGAGCACTGTACACTTTGTATCCTGTGTTGTAATTGAAATCAATATATTTGAAAATGTAGAAAACATCCAAAAATATTTAAAGGGTATTCTATTATTTAATCACATGATTAATCACGATTAATTTTTTTCATCACTTGACAGCCCTACAAAACATATTTTGACCAACTTTTTTTCCTTATGTATCCAGCACACTTAAGGTAGTTTTATTGAAACTAATTACAAAAAAAATTTTTTTTTTAAATGCTGCTTTTGTGCATTTTTAATTGAATTCCAATTTCCATCCAAATCCAGCTGGACACAAATTATGAGTAACAAATTAGTCCTCTGGTAAGTAATAAATGCATCGATCACAATTTTTAACAAAAACAGGCAAAAAAAAAATCAAGATTCTGAATATTTGTATGTTAAGTTACATAATTGCTTAAATAATGGTCACAAGATATAGTGTATCTTCCTGGTTAGAAAACAGAAGTACCAAATTTTGTGAAAAGGATACATTTAGGTGCAAATCAATATGTCTTAGTGACCAACAACCAATGAGAATCAACCTTTCTTTAGAAATATAACTATAAAGTACAAATGCAAGCCAAATATAACAAACATACAAATGCAAGCCAATTATTTAAATCTAGGTTTCCTGCTTCCTGATTTAAATTGTGATTAAAATCAGTTATTTAAATGACTTTGATTTAACTCAATCGACCCTGCCACTTTTAACTCATCCTCAGAAAGAAAGGTGGGAGTATGAATATGTGCAGGTAATCATCTAGAAAATCCTAATAACCAATTTCTTTGAGTACTGCTTGAACAGATTCCCTACTGGCAGATTAACTAGTAATAATACCTACTCCTGGGGGAATTCTGCGCTTCTGCGGATGCGCAGAATTCATGTGCCATGCAGAATTTATTTTTGTCAGCAAAAAATACATTCAGCCAGAAAGGTGCTGTAGTTACTCCTTTCACCCACTAGGGACCACTGTGGTGCCAGAACAGAGAGCAGCCATTCCCGGGGCAGAAGCATCGCAGCTGCAGATAGGGAAGAGAAAGAAACTGCATTCCTCACAGCGCCATGCCCATGGGCCAGGTCAGCAGGCATGAGATATGGCAGGACATCAACATGCTCACACCTTCAATTAAGGTGTTACGAGATCACAATAAATAAATATCCTATATACCTCATAAGAACGACCATACTGCGTCAGACCAATGGTCCATCTAGCCCAATATCCTGTCTTCCAACAGTGGCCAATGCCAGGTGCTTAAGAGGGAATGAATAGAACAAGCAATCATGCAGTGATCCATCCCCTGTCATTCACTCACAGCTTCTGGCAGTCAAAGGCTAGGGGGACAGAGAGCATGAGGTTGCATCCCTGACCATATAGGTTAATAGCCTCCCATTAGTCCTCCAATAAAACTAGGGAGGAGCAGACATTACATCCTTGATATGTCAAAGTTAAAAACAAGCAGAAAAAAAAATGGTCACACACTCTCCTTTTATGGTTTCTTTATAAAATACAGAATCCTAGAAATGTAGGTCTGGAAGGGACCTCAAGAAGCTATCAACTCCCGCCTACTGTGTGGCAGGTCCAAGTAAACCTAGACCTCCATAACAGGTATTTGTCCAACCTGTCTTAAAATCCTCGAATGATGGGGAGTCCACAACTTCCCTAGGAAGCCCATTCCAGAGCCTAACTACACTTATAGTTTGAAAGTTTTTCCTAATAGCTAACCTAAATCTCCCTTGCTGAAGATTGGATAAAGAATAATGGGCTCAATCTTCAGTGGACATGGACAACTGATCACTGTCCTCTCTGTAACAGCCCTTAATATATTTGATAACTGTTATCAGATCCCCTCTCAATCTTCTTTTGTCAAGACAAAACATGCCCAGTTTTTTAAAGCTTTCCTCACAGCTTTTCCTTTCTAAACCTTTTTATCATTTTTGTTGCTCTCCAATTTGTCCACTTATTTCCTCAAATATGGCACCCAGAATTGGACATAGTACTCAAGCGGAGGCCTCACCAGTGTTGAGTAGAACAGGACAATTACCTCCTATGTCTTACATCCCAGAATGATATTAGCCTTTTTCACAACTGCATCACATTGTTGACTAATTCAGTTTGTGATCCCTATAATTCCAAGATCTTTTTAAGCAATACTATTACCAAGCCAGCTGTTCACCATTTTGTAGCTAAGCATTTGATTTTTTTCCTTCCTAAGTGAAGTACTTTGCACTTGTCTTAATTAAATTTCATCTTGTTGATTTCAGACTAATTCTACAATTTGCGAAAGTCATTTTGAATTCTAATCTTGTCCTCCAAAGTGCTTGCAACCCCTCCCAGTTTGGTGTTATTCTGCAAGTTCTATAAGCATATTATCCACTCCATTAACCAAGTCATTAATGAAAATACCGACAAGTACTGGACCCAGATCTGACCACGTGGGACCTCACTAAATACATCTTCCCAGTTTGACAGCGAGCCATTGATAACTACTCTTTGAGTACAGTCTTTCAACCAATTGTGCACCCACCTTGTAGTCACTTCATCTAGACCACATTTCCCTAGTTTGCTTATGAGAATGTCATATGGGACTGTGTCAAAAGCTTAATATCAAGATTTGTCTATTCTACTGCTCCTCCCCCCCCCCAATCCATGTGGCCAGGAACCCTGTCATAAAGACACAAAAAAGGGCACAAGCTCATTTAAAAAAAAAAAAAAAAAACGCACACACACCTTTGCAGGTCACATTTAAACAAAAAATATTTTTAAAACAATGCATTATTCCCTCCTCCATAAGGGGCATAAACTGAAAACATTTTCTGCCCTGAATGGCTTACATGTTTTTTTTTATGGTGCTGAGCACACAGAAAACATTAAATATATAACATTATAAATATGACCCCTTGGATTAGTAATTTCAAGAGAAAGCATAAAGGAACCTTGCCTCTATTCAAGGAGGACGTCATTGATCACAAAGACTTGACTCTTGTTCCAATACCTTCTGTACTCCTTTGTATCAATAAGGTCTACCAGAGATTTCCTTCACCTCTAAATCATCAAAGCTAGTAGTGAGTCTTTCATATATTGCTTATACTGAATGCTGTATCTGCATCTTAGGTTACGTGCTAGAAAATGGTCTTTCCCAGAAAGGTGAACTGTCAACAAGGAACATTTGATGATGAATGCACCACTCCTGGAGAAGAATCGTCTCTTGACACAGAAGTTTTGAGTGAGCTCCCCCACGATATCACTATGGTGGTGTCTGTCAGGATCTGTATTTCCTTGTTCTAATTATGATTTAATGGCTGGACGAATTACGGTACTCATTTTTAGTTTTCTTATCTGAACGTTGGCTTCCCTGAGCCTCTGTGTTTCTTGCAATCAACTGTTCTAAATGTGCTACCCAACCTTGCCAGAGGTGTCCAACACAATTACCTTCAATGCGAGATTGGGAAAAGGCAAATAGGATGTACTGCCTGCAGGCATTCTCCAAAACTGTCTACCCAAATCAGGGAGGCATAATCACTATGGGAGCAATGTCATCTCGTTGTTGAAAAATTACTTGTCCCAGACATAGTTCTAATAGTCCCAACTCAATTTTTGCAAATGGAATGACATAAGTGCAGGAAGCCATTAGACCCAGAAGCCTGAGGCAAGCTATATTATGTAATGAAGCTGGGGTCTGGCCAAGGTGACTGCCTCCTGTATTTTCTCAGCTTTTCCTTAAGGAAGTTAGGCAATTGCTAACTTGGAGTCTAGAACTGTTCCTGTAAAAGATAAGATTCATATGAACACCAGCTTGTCCTTACTGATGCTAAGTCCCAACGACTGGGTCAAGAGACATACTTTTCTCATGGACAAATGTGTACCTTAACAAGACTGGGCCCATACCAACCAGTATTCAAGATATAGATACCCACAATTCTTTTGATATCGGAGATTACCAGAATGGCCAAATATTTTTTTTCAAATCTTTGGTGCTGAAAAAAACACCAAAGGGAAGGATTTCATATCAATAACGATTGTTGCTCACACAAACACTAAGTGTTTCATGTTGGCTGATCAAATAGCTATATGGAAGTATGCATCCTTTAGACTGAGAACCATGAATGAATCCTATGTAGTTAGAGACGGAAATATTGAGGGACAGGTCACCACATTGTATTTGAAAGTTCAAATACATTTGTTTAGATCCAGGAACCAGTATAGTGTCTTTTTTCCCTTGAAAATTATAAAGTAATGAATGCAAAATCCCTTTTTCCGGATACTGTTGAGGGATCTATTTTATTACTCCTCGGTCAAGAGAAATCTCTTAGAAGCACCCTGTGAGAGGATTACTTGAAAAGGCTGAAGAAGGATGTCTACCCTTCATTTTCATAGCTGTGCTGATGAAAGGTGATGAACAGATATAGAAAGAGCACAGAACTGGCAATATCAATCCATCTTTCCCACTAATTCCCAGCAAAATGTCTAACACTAAACTGAAGGGCCACCTCTAGACATGAGAGGCCAGGTTCAGTCTCCATGCCCATTCAATGGTTGGCTTATTTGTTGAGACTACCACCAAAGATGTCACCTTGTGCCTAATCATATACGGTTTTCTGTTATGGGAAAACCTCTCCTAATAGTAACTGGAACAAGACCAACTCATTGCCTATAAGCTGTCAAGGCTGAATCCCCACTCTGTCACTCCAAGTGCAGAAGGTGGGGGCCCGCAAGGATTTTAAAAATTAATACTTGCCCCTCCAGGCTTGTATTAAACTCCCAGGTTACAGCTTTTCTCTGACCTTGGCTGGGTAAAAGCTGCCACCACCCAAATGCAAAAAAAAACCCTTTGAACCCAGGAAGGAGCACTTGGGAATTCCTCCCTGTGGGGTACCCTCAAGCCCTTTCACACACACCCCTCCGGGGAAGAGCTGAGAAAGAAAACAAAGGAAATTAGCTGTGGCCACCAGCGAATTAAACAACAAATGCACAAACCTCTTAGGACACCAAAAATCCAATCCTGTTCTTAAAAAGGGTAAATTTTAATAAAAACAAAAAGAAAGAAAATACATCGGAACTTAGGCTTTTGCTAGATTTTTAAAAGAGCAATTCCAAAAATCAAGCACCCAAACTAGCTTTCTTGGGGGTTCAGCTTAAAGGGTACAAGCAAACAAAAGCATCAGGGGTTAGCACAGAGGAGATCCACAAGCCACAATAAGAATAAACCTGATAGCGTCTAACTAAACATTCCCTATCCAAATTATTTTTTCTAGGTATGGAAGATACTTTTTCATACATGGTTCAAACCTTACACAGCATTTCTGCTTATAGCATTGCTGCTCCATGTCCCTGCAGCCCAGAGAACAACAGACAAAGGGAAAGTTTCTTGCCCAATTTTAAAAAGTTCTACGTTCCCATTGGCTCTTTTAGTCAGATGCCCACCCCTTTTCTTTTACCTGTGGGCTTGGTAACCCTTTACAGGTAAAGCAAGCAGAGAACAGACACCAAGAGGGATTTTACAACTACTTGGCTGGGTGTTCATAAACAGGGGCTACCCCCCCCCCCCCCTTCATTTATCACATAAGCCAAGTAGCTCTCAGATGGTAACTACTTTCCATCATTATCAGTCTGAACTGGATTCAGATATACAACCTATAGAGGTGAAAGTTGTAATACTGTATCACGTTATCACTCCACTCAGTCACCCAGTCCCACCTACACCCTTACGGAATGCATTTCTGTATATTGCTGTATATTTCAAATAATGAATTATTTCTTTAATATGAATTTATGCAAGAATTATATTTCTTAATTGAAACTGTTAGACCTGTTAAGGAACTGAAGGGACAAAAACACAAGGAACACAAACTGGTTAATAATTCATTAATACCTACTCCAAGTGTTGGGAAAAGCCCAAAAAACTAAAGTACACTTAAAAAGAAAGAGATGACAATGACTAACAAACATCAACACAAGCATAAATTAACCAATAAAAATACAGTATCAGCAGTTTCTCTCAATTTATTTTTCAAAAACTAAAATGATAATCTGAAAAGTTGCATGACATCACCTGTTCCTATAGCCTGGTAAGTAAAGTCCTGAAGCACTATTGGAGCAATAAAAATCAAAATAGCATAATACTATCTCCAAAACATGATCATATATAATCAAAACTAATACATGTCCTTAAATGTCTTTCATAATTTTACCAAGTATACATACATGAGTGATCCTTATGGACTTGGCTATTTCAAAGTTTTGCTTCCCATCACCCTGTCCTGTCCCTGAAGAGGTTTCTGACCTTCTGAGACTTGACATTACTGAGCCTTCTGGAAATTGCTGATATTTTAATGCTGTGAATAGCTGTTACAAAGATCTTCTGAGCCTGTGTTCAGAGGATTGTTAAGTTATCCCTCTCCTATTTTAAAAACTGATATATTGCTGTCAATGGGAAAATTATGAATTTTCTCCCTTTTATAGACTGTGGTGTTTTCTTTCTTCTCCCTATCATCCTTCTTCCCCCCAAATATATGGATTGAATGTACACCTCTACCCCGATATAACACGAATTTGGATATAACGCGGTAAAGCAGTGCTCCGGGGGGGGGACGACTGCGCACCCCGGTGGATCAAAGCAAGTTCGATATAATGCGGTTTCACCTCTAACACGGTAAGATTTTTTGGCTCCCGAGGACAGCGTTATATCGGGGTAGAGGTGTACTACATTAATCTCAAATAAAGTGTTATTGCTTTCTTTTATTTCTTAGAAATATACCTAAAGAGACAACTAAAAACCAAGGAACATAAGGGAATTGATAAATATGTGGTATCCGCATTTGGTGCCTTTGTTTTATCATCCCTCCCCTTCACATTCCCTGGCAGCTGTAATAAGGGTGTGACACATGCTACTTCTGGCAAGAGAATGATCTATTTCTTGACCCAAGTCATGTGATATGGGTGAAGATTATAAACTGTCACATGGCAGGGCTCAGTATTCAGCATATATTCTTTACAGCAGCCACTACAATAGAGGCCATCCAGGATGATGATGATGACTTGGTATCCCCATGTCAAGTTTCTTAAAAACTATCTAAATCTAAAGTTTCTTAAAAACTATCTGAATACTGTATTTACTGCTATACACACTTTGCAACTTCATTCTGATTCAACTGAATCTAAGAGAGTCCCTTAAACAAAAATCCTCATTTTTAACTGATTAAGGATTCTCCTTGTAAACTACAAATATATTTACTCCTGAGAGCATTCTGCTCCAAAACATTAAAAATGTTGCCCCCCAAAATTAAAAACTCTGCACACAATATTTTAAAATTCTGCAAATTTTATTTGTCAAATAAATGTGGAGGCTCCAGCATGGCACTGGGGAGCACAGGCCACTGGCTGCATAGAGGTGGGAGATCACTTTGCATCTCCCCCACCAAGACACGGACTCAGCGGTGAGGCTGCACCCAACCCTGATGCAGCGTACGGGCCAGGCCTGCCCCAGAAACACCCCGGGGCCTTGCCCCTCCACACGAGGTGCACCAGGTGTGGGCAGGCAGGATCGAAGTGTGGAGGTGTTTAGTGTGAGGGAATCCAGGTATGGGTTGAGAGGGTTCTGTGTGGGGGCAATCTGGGTGCGGGCAGCTCAATGGGGGATCCAGGTGCAGGGGGGGATCTGGATGCACAGGGGCTTGTTGGGGGGCTCTGGGTGCAACAGTAATGGGACTCTGCAGGGGGATCCAGGTGAAGATGGTTGGGGCTCAGCGGGTCTGGGTGTGAGGGGGATAGAGCTCGGCAGGGGGGTCTGGGTGTGGGGGTCTCAGTGGGGGTTTCAGATGCGGGGGAGTGGGGCGGGGATCCAGGTGCAGCTGGTTGGGGCTCGGTGGGTGGGTATTTGAGTGGCTCATGAGAGTAGTACAGGTGCAGGGGGAGTGGGGCTCATGGGGGGGGGGGATGTTCTGATTGCGGGGGTGGGGGTTAGGCTCGGTAGGAGGATTTGGATAGGAGGAGGTCTGGATGCAGAAGGGTTGGGCAGATGGGGGAGCAGCTCCCTATACAGGGATCCATCCCCCTGAAGCTGAGGAGTCATGGGTGTAGGAAGCAGGATTGCGGGGAGGGGGGGGAAGAGAGGAGTTTGCAAAGCTTCCTGCAGCCCAGGGAGAAATCTGGGGATGGGTCTGACCCGGCCCTGGATGCCATGCAGGTGAAGAGGATGTCCCGTTCTCCCCATCCCAGCCGGGATTAGCAGCTGAGCCCAGCGCAGGGTAGACGCCACCAGCTGGGTCTTCCCCAGTCCCACTTTCTGCCCCACAGTGATTTACCTCTCTGCTGGCTGCCCTGAGCACCCAAAATATACTGCTGGGGAGGGTTACATGACCGCTCTTGTAGCTTCCCTTTGCTTCTCCATCAGAAAGTCATTTTTCTGCGGGGAAGGAACAAAATCTGCGGGGAACATAAATTCCGCGCATGCGCAGAATCCTCCCAGGAGTCTAAATTGTAGTTTAGGGTATGTCTACACTTAAAACGCTACAGCAGCACTACCTACGCGAACAGGATACACCTGGGGGAATTCTGCAGGACTGCACCCCTGCAGAAAATGCTCCCCCTGCCCCCACAAAATTTCTGTGCTTCCCTGCGAAAATGGTAGGGAAGCAAAGGGAAGCCTGGAGGGGGAGGGAGAGTTGCTCTGCTTACTCTGCAGTGGAATGCCGCCTCCTGGGTCCTACTGCCAGCTGTGCTCCCCTGCTATGTGCTGGAAGCCTTCCTGTTTTCTGTGTAACAGTGAGTGCCTGCGGTGAGGCGGGGTGGGGGAAATGAGGTGGGAAGAAGCAGTGGGAAGGAAGTGGTGTGGAATAGAACAGGAGGAGGGAAATGTGGGCCTGAGGGGTGGGGGAGGGGCAGTGGGGGAGGTGGATGAGATGGGGGGAAAAAAGGGATAGGGGAATCACAAGGGGTATGTGATGTCCCGTCAGCAGTAGCTGGGGCTCCCGTTAAACACACCCATCTAGTCCTCACCCAGACAAGCTCTCCCCCTCCGCCCCCCAAGAGCCACACACACCCTGACCCCCAACCCCACTGAACCCCAACCAGCTGCACCTGGACCCCCACCTCATCAAGCCCAACTCCCCCAGCACCCAGACCCTCCACTGAACTCTCCAGACACCCCTGCCAAGCCCCATCTCCAGACCACCCCTGCTGAGCCCCAACCACCTTCACCTGGATCCCCTACAGGGTTCCATTGCCCTTGTACCCGGAATCCCCCAACGAGCCTCTGTGCATCCAGATCTCCGAATGAGCTGCCTACAAGCAGATTGCCCCACACAGAAACCTCTCACCCCACACCCGGATCCCCCCACACCTGGATCCTGCTGGGCTGAGCTTGCCCACCCACACCTGGTGCAGAAGGTCAGGGCCCCAGGGCATTTCTGGGGCAGGCCTGGCCCTCAAACTGTGTCAGGTGTGGCCTCGCTGCCGAGTCCCTGTACTGGGGAAAGTGAGGGCTTCACGATGATCTCTCACATCAGTGCAGCCAGTGTTCTCCACTGCCATGCTGGAGCCACCATTTAGTTATTGACAAATAAAATTAGCAGAATTTTAAAATATTGTGCACATAATTTTTATTTTTTTGGCACAGAATTAATTTATTGGCGCAGAATTCTCTCAGGAGTAACAGGAAGGCTTCTCCCATTGACAAAGGTAACCCATCTCCCCAAAAGGAGGTATCTAGATCAACGGAAGAAATGCTGTCTACAACGGGGGTTAGGTCGGTATAGCTATGTCTTTCAGGGGGGGTGGATTTTTCACACCTCTAAGAGATGTAGCTATACCGATCTAAATTCCTAGTGTAAACCATGCCTCAATATTGCAGAACTTCAGTCGAGTCACTGGAAAAGAGTGCTAAAGCATTTAAGATTCATATGTGAAGGTTACCTGAAGATTTGGAATTGAATTCTTCTAACAAATTACATTTTTAGGATTAATATTGCACGCTGAATTTATTCCTCCTCTCCAGATTCTACAATATTTCAGAATCCTTTTAAAATATAAGCCACTCATTGCCATGCATAACTGTTCTATTTTAAAGAGAGCGATGTGACTTTTCTGTCACCAACAGAGATGGAGTGGTAGAGCAATATGGAAGTGCAAAGGTTTTTTTAATTAAAGAGAAAATTTAATTTCTTTCCAGACCTTGCCAGAGGCAAACTATCATGCTGGAAAAATGTTTTAATATTTGGTCAGAGCTTCTTTCAATACTCACTGATGTGGTAAGTCGTTTAATGGGCTGTCAGAAGAAGAGTGGTGATCATGAGACTGATTTGAACCTGAACACAAACTTTTAAGTTTCTAGACTGATAGTTGCTTGGGCATTTATAATTTTATTTCTGTTTGCCCCCCACCCTTTTGTTTTGTTTTGTTAAATTATACAGGTTCCTGTGTAACACTTACACTCTGGATGCTTTGTGCCACTTAGTTGATGTAAATTAACCAGAAAACCATCTTAACCAAGCCCCTCAAGTATACACCATGGTGGCAAAGATCTGACATAGCACTTCTACACCAACCGCACTCCCAGCTCTCTGTGTAGGGGACATGACTACTGGGCCAGGGGAAGGGTGCATAGCTGGAACATCACATATTAAAATCTAGCACTAAATATCCAGATAACTCTATAAAAGTCAGGACTTACAAAACGTATCTACATGTAAAGCAATTTATTTGACTCAAATAATTGGGGATAAGGCAGTTAACAGAAGTGTCAATACCAGCACAGAATGTTACACATATTTCATGCACTTCTCAAAACCTGAAAACACCAGAGTTCCACAGCTCTTGCTTTCTCATATAATCAGCCTTCTCATCATCAAGGGCCTGATCTGTCAAAGTGTTGAGGGGCTTCCAACTCCCATTGGCTTACATGGGATTTGTGGACACTTGCCATCTTGCAGTACTGGACACCAAGTAACACCGTATTCCAGGAAATAGGCAACAGAATATTCTGTTGAAACTATGAAGGCTAAAACAAAGACTATCAATTCTTGCAACCTCTTCACTGTAAAATCCAACAGCAAGGTAGTAATTGGCAGGGACAAAATTATGTAGCAATTAGGGCATGACAGCAAAAGCAAACAAAAACTGAAAATGGGTTCGACACTTCTGGTAACAAGCAGGTAATTATCACAGCAGCTTGAAAGGGGCATAATCAACCAAACTGACATCATCCCTCCCACATAATAAAACGCGAAATCCCTTTATGTCCAATGTAGCTCTTACACACAGCTGGTAAATGCTGCTAGTCTAGTCTCCATGTCTGTGTCTGTTTAGCAGCTGAGGTTTCATTCAGGCCATTTCAACAGTGAATTTTTTTTTAATTAAGGATAATAATCATTGTTAGATGCTTTCATCCACTGTGAAATAGAAAGACTCTTCATAGATGGTAGTATTTTATGAAAACCCTTTGCTTTAATATAGGAACTTTTAAAACAAAATTACACTGGAAGGAGAAGACAAAGTTTATCTGGCTAGGAGACACAGTAATTTTCACCCCTTCAGCTACCCTCCAAAAAAATAGAAAGTTAAATATTAAGTATAAAAGCTGGAAATTGTTACTCCTGAACTGCTGAATTTCATCTGCAACATATTTTTAAAACTTCAATTGCAATACAAAAAAATATTTTATTTAACCTTTGAAAAAATAGCCATACTTGCACTGAATAGAGAATCATTTATTTCGTCAGGGGTTTTTCTATTGTGCTAATCATCACAGTATCTGACCGCATCCCAAACATTAATGCATGTATCTTCACAACACCCTTTTGAAGTACGGTAGTATAATTTTACTGATAGGGAACAGAGATGCAGCAAGAGTTTGCTGTCCACTATTACCCTTTGGTACCTTTCAGCTTTATTATATCCCAGGTTTCTCACTTTCACTATGGAGACATTTGGATTCCAGCTCCAGAGGTTTACATTTTTCCAAATTAAATTTCATCTAGTTATTTTCTGTACATGTTTCTAATCTGTCTAGATTCCTGTGTGTTTTTTTCTCTCCTGGTGTTGGCAAATCAGTTTAATTTAGTATTGGCCGTCAATATCATTAGTCTGTTTTCTTCTTCCAGCTCATTAATGAGGATGTTAAATAAAAATGAACTTCACACTGATCCCTGCAGTCCTGCATTAGCCATCTCCCCTAACTAAATACAGCTTTTTCTTTTATGTAGTTTTCAATCCACACTGGCTGGGAAAAGAACCGTTCTAACCTCATCTGAATAATGCCTACATCCGTAGTAATTTTTCAAGCAACATTTCATGAGACTTCATCAAATGCTTTAATGGGAATCTACTGTATTCCCTTCATATCCTAGGGGTACATCTAGACTACAGAGAGACTGTACCAGCACAGCTACGCTGCCTTAGCTATGTTGGTATAAACCCATAGTGCAGATGCAGCCTACACTAACAGGAGGAGTCTTTCCACCCGTGCAGGACCACCACCACCCTGAATGTCAGTAGCTACGTTGACAGAAGCATTTTCCATCAACATAAATGCACCTACATACGGGGGACGGGAGGTTAGGTCAGCATAGCTACATTGGTCAGGGGTGTGAATTTTTCACCCATGACCAACATAGCTATGTCAACTAACTTTTAAGTGTAGGCCACGCCTTAGTTGCAAGCCTCACAATCAATATACATACATACATACATCAGTAGCACTATTTTCCCTACAAGAACAGTAGGTGCCACATAACACAGACAGAAGTACAAAGAAAATAGGGCGGAGAGAAAATTTTCTGATGAACAATTTATTCATCTGGGAGGAGCAGCAGCTCTGGGTTCAAATCCCTGCTACAGAGCAAGGATTCAAACCTGGGTCTCCCACATGACAGGGAATGTCCTAATCACTGGAATATTGCGGGAGGGGCATGGCACCTCCTCCCCAATCCTGTTTTGTGCCCTTTAAAGATGCACAGAAATGAAACATTTTGGGTTGAATTACATGTTTAATTCAACCCAAAAAGGACTTTTTCAATTTGACAATGCTTTTCAGAATTTTCAGATTCAGTTCCCCAAAACAATTTTTTTTTTGCAAGGTGGGCGGGGGGAGATGGATGGGGACTGAAACAGTTATTCGCCCAGTTTTAAATGAAAAGTTATTTGGACTTTCAACACATTAACAAGCTGTTGTGAATTTCATTTTATACAGACAAGCCAATATTTTCAAAAATGGGAGCAAAATGTTAGGCTCTTAAGTGTGGTATTTTCAAAAGTGTATTATGAGCACAAGTCCCATGGAATTCAAACTGCAAACCCTGATGGAGGAGGAGGAGAGCCTGGTCAAAGCATTTCAGCTATCTTGACTTGTAAAGTTCAATATATTCGGCGGTAGGGTTGTTTGTAAATATATCAGAAACTTTGTCCTTATCAATTTTGAGTATGAGTTCATGTTATTTGTATAGTAAGGATGTTAATGAGGCCCAGGTATTGTCTTTTTCAGCACAGATGAGCCATTTTAAGCATGAATCTTCTTAGTAGAAAAAAAAGCCTATGCAAAAATCTGAATTTCTACTAACATTTAGGAAATGCAGAAACAATTTAAAAACATCTGTTTTTGCAATTTAAGTTTATAAAATTGGAAGTCAAGAATTAACAAGCAAATAAATTGATTTAAATTTTTAAAAAGTCAATTTAAAGATAATTTGGTTGTTGTTGTTTTTTAATTGAGCCTGGTTGAGGAGACTACTTGCCTTCAGCAAACATCAGCATAGATGCGAGGCTTTGCTATAAAAATATAGTTTTGTTCTTACAGACACTTCCAAGAAGTCAGACGGGGTCCTACAACAAAATCAAGGAGGGCGTCAGGGTCAAATGACCTTTCCACACCAAAATGACTCACAAGACTTCAGCACTAACCAGCACAACATCAGTAATCAGAATACAGTCCCACTGAACTAAGGTGGTTTTCTGCTCTATGCCCACCTGATATCTGGTCACATGGCATTTTGTGATTGGATGAGACCATCTCTGAGAACCTGGAGTACCCTCCCCTCCCCAAACACCACACTTTTTAAACAAATTTTAATTAAACAGACATCACTGAAAGAATGTCTCATTTAACTTAAACTTTTTAAGGATGGCTGAAAATGGTATACCCCAGACTCCAGATACTCCCAAAAATGGCCCCATATTCTAAGACTTAGAAAAAAAAAAAAAACAATAATATTAAGGTAGATCCAAAAGCTTCAGATCCAACATCTCTGGCCTATGAGCAGCAGAACAAATGGATGAAGCTTCCTCTAATACAGGACCAGGCCTTGTCTTACTTGCTTGCTTTTGGCTCACAGAATGAAGGTAATGTGGCTGAATGCCCTTGAAGGAAATGCTTTACTTCCAAACATCAGTGATTAACGTTTTGTTGTAGGAGGTACAATATTTAAACCTAAAACATCTTGAAGAGATCCAAGTAGAATACAATACACAGTATACTACAACTTTAAACTTGACTAAAACAGAGACATGCACATGCACACATACTCTTATATGGTTAGTAAACTAAAAAGTGTATGGTCTGATTTTCAGAAGTGCTGAGCATCCACATCTCCCATTAACTAAACTGAAAGTTGAAGGTGTTTAGCTCACCTGGAGGGGAAAAAAAAAAAAAAAGATCTCTGTGCTTTGGATCACTAGATTCACCTGTGAGTATTTACATATCCCAACAGTTAAACAGTTCTCAGACTGGCAAAGCACAGCTTGAGAGTCCTTCAGGGGGGAAGGGGTTTTGAAAAGGGAGAGGAAAAAAGGACAAGATACAGCAGTCACCGTTTGCCCACTGACACCACACAATTACATCTCTGAACATAGGTGAAAACGGTTAGTAAACTCAACTTTTTAACATGAACCACTGTAATAAATATGTATGTTCATTTGTTTCCCAGTCAATCAAAGGCATATTTCAAATGAGTAATCTAGGATATAGACAATCAAGTAAAAACACACCACTTCCAGGGCCTGAGAGAGAGTTACCATACTATATGTACGCAGAGAGGAACACTTAATAGCTCTCTAGTGGCCTCCATTTCTCTTCCATCCCTTCTATTTCAAGTGTTGCTCTCTCTGAGAAGTATGACAAACCTAGAACATGAAAAATTTCAAGGGGCTGTGAAGGCATATTTTGTTCACTGAAGAACGACATTTTAAAGTATAAAACAACTTTTTAAAAAAATAATCCTTTGGGACTGAAATTTCTCATGCTTGGTCCCAGCTAAAATAAATGACCGAGAAGAAGATTTTAGAATTAAAAGTCCAACCAGACCATATGTACAGCATCACTACTGCAAAGCTAGTTCAAAGCCGTGAAAAATCACATTCTGTGCCTCCCCAACAACTTTGAAGGTTTAAAAACACACTACAGCATACTTTTACAAAAATCAAACAAAGAACGCTCAAGGAAAGAATAGAGGATACTTCATAAACTTCTGAAAATTCTAAATAAAAACAGACCTCTCCATGTATTTCAGCAAGAACAAAATTCCACCTCCACTATCTAGCACCTACTTCAGCATTACATGAACTCAATTCCTTTGCTCATTTCATTAGTGAAACCACCCTGCAACATGCATTAGTGGACTGACACGCTACTTATAAGCATCTGCTATTGAAGTTCACAGATCAAGTCTTCAACATTAGGTCAGGTTTCTGGATCCTTTTATCAAGCAGTCTGCTTTCTGAGTGAGAAGAGGAAACTGCCACATACCTCCTAATAGTCTACTGCAGACAAAAAAGTTAAATCTTTTTTAAAGTTACTTGTTGCTTAAAAAGCAATAGAAAATGTTGAGGCTGATCAGCTCTTCAACCTAGTAACTGAATCAAAAGAAAATGCACTTAATAGGAAATGTGACTCAACTACACAGACACTATAGATCTAGAATACGGGTCCCTTGCAATCAAGCAAAGTTAGTTCCAGTATTACTGTTAATGCTGGAACCTGAGTTCTAAAACTTGAATCTTAAACACAAGTTATTGCTTTTGCAGATATATAAAAGGAGTCTGACCAGAGAACTATTTTTATTATATATATTTCTAAAAACACCCGTACAATGTTTTAAAAAGTTAATGGCAAACACTGAAATTACTGGGAATGTGATTTTAGAAAGTTAAATGCTAGGATAGGGCACTCTTACTGAATTTTATATATTGTATTAGTTGGTCTACATTTGGGAAATAAATCTACATAAATCATAATATATTAAGCTCCTCTGAGCGAGATGTAATTAATACACTTAATGGTATAAATTACTACATCACAAATTAAAAGAATTTAAACATATTTATGCTTAAAAAAAGATCATGCAAGCCAGAATTTAAAACTAAATATAATGCCATCTTAGTAATACGTGCATACTAGTAATTATATTTTACAAATTGAAAAACCAAACCCAAAAATATTGAATATATGGCTACTAATATGATTTTCAATGCAGAGTTCATGCAGTCTCTCTTAGGAAGATTTCAAATACACCATTCAAATACTTCTGAGAACCACAATAAGCTTAAAACATTCCCAAAAGCAATTTTATGAAGAGATTTAAACTACATTTAAAAAACTGCCTTTCAAAAAGGTTTCTGTTATTTTTATACCTTTTTAAAAGTATCATTTTATAAAAACAATATTTCTTCTATATGGCATAGCCATACCACAGACCAAAAAGCCTGTTAGGGCTGCCAAGCTGAGAGACTTTGAGGAATCTCTAATGACGACTCACCCTGTTTTGTATATGGAGCTTGCATGAAAAAATAGTCAACTGGCATTCTTTACAGATCTTCAGCTACCAAGCTTCAACCTAGTGTTATTTCTTGCACAAAAGTGCTAACATATTGCAGTCAAGTATACTAATGTATTAATTTTTTAAGAAAAATACACAAAACAATCTGAATGTCATGTCTTCTACACACAGTAAATTTATGCTCACTTCCAACAAATGCTCCAAGATGGCTGCTAATAAAATAATCTGAATTATACTATACACAAACCTAGCTAGACTAAAAATTCCTCATATTGTTCCACACAGCACATTTCCTTGCCTGTTGCAATAATGTATTCACCATTAATTACTCTGCCAAACTGTCTTCACTCAAATCATTCAAACAACTCTTGATGGATATAAAAAAGCATTACATTAAAAAAAAAAAAAAAAAAAGTTGCTACAGAGAACCCTAGAAAGCATTCTTCTGGATCAGCCCTTTAGAAGCACTATTCAAATACACTGAAAAATATTTTAATTTGCTTTTTAGATGCTCTGTTATACTCAACTAAATTCCAATAGCGTGTAACTGCCACATATACATCAGTATAACAGACCAGTCCATTTAGAGTTAGCTGTGTCTATCTAGAAGAATTCAATGTTTTAAAAATCTCTTGCAGTTAATGGAATTTGATTCAACTGCCTGACACTGTTCAAATCACTAAAAATGATGTGATTGATTCACTCTCAAGCAAAATCTTACCTGTTTTTATTACAATTATCTATGTATTAAAATGTTTGTGAAAGATGCCAGAAAGAAAATTTCAATCCAGCTCTTCTGGGTACAGAACAGGCTGCAGTAATTCAAGTTTCTCCACACTGCTCTGACAAGTGCCTCAAACCCAACATGGAAAGACCAACTCCAGGCACGAAAGGATTGTCTAACATTCATGCCCATTCAGCCCTTTATCTCTGTGCTAAGCTACCAATATGGATACCAAATTAGTATCAAATGTGGTAGTGGTTTTAGAGATGAGGACACTTGTCCTCTAGAAACTGGACTGAGACTCATTTCACAGGGGGATAAACAGCCACTTGAAACCCTCATTCATTACTGACCTGGGCCAAATTCAAAATAGTAATCTAGCTGAAGATGCTGTTTCTGTTTTCAATCCCCTCAGACATTCAATTCTCAAACAATTTAATTCCTAAAACTGATATATTTCTAGATATGGCCACATATGCAAGTGAAAAAGGTCCTGCTTTATGCCAGCTATGTGATTTCTCTCTCTCACTGGGGATACACACTTTCCAGAATTTCAGAGGTCTTCAGCACAGGAATTCCCCACTCCTGCTGCATACACAATTTTTTTTTCTTTTAAAGACACCTTTTACCTAATGTAGTTACACATACCAAATTATCTAACTTGATAATGTCCCAACATAAAAGTCAGATATTTGAACGTCTATAGTACTCTCCATACCCCCTTATCTATAGAATATTGATTCAGAAGCAGGACTCTCAATCTGTCCAAATTCCAAGTATCATCTGAACTCTACGGTGTCCCCACCCTAACATAACAGGCTACCATCAGGCATATACAACAACAACATAGTTCCAATGGGTATATGCTTTTTAGTAGGTGGCTCTCAATCCTCCAGTTCAAAGGGATCAGTAAAAATCTGTGGATTTGAACCTTTGGGTCTCCAGATTTGGGGCATATTAAACTCCCTGTTTCAGAAGAAACAACTCTGGAGAGTGATCCATTTTACTACTTCCAGCCACAGCTACAATTTTAGGGCGTCTCCTATTGAGCACAGCTGAGTCTATTTGATTGTATAATGGAGTCCTGACTCTTCATTGTTCTATTGTTACTATTTATATAGTGGTGATTAACATGACTAGGTCCCTGTCCCATGATGCTTACTGTAGTAAGACGAGGCCCTAAAACATAAATTAGCTAAATTAAATTAATACAACCGCCATTGGTAGGTAGGGAAGGAAGATACAGGAAAATAAGAGATCACAGTCAACAATGGGAACTAAATATTTGTCTTCAGAGGAGAGCATTGTTTTCAATTAAAACATACTGTATGTTGAATTTCTGTTTGCCTTTTTTTTTTTTTTTTTTAAATTGATCAATATCCAGCTGAGGAATTGACAGCTCCAGAAGCAGTCATCAACTTTAAAGGGTCAGAATCACTGATAAGTTTTTCATCATGAGTGATAAGAATAACTTTTTCAGCCACTTTATGACAGTTTTAGGTTAGAGTTATCATCCAGATCCAAATCCTTCATCAAAAAGTAAAGCAAACAAATCATTGTGCAATTGCTCTTTCAACATGCAGATCCAATATAGTAAATAAGATTGTCACTTCTTCTGACTGCGAGGTGGTGTAAGAAAGAAAAAGTATGGTATTCTGGATACTGCAAGAAAACTTAAGGACTCTTCCTGGTATTCCAGGCTCCTTACTGCTATAACCCACTTGTTTGTTATGCTTCCTTGAAGAATCCTAACAGAAAAAATATCTTGCCCTTCAATGGGCAACTTATTTGCTTTGACTTCTATCAACACTGGCTGGAAGGAGAATTGTGAACAGCATTTACTCCTTGTTCCCTGGATAGGTGGTAGTTATCTTCTAGATGAAAAATAACTGCAAGAGCAGAAAGTTGTCCCTCACGGATACAAGCCTTTGATTTCAGCTGAATCTAAGCTTTTATTTAAAACCTCTCTTTCCAAACATTTTTCTTTTAATTCTTCTGGTAGTTCAACTAATAATAGACTTGCCTAGTCACCAGATTATTTTATATGACCTTAGAAGATAACATGAGCATGTCTTATTCCAGGTCATTTCAGAAAGCATCTTGCTCCTATCTACTAACTTGCATCTAGCATCTACTAACACTAACTTGCATCTAGCATCTACTAACACTAACTTGCATCTAGCATCTTGCTCCTATCTACTAACTTGCAATAGTATCCAGCTCCAGTAGACAGGATACTCTAACACATTCTAACATTGCTCTAACCTTACACAGAATCAATATTTAACTGAGATCCCAAATAGTTGAAAATTAACTGCTGTCTACCTATTTGTCTAATGCATCTCAGAGGGAAACATTTCCTCACAGCGGTAAGAAGCATTTCTAAGATGAAGAAGGTATTACAATATCAACCTGAGGACGACTCCAGGACTATGTTCATGTACTAAAATGTCTCCTGTAAATGAAACATACAGGAGTAGCAAAGTTTTATTTAAGTTCCTTGTAACTGCCTTTAGCTCAAAGGACTACACAAACCTGTGAGAAGAATAGCCCCTTCTCCTTGAAGAAGTTTCTGAAGGGACTGATTTACAGCCTATTATCTACCTGCTTTTCTACTACAAAAGTAAGTCTCCAAGACAGATTTATTCTTCAGAAAAGGCCTCCTCTTCCTCATCTGCAAGTCCAAGCACTTTACTAGGGGACTGTAGCAAGGCACAGCTGGGCCCCTCTTGTTTCTGCCCCTGCTGCCCTCACAAAACCAATCAGGCACACCTCAGATCGATGCAATCACCCATGTATTTTATTTATAGTTCTTTCCCATCACCAGCTTACTATCTATGTACAGGGTTTTACCAGACTTCACCAGCAACAGACCAGAGCCACCAGTCCCTCTCAGCCTCTGGCCTCTCTCTCCCCTCCCTGGCTTCCTCCCTCCCAGCCTTTATAGCCCCTGGCTAATTAGGCTGGCAGCTGTTCCTAGTTGCCAAGCAGGCAGGACTATTCAGCCAGCCCCAATCCATTCCCCTTGATTGGGGCTGGCATGGCAGGGGGCTAATTAAGTATTTCCTGCCTAGAACCCTGTCACAGGGACCCAAAGGAGGAGCAACTCCTCCAAACATATTCTTTGGCCTGAGCAGAAAACAATGGCAGAGAAGTTGGGAGCAGCTGTGAGGTTGGGCTATGGATAGTCCTGTCTCCAAAATCATCCAGCCCTCCACCACTCTACTAAGGTTTAACACAAAACAATGTCATTGTGATTTCTGTCAACACACCTGTAATATCAAGAGTAAAATTAAGTATCAGAAGAAGTCTGCAACAGAAACTGAGGTCCAAATTCTGTAATTAATTGCAGCCCAGAAAACCCTAATGGAGTCAATGGGAACCCCAATACTGTTGCATGGAGAGTAAGTGAGTGGAAAGTCAATGGAAATCCTAGATTACTCAAGGAGCTGACTGAGGAGATATCTGAGCCATTAGCAATTATCTTCGAAAACGCACGGAAAACAGGAGAGATTCTAGAGGACTGGAAGAGAAGACCGAAGGGACATTATAACAGTTTTCAAGTACATAAAAGGTTGTTACAAGGAAAAGGATGAAAAATTGTTCTCCTTAACCTCTGAGGATAGGACAAGAAACAATGGGCTTAAATTGCAACAAGGGAAGTTTAGGTTGGACATTAGAAAACACTTCCTAACTGTCAGGGTGGTTAAGCACTGGAACAAATTGTCTAGGGAGCTTGTGGAATCTGGGTCACTGGAGGTTTTTAAGAACAGGTTACACCAACACCTGTCAGGAATGGTCTAGTTATTACTCGGTCCTGCCTTGAGTGCAGGGAACTGGACAACATGGGCTACTGAAGTCCCTTCTAGTCCTACATGTCTATGATTCTATGAAAGTTAGCCTCACTCTTCAAGTTTTAAGAAGATATGAGAGAACAAGCTTGCAATGCACATCTATACAACCAGTCATCCAATTCTCCATAGTTTTAGATTGTGTATAATAATCATACATAAAAACTGGTTAATATCGTCAACATCATTATTGCATCATAATTGCATTATTGCATCAAGATGCATAATTATTCAAAATACTACAAAAAATAGAGGCTGGATTGCCCATCTGTTACTCCTGTTGGTGGGCATTTACTCTCATGAATAATTCCTTTGATTTCAATAGGATTATTTGCATGAGTAGATGGTCATCATCACAGGTAAGGATTGTACACTAACCTTTAGGACCTGATCCAAAGCCCATTAAAAATCAAAAGAAAATCTCTCACTGACTTCAGATTGTCTTTGGATGAGGTCCTTGGTGATGTACAGAATACCTTGTTATCTTGATTAGAAATTCAATGAAGCTATACAATACATATTATAAACAGGTCCCTATTTGAAGGTTTAGGTGCATTACCACTGAAAATATTTAGGTAGTTCTGGAAAAGCCGTGCCCAGAAGATATTTTAACATGTTAAGATTGTCCTGCAATGAGAAAATGAGCAAAAAAAGTCTTTTATACTTGAATTCCAAAAGCAAGCTCTACCATCAATTCTTGGGACCACCACTTCCCCCATCATAATGCTAGCCATAATCAGGAACTACACATCAATACATTAAAATAAAATTCTACACAACAGTCAAACAAGACTTTAGAAAGTTTTGGATGCTCAAAAAAAAAAAAAAAGACAACAGAAATAGCTACAGTAGTAAATGCTTATGATTAATTTAGGGTACTTCTACACTTAAAAAGCTACAGTGGCTCGACTGCAACGCTGCAGCACTTCAATGTAGACACCACCTATGCTGATAGAAGGGGTTCTCCCATGGGCACAAGTAATCCACCTCCCCAAGAGGCAGTAGCTAGGTCAATGGAAGAATTCTTCCATTGACCTAGCACTGTCTGCACAGGGACTTATGTCTGCTTAACAATGCCCTGACATAGTTAAACCAACCTAATTTTCTAGTGTAGACCAGGTCTTAGATACACAGCACTTGGTTTCCAAAGATCTCCATGGAAGCTACATTAATGACTGAGGTTCAACAACTAAATAGTAGTTGCCAGGAGCCAATAACAGAGTTAAGCTTTTTTTTTTTTTTTTAATTGTACTGATCAAAATTTTAGTTTGACAATAGCCATCAGTTAAACACCATCATATAGACAAGATATATGCTGATATTATGGGGAAATAAGTAAGTTGTGAAAGAACAATATATTACTCATTACACTAAGAGCAGATGGTACAAAGGTTTAAAAAAAAAAAAAAAAAAAAGTCTTTTCCCAGCCCAGTTTTAGGAAGAGATTCCTAAAAGACTATATCCGAGTCCACACAAACCATCTCTCAACACCCTCGACCTTGACTCAAAAACCCTCCATCGCTCTTCAATATGATAGTCTCCCTCTCAGACCCAGACTTTAAAAACTAATATTGTGCTTCCGAAATACCAACTGGAACTACCTTTACAACTGTTTCTTTAATTCAAATATCACCTTTCTAATGGAAAAGAACAAGAGCCAAATGGAAGGAGGAGATGGTTAAATGCACTTGAAAAGAGCTTGCTCAGAGACAAACAATTGCACCAAGATGGACTGAGGTGAAAAAAAGGGACTAAAATCTCTCCTTCCCACCCTCAATCTCTTACCTATCTCATTTAATGTTATATTCCTCTGACTTCTGGACTCCCTCCTCAAAACCAATGCAAGACAATTTCTCTCACAAGCACTCTGGGCTGATGTTCTACTCACTCCTATGAGCAATGAAGTCTGTTGAGATAGCATTGTCCAACTGTTTGTTTTCTTGTTGAAAACATCATCAATCTGCTAAAGTTTAACAACACAGAGACAGATTTTCAATTCAGGCCTCCATTTTGTGAGCAGTTTTGAACCTACAATGAATTGTAATTCTTTCTGTCTCAATGGCCAAGCCATTTGTACACTCTGTAAGGCAGGTGTGACAGACAGAAATAATTCTTTATTTCCTGGCCATAGTCACATAACAACATGGGTAAGGATAAAAAAAAAAAAAAAAAGATTCTGGACACATTCCCCGATTATGTGCCTCAACTACGGCAAGGTCTTCTGCATCAGTCTTCACTATAGAAGATGTGAGGGAGATTCCCACAGCAGAACCATTCTTTTTAGGTGACAAGTGTCAAAGATTGAAGTGTCAATAGAGGAAGTTTTGGAACAAATTAATAGATCAATCAGTAATAAGTCACCAGGGCCAGATGGTATTCACCCAAGAGTTCTGAAGGAACTCGAATAGAAAACTGTAGTACCACTAACTGTGGTATATAGCCTCTCACTTAAAATCAGCCTCTGTACCAGATGACTGGAGGATAGCTAATGTAATGCCTATTTTTAAAAAAGACTCCAGAGGTGACCCTGCCAATTAGAGGCAGGTAAGCCTAACTTCAGTACCAGGCAAGTTGGTTGAAACTATAGTAAAGAACAGAATTATCAGACCATAAATGAACACGATTTGTGGGGGGGAAAGTCAACATGGATTCTGTAAAGAGAAATCATGCCTCACCAATCTATCAGAATCCTGTGAGGGGGTCAACATGCAGACAAGGGTGATCCAATGAACTTTGTAGTGCACTTGGACTTTTAGAAAGCCTTTGACAAGGTCCCTCATCAAAGGCTCTTAAGCAAAGTAGGCAGTCATGGGTTAAGAAGAAAAGTGCTTTCATGGACCAGTAACTAGTTAAAAAATAGGAAACAAAGGGTAGGAATAAATGGTCAGTTTTCACAATGGAGAGACGTAAGTAGCTGGGTACCCTAAGGATCTGTATTGGGACTGTGCTGTTCAACATATTCATAAATGATATAGAAAAAGGGGTGAATAGTGAGGTGGCAAATTTTTTTACAGGATACAAATTTACTCAACATAGTTAAGGCCAAAGCTCACTGCAAAGAGATACTCTGGATGAATGGGAAACAAAATAGCAGATGAAATCCAATGTTGATAAATGCAAACGAATGCATTCTGGAAAACATAATCCCAACTACACATACAAAATGATGGGGTCTAAATTAGCTGTTACTATTCAAGAAAGAGATCTTGGAGCAATTGTGGATAGTTCTCCAAAAACATCCACTCAATGTGCAGTGGAAATCCAAAAGGCTTTCAGACTGTTAGGCACCATTAGAAAAGGGATAAATAATAAGACAGTAAATATCATGCCACTCTATCAATCCATTGTATGCCCACACCTTGAATACTGCATGCAATTCTGGTTGCTCCATCTCAAAAAAGTTATATTAGAATTGGAAAAAGTGCAGAGAAGGGCAACAAAAATGATTAGGGGTCTGGGGCAGCTTCCATATGAAGAGAGATTAAAAAGACTGGGACTCTTCAGCTTAGAAAAGAGACGACAAAGGAGAGATAAGGTAGAGATCTATAAAATCATAGAGAAAGTGTGGAGAAAGTGAATAAGGAAGTGCTATTTAGCCCTTCGTATAACACAAGAACCAGGGTTCCACCCAGTGAAATGAATTAGCAGCAGGTTTAAAACAGACATAAGGAAGTACTTCTTCACACAATGCACTCAACCTTTTGAGCTCATTGCCAAGGAATGTTGTGAAGGCCAAAAGTATAACTGGATTCAAAGAAAAATTAGATACGTTCATAGAGGATAGCTCCACCAATGGCTATTAGCCAAGATGGTCAGGGATGCAACCCCATGCTCTGGATGTCCCTAAGCCTCTGACTGCCAGAAGTTAGGACTGGACAACAGGGGATGGATCACTCGATAGTTCCCCTGGTTCTGTTCATTCCATCTGAAGCATCTGGCACCAGCCACTGTCAGAAGACAGGACAGTGAACAAGATGGACCACTGGTCTGACCTAACATGGCCAATCATGTTCCTCTCAGGTCTTTTGGACCTTTACCTCATCCTTCTCGGTACAGCCATAATACCGCTGCCTACACAGTCTCTCTCACCCTTCATTTAAACCATATCATGCCCCAATTTGAGTCACTATGTTGACTCCCTACTGTGCTGCACATCGAGTTCAAATTTCTAGCCCTTCCTTTCAATGCACTACATCTCCAAACTGGTCTCCTTCCACATTCTCTCCATTCTGTACTCTCTGCTCTGCCAACAGCACCATGCTCTTTTCACACTGTCCAACTGGCTTGCAAAGACCTTCAAAAATCTATTTGTCAACCTTCCACCCTTGTCTCATTCAAACCACTCCTAAAGACACTTCTGATTATGGTGCCAAACACCCACAGCTACATCAGGTAGAATTTTAAAAGCTTGGAAAGAACATAACCGCTTACGCTTCAGGGCATAATTCAATCTCTTAACAGATCCCTTATGGAACGGATTATTCCATAATTGTCCATGTCAGAGTTTCTTGCACCTTTCTTCAACTCATGTAGCATATTGGATTAGATGGACCATTGTTCTGAACTAGTGTGGCAAGTCCTTTGTTCTCACTTGAACAAAAAGAAACAACAGACATATATACATCTTAATGGTATAAGTATGTAATTTAAATAACCAATTATCCATATATCCATATACTATGTCTTTTCTTGATCCTCTCCTCCTTCCTTCCTTTTCACTTGTCTGTTAAATCCAACATTTAGATTGTAAACTGTCTGAGGCAGAGGCCTGTTTTGTGAAGAATACCTGTGACAACTATAAAATGATAAGTAATAAAAATCCACACTCATCCTTCCTCCCGGAGAGAGTCCCATTGAAGTAATCTAAACTCCCTTACAGGCTGGGCATGTAGATTCTTTTACAGAACTGGGGCCTCCTTTTAGGCATGACAGTGAACAAGGGTAACAAAATCAAAAAGTGGGGAAAAAAGTACACAGTTTGCAATAAGACCACACAACTATTCAATTTAGGCATGTGCACTTCTTAATAGTATTTAAAACAAAACAACTCATTACTGAAATAATATTACATCTGCAAAAACTGAGGTCCGGTTTGAAAATGCAGGGCTTCAGTTTCTATTAGTGTCCAATTTCATAATATAATCCAAGATATTTAATTTTACTTTTCAATATTGTGACAATTAGAATGCAAACATTGGTTGAACTAGCACACCGCACTTTTTTTCAGATATAGTATTGTAAAAGCACCATTAGCGCAAACCACACTTGTTCAAAACAACATTTAAACAGTGATCCTACACAACATATGGGCTGCGTGCGGGAGCAAGGTAAGAAGAAAATGTGTAGAGCAACATTTTACTAACTTTTAAAACATCACTAATGGAAGAGATCAAATATCCTCAGTATATACAAAATGATCTCCCATTAAGGTTGGTGTTGCATGTGCACAGCAAGAGGAAAATAAATCCTACATGAGGCACTGTACAGTATTATTACTTTGATGTGTTTTCAAAAACACATGAAGACATTTCTTCACAAAGTAGACACCGTTCCTAGATAAAAATAGGTCTGTTTTGTTATGTAATTAAAGCTGTGCTGTTTTGCCACTTATTTTAGTACTTGTTTTTAGCCTAAGAAGTCCATCACTGAAAATATCTAAACAAGATTGAATTAAACATATATTTGTTTGCTGAATATTTTCCGCAAACCCTGGATCCCCCACAAAAATACGGTTTAACAAACTTTATTTAAATTTCTATTGGATTACCAGATATAAACATTTAAGACTCCCATTAAACTGAAAACTCTCTACTGATCTTCATTATGATGTGGCTATCACTCCACCATAATATTTTCCCAACTATCTCCTTCCAAACTCCTAATGGCATTTCCTGGTTCACTGAAGGTATCCCGGAATGTACCACTATGACACAGCAAATGCCATGGATTGCAATACGACATTGGATATCTGTGATAACACACTGTGGGATTTTGCCAGTGAACCAGGTTGTGCCAAAAAGATTTCATTGAGGAAAAATAGAATTATAAAAGGCTAGCTAAAGGCACACTGTCAACTTATTAAAAAAAATCATACTTCTCTGAAAAAGCATTACCCACTATTGTTACCTTTTAACTCATAAGATTATTAGAACTAAAATACAGATTAGAGAAAAATATTTCTATATTTTTCAGTTTGTTTACACTGTGCATTTGACAACACTGTTAATAGTCATGCTCCCTGTTATCCTGTGTATAGGAAGTTCCCACTTTGCTGGGCTGAATTCTTCAAACTCAAGCGTGGAGAGAAAAAACATTTCAAAAACTAGGGAAAACATATAAATTGGCACAGCTGTGAGGGATGGAGACCGGGAGAGTCTTCTCCCTCCCCCACACACACTTTTTTTTTTTTTTGCTGACTAGATTTCAGGTTGGCAATGTCCCTTTAAAAAGACTGCCGTGCTGAACAGCCCCTACAGCCTGGTCAGAAGACACATTCAAAGAAGAAATCCATACATGACTTATTTTCATTTTGGCTATGCAGTTCACCTTTAGGAGAATGTTCTTTGGGGAAATGTGGTGAATAATCTATTCTAAGGAAGCTTACATGCTGTGATCACATTCCACTGTCATGACAAAAATTGTCAAATGCCATAATGTAAAATAAACTATTAAAACAAAAAAATCTTAATCAACAATTTCACTAAAAGGCTACGGGGTTCTCTCTCTGAGAAAGAAGAATGCAGAATAAGTAATATTTCATTATGCTAGGATGTAAGTCAACAGAGTACACAAGTCTGACAAAGATATTATTCTAGGTAGCCAATATACTCAAAGCCTATTGTCAGAAGGAAAGGATATTTTTGATGGATGGATTAAAAGGGGCATGCTTTTAAAACATTAAGAAACAAAATGTACAGTGCTCTTTAATGAGACATTAATGAATGGTTAGCATGGATGCAGCTGCATCACATTAGCACTGTTGATAAAAATATATCTTGTCTTCTGTCTCCAATTGTCTTATAACCATAGTGGTTTAAAATATTTCCACTAAGCAGGCAGTGAACTACAGTTTTTTCTACAGGAAGTGTGCATTTTATTATGCATTAACATAGTACATTAAGTAATTACAGTATGCTAATGTACGACTATAGCTATACTTAGCATTTCTGCTATGTTTAATTTTATTTATTTGAGCCTATAATATTTTTATGTTCACTGAAAGCCTTCAAATGTTGGCATATTTGCTTTAGTTTTGCAATAGCAAAATTTACTATTTGTCTTTTCTATCTTCCACGGGCATAACAACAACATGTGACTACTTTAATACTGGCATAAGGTTCTTTAAAGTACCCCTTTTGAACAATGCAAGAATCATACTATACTACAAAGACTGACAAGTCAAATAATAAAAATTACACATACGCTCACAAATGTGTTTCAAACATACAATGAATCTAGTACATTACTAACAAATGTTTCACTTGTCAAATGTTTGATATTTAGTATCTAGCATTAGTTACATGATAAAAGTCATAGTTCAAGAACAGTATGGATACTGAATTAACTGGGCCATAAGCACAACATTAAAACATCATACTTAACAGTTATTCTCCCTTATAGTTTGTATCAAATTCACTGAACCAAACCAGTTACATAATCCATTCTTTGACTTTTGATCTATTTGTTCATTGCTCATAGATCACAGATCAAAATATAAGATAGTTTAAACATCCAGTATGTGCTGTATTTTCAGTATATTTTACAAACAGGTCATATAATAGTATTTTTCTGATTTAAAATTAATATGAGCAGGAAAAGGATGGGGAAGATAATCTAAAATTTGTAGACATACTATATTTTAAAATTATGTGAAAATGTTTAAGATTGCATTGTTTTACAAGAATAGCTATGTGCATGTGTAGAATATTTAAGAAATATATAGAAGAAATAATCCTATTCCTTACTGTATTTTTAAGTTTCGGGAAAAAAAGGCTAATAAAATTAGTTTTATTTATTATATTTAGGCCACGTTAAAAAAAATGTGTTTTTTTTTTTAAAGAACATGTACATTACACATACACACACACTTAGAAACAAATGACCAGATTAGTGGTCATATAACACCTGTCAGTCCTGAGCTGCGTCTTTTATTTGAGGTTGAAGATTATACAGTGAACCTGTAACTTGGACTGATATATACATTTTGATCTCAGGAGATGGATTTTGACCGAAGGGTGTGAAAAATCTCTCTAGAGTGTCAGTGTCACCACAGTACTCCTGATAAGTTTCCAACCTAGTGCCTCAGCTCCCACTACCCCTCCTTATGTTGACACCCCCATCTGTCTCCACAGAATTATAATGCAGATTGCCATATGCAGCCCCGTGCCGCCTGTCACATTTGCCCTTTAATACAAAGAAGTTAAACGCAAGACACACTCACCCCCAGCGAATTGTTTTTGCACAACATAATCCAGATCCTGAGAACCTCTCACAAAACCTCTTTGGAAAATGGAGGGGTTGGCATCGGTGCCCTGGCTTATTGTCCAGAGGAAGGAGAAGTTATTTACATGTTACAATCCAAGCCCAGCGTCGTACAGAGACACAAACTGCTCAGCACTCTCTTAGATCAGCCATGTTACTCCCCCAAATCCACCGCCGGCTGCGAGCACTTCCCCGGCCACTTCCCCGGGAGCCTGGGCACAGACAAGGGGCAGGCGCGCTCCTAGACGTGTCCTGCCAGAGCCCCCATGGCAGCGGCCGCTCCGCGAGCCCCGAATCGCCTCGGAACTTCAGCTCTCGGGATCCTCCCCGAGCCAGACTGGAGCCGCCGGAGGAGGAGGAGGAGGAGAGGGGAAGGGGAGGGGAAAAAAGCAGGGCTAGAGAAAGTAGATCCGACGGCTGCGGGCGCCACCAATGTGCGGCCTGGATTCCCCCTGACAGGAGCCGGAGCCACCAGTCCCGGCTGCTCGAGCTACGCAAAGCGGCCCCCTCATCGGACGGGCCCCTCACCCAGCCACCCCCGCTCCCCAGCAGCAGCCTGGCTGCGGTATTGTAACACTGGTGCTGCAGCAGCGAAGAGAAATACACCAAGGGCTTGCATTGCACAATGCAACGCGAACTCCGCAAGAGCATGAGGAACAGCACGTCTCTCCGCGCCGCGGCTGCTCCCGGGAGGGCTGAGGACGAAGAGCCTGTCACATTAGCCCCGGGGCGAGTGCAATCTGTCCTCCCCATAGTCCCTTTCTGGCAAACACCTCCAAAGCAGGGTAGGAGCCAGACTTCAACACGCTTTATTTCCCCCTTCAGCCTCCCCACCGGCCGCGAACCGTACTTTCCCATTGAACAAAGCACCACTAAAAGTTGCAACACGTACAAATGGATCCCTCCTCCTTCTCTAGCAGACACACGTCTTGGGTATTAAGGGGCTATTCAAGGCAGGATTTTAGCTTGAAATTCAGGGGCTTCTTTAACCCTTTTCTAGAGACGCTGCTACTTTTCCCCAACCCAGTTTGAAATTGACTCGCTGGAAAACCTGGTCCGAGAAATGTCCCTTAAGAAACTCGCCCTTCCCACTCCCCCAAATGGCCCCTGGCAAAGTTTCCTTCTATTGGCACTGCACAGAAAGAAAGAAAAAAAGCAATCATTATTCCATTTGCGCTGATCTATTCTTAAAGGCGAATCAGTTTAAATAGTATGGTAATTATGAGTTTCCTTAGTAAAAGAAAATAACACAGGTTTGTTGGGAAACATTTTGTTTTGTGTCTAGCTTAGTTTGGTTGGGGGGGGAGGGAGACAAGGGAAGGGGGTTTAATACTTGATTCAATAATCAGAGGTCGGTTTCCAGTCCACAGATTAAAATCCTGACAGTAACACTGAGCTATAACTGGCAAACCCAGAGAGGACCAGAGAATTTTATTCTCTGGCTATACTGAAAACTGAAATTCTAGGTTCAAATTCCGTTCTCAATTACGTAGTTGTAAATCCAGATTAATGCCAATAAAATCAATGGGGTTACTCGAGATTTATCCTGTGTTTTTTAAAAAAAGAAACATTGACTCTTAAGGCTTGTCCATATACAAAAGCTTTAATGATTTAACTGAATATTTTAGAAATTGGTGTTGTTAAATTGGTGCAGACTTCTGTTGTGGATACTTTTAAATGGGTTTAAGATTTCATAATATCAATTTAGCTTAAATTGATAAGAACTCTTTCTAACCCAATTGAGTTGAACATTTTTAGGCCTAAGATCTTGTCTGAACACAGCAACAGAGGGTCCTGTGGCACCTTTAAGACTAACAGAAGTATTGGGAGCATAAGCTTTCGTGGGTAAGAACCTCACTTCTTCAGATGCAAGAAGAAGTGAGGTTCTTACCGACGAAAGCTTATGCTCTCAATACTTCTGTTAGTCTTAAAGGTGCCACAGGACCCTCTGTTGCTTTTTACAGATTCAGACTAACACAGCTACCCCTCTGATACTTGTCTGAACACAGAAGCTGCAAAGGTTCTGGGCTTGTCTACCCTTGGAAATTTGCTGAAGTAGCTATTCCAGAATAATTATTTTGGTATAACCAAAATATCCCCAGAATAAGAGTGCCCTTTTACAGTTTAGCTTAATCCATCATGTGGACAGTATTCCAGAGTAAAATTTATTTTATTACAGAATAAAAAGCAGGGGGAAAAAACAAAAAAATTCTTTTACTCTGGAATACTGTCCACACAGAGAGCTATTCCAGAATATTCCAGAACAATTTATTCCACAATATCTGTTCTTGTCAATTTCCCCATGTAGACAAGGCCTTAGGTTAAAAAAAAAAAAAAAAAAAAAAGTCTACTGTAGACACCCAGTATGTCTACTTCGCATTACACAGCTATGCCAGGATGGTCCCCTAGCATAGATGCAGCCCTACACCAAGAAAGGGAGTTTTTCTGTCAGAAAAAGCATCATTCTGTCAACATAGCTGCATCTACACTGGGGGGTTTGTTGGCAAAAGTTTTTTCACACCTCTGACCAAAATAGCTATGCCAACACAACTTTTAAGTGTAGACCAAGCCAATGAAGGGCTTTTCACTCCAGTTAAGCTAACTCGGTGTAGTTCGTGATTAAAAACATGCCCAGGATTTGCACTGGTTTAACTAAATAAATTTTAAATTATACCTTAAATTAAACCAGAGCAACTTTCCAGTACAGACAAGCCCTTAGTTTGAAATCTAGACTTCATTTCTGCATATGTACACAGAAGCTCATGCTAAGATACTGCATTAATTTATGGAATTACAAAAATGGCAGACAAATATAGCATTTCAGTTTCTAAAAGAAATAATTTTTTAAACTTTTTTTTTTTTAGAAATAAAGTCAAAGCAGAATTAATCACCTTCAGAATTAATCACCTGCAAATTTTTTATTTTACAAAACAACACTATTAGATAGACTTCTTGCATTGCTCTGAGGGAGGAAGGTGAAATTCCTATCTATCAAAACCCTAAAAACTGATTTTTATTTTATATTTTGTAAATCTGAAGAAAGGGAAAAGTTGGATGAGGGCTTGGAACTTGGGTAACAAGTTTCTACTCAGGAGACACTTTTATAACAAATAATAATAAGCATTATAAGCCCCCTGAAAAGCAATGTCAGCCCCAGTCTTGCAATGAGCTTAATGTACACAGACCCCCATGCCCGCACAGCATCCAACTGATTTAAAAGGGGCTCTACACAGGTGCTGGGGGTAGAGGCAAATTTGTTACAAAATATGGGCCTTAATGCCCAAGTTATGTAGTGTTTCATTCAGCCAGTCTTCCCGCTAACTACAACAGAGAGTGACCACATAAGCAGTGAAGGATCAAGCTGTACAGAGTATATGATGATGCAAATGTAAAGGAACATCATAACACATAATTGTCACATTTTCGTTTGAAAACGTTTTGCCTTCTGTTACAACTTACACCCCAAAAATTACTAAACTGAAAAATAAGAAAAAAATATTTCCTCACTTTCCCGCCCAGTTTATGTACTTTGTGCATTTGACAGCATTTGGGGTATAGTCAGTTTCACCTATGGTTGCGATGGATCTTCCACAAGGCAGCAGGTAAGAGGAAAAAAATAGGAAAGAGTGATCATAAGTTTACAAAAAATGGCAGCGGGATTCAGGGACAGATATACTAACCGAACCTGGTTTTTTCCCCCCAATTGACTAGATTTGAAGTTGAAGGCTCTTTAAAGTTAAGTTATTGTCTCTAGTAGTCTAATCCTGAAAACCTTACTACCAACTGTATTGCTGCAATTACATAGTCTTACTGAAATCAATGGGACAACTACATTAGCAGTAAGGGATCACAGGATCAGGCCCTTATTTTACATGTGTTAATGGAAATTCTTCAAGGTATGGACCATGTGTCTTGTAAGGTTTTGTGTGCATTTATGAGTTAAGTAATTAACATTGCACATTAAATTAATATTTCTATTTATACCATCTTTGCTTTAAAACAGTTTTCTGTAAAATTTTGAAAATAAAAATTGCTTTCCCTTCATCATTTGACAAATACTGACTCCACCTGCATTACTTTTCTATTGCAATATGGTAGAACCTCAGAGTTACAAGCACCTCGGGAATAGAGGTTGCTCGTAACTCTGAAATGTTCGTAACTTTGAACAAAAAGTTATGGTTGTTCTTTCAAAAGTTTACAGCTGAACATTGACTTAATACAGCTTTGAAACTTTACTATGCAGAAAAAAATACTGCTTTTAACCATTTTAATTTAAATGAAACAAGCACAAAAACAGTTTCTTTACCTTATCAAAACATTTTTTAAACCGCCCCCCTTTTTTTTTTAAAGTAGTTTACATTTAACACAGTACGCTAAAGTATTGGGGGTTTTTTGTTCTATGCTGCCTGATTGCGTACTTCCAGTTCCAAACGAAGTGTGTGGTTGACTGGTCAGTTCGTAACTCTGGTGTTCATAACTCTGAGGTTCTACTGTATAACTCATCATATTTCCCAGTGGTTTGACTTGAGTTTTTGTACCAGTGTCTGAGCTCTACAACGATGTACACGTTGGTAGGCCATCTTCAGTTCATTCTGAGATTCCTACCTCTTCCCCTCGCCACCCAAACCAAAGTGACATCTTCAAAAAAAGCAGCACCAGCAGCTGGACAATACGAGTAACTTCACACTCCTGCACAGAATCATTTTAATCATAGCAGTTGATTAGCTGATTTAGATCCTCCAACACAAGGGCTTGATCCCATGGCCCTTACTCAATTAAACCAGTAGGACAACTTGTGATTAAGAGACATAGGACTGGGCTGCTAGTCAATTTTACTCAACAGTAGGCTTTGTGAATAAAGTTCTTCTGGAAAGAAGTGATACTAATTTTCTTCAGCAGCTGCCAGCCTGAACCTTAAAGAAAAGACAAGATGAGACATATAGAAAGACAATGGAAGCAAAATAAAAATAAAAATGAAAAGACTGACAAACAATAAAAGAAAGAGAAAGAGAAGAGAAAAAGGAACCCAAAACCTTCATCTATTTTCAAATCTCATTAGGAAGTATCTCTTTTTCCCCTCGTGTATTTTAACTTCTTTTCTCCCTTTATTCTTATTTGAACTTTATCAGAGGGGTAGACATGTTTGTCTGTATCCACAAAAACACCATGCCCAAATAAATCTATTAGTCTTTAAGGTGCTACCGGACTCCTCGTTGTTTTTATTTGAACTTTGTAACTCTTATTTAACTTTAAAGATTTTGGAATGTTATTTTATAGCACCCAGGGAGAGCATTAGACACATCTCTGAATACAAAAAAAGATATGGCCCCTGCCCCAAATTGTTTCATGTCTAAAATGTAGACTGTAATCTATCAGTGAAAATGAAAAAAATAGAAAGGAGATGGGGTTTACAGCAGTGTCGCTTGGTTATCATAGTCTAGGCATGTGTACAATTTGGTGATAGAGTTTATAATTAAAAAAATATACTAAAAGGTACCCTGAATGCAACAGACAGTTGTCATTCAGACAAGACTCCAATGTTTTCAAAACTTTTACTGACACACAATTTTCTAGCTCTTTGACTTCATAGGGTCACAGTGTCCAAGGCCAGAAGGGACCATTGTGATCATCTATACCAGTGGTTCTCAAACTTTTGTACTGGTGACCCCTTTCACATAGCAAGCCTCTGAGTGCAACCCTTCCCCCTTACAAATTAAAACACTTTTTATATATTTAACACCATTATAAATGCTGGAGGCAAAGCAGGGTTTGGGGTGGAGGCTGACAGCTTGCAACCCCCCATGTAATAACCTCATGACCCCCACAGGGGTCACAACCCCCAGTTTCAGAACCCCTGATCTATTCTGACCTCCTGTTTAACACAGGGCATAGCACTTTCCCAAAATAGTTCCTAGAGCATATTTATCAGTTAGAGTTTTACCTGAATATGCACTCAACATTGAACACTACATTTGGATTGTACGAAAAGGAGAAAGGGAGGAAGCAGCAAAGGAGATCAAAAGAATTTTCATTTTAAGATTTGATATTCTACTAAAATGTAGAGGTGGGTTACCATTTAGTAGCCTACTAGACTACTATGCTACTAATCCATTTGTTCCTCCTCTCTCAGTAAATACAGCTTCTCTGTTAACTGACAAAAAAATGATAACTAACAGACCAGAGGGAATAATCATACTTTTGAAAATTAATTAATTACCGAATAAAAATATATTTAGTATCCAAATGAAATTCCCCACATAGTTACAATCCTGACATAGATCACATTTTGGGCCCAACACAGGTTGGTACTATCCTTTAGAGTCAAGGAGTGCATTTCATGTATTAACTATATACGCATGGTAACATAATAATATAAGTGTGATTTAAAGCCATTAAATTTGGATACATTTCTAGTGAGCATGTCATTAATCAGAATTTAAAACAGTAACAAGGTGCAGGCTCAGGAACAACAATAGCTCTCTAAATACAAAAGGGCCAAATTCTGCCCTATCATTCAGTGATATCAATGGTTCTGGAGTAGCACAGAATACGTCAGGTTAAAATAAGGTTCATTATTTCAATTAAATAAAACATTCCCAACAAGCAGGGAACTAGTTGCATCACATACACCCCATTGTGGTTTGGTAGTGTACTTTTCAGGGTTTTCCAAACACTGCAAAGCTTTAAATTTGGTGATAGATTGCACAAAGCTCACAGTTTCCCTTACCCATTCCTAACACGAACATCCTATCTGGTACTAATTGTGAACTACCAGAGCTGGGTCATACATAGTAATGCTTTCCCACAGAACCACTGTGAAAGTGACAAGGATCTTGTGATCTGTGTCAGTTTTACACTGCTGCTAGTGCTGCTGCGGGGAAGCTCCTCTGTGCAAAAGCACAGCATGCATAGTGCTAATTAAAGTGACTTGGTGCTCCAGAAGGGGGGAAATAAAGCAAGGGGGAGGGGAATAAACACAATACCAAGTGAAAGGAAGGAGCAAAAGGAGAGAAAGAGATGGAATAAACAGGCTAGACCTAGGACCACAATAGGGGAGTGACTCTTGCTTACAATAATTGTTAACAGTGGGTTCCCCTCAACTGATACTGAATGGTTTATCTGTTAGCATAGATAGGACAAGACTATTTTGAACACTGCTACAGAAAGCATGATGGAGACCCCAGTGGAACATGGTGTCTGCCGCCATTTCTTCAATGCTGTTGAAAACATCATTGTCCAGGTTACACTAGCAGGTAAGCAGCTGACCTTTCTTCAATACCACTTGAGATGGAGTGGTAAGGGGGAGCCATTTCTGACAACCATTATCAACAACAGATCATTTTCTAACCAGAGAGACTAATGACAACTGGATTAGCTACCATAGGGTTAGTGGCAAGAAAAGGGTTGCAGGGAATAAGACTTTCCCATAAAAATATTGTAGGCCTTTTCCCCATCAAAATCAATACAGAAGGCGAATCCCTTCCAACGGAGTGAAGGTACAGCATAACATTTCATGTTCTAATATCTGAGAAAAAAAAGTTTGGGTTTTCAGCATTAGCTTCCTGTCCTTGGTTAGTTTAATTTAAAATCAACAATTTTAAAATACTTTAAAATTATTTTAAAACATTTACATTAAAGGAAAGCAAAGAAAAATTTACAAGATAGAGTAATTAAGCCATTGGCAAATACATACCACAAAATATAGTCAAAAAGCTTACATCTCCAAATGGTTTACAATTAAATTTACATAGCTCTGTAAGTATACACAGTGTTAAAACACTTAAGATCTAAAGAACCTTGTCCCAAATAACTTATTCCCTACCTCAGACAAGTACAAACAACAAAGATCAGGGCACCTATTGTTCATTTATGAAAATATCATCTTAAAAAGCTCTGAAAGAAAATGTTTTTAACTAGAATATTGTAATACTGCATGAGAACCTGAAATTGAAACTAGCTACTCATAAAACAGTCTAGTTTCACCCTGAGACACTGTGTCTTCACTTGCAAAAAAAGGTTATTTTTCAATGACTGAAATACTAATACTAGTATTAAAATGCACACTAATGTATATGAAGCTGTATTAGTTGGCCATGTTAAAGGCTAGAGGGACCCTAGGCTACAGCACACCTAACTCACACAACTTCACATGTGTCAGCCTGAATTCATGGTTTAGTCTAGACTAACATTTAAAGGCATGTTGTTAAATTGTGTTAGCTGGCTTGATGAAACTGACAAATACCTTCTAAAACTCCAGTCAAAATAAGGCAAGTTATACTTTAGCTTGTACTAGAGTGGCCAAGTTGTGGCAGTGTAGACACAGCCTTTTCAGCACTAAAACTTTAGTCGTTCAGGGGTGTGAAAAAACACACCCCTAAGCGACAAAAGTTTTAGCGCTGAAAAGTGCCAGTACAGACAGCACTTTATCGCCAGGAGCCACACTCCTGGCGATAAAGCTACCACCTCTTGTTCGGGGTGGAGGGTTTTTTTTTTTTTTTTTTTTTTTTTTTTAAATCGCCAGGAGAGCTCTCCCCCGCCGATAAAGCATGTCCACGCTGCCCACGTCACAGTGCTGCTGTAGCTGTATTGTAACATGGGCAGTGTAGATATACTCTTAGAGTCTTTAACTCCACCAGTTTAGTACATGTTAAAGGCAGGGTTCCTTGCTTACACTAGATTTTTAACACACGTCAATTAACACATACTAACATCACACCTTAAATCTTAGTCTAGACAAGGCCTTAAACTAACAATATTGAGAAAACACACACACACTTTTTTGCCCATCAAGACAGTACCCAAGATGAGTAAAATACAAAAACAGACAGCACAAATGTGGCAAAGTACATGAGATTTCAAAAATATTTTCTGTTTTCTTTACATTTAATTCTAAATAAACTAAATCCTTATTAAAGATACCTGATTCATAAACCTGGAGATTGAAGTCCCTTGCTTGGAAACACAACGGATACATAAACCAATATCAACAAAAGCTTCTCTGCACTACTCTACCGGTGTGTCCTAATCCTTATGTAGATACAGAGAATATAGAGTACTTAAGTCACTACACCAAATTTTAATAAGGTAAAGGGCTATTAATACCACAGGTAAGAGCACATTTCAGTAGATACGATTGTGCAGTCAGCCTTTGTGAACCCGTGCCCTGATATCTGTTTCAAAACTTGTGTCCCAAGTGAACTAAGTCCCTTTACAATAGATGCTAATGATTTGGCCTGCACAATAGTTTAGGGCCAGGTCGTGAGATTATGGCACAGGCCCACAATGGGAGCAGTGCAAAGTCACACCCCCAGAAATCAAGTCCCCAAGAGGTCCTGCCTCCTCCTCACTTTCAGAGAGGCTTACACCTCAAGCTGTACTAGCTGGCAAAAGTCCCTGCACTACCAGAGAGAGTGCAAGGAAGGAGTACCACTGTGGTTTCCCGCTGTTCAAGGGCACATGGAAGGGAAGAAGCAGCTCTCAACTCTCCTCCCAAGTTATGCCCCAGAGCAAGGGCCAGCCACAATCTGACCCTTAATGTTACATAGAAGATTTTAGAAATATATTGTATTGATGAGAACTTTCCTTACAGAACGTTTATTTTATGAATTTGTTTTTCACAGTTTTTGGACTCAATCACCTTCTTCTACAGTTTTCCCTATGAGATACAGGTAGAAAAGCCTGCTGGAAACCCCACAAGTTAAAATCCTTCTTAGTCGCCTTCCCATTCTCGTCTCAAGAATAAATCTCTAACTTTGCAAGGGTTGTGGTCTGGAAATTCACTGGAGCATTAAACAGAGAAGCTAAATCATACCCACACAGATTCTGGAGTTGTAGCTTGGAGAGCTGGAACCTCGGGTGCTTTCTGGCTTGGTTACTCCACCCCCTCCCTGGCACCACAGCTCCCTGAAGAGCTATGCTGCTATGAGCTCTCTCTCCCACACTTATGCCCTACAGGCCAGAGAAGCATTAACTCTTGCACTGTGTTTCCCCAGCAGGATGAAAGCAGAACTGATGAGGATCATGTCAGTTTCATTCTGCTGCTGCTAGAAAACACTGGGCAAGCAGAGTGGTACAGGTGCTGTGGCAGTATTGTCAACTCCAAGCATTCAAATATCATAAGTCAGACCACACAAAAAATATGGGATTGGTATAAAAATAATTAATTTTTAAAAATAAATGCTGGGTACTTTTATTTGCATACTGACTTTGGAGCCCCTAGGATTCTTATTTTTAAATTCTTCTCCTCCACCCTGAGAGCTAGATACATTTTTCTTTTTTAAATGAAAGCTGAGATTCTCAAGCAAATCACAGAGCTCCAGGAGGAGAGGTTTTAAGGAAAATACCAAATATTTTGAGTTGGCAACATGGCTATTCGGGGGGTCGGGTGTCCTTGGGGAGAACAAAAAAAAGGGGATATGAAAAAAGTAAAGCATAAAAGAGAAGAAAAGAATGGGGGAATTAGGAGGGAGTGAATTAGTGAAAGGAGAAGCAGCTGAACTGATAGTCTAGTGGAAGTAAATATTATTCATTTTATCTATTTAAATGTGTTTCCATTTGCTCCTACCTTAAACTCCATACATTTGAAAATAACTACAATCATTCAATTTTGTTAAGTGTATGAAAAAACTTCCTGAACAATAAAACTTTCCTAACAATTAATACAGCCATCAATGTAGTTTCCAACATAGTTTCCATGCTGCCAGCCCTTTCACATTTTGACCAAAGGGCATGAAGTCTGAGCATCCTGGATGATCACAGCTGCCGTGGGTATCACATGGGGAGAACAGCCATTGTTTCAGTAAAGCAGGTCCCAAACCATTTAGTCATGTATAGGTCAAACATAACAACCTGTATTTCACCCAGAAGTCTACTGGCAGCCAGTGAAGATCATAAAGCAGAGGTATAATGTGCTCTCGGCGTGAAACAATGCTTAATAAATGAACCATCTCATTCTGCATTAGCTGAACTTTCCAGATGGAAGTAGTTTGAAACCAAGTTCAAACTCTGGCTTTGCTGGGAAGAGGACCACTGCAGCGGCAGCTCACTTAGGCCATGATTTCACTGACAAAAAAAGGCCCATTTTTTCCAACAAGTATCTGCCATTTGTTAGCTATGCAGGTGTACAATCCTAGTGGAGACATGGCACTATAGTTTTTACCATGAGGTAGCTAGGAAAGGTCAACCATGGGCAGGATATAGTGTTGACTTCACTTAGCTACCTTGTGGTAAAAACTACAGTGCCTTGTCTCCACTAGGATTTTGTAGCAGGATAATTAATGCATGTTAGTTATCATGCTGAGGAAAAAAAACACCACCTTTTTTGCAGTGGACATAGCCTTAGGCTCCAATATTGCAAACATTAGGCAGATGTGTAACGTTACTCCTATGAGCAGCTTCATTGACCTCAACAAGTCTACTCCTGAGAGTAAATTTTTTGCACATAGAATCATAGAATATCGGGGTGGAAGGGACCTCAGGAGGTCATCTAGTCCAGAACCCTGCTCAAAGCAGGACCAATCCCCAACTAAATCATCCCAGCCAGGGCTTCATCAAGCCTGCCCTTAAAAACCTCTAAGGAAGGAGATTCCACCACCTCCCCATTCCAGTGCTTCACCACCCTCCTAGTGAAAAAGTTTTTCCTAATATCCAACCTAAACCTCCCCCACTGCAACTTGAGACCATTACTCCTTGTTCTGTCATCTGCTACCACTGAGAACTGTCTAGATCCAACCTCTTTGGAACCCCCTTTCAGGTAGTTGAAAGCAGCTATCAAATCCCCCCGCATTCTTCTCTTCTGCAGACTAAACAATCCCAGTTCCCTCAGCCTCTCCTCATAAATCATATGCTCCAGCCCCCTAATCATTTTTGTTGCCCTCAGCTGGACTCTTTCCAATTTTTCCACATCCTTTTTGTAGTGTGGGGCCCAAAACTGGACACAGTACTCCAGATAAGGCCTCACCAATGTTGAATAGAGGGAAATGATCACGTCCCTTGATCTGCTGGCAATGCCCCTACTTATACAGCCCCAAAATGCCATTAGCCTTCTTGGCAACAAGGGCACACTGTCGACTCATATCCAGCTTTTGGTCCACTGTAACCCATAGGCCCTTTTCTGCAGAACTGCTGCCTAGCCATTCGGTCCCTAGTCTGTAGCAGTGCATGGGATTCTTCCGTCCTGTTAAGGGTATGTCTGCACTAGAAATGCTATAGTGGCACAGCTGCAGTAGTGCAGCTCTACCACTGTAGACAGTTACAACAGTGGCAGAAGTAAATCCACCTTTCTAAGAGGCAGTAGTTAGGTCAACGGAAGTATTCTTCCATCATCTTAGTGGTGTCTAAACCAGGGCTTAGGTCAGTTTAATTACATCCCACGGGGTGTGGAAATGTTCACAGACCTGAGCGATATAGTTAAGCCATCCTAACTTTGCAGTGCAGATCACCCCTAAAAGTTTGCATGATCAGAAGCTTGGGCATGGAAGAGAATGCCACATATGGATCTTTAGTCACCCCCTCAGGCCAACTGAAGGGATAGTGTAGACAGGTTATGGAGGAAGCCGCTTCCAAGTCCTTGTCAGCAGGAAGGTGCGTCACCATGATACAGAGCCAGACAGAAAATAACAGGAAAATAAACAGAGTCCTAGAAGCCCTCACTAAGCTCTCATACAAAAAAGGAGGAAGAGAGAAACGAAGGATGTGGCAGCAGAGAAGATGCACACTAACAAGGGGAAAGACAGGCAGAAACAAGGGAGGGAACATAAACTTATGAAAAACACCTTTTCTTTTTGGGATGTCATGTGGTGGTTAGATATCACAGTCATGGGTAGGATATAAAAATAACTAAGAGGAAGAAGTAAATTGCTTCTACGTTCAATTTCTTCCTGATATCAGCGAATTAAGACACCTACCAAGTTAACTTTTATCATTAAAGAAACCTCAAAAAAGCATCCTCACACTTTTGGAATAGCCCTTTTTAAAAGACAAGGCAGGAGGGTCCCAACCAACAAAAATTAGAATCTTGATAAGAAGCATTATATTGCATAGTAGCACTTGCATACAATGTTGGGATGGCTTGCAATAAAGTGTGGGTTGTTTTTTTTTTAAAATACATTTTGAATTAAAGAAGAGAGAGAAATATGCAAAAAGCAAAAATATTTTGAACTGAGCTAGGTCTAACATTTACTTGTTCTATTATACCTAGGTACTGTAGCGCACATAGTTGAATATAAAAGAGTTCCCAAAACAGTGGACACTACTCACTAATATGCACTATTTATACTACAGCATTGCAATTTTTTTAATCAAATAACTCAACAAATACAACATGGCTCAGAATTATAGGAACTTCTCCAAAGTTCCTTAGGAGCTGCAATCTCAAAGTACCATGTGACTGAGTTAAAGAACAACTCACATGTTTCAGTCTGAGTGCATTACTCATCATTATCTATGTTTTTAAACGGATGTCCTGAAATTTAAAATTATATTTCTACTCTATCCAGTTAAATTTATTTTACAAGAAAGCACTAGTGCTCTTAGAAACTCATTTCCAGAGTGATCACTGCAGCAAATGTCAAAACTGATTTTTTATTACATCATCTGATGAACTAAGCAATGACTGAACCACAATATGAATGGTGAATCCTCATGCCATCTCTCTAGTAACTGCAGTGAAAAATCCAAAGCATATTGTTAGATTTAAATAGTTCAGGAGATAATTATTGAAATACAGTAGAAACCTGCTCATTTGTACTAATGACTGGGAGGCCTCCATTGCATGTTACTTATTAATTCAGTTCAGTAAGTGAGCAAACTATAAAAAGGCAAAGATACTGTATCACAAAATGTTCTTTGTTATTTTGACAAATGTAGTATAGTTTTAATAACTGATGATATTTCATAATATACTGTGGTACATTTATTAATACATTTGTTAGTATAACTTGAAGAAGTCTGGCATTTTCCTAAAGAATCTCCCATGTCATAGGACACATGGTGAAATGATGGTCTTGTGGCTGTATCAAAGACTGGAAGTCAGGAGACTGGGGCCTGGTTTATACCTAAAACTTAAGTCAACCTGGCTACATAACTCTGGGCTGTGAAAAATTTCACACTCTATCCAATGTAGTTAGGTTGACCTAACCCCCGCTACAGATGCCACTAGATCAACATACCACCTCTCAATGAGGTGGATTTACTACAGCACTAGAAAAACCCCTTCTGTTGCTGTAGTAAGTGTCTACACTGTAGCAGCATAGCCGCAGTGGGGCAGCTGTGCCACTGTAGCACTTGTAGTGCAAACATACCCTGGGGTTCTATTCCTTCTGCCACAGTCTTCCTTTGTGACCAAGGGGCTAACACATCCCTTTTTCACAGGGTATTGGAATGCCTAATCCAGGTGTAGTCAATAGCCAGACCACGGGCCAAATCCGGACTTCCAGACACATTTGAACAGACGGCGAAATCTTTTTACTTACTTATACTTACGTCGCCTATTGCTGCCTTTGATCGCCATTACTGACAGCTCGAGCTGTGAAAGGCAGCAACAGGTGATGTAAGCGTGGGGCTGATTGCCAGAGCCCCACTGCCATGGGGCTGACGAAGCTCTGGGCTGTCAGTCCCAGGCAGCAGGGCTCTGGGCTGTCAGTGCCCCACATTGTCAGTTAAATCGGTGGATGTGCTCCTGGTGAGGACACGAGCTGCCGACAAGGGGGTGCATAGTGTGGACATGAAAAACCGCAGTAACTACTGCAGTGGCTGAACGTCGACCTGACTTAGGTCGACTTAATTTTGTAGTGTAGACTTGCCCTTATTATTATCGTTATTGTGGTGTGAAAAATGTTCCTCTGGAGTCTGGATCTTGACTTTACCTTGACCAAGAAATTTGGACCTTCATAAAAAAAATTGACTATTCCTGCCCTAACCCCTCAATGTCTGTCAACCTCCTTGAGATACTTGAGAAGAGGTGCTGTAGAAGCTCAACATATTACTACACATTCAATAAATAGTTAATGTTGTTCACTACAATTTCAAAGATTTAATAACACATCATTTAAAACAACCCAAACTTTCAAAACTATGGAAATCATAAACCACAATTACATAAATAACTCTGGTCCCAACCATAACACCAAATTCATGCACACATACAAATAAAAACAATGCACATTAATACGCATCCTAACAACTCTGCTCATGAAACAAAACAGTTACAAAACCACCAACATATACAACAATCTTCTTATTCATCTACTACACAAGTTCCACTCATAACTGAGAATCAAAAGCTTAGATCCTTAAGTCTTATCCATGCAATGGGTGCACAAAGTTTGGCCTTCCACCCATACAAGGATTCCACGCTTGCCAGGCAGCAGTCCTGGCTTCCCCCATGTTGCTCTGCAACTTATAAATATATATTTTTAAAATGTAGAAGTTACACATTTTAAAAAAAATTAATGTTACAATGTAAATGTTCAAAATTAACATTTACAAATGTAAAAAAGCCCAAGTAAAGCAGGGGAAATTAGGGATCTGAATGATACATCAAGTGGAGGGCAGGGGATGAGCCAAAGAAACATAGCTAAGCTACAAAGAGAAAATGTAGAATTGCATTACGGCTCTTCTGAAACTGACGTGGATATCATTAAATGCTGGCTTACCCTGATGCAGACTGCAGTCAAACTAATGAAAAAGATTCTTAAATAATTATTTTCTGGCAAACATTCTGTGCTTGTGTGTCTGAAAAACTATCTGCATATGTGAAATCTTGGACTTTTGAAAACCTATTGCTGCGAACATGGGCCAAAATAAGTAATAATTCAAATAATTTTAAATTAAGTAGCATGCATAAACATTTTTAATCAAACACTTTTCGAAGTCTTTGGAAAAGATCTTTTCAGACCCTATTTTAAGCATACCCATTACAAAGTAAATAAATAAAAATCTGTTACTCCAATCAAAAGTTAGATAAATGTTGAAAACAGGGTTTAGAAGGAAAGTCTGGACACAGCTTATCTATGGAGTCACAACTATCACCACCATAACGAATCCTCACTGCAGGATTTAGCTACTAAATCTTTACTATGAAGTGGCGAGAGAAACACTTTTGTAGTCATTACAGTGTGGGCAGATTAACAAAGTTCTACTGTATAAAACTACTTCTCAAAAGTCTTACTGCATCTACACAGTATTATGCTTACAACTTTTCATGGATATCCAACTGTTAATACAAGCTCAACAAGACCAAAACGGAGTTCTTGATCTTTATCACCAACCTTTTCCCCTTTTATGGACACCACCACCACCATTACATGGATGTCATCCTTAACTAAGACCCCTTTCCAGACCCATACATAAAGGTCATGTTTTGCCACTTTCTTCTGCGCAATCTCAACAAGATCCAGCCTTTCCTCTCCTTCCACATAGCTAAAACTCTTTTCCAGGCCTTCATCATTTTGTTTCTCAGCTATCACAACCTCCTCCTCCTCCTCCTCCTCTCTTGCCTTGACAAATACAATCTTGCCACCTCTTAAATCCATACCAAAGGCCACTGCAAAAATCATCTTCCTGACTCACTGCTTTGAACACATCATCCTTCTCTTTCCATCCTTCCATGGGCATCCTCTTTTCCACCACATCAAGCACAAACTACTTGCCTTCACTTTAAGGCCCTTCATGGATATTCTGACTCTACCTATCATCTACCTAAATCCTGCCATTACTCCTGCAATAGTACCTTTAATTGTCCGTTTGTCAAATTTTCAGACAAATACCATCATATTCTATCCGATGTCACCCCATATGCATGGAAGAAGATCTCTGTAAAAATACTTGAGGTCACTACATTACTCCCTTTAAATCTCTCTTTAAAATCCACTTTATACCTTGATGTCTACAAAACACTTGACAATGGCTAGGCACCACTGCTTATTCCGCTGTTCATAACTGCCTCATTGTTCTCATATGCTCTCATCACCCCAATCTCCTTGTCCTATCTACCTGCTGTCTTGTCTTAAATTTAGATTGTAAAGTCATTTGGGTGAGTACCATCTTTGTGTTATATGTCTAGACAGTGTCTAACACAATGGGGTCATGGCCCCTAGGTGCAACCATAATTATAGCAGAGCAAGAGCTCTATAGTTACCGTTAAGAACAGCTTTCTGTTTAAATCTCAACTCTTCTAAGTCCTCTAAAATCTGTACAGTGAATCAGATTGCCCTGAAATTTGGTGTACCTCACAAAAGAATAAGGTTTTGTTAGTGATCCAAATGGTGAGGTCCAGGATGTAATCATGTTGCCAGCAAGCAGAGTGGAAAGGTGATTGCTATTTGGATCAAAGTCCAGTTGCAGACCTTCCCCAGACATCCTGTCTGAAAGGTCTTTACTATCAGCTTCATAACCCCATATAATGTGGTGCTGTTAAAATCACCAATGTATAGGGCTGGGATTAATGCTCTTGGCTTCAGTCATTTTGAATTAGGGGCTTTATAGACGTTGTGCAGCTCCCCTATCCTGGTGGCAGTTGTGTAGGTGGCTTCTTCTTCAGTTGGGGGAAAACATCAAAATCCATGATGGTGTTCTTCACGTATATGGCCAGGCCATATTTCAGATAGTGGTGGCTAGTCGTGAGGTTGTAACCATGGATACAGTAGCAGCTGGCCTGCTGATCATTAGAGACATGGGTTTCTTGGAGTGTCAAGACACCAGTGTTATGCCAGATGCTCACACTTCGTCCGGGAAAGTTCCTCAGTGTTAAGTTGGAGTTATCCTTGTTATCCAGTGTTATCCTTGTTCCAGAACCTACCTGGTGTGTTACTTGGTCCTGAAGAGGACTATTATGGTGGCTTGAGTTGTTGCTCTGAAGACCGGGAGGTCGTTAATCGATGTTCGGTCACAAGGTCACAGATTTGTATATGCAGATGACCTTGCCCTGGCAATGCAAACAGCCACCTTCAGCGACATCAAGTCCACCTTGAACAGGACCTAAGCACCATGGAGGAATATTTATGGAAATGGAGGCTCAAGCCAAATCCCCACAAAACAACAGTCACTGCATTCCATCTTGATAACAGAAACGCTAAGTGCGCCCTGAAAGTGACCTTCTGTGGCAACACTGTGTGAAATGACCTTACTCCAACCTATCTCAGAGTGAAGCTGGATCACACGCAAACCTTCCATGACAATCTGAAGAAGGCAGCTGCCAAGATAAAGACAATGGTCAACCTGGTCCAGAAACTGGCAAGCACAAGCTGGGAATCATCAGCGTTACAGATGTCAGTGATGGCCCTTGTGTACTCTGTTGCTGAGTACTGTGCCGGCCCGGTGTAGGCCAGAAGTAGCCATACTCGACTTGGTGTTCAACTAAACACTGCAATGCAGTGCATCACTGGAACCCTCAAGTTGACCCCAACACTTTGGCTGCCAGCGCTGTCGCACATTGCTCCCCCATCCATTCGCCGCAATGCCACAATCCTTTGGGAATTCCAGAGATTCATGGAAAATGAACATCTTCCCATCCACCAGGACCATAACAACGTCCCTCACCACTGCTTGAAGTCATGTAAGCCGTTTTGGACCTACACATTTAACTTTCAACAATGCAACTTCAATCCTGATGAAGCTTGGTAAGCAGAATGGAGTTCACAAGAAGTCACAAATAAACACTTTGTGAAAGAACCAATGCAGAAGATCCCTGGCTTCGATCTCCCACAAAGCTCATGGGCAACCCTAAACCATATCAATGCAAATCATGGCAGATGCGGATGCTTGCTGCACAAATAGAAAATTAAAGACTCTCCAGTGTTCAACTGTAGTCACCCAGAACAGACCATAGAACATATAAACACTCAATGCCCAATTCACAAATACAAAGAAGGCACCACAGCAATACACTCTGCTACTCCAGACGCAATTATCTGGCTTAACCATCTAAATATAAAATTATAGTTGTTGCTCTACATTTACTTCAGCCATATAAGAAGTAGTGATCCAAATTTGACCAGAGGGTCCCAAGATACAGCCCCCAAGGGGAAAAAAGACTTTCCTTAAAGTTGATAGATTCTTTCAACCTTTTTTTTTTTTTTTTTGGCTCACAAACAGAGATCATATCAGGGCTCAGAATCAGATCATTTCACCAGGACCTAAATCACTCGAGAGTTGGTTCAGCCCTTTGGGTGAAATCAAATTAAAACATTATTTCAAAAATATTTTGCTTCTCTAATTCTGGGAACGAATTGATTATACTGAGCATATGCAGGCAGAGGAGTTAACAGGACTGTTCGACTTCAAATTTTCACACTAATAGCTCAAGAGGATAAGCAGTAGTCCTTCAAACCTGACGGAGCCAGTGTCAGTTTGAGTCCAACCATGGGCAGGAACTTGGAGAAGGTTGGAGGGCATATTTGCTAAAATCTGTCCCTGAGGCCTGCACTGATGGGAGGGGGATAAATGGGGATGGGTGTAGGGAAGGTGAGAAGGGCTGGGGAGCTGAAGTGAGAGAAGGGGGCAGGGCACATGGGGATGAGTGGCAGGGGGCTGTGGGAGAATAGGGGCAGGGTCACCTTTTGTGGCAGAATCTGGGGTAGTCTCTCCCTACTGCCCTCATGTGATGTAAGTGGGAATCTGGGGAAGCCATCCCCACCCCATGGGACACTTAGAACAGGCATGCTCAGACCATGCACTAAGAACACACTAAGACTATGGCTACACTACAGAGCTTACAACTCTCCTGTCGGCTTAAGTTACTCAAGCCCCCGCGAGCACCAGTAGTTATGTTGGCGGGAAAAGCTCTCCCACCAACATAGCGCTGTTCACACTGGCGCTTGAGTCGGTGTAACTTACGTTGCTCGGGGGTGGCTTATTCACACCCCAGAGCGACAATTTATACTGACATAAACTGTAGTGTGTACATGGCCTGAGACTGGTGTTAGAAGCTAAGAATGGATATGCTTGCCACATAGTAGAGGCTGTCCAGCACTGGGGAGGGAGAAAGGAAACATTTGGCACAAAATCTCTCTGTGTCAAATTGTTGGATTGGGGAGTTATTTTGTTGTTGTGTGTTCGTGGGTTGTTTTTTTTTAAATGTAATCTGCACACAAATTATTTTTGAAAATTAAATAAATTACACTTCTGAATGCTCACTGGGAGGGGAAGGGTGAGTAGGGTATGCGAGCAAGGGGTAACGGGGAAGAGAGGGTTGGGTCTGAGGTGAGGGATGGGGGTATTATGGGGAGGGGGATAAATGGGAATAGGTGGCAGGAGAGGAAAGAGGGATTGAGGGGGCTCAGGTAAAATGGAGAGGTAGGGATTAGGGTGAAAAGGAGAAAACAAGGGGAGGAGGACATGAGTGGTAGCAGAGAAAGTGGGGTGTTATGGGGGAGGAGGGCATGTCAGCTCTGAATTCTCCCCTTCCATGTGTCCCGGGATCTCAGGAAGCCCTACCTCTCTGTGGGGGTATGGGCCCCTCTCCCTGCCCACGGTATGTTCTGGGATCTGGGGGACTCTGCTCTTGGGGTGTGTCTCAGCCTCTCTCCCTGCCTCTCCATGTGGGCTGAGATCTGGGGTGGGGGAATGAAGGTAAAGTAAATTTATACATCTGAAATCCAGAAAACGAATAGCTGGGATCTGGGGTGGAGGGGCTGGTCAGAGTGTATGGGGGAGGGACCCAGTTTGGAGGAGGGGTAGACTGGGTGGACCTGGGGCACAGCTAGGGAAGCCTGGCTGAAGCAGGGTTTGGAGTCCCAGCAAAAGGTGGGTAGTAGGAGTGAGGACCTGCTCAGGTTGCAGGTTGGGCTACATAACCAAAGTAACACCTGGCCCTTCAGTAAGCTGATGCCTGTGATATGCTACTCAGTAGCATAGGGCAGGAGACAAGAGGAGCAACTTCTTACATATCAATAGTTTCTACAATGCCAACTAATGGTTTAGTGGGATGTGGAGGGGAGGGAAGAGGGAGCTGGAAATGCAGGGGTAGGCTACATGTTGCAAGGAACGGTGGGGCAGGGTGTGGGGAAGGAGAGAGACACACACCAGTCTTCTCTCACACACTTAAAGTTATTAACAACCATGTCATAAATCTGTCACAGTTTTCGGACATAGAAATCTCATCCTTGGTCTCTCATCAGCCCTGTTACTAAATGCACATTGCAAACATTTCAAAGCAGGGCCATTATCCCCATTCCACTATAACAAAATGTAGAGGACAGAGGAGGAGTACTGAGTAATCACACAGCAACTGTGTTGCCTAGTGGAAAGACCACTGGACTGGGATTCCTAGCTCTGCCACTGGCCTGCTAGGTGACCTTGGGCAAGTCACCTCATCTTTCTGTGCCTCCATTTTCCATCTGTAAAGTGGGGATAATGATGTAAAGTTTTCTGAGATCTACTCATGACAAGCACTATATAAAAGCTAGGTCTTTAGATTATTACCTAGCCACAGTAGCTTATCAACTGCAAACCCAGGTGATTTAAATGACCACTAACTCCTATCAACATTTATCTTCCTGTTTAAAAAAAGTATGAAGTTAAATGACCAAAAAAAACTTCATTAACACAGAGAAGGTTGTCCAGTTATTGCTTGTGCCCTGAACATCAAGTTCAGCAAAACTCAAACATCTGAAAACCAGGAAATACAGAGGTAAGGTAAACAAACGCCCACACAACCTTAACTCACCCTCTTTGAGCAATGCTCCAATATGCCCATACTCACACTCTGCCTTTTCACTGTAATGAACAAGCATTACCTGCACTTGCCCTACACTCAAACACTGAGCCTACTCACCTGACAGAATACCACACTTATGAAATTAAACACACAGGATACCACTTAAACCTATACTTTCTCGTATCCATCATTAAATCCGCAGACTGCTCTCATGTCCCACCTCACTACTGACACTAGCCATGGCAAGAAGACCCAGTGCCCTGCTACAGATTATAACCTACACAATTCCGTATTGAAATGATGCAGATCGGCTCCTCAAGGTGCACATACATCTCCTTCCTTCGATCACACACATGGGGGGACTTAGACCCGGATCTCTCATATCATAAATGCAACTCTTCCATGCTACTCCAATTTATTCCTCCACCATTCAATACAGCTACACCTAACAACGTGAATGCAGCTGGAATGCATGCAGATAATTTCCAGTGGCAACTGCCAACACCGGGGGGGGGGGGGGGGGGGGGGGAGTCAAGGTTGAATGGGCATTTATCTTAATTCTGTATTCCATGATTTTCAGAAGTTTGAGTTTCACTGAACTTGATGTCCTGGAAAAGGGTACAGGCTGTCACCAGGCAACCTTAACAGTTCATTAATGAAGTTTTTTGCCACTTACACAAATAATAAATAACTATTCACCTAAGATATAGTCCCCAGGAAATATTATTCACATAACTATATATTCAATTCTGCCACATCCTCAGATGACATCATCAGAAAAGCTATTCTGACATACTTCTCTACAGGCAGAAACTCTCAAGGTACTGAAAACTGATGAGTCCGTCCTTCACAGTGTATACCAATTCCTTCTTCATCACCTACAAGCAACTTCCTATGTTTCTTATGCAGAACATGGCACAACGCCTAGGTGCACTATGAGGATTTTTAGCCTTTTTACGACACATCAGGTTGTGCTGCTGCCAGAGGTAGGATGCCAGTTTAGATAGAACTATGTAAATCTCTACTAGTATGGCAATTTCTGTGCTCCCATAAAAATAAATAAAGGGCCTACATTTGTGAAGAGTTGAGGGTTCTGAGCATCTCACGGGAGCAAACCCTATACAGGAAAAAGAAAAACTGTCTTAACTCAATCATCCATTTGAAACCATGGTCAACAAGGAGGTGAAATAATACTAATTGAGTATTTTTCAAATATTGTTCTTTAAAGGCAGCGCCTTTAACTCATAAATCAGTTTACTTTGACTATGCTGTTTTAATGTAGTGCTCTTATTTAGATCATTACTTAGACTGAATATCCAGTGGAACATTTTCCATAATGGGATAAAGTGGTTGAACAATCTGATTGGCTAACAGTGACTTAGACATGTGATTATGGTACAGAACGTGCTCAGACATATGCTCTATTATCTGATTTACAAGAGACATATTAATCCAACTGGAAAGCACGGGAGAGAAGAGGAAGACATAGCTAAGCAATCATACAAAAAATGGAAACTTTATTTTCATTCAATGTTTGTTTTTCATCTGCATAGCTAATTTTAACATTGAAAGATATTAGACTGGTTTAAACATTGAAACAGTATAATTTAAAAGAAACTGCTCTTTCCAGAAGCACTGGTGATTAAAAACAGTCCAGTCTTCATCTGATCAGTGATACACTGGGGCAAAACTATTACCAACACCAAAATCCTATTTTTAGAAATGTTGATTCCTTGTGTTACTGTAACACTTTGGGCCACAGTCACGAAAACTTTCCATACTCACACTGAAGTCCTCTTGCAAGGATCAGTTTGCAGCATCAAGTCACATACTTGTAATATTAAAATATTAAATTATAAAAATAGTAATAGTAAAATTGTGGAGGAAAAAACAAAACTTGAATTGTCTGTTTACTTTTTGTATTTCACTCACACAATTCATGTGAATTACATAAAGCTAATGAAAAACAGTTTCACTTTTGTCTCTAGCTAGTTTCATTTTCTGGCTCTCATGCACTGGTACACATTTTATATATATTTATATTTTTGTAAGATTTAGAAAATGTTTTTTTTAAATAAAAAATAATCTTGATTTCTCCTTAAAACTGACTGGCAGTCTCCCTTTAACACTAGAAATATAATTGAGAAAGAAATTACACTTAGACTTCACTTTTCACGAAGTATACAGATGATCTTAAACTGGCATGGAAGAAATTAGCTTTTCCACAAATTGTGGTATTTTAAAAATGATTTAATTAAATTAGTTCATTTTTTAATATTCTGTAGCTACATAGACATATAGGCATAAGTAGGCAGCATTCAGAGTTTCATCATAAAACTATTTTTGTAAAAGTAACTCAAGTGCTTCATATGTAACTAGATGTTATATGTACAAATAAAACTGGAAGTAGTATTCAAATATAAGGGTAAAGCAGATGAATCAGTACTGAATGCAAGGACTGAAGTCTTTAAATCATGATTTGAGAACATAAGAATGGCCATACTGAGTCAGACCAAAGGTCCATCTAGCCCAATATCCGGTCTTCTAACAGTGGCCAATGCCAGGTGCCCCAGAGGGAATGAACAGAACAGGCAATCAAGTGATCCATTCCCTTGATGACTTCAGTAACTCTGGCAGAGGTTACGGGTCTGTGACAGGAGTCAGTGGGTGGGTGAGGTTCTGTGGCCTGCAATGTGAAGGGGGTCAGACTAGATTATCATGATGGTCCCTTCTGGTCTACAACTGAGCTGCACACAAACAACAATAGCAAGAACAACAAGGAGTCCGGTGGAAGCTTATGCCCAAATAAATCTGTTAGTCTTTAAGGTGCCACCGGACTCCTTGTTGTTTTTGTTGATACAGACTAACACGGCTACGCCTGATACTTAACAATAGCAAGGACTGCTAACCACTTTAAACTTCCACTATGCGAAAAATCCGTGTTATTTTAACAAAACGCAAAGATTTAAGAGAGATGGGGTCATGAATTAAATGCTACTAGAAGACATAGCCACACTAAAACCAGACAGTCAATGTTAGAAAGCCTCTAAAGTAAACTGTGAGCAACAGAAAACAAAACCCCAAAAACGAATCCGACTTTTATCTAAAAAAAATGTATTTACTTATTACAAATAACACAGAAGATCAATACAACTGAATGATCACACAAAAATATTTTCCTCTATGCGTTCAGTTTATTTTATGCACTTAACAGCATTTTGTATATAGTCAGTTTCACAGTTTCCCATATACAGTTAGTTTCCACTGTTGTTTGTGTAAGGTCTTTCATTATAAAGCTACAAAAACTGACTGGGAGATTCAGGGGAAGATTTAGTAAACTAGTTTTAACAAAACATTTTTGTTTTAAATTGACTAGATGTCAAGTTGACCATGACCCTTAAAAAATAAAACACTAAAACCTTAAGCCTGCAACATGGTCCACAGCCTATAGTTCATTACATTTAGAACATAAACATAATTAAAAATAGTAGCAAACAGGTTTATTCTACTTTTATCCTAGGAGGGGCTCTCATTAACAACCAAAACTGAGTGCAGTTGGTACATAAGTAGCACTCTCTGTGACTATGGGAATGAGGCCGTTTGGACTCCTGCTTCACAATAGAGAGACAGAAATTGGTCCAGACAAAGATATTACTTCACCCACCTTGTCTCTCTAGTACACTTCACACACATTAGTATTATGAAAAATATAAGTAAAACATGCCATATTTATTTGCTATAGTTCATCTGTGATGCTCCTAACTGGTGAATCAGTTTTTGGTGCACTATGCATGTAATATATATGTAAATATAAAAACTGTTGTATGTCCATTAACACATTAATTTGTGTGTGTGCTAACAACATTCAACGTCTGAACCACAGTCTCACTAGTTATTAAAGGTAAGTATTTTGTAATATTCCATGAAACTGTGTTATGTACAGCACACTATCCTCATGAAAATGAGCACAAAGTTATGAGGTCCTCATTGACTCATACACTGTCAGAGTATCTGTTAGTGCACACAGCAGAACATGGACGTTAGATATAACGCATTCCTGACCCGCACACAAACGCGCCACAAAAGGGACTTTCCATTTAAAACCAAACATAGTCCACAGTCCACCTGCACCACATATGGACGCAGCAGATCACTCCAACGCGCTCCCTAGGTTTGGCTGAGATCCGCTGTTGATAGTTGACGCAGCTGCAAGGGGCAGGCTGCCTTAGTTTGCTAAAAGTGTACGGTGCACATTCAGTTCCGCCTGAAGCGTGAGAACAGCAGGGACCAGAGAAGGAAGCAAACCGGCGACAGCAAACGACAACCCAAAACACCACAATCTTCCCAACCACCCTCCTGTTGTGCCTGCTACCTTACACCCTCCCCTAGCCGGGCCACCAGACCCCGTTTGAGGCTATTTGACAGCTCCAGGGAGAAAGCAGCTTCCACTTTCAAACACACTCCGGGGCTGGTTTGGCTGCAGGAAATTGCTGTCTAAACTTCTGCGTGTGTGTCTGCGTAGAGAGAGATGTTTTTAGGGTCATCCAGTTTGGGCTAGATCAATCTTTTCTTTAAAATAAAACTCCAAAGGAACAGCCAGAAGACACCAAGGGACAAGCTGAAACAGAGGGCAAGCGAGAGCCCTGGAGGAGGAGAGAGACCCAAGAAGGGCAGAGGAAAGGTGCAAAAGAAAGGGAAAGAGGAGAGGGGTCCAGGGGCAAGGCTGGGAAAAGGGGGAGAGAAAGGGGGGGAGGAGGAAAGGAAGAGAGAACTGAAAAGGAAGGAGAGAAGAAGGAGGCCAAAGGTGAAGAAGGAGAGAGCAGTGGGGGAGGAGGGGAGAGTGCAACGGGCAGAGGAGGAAAAGAAAGAAAGAGGTGAGAAGAGACGGGACCCTCCCAAAATGGCATTGGGCAGAGGGGAGGGGGCGCTGAGGAGCGAGCCTCTGCTGACAGCTCTCCCTGCGCTGCCTGCCCCCTGCCCCGCTGCCTCTCCCACACGCTCCGAACTTACTTCTTTCTGGCTCTCTGGAAAGGGGAAGCGCCATCTTTGCGAGGCCGGCCCCTAGGTCTTTTGTCTGTGGCTGCTGCTGGGGGGGGAGCTCCGGGCTCGGGGGGCTGCTGGGGCGGCGGCGGCGGTTCCGCCACCCCCCCGACTAGACTCTTGTCCTCCGTTGACATCCTAGTCAGCAGGACGAGAGAGACACATGGATGAGGAGGAGGGTGGCGATGAGGATCCCGATGCTCCTCCTGCTCCCGATGCGCCTCTCCGCCTCACCTCCGCCTCCTCCACCTCCGCCTCGCATCGCTGGCCTCAGCCGCCGCCGACCAGCGCAGGTAGCAGGGGGAGCGGCATCGGGAGGGGAGGGGAGGGGGGGAAGGGGCTCACGCACAATAACCGCCCCGCGGAGCGGGCTCGCCAGGGGGCGGGGGGGAGACACTCGGGCACTCCCGCGGCGGGGCGCCCCGCTCAGAGGCCCCGGGAACAAGCGGCTGCTCCGGCTCCTGCGCTGCCCGGCTGCGGCGGCGGCCGCCGCTTCATTGTACGCGGCGCCCTCCCCCTGGCGGCGCCCCCGGGGCGGAGGAGGGGCGGGCGGGCGGGCGGCGGCAGGGGCCGAGGCAGAGAGGAAGTTTTGACAGCTCCAGCTGTTGTGTGTGCCGGGGGCAGAGTCCGGCCGGGCCCCGCTCCCTTCCCGGCCGGGCCGGGAGCAGGAAGTTTACTTGGGGAAAGGAGGACGGAGGGGAAGCCCGGGGCCTGCGGCTGGCGAGGGATCCCGGTGCGGCGGCGGCGGCTGCCCTGGTGTGTAACCCCCGTCAGTGCGACACATAGACACAGAGCCACTCACCCTCCTCCCCCCGCGGGCCCCACACTGCGCCTGCCCGGCCCGCCCGCCCAGCGACCGTCCCACAGCACAGACACCCCTGCGACGCGCTGCCGACGCTGACCTCACGGGCTCGCTGCCTCTGCCGGGCTGGCGGCGGCTGCGGGGAAAGTGCGGAGCCCAGGAGCTGGGACGGGGCTCCGAACACGGAGCGGCGGCGGCGGCGCGGAGCGTGTGACACCCAGGGCGCTCATCCCCGCCGAGACTGCGGGCGGCTCCCAGGGAGCCGCACCAGGGGGGAATCGGCGCTGTGTACACACAGGCATGGCTAAGCAAACATGTGCCTGGATCCGGACACGGGGGCACATTCTGCTCTCGTTTGCACCCCTACAAACCAGATTAAATCAACTGGAGTTAATCCACATTTACACCCGAGGAGTGGAGAGCAGAATGTAGCCCAAGGTGCGCGGAGCTGTCATTTCTCCAGACGGACTGCGTGTGTGATGTTTAATACACACATGTGCTCCTTACACATCGGTAGGGGAAATCCAGACACATCAGATAGACGCACTCAGAGTGTCTGTTTCCATACAAAAACCCAATGGCGATTATTCCTAGTGCCCCCAGTGCACCGTGTGGCCCCGGGCATGTATGTGGCAGCTCTTCCCCGTGGAGTTAGGCTGTGTTTGCTCGCACTGCACGGCCCTTCGTGTTCAGGGCACCGTGGGCCAAAGCGTCTCTTTAGCATGTGCTCAGGCAGCAGTGCCGTAGGAGTGCCTGGGAGCTTAGCTGATATCACAGGAGCGAGCAGGGTTTGGCCCTCTGAGAAAGAGACAAAATCTGGGCAGCGTGGAAGGTTTCCAGCAACTCTGGCTGGAACAGCTGCCGCTGCTTTAGGGAGGCGGAGGGGGGTTGTGTTTGCGCTAATCTCACTCCTTGCTCCCCCCCGGGGCAGGGTCTAGCTGGCGGCCTGCCCGCCCGGATTCACTGGGGCTCAGCGCGGGGGTTAAGAATAAGACTCGTTATTACACGGGATTTAATGCGTCCCGCAGCCCGCTAGAGTCTGGCTCCGAGGAGATGCGCGGCGTGATGCCCTAACGTCCGGGAACAGGGCGAGGAAGTCGCCCTGGGGAGATGCCGTATTGGCGTTGGGGCTTGGTACCTGAGCAGGACGGGCCGGCTAGCTGCCTTATTTACCCCAGCGGCTGAGCGCACATCTGGACTTTCATCCCGGATCCGCCCCAAACGCGCAGCCTGGCTCGGGGAAGGAGCTGAGCTAGGGAGACTGGGAGGAGGCCAAAGGCGCCTGCTTTGCTCTTGCCTCTGAGCCTCCCCACACCTCCCTCCCCGGAGAGTCAGTTTTGCAGTGTTTAAATCTGCTCCTCTTTGCCAGGAAGGACTTTGCTGAATGTGTTTCTGTTCTGGACATATTGACTGTCTCCCTCACTCAGTCTGACACAGCCCTCTCCCCTGTGCGCTGCTCCTCAGCAATGCTTGCCAGAGTATTTCAGGACCCCAACCCTTCAGCTGTCCACTTGAGGGACGGTCAGTCCCTCTCCTTTCACAATCACATTTACCTTCCTCCCATGCCAGCCTGGTGCTGTTTCACCTGTGTGAAAATCGATTATTCACATCACAAATGCTGACTCATGAAACTGATGTTATGTATGGTAAAGAAAATCCTACAGCGTTTGAGTCATTCATATATACATAGGTGACTCAGACATTTTGTGTGTACTCATTTAAAAACGTTGCTGAGGAGCCCAGAAATTTTGGTGCTCAAGGCCGCATAAGATCCCAAATAAATAATGTCAAATAAAACTTGTAAAGTCTTTCTTTATGTTGTGTTCCTTTTTTAGGTCTTTGCCTTACTTTTGGGCCCCAGTTGATTGAGAAGAATGGTCTTAATTATTACACTAGTGTATAGGCACAACAGGGGTATAGATAGCATTTTGAAATGTGTACATGCACTGGCTGATGTGTTGTCTTTACCCATGACTTCCTGAGTTAGTCTGCCATTACACACAACCTGACCACTAACAAAGTGGGAGCAGATAAAGCTAGATCTTTCACCAGTGTCTGGGTAAAAGACCAGATGAAGAACAAAATGAAAAAACTCCTCTTCTTCCCCCTTCCCTAGCTAGCCACCTTCAGAAATATTGCACAAATAAAATATTAACTGTGTTTTTTACATCAAGATAGGTATCTCAATGTAAAATGCTAGTGGAGACAAGGCACACAGGCTACCTCAGTGAAGCTAGTTGAAGTCATCGCTATAATCCCCAAGTAGGGTTTACCTCAACTATCTACACACTGAGGTAAAACTCCTATTATTATAGTTTTTTGTTTGTGTTATGATAGCACTTAAGGGCCCCAGTCATAGACCAAGTCTTCATTGTGCAAAGCGCTATACAAACACTGAAAAAAAAGATGGTCCCCGCTCCAATGGGCTTACAATCCAAGTATCTTGTCTCCACTAGGATTTTACATCAAAGCCAGGTCTACACTATAAACTTTTGTCAGGATAGCTGTGCTTGTCAGGGATGTGATGGGCATGATTTATGATCGACATAGTTGTGCCAGCAAAAGCCCCTAGTGTAGACCTAGCTATACCAGCAAAACTGGGCTTTTGCCAGTAAAACTTATTTCATTTTGAGGGACTGGAACATATATACAGGCAAAAATGCAGTTTTGTTAGTATAAACTGCATAGTGCTTTGCCAGCATAGTGTACTGGTATAGCTATATTGGTAAAACCTTCATGTGTAGACATGTCCCAAGCTAGCTATCTTGAGTTAGCTATCTTGACACTTTTTTGCAGTGAATACATAGCCTTAGCCAAGGCAGCACCCTGCATTTTAATGGGTGTTAAGAAGGCTTTTAATTAATATTTGTGACAGACCCAGACCAATGGGGTATAGGAGTCTGGTAGAGGGCAAATATACTGGTCACTGGATGAGTAGTTTTCTGTTCCCTGAGTGACCAGACCTATTGGGATCCAGGAAGTGGGCGGGCGAAGCCCGCCCACTGCTAAAGGATCCCCCCCAGGCTAAGGGGGGGGTCCACAGGACCTGGAGACCAAAAAATTACGGGGGACAACTAATAAAAGAACAGGGACAGGAGTGAGGTCAAAGGGTCAAAAGAAGCGAACCAGACGGGGACACCGAGCAGAGAACCCCGGACAGCGCCCACTGCTCCTCGAAGGCGTCAAGGGAGCCAGTGGACGTCGCCCAGAGGAACTCTGCCCGGATACGTGAAAGAACGGAGGACCTGAAATACGCCCCACAGTCACAGGAAACTCCATCGGCCAACCTCCTCACTCTGGTTTTATAGATGGCCAGTTTTGCTAAGGCCAGAAGGAGGTTGACCAGGAGGTCCCGCAACTTTGTGGGGCGACGGATAGGGAGTGCATAAATAAAAAGGTGTGGAGAAAAGTGCAACCAAAATCTTAACAAAATATCTGTGAGGAGCCGGAATAGGGGCTGCAGCCTGGTGCACTCTAGGTAAACATGCGCCAGGGTCTCCCTCACGCCGCAAAAGGGGCAGGTGTCTGGGATAGGGGTAAACCGCGCCAAGTACACGCCCGTGCTTACGGCTCCGTGAAGGAGCCGCCAACTGATGTCCCCGGTGGGCTTCGGGATCAGAGCAGAATAAAGGCTGGCCCACCGGGGCTCCTCACCCTCCAGAGGTGGCAGAAGGTCCCGCCACTTTGTATCGGGGCGGGACGCGAGGGTGAGGACATGAAGAACATGTAGCACGAGCGTGTATAGATGTTTCCTTGGCGCGGTCCGGAACAGAACCGGCTGCAAATGGTGCAGTCGGCTCATGGCGAATGGACGGGGAGGGGGCTGGTTGGGTCCACGGGGCAAGGGCCCGATGAAAAAGTCTGGAGGGCTCGGAGTGGAGGGTGGGCGGGGCGTGCCCTCTCGCAGGACCCGGTCGAGATAGTCCCGAGCAGCGGGCGGCAAAGCGGCCCTCACCTCCTGAAGCACGCGCCGGGGAGTACGAGGTCTGGAGAGTCCCATGCGCTGAGCGAGCGTCAGGGGATCCAGCCAGTCTCCTCGGTCGTAGTCCAGGAGGTCTCCGACTTTGGTGACTTCTGCTAGGACCAACCTCTGGCGCACCATGGGGGACTCCGCCACCTGCACACGAAGCTGGGGGTTGTGTAGCAGGGGCTCCGCGAGGAGATCTGCCCCCACGGTGGCCGCCACGGACCTGGTCACTGAAAACAGTTTCCAGGTCCGGAGGAGGTCCTGGTAGAAGACCGGCAGCTCGGAGAGGCCTCGCGGAAGACCTCTCGGATGGAGACAAAGGAGCTGCCGGTCATATCGGAGCCCTCGGAAGCGGCGCAGGAAGGCATGCGCCAATACGCTCCATGCCGGACTACCTGCACCATAAAGGAGCCTCTGCAGGGCCTGGAGGCGGAAGACGTGGACCTGAGCATGCAGACACTTCAGGCCCTGCCCTCCCTCCTCCAGGGGTAGATGGAGAACCCCCGCAGAGACCCAGTGCAGTCCTGACCAAAAGAACTCCAGAATCAACGTCCGGAGGGTGGTCAGGAAGCCCGGGGCCGGGACCAGGGTGTTGAGCCGGTACCAGAGCATGGACAGGACTAGTTGATTGAGCACCAGTGCTCTCCCTCGAAGGGAGAGACACCGGAGCAGTCCTTTCCATTTCCGGAGCCGCTCCGACACCCTGCCCTCTAAACCTAGCCAGTTCTCCGGCGGAGACGGATGTGTGGCAGAAAGGTAAACGCCGAGATAGAGCAGCGGACCCGCGCTCCACCGGATGGCCTGAAGCGCGGGTGGGAGGGAGCTCGCCTGCCACCCGTCCCCTACCACCAGGCCAGAGCTCTTGACCCAGTTGACCCGGGCGGAGGAGGCCGCCGAATAGATGGTCTGGCAAGCCTCCACCCGCACCAAGTCGCCCGGGTCCTGGACCACGAGGAGCACGTCGTCGGCGTACGCCGACAGGACCAGCCGCAGCTCCGGCTCCCGCAGCACCAACCCTGCCAACCTCCTACGGAGGAGACAGAGGAAGGGCTCGATCGCCAGAGCATACAGCTGGCCCGAGAGGGGGCACCCTTGACGTACTCCTCGCCCGAAGCTGACCGGTTCGGTCAGGGTCCAGTTGAGCCTGACCAAACACTCTGCGGAGGCGTACAGCACCTGGAGAAAACTCACAAACTGGGGCCCGAAGCCAAACGCTCGCAGAGTGCCCAGGAGATACCCGTGGTCCACCCTGTCGAACGCCTTCTCCTGATCCAGGGACAGGAGGGCGAACGACAGACCATCCCTACACCCGAGTTCCAAGAGGTCCCGGACCAGATACAAGTTGTCGAAGATGGTGCGGCCCGGGACGGTGTAGGTCTGGTCTGGGTGGATCACGTCCGCCAGCACGGACCCTAGCCGCAGCGAGATGGCCTTTGCTACGATTTTATAGTCCGTGCTGAGGAGCGAGATGGGACGCCAATTCCGTAAATCGCGGAGGTCCCCCTTCTTCGGCAATAAGGCGAGCACGGCTCGCCTGCACGAAAGAGGGAGGACCCCGCCCTGCAAGGACTCGGCCCAGACGGTGACAAGGTCTGGGCCGAGGACATCCCAAAACACGCGGTAGAACTCCACGGTCAGCCCGTCCATGCCTGGAGATTTATTGGTGGGCATGCGACGGAGGGCTTCCGAGAACTCGGCCAGAGTGAGAGGTAGCTCCAGCCAGTCTCGGTCGCCCGCGCTGACCGTCGGGAGTTCATCCCAGAGCATTCTGCAAGCGTTAGGATCGGTCGGATCCGGGGAGAAAAGGCCCGCGTAGAAGGCCCTGGCCCTCCCGCACATTTCCGCCGGATCCGTGAGGGGGGTGCCGTCCTCTGCTAAAAGGCAGGTGACGTGCTTCTTGGCCCCCCTCTTTTTCTCCAGGGCGTAGAAGAAGCGGGAGCCGCGATCCATCTCCCGAAGGAGGCGGATGCGGGATCGAACAAAGGCACCTCGGGCCCGATGGTCCTCGAGGGTCCGGAGCTCTTCCCGCTTCTCCCGGCACGCTCCGCAGAGGGATGGATCACCGGGGCTGGCAGCCAGACGCCTCTCCAGCTCTAAGACCTCCCGTTCCAACTGCCCTATCGTCGCATCCCTCCGTCGGCTGGCGCCCCGGGTGTAGTCACGGCAGAAGAGCCGGGCGCGCACCTTCCCCAGGTCCCACCACCGCCGCGCCGAGGGAAAGGCACGCCGCTGCCCTCGCCAGGCCAGCCAGAACTCCCGGAAGGACGCCACAAAGCCCACATCCTCCAACAAGCTATTATTAAAATGCCAATAGGCCGGCCCCGGCCTCTCCGCGCAAAGAGAGGCTGTCACGGTGGCTAGATGGTGATCTGAAAAAGGGGCCGGCTGGACGCTGGAGGAGTGGGCCCGGGAAAGATGGAAGCGTGACATATAGATGCGGTCCAACCGGGAGTGGTACGACCGATGGACCTCCACCCGGACAAAAGTGAATGTTGAAACGTCATCCGGGTGGTGGTCGCGCCAGACGTCCACCAGGGAGTGATGTTCGACGATCTCCCGGAGGACATCCGCGGCGGCCTGGTGCTGCTCGGTCCCCGAGCGGTCCCGTTCCTCAAGGGTGGCGTTAAAGTCCCCGCCCAGGACCAGGCACTCGCGAGGATCCAAGGTGCCGAGGAAGGCGGACGCCTGCTGATAAAAACACAACCTCTCCGGGCCCAATGTCGGGGCGTAAACGTTGACGAGATTAACCACAAGCCCCTCCATGCGGACCTGGAGGTGTAGCAGGCGGCCTGGCACAGCCTCGGCGACCCCCAGCACCTCGGGCCGTAGGTCGGGGGAGAACAGGGTCGCCACTCCAGCCGTACGAACTGTGAGGTGGCTAAAATAGACTCTGTCCCCCCACTCCAGCCGCCAGCTAGCTTCAGCGGCCGGATCCGTATGGGTTTCCTGCAGGAAAATCACAGAGTACCCCCCCTCCCGAAGAAAGGAGAGCACCTGGCTCCTGCGGAGACCCATCCTACAGCCCCGGGTGTTTAATGTTGCAAAGATGATCGGTGCCATGAGGAGGGCTGGGGGGGATCCTCGCCGGCAGAGACGCTCACGGCCTCCGTCGGGCCGCGCAACAATCCGTGACCTACCCCGTGGGCGATTAAGGAGTCACGGAAGAGGCGGACCCGTTGGTAGGCCGCAGCGGCCTGCCTCCCGGTCCTCTTACCCTCCCCCATGAGGGCCCTCGCGGCCCGGAGGATCTGATGAAAATCCCCCCATCGCTGGAGTGCAAGCTGTACCTTGTTGCGGGAGCCACGGACGTCCTCAAGGAACTCCCGTAGCTCCTCTCTCAGCGTATGGGGGGGTGGGGTTACTGATCTAAGGCTTTCCCCCAGTGGGGCCCCTGTCACAGCCCCGTGGCCCACCGAGACGGGCAAACAGGGGGCAGACCCTCGACGTGGCGTCCGATGGGCCGACGCCACGTGGCCTGCCTCAGATCCCGGCTCACTGGGGGGCGGCGGAGGGAAACTAGCAGCCCCTGGTGGGTCGGGACAGGGAAAAACAAAGGCCGCTCCTTGGGGGTCATCCTCTGGGATAAGGAAGGAGACAGCCCCAGGGGCGGCAAAAGCATCACGGGAAGTGGAGGGGACAGGGACAGGGTCGGTGTCAAGGGTAGGGCTGGAATCAGGAATAGGGACAGGGGAAGGGGTGATATTGGGATCGGGGGTCCCAGCAGCCAGGCCACTGGGTGGGGGGGGTAACACCCTGCAAATGGGCTCAGGAATTTGCGGGGAGGGAGGTGGGCCCTCTGCGATGCCAGGCTCGTGCTCCAAGGCAGATGGTAAGGCCACGGCATCTGTAGGTGGAGAAACAACGGTGGGGCCCCCACCCGGGAAGGAGGTCGGCTGCCCCTCAGCCATGAGGGAGTCCCCTTGTGACTCAGGTCCCGGTTGCATGGCACTGGCCGTCGCCTCAAGAGGCTCGGCGACCGCTAGCGGGGTGCCATCTGCAGCCGGGTTGGTGGAAGAGTCCAGGGGCTCCTCGGAGGCGGGAGCGGAAGCAGTGGGTAAGGGGACGGAACATGGGGAAAGGGGGGCTGAGGCGAGGTCACTCAGATCGAGGCCCGCTGGCAGAGGGTCGTCCTCCCCCTGGGTAACCGGGGTCAGACCCAGGGCCTCGATCTCCTCATAAATGGAGGGGAGATCACCTTCCACCACCCCAGGGCTCTCCCCGTCTGTACCCAAAGCAACGCTCGCCTTGGTGCATACAGGGGCTACAGATTGTAAGGGGGCGAGAGGGGCTCCATCAGGGGCTTCCATAGGAAGGGACACCGGAGGAGGGGTAGTGCTTTCCTCCGATGCTGCCACGTCTTCCCTAGCCGGTAATGGTGGACAAAACCCACCCGGGGGCAAAGCGGAAGGCTCAGCATCGGTGCCCCCCTTCCTGGTCTTCCGGGGGGCTACCGCATCAGATGGGAGGAGCGGAGCTCGAGCCTTCCGCTTGCCCCGCTTCCCCTGTACTAAGGACCAGCCCTCCATGGCATCATCTGGGGGCTGGCTAACAGGTGTTGGGTCAGGGAGCAAGGACGAAAGCTTAGGGACTCGGGGAGGTAACGGTGGGGTAACATGTAGGAGGGAGGATTCTCCCTGGGGCATGCCCTCTTCTATGCCCGGAGGTATCCCTACCTCACCCTCCTCTACAGGCCCTGCCAGAACGCAGGAGGCAGAGGCGTGGCCCTCCCGCTCGTCTAGGCGCACTGGGGGAGATACCCCTTGGGCCCGAGCGGGAGCTTTGGTGGGCCGGAAAGGAGGAGGGGCGGCTTCGGGCGCCGGGTAGCTAGGGGCACCGGCGATGACGGGGCCGGCGCCCTGCCGGGGCTCGGGGGTCTCGGATGTCCCTCCGTGCCGGGCCAAGGGGCAGTCCCTCCGGACGTGTCCCATCGCCCGGCAGAGGTAGCACCGGGCCTCCCCCGTTGAATAATGCACCCGGTAGCGGGCCCCCTGGTAGGGGACCAAGAAGGACCCCTCAAGCGCCGCTCCGTCACGTGCCGCCGGCGGCAGTTGTAACTGTACCTGCCGGCGGAATGAGAGGACATGACGGAGGGCGGGGTCTTTGCAGCCCAATGGGAGAGGGCTGACCACAGAGATCGGCCTTCCCAGGGTAGAGAGGGCGGGTAACAGGGCGGCATTTGGAAGGAATGGAGGGACAGAAGTCAGGACCAGTCGGGCGCCCAGGTCTTCTAGCGGCTCCAGGGGGACGTACACGCCCCCTACCGCCAGGCCCTTCTCCACTGCCTCCTGGGCGGCGGCCTCCGATGCTAGGAAGAAGACGACCTTTCCGTACATCTTGGAGGCCGCCACAATGGCCGTGGGCCCCACCACCCTTGCCAACGCCCGCACGTAGGTCTCCACGTGGGGCGAGGCGGGTACCAGGAGGCAACGGACGCCGTGCTTCCTAGTCAAGGTGGGGAAGGGGCCCCGGCCGCTATAGATGGTAGCAGAGGCGGTGGATGGGGGAGATGACGTAGCGGCTGGCGGGGGGGCCGCCGCCACCTGGGCGTATGCCCTGGGGGTCGAGGGAGGGACACCCACAGAGCTGGTGGAAGGAACAGCAGGGAGGGACGCCGCGGCCGGTTGCGGGGCCGTGGCAGTGGGGGCACCCCCTGCCATGGAGGGCCTGGCTTTTTTAGCGGGGCCTTTACCCTTCTTTGTGCCCTGGCCCTTCCTGCCGGTTGGAGGGACTCCCCCAGAGTCAGAGGGGGTGAGGGACGTGGCAGCAGCGGAGGTCACCTCGTTACCCACCGCTGCCGGCACTCCAGCAGGGGTGGTAGTAGGTGGCTCGGCAGCGGCGGTTGAGGTAGAGGCTAGGGAGGACGATGGTGGGGCGGGTGGAGGAGGGGCAGCAGGGTCCGCCCGAGGGGTCTCACTCTCCTCGTCCCCTGCCATAATGAGGATGGGGGGAGAGCAAACACTGGAGGGGGGGTAGGGAAGGGGGAAGCAGGTCGACCACTCCTCCCCGCTAGGCTGTAGGTAGGGGAGGAGGGCGCCGAAAAAGGAGGGGGTGGATGGGGGTGGGCTATCAAGGGCTAGGGGTCAGTCACCGACCCAGGGAAGGTTTCCGGCTCCTCTTGTTGCACCAAGGAAGGGAGGATAGAACAGCATTGGGGGGTGCAGTGAGACAGAATCAAACTAAAACGGGGAGGGGTACAAGCGCAAGGGAGGGGACATGGGCGCACGAGGGGAGGGGCTAATCAGGGCAAGGGGACCGCAGGGGGAAGGGAGCAACCAAGCGGGAAATGGGGCAGAGGAACCACGGGGCTAGCTTTAGAGGCTGGGGCGGGTCAAACAGACAAAGGCTGCAGAGGGAAAGGGCGGGGCAGGCAAACAAACTGGAGCTAGCAAGGGGCTGGGGCAAGGGGGAGGGGCAAAAGGTAGCAAGGGGCAAATGGGTAGGCAGCAGGGGTAAAGCTGGGGGCGTGCTGCAGGGGGGAGGAGGTCAGTCCAAAAAGGGGGGGGAACGTGCACCTACGTGCGCTTGTAACAAAAGGAAAAGCAGTTTAGGCTGGCTGCTGTATCAGGCCCAATGGTGGCAACAGGGCATGGCAAGCCTAGGTGAGCAGCTGAGTCCCAGAGGCAGGAGCTCGAGGCAGATGGTGAGTAGTCGGTGGGGGTGGTGGAGGGGGCAACGATGATGGTGGTGGTGGGGATCGGGGGGGGGGACACAGATGGACCAGGGGGCAGGCTCCACGCCACACCCCCTGTGTCCCCACAAACACAGTCTAGATCCCCACCACAAGAGCACAGTTCAAAAGTTACTCAGTCCGGGAGGGCCCCCTCCACGGTGGTCTGTAGAATTCCTACGCGTTCCCCCACTGGCAGATGGTCCTCTTCTTCTCCTCAGGGCTCCAGCAGCTCCCCAGCAGCAAATGCAGCAGCTCCAGGTGGCAGTCTGGTGGCCAGCAGGAAGGACCCTTCTCAGGTGGTGGTCAATGATGGTGGCATCCCCAGCAGCAGGAGCAATGGCTGGGGTCTCTCCCTCCCCTCCTCTGGGGAGTGGGCCAGCAGGCCCCCCCCCCAAGGGGCTGTAGCTGGAGCAGCAGCAACCAAGGGTGTGGGTGGGTCTAGCAGCCAGCCAGCAAGCAGGTAGGAGAGAAAGAGGAGGAGCAGCCCCCTACCTCCTTCCCTTCCTCCAGGCCAGAGGGCTACAGGAGAGTGATCTATTAGTCCCAGGTCAGACAGGGTTTCTGATCCCTGAGTGACCAGAGCAGGGGCTGCACTAGAGTAATCAGGAACCTGCTAGAACCAGTTAAGGCAGGCAGGCTAATTAGGACACCTGGAGCCAATTAAGAAGAAGCTGCTAGAATCAATTAAGGCAGGCTAATCAGGGCACCTGGGTTTTTAAAAAGGAGCTCACTTCAGTTTGTGGGGTGAGTGTGAGGAGCTGGGAGCAAGAGGCGCAAGGAGCTGAGAGTAAGAGGGTGTGCTGCTGGAGGACTGAGGAGCACAAGTGTTATCAGACACCAGGAGGAAGGTCCTGTGGTGAGAATAAAGAAGGTGTTTGGAGGAGGCCATGGGGAAGTAGCCCAGGGAGTTGTAGCTGTCATGCAGCTGTTACAGGAGGCACTATAGACAGCTGCAGTCCACAGGGTCCTGGGCTGGAACCCGGAGTAGAGGGTGGGCCCGGGTTCCCCCCAAACCTCCCAATTGACCTGGACTGTGGGTTCTTCCAGAGGGGAAGGTCTCTGGCTGTTCCCCAACCCACATGGTGAATCTCTGAGGCAAGAAAATCCGCCAATAAGCGCAGGACCCACCAAGATAGAGGAGGAACTTTGTCACATATTAAACTAACTCAATTGAAGTGATACAATTGAAAATACATTTTTTTTGCCCATCAAGGCAAAACTCCTTTGAAAATGCCAGCTGAAGTTATAAACTCCTAACCCCCCCTAAAAATAAGTGTTTTCAGTGCCTGCACAATTGGTTTCGTCCTATAACGGAGACCCCATGCAAGACTATTTAAACAAAGCACATTCGCAATTTTTAACTTAAACACATCTAAAATTGTCTTTAAGCACATCAAGACAAACTAGGAGTAAAATTCTAATACACACAGACCTGCCAAAACAGGAGTGAGAGGAAGATCAGATCTTGTTATGGAAACCATTAAAGGAACATGAGGACTGGTATGTAAATACTGTTGTATCATTATAGCATTAAAAACAGTATTGTGCAACAAAAATAATGAATAAGATGACTCAAAGAGCTGGTAATGGGACACAGATACTTTCTCCTTCATGTCTCTACTTCAGATCCATCTAATGATTGTTCACTAACCTATATAAAATGAATTAGATTTAATTTTGGTTTATTTGGGGCATGTATCTGTGTGATGCTAAGAAAAGAACACCACATGGTCACAATGGCCTTGCCTAAACTAGGATTTAAGGCAGGATAACTAACATATTTTAAAAGTCTCCTGTAGACAAAACACTGTGCCTTTAACAGGTGCTAAACTGATCAAATGAAAGCCCAGTGGAGCAGAGGCCAGCTAACACAGCGCCAAACATCTTAGCATCCATCTTAATTAGTGCTAAGAGTGTTTTTCATTCATGTTAAGATAACTCAGTTGAGCTAATGTGATTGAGAAACACACCTTTTTACCCATCAAGGGCAGGTCTACACTGAAAACACTGCAGTGGTGCAGCTGCACCAGTGCAGTGCTTTAGTGAAGGTGCTATCTAAGGCCTTGGCTACACTTGCGAGTTACAGCACTGTAAAGGCTCCCCCAGCGCTGTAGCTCACTCCCCGTCCACACTGGCAAGGCATTTGCAGCGCTGTATCTCCGTGGTTGCAGCGCTGCATGTACTCCACCTCTCCGAGAGGAATAGCGAGTATTGCGCTGCCGCTACAGTGCTGCAGCACCAGTGTGGCCGCCCAATGCGCTGTGAATGGCCTCCAGAATTATTCGGCAGTATCCCACAATGCCTGTTCTAGCCACTCTGGTCATCAGTTCAAACTCTACTGCCCTGGTCTCAGGTAACCAACCATGTGACCGACCCTTTACATTCCCCGGGAATTTTAAAAATCCCCTTCCTGTTTGCTCAGCCTGGCGCGGCGTGGAGTGCTATCAGCGAATCTTTCCAGGTGACCATGCCTCCACGCGCCAAGCGAGCCCCAGCATGGAGCAATGGCGAGTTGCTGGACCTCATCAGTGTTTGGGGGGAGGAAGCTGTCCAGTCCCAGCTGCGCTCCAGCCGTAGGAATTACGATACCTTCAGGAAGGTATCAAAGGACATGATGGAAAGGGACCATGACCGGGACACCCTGCAGTGCAGGATTAAAGTGAAGGAGCTGCGGAGTGCCTACCGCAAAGCCTGCGACGCAAACGGCCGCTCGGATGCTCCCCCCGTGACCTGCCGATTCTACAAAGAGCTGGATGCGATACTTGGGGTTAACCCCACCTCCACTCCGAGCACCACCATGGACACTTCAGAGCAGGTGTCGGGGGGGAGGGGGAGGAGGAAGAAGAGGAGGAGGAAAACGGGAGTGATGGTAGTGGGCCGGATGAAGACACCCCGGAATCCCTGGAGCCATGCAGCCAGGAGCTCTTCTCGAACCAGGAGGAAGGTAGCCAGTCGCTGCGGCCGGTACTTGGTGGAGGACAAACAGAAGAGCAGGTTCCCGGTAAGTGTGGTTTTTTTTTTTTTTTCGGGAAGGAATTTTTTCGGTGCGGGCTCTTTGGGAGAGGAGGGTTAGGCATGCATGCCTAGATGCGGAATAGTGCATTGATGTGGTTTATCACATCGCGGTAATCGGCCTCGGTAATCTCCTCAAATGTCTCATCCAGAACATGTGCAATGCGCTTGCGCAGGTTTATCGGGAGAGCCACCATGGTCCTTGTCCCAGCCAGGCTAACGTGTCCGCGCCACTGTGCTGCGGGGGGACCATTGCTGCACACAGGCAAGCTGCATATGGGCCAGGGCGGAAGCCGCATTGCAGTAGAAGACCCTCCCTTGCTTCCCAGGTCACCCTCAGCAGCGAGATATCGTCCAGGACGAACTCCTGTGGAAAATGTTGGGACAGTGTTCAGTGTAGGTGCCCCCTGAAGCTGTTGGCTCTCCCCAAGGCACAGAAACCCAGAGGACAGTGCAGCCCTGAAACAATCAGTCCCCCTTACTCACCATTTTGAGGCTCCCGTGGGATATGTGTACTCTGTTTCGGACAGGAAAATTATGCTATTGTGTAGACCCTGTGTGTTTTCTACTCCTTAAGTGCGGGGGGAATCATTACTCTGTCTGGTATAAACAATGCTGCCTCTGTTAAATGTTGCATTTTGCCTATATAGCTGTATCAACCTTGAGACCTCAGCCATCCCTCTTATCACCTGCTCAGAGACTGCAAAGACTCAGGAAAAGACCGCGAAAAAGCAAAGAAGACATGCTGCAAGAAGTGATGCGGCAATCTATTAAAGAGAATGAGAAAGCACAGGACTGGAGGGAGAGAGAAAGCAGGATCCGCCAGGAAAACGCAGCGCACCGGCGGCAAAGCACCGCGCACCGGCAGCAAAGCACTGATAGGCTCATAAGCATCCTGGAGTGCCAAGCAGATGCTATCCAGGAGCTGGTAGCCATGCAGAAAGAGGAGCAGTACTGCAAACGCCACCCCCCCCCATAGCCCTTGTCCCAAAACTCTTTCCGTTGTGCCCCACTGTCACCTCCAACCCACTTCCCCCAACTTCCGTGTTCTTCACGCCACTCGCTGCCTCCAACACCAGTATCTTCACCACCCAGCCCTGAAAACCACGACCCTTACCCTCTGCACTCAACCCCCATCACCATGCAGTATAGCTGTCCTGAAGTGCAGCACTCACTGCACAGCACACCAGACAGGACATACGCGAATCTGTGATTGTACTGTTCCCCACTCCACCCCCTTGTTTCTTTTCAATAAATAATTTTTTTTTCTTTTCAATAAATGGATTCTTTGGCTTTGAAAACATTCTTTATTATTGCATAAAGTAAAAGACTCCTTAGCCCAGGAAATAAACAGGCACTGCAAGTCTGCTTGTCTGCTTAGCAGACACTGATTCCTAAAGATTGGAACTACTGCACTTCACTCCCGTGCAGGGCACCAGATATCACTGCTGGTTTTCAGCCTCAAATTGCTCCCTCAAGGCATCCCTAATCCTTGCAGCCCCGTGGTGGGCCCCTGTAATAGCCCTGCTCTCTGGCTGTGCAAATTCAGCCTCCAGGTGTTGAACCTCGGAGGTCCATGCCTGAGTGAAGCTTTCACCCTTCCTTTCACAAATATTATGGAGGGCACAGTACGCGGATATAACCGCGGGGATGCTGTTTTCGGCCAAGTCCAGCTTCCCATACAGAGATCGCCAGCGGCCCTTTAAACGGACAAAGGCACACTCCACAGTCATTCGGCACCGGCTCAGCCTGTAGTTGAACCGTTCCTCGCTGCTGTCAAGGCTCCCTGTGTAGGGTTTCATGAGCCATGGCATTAACGGGTAAGCGGGATCTCCAAGGATCACAATGGGCATTTCAACTTCCCCTACCGTGATCTTCCGCTCTGGGAAAAAAGTCCCGGCCTGCATCTTCCTGAACAGCCAAGTGTTCCGAAAGATGCGTGCGTCATGCACCTTTCCGGGCCAACCTGTGTTAATGTCAATGAAACGCCCACGGTGATCCACAAGCGCCTGGAGAACCATAGAGAAATACCCCTTCTGATTAACGTACTCGGATCCTAGGTGGGGTGGTGCCAGAATAGGAATGTGCGTCCCATCTATCGCCCCTCCACAGTTAGGGAACCCCATTTGTGCAAAGCCATCCACTATGTCCTGCATGTTACCCAGAGTCACGGTTCTTCTGAGTAGGATGCGATTAATGGCCTTGCAAACTTGCATCAACACGATTCCAACGGTCGACTTTCCCACTCCAAACTGGTTTGCGACCGACCGGTAGCTGTCTGGAGTTGCCAGCTTCCAGATTGCAATAGCCACCCGCTTCTCCACTGGCAGGGCAGCTCTCAATCTCGTGTCCTTGCGCCGCAGGGTGGGGGCAAGCTCCTCACACAGTCCCATGAAAGTTGCTTTTCTCATCCGAAAGCATTCTAATAGATTGGTGAGCCATGATTTCCCTTTACAAAAGCCATGATGACTCTTCCCCACAATATTGTGTTTATGTGTCTGATAATTCTGTTCTTTACTATAGTTTCAACCAATTTACCTGGTACTGAAGTTAGGCTTACCTGCCTGTAATTGGCAGGGTCACCTCTGGAGTCTTTTTAAAAAATAAGTATTACATTAGCTATCCTCCAATCATCTGGTACAGAGGGTAATTTAAGTGGTAGAGGGAACTTAGTATATAACCTAAGGTGCAAAGCCCCACAACAGCCTATTAAGCGCCGTGCAGGTGCTCAGGGCTGCGGCGGGGAGAGATGCCTCTCCCCCGGCCGCAGACCTGCTGCAGCGGATAGAGGCGCCTTCGGCCCCAACCCAGCCCGGCCTGGACAGTACCGGGTTTATAATGGCGGGAGGCCCACGCTCAGCAGGGGCCCACCGGCTCGGCCCGGGCCGCAGCTCTGGCTCCTCTCCTCTCCGGCCCCTCCCCCATGCTCCTCTAGGCCCACCAGCCCAGGGCTTCACTCTGCCCCTCTGCCCCGCCCACTCGCTCCTCCCAGCCAGTTAGCTGAGGGCTCCTCTCTCTGCCCTCCGTCATCCGCAGGCAGCAGCTGCCTTCTGCCTGTCAGTGACGGGGTGGGGGGGGGGGACGGATGGGACAGAAAGGAGCCCACAGCCACTGCTGCTCCTCTGGGCCGCTGGTGATGGATGGACTGCAGCTTCGGGCTCCCTCACCGGCAGCCCAGACTGCAGAAGGACCTGCCACGGCTGGGGGAGAAGCGCCCCTCCCCTAGCCCCAATCCAGCCCAGCCTGGACCTGCCACAACCAGGGGAGAGGGACCTATCCCGTGGCCCCAGGCCCGGAGTTGCCGCGGCTGGGAGAGACGCCTCTCTCCTCCAGCCCAGGTGCTGCTGCAGGGAGAGAGCGCTGGGGGGGGGGGGGAGTCCTCTCTCCAAACAGCCTGCACCCCAAACTGGTCGTGCTGGTGGGGGAGTGGCACTATATGTGAAATAAAGTGTAGAATCAAATGAAGTAAAAATCTTAAATGAACCAAACTGTACCATAGAATCTCTATGGATAGTAATTCCATGCTTGAATAATAAGAATATAACAATAGGGATATATTACAGACCATCTGACCAGGATGGCGATAGTGACTGTGAAATGTCAGGGAGATTAGAGAGGCTACTAAAATAAAAAAATCAATAATAATGGGGGATTTCAACTATCCCCATATTGACTGGATACATGTCACCTCAGGAAGGGATGCAGAGATAAAATTTCTTGACACCTTAAATGACTGCTTCTTGGAGCAGCTAGTCCTGGAACCCACAAGAGGAGAGGCAATTCTTGATTTAGTCCTAAGTGGAGCACAGGATCAGGTCCAAGAGGTGAATATAGCTGGACCGCTTGGTAATAGTGACCGTAATATAATTACATTTAACATCCCTGTGGTGGGGAAAACACCACAGCGGCCCAACACTGTAGCATTTAATTTCAGAAAGGGGAACTACACAAAAATGAGGAGGTTAGTTAAACAGAAATTAAAAGGTACAGCTCCAAAAGTAAAATCCCTGAAAGCTGCATGGAAATTTTTTACAGACAACATAATAGAGGCTTAACTTAAATGTATACCCCAAATTAAAAAACATAGTAAGAGAACCAAAAAAGAGCCACCATGGCTAAACAACAAAGTAAAAGAAGCAGTGAGAGGCAAAAAGGCATCCTTTAAAAAGTGGAAGTTAAATCCTAATGAGGAAAATAGAAAGGAGCATAAACTCTGGCAAATGAAGTGTAAAAATATAATTAGGAAGGCCAAAAAAGAATTTGAAGAACAGCTAGCCAAAGACTCAAAAAGTAATAGCAAAATTTTTTTAAGTACATCACAAGCAGGAAGTCTGCTAAACAACCAGTGAGGACACTGGACGATCGAGATGCTAAAGGAGAACTCAAGTACAATAAGACCATTGCGGAGAAACTAAATGAATTCTTTTTATTGGTCTTCATGGTTGAGGATGTGCGGGAGATTCCTAAACCTGAGTCATTCTTTTTAGGTGACAAATCTGAGGAACTGTCCCAGATTGAGGTGTCATTAGAGGAGGTTTTGGATCAAATTGATAAACTAAATAGTAATAAGTCACCAGGACCAGATGGTATTCACCCAAGAGTTCTGAAGGAACTCAAATGTGAAATTGCAGGACTACTAACTGTCGTCTGTAACCTATCATTTAAATCAGCTTCTGTTTGGATGACTGGAGGATAGCTAATGTGATGCCAATTTTTAAAAAGAGCTCCAGAGGAGACTCCGGCAATTACAGGCTGGTAAGCCTGATTTCAGTACCGGGCAAACTGGTTGAAACTATAGTAGAGAACAAAATTGTCTGCCACATAGATAAACATAATTTGTTGGGGAATAGTCAACATGGTTTTTGTAAAGGGAAATCATGCCTCACCAATCTACTAGAATTCTTTGAGGTGGTCAACAAGCATGTGGACAAGGGGGATCCAGTGGATATAGTGTATTTAGATTTTCAGAAAGCCTTTGATAAAGTCCCTCACCAAAGGCTCTTAAGCAAAGTAAGCAGTCATGGGATAAGAGGGAAGGTTCTCCCATGGATTGGTAACTGGTTAAAAGATAGGAAACAAAGGGTAGGAATAAATGGTCACTTTTCAGAATGGAGAGAGGTAAATAGTGGTGTCCCTCAGGGGTCTGTACTGGGCCCAATCCTATTTAACATATTCATAAATGATCTGGAAAAAGGGGTCAACAGTGAGGTGGCTAAATTTGCAGATGATTCAAAACTACTCAAGATAGTTAAGTCCCAGGCAGACTGCGAAGAGCTACAAAAGGATCTGGGTGACCGGGCAACAAAATGGCAGATGAAATTCAATGTTGATAAATGCAAAGTAATGCACATTGGAAAACATAATCGCAAATATACATATAAAATGATGGGGTCTAAATTAGCTGTTACCACTCAAGAAAGACATCTTGGAGTCATTGTGAATAGTTTTCAGAAAACATCCACTCAATGTGCAGCGGCCATCAAAAAAGCGAACAGAATGCTGGGAAGCATTAAGAAAGGGATAGATAATAAGATAGAAAATATCATATTGCCTCTATATAAATCCATGGTACGCCCACATCTTGAATACTGCATGCAGATATGGTCACCCCATCTAAAAATATATATATATTGGATTTGGAAAAGGTTCAGAAAAGGGCAACAAAAATTATTAGGGGTATGGAATGGCTGCCATATGAGGAGAGATTAATAAGACTGGGACTTTTCAGCTTAGAAAAGAGGTGACTAAGGGGGATATGATAGAGGTCTATAAAATCATGACTGGTGTGGAGAAAGTAAATAAGGAAGTGTTATTTACTCCTCCTCATAACACAAGAACTAGAGGCCACCAAATGAAATTAAGGTTTAAAACAAACAAAAGGAAGTATATTTTCACACAACGCACAGTCAACCTGTGGAACTCCTTGCCAGATGATTTTGTGAAGGCCAAGACTATAACAGGGTTCTAAAAAGAACTAGATAAATTCATGGAGAATAGGTCCATCAATGGCTATTAGCCAGGATGGGCAGGGATGGTGTCCCAAGCCTCTGTTTGCCAGAAGCTGGGAATGGGCAACAGGGGATGGATCACTTGATGATAACCTGTTCTGTTAATTTTCTCTGGGGCACCTGGCATTGCCCACTGTCGGAAGACAGGATACTGGGCTGGATGCAGGGCCGGCTCTGGCTTTTTGGCCGCCCCAAGCAAAAAAAAACAAAAAAAAACAACAACGGGGCAGCCAGAACGGCAAAGCAAAAAAAAAAAAAAACCTGGAGCGGGGGTGCAGGGGGACCGGCTGGAGGGGGGGGGGAGCGGGCGGGAGAGAGAGAGAAGGGGGCGGCCAGGGCTACAGCAGGGGCACTGCCACGCGGCCCCTCCCGCTGCGCCGCCTCCTGCTGCCTGCCGCCTGCCGCGAGGGCTCCGCTCCAGTTGGTGGGGAGGGAAGGAAGAGGACTGCCCTGCAGGGCGCTCTGGTTCTCCGCGCCGCCGCCCCCTACAGGGCGGTCGGAGCGGAACAAGAACAAGAACAAGAACAACAAAAAAGCGGCCGTGCCGCCCTAGGATTGGGCAGAATGCCGCCTCCAACAATCTGCCGCCCCAAGCACCAGCTTGCTCATCTGGTGCCTGGAGCCGGCCCTGGCTGGATGGACCTTTGATCTGACCCAGTATGGCCGTTCTTATGTTCAGCTGAGCGGCTGTGGGAGTTGTATTGTAGTAGGAAGGGCTGGGGTCCTGGCATAGGGATGGAAGACACTGAAGAAGCCTAACTGTGATAGAAGATACTGGGGTATGGTGGGATGAGGCCTACACTATGGTGATATGGGCTATGTTTTGGGACTGTTATGAACTATCCACACAATGTTTTGGCAATAAAGTGGCCCTCAGGAGGGATATTCTTTAAGAGCCTGAAGTGGAGTCCTTTGGCTTAGCCAAGAGGGAAACTGAGGCAAGGGGCCACTTGCAGGGCTGCCATGAAGGAGGAGGATGTCACACATTTGCAAGCAGTATTTTGTCCTCATTCAGCAAGTACACTTATGGGTCCATGACCCCTGTTTTTAGGGTCCAGCCAGAAGGTAGCTTTTTATTCATTAACTTTAATGACTCAAATATGTTTCAGAACAATTTTCTCCATATAGATTATAGAAGCACGGGTAGTGTCTCTTTAGTTAAGACTGTGTTGAGATATGCAATGTTACATATAATCTTCTGTCTGAGATCTATCTTATATTTCAGCCTCAAGCAAATATTTTCTCCAAGTCACAGACCCTTGAAGAAAACATGATTTTTAATGAAAGTCCTGACAGAACCTTAATTACAATGGAGCAAACATTACCATTACAATCTAATTTTCATCCTTAAGCCTTGAAAAGCTTCCCAAGGGGGTGGCTTTGCTTTTGTTTACCAGTGACCAGTTTTATAGAAAACTGAAATTATGGCTCTTCAGATTTTGGTGGGTGGTTTTTAATCCTGTGTTGCCGTGGGGGAGATTTCGGAGCAGTTGTTAATGTTTACTGAATTTAGGAACAGTCAGGGAAAGAAGAGATGGAAACGAGGAGGGAAGGGAACCAAGGAGGAAAGGGTGGGGAGGGGGGGAGAGAGAGAGAGAGAGAGAGATCTGTAAAGGGTACAGAGAGGAAATCTGGAGTAGTAGGGACTGCCAGCCTTGCAGCTCAGCGAGAGGTACCAGGAAGGGGGAGCTGAGCTAACTACCAACCTGTCAAATCCACTTTAGGCAAACTAGGTCAAGCTTCTTTCCCAGCCAGGGGTTCCCCTCCCCCGCGTGGCACTGGGAAGGCAAAGGCTTGGTCTAATATTTAGACAGGATTTGTCGTGTGTAAATGTCTCTCCTCTAGCTTGGGGATCTAAACACCGAATGATTCCCAGAAAAGGAGCCTCCAGGCAGGCTTTCCCACTCCTGTACATTTTTCTTCTGTAGTTTTCACTCCCTGGCCAGTTCCCCCTGCCGCGTGGGAGGGAGGAGAGCGTTTGAACGGGTAGGGGGAGAAGAACGGGGCCAGACTGGATCTGTAGCTTTCCAACAACTCTTCTCACCCACCCAGCCACCCTGCTGATCGGATCAGTTTGTTACTTTCGAATCAATGGCAACTGGGTGGGGAGCTTTGGTCTGTTACAGGCAGGGGGAAGGGTGAATGGGGGGAGGGGGGAGGGGAGACCGTGGCAGCGCAGATCCCTGTATTCTCCCCCCCCCCCCCTTTCCGGTGGCTAAACTAGATCTTATCTAGTTGGATACGTGTTTGTGAAAGTGTTTGGGTTCTGTCTATGGGGGTCATTTACTAATATTGATTCTAGCAGGTTTGTACGGCTCTCCCATTTGCAATCTGTGATCTGAGCCCCCCCACAGCCAAATGCGATCGGTGTCTCCACTCCCTTGTCCAGTTTTTTTCGCGTTGGTTTTGTTTTGTTTGCTCTAGTTTCCATGAGGTGTCCCTTTATTTGCAGAAGCTGAAATATGACAGAGGCACTATTTTGTGTGGAAGGATCAAGACTGGGGTGGTACGAGGGCTGCAATACACTCTCTGTAGTAGGAGCTGAGATGGGTTTTTGCAGTGTTACATTGGAAACCCTCATGAGCCTTCTTGTCTCTAATCTTTTTTTCCCGTCTTTTTGCGGGGCTCTTTTTAAAGATAAAGCAGTTTATGGGCTATCACATCATGTAAACGTTCACTATCAAGTGATGATCTGCAAGCATCACTTTAGGTTTGCTAAACCAAGGAAACAACAAAAACAAAATGCATATGTGACCACTGACCATGTTGACAGTGTTTGACAGCTGTAGTCAGTAAGTACAATAAATACCTTCACTTTGTATTATTTAACTACTTTAAGAGAGACCAATACATTTCCATTAGAGCCAGCAAAATGTGCATTATCTAAAACTTAAATTTCAATCTATACCCTCTGCACAATACACTTGTTCAACTATTACCACCATAAAACTTTCACCCCATCTGTTTTTAATAGCACAGACTTGCTATTTGTGCCAATATGTCCATAACAAACAATTTTTCAGTTCCTCAACAACTTCAGAAATCTTTCCTCTGGAAACAATACAATTAAAGTAACTACTTATTAGAATGACATTATGAAGCCCAAATAGATGATTGCTTTTTCAAAATAAATGGATATCACTGTTTATCAATTCTACTCCCTGCCTAACAATAATTTAGTTATTAAATCATCCTTGCAATATTTTCAATTTTTCAAATCATTTTGGATGTGAAAGTAAAATTTAATTAGCTTTTCATTACCATTAATCATCAAGGAAAATGGAGTGTCAGTAGCTTTTTGTGTTTATCCTGATAAATTTACATGTCAAATTTGCAAGGCAACTTTAAAACCATAATCATTTTCTACCAGAAACATGGTAGTATAATGTATGACAAGGAGATGCTTGTGGCTTATTGCATCTTATCTCCCCATCCCCAGGGCCGGATTTATACCTTTCGTGCCCCTAGGCACAGCATCTTCAGCACCCCCCTCCGGCCCCCCTCCCGTACTTACAGCTGACCTTCATGTTTTCTGTAAAAAATGAAACTTTTAGGTGCCCCTAGAATAGGGATGTAAGAGGTTACCAGTTAACCAAAGTTAACCGTTAACCCCAATGGCCCCGCGTTGGGCCGGTGGGAGGGATCCCAGTCCCGGCCGGAGCTGGCCCCAAGCCCCGGCTGCGCCGGCCAGCGGGAGCCCAGCCCCGGCCGCGCCGTGCTGGCCGGTGGGAGCCCAGTCCCGGCCACGCCGAGACAGACCCCAGCCGGATCATGCCAGGCTCCCCCAGCTATCTCGGTTAACAGTTAACCGGTTAAACAAAATAATTTTAATCATTTAACTGGTTAACTTTTTTAACCAATATTTACATCCCTATCCTAGAATGCCTGCGCCACTAGGTATGTGCCTACTGTGTCTAATTGGAAATCTGGCCCTCCCCATCTCCTCTCAAATTGGTCAAAGCAGCAAACCTAGATGATCAAAAGAGTTAGGATAACCAATCTACCTCTACTTAATTGATCTGAGAGGTCTGATATAAATGAGGGAAATAAGATAAGGATTTGTATTCTCCCTAGAACACTCTCAAGATTAGGCTACTGTAAAGATACTATCACCTGCTTCCATTATGGAACTTCTGTAGTTCTTACATACAGCCTAAAACCATACACTTAATATATTTTTCTGTTTGTTTAAAGAAAAAAACATCTATAGCTATGTAATTGATATCTTAGGCTCTTATACTGTGTTAATCACCCTGGTATCTTACAGCTCTATAAAAATATAGATATGTGAAAAGTCATTAGTATCTTTAAAAATAGCGTCAGATAAAAATTTATAAATGTTGTCAACCTAACAAATCTAAAACAGAGTTTATGCAGTAATGGCCCAGAAACAGCCTGAGTAAATGGACAGTGTGCAGAAGAGTGTGTGTGGAAATATAGAAGGGGGAATCAGAATTCTGCCCCAACAGATGCTGCTACTCCCTCACGAACATGTGTGGTAGTTTGATATGGTCACTTTTTTGGCTCTCCCCTAACCTGTTTCTCCCCATGCTCCTGCACAACGAGGCAGAAGGAGCATCTGCAAACCACATCCTGTCCCTCTCTGCACTGCAAAATAGCACCTGTTTCATGTGTTAAAGGCCTTCCACATCCATGGGTGTGTATAGGATTTGCCCTTAAGAGCATAAGAAAAGGATTAAAATAAAAACATAACAAAAGAAAGGGTTGTACGTCCATTGGAAGGAAAGCACTGAAGTAGGCATGACTTAATATCACAAGATATTAATCTCACTTTTGTATTTCTTCATGGCTTTTGTTTCCCTCCTAGTTTCAGCTGGCTCTATTCTCCATTTATACAGTGTCTACATAAATGACTCTCTCTGTATACCTTAATGGTAAATTCTTTTTCATGCTGGAATGGCAAAAGTAATTATATTTATAAATGGAATGACTGTTTTGCCTAAGCACCACATGTATAATTCCCTTCTGTAAGAAGGATTTTTATAATTCCTCCAAAAATGTCTTGGCACAGACCAACCCCGCCACTTGGTAGTGTGAATCCAACTTTTGGGACAGAACTCAGCACTCTTATTGCTTGGGTCAGTGGGCACTATAAGCATCACAGCAATTACGCTTTCAGTCGAGAGAATGGTGGAGATAGTCTGTGTATGGTTATTAAACACCCCCAGCAGCTGGTCTGAGAGAGTGTTGCTTGCCCTCTTGCTCTCTGCATTAACTATTTAATACAGGGCAGTTTGAAATCTGATATATTCTTTGGTGGAGATGGAGATAGTGGGGGGAGGAGGGGAGAGACACTAAATCCTGCTCTTGCTGTGGGATGAACTCAGTGATCAAATAGTCTAAAAGAAAACAGACTGTTCCACAGTGAAAGCGTGAATGGCCTAGAGTCCTACTTAATCCATTCTAATTTCTTTCTCAACCAGTTCTCAGGGGGAAGGCAAGAGCTCCCTCACTTCACCTTACTATGCTTTCAGACCTGGGGCTTCACTGAGAAATGTTGATCCAGCCTGACCTGCCTAACTACCTCCCTTGATCTATCCCTCTTCCTAAATTCTTTTTTTCTGCTTCTTCCTTCAAACATAGCACTGTCTCCCTTAGTCTCAAAACTCTTTTGATTCCCCCCCCTTCTCCAACTACTGCCCATTTCTCTTCCCCTCTTTACCTTCAGACTTCTCCAATTACTCAGTGGCATCAACTTCTGCTCCAAGGAGTGAGAAGGTGGAGAGGATCCTCAGCTGACACAAACTGTTATAACTTTAATGAAATGAATGGCACAATGACAAGTTACACTAGATGAGGATCTGCCCACTTATTCCTTTTCAATCAGACTTCTGCTTTCTATGAACCACTGAAGTGGCTTATAGATTTTTGGAACAAGTGTGTGAAGCAACTCTAAGGAGATGGAAGGGAAGGGATTCCTTATATGAGCCTTGGGAGATATTTGTATGTTAATGAGACTTTATTAAACAAGATCCCACAAGAGGAGGCTAAGCTTTGGAAATGTAGTTTCCCACAAAGGAAAATGACGTATGGCTTCCCCCAGTTGCCAGAGAGGGAAACTACCCTCTCAGCATACTTGACTCCTTTATAAACTGACTCTGGCTTCTGCTGTCAAGGACACCATGAAAGACCCAGGTTGAAATCCTGGCCCCACTGAAGTAAAAGGGAATTTTGCCATTTACTTCAATCGATCCAAGAGTTTACAGACACCCCCCCCCCCCTTCTTTGTCATGCTGATAGCAACCAGTAGCAGTACGTAGAGTGTTAGAAATTGCAACTAGGCTGACACTGGCGGAAGATGAATACTGAACAATCTATATAATAAGATTCCAGGAATGTCACTCTGAAGCCTAAAATGTCAGAGTCAGTGTAAAGCAATAGAAACAGCTACAAGCATGGTTGAGAGCTCTTTTTGTTCAGAATATCAGCATGTTCAATCATCACTGGGATTCATGATCTGTCACCAGCCAGTTTAAGTTTTCAGCCAGTTTTGGCTTTTTTTAAACACACATGGCTTTACAAATTACAGCCATGTGACAGCATAGGTTTTCAGCTACTAGTATTTCCTATCATGAGTAAGGAATAGATTTAAAGAGAATAGATTTTATGTTAACTCACTTTGAACCATATGAAGAGTTCTCAAAGTCCATTACTATTAATCAGTAACAAATAAAAATGGAGGCCTCCTTAAAAGTTCCTGAGTGTCTGGTGTATTTACCCCTCTTTTCCTGTGTAATCTTGTCAAAGATAGCAAAATACACAGATCCTTGGCTTTCATTTCAGAGTCAATTTAAATTTTAAATTTCTTTGTATTAGTAAATTAGATGTTCAATCCCAAAATTGGTCTGTTCCCTTGGCTCTTATATTCATCTTGTCTAATTTATATGATGGCCTTCCACATTTCTGCTGAGTTAGACGTGTCTGGAGAGACATTGATGTGCATTTGTCACAGGTCAAGCATGGTGCTACAGGCATTCCCAGCCTCAGTTTTCTCCTGAGGTGGGTCCCCTTAGTCTTCCCCACATGGGTCAGTTTTGGTGACATGACTTGGCCTTCCAGCCAAGTCACTAGCAGTATGTCTAAACCACAGCTGGGAGCAAATCTCCCAGTCCCCTAAAAATAGCACGGGGGATATTGTGGTTCAGATAGCAGCTTGGGCTCTCCCGCCTACTTGACCCCTTGCATCTGAGCTGGGGTGGCCAGCCCAAATCTCCTCTGGAGCCACAGTATCCACACTTGCATCTGAAGAAGTGAGGTTCTTACCCACGAAAGCTTATGCTCCCAATACTTCTGTTAGTCTTAAAGGTGCCACAGGACCCTCTGTTGCTTTTTACAGATTCAGACTAACACGGCTACCACTCTGATACTAGTATCCACACTGCTAGTTTTAGCATGCTAGCCTGAGCCCAACTAGCAGTAGTGTGTCTGTCCACCCTGGGTAGCTCACCCCCAGCTGGAGCATAGATGTACTCTGAACAAGTTTAACCCTTTCCAGGGTATCCCGAGCCATCTGTAACTGGATAGGCTCTCAGCTAGCTTCACCCAGCTGGCCTTTTCATTGTCCCCTCCGCCTGGGCCAACAGCAAAGTCTTTCCAAATCAAACGGAGCTCAACACAATTGTGTTCTTTCCAGAATAGCAGGTCCCAGGGCTTCTATCCTGAGAGCCTCTCAGCAGAACTCAGAGCTACCAACAAAATCAAACACCACTGAAACTTCTTCTGCTCCTCTCTAGGCCTGAGCCTCTCATCCCTCTTAAGCGCCCCTTCAGCTCTTATTCATCTTCAGGAAAACCAGCCTCCCAGGACTGCTTCCTTAGAGTCTCTCCAATCACTGCTCAGCTTAATTGCTGTCCTTACGCAACCCCACCATCCTTTTAAAGCCAACAGCCAGTCCAGGTGTAGCAGGGCTAATTGAACAGACCTGGCTGGCCTCCTAGTCCTTAAAGGGGCAGGCTGCTCTGTTACAGGGCTGAAACAAAATTCAAAGATGCCTGTGGAGTTTCCTGTCCTGGAATTTTAGCTAGGTATTTATTGAGAAAACCAGACAAGATTCTGACTCCAGATTTTTCAGGGATGCCAAACCTCCTGAAATTTCAAGTCTCATTCTATTTTCAATGTTACCAACTTTTAAAGTCAAGTCACTGTGATTAGCCAACCTTATTTTCTATCTCTGTGGTAAGATTTTTAAGTCCAGAAACCTAACCTCAAACTCTCCCCTCCCCCAGCAAGAAGACAAAGAGGAGAATGAATTTCCTTCTTTGGCCTCTGTAATAGGGGTTTTAAAAGAAAGGGCACAGTTTAATCATGATGCGCACCAAGATACCAACAGTAGAGTGATGAGATCAAATTCTGGCTTTGTAGAAATTATTGGGACTTTTGCCATAAAAAAAACTATATTAGAAACAAATTTATCTTTACAAATCAGTTTATTCTAATCTAGAACTACAAACACTAAAATGCCTTGATTTTAACTGTATGCTATTGCATGGTGTCACTACAGGGCAAAGTTAAGGTTGTTTGGATGCCTTGTTTGGATGCCTTAATTGTGCATTTTCATACAATTTCATATTCGGATTTCTTGTAAATTTAATCTTAACATTCAATTTTCTGGGTTTATAATCATAGAATCATAGGACTGGAATGGACCTCGAGAGGTCATCTAGTCCAGTCCCCTGCACTCGTGGCAGGAATAAGTATTATCTAGATCATCTGTGACAGGAGTTTGTCTAACCTGCTCTTAAAAATCTCCAATAATGGATATTCCACAACCTCCCTAGGCAATTTATTCCAGTGCTGAACCACCCTGACAGTTAGGAAGTTTTTCCTAATATCCAACCTAAACCTCCCTTGCTGCAATTTAAGCCTATTGCTTCTTGTCCTATCCTCAGAGGTTAAGAAGAACAATTTTTCTCCCTCTTCCTCATAACAACTTTTTATGTATTTGAAAACTGTTATAATGTCCCTTCTCAGTCTTCTCTTCTCCAGACTAAACAAACCCAGTTTTTTCAATCTTTCCTCATAGGTCATGTTTTCTAGACCTTTCATCATTTTTGTTGCTCTTCTCCAGACTTTCTCCAATTTGTCCACATCTTTCCTGAAATGTGGCACCCAGAACTGGACACAATACTCCAGTTAAGGCCTAATCAGCGCGGAGTAGAGCAGAAGAATTACTTCTCGTGTCTTGCTTACAACACTCCTTCTAATATAGGGGCGGAGAACCTTTTTTTTATTAGGGGCCACTGACCCACAGAAAAAATCAGTCACGGACCACACACTGCCCCGTGGTGGGAGGGGAGGTGCAGAGGCTCAGGGCTTCCCCTAGGCTCCAGGCTATGGCCAGAAATGAGGGGTTCAGGGTGTGGGAGGGGGTTTGGGGCTGGAGCAGAGGGTTGGGGTATGGGAGGAGGTGAGGGCTCCGATGGGGTGTGTGTGCAGGCTCTGGTGTGGGGCTGGGAATGAGGGGTCTGGAGTGTGGGAGCAGGCTCAGGGCTGGGGCAGAGGGTTGGGGTGCGAGAGGAGGGTTGGGGTGTGAGCTCCGGGAGGGAATTTGGGTTCAGGAGGGGGTTCCGATCTGGGGCAGAGGGAGCTGCAGAGCTGGTGCTGGGAGCAGGGGCAGTGTGTGGAGCTTCCCTGAATGCCCGTGCTCCTAGTGCCTGCAGGGACATGCCAGTTGCTGCTGGAACCTGTGCAGAGCCGACTGGACTTCTGGCAACCCGGTGAGCCGGTGCTCATGGCTCCAGCCCCGCAGGGGGGCGCTGAGGCTCAAGGATTCTGGCCCACAGCACGGAGACTTGCTGCAGGCTGGATGAAATGAAGCAGTGGGCCATAGGTTCCCCACCCCTGTTCTAATACATCCCAGAATGATGTTTGTTTTTTTGCAACAGTGTTACACTATTGACTCATATTTAACTTGATGACCCCCAGATCCCTTTCTGCAGTACTCCTTCTTAGGCAGTCATTTCCCATTTTGTATGTGTGCAACTGATTGTTCCTTCCTAAGTGGAGTACTTTGCATTTGTCCTTATTGAATTTCATCCTATTTACTTCAGACCATTTCTCCAGTTTGTCCAGATCATTTTGAATTTTAATCCTATCCTCCAAAGCACTTGCAACCCCTCCCAGCTTGGTATTGTCCGCAAACTTTATAAATGTTCTCTCTATGCCATTATCTAAATCATTGATGAAGATATTGAACAGAACCGGACCCAGAACTGATCCCTGTGGGACCCCACTCGTTATGCCCTTCCAGCATGACTGTGAACCACTGATAAGTACTCTCTGGGAATGGTTTTCCAACCAGTTATGCACCCACCTTATAGTAGCTCCATCTAGGTTGCATTTCTCTAGTTTGTTTATGAGAAGGTCATGCGACACAGTATCAAAAGCTTTACTAAAGTCAAGATATACCACATCTACCGCTTTTCCCCCATCTACAAGGCTTGTTAGCCTGTCAAAAAAGCTATCAGGTTGGTTTGACACAATTTGTTCTTGACAAATCAATGATGACTGTTACTTATCACCTTATTATCTTCTAGATGTTTGCAAATTGATTGCTTAATTATTTGCTCCATTATCTTTCTGGGTACAGAAGTTAAGCTGACTGGTCTGTAATTCCCCAGGTTGTCCTTATTTACCTTTTTATAGATTGGCACTATATTTGCTCTATTCCAGTCTTCTGGGATGTCTCCCGTCTTCTATGACTTTTCAAAGATAATCGCTAATGGCTCAGATATCTCCTCTGTCAGCTCCTTGAGTATTCTAGGATGCATTTCATCAGGCCCTGGTGACTTGAAGACATCAAACTTGTCTAAGTAATTTCTAACTTGTTCTTTCCCTATTTTAGCCTCTGATCCTACCTCATTTTCACTGACATTCACTATGTTAGACGTCCAATCACCACCAACCTTCTTGGTGAAAACCGAAACAAAGACGTCATTTAGCACCTCTGCCATTTCCACATTTTCTGTTATTGTTTTTCTCCTCTCATTGAGAAACAGGCCTACCCTGTCCTTGGTTTTCCTCTTGCTTCTAATGTATTTGTAGAATGTTTTCTTGTTACCCTTTATGTCTCTAGCTAGTTTGATCTTGTTTTATGCCTTGCCGTTCTAATTTTGTCCCTACATACTTTTGTTATTTGTTTATATTAATCCTTTGTAATTTGGCCTAGTTTCCCCTTTTTGTAGGAATCTTTTTTGATTTTTCGATCATTGAAGATCTCCTGGTTAAGTCAGGGTGGTCTCTTTCCATACTTCCTATCTTTCCTATGCAGTGGGATAGTTTGTTCTTGTGCCCTTAATAATGTTTCTTTGAAAAACTGCCAACTGTCTTAAATTGTTTTTCCCCTTAGACTTGCTTCCCATGGGATCTTACCTACCAAATCCCTGAGTTTGCTAACTGCCTTCTTGAAATCCATTGTCTTTATTTTGCTGTTCTCCCTCCTACCATTCCTTAGAATCATGAACTCTATCATTTCATGATCACTTTCACCCAAGCTTCCTTCCACTTTCAAATTCTCAACTAGTCCCTATTTGTCAAAATCAAATCTAGAACAGTCTCTCCCCTAGTAGCTTTTTCCACCTTCTGAAATAAAAAATTGTCTCCAATACATTCCAAGAACTTGTTAGATAATCTGTGCCCTGCTGTGTTATTTTCCCAACAGATGTCTGGGTAGTTGAAGTCCCCCATCACCACCAAGTCCTGTGCTTTGGATAATTTTCTTAGTTGCTTAAAAAAAGCCTCATCTACCACTTCTTCTAGTTAGGTGGTCTGTAGTAGACCCCCTATCATGACATCACTCTTGTTTTTTACCCCTTTTATCCTTACCCAGAGACTTTCAACAAGTCTGTCTCCTATTTCCATCTCAACCTCAGTCCAAGTGTATACATTTTTAATACATAAGGCAACACCTCCTCCCTTTTTTCCCCCGCCTGTCCTTCCTGAGCAAGCTGTACCCTTCTATACCAATAATCCAGTCATGCATATTATCCCATCAAGTCTCTGTGATGGCAACTATGTCATAGTTGTGTTTATTTACTAGCGTTTCAAGTTCTTCCTGCTTATTCCCCATACTTCTCGCATTAGTATACAGATATCTAAGATACTGATTTGATTTCCGCCCCCAGTTCTGTCTTGTCTCTCCCTTATCCCTACTATAACAGCCCATGTGCCCTCCAAATTCCGACCCTTCTTTCAGGTCTCCATGTTTTTGACCTACCTGTGGGCTTTGGTCACCTGCCCCCTTCGAACCTAGTTTAAAGCCCTCCTCACGAGGTTAGCCAGTCTGTATCTAAATATGCTTTGTACAGAATGGCTGGAGGAGGCAGCAGCACCCACTTTTTTACTATTAGCCAAGTGGCTAGAGCACTCACCTAGGACATGGGAGTCTGAGTCCCAAGTTCAATTCACCCCATGTGCCAGAATGGGGAGAGGATTTGAACAGGGCTCTCCCACCTCTTGGGAGAGGGCTCTAACCACTGGACTAATAGTTATCTATGACTTTGGAGCATAATCCACTTTGAAGATGACAATTAGGGTAAGCTATGAGAACCCTCTGGGAGCTTTAGATGTGGAATGCAGTGGCCTTTTGAATAGATTTGGTCAATGCTAGCATATATCACCTGAGCTCCATCTACTATACTGGCTACCTCTTCAATGTTGGGTTTTACAGTAGAACTTCAAAGTTACAAATACCTAAGGAATGGAGGCTGTTCATAATGCTGAAATTTTCGTAACTCTGAACAAAAAGTTATGATTGTTCTTTCAAAAGTTTAGAACTGAACCCTGACTTAATACAGCTTTGAAACTTTACTATGCAGAAGAAAATGATGTTTTTAACCATTGTAATTTAAATGAAACAAGCACAGAAACAGTTTCCTTACTTTGTCAAATCTTTTTTTAAACTGTCCTTTTTTTTAGTAGTTTACATTTAACACTGTACTATATTTGTGCTTTTTTGGGGGCGGGGAGGGTCTCTGCTGCTGCCTGATTGTGTACTTCCAATTCCAATGAGGTGTGTTGTTGACCGGTCAGTTTGTAACTCTGGTGTTCATAACTCTGAGGTTCTATTGTAGTTACATTTAACTACAAAGCCTTACATGGTCTGGAAATCAGTTATTAAGGACTCTGCCTCCTAAGTCTTTTGGGGTATCTTGGTTGTTAGTGTCTGTAACTTGGCTTTCCAAGACTGACAACAGAGCATTTTCACTTTATCCATGACTGTCCAGCAGATCCTGAATATGGAAAGCTTCCGATCATATTGCAAGAGTTTTTAGTTCGGTCAGGATTGTGAAGGACTGTACTACCCCTTTAAGAGAAAGGTTGAAGGCTCCAGCCTGAGGATGATGAAGGAAACCTTGACCTGGGGCTGAGGTATTTAAACAGGAAGCTGAGTTAAAAGGGGGGCAAAGAGGTTATGCAGGTTGCTGTGTGTGGTGGTGGCGGCTTGCCTTTCAGACTTCAGGAAACCAGCCTAACCTGACTGAGTCTTGGTTTGTGAGCTCTAAGTTTGGAAGCTTTGAACCAGAGTCCTAATTAAATGTTTGTTGTAATTACTGCCGTCCTGAAACCTTATTAAAGGGGACATGCTATTGGTTAGTGAGTGCTGGCTTTTTCTTGTCCTGGGATGTTAAGTGAACCTATTGCTACCCCAGTTGGGGGAAATTAAGGTGAGTCACAGCTATAGTGCTCCACCATTTTATTTCTGTTGCTATTTTTACTATTTCAGTATTTATCCAGCGGGTGGGGGAAGAAACAGGGGAAAATGATCCTGTAGTCCAGTGGTTCCAATACCCACCTGAGAAGTGGGAGACAGATGATTCAGTCCCCCTGCTCTAATCACTTTCATTATCTATCTACAGTGGAACAGCTTCTTCAGGGGAGACTGAACATCCCACACAGATTACAAAATTTGGCTTCTGTTCTAGCCAAGAGATTTAGGGACAATAGGAACATTATTGCACCACAATAATAATAATAAAGATTGCACAGTGGCAGACACTTTATGTAGTTTGCAGGAAGCATTTGAAATTGGGTGATGAGAATAGGAAGATTATGTTCTGGCCTTGGATCAGGCCAAAGCTTTAGCTAAATGAACCCACTTTACTTACGGTTAGTTCTGTCTCAATTTGGTAGTCTGGTGTCCACAATTCAAGAAGGAAGTTGATAAGTTAGAGAGGGCTCAGAGAAGAGTCATGAGAGTGATTAAAGGTTTGGAAAAATGTGCCTTATTGTGATAGAAGATTGTATTTAGCTTAACAAAGAGAAAGCTAAAAGACGATTTTATTAATCTGTAAGTACTTACATGGGGAACAAATATTCGGTAATGAGCTCTTTTCTCTAGCAGAGACAGGTATAACACGATCTAATGGCTGGAAGTTTACACTGGAAATAAGGCATACATTTTTAACAGAGCGAGTAATTAACCACTGGAACAACTTACTAAGGGTTGTGGCAGATGTTACATCAGTACCAATTTTTTAAAATCAAAATTGGATGTTTTTCTAAAAGTTATGCTCCACGAATGATTTTGGGGAAGTTCTACAGCCTGTGTCATACAAGATATCAGACTATATGATCCCACTGATTCCTCTGGCCTTGGCATTTATGAATCTATTAATATGGTACTTCCCTATAGTTTAACTGGTTATGGTTCTTGTACATTCATGCACTATGAATCTCTTTAGTAAAATGGGTGGAGGGGAGAAGCTATACAGAAGTATTCTGGGGTAAGGCAAGGTTGTCCTTTGAATCCATTGTTGTATTGTTTTTCTTTCAACCCTTTACTGTGGGTAGTGGCAACAGGAGATTTTGAAGTTTAAATCTGGGGGGAGAAATTTCATTGTCAGTGAAAATTTTTGCCCGTGCAGATGATGTCAGTGCTGGTGGGCGGTACAGAAGATAGGTGTGACACTGCACCCCATATGCTTCATAGTGATATTAGTATGATATGATTATATCATAATTATGATGTATTTTATGGAAGATAAGGCATATGAAATGTCATTGGAAAGGTTATGATTTGCTGAATATGATTATAAGAATGGCCCTAATGGGTCAGACCAAAGGTCTAGCCCAGTATCCTGTCTTCCGACAGTGACCAGTGCCAGGTGCCCCAGAGGGAATGAACAGAACAGGTAATCATCAAGTGATCCATCCCCTGTTGCTCATTCCCAGCTTCTGGCAAACAGATGGGAGATATGCTTCTCCTAAGGCCTATTGTTATCCTATTATCCTATTTCTATGCAGGTATCATTTTTTTAATCTGAAGTTATGAATATTGACTATGTATCTATTTCACATGTAGCTATTCCTGGGCAATGCCCATTAGGCAAAATGCTCTCAGTCTAGATAGCTGGCTGGAAAGGGGCCATTCAGGTTAATGAGCCATTAGGAAGAAACAATAGGCCTTAGGACAAGTGTATCTCCCACCTGGTGAGCCTTCCTGTAAATGTTCCAAACAGCCAGTGGGGGATGGTTGCTGTGACTCTACAGGGACATGTGAACAGGTCACCTGGTGCTGGAATCCATCATGGGATGTCAGTATTTTTTCACTGAGTGGTGTGGGAACCAATCTTTGAAATAAAGGGTTCTCACCATATGCAAAAGCTATATACGGCAGGGAAGTGACATCATCTTGGTTCTTCACTGACTCCACACCCAAGAAGGCTCCTGGAAACACCTGAGGAACAAAGACTGAACTGGGGGAAGTGCTGGACCCAGGCTAAAGGGATTTTTAGCCTGTGAATGGAACACCTGTGGATTCCAAGCTGTAAGCAAGTGCAGCTTGCCCCTTAAGACTCTGTAGCCTGCTTGCATCATTACTTAGGATGAGAATCTGCTATTCACATCATATCTATTTAGTATATTAAGCTTAGATAATGTTTTTTGTTTATTTGCTGGGTAATCTGCTTTGATCTGTTTGCTATCACTTAATCTTTTGTATTTAATACATTTGTTTTTTGCTTTATCTAAACTAGTGTGTGGAAATCATAACTCAAGGGCAGAAAGCTGTTGCATATTCCTCTCCACATTGAGGGAGGGGGTGAATCTTATGAGTTTATGCTGTACAGTTCCCTGTGCAGCACAAGACGATATAATTTTGAGTTTACACTCCAGAGGGGGTGAGTGCCTGAGGAACTGGGAGGTACTCTAGCTGGAGCCTTCCCATGCAGGGGCTGATCAGAGAGCCTGCTTGCATGTAACTGCAGCCGGATGTGTCCCTAACTGTAGGTATTCTGGTGAAAGTGCAGGCTAGAGAGGGCTTTTCAGCTTGTCACAGCAGGACAGTGTAAAAGGGAGCCCAGGCTGGTGGGGCAGGGGGGCTTAGTGGTACCCTAGTTACAGGTGGCATCCCGGAGGGAACCCATCACAATAAATTCATCTTGTTTTGACACTTTGTCTAATTTTTGACCGTGTCATAATTTTGACACTTTATACTGTAGCCAGAGCAATGATTAACATGAAGAGCAAGGCTTTGTGATTGAGGGATTTTGGGTTGCTCTCCTCCTCTTCCAGAAGAGTTGTAAATTGTGACAAACTCTCTCTGGGTTATAGATATTTAGGGACTCACCTTTGTCATGATTCAGTGGTCGAGTTGAACTGGGAGATGCAGTTTGCCTCCTGCCAAGTTCAGGTAATGAGGTAGGAAGAGATGGACCTTGACATTGGCAGAAAAGGTGATGTTGTTAAAAAAAAAATCCTGTTATCCCTTTGCTTTTATGTTGCGTATCTGTGCCCTTAGATACAACATGCTTTAAGATGCCTTTCCCCTTGGTAAATTCAGGCAACAGCATTCCAGCACAGTGGCTCACAGTTTAGGAGAGCGCTATACCAGAGGGAGTGTAAGGAATATGTTTCGTAATGACATTTAGCAGTACTGAATTGTTCAGAAAATTTTCTTAGTGGTGCATTGATGTAACTTGGAAACAAGTTTTCCCTTCAAATCCAGGAATATAGGAATATAGGAATCCAGGTGGTAGGTATATCATGGTAAATTGTATGTTGGAGGTAATCTATGAGGAATGCATATAGATAAAGGTTGTTCTTAGGAAGCGTGCCCTGGATCAGAGGGAGACAAAGGAACACTCTATTATTCTGCTCCTTTAATGTCTATATTTGGGATTTGTTAACTTCAAAACTGAGAGTTTTGCTGTTTCATGGCCAAACTTATGGACAACTGGCTTTTGGATCTTTTCAGGCACCAGAGGACTCAAAGCCTACCTCGATAAGGAAGGATGCATGTGTTCTTTGAAACTCTGGCAGTTGTTAATGAAATGGTTTTATGTTACCTCTGGCAGAACTGCTGTTTGACCTGTCTTCAGGCACAGAACAATACACCTGAAACTCTAGTTCACGCTACTTATGTAGTTATTCAGCTGCCGGCAATAGTGGAGAAAAAACAAATGAGTTGGGCAGGATGGTGTACGGCATGGGGGCCTTGATACCAGATTGATCTTCTAGCTTTCAGGACAGAGTCTGGGGTTGGGAGGGTTTGGATGGTGTCTTTTTGTATCTGTGTTTTGTTCTGATTGTGTCTGTAATGGTTGGTTTTAGTTTTGAAGTTTTTATTTAAAAAAACAGAGAGAGCTCTATATCTGTTCAATGTTAGTTGCTTTTAAATTCTCTCCCCCTCCTTTCTAATCCTTCCCAACCTCATGTTAGCTCTGTTTTGAACCTTCATTGCTTTAAATGTCCAACAAGCACATCCTTGTATTTTAAAATGAGCTGCCTGTCACTGCTACCTTTTTGAGATCTCTTTTGGCTTGTTGCCAAATCCTGGGCTGTTGCCTGACTCCAAGTGAGTGAGGATTACAAGATTTGGACTACTGGGGCTCATCTTGCTCCCATTGTAGCTAATGGCAAAACTCCCATTGATTTCAATGGGAGGAGAATTCCTCCTCTCCCCCCCTTTTTTTTTTAAATGATGGGAGAAACAAAAACTGCTTGAAGTACAACTCAGGATGTCCACTCTGCTCACAATCATTGGTTTGATCTTGAATCCCCATAGCATGTTAGTTAGTGCTGCTGAGGGGGGGCTAAATATAATGGTGCTAGCACCAAGTAACAACTGCCATGGTCTCTACACATTTGTTTGGCCTCTTCTCCTCTCTCCTACTGCCAGCTCAACAACTGCTGCTCACAACTGCCATGGAACTCTCACCTCAACATTCCATCAGCCAAAACTTCTGGGCCAAATTCATCTCTGGTATAATAGCACTGACTTGAGCTAATGCGGTCCTTCAATTTGTGCACTGGACTTGAGTGAAATTACACAGGAAATGAATTTAGCCCTCTGTCTGCAATGTGAAAAGCAACAAAAAGAGGAAGTGCCTCAACACTCTAGCTCAGATTTTCATAGTTGATTGCAGGATTGGGCCTCGTATATCTAGTCGATTACAGTAGCATTTAGCAGGAAACACCTGATTCTCAGATATTTTCTATATAATCACTGAGAAACAGAATAAAGTAATACTTCATCAATAAAGGGGGGGGGGGGAATGCTTCAGGTTGACAGTTTGGTTGAAATTTGGCAGCTACAATCCTAGTGGTTTTTTTTTTAATGTAATGACACCTGTACTATGTCTATTGTGGTCTATATTTCTATTGATGATAAGACTTAGCACTTATACAGCATTTTACAGCTTCAATGCACTGTGCAAACTAACTGCAGTAATTAATCTGATGTAGTCTAGCACAATATGTACAGTTCATCTGGCACTATGTAATTTTTTAAAATAGACATGACATGTAGGTTTGTACTAGTACCTGTTACATTCATCCAGATGCTGAATACCAGGCTCTGCTAATACAGCCAGAGGTAAAACCACACAAATAAAGAACACTTTACTAACCTTTAAATTGAATCTTGATTCATTTTTCATTCCTCCTTTTTTGATTCTATCCATCCATCTTCCACATCATTCTCTCCTCTGATCTCCAACCACCTTCTGCACCATTTTTTCAGTACTCTGTATACTGTTCTCTTTCTGCACCCTCCTCCCCATCTTTTTCCCATTTCCTCAGCTGCCTACCTCACTTCTTGTCGCATCCATTCCTTTCTGCAGGTTTCCTCCACGTTGCTCACACTTTTTTCCCCTCACCTTCCTCAGGTCCTCACATCTTGGGCAGCAAGAATTTAGGCAGTGGTTGGCTTGGGGAGTGTGCAGGGTTAGAGCCAGGATACGAGAGCTCCACCATCAAGAGGAAGCAGTTAAATGCAGGTCACTGTCCCTCTGTCCTTAATGGAAAAACTGGAAACAACACTGTAGCTAATCTGTAACCATTAAATATTATCATTTTATTTTATTGGAAGAGATACTAGAATAGAATTAGGTTTACAGATAATAGAATTAGGTTTACAGGTATGTGCTGTTTGACAAAATGTCTTTTTTTTTTTACCTTTAATGTTCTGTGTTCCTCCTAATATACAACTGATGTTTGTATGTGCACATCAAAGTTAGTAATGTGAACGAATAAGATAAATGAGCTTTTATTGTAACACATAGGAAAGTGTTTTCGGTTCTCTTGAACAGAAGTTCTAGTTTTCTGAATACTGATTTTTTTATGATGATGCAACTTGATTTGCATTGGAGCCTTTGACTCTTCATGGGTCACATTAAGTCTGTTCTCACAATGAAAAATATTTGAAGAAGAGTTTCTCATTTTGTGCAGTAACTGTGGTTCAAGGTGTGTGTCCCTATGAGTGCTCCACTTCAGGTGTGCATGCATCTCGAGCCCTTGGTTGGAGATTTTCAGTTAGCAGTGGCCATTTGGCTCGTGCATGCACCCTATGCGTCTTCATCCCAGATACCGAGGCTATATTGGGGTGCATGGGCAAATGGTCTCCAGTTCGTTTTCCATCCAAACATCTAAGGAACAGGCTGAAGCAAAGGGGAAGGAGGGTAGATAGTGGAGAACCCGTAGGAACACACATCTCAAGGAACTGCCATTACCACACCCATGAGTAACCTCTTCTTCTTGAGTAGAGTCCCTGTGGGTGCTCCACTTCAGGTGACTTCCGAGCAGTATCCCCTGATGGAGGAGGATGCTTCAGAATAGAGTGCAGAACTGAAGATAGTATTGCAGAAACAAGTGCCATATTGGATCTGACAGCATGGATCAGGGCGTAATGTTTTGAAAACACATGTATTGAAGCCCATGTAGCAGTCCTGCGTATTCCAGATAATGGTACATTCTTCAATAAAGCCATAGATATTGCCTGTGATCTGGCTGAATGTGCTATTACCTTTTTTGGGGGAGAGGGTGATCATATCTGGATGTCTTATCACTTACCACCGCAATAGTCTCTGAGTAGAGATTGAGGACCCCATAAATCTATCTGCCAAGAAAATGAAGAGCCTAGCTGACTTCTTAGAGAGGGCCAAGCAATTTAAGTAAAAGCCAATGTCTTTCTAACATCCAGGGTACGTAAACAAGATTCCTGCAGAGAACTGTGTGGCTTCAGGAAAAACAGTGGTAGATGACTGGATTGATTAAGGTGGAACTCTGATAGGACCATAGGTAAGCATTTAGGGTATGGATGTAAAGAGACCTTGTCCTTAAAGGATACTGTAAAGGGTTCAAAGGTCCAATCTCCCTGCCTCTACAGGCTGATGTGGTAACCACTAAAAAGTCTGTCTTCATAGATAAATGCAACTGAGAACAGGTTGCCATTGGCTTAAATAGAGGTCTTATAAGGTAATTGAGTACCAGGTTGAGGTCCCAGGTTGGGGTTGTTTATAACACTGGTCTACAATTTTTGAGAAGTCGTCTGCTTCAGAGATAAAATGTGCTATTTATTATGTATTTTGATGTGCTGAATTCAAATATGACAATTAAAACAACTGATTGGCTACTGTTTCTAAGATATTTAAGTTTTTACATTTGATGTCTATGTATATTGTGTAGATAGTAGAGTTTTAATCATAAATTGTAAACCTAGGTCTTTTCATGTGTTTATGGTTGCTTTACATGATAATATTTCACCTGTCCTGTTTATGTAACACTTTAAAAATCAGCAAAAGGGTTATATAAATAAAACTTACTATGAAAAAAAAGGCAAAAAACTATTCTGTACATAGTTTAGTCCTATTCAGTGTCTACTCGGCGCTTCTTGGCTTGTCTCTTGTATTCATTAAATGGAGCATCTCTTGTCACTGTCCAGCAATAGTCTGCAAGCATTGATGGGCTCCATTTGCCCTGATAGCATTTCTCCATTGTTGCAATGTCCTGGTGAAATCGCTCACCGTGCTCGTCGCTCACTGCTCCGGTGGAAAAAAATCTAGATGAGAGTGCAAAAAATGTATCTTTAGTGACATGTTGCAACCAAGGCTTTTGTATGCCTTGAGGAGGTTTTCCACCAACAACCTGTAGTTGTCTGCCTTGTTGTTTCCGAGAAAATTTATTGCCACTAACTGGAAGGCTTTCCATGCCGTCTTTTCCTTGCCACGCAGTGCATGGTCAAATGCATCATCTCGAAGAAGTTCACGAATCTGAGGACCAACAAAGACACCTTCCTTTATCTTAGCTTCACTTAACCTTGGAAATTTTCCACAGAGGTACTTGAAAGCTGCTTGTGTTTTGTCAATGGCCTTGACAAAGTTCTTCATCAGACCCAGCTTGATGTGTAAGGGTGGTAACAAAATCTTCCTTGATTCAACAAGTGGTGGATGCTGAACACTTTTCCTCCCAGGCTCCAATGACTGTCGGAGTAGCCAATCTTTCTTGACGTAGTGGGAATCTCTTGCACGACTATCCCATTCGCAGAGAAAACAGCAGTACTTTGTGTATCCAGTCTGCAGACCAAGCAAGAGAGCAACAACCTTCAAATTGCCACAAAGCTGCCACTGATGTTGGTCATAGTTTATGCACCTCAAAAGTTGTTTCATGTTGTCATAGGTTTCCTTCATATGGACTGCATGACCAACTGGAATTGATGGCAAAACATTGCCATTATGCAGTAAGACAGCTTTAAGACTCGTCTTCGATGAATCAATGAACAGTCTCCACTCATCTGGATCGTGAACGATGTTGAGGGCTGCCATCACACCATCGATGTTGTTGCAGGCTACAAGATCACCTTCCATGAAGAAGAATGGGACAAGATCCTTTTGACGGTCACGGAACATGGAAACCCTAACATCACCTGCCAGGAGATTCCACTGCTGTAGTCTGGAGCCCAACAGCTCTGCCTTACTCTTGGGTAGTTCCAAATCCCTGACAAGGTCATTCAGTTCACCTTGTGTTATGAGGTGTGGTTCAGAGGAGGAGGATGGGAGAAAATATGGGTCCTGTGACATTGATGGTTCAGGACCAGAAGTTTCATCCTCTTCCTCTTCCTCGTCTGACTCAAGTGAGAACGATTCTGGTGCATCAGGAACCGGCAGTCCTTCTCCGTCTGGTACTGGGCGTATAGCTGATGGAATGTTTGGATAATGCACAGTCCACTTTTTCTTCTTTGACACACCTTTCCCAACTGGAGGCACCATGCAGAAGTAACAATTGCTGGTATGATCTGTTGGCTCTCTCCAAATCATTGGCACTGCAAAAGGCATAGATTTCCTTTTCCTGTTCAACCACTGGCGAAGATTTGTTGCACAAGTGTTGCAGCATATGTGTGGGGCCCACCTCTTGTCCTGATCTCCAATTTTGCAGCCAAAATAAAGGTGATAGGCTTTCTTAACCATAGTGGTTATACTGCGCTTTTGTGATGCAAAAGTCACTTCACCACAAACATAGCAGAAGTTATCTGCACTGCTCACACAAGTACGAGGCATCTCTGCTCACTTTGGCTAGACAGAAATGTGTCCCTTTGCAAAATCAAACACTGACAAATAAGAGAGCACGACACTGTATGATTTCTAGAGCTGATATAGGGCAATTTGTTCAGCAGAGTGATGTAAGCTTCGTTATGATTGCATCATCCATGACTTCTAGGAATAACATGATGCAATTCATATCATGTATGACGCAATACCAGCTTCAGATTGCATCATTCATTGTTTTGCCTAAAAAGCAAGTACTGTACAAACCCAGTCATAGATTTATTCATAGATCCAGTCAAAGATGTATTTTAGTCATTTCTGGTTTAAATTGAGATCCCTTCCCTTTATAACTCACTTATCCTCCGCCATTCCCAAGTCAAGGGTTGTATTTACTGATCCAATAGCATATCTTGAAAACTAGAGCCAATCAACAATTTTATGTATCATTTTCGTTCTCAGTGACCCAGAATTAGTAAAGTTTGACTACATTTATTTCAGAAGCTTTTGGCTGTAGAGCAGTGTAATCTGTGGGTAGAGATGCTCCAAACCCTGAATATACCTAGATGATACAGGATGAGCAAGTATGGAGAATCCTTCTACCAGAGGATGAAAGGCTGATATTGCAGCCAAATGGACCTTAGTTGAATTAAATGATGACCTTGATTTCTTAAGATCCAACAGATAATCAAGGATGACTAAAAGTGGCATTTAATCAGGCAGGTAGCAGCAATGTCAACAGCAATAGAAGAATCTCTTCCATTTCTGCAGGTAAGTAGTGTGCGTTGATCTTCCCCCTATTCAGTAACACCAGTTGTATTTCCATACAGCAGGAGGCCTCTAACCCCGTGAATCTTTACAAAGCCATGCCCTGAGGTGGAGAACTGCTAGGTTGGGATGAAGCATGTGCAGGAAATGAGGAATGATCGGGAGCCTGAACTGCAGTTGGATACAAGTGAAGTAAGTAAGGGTACCAAACTTGTCTTGGTCAGATCAGCTCTATAAGGATAACTCTGTCTCTTTCCTGTCTGATCTTGTTCATCATCCTTAGCATCAATGACATTGGAGGAAACGCATAGAACAGATCCTTCTTCCAAGATAGAAAAAAGGTATCTCCCAGGTAGTGGTGGACCAGACCCCCTCTTGAGCAGAGAAGAGGACACTTCTTGTTCCTGGTGGTGGAGAAGAGATCCACCTCTGGCAGTCCTCCTTTTAGGAGAACTTGGGTGTCTAGCTCCCATTCGTAATCCTGTGAGAAGTGTCTGCTGAGGACATCAGCTGTGGTGCACCATTGAAACTTGAATCTGATGAGCTATACACCAATTCCATAATTTAATGATATCAGCACATAGGGAGGGAGACCTTGCTCCTCCCTGCTTCTTGATGTAGAACATGCAGGATACAGTGTCCATCATGCCCCAGAATTGCCCCTAATGGGGAGTAGGAAATGAAGGCAAGTGTTCCTGACAGGCCTGAGCTCCAACAGATTGATGTGGAGACTGGTTTCTTGAGTTGTCCATCTGCCCTGAGTTGTGAGGGTATTGAGGTGGGCTTCACATTCCAACAATGATACATCTGTTAAAACAACAAAAAGTCCTTGTGACACCTTAGAGACTAACAAATTATTTGGGCATAAGCTTTTGTGGGCTAGAACCCACTTCATCAGATACATGGAGTGAAAAATACAGGAGCAGGTATAAATACATGAAAGGATGGGGTGCTTTACCAAGTGTGAGGTCAGTCTAACGAGATAAATCAATTAACAGCAGGATACCAAGGGAGGAAAAATAACTATTGAAATGGTAAGAGAGTGGCCCATTACAGACAGTTGACAAGAAGGTGTGAGTAAGAGTAGGGAGAAATTAATATTGGGGAAATGAAGTTTAGGTTTTGAAATGACCCAACCACTCCCAGTCTTTATTCAGGCCTAATCTGATAGTATCCAATGTGCAAATTAATTCCAGTTCTGCAGCTTCACGTTGGAGTCTGTTTCTGAAGTTTTTTTTGTTGTAGAATTGCCACTTTAGAGAGTGCAATGACTCATCCTGTGGTTTCCAAGAACAGTTAACGACCATAGTGTTCTGTACTTCTCCCGGAAAGCCCAAGAGATAGAGCCATGATGCCCTGTGCATAACTACTGCTGTGGAGATGGACCTGGCATGCTATGGACACTGCTCTAAGGATGCTTGAGGAGAAATTCTGGCCACCATTTGGCCTTCTGAGACAGTGGTCTGGAATTGCTCCCTATGTTCTTGTGGCAGATGTTCAATAAAAGCTGTGAATCTGTTATAATTTTACAAATTATATTTGGTCATGACCACCTGATAATTCACAATCCTGATTTGAGGAGTTGCTAATAAATAGGTTTTTTGTCTAAAGAGATCCAGACTCTTCTATCCCTTTTCATATGGGGCAGACTTAGAAGTGCTGCTTACCCTGCTCATTTACCACATCCACTACCAGGGAGTTAGGTGGAGGGTGGGAGAACAAGAAGTCAGAATCCTTAGAGGGGACATAATACTTCTTATCTGCCACACTGTCTTAGCCAGATCTAGGAGCACCTCATTGATGGGTAATGCCACCCTGGAGGGTGTTGCTGACTACAAGATATCCAACAGTCTGTGCTATGAACCCTTGATATCTTCAAGAGGAATTTGAAGAGTGTCATCTACCCTCTTAATGAGATCTTGAAATTGCCAAAAATAATTGGCTATGGATGGTGGTGGAGGCCTCTTTATCTGCCCTGGCTTCCTGCTCCTCAAACATCTCCTCCGCTGGGGAGACTGGCTGGGGAGAGGCTGTACAACTCTAGCCTCCCTATGAGATGGTCTATCAGTGGTCTGGCAAATTGTCATCAATAGGCAGTCTGGGGGTCCCAGTATAGCTATTTGGGAGGGTGGGGGGGAGCGGCTCATACAGAAATGGGAGTGTCATGCAGGGTTGGTTTCACCACGCTAGATTATGAATCTGATCTTTCCTATGACTTTCAGAGAATGGATTCCTGAAGGGATATATTGGAGACGTGTGAACAGAAAAGGAGGAGACCATCTGGAAGTCTCCTTCATCTCATCCAAAGTGGGAGCAGAAAATGGAGAGTCTTGTGGTACCAGAGGATAGTAGTATGGAGATCGGGGCCTCGGTACTGAGAGAGGCTCAGTACCCATGAGGAGCTGGGACACCAGATACACTAAGGAGTTCTCGATAATGGATGAACTGAACTCCTGTGATACCAAGTAGGGGACCGGTAGTGATGCTGTGGCCACAGTTGCCGAAGCCAGTGGTACCGCTGATGGTGGGCGTACTGAAGTAGACACAGGGTATCTGATGCAGTTGCTTGCTCAGTGCTGGGTACAAATATCTGGGCTGAACTTGACAGTGCCAGTCCCAAGTGTCTAGGCTTGCCTTCCTTGCTGGTAGATGGTACCAAGGCCCTATCAGAGCTGTGTGTCTCCTTCGTGCTCTGGGACTTCATTGCTCCACTCATACTGGAGGAGGAGTCCTTCAACTTAACAGTACTGAGTTGAGAGGTCAAGGCTTAGGCGACTGTAGATCTAACTGAGGACCTGGATTTTTTCAGAGCTGATTCCTTAAGATGAGAGTCCACGCTCCTCCTTTTTGGAAGCATTCCTTGAAGCCTCCAAAGTCTTCCCTTTCTTAGGGGAAGCCTGCACTGAGGTAGAAGGGGCACTGGATCTGTCTGGAGACAGATGTACAGGGGAAGGGGGAGGTGTCTCCTGACCTGACTCAGAAGTTGGCCTAAGGGAGTGTTCCATCATTAGCAGTCTGAATTTAATCTCCCTGGTTTTCCTTCCTTGACAGAACAAGGAGCAATGGTCTCAAGTTGCAGTGGGGGAGGTTTAGGTTGGATATTAGGAAAAACTATTTCACTAGGAGGGTGGTGAAACACTGGAATGGGTTACCTAGCGAGGTGGTGGAATATCCATCCTTAGAGGTTTTTAAAGCTTGTCTTGACAAAGCCCTGGCTGGGATGATTTAGTTGGGGTTGGTCCTGCTTTGAGCATGGGGTTGAACAAGATGACCTCATGAGGTCTCTTCCAACCCTAACCTTCTATGATTCTATGGTACCCTGCAGTTGAGGGCCAGGTAGAAGTTGTACTTCTGAGAGATGTGGGACTCCTCCAGGCAAGGGGCACACTTAGAGTGGCTGTTGCTCACAGATATAGCCTCTCAGCAGGAGAGGCAATGTTTGAAACCTGGAAAGCCAGGAGTGCCCTGCTAGGAAAAAAAAAAAAAAAACTCTCCCCAAGGAGAAAGAGAAGTAAAACAATCCTCTCACTATTTATCTAACAACTATACTAACAGCTAACTATAAAAATGTTAACCATTATGGAGATATTAGAAAAGCAGAAGTATGCTCAAGGTGGACATGCCATTTCAGTCTTGGGCCAAGGTGGTTGAGAAGGAGCTGACAGCAGTCCACCCACACACCCCTATATAGTCTCGGTATCCAGCATGGGGAGGCATAGGGCGCTTGCCCAGGCCAAACAGACTGCTAACTGAATTTATGATCAAGGGCTCAAGAGGTACATGCACACCTGAAGTGGAGCACCCATAGGGATGCTACCTGAAGAAGAACTGGCATTTCCATGTCCGATTCCAACTCCTCACCAAGAATAGAGAAAAGAACAGAATTGCATGGACCTCTTAAAGTCTTACCTGAAGACTAAAGCTATACTCACAGTGGTCTCAATGCAGCTTTCACACTTGCTTGAAAGGAATTCATTAAGCTGAAAAATCTGGCTTGAAACCAGTCTTCCTATAATGTCTTCCATAATTTGCTTCAAGGGACACATTTATAGTCACTCAGTCTTTTTTTTTTAATAAGTCTAGTGCAAGATGAAGGGCTAGTTCTCTGTCGTAAGACTTTAATGAATAGATGTTGGTTGCCTGCCACAGCCCAAATAATTTTTCAAGCATTTCTGCACAGTATAGCCTTTTCTGTATGGACTTTCCCAAGAATATGCAATAGCATGACAGCTGTAATCTCTGGAATCACAATGATGTAATTACCAGTTTTGTTTCAGGAGCTCCATCTTCAATGGACACAGCCAGAAAATATTCCAATTTTGTATTTTTCTAATCTTGATCTTTCTAAGGACTTGAGAATTCCAGCTACTTCTTTTTATTCATCTTTACGTTTCTGCAAGCTTGGAAGCACATGGATTGTGATAAGAAGAATTCTCTATCAAACAGCTTTGATACTCTATCACAGGGGTGGCCAACCTGTGGCTCTGGAGCCACATGCGGCTCTTCAGAAGTTAATATGCTGCTCCTTGTACAGGCACCGACTCCAGGGCTGGAGCTACAGGCGCCAAGTTTCCAATGTGCCGGGGGGTGCTCACTGCTCAGCCCCTGCCCCCACTCCACCCCTTCCCATCCCCTCCCCTGAGCCGGCCATGCCCTCACTCCTCCCCCTCCCTCCAGAGCCTCCTGCATGCCACGAAACAATGGATTGGGAGGTGCGGGAAAAGGGGGGAGGTGCTGATGGGCGGGGCTGCCGGTGGGTGGGAGATGATGGGGGGCGGGGAACTGATGGGGGGGCTGCTGACGTATTACTGTGGCTCTTTGGCAATGTACATTGTGTGACAGACCCAGACCAGTGGGGTACAGGAGTCTGGTAGAGGGCAAATATACTGGTCACTGGATGAGTAGTTTTCTGTTCCCTGAGTGACCAGACCTATTGGGATCCAGGAAGTGGGCGGGCGAAGCCCGCCCACTGCTAAAGGATCCCCCCCAGCCTAAGGGGGGGGTCCACAGGACCTGGAGACCAAAAAATTACGGGGGACAACTAATAAAAGAACAGGGACAGGAGTGAGGTCAAAGGGTCAAAAGAAGCGAACCAGACGGGGACACCGAGCAGAGAACCCTGGACAGCGCCCACTGCTCCTCGAAGGCGTCAAGGGAGCCAGTGGACGTCGCCCAGAGGAACTCTGCCCGGATACGTGAAAGAACGGAGGACCTGAAATACGCCCCACAGTCACAGGAAACTCCATCGGCCAACCTCCTCACTCTGGTTTTATAGATGGCCAGTTTTGCTAAGGCCAGAAGGAGGTTGACCAGGAGGTCCCGCAACTTTGTGGGGCGACGGATAGGGAGTGCATAAATAAAAAGGTGTGGAGAAAAGTGCAACCAAAATCTTAACAAAATATCTGTGAGGAGCCGGAATAGGGGCTGCAGCCTGGTGCACTCTAGGTAAACATGCGCCAGGGTCTCCCTCACGCCGCAAAAGGGGCAGGTGTCTGGGATAGGGGTAAACCGCGCCAAGTACACGCCCGTGCTTACGGCTCCGTGAAGGAGCCGCCAACTGATGTCCCCGGTGGGCTTCGGGATCAGAGCAGAATAAAGGCTGGCCCACCGCGGCTCCTCACCCTCCAGAGGTGGCAGAAGGTCCCGCCACTTTGTATCGGGGCGGGACGCGAGGGTGAGGACATGAAGAACATGTAGCACGAGCGTGTATAGATGTTTCCTTGGCGCGGTCCGGAACAGAACCGGCTGCAAATGGTGCAGCCGGCTCATGGCGAATGGACGGGGAGGGGGCTGGTTGGGTCTACGGGGCAAGGGCCCGATGAAAAGGTCTGGAGGGCTCGGAGTGGAGGGTGGGCGGGGCGTGCCCTCTCGCAGGACCCGGTCGAGATAGTCCCGAGCAGCGGGCGGCAAAGCGGCCCTCACCTCCTGAAGCACGCGCCGGGGAGTACGAGGTCTGGAGAGTCCCATGCGCTGAGCGAGCGTCAGGGGATCCAGCCAGTCTCCTCGGTCGTAGTCCAGGAGGTCTCCGACTTTGGTGACTTCTGCTAGGACCAACCTCTGGCGCACCATGGGGGACTCCGCCACCTGCACACGAAGCTGGGGGTTGTGTAGCAGGGGCTCCGCGAGGAGATCTGCCCCCACGGTGGCCGCCACGGACCTGGTCACTGAAAACAGTTTCCAGGTCCGGAGGAGGTCCTGGTAGAAGACCGGCAGCTCGGAGAGGCCTCGCGGAAGACCTCTCGGATGGAGACAAAGGAGCTGCCGGTCATATCGGAGCCCTCGGAAGCGGCGCAGGAAGGCGTGCGCCAATACGCTCCATGCCGGACTACCTGCACCATAAAGGAGCCTCTGCAGGGCCTGGAGGCGGAAGACGTGGACCTGAGCATGCAGACACTTCAGGCCCTGCCCTCCCTCCTCCAGGGGTAGATGGAGAACCCCCGCAGAGACCCAGTGCAGTCCTGACCAAAAGAACTCCAGAATCAACGTCCGGAGGGTGGTCAGGAAGCCCGGGGCCGGGACCAGGGTGTTGAGCCGGTACCAGAGCATGGACAGGACTAGTTGATTGAGCACCAGTGCTCTCCCTCGAAGGGAGAGACACCGGAGCAGTCCTTTCCATTTCCGGAGCCGCTCCGACACCCTGCCCTCTAAACCTAGCCAGTTCTCCGGCGGAGACGGATGTGTGGCAGAAAGGTAAACGCCGAGATAGAGCAGCGGACCCGCGCTCCACCGGATGGCCTGAAGCGCGGGTGGGAGGGAGCTCGCCTGCCACCCGTCCCCTACCACCAGGCCAGAGCTCTTGACCCAGTTGACCCGGGCGGAGGAGGCCGCCGAATAGATGGTCTGGCAAGCCTCCACCCGCACCAAGTCGCCCGGGTCCTGGACCACGAGGAGCACGTCGTCGGCGTACGCCGACAGGACCAGCCGCAGCTCCGGCTCCCGCAGCACCAACCCTGCCAACCTCCTACGGAGGAGACAGAGGAAGGGCTCGATCGCCAGAGCATACAGCTGGCCCGAGAGGGGGCACCCTTGACGTACTCCTCGCCCGAAGCTGACCGGTTCGGTCAGGGTCCAGTTGAGCCTGACCAAACACTCTGCGGAGGCGTACAGCACCTGGAGAAAACTCACAAACTGGGGCCCGAAGCCAAACGCTCGCAGAGTGCCCAGGAGATACCCGTGGTCCACCCTGTCGAACGCCTTCTCCTGATCCAGGGACAGGAGGGCGAACGACAGACCATCCCTACACCCGAGTTCCAAGAGGTCCCGGACCAGATACAAGTTGTCGAAGATGGTGCGGCCCGGGACGGTGTAGGTCTGGTCTGGGTGGATCACGTCCGCCAGCACGGACCCTAGCCGCAGCGAGATGGCCTTTGCTACGATTTTATAGTCCGTGCTGAGGAGCGAGATGGGACGCCAATTCCGTAAATCGCGGAGGTCCCCCTTCTTCGGCAATAAGGCGAGCACGGCTCGCCTGCACGAAAGAGGGAGGACCCCGCCCTGCAAGGACTCGGCCCAGACGGTGACAAGGTCTGGGCCGAGGACATCCCAAAACACGCGGTAGAACTCCACGGTCAGCCCGTCCATGCCTGGAGATTTATTGGTGGGCATGCGACGGAGGGCTTCCGAGAACTCGGCCAGAGTGAGAGGTAGCTCCAGCCAGTCTCGGTCGCCCGCGCTGACCGTCGGGAGTTCATCCCAGAGCATTCTGCAAGCGTTAGGATCGGTCGGATCCGGGGAGAAAAGGCCCGCGTAGAAGGCCCTGGCCCTCCCGCACATTTCCGCCGGATCCGTGAGGGGGGTGCCGTCCTCTGCTAAAAGGCAGGTGACGTGCTTCTTGGCCCCCCTCTTTTTCTCCAGGGCGTAGAAGAAGCGGGAGCCGCGATCCATCTCCCGAAGGAGGCGGATGCGGGATCGAACAAAGGCACCTCGGGCCCGATGGTCCTCGAGGGTCCGGAGCTCTTCCCGCTTCTCCCGGCACGCTCCGCAGAGGGATGGATCACCGGGGCTGGCAGCCAGACGCCTCTCCAGCTCTAAGACCTCCCGTTCCAACTGCCCTATCGTCGCATCCCTCCGTCGGCTGGCGCCCCGGGTGTAGTCACGGCAGAAGAGCCGGGCGCGCACCTTCCCCAGGTCCCACCACCGCCGCGCCGAGGGAAAGGCACGCCGCTGCCCTCGCCAGGCCAGCCAGAACTCCCGGAAGGACGCCACAAAGCCCACATCCTCCAACAAGCTATTATTAAAATGCCAATAGGCCGGACCCGGCCTCTCCGCGCAAAGAGAGGCTGTCACGGTGGCTAGATGGTGATCTGAAAAAGGGGCCGGCCGGACGCTGGAGGAGTGGGCCCGGGAAAGATGGAAGCGTGACATATAGATGCGGTCCAACCGGGAGTGGTACGACCGATGGACCTCCACCCGGACAAAAGTGAATGTTGAAATGTCATCCGGGTGGTGGTCGCGCCAGACGTCCACCAGGGAGTGATGTTCGACGATCTCCCGGAGGACATCCGCGGCGGCCTGGTGCTGCTCAGTCCCCGAGCGGTCCCGTTCCTCAAGGGTGGCGTTAAAGTCCCCGCCCAGGACCAGGCACTCGCGAGGATCCAAGGTGCCGAGGAAGGCGGACGCCTGCTGATAAAAACACAACCTCTCCGGGCCCAATGTCGGGGCGTAAACGTTGACGAGATTAACCACAAGCCCCTCCATGCGGACCCGGAGGTGTAGCAGGCGGCCTGGCACAGCCTCGGCGACCCCCAGCACCTCGGGCCGTAGGTCGGGGGAGAACAGGGTCGCCACTCCAGCCGTACGAACTGTGAGGTGGCTAAAATAGACTCTGTCCCCCCACTCCAGCCGCCAGCTAGCTTCAGCGGCCGGATCCGTATGGGTCTCCTGCAGGAAAATCACAGAGTACCCCCCCTCCCGAAGAAAGGAGAGCACCTGGCTCCTGCGGAGACCCATCCTACAGCCCCGGGTGTTTAATGTTGCAAAGATGATCGGTGCCATGAGGAGGGCTGGGGGGGATCCTCGCCGGCAGAGACGCTCACGGCCTCCGTCGGGCCGCGCAACAATCCGTGACCTACCCCGTGGGCGATTAAGGAGTCACGGAAGAGGCGGACCCGTTGGTAGGCCGCAGCGGCCTGCCTCCCGGTCCTCTTACCCTCCCCCATGAGGGCCCTCGCGGCCCGGAGGATCTGATGAAAATCCCCCCATCGCTGGAGTGCAAGCTGTACCTTGTTGCGGGAGCCACGGACGTCCTCAAGGAACTCCCGTAGCTCCTCTCTCAGCGTATGGGGGGGTGGGGTTACTGATCTAAGGCTTGCCCCCAGTGGGGCCCCTGTCACAGCCCCGTGGCCCACCGAGACGGGCAAACAGGGGGCAGACCCTCGACGTGGCGTCCGATGGGCCGACGCCACGTGGCCTGCCTCAGATCCCGGCTCACTGGGGGGCGGCGGAGGGAAACTAGCAGCCCCTGGTGGGTCGGGACAGGGAAAAACAAAGGCCGCTCCTTGGGGGTCATCCTCTGGGATAAGGAAGGAGACAGCCCCAGGGGCGGCAAAAGCATCACGGGAAGTGGAGGGGACAGGGACAGGGTCGGTGTCAAGGGTAGGGCTGGAATCAGGAATAGGGACAGGGGAAGGGGTGATATTGGGATCGGGGGTCCCAGCAGCCAGGCCACTGGGTGGGGGGGGTAACACCCCGCAAATGGGCTCAGGAATTTGCGGGGAGGGAGGTGGGCCCTCTGCGATGCCAGGCTCGTGCTCCAAGGCAGATGGTAAGGCCACGGCATCTGTAGGTGGAGAAACAACGGTGGGGCCCCCACCCGGGAAGGAGGTCGGCTGCCCCTCAGCCATGAGGGAGTCCCCTTGTGACTCAGGTCCCGGTTGCATGGCACTGGCCGTCGCCTCAAGAGGCTCGGCGACCGCTAGCGGGGTGCCATCTGCAGCCGGGTTGGTGGAAGAGTCCAGGGGCTCCTCGGAGGCGGGAGCGGAAGCAGTGGGTAAGGGGACGGAACATGGGGAAAGGGGGGCTGAGGCGAGGTCGCTCAGATCGAGGCCCGCTGGCAAAGGGTCGTCCTCCCCCTGGGTAACCGGGGTCAGACCCAGGGCCTCGATCTCCTCATAAATGGAGGGGAGATCACCTTCCACCACCCCAGGGCTCTCCCCGTCTGTACCCAAAGCAACGCTCGCCTTGGTGCATACAGGGGCTACAGATTGTAAGGGGGCGAGAGGGGCTCCATCAGGGGCTTCCATAGGAAGGGACACCGGAGGAGGGGTAGTGCTTTCCTCCGATGCTGCCACGTCTTCCCTAGCCGGTAATGGTGGACAAAACCCACCCGGGGGCAAAGCGGAAGGCTCAGCATCGGTGCCCCCCTTCCTGGTCTTCCGGGGGGCTACCGCATCAGATGGGAGGAGCGGAGCTCGAGCCTTCCGCTTGCCCCGCTTCCCCTGTACTAAGGACCAGCCCTCCATGGCATCATCTGGGGGCTGGCTAACAGGTGTTGGGTCAGGGAGCAAGGACGAAAGCTTAGGGACTCGGGGAGGTAATGGTGGGGTAACATGTAGGAGGGAGGATTCTCCCTGGGGCATGCCCTCTTCTATGCCCGGAGGTATCCCTACCTCACCCTCCTCTACAGGCCCTGCCAGAACGCAGGAGGCAGAGGCGTGGCCCTCCCGCTCGTCTAGGCGCACTGGGGGAGATACCCCTTGGGCCCGAGCGGGAGCTTTGGTGGGCCGGAAAGGAGGAGGGGCGGCTTCGGGCGCCGGGTAGCTAGGGGCACCGGCGATGACGGGGCCGGCGCCCTGCCGGGGCTCGGGGGTCTCGGATGTCCCTCCGTGCCGGGCCAAGGGGCAGTCCCTCCGGACGTGTCCCATCGCCCGGCAGAGGTAGCACCGGGCCTCCCCCGTTGAATAATGCACCCGGTAGCGGGCCCCCTGGTAGGGGACCAAGAAGGACCCCTCAAGCGCCGCTCCGTCACGTGCCGCCGGCGGCAGTTGTAACTGTACCTGCCGGCGGAATGAGAGGACATGACGGAGGGCGGGGTCTTTGCAGCCCAATGGGAGAGGGCTGACCACAGAGATCGGCCTTCCCAGGGTAGAGAGGGCGGGTAACAGGGCGGCATTTGGAAGGAATGGAGGGACAGAAGTCAGGACCAGTCGGGCGCCCAGGTCTTCTAGCGGCTCCAGGGGGACGTACACGCCCCCTACCGCCAGGCCCTTCTCCACTGCCTCCTGGGCGGCGGCCTCCGATGCTAGGAAGAAGACGACCTTTCCGTACATCTTGGAGGCCGCCACAATGGCCGTGGGCCCCACCACCCTTGCCAACGCCCGCACGTAGGTCTCCACGTGGGGCGAGGCGGGTACCAGGAGGCAACGGACGCCGTGCTTCCTAGTCAAGGTGGGGAAGGGGCCCCGGCCGCTATAGATGGTAGCAGAGGCGGTGGATGGGGGAGATGACGTAGCGGCTGGCGGGGGGGGCCGCCGCCACCTGGGCGTATGCCATGGGGGTCGAGGGAGGGACACCCACAGAGCTGGTGGAAGGAACAGCAGGGAGGGACGCCGCGGCCGGTTGCGGGGCCGTGGCAGTGGGGGCACCCCCTGCCATGGAGGGCCTGGCTTTTTTAGCGGGGCCTTTACCCTTCTTTGTGCCCTGGCCCTTCCTGCCGGTTGGAGGGACTCCCCCAGAGTCAGAGGGGGCGAGGGACGTGGCAGCAGCGGAGGTCACCTCGTTACCCACCGCTGCCGGCACTCCAGCAGGGGTGGTAGTAGGTGGCTCGGCAGCGGCGGTTGAGGTAGAGGCTAGGGAGGACGATGGTGGGGCGGGTGGAGGAGGGGCAGCAGGGTCCGCCCGAGGGGTCTCACTCTCCTCGTCCCCTGCCATAATGAGGATGGGGGGAGAGCAAACACTGGAGGGGGGGTAGGGAAGGGGGAAGCAGGTCGACCACTCCTCCCCGCTAGGCTGTAGGTAGGGGAGGAGGGCGCCGAAAAAGGAGGGGGTGGATGGGGGTGGGCTATCAAGGGCTAGGGGTCAGTCACCGACCCAGGGAAGGTTTCCGGCTCCTCTTGTTGCACCAAGGAAGGGAGGATAGAACAGCATTGGGGGGTGCAGTGAGACAGAATCAAACTAAAACGGGGAGGGGTACAAGCGCAAGGGAGGGGACATGGGCGCACGAGGGGAGGGGCTAATCAGGGCAAGGGGACCGCAGGGGGAAGGGAGCAACCAGGCGGGAAATGGGGCAGAGGAACCACGGGGCTAGCTTTAGAGGCTGGGGCGGGTCAAACAGACAAAGGCTGCAGAGGGAAAGGGCGGGGCAGACAAACAAACTGGAGCTAGCAAGGGGCTGGGGCAAGGGGGAGGGGCAAAAGGTAGCAAGGGGCAAATGGGTAGGCAGCAGGGGTAAAGCTGGGGGCTTGCTGCAGGGGGGAGGAGGTCAGTCCAAAAGGGGGGGGAACGTGCACCTACGTGCGCTTGTAACAAAAGGAAAAGCAGTTTAGGCTGGCTGCTGTATCAGGCCCAATGGTGGCAACAGGGCATGGCAAGCCTAGGTGAGCAGCTGAGTCCCAGAGGCAGGAGCTCGAGGCAGATGGTGAGTAGTCGGTGGGGGTGGTGGAGGGGGCAACGATGATGGTGGTGGTGGGGATCGGGGGGGGGACACAGATGGACCAGGGGGCAGGCTCCACGCCACACCCCCTGTGTCCCCACAAACACAGTCTAGATCCCCACCACAAGAGCACAGTTCAAAAGTTACTCAGTCCGGGAGGGCCCCCTCCACGGTGGTCTGTAGAATTCCTACGCGCTCCCCCACTGGCAGATGATCCTCTTCTTCTCCTCAGGGCTCCAGCAGCTCCCCAGCAGCAAACGCAGCAGCTCCAGGCGGCAGTCTGGTGGCCAGCAGGAAGGACCCTTCTCAGGTGGAGGTGGTGGTGGCATCCCCAGCAGCAGGAGCAATGGCTGGGGTCTTTCTCTCCCCTCCTCTGGGGAGTGGGCCAGCAGGCCCCCCCCAAGGGGCTGTAGCTGAAGCAGCAGCAACCAAGGGTGTGGGTGGGTCTAGCAGCCAGCCAGCAAGCATGTAGTAGAGAAAGAGGAGGAGCAGCCCCCTTCCTTCAGGCCAGAGGGCTACAGGAGAGTGATCTATTATCCCAGGTCAGACAGGGTTTCTGTTCCCTGAGTGACCAGAGCAGGGGCTGTACTAGAGTAATCAGGAACCTGCTAGAACCAGTTAAGGCAGGCAGGCTAATTAGGACACCTGGAGCCAATTAAGAAGAAGCTGCTAGAATCAATTAAGCCAGGCTAATCAGGGCACCTGGGTTTTAAAAGGAGCTCACTTCAGTTTGTGGGGTGAGTGTGAGGAGCTGGGAGCAAGAGGCGCAAGGAGCTGAGAGGGTGTGCTGCTGGAGGACTGAGGAGCACAAGCGTTATCAGAGACCAGGAGGAAGGTCCTGTGGTGAGAATAAGGAAGGTGTTTGGAGGAGGCCATGGGGAAGTAGCCCAGGGAGTTGTAGCTGTCATGCAGCTGTTACAGGAGGTACTATAGACAGCTGCAGTCCACAGGGCCCTGGGCTGGAACCCGGAGTAGAGGGCGGGCCCGGGTTCCCCCCAAACCTCCCAATTGACCTGGACTGTGGGTTCTTCCAGAGGGGAAGGTCTCTGGGCTGTTCCCCAACCCACATGGTGAATCTCTGAGGCAAGAAAATCCACCAATATGCGCAGGACCCACCAAGATAGAGGAGGAACTTTGTCACAATTGGTAAATTGTGGCTCCTTCTCAAGCTCAGGTTGGCCACCCCTGCTCTATCAGATGGCCAGGACTCATGACACACTAATATTTTCAAAATGTGTCCTTAGCTTAGGTCTTCTCTATGTAATTTTATGGTAAAGAACAGTGCCTAATTCATGTATCCCCCTTTCCCCAGTACTACTAGTGCAATGTAAGTAGACAATAGATGAGGGAAAAGACAAAGAGAAAAGGTAAGAGGTTTGTGAGTGTGACATTCCTAGGACTGCTGGAATGTTGGGAAAGAGCATAGGTATTGACCTTTAAGGCACATAAATTCAATCTGCACCTTTTCCTCCAAAAGGGGAGCTCTTCAAAACCGCAAATTCGAGTTGGGTGCTTAACTTCATTTTGTTTCAAAAATCTCCCCCCAGTAATAAATACTAGAAGTTACATATTAGCTAGACCAAACATGTATCTAGTTTTAGCAGGTTTCAGAGTAGCAGCCGTGTTAGTCTGTATCCGCAAAAAGAACAGGAGTACTTGTGGCACCTTAGAGACTAACAAATTTATTAGAGCATAAGCTTTCGTGGGCTACAGCCCACTTCTTCGGATGCATATAGCATATAGCTGTAGCCCACGAAAGCTTATGCTCTAATAAATTTGTTAGTCTCTAAGGTGCCACAAGTACTCCTGTTCTTTTTTTAGTTTTAGCAGGAGGCTCTGAACATATTTTATGTAGTGCAACACAAACTGAAACAGTCTTGCATCAGGAGAGTTGAGGTAGTGATATGCAGAGGGTCAAAAAGGGAGCTTCTCTATCACCTGAATGACTTTCTTTTGAGGTTTTTTTATTTTTTTTTCACATCGATAAATACATCCTTGATGCATGTCTGACCTCTTCCCTTTTTAACAGGATGGGGTATGATGTGTGAATATGTTCAAGTTGAATTACCTCATTCCCTAGACTAATAACTTTCAATTCCAGGACCACCACTACAGCAAAACTTTCAAGTAATAGTTACTGGCTAAGACCACTTAAAGAAGGCCCATGCTATCTTGCATTTTCACCCAGTGGCAGGTCAGAGAACATAATCAATCTGGTGTAGGACATCAGGGATGGAGGTGTGATGAATGTCAGCACTGTAGCATGCTTGTTTTTTTCTGTAGCCCTCACAGAAGATTGATGGTTTTAGTCTTAGCAGTTTTGAAGATATCAGAAAGGATGGGTTTGGTGTTTTCTCTGGTTTAATTAGAAAGCAATATGAGAACGTCTATGGATCAGTGACCCTTGATTGTATGAGTGTTTCCATGTGTTATAATTTTTCATGTTATGTTCTTCAGCAAGGATAATTGGTCTCTCCCATCACTGAGTTTAATAGTTGGGGTGTGGAAATAAAAGGGAGAAGACCCAAACTATAGTACTTTCTAATGGTCTCTGAAACCTCTTTATATTAATGTAATGAGGTATACTGGCTCTTTAAGCCCACAGGGCATCAGAAGACCCCATTCCAGGAAGATTAGAACAAATGAAGTCCTAGGAAGTGGCTGAAGCTGGAGCAGCAAGAGAGGAAGTGGCCCTGGTGAGTTAGCAATTGGGGGGGGGGGGGGGAAACCCAGACGAGTGTCTGTTTAAGGGCTCAAGGTCAGGAACCCTGTAGTGCATGGTGAGGCAGGAATCCCTTCTCTTCTGGTCAACCAGGACAAGCCCTGGGAAGGAGCAGGGCACTATATATGCTTCCTGCTCCTTCATAACAGGCAGGAGCAGGCTCATATCTATGTGCTGCTTCAAGGAAAGGGGGCCAAGTATGAAATAAGGGCCAGCTGGAGAGAAGCTGGCCAAGGCCTGCTGCTGGCAGGAATTGTGACCCAGCTCCACGAGGAGGGCTGTAAATTCCTGACCCAAGGAGAGATTGCTTAGAGCTTCACTCAGCCATGAGAAGACTGGGAAACTCCTTATCCCAGGAGGGACTTCTTGTACTCTAACCCAGCCCAGGAGGAGTCCTGTAAGCTCATGATTCAAGGACAGAGTGACAGAGACTGCTTATATTCTAATCCAGCTCAGAAGGAATGGTTTGGATTCCTGATCCAAGGAGGGAAAGTGCTTTTATTCCAGTCTGGTACTATGAGGGGGCTATGGACTCCTGATGCAAGGGGAAAGAGGCTGATATAGTTATAACCCAGCAAGGAAGCCTGTCTGACCCCAGAGACCTGTGGACTAAAAAGATTGAAGAGAGAAACTGAGGTAGGGGTCTGCAGAGCAAACTTAGCCTCCTCCAGGGCACCCCCTCATGGCTTATCCTACAACAATTAGCAACATACCAGACAAGCTACTTATGCAAGTGGATTGGATCTAGCATGTGGGAAATTAATTTATCCATACATTTAACTTTTATCACTGAAATAAATTCTTGGACCATCTGCCCAGGCGGATGCCATTCTATGAAGGTGCTGAGCAAAAAACTAGTACCCAAGAAAGCTTGGAAGCACTGGTTAATAACTTGAAAAGTTTGTTTGACATAAATTGAAACGGTTTATCTGCTTAGTCACAATGAGGCTAATGGCAACAGCCACCTTACCCTGGTGAGATTCAGGGCTTATCTTCACTACTGGGGAGATCGACGCTGCTGCAATTGATGCAGCAAGTGTAGATTTAGCAGGTCTAGTAAAGACCCACTAAATCTATGGCAGAGCGCTCTACCGTCTACTCCAGTACTCCAGCTCCCCAAGAAGAGTAAGGTAAATCGGTGGGAGAGTGTCTCCCATCAACGCAGTACAGTGAAGCCACCGGGGTAAGTCGACCTAAGCTACGTTGACTCCAGCTACATGAATAACGTAGCTGAGTACCATAACTTAGGTCAACTTACCCCGGTAGTGTAGATGTCATAAACCGATAGTTAAGGGTTAATGCCTCTTTTACCTGTAAAGGGTTAAGAAGTTCACCTAGCCTAGCTGACACCTGACCAGAGGAACCAATGGGAGGACAAGCTGGTTCATAGGGAAGGAGGGAAGTTCCCTTTGTCTAAGTCAGAGTTTCACTTTGGACCGGAGTGGGAAAGCTCCAGAATTCAGCCTCTTATTAAGTAGTGAGTATTAGTGAAGGAAATAAATAGGTTTATGTTTATTTCTTTGTAACTTGTCTTGTGCAATTAGAGGAATCATCAAATTGGGTATTTGGGTATTCTTTGTGGAACTAAGTTTTTGCCCAGGGGCACATCCTTTGTGTTTGGAATCTGTTGTCTGTGAGAGTAGCTGGTATGCTAATCTCTCCCAGAGGGTTTTCTTTTACCTTTCTTTTCTTTAATTAAAAGCCTTTTTCTTAATACCTGATTGATTTTTCCTTGTTTTAAGATCCAAGGGGGTTGGATCTGGATCCACCAGGAGCTGGTGGGAGAAGGGAGGGGGAACGGTTAATTCCTCCTTGTTTTAAGATCCAAAGGGTTTGGATCTGTGTTCACCAGGAAATTGGTGAAGTCTCTCAAGGTTACCCAGGGAAGGGAATTAGTGCTTGGGAGTGGTGGCAGCCAGACCAGATCTAAGCTGTTAATTAGAGCTTCTCATGCAGGTCCCCCACATCTGTATTCTAAAGTTCAGAGTGGGGAAGGAACCTTGACAGTAGACAAGGCCACAGTTAACAGACTGTACTTTGAGTCTGTTACAGGGTGACAGTGGGCCTTTGAGAGAGCAGTGCTAGTGCACCTGTGCTGCATCAGCTGACCCAGATTGGGCTTTAAAAGAGGGTGCCTGGAGGGGGGGGGGGAGGGAGAGAGAGACCTAGTGAATCAGAGGCCTTGTCTACACCACTGGGGTAAGTGGACCTAAGTTACACTACTCCAGCTACGTGAATAATCTAACTGGAATAGACATAGAATAGGTCGACTTACCCCAATGTCTTCATTGGGCTGTGTTGTCGGGAGACGCTCTCCCACTGACTTACCTTACTCTTCTTGGGGAGCTAGAGTACCGGTAGTGATCGGAGAGTGCTTTGCCATTGATTTAGCTGGTCTTCACTAGAACTGCTAAATCAACACCCAGTGTATCATTGATCTCCCTGGTAGTGAAGACAAGCTCAGAGCTAGAAAGTGGCAGAAGCAGCAGGACAGTCAGTAACCTGAGAGGGGAAGCGGGGGGGGGGGGGGCGAGAATCTCCTGGGGGTTGTTGCCCAGGATGAGCTGAGAAACTATTTGTTTAAGTTTGGACAATAAAACTGCCTTCGAGACTGTGGGTGTGGCAGTGTCCTTGGGAGCTGGAGGAGAAGCCCTCCCTTGTTGCATGTGGTGGAGAACATAGGCAGGCCATTGACATCTGGAATCAATCAAGGGGAAACTGAAGCCTCCAAACATTGATTACCCCCTCCCCATTTTGGTTACCAAGAAAGAGGAGGAAGGTGATGCACCACCACCACCAGATGTAGCACAAGCCAACAGCTACTTTACAGTGACAGCAGGAACAGCAGCAACAGACCCAGGCTATGCTACTGCTATTGCAGAAGCAACAGGAGGCACAATTTGCCATGCAACAATGGTGACTGGAGGCCCACCTCCAATAACAGGAGTGGTTGTAGAAGCAGTTGGGCCAAGGGTCTCTGGGGAGCTCAGCTGGTCCTAGAGAGGATAGCTCTGGTGAAGCTGGGTCCTGAGGATGACCGGAGGCCTTCCTCCATACCTCTGAGTGATTGGCCAGTGCAGTAGGTGGGAAGAATCAACTTGGGAGGCCCACATAGCACTGTTTCTGATGGGTGAGGCACAGGCAGACCACCAGGTGGTGAGCAATGAGCAGGTGGGCTCCTATCCTGTGGGGAAAGCTGCTGTCTTAGGTAGATGTGGACTGACTCTTAATGTATACAGGCAGCAGTTTCAGGTTGAACCATTCCTGCAGGGGGCACGACCATACATCGTGGTTCAAAGATTACGGGACCTTGCTGTCTGGTGGTTGTGTAGAGATTAATTCAATAGAGGAAAACCATGGACAAAGTGGTTCTGGAGTGGTTCCCGTGGGAGCCCAGAGTGGGGCAAGGCCTTGGTAGTTGAATGGGCAGAAGCAGACTAGCAGCCTGAATGGCATGGCAGACTAGGAAGGGCCCCTTTGGGATGGGGTCCCAATCTGTCCCCAGTACCACAGGGTATGGCCCAGGCTCTCCCTGCTTGGAGGCTCCGCCTTCAGGCATTCCTTGGGGCCCTCCCCCTCAGGCCCCTTCCCCTGGGGTTCTATAACAAGGCACGCCTTCGGTCCCTCACCCTCTCCTGCTCTCCCCTCTGGCTCTGTTGTTTAGGGTCTCCCTCTCCTGTCCTCTGGGGACCTGGGTCCTCCCTCTCCCTGGGGCTGCTGGGCATAGGGGTCTCCCCTCCCTTCTTGCCAGGTGTCCCCCCATGGCCTCCTTTCCCCTTTGGGATGGGGTCCCAATCTGTCTCCAGTACCATGGGGTATGGCAACCCCTCTACCACACCCACCTGTTGCCAGGCAAACCGGCTCCCAACCTCCAGGGGCACCTGGGCCATAGGGCAGGGCCTCCACTCCCCGTGGATGTACTCAAGCATCATTCTCACCCCAGAGATAAACCATTGGGGCTTCACCAGCCCTCACTGAATGAGGGAGTGGGCCAAGGCCATGTCCACTAAGTCCTTCTGGGGCTTCCTCCACACCCGCATGGGGATGGTGGCCAGTCCTTGCCCCTGCTTCCTCCCTCCACCATTCATCCAACCGCAAAACTCGGCTAGCCCACACTCCATTTCTGGGCAATCTCTGCATTTGTGCCCCGGCCACCAGCAGACCAACTGTCCTGGGTGACTAGAGTCTCTCTTGTTCTCCTCCTTTCTTTTCTCCAGGCTTCTCCTGGGGGGTGTTCCTCGGGCTTTCTTCCCCCAGTCTAGATCCTGGCCTGTCTGACCCTCCTTTCGAGGAACATCTGCCTCTGTGTATTCCTCAGTGAATTTGACAGCGGCCTCTATTGTATTCCGCTGGTGCCACTGGACCCAGACTCGCATGTTTTCCGGGAGGCCCTGCACAAATTGTTCCAGGATCACCCTGTCCATTAGGGTTATCATACGTCCGGATTATCCTGGACATGTCTGGATTTTGGGGTTTTAAATAGCCGTCCTGGAGGACTTTGTAAAAATCTAAAAAGGTCCTGCATTTCCCTCCCAACGCAGAGCGCAGCGCGGCTGACAGAGCGGCCGGGCTGGATTGAGCCGCTTGCACTGGGGCCTCCAGCAGCCAGAGCCCCTCCCCTGCTCCCCCCTCCCCTGCTCCCCCCTCCCCTGCAGCCTCAGCATGCCGCGCCAGCAGCGCAATGGGGGGGGGCACGGAGCTGTGCGCTCCATGGGGGAGCATGGCAGTGTGTCTGGCTCCATGTGGAGCCAGACATGCTGGTCTTAGCAGCACGGTAAGGGGGCTGGGGGGTTGGAGAAGGGGCAGGGGGTCCTGGGGGGCAGTCAGGGAGCAGGGGGGGTTGGATGGGTCAGGGGTTCCTGGGGGGGGGGCTGTCAGGGGGCAGGGGTGTGGAGAGGGGATGGGGTCCTAGGGGGGCAGTTAGGCTGGGGGGGTCTCAGGAGGGGGCAGTCAGGGACAAGAAGAAGGGAGGCTTAGATAGGGGATGGGGTCACAGGGGGCAGTTAGGGGCAGGGGTTCTGGAGGGGGCGATCAGGGGACAAGGAGCAGGGGGGTGGATGGGTTGGGGGTTCTGTGGGGGGCAGTCAGGGGGCAGGAAGTGGGAGGGAGTGGATAGGGGGCAGGGCTACCCCTCCTCCTCCCATGGAGTGTCCTCTTTTTGAAAGTTCAAATATGGTAACCCTACTGTCCATAATCTCTCCCACCGTCTGGGTGTCCAGCCTCAATTACTGAGTGGCCCTGTCCGTGAGCTTCTGGGCAAAAGCTTGGGGCTGCAAACCCGGGCCACCTGAAACTTCTGTCTGTACTTTTCCACGGACAGTCCCATCCGGTCTAGGACAGCCGCCTTCACCGCATCATAATCTTTGGCCTGTTCATCACTTAAGGCCATATAAGCAGCCTGCATCTCACTGGCCAGATAGGGGGTCACTCGCAGGGCCCAGGTCGCCTTGTCCCATCCAGCGCCCATAGCCACCCACTCAAATGTACACAGAAAGGCGTTGGGGTCGTTGGCAGGGCCCATCTTAGAGTCCCAACCCTGGCATGCAGCTGCCATCACCTCCCAGGGGACTCACCCATCAGTGCAGGAGCTGCTGCTGTGCACTGGCCTGCTTCCTGATGAAGTCCTGGAGGGTCTTCTGTTTGGCCTGCCAGGCAAGTAAGGCCTGCCTCTCCACCTAGTGGGACTGCTGGAAGGCCTGTAGGGTTTTCTGCAGCTTCTCTTGTTGTTTAGCTAGCCACTGCACGGTTCCCTCCATCCTCTAGTAGCTATGCCCTGGCAGTGGCTTTGAATCCCAGACAGGCCCCCACATGTAACAGGCTGCACACCATGCCCCTCTGGTTTGGCCCTTCTTCCCCTCTTCTCAGAGACACTTCAGGCTGGTACAACACTCATGCTTTTTATTTGTGATCCAGTCCCCACCACCAGTTTCTAACTATATAGAGACTTTTTACAGCAGCTTAGCCAGCAACAGATTAGGAGATTTCCCACTCCCTCTGAGTCTGGCTGTCCCCTCCTAGTCTCTGCCTGCCCCCTTCCCTTTGCTCTCACTTCCTTCCAGCCTTATAGCTCCTGTTAACGGGCTGGCAGGTGTGGTCAGTTACCAAGCAAGCATCAGGCTATCTATCCAGCCCCAATCCCCCTGATTGGGGCTGGAGTGGCAGAAGCTGATTAAGGCCTCTCTAGCAGCACCCTGCCACAGGGTCCAGTCTGAATAGCACTGGGTTTCAACTGTACATCCTCCCAGACAGACTGGGAGGATGGTCAGTAGGTCTCATGGAGTCTGGTTACAGGTGGACCCCTGTCTGGGAAAATAAGGTGTTGGCAATGAGGTTGGACCAGCACCTTCCCATATGCAGGTCTCATGCATACATGGCAAGACATGCATCTACCCCACAGCAGAGGCTGAGCTGGGGGTCTAGGGCAGGAGAGGTTGGCTACATGTCAGGGTAGTCAAGAACCTTCCATGGCCAATTATCCTGTGGTGAGATTGGGTTTCCTGGCCCAGATGCAGGGAAAAATAGAACAACAACCTAAGATGGGGAAGATGAATGGTCGATTGAAAAAGGAGTGGAGGGAGCTGGAAGCTTGAGTAGAGGTGGCTGAGAGGAAGCCCTCAACCATCTTCAGAGCTCTCAGGATCAGCTAAAATTGTATCGATGAGAGCTAGAAGATGTAACCACCTCTTGGCAGAAGATTATTGATTCAGTTGATAGGACTGGAACAAGAACTATCACTCTAGGGTAGAGGCAGAGTGGGAAACAGCAGCATTCCAATGCTGGAGCAGGAATTGGCCCTGCTCCAGATGGAAAATGGGGCAAAGGGGCAGAAGCTGATGGCAAAGACTGGTCAGTTTATAGTGGGGACTCAGGCAGAACCTTGAGCTGATCCTGGGGGACCCAGGCAGGGCCTCAGACTGGCCAGGAGGCTGTGGAGACCCAGGCAGAAGCTCAAGCTGAGCAATATACAGTAGGGACCCAGACAATTCCTCAACAACAAGCTGGGGCCCAGGTAAGAAATCAGGGGCAAAAACAGTGCTCTGGTGGTCCTGTCATGAAGACTGGAGAACTGCCAGAACTGATGGCTGCAGAACACTAGCTATAGATGGTCTGACAAGAAAAAGATCAGCTGACTGTGGAACATTGGGCCACTCAGAAGAGTGTTTGTCTGATCCTGAAGGTCAATGAGCTTGAGGGACAGCTATAGACTCTGCATGAAGCAACCTTGATGCCCTAGAGAAGCAAATGAGGCTTTAAAGACAGTACCCTAAAGGAGGTGGTACAGATGGTAAGGCTTGCCCTGAGGGTGGGCAAGGCCTTAAGTGAGGAGGAATGTCACAGGATGACACTCTCCCTTTGAGAGAGAGAGAAGGAGAGCAGGGCCAGTGCACTCATGCTGCATCAGCTGACTCAGATTAGGCTTTAAAAGAGGGGGGTCTGGGGGAAAGAGAGAGAGAGAGGCTCCATGAATCAGAGGTAGGAAGCACCAGCAGCAGGACTGCCAGAGTCCCCTGGGAGGGAAAGCTGTGAGACCCTAAAAGGTAAAAATCCCCAAGGGATTGTAGCCCAGAGTGAGCTGAGAAACCATGTTTGTTTGTAAGTGTGGACAATAAAACAGCCTAAGAGAGGCGGTGGCAGCATGTCTTTGGGAGCTGGGGGAGAAGCACTACCTTAGTTACAGTTCCTTTCTACTGTATTAGTAGGAGCATTTCCCTCCATCTGCTGGCAGTGATTGTTCCCCTCTATTTGGCACTGGTGAGGCCACACCTGGAGTATTGTGTCCAGTTTTGGTCCCTCCCACTGCAGAAGGGATGTGGACAAATTGGAGAGAGTCCAGCAGAGGGCAATGAAAACGATTAGGGGGCTGGGGCACGTGACTTCTGAGGAGAGGCTGAGGGAACTGGGGTTATTTAGTCTGCAGAAGAGAAGAGTGAGTGGAGATTTGATAGCAGCCTTCAAGTACCTGAAGGGGGGTACCAAAGAGGATGGAGCTAAGGTGTTCTCAGTGGTGGCAGATGACAGAACAAGAAGCAATGGTCTCAAGTTGCAGTGGGGGAGGTCCAGGTTGGATATTAGGAGAAACTATTTCACTAGGAGGGTGGTGAAGCACTGGAATGGGTTACCTAGGGAGGTGGTGGAATCTCCAACCTTAGAGGTTTTTAAGGCCCGGCTTGACAAAGCCCTGGCTGGGATGATTTAGTTGGTGTTGGCCCTGCTTTGAGCAGGGGGTTGGACTAGATGACCTCCTGAGGTCTCTCCCAACCCTAATATTCTATGGGGTCAAGGAATGAATTGATCCCCTGTCTACGGGCTTGAACTTACATCATTCAAATCAAGGGGAGGTTTTCTCTTGACTTGAATGGAAGCAGGATCAATCTCTATAGGTATTTCTAGTACACTCAGCACCATGGTAATGAAATGCCTACCCCTTGCCTTCATGTCCTTGATGGTATAAGTAAGTGACTACATTGCTGGTGAGTGGGGGAGGAAAATGAAACCTGCAAGCAAAGAATTCAATGTAAATACGCTCATGCATGCAGAACAGTTGGCCCATTAGAACTGGATTGGACAATTGAGATACAGGTATATAACGAATATGTTGTTTGTGGTAGATTTATCTGGAAAGCTAAAGTAACCACACTTTTTACTTTCAAAACAACAAGAACTTTTCTCTTATTAAGGAGTTTATAATCTGGTCATATGGTTTTGGGGGCTACTTATAACTGAATTATAGGGTGGTTTATTTCACTTAGTGTCACTTTACATTTTGCTAGCTGGAAGATTCATGAACCATTTGATAAGACAAGACTGAGTCCCTCTGGGAACTTTCCAACTACATATGAAAAACAGTATTTTGTGTTCACCATCGCTCTTAGCTCATTCCAGCTATCATCAAGGTTCTCGCCAGGTGGAGGTTGTACCAGAAGTGTTGCTTGTTTGTTTTTTCATGTTTGTGGTGACCAGAGTTAAGATGTTTGGTGCAGAATCAACTCTACCATGATGGCAAAACAGGAAATAATCTATGTGGGGTGCAAAATATTCCGTAACTGCCTGTACAGGTGCTTATAGTACAGGAAGGGTGAATGTTGTCTGCTTTGCCTAGCATAGTAGAATGCCTGAACTGGCCTACAAACAGCCTTGAGTGTATATTCTAGGCAATTTGCCTTTAGGGTTTTTTCTAGGTAAGACACTTTAAATACTGTCCAGGATCCATGGGACACCCTCCCTGCACTGATCTATAAGGCCATTACCCTCTCCTACTTCCAATCTTTCCTCAAAGCTCACCTGTGCCACCACACATTAAAAAAAATAAACACATTAAGCACTAGTTGAGCATCATTGGCATTTAATTTATCTATTTAAGATAATACAGAAAATAACTTGCAACAGTAGATAGGTTTATAACATTGTATATATTCAACAGTATCTGTCACCTCTCAGTTTTCATATGTCACTCGTCGTCTTAGGCCTAGAATTTGCAAAGAGGTACACATATGCTTAACTTTACATACACGAGTAGTCCCATTGAAGTCAATAAGATTACACACACAAAGTTAAGCATGTGTGTTACTGGCTACAGGACCTGGGCATTAGATTGTAAACTGTTTGGGTCAGGAAATACGTAAACTATATTCAAGAATTAACAGAATGGGTCCCTGATCAGTGTCTCCAGGTGCTATGGTAACATGAATTTTATATAAGAATTTCCTCCCATTACTTCTAACCTGTTTTCATCACCTCTTCTTTTTCATAGCCTGCTGACCAATTCTGGATAGAAGCTTTTTTTTTTTTTTTTCTTTTTCTTTCTTTGCTGGACTACGACCATTCAATGGAGTGAGTAGCAGGAAGTACTGAAAGAGAGATACTGTTAGCACTGTTTCCACATACCTCAAAGACTGATCTTTATGCAGCTGAGACTCCAAGGGATATCCCTTAAAATAAAGGCCAGCTTATTACCCATCTTCTCCAGCTCGCGGGGAACTAAATACTCTAAGTAGAGAGAAATTGTTGCACAATGCTTCTTTATAGCTCTCAGTGTGCCTTCTTTGCTGGCTCCAGCTGCCCCTAAACTCTGTTTTTCCTAGTCTTTTCTCCAATATTTTTTCCAGTTGACTTAGTTATTACAGTACATGGACCAGACTGAGGAAAATACATTGAAGGTTGGAGTTGGCAAAGCAGTAAGTGCTATGAGAGGGAAGTACTCTTGCCATGCAATGACATCATCTGGGAGTTAATTGGTTGCATTCCTGCTGATGGGAGGTGCTGGCTGGAGTCTTTACACTTACTTCCGTGATACAGAACAGAGACAGTGCCTGTCTCTTGCCAGCCTGCTTCATTGGCAGTATTCTGGCAAAGTCTAAGACGCTTACAAAAACAGTACAGTGCTTTATTTAGCCTGTAGTGAGAAAAAGTCCTTTCACAGCTCCAATTTTAGGCGCTAAGCACTAACAAGCAGATTAAATAAAACATTACAAATTAATGTTTTGTTTTACTTTATTTTTTTTTTTCATTTTAGATTAACTCACAAATCAGGGGGCTGAACTGTGCCTTTTATCTCTGGGGAAGTGGGTTCAAATAATAACTAGACCATAAAGGAGATTCCATTTAATGGTTTAGTTTTAGTGGACTGAAAATCTGTTCCCTTTGTGGAACCACTATACATCATGGCATTAATAGCAGTCTCTGCTTACAGAGATCAAGAACTTCCTCATAATAATCTCCTGCCATCCAGTCTCACCCACTCGCACCAGAAAGAGCTTGGGAAGATCGACAGGATTTGCAGAGTGACCAGAAGGTTATCACATTCATTCTCACGCAGACCAGGGAGGGTGGGTGGGACTGAAGCTTGAGGTGGTGACAAGGAAGGGATTATTGGAATAAGAGAAGGGAGTTTGGTAAAGGGAGAATTAAATTGATGGAGGAAAAGTTTAGAAGGGAGAGAGAAGAAAGGTAAAAGGTAGGGAGGCTGAGGATGGACAGCTGAATGGATGCAGCTATAGAAGAGTGGTGGAATGCAAGCAGACCAAAAACTAATGGCAATACAGCATATGTGAGTAGTTGTGTCTAAATTTCAGAGCTAAGTGCCATTGTGATAATGGGGCCTACAAATTTACCCCAACTGTGAGTTTAACTGTAAAAAGTGAGTGTAAATTCATAAGATGTTACCATAACCTTTAGTAAGAAGCGTTGAGGGGAATAGGCACAAGAAAACCAGAGAAACTGGACTGGTCTGAACCACAAAGGCCAAGTTGATGCAATAGGACTGTTGAAATTATGCTTGTTCAAAACAGATGATGTGGAGTTGGAAGCTAATGAATCAAAATAGTTGTGTTGGTTATTAGGCCTAATTGGCGAACAAAGTAATGAGGGGATGGGCCTTTAAAGAGAGACTTGGGGAGGAGAGAAGAAGAGATCAAGGCTACAGAAGCAAGCTTCACCATCATAGCTGCCACCCCATGGTCTCCTGGGACCCCAGACAACCTTTGACCTAATCCTGAGAGATGTCCTGACCAGACTGAGCCAGCGCGAGGGACCCAGATAAAACTGCCACCTCTACTGGCTCCAGCTGAAACCCACGCACCACCTGGAATGAAAGAGGATCAGACTTTATCAGCAGCAGCAACAACAACAGCTCCAGCCCATCTTCACTAACTTTCTTTTCCCCAAAAGGGCAGTTCTTGCCATCTTTAATACCTTGGTTGACAGTCTGAGAGGGGGATTTCTTCCTTTTAGAACTCTCTCCATGGAAAGGGAACAAGGGATGTTGTTTAAAGGAAAGCCTTACGTAATAATTTACCTTTCAAATGTTTTATCTGTTTTTTCTTCTTCTCTGTATCTTTAATATAAAGTTAAAAGGATTTTTAATGGGGTGGTTGCAATGGTATTAAGCAGGTGGTGGTCTCTCTATACCAAACCTGAACCTGTTTAACATTGTTTAATGATGGACATTATTAAACAAGGGTTTATGTTAACACCTTTGTCCCATATATTCCATCTAAATTAATATAACAGTGCATATGATGATAGGAGGCTGTGAAAGCTCCTCCTACTGGGCGCTATTCCCCATGTGGAAGGCGAGTCTGCTGAGCTCAGTGCCCTGGTGATTCTCTTGGTCTAGTGATATTGGTTGGTGTAAGAAGGCTTGGTTCACTTCCTGTGCTCTCAGCTGGTGCTGGCTGCTTTGGGGAAGGAGTCCCGAGGGCCTGGGGCTTTCCAAAGTTTGCCCCCACCTCCACAAGCTACTCCGCAAAGGACTCCCAACTCCTCACAGTGTGAAACACTCAATTCTGCTGCTGAGTGGAGACCACCAGGTTTCCGCAGGGTGTTCAGCCCACCACACAGCTCCACTGCTCAGAGCTTTGCAGATGCTGTGGGGGATGGAAAGAAATTCCTATTCATCTCCTTCCCAGCAACATCATAAGATTTCCAAATTCTTTGTTACTACCACCAATGCCTGAGCCACTTTCCTTCCTCTTCTTCCCCCCCCCCCTTTATCTATCCCTCTGTGTCACGGGGTGGCCTATGGAAAATGTAGCATGTGTTGAAGAACCAGTGTATAAATAGTCAAGGACAAAAAAGTAGTGTCCTACCAGGCCAATAGTTACGAACCTTTTCCATGTTGTAACCCCATGTTACAACAGAAGTTAGTTTTAAAACCCTTACTGCCCATCTAGCCATCACACTCCCCAAGAAACTTGGTTGCAACCTCCAACTTAACAGTCCATGTATGATCTGCCATTAGTAATGATGAATGTTTGATTTATAATCTCTCCTTGTAATGAGACCATGCTAAGAAGGCTACATGCCCATGTTTGAAATGTTCAGATTTTAAGCATTTTACCATGGTAAGTTAAATATCTTCTAACTCTTCCAAAGATATTCAATATTTCACCAAAAAAGCTTCATAAATTAGAATTCAGATTTTTAGCATACCATATATACTCGTTCATAAGCCAAATATTTTTGGTAAAAAAGTGACGCATCAAAGAGCGGGGGTCGGCTTATAAACGGGTCTACACCAAAATTTGATTTTAAACTCTATGGAATCATTGGATATCTAATACATTGTTGTTTTGTTTACCTGGAGTGTCTGCAGGCACGGAGCCCCTCAGCTCCCAGTGTTCACGGTTTGCCGTTCCCAGCCAATTGGAGCTGTGGGAAGCACCTCTTCCCGCAGCTCCCATTGGCTGGGAATGGCAAACCGCGGACACTGGGACCTGAGGGGCTCTGTGCCTGCAGACGCTCCAGGTAAACAAAATGTCCAGGCCCTCTAGCAGCTTACCCTAACGGGCCAAAGTTTGCCAACCCCTGAAATATAGGGTTGGACAGTTTTTTGCTATTTTTATCTAACCATCTTGGGGTGGGGGGGGGGGAGATTCGGCTTATAAACGAACGGGCTAATGAACGAGTATATACGATAAATTCAAGTTCAAGATGGTAGTGATGTATCCCTCCTGCATGGTATTTTTTTTTTCATCAGAAATTGCCCAGTTCTTCTACTATACATCACTATGCCTTTTATTTTTGCTTTTTTTCTACCTTGTTAAAATTAATAAATGCCATTTGACCACCTCCCCCATTAACAACTCCATTAATATCAAATTACTTTATTATATTAAAAACTAGACCCTGGAAATTGATCCTTGTGGGACGACCCCTGCATTCATGTGGATCCACTTACAGGATCTAGCCCTTGGATTATAAGTTATTTGGGATCTGAGACTGTTTTTCTTTTATATCCCTGTATAGCACCTAGCACAATGGTACTCCAATCCCTTATTGGGGAGGGGTGTGTGTCCAGATGCTGCTATAGTACAAATAAATAACAGTAATGTGTGTAAAACACAATACTATCCATCATGGGGTAAGCACTCGCTTGTGACTTCATTCTTGGCTGCACTGTAATATTTTTTTCTTACAATTTCATATCCTATATCTCTAATCCCCTCTTTGTGGATTCACCATATGTGCACAGCCAGAGATACATCTGCTAATAGCTGTTAATCCTTTGAGTGTTTTTACAATATATAGCATATGTCCAATAAAAGTTGTCATACAGCTTTAAGGATATTCACTGATCATGAAGAAACACTGCTGGAACCAGAAAATTGTGCCATCATGCAGTCCTGGTGTTTCTATTAAGTGAAGTAGTCAGGGAATGATCCATGATTTCCTTCCGCAACTGAGGGAGTCAAAGGACAATGCCGAGGTTTTCAGCCCTTCAAGTTGACAACTTGACATTCCTGTAAAGTTACATGACAGAAGGAGGATGGGCCTAGAGGTTAGGTCAGATAGCTGGGTGTCAGTACTTCTAGATTCAACTTGTGATTGCCTCTGAATTTATGTATGACCTTGGGAAAGTCACGGTCTATGCTAGGGCTGGTCAACAACTTTTTGGTGAGACTTTTTTTAAACAGAAAATTGAGGTTTTGACAAAATGAAAATGATCACAGAAAGTGTCTGTTCATCTGTGCATTTCTTTAACATGTTCAGATTTCTTTTAATTGTAACTTAAATTCTTAATTTCTTGGGTTTCTAATACTTGGCTTTGGGATAATTACAACATTTATGTAATGTGTTTTACCCTTAAGTTACTGTTATGGAGTTTCCATTGAAAGTACATCTTAACATATGTTTTGTCAAGATTTTCCTTGCTTCTTAAAATTATCAGAAGTTTCATACATGAAACCTAAAGAGAAACCCTGTGATATTTTTTGATTTGAAGATATGTAGCATTAACCTTAAATAGTTTTTCTTAGGTAAACTTTTAATGGCATAGTCACTGGTGTACCAGAGCAGTGCAAATCAGCAAGTTTAAGTTGGGCTTACAGCTGCTTTGCATTGCCAGGGCAGCACAAAGTGCATTGGTGACTATTTTGCAGTTGACTTACTGGTTTAAAGCTGGTCTGTATGCAGTTTTTGTACCGATGTAACTATATTGGTTTAGAGCAGGGGTTCTCAAACTGGGGGTCGGGATCCCTCTGAGGGTCACAAGGTTATTACATGGGGGGGTCGTGAGCTGTCAGCCTCCACCCCAAACCCCGCTTTGCCTCCAGCATTTATAACGGAATTAAATATATTTAAAAGTGTTTTTAATTTATAAGGGGGGTCGCACTCAGAGGCTTGCTATGTGAAAGGAGTCACCAGTACAAAAGTTTGAGAACCACTGGTTTAAAGATTGAAACACTTAAATTGCTGCTATGCTCTAGTGTGAAAGCAGCTCTGTTGGTAGAGCTTATTGCAGTGGCATAGTCAGGGGGAGGGAACGGGGGGATGATCACAAAAAAAGGCACCACCCGCTGCGGCGCTTTTACTGACGGGGCAGTGCTCCAGGTCTTCGGCAGCACCTTGGCGGCGGGACCTTCACTCACTCCGCGGGTCTTCGGTGGCATTTCGGCGAGTGAAGAGCAGTGGGCCCGGAGCGAGTGAAGGGCCCGCTGCCAAAGACCCGGAGCGCTGCCGGGTGAGTAAAAATTAAAAAGGCGCCAAGAAATTGAAAAGGCACCACTTGTGCTCAGTGGGAGAGCAGCCACTGCTCCGCTCCCACCCACCCCCGCCAGCTACGCTACTGGCTTATTTCCATAAATTTACAGAAATAGCTGTATCGACATGATCACCTTTTATACTGGCGTAGCTGTCTCTACACTGGGGGTTGCACCAATTTAACTCTATCAGTTTCATTGGTACAAAAACTCTGGGGAAATGGAAGCTACCTTGGATCACAAAGCCTAGGAACCAGATGAGAGGTGATGACCACAAATGTCCCTTACTGTTTTTTTCACTGCAGTATAGGAGGGTGAAAGCCCTGTGCCTCATAGCTGTGCTGCAGGGGGGAGGAATAAAACACACATTCTGTCAAGAGAGCAAGAAAGAGTTTAGTATTGATTATGCAACCCTTTGACATGGGCCTGTGGAATCATTTAGTATATATATATATATATATATATATATATATATATATATATATATATATATACACTAACCAAGTACCAGTGCTCTAACTCTGTGCCATATAATACCATCAGTGCTTATTGTAGACACTTGTTTTTAAAGGACATTTCCACCCTGCCAATAGCTCTGCCCTTTCATGTTTACTACGTTATAACACGGCAGCTCCCTAGAAAATGGGTTGGGAGGGAGGGCTTTTTATTGTTTCTGAGTGGCCCTCCTGTTAAAATTAGAAAGCAAATAAGTGGCTCTTGGGATAGCTATGAAATATTACAATAATTCATGGCATTTCTCTAGCACCTTCCATCCCAGGATCTCCAAGCACTTGGCAAACAGCATAAATTGCCTCTAATTATGGAAGATGGACATTTCATAAATATTAAAGCTTGATGTTTTATACTTACAAAGTGTTTGCCATTTCCCTAGTGTGAAATGTCGGGGCTGTTATTAACACCCAGAATATTAAAATACTTTGAGTGCAGTATACAAACTATGGGCCATAATCTCCTCTAAATGGGAAATGCTCCCTGCTAATCCCCATTTTCCCCTCCTTCCCCTCCCAAAAAAAGGGTAGGAAACAGTTTCTCTTGAATGATTCCATAGGGGTTGGAGTTTGGCTCTTCATAGCGCTGGCCAGAGATTTGGTCCTCCAGAGCTGTAGATGTCTCAAGAGTTAATTATATCTCAGGACACCTAAGAAGATCTAGTGAGCTGTCCTCTTGCCATTATCTGCCTCCCCTGCAGTGATTAGGTAGCTGTTCAAAAAGGACCCAGCAGAAGTTATTGCTGCTTCAAACTTCATTAACATCTGACTGGATAGCAGCAGGGAGCAGCTGCTCTCCAGCTCCAGCTCTGATCCACTCTTTCCAACTTCAGGAGTGTGGAGCAGAGTGTCATTCGCTATCTGCTGGTGCTTAAGACCCCTTGACCTTGTTGCAGACCAGCACACAGTAAACTGCATTAAGACCTGATCTCTATTTAACTGCACTTGATTTTTAAGAGGGAGGGATCCTTGTAATTTGGAAAAGCAAAATCCATGTTTCATCCCTAAACTGAGTTCAGTTTTACTAGCTCAAGGCCCCTTGATGGCTTTTCCACATTTCATATGGCATTAGGCTGTCACATACTTTCATAGACTCCCTAAAGCTCTGGCATTCTTTGTTTTCGCACTAATATTCTGCCTATTCCCAAGGAACTCCCATCCTTTTTCAGCACAGAAATGGGCAAGTGAGAGCGTGTCACATGTGGTGTCTGGGAACTGCACTCTGGCAGCCAAACCCTTTCCAGGGGCTTGGCACGTCAGGATGGAATGAGCGCATGCAGGTAGAATGTTATTTTGCTGTTCCTAGCGAGCGCTCTGCAGCTATGTCTGCTGAATCTCAAACTCAGGCAAAAGCAGCAGGTTATGATGGGATTTGAAAATCAGTCAAAAGATAACCAGGTTGCAGCTTAAAGCATGCTCCAAGGGGAAAGTAGAGTGCAGCATATGTTCTTACTTTGGAAGTTACATAAAAAAGCCTTAATGGAGCCTTTACTGGCTTGTACTAGTGGAGCTGTTAATTAATTAAATAACTATATGTGAATGGCATCCACTGGGGACGTGCATTGCGGCTTCCAGATGCTAGTTATTGGCCCCATTATGGACCTAAAACTGTTACAGTAAATCATGGCGTGCTCCAAGATGAACTGGCACACGGTCGCAGTAAGGAAGGACGGAGCTAATTTCGATTGTGTGCCAGTTTTCATCTAGTGAGATTAATTAGTACTTTTAGAAATACAAGTCAGAGCTATTAAATATTAATGTATATTCCATCAATAGAATGAAGACATGCTTAAACAGGACTTTAAAATCTTTTGGGTGTTGATGGGAGCTAGAAGATTTAATGAATGCTATCAGATTTTAATTTCTTCAAAAAAATATCAGATTTATCATTCTATGCATGCTGTGAATCTATTTCATCTGTTGCATGAAGTGTCAGAGGAGAACATTAGCATTCATCTCCCAAGCTCAGGTGCCAGGTAAGAAATGTTTTCTCAGGCCAAAATCAACCATTTAAGGCAGCTATTCAAAAAACCCCAAAGCAATGAAAGAACATTACACAGCCTTCTAACATGGGTTCCCAGCATAGAGAAATTTTGAAGAGTGGACGGCTGCCCACTCTCTATCAACTACCTAAAGATAGGCCACAAAGTAGTCTTTTCTCTCTTATTTTTTTTAATTAACAAGCTAAAACGTTGCTCACAAAATAGCAGCTGTGGGTCTTATTGTTGCTCCATAATTGGATTTTAGAGATGGAGGAGACTGATCAAGTCCTCTAGTCCATGCCTTACCAGTACAGGATTGTCCCTTGGAATATCTTTTTGACTGCTTTGTCTGGTCCAGTTCTAAAAATCTGAAACTAAGGGGCGTCCACCACTTCACAGTTTAATACACTTCCCCATTTGGCTAATGGAAGCTAAGTACTTGTTCAGAAAGATTTTAGGTTAAATCACCCAATGAACAAGGAACAAGAATGTTTAATATATTTCAGAAGGTGTGGGGGAGGGGTACAGACCTCTGGACTCTGGGTATGTCTGCTCTAGAAGGTTAACTCATTATTTGCATGTTGCTCCTACCCCACTCCTGTCCACAAACAAACCCCTCTGTCCTGAGTTTAGTGGTGCTTTCAACACAGGCTACCTAGCATGATCCGGGGGGCAGGTAAAAGCCAGGGCATTGCTTTCACTCAGGCTCAGCTTACTGCTGCATAAAGAGCCATGGGATATGTCCCCAGAAGTCCTAGCAACACACATGGGTTAGCATAGCACCAGCAAGGACACAATAACACAGGTAGGTCTTTGCAGTAAGGCGGCTCACAGCCAGGCTAGACTAATTGGCTATCTAGACCTGGGTGCTGACATTAACAGTCAATACAACCCCAAACCCACTTTGGAAGTCTTTGGGTGGAAATAGTGGAGCCTTTAGTCTGGCTGAATTTCCTCTTGTTTGCACAACTTAGATCCTGAGAGACCAGAGCCTGGTTCTCAAATCCTAGAGAGTGTATGGGGATTAAACAGTGGAATCATGAAAGTGCTTACGTGCACCAAAAGGAAGGTTCTCTGTGGTGTTCTGGATCTCTCTTGGGCATCCTGAAGATTGTAGCCAAAAAGCACGATGCATGATGATTGCTTAGACAGAGTGAGCTGCTGTGTCGGTTGCCTCAAGGGAGGCTTGTAACAAGGTCCTTGCTAGGAGGTGATCTTCCACGATGGCTGTCTGAAACTATTCTCAGTGTTCTAAAGGGAGATGCTCAGTAAATGAGTTAAAGTTGTTGTAGTTTGGGTGATTATACTTAACCATTGATAGTTAGTGATCTCAAACTGCAAAGCCGTGGAGGAGTAGCCGTGGAGGAGTGACCAAAGAGATCTAGGCATTTTTGGTCTTTGTCATATAGTGTTGCTTTAGAAACAGTTTGTCTGCCACACTCACTGATGGCATCAATCACCAAAAAATTAGGTGAAGAGTGAGTAATCAAAAATTCAAAGCCCTTCTCTGCAACATAATACTTTGTTTCAGCTCTTTTACATGTTGAAGGTGTGGTGATGAAGTCTGCCAGATAGTTTTGGCAGGTTCAAGTAGAGTCTCGTTCACAAGCAAGGACACTTGATCAGAGGCTGCCATGTGCAAAATAGTCAATATATCGAGTCTCATGAACCTCCTCTAAGGAAATTCGGAGCAATTCAGCATTCATAAGCTCCTGGAAATGTTTGAACTCATCTGCATAAAATGGTGTGGGTGTGGTGGGCAACACAGCTTCATCTGGTGAAGATGAGATGTTAGTTTGTGTGTCATCAGTTCTTGCCTTTTGTTCCTCAAAAGATGACTCTTGGGGTAGAGGTTGGCAAGGCAGAACAGAGGGAGCAGGAGATGGTTGTCTTTGGTGGTCCCCACTGGAGTAACTGGGTGCTCTAGAAAACTCTCTTGTAGATAAGTAGCCCATGACCACTGAGGATGGCCATAAGGAAAGGGAACAGGATCCAGTGTTGCTCAGGCCAGGATGGATGAGGGGTAACATGAGGCTCTCTGAATTTTGAAACCTCTCTCTCAGAATAAAAGGCAGGACTAGGGGTGCCTCATATAAAATCTGAGAGTCAGAAAGTGTCCTCCTCATAGTCCAAGGGATGAGCAGACATGGGTGGTGTTGATGAGGTTTGTCTGTCTCTTTTCAACCTTACTGGGGGTACCGGAGAAGGGTAAGGTATTGGTGACCTGGAAGATTCTGGTACCAGAAGTCTTTTCGTACCCATAAATAAAGGGGACTCTGGATCATCTGAGAAGTCCTTGGAGAATCTAAACTTCTGTGGTACTGGGTGGATCTGCACTATAACCACATGAGGCTCTGCTGTGGTACACAGTAGTACCAAGGATGTCCCTTGCTCAATGGTCTCGATCTAGCAATCTATAATGTCAATTTGAGAACTGGAAATAATGCTGGAGGATCTGTGGTTGGTGCCAGCCTCTTTGATGCCGAGGCCTTAAGGTCTCTGCCACTGCAGTCATGTCTGGGAGGTACCGAGGTTGACTTTGATGCCAACTTGGTATGCTGGGTACCATGAATCTTAGCACCTGAAGCCTTAGATGAGGAGCTCTTGGTTCTGGTGAAGCCTCAAGCCTTAGCAGTACTCTTTCTGGGACATGAGGTCTCCAAAATGGTAGGTCTCTAGGTTTCTTGGAAGCAGCTTCTATTTGAGGGGATCTGGAACTTTCTTTCTGGAAGCCTTGGTGCTACTTTCTGTGGTTTTGTCCCATGATGGTATAGAGGGTGTGCAGGTTGTGGAGGTCAACAGAGTATTATGTTCACTCAAAGGCTGCTGTACAGGAGAGGTAGCCAGGCCCAGAGCTTAGGCAGGTTGAAGGGAGAGGTTCATAAGGAACCCAATTTTAATTTCCCTATTTTTTTCTGAACTTCCTCTTGAACCTCAAACAACTGTTACATTTTTATGGGATGTGAGTGTCTCCTAAACAGAAAGTATCTAAAACTAAAGCTAAACCTAGGGCTAACACCTAAATACAACAATAGACTAAGCTATCTGTAGATAAATTTTAGAGCAGGCACTGTAATAAGTTCCATCACAGGCAGAGGTAGTTAAGAAGGAACTGATGGTGGTTCATCCGTGCTGCCCTATATACCTGGCCCAAGGGCAGCTAGGGCGCATGTGCAGATTGAATAGGTACTGCTCCCAGAAATCTCCAATCAAAGGTGCATGGGTCACATGTGCACTTGAAGAGGAAGCCTGCACATGTCTGCATGTTCGGGGATGGGGGGAGGAGAGAAAAGCGGGGAAGAGATGGAAATTTCCTGCAGTATTTATTCTATTCGGGTTCTCACACTACACCAGGGTGATGAACCTGGGTACCTAAGTCACCATGTAATCATATTGTTCCCTTACAACCATGGAAATTCATGGTGTATGACAACACTGACTGTCAGCATGTCCCTCTTCCCCTCCTCCCCCCACAGCTCTGAATTTGCAGCAGGATGTGCATGTGTTTGCATTTGCGTGCTTGTTGTCTGGTGTGTGTGGAGTAATCCACTATCCATTACACTGGCCACACCATGGCTTCTGATCATTCTGTGGAGGAAGCAGGGGAGGGGAATGTAAATCCATGCCCCTTCCTCTGATAGGATGATCTTATGGGAAGCTGTGAAGTTTATCACCTGTACAAGCTTTTCTTTGTGGAAGGATGACTTGGGCCAGAGTTAGAATTCCACTGCTGTTAACATTGATTCATTTGAGATGAACATAACTAAAGAAAGGGTTCAGGTATCAATGCAAACTATAGCCTGATCCTGCAAACACAGATGCACATGCTTGACTTCAAGCACATGAATAGTCCCGGTGATTTCACTGCAACAGCTTGCATACTTAAACATACACATAAGCCTTTGCAGAATCATGGCCTATAAATGAGAGAACCCAAATCACTAAGCCTAAGTGTACTCGATGCTGTGAAAATGAGCTCAGCAGGGCTGTGCCAGTAATCAACCAATGTACACCTCTATCTACAGGTTTCAGAGTAGCAGCCGTGTTAGTCTGTATCCGCAAAAAGAACAGGAGTACTTGTGGCACCTTAGAGACTAACAAATTTATTTGAGCATAAGCTTTCTACAAGCACCTTGGGATCCTTCTTGAATAAAGGTACTAGAGAAAAGTAAATCCATAGCATTGAAGGACAGAGCATCACCACTGCATAGAAGTGGGAGGTTCCAAATATCCATCCGCAAAGGTACTTAAGGCTTTTGTGGAATTTTATAGAATTGTCTTTTTGTTCTTTAAATCAAGACTAGACCATTGCATCTCTCCTCTGGCATTCACAAACCACAGTATCATGCAAGACAAGGTTATCAGCGCCTGCTTTGCAGCTTTATAACCAACAACTAGTCAGAAAGAGTCCAACGGAAAAACAAGATGAAACATTAAGTCCCATTTGAAGATAAAACTGCACGGGGTCTGGGCTTCTATTCTTTTTTTTTTTTTTATGGAGTTCTTTTGACATTAGGGATTTTTGCAGATATGGACTTTGACAGCCTATTTCATATGGTGATGGAATTTGGAATTGGTGGTGATATGGCAAGAGAACTTGTCTTAGGTTCAAATTTCCATTATACTAAGTGGAAGCCTCCTGGGGCCCATGGAGAAATTCCCTCCACCTATTAGTACTCTTTGAGCATTCTACTTCACAGGACAGCTGTTTGCCTAAATGAAAACCTTTTTGTTCCTATCTGTGCTGTGTTATCATTCACACCCACTAAGAGTCCTAGAGTCTGTTAAATATGTGTTTTAGTCTTGGAATGAATTGGCACTTTAGTTTTACTATATCCCACCCAGTAATTAAGGTTAAATCATTGCTAAACTTAATGAGAAACTGAAGTTAACTGGAGTCCAAGGATAAAGGGTTTGGCTTCAAATAAAGGGAGGGGATGTGTGTTTGCATATGTGGAGGCAGCAGTGACACTCAAATGCTCAAGAGCAAAGCACGACTCCAGTATCAGTCAGTCAGCAGAATAAAACCATTGGGACTTCTGGCAAGGACACTTAAAACTTTAACATTAAATCCTTGTGTTTTTTATCTTAAGAAAATGCATTTTAATAGGAAATAACGTAGTTTTACTCTACTCAAAAGCTTGTTTACAGCTTCAACTGACTCTAGGATCATTTGAAAAAGGGGTTCTGTTGAGTGCTATGGAAAATTTTGGCCTTGATCTGGAACTGGATCATGTATAGGTAGTTTTCCATCTCTGCTTTCTAATTATGATGCTATTAGTCTATGCTTGAAAGTGCAAACACAGGAGTGAAGAATTCAAAGTTCTTACCCTCAGCTCTCAGACCCTGCATAACTCCTGTCCTCTCTACATCCCTGCATTCATTTCTTCCTCACTTTCTTTGTATCCTTCTCCTACACAGTCCTTTGGAACTCTTCCCTACTTCCAGGGGTGAAAGTAACTTAAAGGACTTTCTGGTATGCCGGAGTCCTGAGCGGGGCATGGTCTCAACCGGAAGAGGCGGGGCCTTTCAAAATTTAAAGGCCCTGGGGCTCCGGCTGTGGCTGGGAGCTCCAGGGCCTTTAAATCACCCCGGAGCTACCAGCTGCAGAGGCACCTGGAGCTCAGGGGCGAATTAAAGGGCCCGGGGCTCAGGCCGCCACAGAGCTCCGGGCCCTTTAAATCACTACGGGAACCCTGCTGCCGCTACCCCAGGGCGGCAGGGCTCGGGCTAGGCTGGGGTAGCGGCGGTAGGGCTCCGGAGGTGATTTAAAGGGCCCAGGGCTCCAGCCGCTGCGGGGAGCCCCGGGCTCTTTAAAGCGCCACCGGAGCTCCGGCAGCCGGGCTTGGGCAGTGCTTTAAAGGGCCTGGGGCTTCCCGCAGGGGCCGGAGCTCCGGGACCTTTAAATCCCTGCCCGAGCCTGGCTGCCGGAGCTCCGGTGGTGATTTAAAGGGCCTGGGGCTCCCCGCAGCGGCTGGAGCCCTGGGCCCTTTAAATCACCGCTGGAGAAGCCAGTCCAGTCCGGCACGGCGTACCAGCTCTTGCTGGCACAGCGTACCGGCCCGTACCAGCTTACTTTCACCTCTGCCTACTTCTCACAGTCCAAGTGACCCCTGTTCACTCCGAGGCAGCACAACACACTGGTACTTTTGCATAACTGAACAGCTGGAACAGAAGTATACATTCGGTGCAAAGAGCAGCTCTGGAGACCTTTTCCCCCCCCCACACTCCCCCTTCTCGCCAGCCTTTGGGCAGCAGGAATACATTCTAGGGCCCAGATCCTCAAAGGTATTTAGGGCCTAACTGCCACTTTAGGCATGTAAATCCAAAATTGAGGTCCTCAAAACCCCCATCAGCTGCTGCCTAACGTTGTAAGTGCCTAAATTCCCTAGGGGCCTAAGTTTCCATTGATAAAGTTTCCTCTAGACTTCAGAGATGACCCGGGCCTGCTGATAGTGGTTGGGGAGGGCAGCAGAGTAACGGCAGCTGGCGTCAGCAGTGTTACTGAGCATGCTCAGTCCATGGGAGCATGCTCAGTACAAGCCAAGCAGCAAATGGGGGATGGGGGCGCATGTGACCCTGCATGTCCTTGCCAGTCATCACCTCTGACTAAAAACCTGCCTGTGAGCATGTGCACAGCCTGTGGTTGCCTCAGGCGAGGTGTTTCCTTCTATCTTACTTGCGGGGTCCAATCAAGTAGCATGCTCTGAGGCCTCCTAATAGATCAGCCCCCCCAACAAAGCCAGATGACCAGTTGGGGGCCCCTTATAACTTTTGGCCCAATGGTTAGAGGATTACCCATGATGTGGGAGACTCAGGCTTAAATCCCACTGCTGCCTGAGGTGGAGCAGGGATTTGAACCCACATCTCCCATATGAGTGCTCTAAGCACTGGGCTATGGGATGTTCTTGGTTGAGGGGCTCTCTCAATCTCCACTGTTGCTGCTGGTCTAGTTTATATAAATAATTAAATATTCATTGGGCCAGAGAGAGCGTGAGAACGACTCTCTAGCCCAGTGGTTAGGGCACTCCCCTGGGATGTGGGAGACCCCCGTTTCTGTTCTAATGACTATTTAATTATTATATTAAGTGGGCCCTGCAGGCATGACACATGAGGGAACTCTTAGTTTGAGGTTCCCACTGGGGCTTGGGTGTGAGCTAGGGCCTTGGTGTCAGGACTTAGCAGCTGTGTACCTGCTCACAGATAGATGATTTTTTTTTTTTTAGGTGCCCAAGACTTTGTCCATGGAAATTTCAGCTCTTACAGAGTTAGATGGCAGCTGAGCAGGGATTTTTGAGGATCTAAATTTTCAGCTTTAGGTGCCTAAAGTGATAATTAGGCACCTAAATCCCTTTGATCTAGCCCCTGGTCTCCAATTTTGACCATGCTGCTGTCAGAGGAGTGTGCCAATACCCTCTCCTTGGAGGCATCCATTTACAACTTAGTTCTGCACTTATTGTCATAGTACAGGGGTCAGCAACCTACGGCACGCGTGCCAAACACGGCACGCTGCCTGCCTGGTGAGAGGAGGAGGAGGGGCGGAGGGGCCGGAAAGCGCCACGCTGGGGGAAGAAGGGAAGCTTGGCTGCCGCAGGACCAAGCTTCTGCCTCCTGCCCCGGCAGGGGAGAGCAGTGGGGGGGGGGGGTCCCAGCCCCCCGCCCCACTCAGCCCCCCCACCCACCGCTCTCCCCTACGGGGGCAGGAGGCAGAAGCTTGGTCCTGCGGCAGCCACGCTTTCCCCCCCCCCCCGTTTCTTCCCACAACGTGGTGCATTCTGGCCCCTCCTCCTTCCCCCTCTCCCTGCCGGCGATGGCCCTTGCGAGGGGGAGCGGAGCCGAGCCAAGCCAAGCCGAGCGGCAGCGTGCTCACTGCTCCGTAGAGCAGGCAGAGAGAGGTAGGGATGGGCCTTGGGGAAGGGGGTGGAACAGGGCATATCCCTCCCAGCCCCCTGCCATGAGCCGCTCAGGGCAGGGGGCTGGGAGCACCCCCACGAGCCGAGCACCCCAGCACCTCCACACACCCCCAGCCCTCTGCCCTGAACCCCCCCCACACCCAGCCTTGTGGCCTGCACCTCCACACACACCCCAGCCCTCTGCCCTGATCCTCCCCACACATCCACCCAGCCTTCTGCCCTGCACCCCCCCACACACCCAAGCCCTCTTCCTTGACCTCCCCCCAACACCCAGCCTTCTGCCCTGCACCTCCACACCCCCCCCAGCCCTCTGCCCTGCACCTCCACACACCCCCCAGCCCTCTGCCCTGACCTTGAGTCGCCCCGCTCAGCCCGCTGCAGGCCTAGGTGAACAGAACCCCAGGCTGGAAGTGGGCTGAGCAGGCTGGCGGCGTAAGATCAGCATTTTAATTTAATTTTAAAGGAAGCTTCTTAAACATTTTGAAAACATTGTTTACATTACATACAACAATAGTTTAGTTATATAATATAGACTTAGAGAGAGAGACCTTCTAAAAAACGTTAATATGTATTACCGGCACGCGAAACCTTAAATTAAAGTGAATAAATGAAGACTCGGCACACCACTTCTGAAAGGTTGCCTATCCCTGTCATTGTATCTCAGGACTGGGACCTTTTTAACTCCATCAGTTTCTTGAATTGTTTATTTAAATTTGCATTCCATGTCCATTTGGACATCTTTGCACAGTAGCTCTCTCAGGATGGTAGTTTGAACAACTAACTTGGGCACAAATTTCCCTACATAGCTCGTCATTCCAAGCAATTTTTGTACCCCTGCCATGTCTATTGGGGCAGGCATGTTGGTGATGGCCTCACCCTCACTGTGACCTACCTCTGCACCTTGCTGCGTTAGCTCTTCTCTCAGGTCTGTTATTTCCATTACACAGAAGTTACATTTTTGTTTTGTTTAGTTTTAGCCAAGCTGCTCTGGTTCTTTCCAGAGCCTCTGCTCATGCTGTTTTACTGGTTTTCCCCTGATCAAAACATCATCTGTGTAAACCTGAGTGGCCTCTAGACCACAGGTTGCCCACCACTGCTCTAGACCATCAAAAATTTGCTGTATTTTCTGGTGTAACACCTCAGGAGCCAAACACAACCCAAATGGCATGGCCAAAGGGGGTATTGAATGTGCACAAATGGTTGCCCGGTTTTTCTAGGAACTCTGCTGATGCCTCCACCATAGAAAAATATCTGGCATTGGTCATCTCTCCAAAAATTTCTCCCCTTGTAGGAAGTGGCCCTTTTACATATTTATTTAATTCTTCTGGGGTCTACACATAAGCGAAGGGAGCTTTTTCTCCTACAATGACCAAGGAGTGTATCCACTCTGTGGGTTCTTCTACTCACAGTGTGATTCCCAGAGCAATGAGACTATCCAGCTCATCCTCTAGCCTCTGCTTTAGGGTGAGGGGAACTTTCAAAGGGGCATGAATTGTGGGGTAGTTGGGCTCTGTCACCTCTATGATGTATGCTGTTGAGAGCTTCCCTATCCCCTCGAGGGCATCCTCAAACCCTTCCTGAATTGTTTTGGTCTCCTGCCTCTCCAATGAGTGCACACTCTTCATGAGACCAAGGGCTTGACACTTTTAACCAAATAAAGTAGGGGGGAGGGATAGCTCAGTGGTTTGAGCATTGGCCTGCTAAGCCCAGGGTTGTAAATTCAATCCTTGAGGGGGCCATTTAGGGAATTGGGGATTGGTCCTACTTTGAGCAGGGGGTTGAACTAGATGATCTCCTGAAGTCCCTTCCAACCCTGATAGTCTATGACTCTAAAGTATGCTCATTTCCCTGGTACTATTACAAACTGTCTTTTCCAGTTTATTTTCACATGCACTTAATTTGAATATTGCTTTAGTGAGAGGATAAGGTCACCACTGTAAGCCCTGAGTTTCCTTTTCATTATCTCCGGCTTTTAAAAAAAATTGTTAACATTGTTTATGGCAACATATTGACTTGTGCACCAGTGTTCAACTTAAAATTAACAGATGTCCCATTTGCTTTCAGTCTTCTGCTGCAACAGTGTCCATTGCTCCTAGGAAAAATAAATCTGAGCTAGTTGTACAATCATAGTCCTCTTTCTCCAGGCTGTGCACACTCTGCTGGTGCTTGCAAACTCTTGCAAAGTGATGTAACCTATTACACTTCTTGCAACTTTTCCTGTGTGCTGGGCCTTGTGCTGGCTGACATGGATTGTGCAGCTCCATGTTTTACTTGATTCTGACTTTGAGCTCCACATGTCTTTCTGCCTGAGGTCTTTTTTTCTTGTGATATTTTGGATTCTCAATCATGTCTACAGTGTCAGAGCACTGTCCACCTTCCATAACCTTTTGGACTGTGTAACGTCTGTTGGTGGGCAACTACTACTTGTCTTATCAAGGGTTAATTCTGGGTCCCATAGCAATCTGTGAGCTTTTTGTTTTGGATTCCAATCACAATCTGATTTCTTATCAGGCAGTTGATTAGCCCCCTAAAATTGCAAGATTGGCTCTTCAGCCTTAGATTAGTCACAAACTTTTCTATAACTTCACTTTTTTGTATCCTCAAGTTAAAAAAATCTCTTAAACACATTGAGTTAATCAAAACCTGCTATTGTCAGAAATAAGGCTACTAAACTTAGGCTACAATAAAAAAAGAGTAGAAAATGCAGATAGAAGACCAGCAGCAGTGTGGGGGCCACCCAGTTTATTGCACTGAGTGCAACATCCAACATGCATGATTACCTACCTGCCTTGTGGACAGGTGGCATATGTGTGCATGTGGTGCAAACAGCAACAGAGTACAGGCTCTTGAGGCAAGAGTGGCTGAACTGGAGGAACAAAGGGAGACAGAGAGGTCCATAAAAGACTTTCAGGGACTTTCACCTCATCTCCGATAGCCCCTGTGCTGTTAAGGAGGATGAAAGTCTCAGGGCAGGACAGCATCAAGCTGGAGTGGAGGGAAACTAGTTGGGACCCACCTTCCAGATGATGTCCTGATATCTTCTTGCATGGAGGATATCGTTCCAGGGGTGAGGATCCCTGTTATTAGGAAGAGAGAGGCAATAGTAGTGGAGGATTCAATTACTAGAAGTACAGATAGTTGGGTTTGTGATGACTGGGAGAACCACATGGTGAATTGCCTGCCAGGGTGAAGGTAGTGGATCTCATGAGACATCTAGATGGACTTATAGGTAGTGCTGGGGAGGACTGGTGGTCATGGTACATGCAGGTACCAATGACATAGGGAAAAGTAGGATAGTGGTCCTGGAGGCCAACTTTAGACTGCTAATAAGAGATTAAAGTCCAGGACCTCTATGGTAGCATTCTCTGAAATGCTTCCAGTTCCATGCGCAGGGCCAGAAAGACAGGCAGAACTGCAGGGTCTTTATGCATTGATGAGACAATGATGTAGGTAGAAGGGCTTCAGGTTTATCAGGAACTTGGAAGCTGTTTGGGAAAGGAGGAGCCTATCCATTTAAATCAAAATGGAACCAGATGTAAAATTACAAAGGTCAGAGTTTTTAAACTATGGGTGGGGGGGAAACCGACAGGTGTGGAGAAGCACATGGTCAGGTGGAGACATCCTTTAGGCTGAATTTATTGAAGGGAGAACTCTATATCCTAGTAAAGAGGATAGGAAAGAAGTTGTTAAATAGAGATAGGAGCTAGTGAGGAACACTCAAACAAAACAGAGTCCCATTTAAATATACCACATGAAAGCAATCAACTGATATTGACACAATGAACAAGAGCTTATATACAAATACTAAAAGTTTAAATACTAAAATGGGTGAACTAGAGTGTCTAGCATCAAATGAGGATATTAATATAATAGGCATCACAGAAACTTGGTGGAATGAGGATAATCAATGGGACGTAATACCAGTGTATAAAATATATAGGAACAACAGAGTAGGTCACACTGGTGGAGGAAATGGCATTATATGTTAAACAAAGCACAGTCAAATACGGTAAAAATCTTACACAAAACAAACTGTGCAATAGAATCTCTAGGGATAGACATTCCATGCTTGAATAATAAGAGTATAACAGTAGAAATACACTACCAAGCACCTGACCATGATGGTGACAGTGATTGTGAATTGCTACAGGAGGTTAGAGAGGCTACAAAACCAGAGAAGCACAATAATAATGGGTTATTTCAACTAGCCTAATATTGACCGGGAAATGTCATCTCAGGATGTGATGCAGAGATAAAACTTCTAGACACCATAAATGACGACTTCTTGGAGTAGCTAGTCCTGGAACCCACAAGGGGCGAGGCAATTCCTGATTTAGTCTTAAATGGGGCACAGGATCTGGCCCACAAGGTATCTATAGCTGAATCGCTCAGTAATAGGGGCCATAATATAATTAAAATTAACATACCTGTAGGGCGCGCGCACACACACACACACGGGTAGCATTTGACTTCAAAAAGAGAAACTAGACTAATATGAGGATGCTTTCTAGATGGAAATTAAAAGGAGCTGCCTGTCACAAGGATTAAATGTCATTTAAAAATATGAAAACAGAGGTTCAGACTAAATGTATGACAAGACAATTAGAGGACCAACAGAATACCACCATGGTAAAACAGCAGAGTAATGGAGGCCATCAGAAGCAAAAAGGCATCTTTTAAAATTTGGAAGTCAAATTGTAGTGAGGATAAGAAGAAGGTACTTAAACTGTGGCATGTTAAGTGTAAAAGTATCATAAGGCAGACCAAGAAAGAAGTTGAGAAGCAACTTGCTAAAGATGCAAAAACTAACAGTGAGAACTTTTTTAGGTAGATCAGACGCAGGAAGCCTGCTAAACAGGCAGCTGGGCCACTAGACAACACAGGTGCTAAATGCGTCTGACGAAGTGGGCATTCACCCACGAAAGCTTATGCTCCAATACATCTGTTAGTCTTAAAGGTGCCACGGGACTCTCTGTTGCTTTTTACAGATCTAGACTAACATGGCTACCCCTCTGATACTTGACAGGTGCTAAAGGAGCACTCCAGGAAGACAAGGTCATTGCAGAGAAGCTAAATGAATTCTTTGCATTGGTCTTCACTGCAGAGGATGTCAGGGAGATACCCACATCAGAGCTATCCTTTTGGGGCAACAAATCTGAAGTACTGCCCCACACTGTGTCAATAAATGTTAGACAAATTGATATATTAATCAGAAATAAGTCACCAAGACTAGATGGTATTCACTCAAGGGTTTTGAAGGAACTCAAATTTGAAATTGCAGAACTCCTAACTGTAGTATGTAACCATTCCTGAAACAAGCCTCTGTACCAGATGACTTGAAGGTAGCTAATGTAACACTGATTTTTAAAGTGCTGCAGGAGCGATCCTGGCAATTACAGGCCAGTAACCCTAACTTCAGTACTAGGCAAATTGGTAGAAACTATAATAAAGAACAGAATTATCAAACACATAGATGAACACAATTTGTTGGGGAAGAGTTGACATGGCTTTTGTAAAGGGAAGTCATGCCTCACCAATCCACTAGAATTCTTTGAGGGTTTCAACAAGCATGTGGATAAGGGTGATCCAGTCGATATAGTGTGCTTGGATTTTCAGAAAGCCTTCGACAAGGTCCATCACCAAAGGATCTTAAGGAAACTAAGTAGTCATGGAATAACAGGGAAGGTCTGCTCATGGATCAATAAACAAAGGGTAAGTTAATTTTCACTGGGCAGAGAGGTAAACAATGGGGTTCCCCAATGATCTGTACTGAGACCTGTGCTGTTCAACATATTCATTAACCATCTGGAAAAGGGAGTGAACAGTGAAATAGCAAAGTTTCAGATGATACAAAATTATTCAAGGTAGTTAAGTCCAAAGCTGACTGTGAAGAGTTACAGGGGGGTCTCACAAAACTGGGTAACTGATAAACAAAATGGCAGATGCAGTTCAACACTGATAAATGCAAAGTAATGCACACTGGAAAAAATAATCCCAACTATACATTTGTCATGATCAGTTGTAAATTAGCTGTTGCAACAGCCCATGGTGAAAAAAGCTGCCCTTTATTTAGAAATGCTGCTTTAATTCAAGGTTGCATACACTTCAAGCATTAAAATCATAAGTCAGATCCAAAGTTCCAATGTGTACGAAAACTTAACGATGTAACCTTGAACTAAAGCAAAACCATAGAGAAATTAAAGCATTAATTTCAAATAAATGCTTTGATAAAGATGCAATTAAGAAACACTTTCTAATGCTCTTTCTTTGTTTTTCAATGAGCACTAATGCACTGCTTAAGCCAATGATAAGTTAAAATATAGAATGGGAAAAGAATAGTTACTGAGATTGAAGGTTGCTTTTGGACCTCCTAAGATCCTGTTTTTTATAACATTTCTGCTTTTCTGAGATTAATATGCAACTGGGGGTCTTTGGACTGATCACATCTGTATTTATTATTACACACGTTTAAAAGGCATCCATCACAGTGGTGTCTGGTGCAGCCTGTGGCTTAAATTAGGACATTAACATTCCTAATTAGGAGCTTGAGTCCAATTCCCATTGACTCCGATGGGAACTGGATCATCCCTAGAGAGACAAACCCCTCACAGCACCTCTTCTGCCTGAAGCTTTTGGACAGAAAATGGAGAGGGATTTGGCTTGTCCTCTGAGAGCCCAGCTCTGGTTAAATATGGCCCTGTTTGTGTATTTCTGGCAGGGTTGAATTCCAGCGACACAGGTCTGCTAACATAGAATGTCCTGCTTCCAGCTTCATCCAGCATAGCATAGGTTGCACAGCAAGTTGGAGATGCACAGGTGATCTGTATGGTGATTTGGGTCTAGGCGTAGAGGCCAAAATCCTAGGCCAGAAAGCAGAACCCAGGTGTAATGCTTGCATTGGCCCAAAGTGAGCAGCTCCATTCTTGATTTACTGTGCTTTCCAGATAGCTTTCACAATTAGTCCCACAGAGAGCCCTTTGCAAGGATCAAGCCAGGTACTGAAGACCGTGGTGAGAGGCATTTCTGCAAGGAAGCATCTTTCAAGCTATAAATGAAAGAATGCAGTTTTGGACAAGAATACGTTCTGAGAATCTAGGAGCAGTGAATTAAACGTAGAAGTAGCTTGGAGGAAGCAGTGGCAAGAGAAAATTCCTAGTCAGGAAAAAAATCCTTTGAATAAGCTTTGAGAAATTATTACACACATTTATTACACTGAGTTTGACTCAAACTCCTCACTAGGAATGCTAATGACCTAATTTAACCCTTATAAATGTGTGTAATAATTACACTCGTATCTGAAAGCCAGGTTCCCACAACCCTGGAGGAAGGAAGGACTGAGGGAACCTATGTGAACAAAATAGCTAAAAGTTTGGAGAACGTAGATGGGAGTGTGATGTTATTGACATGAACGGTGACCTTATAGATCATTGTTGCAACCAAGGTCCTATAGTTGCACCAAATCTTGTACAAAGGAGGTCAAGTAAGGTGTCTATGGAAAGGTTGTAATTTGCTGGTTATGATTATACTGTCTGTATGTGTGTATCATTTTTTATTTGAAGTTGTGAATATTGGCTTTGTACTTGTATCTCAATGTGTTTGATTCTAAGTAGCATCAGTGAAACATTTGGTCAGCTTCTTGAGAAAGGACTATTCTGAGTAAGTGCCCAATCAAGAAACACTTAACTGACATTGGACTTTGGGAGACGCCAATTCACATCTGAGCTTTCCTGGGAATGTTCAAACTAACATGTAAACAATGGCATCGGCTTGCAAAAAGCTGAATCATTCATGGACATGTGACTTGCCCAGCTGGCTACAAATGCCATCTTGTTGCTGTGATTTTGCACAGAGGAACAAAGGGGTTTCCGCCCACAAGAGAGAGAATATAAAAGGCCCTGGAATCCCCTCCATTTTGGTCTTCAGCTGGTTCAAGAGATGGCCTCTCCACCCCCAAAGAGATGCCTGAAAGAAACTGAAACAAAGGTCTGTAACTACGGGGGTGTGAGTGATTGCTGGACCCAGGACATAAGCCACAACGTTGGTCTGAAAAGGATTGGGCCCAGACTAGAAAGAAGTCTAGTCTGTGAAAGAAGCTTATTGGAACATCTCTGAGGGTGAGATTTACCTGTATTCAGTTTCCTACTGTATTAGGCTTAGAATTGCGTGTTTTGTTTTATTTTGCTTGGTAACTTACTTGATTCTGTCTTACTTGGAACTACTTAAATCCTACTTTTTATACTTAATAAAATCACTTTTGCTTATTAATTAACCAAGAGTAAGTAATTAATACCTGGGGGAGCAAACAGCTGTGCATATCTCTCTATCCATGTTATAGAGGGCAGACAATTTGAGTTTACCCTGTATAAGCTTTATACAGAGTAAAACTGATTCATTTGGGGTTTAGGCTCCCAGAAAGACTGGGTGCTGGGAAAGTCCCTGTTAACTGAGAAGCCCCTTGGCTAAGTGAATCTTAGATTCTGTGAACTGCAGGGGGGCGTAGTCCAATCTCTCATTCTGTGCTGTAGCCGACTGGTGTGTCCAGCTCAGCAAGAGGGGAGAGGAGGGAAGCCTTCTCTGGCAGGAGGGTTTGTTCTCAGTGGTATCCCAGCACATCTAGTGACAGTCTTGAGGGAATTTCTGTGACCCAACCCATCACAGGGAGAAAAGGCAATCACACGCTAATACACTCAGGCTATGTCTACACTACAGACTTAAGTCACCGCAAGTTACGCCGACAATCATAAACCACTATAATTACATCACTTGTGCATATTCACACAACGTTTCTTCTGTCAGTGGAGTGCAGCCACAGTTGGTGCTCTAGCATCGACAGTGAGAGCAGCGCACTGTGGGTTGCTATCCCACTGAGCAACTTGCCACATTCTGCAGCTAGGAGTGGTGTGAAGGCGGAATGGATCACAGTGCATCACGGGTGCGGGCTCAATGCCCAATGCAGTTTTGTTCTGGCCCATCATTTCCTGGGCTTCTATGTTTTGTGCCATTTTTTTCAATGGCCTGTGTGCCCACCATCTCTGCCTGAAAGAATGGATCCTGCACTGTGCTCTACTGTTGTGGTCAGTGTTATGAACACAACACGACTAATCATGCAGTATATCATGAGCTCTGAATCTGAACAGGAATCCATAGTGCCTGACATGCTGTGTGCCATGGAAAGAAGCAACACCAGATTACTTTTGGCATTCATGGAGCAGTTGCACATGATGGACCGTCACTATTGTGCTCAGGAAACAAGCACTAAGTGGTGGGATGGCATTGTTATGCAGGTCTGGGATGATGAGCATGGGCTGCAGAACTTTTGTATGTGCAACGCCACGTTCCTGGAACGGTGTGCAGAGTTTACCCCAGCACTGCAGTGCAAAGACACCAAAATGAGAGCTGCTCTCTCAGTGGAGAAGCATGTGGTGGTCACTGTGTGGAAGCTGCAACGCCAGACTGCTACTGGTCAGTAGCAAATCAGTTTGCTATTGGGAAGTCCATCACTGGGGTTGCATGCACGTGAGTGTGCAGGGCCATTAATCGTATCCTGTTACAAAGGACTGTGACTCTTGGAAATGTGTGTGAAATAGTGGCTGGCTTTGCAGCCTCTATTTCACCTCTAACTGCGGTGGGGCGATAGATGGCACCAATATCCCAATTTTGGCCCCGAACCATCTTGCAATAGCGTACATCAATAGAAAGGGGTACTTCTCTATGGTATTGCAGGCACTTGTGGATCACCGGGGTCATTTCACTGATAACGCCGGGTGGTCAGGGAAGGTACATGATGCATGCATATTCAGGGACACTGGCCTGTACAGAAACTGCAACCAGGGGCTTTCTTTCCAGACCAGGAGATTCCAATGGGGCATATTGAAATGCGCATAGGGATCCTGGGCAACCCAGCATACTCCCAGGGCTCATGAAGCCTTACATGGGAAACCGGGACAGCAGCAAGGAGTACTTCAACAATAGGTTGAGCAGGTGCAGAATGACCATTGAATGTGTGTTTGGCAGCTTGAAAGTTCATTGGTGCTTCTTTTATGGCAGTTTAGATCTAAATGAGCAAAATATTCCCATGGTCATAGCAGCCTGCTGTGTGCTGCATAATATTTGTGAAGCTAAGGTTAAAAAGTTTCCCCAGGGGTGGAGCGTGAAGATGGATTGCCTGCCGGCTGATTTTGAGCAGCCAGATACCGGGGCTATTTGAGGGGCATAATAGGGGGCTATTCAAACCAGGGAGGCTTTGAAGCACCATTTTGACAATGAGCACCAGTAATACATCTTTCCATAAAGCATTCTGCCATTCTTTGTTAACTTGCCGCCTTGCATGAAAATTTTGATGATTGCTTCCTGACCAGGATTTGTAGTGTGCAAATGTGCCAATTGCCACTGTGTATTAATTCCTGAAGCAACCACCTTGTGAAGGAGAGAAATAAAGATGATCTTTCAGAGTTTTTTTTTATTAAATAGCAATAAACACGACAGAAAATGCTTGGTTGAAAGGGAGCTAACACTGAAGGGCACCCTCCCAGTGGAGGCTCTTAAAGCTGTGTGCAACTCCAGCTATCATTTTGGAAGCTGACCGAAGGGGTGGCACGAACGGGGTACTGCCTTGGGCTGGAAGATGCAAGGAATATATGCGAGGAGTTTGGGGACTGCATGGCAAGCAGTTCTGTTTGGGCTGCAGGGAGTGTCAAGCACATATGTGTTCTGCCTGCAGCGCAATTAAGGACTTCAGCATTTCCGTTTGCTCCTCCATCACTTTTATCGCCCACTCCTGGCCAACAAACATTTTAAAATTTTCATTAACGGTCTCCCTCCATGCCCTGCATTCTTGTTCTGCACCATCAGAGCATTGGAGACCTCCCAAATAGGGTGACCAGACAGCAAATGTGAAAAATCGGGACAGGGGTAATAGGAGCCTATATAAGAAAAAGACCCAAAAATTGGGACTGTCGCTATAAAATCGGGACATCTGGTCACCCTACTCCTAAAACATGTCTTCCTTGTGTAGTTAGTCATTGGATGCATGTGTGTTCTCTCTGCGTGCAGCACTGGATCTGGCCAGATAGTCCGCATAGCAGCCTCCAATCGAACTGCCCGATAAGACCACAAGTCTTGATTTAGTAGCAAAGGCACCTGGCCACATTTACAGTCAACAAAGCACAGTCCTAGCTCTCTGGATCAATGTCTACAGTTACATTAGCACATGTATGTTCATAACAATAAACTCAGCTCAGTGAATGGTGGGACTTTCCATTCCCTCCTCAGCTGGCCAAAGACACTCCTTCTGAGACCCCTCTTATACACTGATATAAACAAGTTACGTATTACCCCTCTGACACAGTTCGTAAGCACCCTTTACCTTACATGTTGGTTCGATCAAAACATCTCTAGCCATCATACTATCATCCTGACCTTATCTTTAGGAGGGGTTAACATGTTCCTGTTATCTTTGTGGAGTGTGTTTGTACCATACTTGGTATCGGGATGTTCTGGTACCACCCTTCTGGAATGTATATGCATGAGTGTCCTGTGCCTAGTATTTCTCAGGAATGTATGTATTCTTGCAATACCAGCCCTGTCCTTGCCAGGACCTGTGAACTTGGAAGCAGGCATGTTTTATAACAGGGCCTGACTTCTGCTCACAGTCTGCCTTTTGCTCACTTTGTTTTGTATCAGCAGGGCCTGACTACTACTTTAGTTCGGCCTCAGGCATCATAACAGGCTCTCTCCTTCTATTATACCTTGCTTCTCCTCAGTTGCTTCCTTATCTGGTGGATACGCTCTGCCAGTGTGTAGGGGGTTCCCCTGAAGGCCACATATGCCAAAGCACAAGAAACAATAAATAGAAGCATGTTTGTTAGTGAACTCACACCATCTAATCATAACAGTAAAATACACCTCTTTCTCACTGGCCCTTGGCAAGCACACAAGCTTGGCAAATGCCCTAAAAATGGTGAGTTTGGCCAGGGGGATGATGACACACCTTCAAGATGGGGCAAAGGGTGTTTTTTTAAGGGGATCACTGCAAGCAACTAGGGACAATATTGTAAATTTTGCCACCATTTTCCACAGGTGGGGGTCATTGAAGCTAATATCTTACTCCTGAGGGTAAGCCACGATGCAAGGGTGCATCTCCTGCATGTATGTGGCTTCAGATCGGGTCCCTATGCTGCTCACCTGTGTGCTGCCTTGGTCCCTGCACAAGTGATTGCCAATTGGTGTGGGAAAGTTTCCTACAACAAGCTGCTCTGCCAAGGAACCTTTGGCAGAAGATTGGTGAGTACCTCCAGGAAAGTTTCCTAGAGATCTCTCTGGAGGATTCATGTGATATCTCGGTGTACATTAACACACTGTTCCACCCCACTGAGTAGCTGCATAGGGGAAAGTGAAGCAGATGCAAACACAGATAGTCTTGTACATTTCTATTCCTTAACCCACTTATAGCATAAAGCAAAAGACAGCTCTACTTCATGTAACCGAGCAGTATCAACTCAAAATGATCACTTACCAGAGCTCCCCTCTCCTCCATCATGCATGCCAGAGATGAAGTGCTGGAACTAGCTCAAACCTCCAGAGTTGAGAAGAGGTCCTGGCTTGCAACGGTACTGGACTACCCTGTCACCTGTCCCATCTCATCCTCCAATTCCACTTCCTTGTCTACCACTTCGGCCTCAGGGTTGAGTCTGCTGGCCACTGTCTCCAGCCCCCACAAAGTATCCACACGGCTCTTGGCGGTGGAGGTGGGGTTGCCGCCGAGGATCGTGTCCAGCTCCTTATAGAAGCGGCAGGTCTTTGGCACAGCACCAGAGTGATGGCTTGACTCCCTTGCCTTCTGGTACACCTCCCTCAGCTCCTTTATCTTTGCACGGCCCAGATGTGTGTCCCGTTTGTAGGCCTTATCCAACATGCCATGAGAAATCTGACTGTAGGTATCGAAGTTCCTACGGCTGCAGCGGAGACTGCACAGCCTCCTCTCCCCACAGATCCAACAACTCTGGTGTGCTCCAAGCGCGACACTGTCTGCTGTGTGGAGCTGCCATTGTCAGCTGGGAAGATGCAATGTGTGCTCTCCATGCTAAGCAAACAAGAAGTGGAATTTCAAAAATTCCCAGGTCTTTAAATGGGGAGGGGTGGATGCCTTCATACCTAGGTGCAGGGCAGCAGAGTTTGAACTGCTAACCAGAGCAGCCAGGATGGGCATTGCTGGACACCTCGTGGAAGTCATTCACAGCGACATAATCAAGTGTAGTGTCTACACTGACACTCTGTCAATCTAACTTGCCGCAAAAAGCTCTATGCCTCTTGTTGAGGTGGTTTTATTTTTTTGGCAAAGCAGGAGAGTTTTGTCATCTACTGTTTTGTAGATGAAAGCTGACTTTTGTCAACAAAACTCTGTAGTGTAGACAAGGCCTCAGTCACCATTTTGGACTTGATGTGTTTTTTTCAATTAAGTTTCAGCTTGGAATAAAGAGGAATAGATGCTGGATACTCAGACAGTAAACAGTAAGATATATATAAGAGTGACAGGAAATAAGAAAATACAATAGCCAAGAAAACTGTACATAACTTCTATAGTACATTAGAACCATTAGCACTAAATAAAGAGTATGTGTGATCATCTATGACATTGACTACTTATCACAGAAACAAATCCTAAGAGGAAGCGGAGAAAGAAGAGAACTCCCTCTCCCTTACGTTGGCTTGTTACCCAATTCCAACTCTGATAATCCAAGTAGGTTTATGTAGCAGTCATGGGCTTACCTCCCATATTGACTTGTAATATAGTTCTAGAAATGGCTCCCAGTCATAATCATAAATATCCATTTGGTTAGTATGTTGGAGAATCTTCATATTTGATCACATGAAGGAGTGAAGAGGTCCATGAATTTATGACTGACAGAGTTGCTCTGTCAGTTCATTAGTGCAATTCACTTAGCTGCCAAAACAGCCTGCAGGTGATAACTTCTCCCCACAATTTATTTAGCGTATGAAACAAATTGGTTTCTCCCAGTCTCAGTACCACTGCATCTCTTTCATGGATGCTTAAGGTTCATCCTTCCAGCTGACATCGTCCTGACAGAGGTTAATGACCGTGCATTTCCAGATCACTTATTGGCTGCAGCGCCCATAGACATCAAAGGGAGTCCCAGGTGCTCAGCATCTCTGAAACCCAGGTCACTTTGTTCGATGCCTAGTAGAGCTATACAGAAGATGGAAATTCCATTTCATGGAGGATTGAGAGATTTTGAAATGTCTTTGTTTGTTAGGCACAAACCCCCCAAATGTTAAAATTCTCCTAAAAAATATTTTTTTTTGTTTCAGATCAATTGACACATTTTGTTTTGAAAAATCAAAATATTTCAAGTAGACTATGATTTCTTATATTATAATAAAATATTCACAATTAAAAGGTATTTTTAAAATAAAAATGTTTCATTCCAAAAATGTCAAAATGGGATGTTTCAACACTGAGCTTTTTCCCAAGGTTTTTCTCTAAAATAAAATTTCTGCAAAACTGACATGAATTTGCAAAGCATTTTGCTTTGGATAGAACTGTGTTCTCTGATGGACAATGGTTCAACTGAAGTTTTTTTCTGTCCAGCTCTAATGCCTAGACATAGTTCTTGATGGCTTTGAGCCACCCAAGTTAGAAAATGTAGGTTTATAGGGTTTTGGGATATACCATTGTTGTCCACATATTTGTGTTTCCAGGCATGGTTTCATGGCTGGTTTAAGTAACAACAGGGGTGATAGGGCAGTACATGGAGAACAGGTGTGAGTGAGACACGGGTACTCAGCACCTGTAAAAAAATACAGCAAATTATTTAGGTGCCTAATTTTATACACCCCAATTTGAAAACTTTGTCCTCAGAAGTCAGATGAAAATGTTAAGATGCTCACTGTAATATTTTCTCACTTATCTTGCACAAATTATATGAGGTGTTTCTTTTTAAATATGCAATTTATTATACTGATGTGTGCTAAACTGTGAAACACATATGTTGTGCAACATGGCTGAACTAACATTACTGCAAAAACCATATTTTGTCATCTTGATTTGAGTGGTTTCAATTTGTAAGCGTAATGTATGTTTTTTGCATTAAATAATGTATAGTATTTTTCCTATAAAGCCCCTTTCAAAGGGCGCTCTAGATTAATACATGTTACGTTGTTCCTTGCCAGAACCGCACTGAATTTCCCATATGGTCTGGAGCTTGTTTGCCAGAGCTGCAACACGCCAGATCCTGCACACATATGTTCTACTTGAGCTTCATTCAGGAAGAGCTTCTTCTAGCTGCTTTAATTGTTCTGCAGTTACATGTAGGAACTTGCAGCATTTGAAATCTCAGCTCAAGCCAAAGGCGAAAATGTGTAAACCCAGACTACACTAAGACACTGCCAAATAAAAGGCTAAACATAGAGGAAAGCAAATAAATTATGTGATGGAGAATTCTTACTGCTAGCCACGTGTTGGGGAACTCAGAGGAGGTAACATTACCCTTGAAACTAGCAGTGCCACTACTGGAGGCATTTTTTTTGCTAGCTTGAATAAAGGTTCAGATGGAAATTTGGCCTGGAGTCAGGAGGGCATCCCAACCAGGCTGGGAGTTTGGCATTCAGCCAAGAGGGTATGCTCCAACTCACTGGAGAAATGGAAAGACAGCATGTGGGAGGAATCACATTGCTTTGCAAGCTTCAGATAAAGAAGGGTGGAATTCTAGATTGTCCAATGTGAAGGAAGGGTGATTCCTGGGATGGCCAATTCATCTGTATTAGCACACTAAAACAGCTTCAGTTTAGACTTCTTGAGCAAGATATGATCAGAATGAATTTCACAGACCTAACTTATCATAGAAACAATCATTTCAGAGTTGACACAGGAACCTATCATAATTCAGAGGTTAATTTTTTTTTGCGGGGGGAGGGGGGTTAAACGGATAGGGAGATGAGGCACAGTAGAAAAGCTGTCTGCTTTCCATGTGAGAAGGGTTATGATAGGACTGTTCCAAGGGAACCTGAATTCACAGGCACTTCTTGGAAGGAGTGGAGCTCTAGCATGTCAGGCCAATGCATACAGAAGTGGTTACAATCATAAGGAGGATGTACATTTACTGGAGTGCATATTTAGTGTTTCTGAATAAATATGGAAGGAGCAAGCTCAAGTTTGTTTCTTTAGTTATTTCAATAATTTGATAACTCAAATATGTCCTTTCATATATATATATATATATATATATATATATATATATATATATATATATATATATATATATATATATATATATATATATATACACACTATGTTGCTTGTTTTTCCTGCATACATGATGTTCATTTTACTAGGAAGTGTTTCTGGATTCCTTATCCTCTCCATATACTCCTTGTTTCTTACCATGGTAGCAGTGCATATACATCTTTTTGTTCATCCACTCCTCATTATGTTTACTTTGATCTGCCTTTCAAATCACAATTTTATAATACATAAGTTGTGTCAGGGTGCCTCCATTCTCCCTTAAACAGATACAAACATAAGATGATGGTGGTGGTAGTATATTACATTCACCACTGTAAATCAGTCTTTAGTGTCTGTGAAAGGGGGGAGGGATAGCTCAGTGGTTTGAGCATTGGCCTGCTAAACCCAGGGTTGTGAGTTCAATCCTTGAGGGGGCCACTTAGGGATCTGGGGCAAAATCAGTACTTGGTCCTGCTAGTGAAGGCAGGGGGCTGGACTCGATGACCTTTCAAGGTCCCTTCCAGTTCTAGGAGATGGGATATCTCCATTAATTTAATTTAATTTAATTTAAAGGAACCAAAATTAACAGCCATTGAAACTAAAGCATTCTCTATCCACCATTAGGGGCAGGAGGTGTGCAAGCTTTCCTTATCATCAATCTTCCATTCTCTACCCACTTCCTCTCTAGGAGTGAAAATGCGTCAGTCTCTCTTTATTGAGAATTCTGGGCTTCTGAGACTAGTAATTGTAATACCTTAGTGCTAGGAACTATACTTGGATGAAAATTCATTTCACACAGGTGAAACAGTTGTAAAAGGGTAGTAACATTTAACAATACCTCTAAAAGATTATGCAATAAGGAACTTATTGTATGATTGCTAAACTAACTGATGCACATGGCTTTGAACATAAAGTGCACCAAGAAATATATGCTGTTTAGCCAGGAGTCTTCTCCTCTGCCTTTTTCAAATCATATGATTTATACATGTGTGTCTTTATTTATCAAAATACAGTGTGCAGGAGATAGCATGGTACAAAGAATGCTCAAATACTGGAGGACATGATATAAAACCTAGATCAAAAGAAAATGAAATGTAGAGGAGCTTTTTGAGAATACATTTTAGCATTATGATGGTCCATGCAATCCCTTGGCTTTGTAGAGCTGATACACCTAAAGGGAGACATAGGGTAGTGGACTGATGAACATTTGAAAGTAAGAGATCCCTAAGTTAGGTATTTACACAATTGGGTGAGCATTTCTGTAGCTAGACTGATTTTCCAAACAGTGGCTGGGATAATAATAAATGAGGATCTAAAACTTGTAACATAAACCACGTTGCTTGTGGTTGTGAGCAACCACAGCCTTTGGCCCATAAAACCCAGAGATATGGCATTGCAGATTTGGGGGAGGAGGGGAGCTAGAAATTTTATTTAAAAAAATTAAGTTTCTAGCCCTTTTCCTTTCAAATGTTAACTACTTGCTAGGTCTGTCACTAACTTACAGGGGCCTCGGGCGACCTCCTAGGATCAGTCAACTATGGCCCTGTGTCCCTCAACTTTGGGAGGGCTGCAGATGCTTGTAGACTGCTGGCAGAACAGTGACAGCCATAATCCCTATTCCCCCAGCATGTGACACTCCACAAATGGGCAGTGCTGGCTAGGACCACCCTGACCAACACTACATACCTTTCCCTGCAGGAGATGAATCCCTCCATTCCCTTGGGTGTAACTGTGCCTGCTGACACAGGATGTATGCAGTGTATAGTCCCATGCTAATGGGAGTGAATTAAGACCAATATTTACAAAGAGCTAACATTTGCCTAAACACAATCACTAGCATAAGTCGCTGGAAGATGGTTATGACACAGAGCTGAAGTCAGTGCATTTGGTTGTATACCCTCTATGTTACATTACATAAGTATATTAGGAATTAAAGATGCCCTAAACTTTTAGTCTTCTTGATTTAATCTCTTTATGCATCAACCACATACAAGCAGTTTCAACATTCTCCTCTAGTTTAAGCTGACCTTCTGCAGAAATTCAAAGCTTTAAACTCCTCTGCCGTTTACTGAGTTTAAGACGTTTAAATGTGGGTGACAAAATTAATTAACAATCTGAGATAATAAAATAGGTTAAAAGATTTTTTTTTTAAACTACTTAAAGTAAAGCTAAGTAGACTGTGATGGGCCAAGATTTACTACAGTTTTAGAGACAGACTGAAGTTAAAACTGAACTCCACATTCTGCAACACTGAATGAACATTTTATGACATGTTTTTTTTTGGTGTGACAAGAAACAATCGAAAACGCTTTGCTACTGCTAAAATTACTTTGCTTAGAGAAAAATATTCTGTGGGTTACCATTTGTTGCCATGATTTACAAAGATAAGGCCTATACTCTACATCAGCTTCACAGTGAAGTTTTAAAGGAATGGAGCTTTCCATGGAGTTTGAAGATTTCTGCATAATCGTTTGTGTTGTTGCAAACAGGACCAAATGATGCTCCCTTACTAGCTTCTCAAGAAATTCAGCACATCTCTTCAGATTCATCTCCTGAATGTTAAAGCTCTCGCCTCCATTGCTTCTATCTATCCAATAAAAAGCGGATATACTATCTAAAATCACAATGCAGAGAGAAGGGTGAGCACAAAACTTGTTTTCTAGAGAGTAAAGAGTGAGAAGCAACTGGGTGCTGCTATTGCAGTTAACCAGGAAAAGCCTTCCAAGGCACTGTTTGATCATTTCTTCTGTGCTTTGGGACAGTCTGTGTTCAAGAATGGTAACTAGGCGAAGCATGTCAAAATGGTAGTCTGTATCAATGAACATGACTTCTACTTCTAGGCCTCCTCCCGATTTTGGAAGGACACAGCGGGCTATCAGGTAATAAAGCATTTCTGTTTTTCCTGTTCCTTCTGGACCATGGAATTCAACGACATCTCCTGAGAATAAAAAAAGAAAACAAAATTTAAAAAAACAAGCACATGAGATAGTTTGTAAGCAACATGTGCTCCATTTTCAAGGTTTACTGACCTGATTTTACTTCATTGGGAGCTGCTAGCGCGCATTGACAGCTGAAAGTGCTCATTGCTTCAGAAAAAAAAAGTCCAGAAGAGTATTTTGAGCCCCCTTGATCTACATCTACTAGTTCAGGGGTTCTCAAACTGGGGGTCGGGACCCCTCAAGGGGTCATGAGGCTATTACAAGGGGGGTTGTGAGCGGTCAGCCTCCATCCCAAACCCCACTTTGCCTCCAGCATTTATAATGGTGTTAAATATATAAAAACGTGTTTTTAATTTATTAGGTGTGTCAAGGCTCCTTCCCCACTCTGAACTTTAGGGTACAGATGTTGGGGTCTGCATGAAAACCTCTAAGCTTAACTACCAGCTTAGATCTGGTCCGCTGCCACCACTCCTAATGGGCTAACTCCCTTCCCTGGGTAGCCTTGAGAGACTCTTCCACCAACTCCCTGGTGAACACTGATCCAAAACCCCTTGGATCTTAAAACAAGGAGGAATTAATCATTCCCCCCACCAATTCCTGGTGAGTCCAGATCAATCCCCTTGGATTTTAGAACAAGGAAAACTCAATCAGGTTCTTAAAAAGAAGGCTTTTAATTAAAGAAAAAGGTAAAAATCATCTCTGTAAAATCAGGATGGAAAAGAACTTTACAGGGTAATCAAACTTAAAGAGCCCAGAGGAACCCCCTCTAGCCTTAGGTTCAAAGTTACAGCAAACAGAGGTAAACACCCTAGCAAAAGGTACATTTACAAGTTGAGAAAACAAAGATAAAACTAACACGCCTTGCCTGGCTGTACTTACAAGTTTGAAATATGAGAGACTTGTTCAGAAAGATTTGGAGAGCATGGATTGATGTCTGGTCCCTCTTAGCCCCAAGAGCGAACTCCCCCCAAAACAAAGAGCACAAACAAAAGCCTTCCCCCCCACCAAGATTTGAAAGTATCTTGTCCCCTTATTGGTCTTTTGGGTCAGGTGTCAGCCAGGTTAGCTGAGCTTCTTAACCCTTTACAGGTAAAAGGATTTTGGAGTCTCTGGCCAGGAGGGATTTTATAGTATTGTACACAGGAGGGCTGTTACCCTTCCCTTTATAGTTATGACAAGGTGGGTGGGAGGTGTCGCACTCCAAGGCTTGCTATGTGAAAGGGGTCACCAGTAACAAAAGAAAAGTTTGAGAATCACTGTACTTGTTACTGTTAAACCAGATTGCTACATCCTTATCAGAACTCCTGAAAAGAAGCCAATTCTTCCTTTTGGCCCAGGGAGCTCTGTGGCTTCTTGTTGTTTTGACAAGTAGAACAAATGTAGAACACTCCCTTCTCCCATTCCTGTCCCAGTCAGCCCCCTGAAAGAAGCAGGGAACATACATCACAGATTCAACTGATGATGCATGTCAATGGTATTCAGTACTAAAACATAAAATAAAGAGATCTCCTAAAAGAAATTAAAAAGAACAACCGAGTTTTGACTTTTCACCCCAAAATCCCCAACAGTACATTTGCATTATTTTGCCTAATTTTGATGTCTAATTAAACCCTGCAAAATACAATTCTTCATGCTGCTTTATCAGTATGTACTACAATGATTACTACAATGGTTAATGCAATATGTGATAAAATAGAAACTAAAATCACATTTCACATGAAAAATCCATTTTGTGGCTAATAGTTTAACAACTATATGCTACTGATGACTGCACATGAACAAGTAATTTCCTTTTTCTATTCCCCCTCCCACCGCAAACACACAATTAAGTTTCACCTGCTGTTAATTAAGGCTTGTCTATACAAAGGAGTTTAGTCTACACTAACTCAAGTTGGTCTGGTCCGAAAATGCCTTCGTACATGACGCAATTCCTTAGAGTGCACTAGCTCTGTATTTATCACAAACTCTGGAGTCCTCTTTGTATTAAGTGTATTAAGTTTGATGCAAATTAGTGTGATCTATTGTTCATGTGGATGCAATGATGTTGCACGTTACTTTGGCAGTCATCCAACTGCTATCCCACATTGCTCTGCAGCGCCCATTACTGACCTGTCTGTGCACCTGTGTGCTCTCCACTGCTATGGGGTGAAGTTGACCAGATGTCCCCGCTCCAGTTTAAAAGCTGGCACAGTACCAGGATCGCCCCATTTGCTCCTGGATTCCAATATTATTGGCATTATAGCAATATTACTCTCACAGCCTTTACAACATGCCTCAAGCATCTGTTTCGAGCTGTGCTGAGACTCACTGCCATCTGAGGAGCAGAACTGGGGCAATAAGCTCTTGAGGCCAGCCTCTGCAATAAAGATATGTTTGTGGACACTGCTAGTCAGATGTCCACAGGTCACAACTGGGACACTGAGCAGTGCCAGATAAAGATCAAACAGCTCAAGAAAGCTTACTTTAAAAGTAGGATGCCAAGAAGCGGTCCAGCCATGGAAATGTAACCTGTCTATTTTTTAAGAAGTTGGACAAGATATTATGTGATTACACCACTACTGAACCCAAGGAGGCTGTGGTCCCTGCACCTCTCCCCCAAGGACAAGCAGCACGAGGCATTGGATGAGGGACATGAGGAGGGCAGTGAAGAGCTATCCATAGAAGCCAGGATTTCTTTGGTACTCCAGACCATGAGAGCAGCTGTGTAGAAAGTGAGCCTGATTCCCAGTCAAAAACCCAGCCTGGGACTCAGGAGGCCGATCCTATGGAGGGACCCTCAGCACGCAAGTCCAGTGCAGCTACTGGACAATACAGGGTACTGGGAACACCATCATAATTTCCCTGCTGTACCCCCACTGCCATGCTCTCAGATGCCATTTATTTCCCTATCATACTGCTGTGCAAACTTCTGTTCTAGGTGCCACACACTGCAGCCATTTTTGTAAGATGTGAGCTGCGAGCTTTTCTGAGTCTCCAGCTCCAGCCTCCCTCAGCCACACTGTCCCTTTTCCAAAATGGTAAGTGGATCAGCCAAGCAATCAGCTTCTGTCTTGATGGTCTGCCCTTTGCCCCTCTGAATAAGACCATTCTTTGCACCTGCCTCAGTGTAACGTCGTCCAGAGTCAGGACAGCCTAATAGGGATGCAGAGGGGATTACTGTCCCGTTTGAACATAAGAAAATAAGAATGGCCCTAATGGGTCAGACCAAGGGTCCATCTAGCCCATTATCCTGTCTTCCGACAGTGGCGAGTGCCAGGTGCCCCAGAGGGAATGAACAGAACAGGTAATCATCAAGTGATCCATCCCGTCGCTCATTCCCACCTTCTGGCAAACAGAGGCTAGGGACACCATTCCTGCCCATCCTGGCTAATAGCCATTGATGTACCGATCCTCCATGAATTTATCTAGTTCTTTTTTGAACCCTGTTATAGTCTTGGCCTTCACAACATCCTCTGGCAAGGAGTTCCACAGGTTGACTGCGTTGTGTGAAGCAATACTTCCTTTTATTTGTTTTAAACCTGCTGCCTATTAATTTCATTTGGTGACCCCTAGTTCTTGTGTTAGTAGATGTTTACTACTTCTCATTTCTCCTTATCTACTTTCTCTATACCAGTCATGATTTTATAGACCTCAATCATATCTCCCCTTCGCTGTCTCTTTTCCAAGCTGAAAAGTCCCAGTCTTATTAATCTCTCCTCATATGGCAGCTGCTAAATACCCCTAATACTTTTTGTTGCCCTTTTCTGAACCTTTTCCAATTCCAATATATCTTTTTTGAGATGGGGCAATCACATCTGCACACAGTATTCAAGATGTGGGCATAGATATTTGCCTCCAGATGTCCCCTGCTTACTCCTCCAACACTGCATAAGCACCCGCAAGGCACAGCCTACCTAACTACAAACGCAGCCATAATTCCCAACCCCCCACAGCCTTCAGGGCACAACTACAAACCCAAAGAGCATACATTGCACTCTCAAAAATCCCAAACTAGCCCCCATGCACACACCACTTACCATCTCTGAAGTCCACCCAAGACTGGAAAGAATCTTAGGGAGGGGAAATGAGAAATAGATGTTAAAAGCTATCATAGCCTCTTTGGAATATGAACAATAACCACTTGTTTTTTAACCCTACTCCCTGCAATGGCACCTGCAGCAGGCAGACACTGAAGGACAGGGAGTTATCAATGGCTGAGCGGCTGGCTAACTTTCATAGATTCCAAGGCCAGAAAAGACCATTGTGATCATCTAGTCTCACCTCCTGTATAACACAGGCCACAGACTTTCACCAAAATAATTCCCAGAGCTGATCTTTTAAACAAAACATCCAATCTTGATTTAAAAATTGCCAGTGGTGGAGAAGCCACCTTGAGGAGGAAAGAAAACTCAGGATGAAATGTTTGCAAACCTCACTGCAGACTCTCCCCAAAAGCTTGAAACCAATGGTGAGCTGAAGGTTGCATTTGAGGTCAGAGAGAAAAAGACATGGAGCTATCCAGAGAGAGCTGTAAAGTGGCTAGAGACAGTGTTGCTATGGCTAAAGACACTGCAGAGAAAGACAGGGACATGCCGAGGAAACTCCTGGAGGGTAATACAGAAGCAGAATGCTCTGCTGCAGTGCATGCTGCTAGTGGACACACAAACAATCCAGTGCCCTCAACCAGGACGCAGCCATGTTCTGCAGCCCTGGACAATACTGGTACTGGGAACACCATCGTAAGTTCCCTTCCTAATCCCACTGCCATTTATTTCCCTATCCCAAGCTCATGACAGCAAGAACAATTGCACTTGGGAGCCCAGCTCTTTCGAGCCATCTAACAGCCCAAAAACTTTGAGCCCTGATACTCGACACCAGAACGGAGAAGAACAAGAAGAGGCAGAGGCAGGGCGTTTACTCATCTATGAATTGGAACCTCTCTTTGCTCCCCCATGCTATTGTGTGCTGCCCTCTAATGCACGGCCTCATTTTAAAGCTGTGTTTCATTGTTGTTCTAATTAAAGGTTTATTTCTGGTTGTCACATACTAAATTGTTGTTTAATTAAAAAAAGGTATTCAGAAAGCGTCTGCAATGAAGGGTACACAGAAAAACTGTTAATTTTGCATAAATATAAAGATACAGGCATAAGACAAAATAATGAGTGGCACGATGTTCCACTTCTACCACCCATAAAAGACACTGCAGTGCTCATAAACCATTCCTCCCCGCTCCCAATTTCAGGCTTGAGACTCGAAGAAAGAGCAATAGGCATCCCTGACAGTATTGCCCAGGCTGTTTCCGTTTTCTAGTCGATGCCTTGCTGGATGCTCAGACTGCTGAGCAAGTCTCTACACCTCAGCCTCCCACCCATCGTTAAGCCTTTCTCCCTTACTCGCACAAATTCTGTGCAAAATACTACATGCAGCTGTAATTTTAGGCAAGGTTTTTTCTGAGGCTTCCAACTTATTCCACAAACAGCACCACCTTCCTTATAGACAGCCAAATGCACACTCCACTGTCATTCTGCAACTTCTGAGGTTATAGTTAAACAGTTCCTTCCTTTTGTCCACGTGGTCTGTGAACAGCTTCACTAGCCAGGGAAGCAGAGGATATGCTGGGTCTCCCAGGATAATCAAACCAACCTCCACTCCATTATTGTCCACAGTGATCCTGGGGGCAAAGTCTCCTATATTCATTACGGTCAATAGAGCTGAGTTGCGAAAGATCCTAGCATTGTGGACCCTTCCAGACCATCCCGCATTTATGTTATGAACCTGCCATGGTGGTCAATTAGCCTTGGAGCACCATGGAGAAATTCCCCTTTCTGTTTGTAAACTCAGAGCCCTGGTGTGTGGGGGAAAACAGGCACATGGGTCCCATCAACTGGCACAGTACAGTTTGGGAGCCCCATGTATGCATAAGAACATAAGAATGGCTATGCTGGATCAGACCAATGGTATCCTGTATTCCAACAGTGGCCAATGCCAGGTGCTTCAGAGCGAATGAACAGAACAGGCAATTATTGAGTGACACATCCGCCGTTGTGCAAAGCCATCAATAATCTCTTGAGCATTACCAAGCTTTATAACCTGGTGCAACAGTACCTTACCTTATGCATGGCACCACACACCTGCATGACAGGGAGATCGACTGTTGGGGCCACTATGCTGAATTCATTGGCTATGGACTGGTAACGTTCAGGGTGGCCAGCTTCCAGATGGCACCGGTGATCCACTTCTCAAATGATCTGTGTTACCACATGTTGGTACACTGCCACTGCAGCGCCAGTGCTAGTTCAGCACAGATCTGAAAAAAGGTTACCTTTTCCATTCTGAAATTCTCTTGCCACTGCTGGTCACCCCAGGTCTGCAGAATGATCCTTTCCCACCAATCAACACTGGATTTCTGAGTCTAGAAATGATGCTGCCCCATGTGAAGCTGCTCCAGAAAGAGCTCACGTACTTGCAGTTGATTGTTGTCATCTTCCTCATCCTCCATCTTCTGCCAACACTGCTGTTGCTACTGGAGGAGCTGCTACTGCCGCCACATCATCTGCTCAGTGGTGCAGTGGGTGAAGTCCAAAGCCAAAGCCCTGTAGCTTCAACAGCTCAAAAAAAGCCCAAACAGCCTCTGTATATTTGGGGTTGCCACCAAAGCTGCAAGATGCATTGTTGGTCCATGCTGACCAACAGACAGCAATTTAAAATGGTGCTAGCTTGCCCAGACAGAGAGGAAGCATGAGGTGGAGACAGCAGAATCATGGGATACTTTGAATTTCACCCCAAGTCCTAATATTCCACTGGCTTCCTCTATTCATCTCACAATGTGCAGTGAGAAAAATCCCAGAATGCACATAGGTCAGCAACGAAGCAAAGGACCATGGGATACCATCCTAGACTGCCATATGCTTAGTATGGGGGGTTGGACTAGATGACCTCCTGGGGTCCCTTCCAACCCTGATATTCTATGCACCAAACCCCAGGCATGTATACACAATGATGCAAACTGAAAAAAGACACAGCTATCCCGAGTGCATGCTCTTAGTATGGCGTACTAGTTGGTGTGCAAACTAAACACCGCCCCCCCATATAGACAAGGACTTAGTGTTAAAGAAATTGCTATTGATGAAAGATTGGCAACTGGACAACACTGACTGGCAGCACCTCTGTCATTACAGGTGGATAGGGCTTGAAGAGGAGGCTGCTACATAATAGACTAAGACTGTACTTTTATTTCTGATAAATATACAAAGAAAAAATAAAAATGGAGATAACACAGGGAAGAAAAAACATGTTACATGTCACTGTCATGTTTAGACATGTCTATTTTTGTAGCATCGACAGGCCTGTAGTGTTTCAGGTATGCAATGTGCTTGTTCCCCTTCACTAGCTAGTGATGTTGTACCTGTGACTGACAACGGGAAAGTCAGCAGATTACCTTGCCTCAGTGCAGGGGACTGGACTAGATAAGTTAACAAGGTCCCTTCCAGTCCTACATTTCTATAATTCTATGATTTATTACATATTTTCTCAGACAGTGCTTGCAATATGAAACTGCATCTTTTGGGAAGATGGAATTGCAGATTGCAGGGGAGCTAGGAAGCTACTCTTCTGCCATCTGAGGTGGGGATTTTTCTCTTTGCAGGCAGATGCAACCTACTTGGAAAATTCTGCTTCATCCACAATTGAAATAATAATTAAAAACACACTACCGAATGCAAGGAAGTGTTAAAAAGACAAACTAGAAAGTATAACCCATTAGTAGGGAGGTGGTTCTTTTGTCAGATACACATGCAGGACACCTAAAAATTCAGTCTTACATCAGAGGAAGATAAAAGTTAACTTATTTATTAATTGCTCTCTTTTTCATTTTAGAAAGCTACTATTCTCTTTTTATGGTGTATGCTAATTCCATGTAGGGCTTCACCTATTATGGTAAAAGCATATTCAGTAAGGTGGACATTTAACTGCTCTACTCTGGCAGAATTAGAATTGCACAACTGTAACTGCAGCAAGCTTTGCATTTCCATGACCAAGGCAAGTGTAAATGGGGTAAGAGCTTTCCAGAGGAAGGCAAGAGCAGAGAATTAATTGCAGCTTTGCTCCAATATGTTTGTGCCTGTCTGAGTTAATAGGGTTTTTCAAGTCATTACTCAACTTTCATAGGCTATTATTGTTCACAAGTACACAGACTATCATGGAGAAGTTGGGACAAGGGAAGAAGCAGTGAATTGAGACTCTTGCTTCACACACTGGAAGTGTTAGAGGTAATTTACACATGATGTGACAGTTCTATCCACTTCAGCCGCACATGAAAACTCTCTCTCCATGTGAAATTCAGCAGTGTCTTTTCAAACTGGAGTTCTATTTTTCTCAATTTTTGATGTTTCCAAAATTATATGGAAGGGCCTGGGAGACAGTCAGGGTTTGTTTGTTTGTGCTGAATACCCCTTGCTAGACTAAGGGCAAGGACTATTCAGTATATTAAATAAATCCTCACTTTCCTCTCCTATTCAGAGTTCGCAATATTTAACACTGCTACTTTCAGGCACCTGTTATTCTGTTGTGTCACATATACTGTGCTGAGGACATGACCACAATCACAGAACCCTGTTACAATATGAACCTGGCATGAAGAAGTCCTTTCAAATATGCTGGGTGGTGTCATTTCCTCCAGCTCCTTCTCTAAGCCTTTGAAATATTTTAGAACTAATTTGTCTTTTCCTGAAAAGTGCTTTACAAAATATAGGCTCGGTCCTGCCATTGGCTTCTGCACAAGTCTTCCATTGCCTTCAATGGCAATTTTGAATGTTGCTCAGTTACTGGATTTGTCAATTAAACATTAAGAGTTGTTTCATCCATCTCTGAAGTGAAATACAGCTTGTTCAAAAAGCACACAACAATGCTACACAATGGTTTAGGTGAAGTAGGGGATAGCACTGTTTCACTGTTCTCAGTGGTGAGTTTAAGAAAATTAAAAGTTATTCTATGAAGTAAATATTTGGTTTTGTCAGTTTAAAAGATGTTTTCGTTTTTGTGTGTATTCATATAAAGTTACCTTCTGTAAAGCCCTGCTCTGGGGGAAGAGTTCTCAGCAAGCATTGGGGACCGTTATGACCTGATAAATGCTTCCAAAAAGTTTAATTACATAAAAATGGTAAGTTTCATGAAAATCTATTCTAAAAGTTTCTCCGAGGGTTTACTGGTTTTAATCTAAGGACAAGACATCTTATTTAAACTCACTCTGAAGTTTGTTGGATACTGTTAGGTACGACTTATGTCTGAATTGGACTTTGAAGTTAACACCCATTCTCTCAAAACAAGTGCACTTTGGACTGTAAAAAAACTTGAAGGAGCAGGGAACTTCTGTGCCTTTGTGATTATCAAAGAAGCTGCCCGCAATAAGAACCACTATGTAATGAGAGCCCTTTATAGCATAATTTGTAAATTTAGATTTTCACGAAGTTAGTGACTGGGCTGCTTGAGTAAGATAAGTGGAGGAAGTTCACCCTTGCGGATCAGAGCAAGCAAACCATGACACAACAGAGGAAGGAGAACTGGCTGACAACTGGACTTTCAAAAAATCTTTGACAAAGTCTCTCACAAGAGACTGTTAAGGAAACAAAGTAATAAATATTAATACTACCTAATACCACCTGTTATATTTTTGTCAGTAGATCTCAAAGTGCTCTAAAAGAGGGGAAATAACTATGGGATAAGAAGTACTGTAAAGTCATAGACTAAGATACAGAGCAGGAATAAATGGCCAGTTTAATATGGAAGGAGGTTAACAGAAGGTTTCCATGTTAGGACTAGTGATGCCTAATATTTACTAATAGTCCCATGTAGATGAACAGCAACATGAAAAAATGTGCTGATGGCATGGCAAAGTTTCCAGATGACACAAAGCTAATTAGATCAATCAAGACTAGAGATTGAGGCCCTATCAGAGCTAGGTGATTGAGCAGCCTGATGTCAGATGAAATTCAGTACTGTTGAATTCAAGTTGCTGCACACTGTAAAGAATACCCTGGACTATTCATAAGTACAGATTGGTTCTAATTATCTGTAATCATACAGGGAAAAAGATCTGGGTGTCACTGGCCCAGGAGCAAGGGCCAGAGACCGGAGTGGGACCAAGAGGTCCCCTGAAGGGAAGGGGAGCTGTAGTGCTGGGTGAGGGATGACTTCCAACATCCCGGTGGCCAGAAGTTACCTCCTGCCTGTCAGCTTTGCTCCCTGCTCCAGGCAAACTCCATGCAGCAGCAAGGAGGAGCTGGAACAGGAAGGCAGTAATGGTGCTTCCGGCCACTGCACTGCCTGCCTACAACGCTGCTGCTCTGCTGCTGAGAACACTGGGATACATCCAAAGGACTTCCGGGACCTGCAGGGTCCTGGGACCCTAGGTCTAAGCCCTAGGGTAGCATAATTGGTGTGTGCATGTAAAGGGAGTTAGGCTTGAGCCCAGGCTCAAGCCCGGATGTATGTTGCTGTATAGACATACCCTCAAATGCTATTATATAAATAGATGGTATGTTCTCACCTAGAATACTGTGCTTAATTCTAGCCATCCTATCTCAGAAAGCACACAGCAGAAATGATGTCTTAAGTATTACTAATTAGCAAATGCTGGTAGAACTATTCCATTGCACTGCAGCCCAGTAGATAATTCAAGTCAGGCTATTATCACACTTAGTGGTAGTGGTGGTGATGTGTATTATTCTATAGGTAAGGCTACAAGTCCTTCACGGAGGTTAGATTTCATGACTTTCCAGGATCTCTGTGACTTCTGCAGCGGCCAATGCAGCTGACCCCAGGGCCAGCTGCATCGGCCGCTGCTCAGGCGGCCCGGGGCCAGCAGCTGGTCCCGGGCACTGCCCCAGAGAAGTGATGCCCTGGGCCACCCCCCACCCGGAGCAGCAGCAACGGGGCCCTGGACTGTCCCCTGCCTGGAGCAGCAGTGGCAGGGCCCCGGGCCGTCCCCTCCCAGAGCAGCGTCAGCGCCCGCTGGAGTGCTCCCGCCCCAGCACCTAAGATTTAGTTAGGGATATTTATAGTACAAGCCATGGAGAGGTCAGGGGCTGTGACTTTTTGTTTCTTGCCCGTGACCTGTCCATGACTTTTACTAAAAATACTCGTGACTAAATCGTAGCCTTAACTATAGGCTGTTGCAGCTTTCACACTATCAGATGTTTTGTGACAATGATAGGTTAGTCATTTAGGAAATTGGGCAGAGGCTGTCACTATTCTCTACTTTTTGCAAGTGAAGGTAGGGGGAGGAAATGTTTACTTCAAATTAATTTTGGGTGTCATATTAAAGCTGAAAATCAGAGCTGTACATTTACACCCACACCTAAGCTTGATATTCAAAGGTGGTAGAGAGAAACTTGATTGGCAGTAGTGGAAGATTATTTTTAAAGCTCATGCCATTTCCACTATTTAGGAATACAGTACAGTATTATGTAATGTGCTGATGTATCCTTAAAGGCACAATTCCCTCATGATTAGGAACAGTGGCTGGAATATCACTACAGCTCCAAACGTTCGTTGCTTCTATTTTATGATGCTCTGACTATTCATTATGAATACTTGGTTGCCTATAATGGAATCATGTATAATTTATTTAAACATTACAGTACATATTGTTCTGTTTCAAATACAATGAAAACGAGAAAAAGCATAGCTAATTTAATAAAATGCTAAAAAATAAATACAATTTTCTGTGAAGATGTTTATGAAATAATTCACATATATGGCATGGTAACATGGCTAAGGCCTGGTCTACACTACGTGTTTAGGTCGACTTTAGCAGCGTTAATTCGAATTAAGCCTGGACACGTTCACACGACAAAGCCCTTTCTTTCAACTTAAAGGGCCCTTTAAACCGGTTTCTTTACTCCACCTCCGACGAGGGGATTAGCGATAAAATCGGCCTTAGGGGGTCGGAATTGGGGTAGTGTGGACAGAATTCGACGTTATTGGCCTCCGGGAGCTATCCCACAGTGCTTCATTGTGACCGCTCTGGACAGCACTCTCAACTCAGATGCACTGGCCAGGTAGACAGGAAAAGCCCCGTGAACGTTTGAATTTCATTTCCTGTTTGCTCAGCGTGGAGAGCACAGGTGACCACGCAGAGCTCATCAGCACAGGTAACCGTGATGGAGTCCCAGGATCGCAAAAGAGCTCCAGCATGGACAGAACGGGAGGTACGGGATCTGCTCGCCATATGGGGAGATGAATCAGTGCTAGCTGAACTCCGAAGCAGTAAACGAAATGGCAAAATGTTAGAAAAGGTCTCCAAGGCCATGAAGGACAGAGGCCATAACAGGGACGCACAGCAGTGCCGCGTGAAAATTAAGGAGCTAAGGCAAGCCTACCACAAAGCCAGAGAAGCAAACGGAAGGTCCGGGGCAGAGCCGCAAACATGCCGCTTCTACGCGGAGCTGCATGCCATTCTAGGGGGTGCAGCCACCACTACCCCAACAGTGTGCTATGACTCCCTCACTGGAGAAACACACAGGGAAGCGGGTTCGGGGTACGAGGAAGATGAGGATGGAGATAATGTAGATAGCTCACAGCAGCAAGGAAGCGGAGAAACCGGTTTCCCCAACAGCCAGGATATGTTTATCACCCTGGACCTGGAACCAGTAACCCCTGAACTCACCCAAGGCGTGCTCCCATCCCCTGAGGGCACACAGGAGACCTCTGGTGAGTGTACCTTTGTAAATATTACACATGGTTTAAAAGCAAGCGTGTTTAATGATTAATGATTAATTTGCCCTGGCAATCGCGGCCAGTACAGCTACTGGAAAAGTCTGTTAACGTGTATGGGGATGGAGCGGAAATCCTCCAGGGACATCTCCAGAAAACTCTCCTTCATGTACTCCCAAAGCCTTTGCAAAAGGTTTCTGGGGAGGGCTGCCTTATCCCGTCCGCCATGGTAGGACACTTTACCACGCCAGGCCAGTAGCACGTAGTCTGGAATCATTGCATAACAAAGCATGGAAGCGTATGGTCCCGGTGTTTGCTGGCATGCAGACAACATCCATTCCTTATCGCTCTTTGTTATCCTCAGGAGAGTGATATCATTCACGGTCACCTGGTTGAAATGGGGCGATTTTATTAAGGGGATATTCAGAGGTGCCCGTTCCTGCTCTGCTGAACAGAAATATTCCCCGCTGTTAGCCACGCGGTGGGGGGGGAGGGGTGAAGTGATCATCCCAGAGAATTGGGTGTGGGGGGGAGGGGAGTTAGTTGGGTTTGTGCTGCATGTTAACCCGGAAACCGCAGCCCCTCCTTTTACATTGCAAACCCATTTTAAATGGCCAACCCAACGGGTGCTTGGTATGGGAAATGAGAGCGCTACTGTTTGAAACCATTCCCACATGTTAAGAAGGTTAAAAAAGCCAAAAGACTGTGTCTTACCATGGCTGCCTGCAAGCCGAAATCTGTGGCCTGGCACTGCGTGAGTGATCTCTCACACCAAACCGGCAGGCCCTCAATATAAGAGGAAAAATGCGACCTTGTAACGAAAGCACATGTGCTGTGTAATGTGAACAGCAAAATTTAACGTGAAAGAGTGTACCCATTGTTCTCTAAAATGTGTCTTTTTTAACCACCTCTCCCTTCTCCTCCACCAGCTGCAAATGTTTCTCCTTCACAGAGGCTAGTGAAGATTAGAAAGAGAAAACGGAGGACGCGGGATGACATATTCACAGAGCTCCAGATGTCCTCCCACGCTGACAGAGCACAGCAGAATGCGTGGAGGCAGTCAATGTCAGACTACAGAAAAGCACAATATGAACGAGAGGAGAGGTGGCGTGCTGAATCGCGGGATGAACAGAGCAAGTTGCGGGCTGAAGATGATAGGTGGCGTCAGCTTGCAGACAGAAGGCAAGAGTCGATGCTCCGGCTGCTGGAGCATCAAACTGATATGCTCCAGCGTATGGTTGAGCTGCAGGAAAGGCAGCAGGAACAGAGACCGCCGCTACAGCCCCTGTGTAACCAACAGCCCTCCTCCCCAAGTTCCATAGCCTCCTCACCCAGACGCCCAAGAACACGGTGGGGGGGCCTCTGGCCACCCAGTCACTCCACCCCAGATGATTGCCCTAGCATCAGAAGGCTGGCCTTCAATAAGAGTTAAAGTTTTAAACTGCAGTGTGTCCTTTTCCTTCCCTCCTCCCCCACCCATCCCGGGCTACCTTTGCCATTATCCCCCTAGTTGTGTGATGAATTAATAAAGAATGCATGAATGTGAAGTAACAATGACTTTATTGCCTCTGCAAGTGGTGCTCGAAGGGGGGAGGGGAGGGTGGGGTGGTTGGCTTACAGGGAAGTAGAGTGAACCGGGTGGGGGGGGGGCAGAGGGTTCATCAAGGAGAAACAAACAGAAGTTTCACACCGTAGCCTGGCCAGTCACAAAACTCGTTTTCAAAGCTTCTCTGATGTGCACCATGCCCTGCTGTGCTCCTCTAACCGCCCTGGTGTCTGGCTGCGCGTAATCAGCGGCCAGGCGATTTGCCTCAACCTCCCACCCCGCCATAAATGTCTCCCCCTTACTCTCACAGATATTGTGGAGCGCACAGCAAGCAGCAATAACAATGGGGATATTCTTTTCGCTAAGGTCTGAGCGAGTCAGTAAGCTGCGCCAGCGCGCTTTTAAACGTCCAAATGCACATTCCACCACCATTCGGCACTTGCTCAGCCTGTAGTTGAACAGGTCCTGACTCCTGTCCAGGCTGCCTGTGTACGGATTCATGAGCCATGGCATTAAGGGGTAGGCTGGGTCCCCAAGCATCACGATAGGCATTTCAACATCCCCAACGGTTATTTTCTGGTCCGGGAAGAAAGTCCCTTCCTCCAGCTTTCGAAACAGAGCAGAGTGCCTGAAGACGCGAGCATCATGTACCTTTCCCGGCCATCCCACGTTGATGTTGGTGAAACGTCCCTTGTGATCCACCAGGGCTTGCAGCAGCATTGAAAAGTACCCCTTGCGGTTTATGTACTCGGTGGCTTGGTGCTCCGGTGCCAAGATAGGGATATGGGTTCCGTCTATGGCCCCACCACAGTTTGGGAATCCCATTGCAGCAAAGCCATCCACTATGGCCTGCACGTTTCCCAGAGTCACTACCCTTGATATCACCAGGTCTTTCATTGCCCTGGCAACTTGGATCACAGCAGCCCCCACAGTAGATTTGCCCACTCCAAATTGATTCCCGACTGACCGGTAGCTGTCTGGCGTTGCAAGCTTCCACAGGGCTATCGCCACTCGCTTCTCAACTGTGAGGGCTGTTCTCATCCTGGTATTCTGGCGCTTCAGGGCAGGGGAAAGCAAGTCACAAAGTTCCATGAAAGTGCCCTTACGCATGCGAAAGTTTCGCAGCCACTGGGAATCGTCCCAAACCTGCAGCACGATGCGGTCCCACCAGTCTGTGCTTGTTTCCCGGGCCCAGAATCGGCGTTCCACGGCATGAACCTGCCCCAGTAACACCATGATTTCCACATTGCTGGGGCCTGTGCCTTGTGAGAGGTCTATGTCCATGTCAATTTCCTCATCACTCTCGTCGCCGCGCTGCAATCGCCTCCTTGGCTGGTCCTGGTTTTGCTTTGGCATGTCCTGGCTCTGCATATACTCCAGGACAATGCGCGTGGTGTTCATAGTGCTCATAATTGCCACGGTGATCTGAGCGGGATCCACGATCCCAGTGCTAGCTATGGCGTCTGGTCTGAAAAAAGGCGCGAAACTAGTATCTGACGGACCAGGGGAAGGAGGGAGGGAGGGAGGGGCGAGTGACGACATGGCGTACAGGTACAGGGAATTAAAATCAACAAAGGTGGCTGTGCATCAGGGAGAAACACAAACAACTGTCACACAGAATGGCCCTCCCCAAAGATTGAACTCAAAACCCTGGGTTTAGCAGGCCGTTGATTTCACGGCGGGAGGGGGAAGCTAACGAATACAGAACAAATCTATTTTTTACATCTTAAGACGACGGTGCAGCATGACTGATAGCCCTCGGCATCTTCTGGGTGCTTGGCAGAAAATACTGGGCGCTTGGCAGTTAGTGTACTAAGATTGATAGCCATCATCGTCAAGACAGTTCAATAGGACTGAGCATGTCTGCCCAGGTGCCTCTGATCGAACCGCAATATGACGACGATGGATATCAATCTTAATACACCATCTACTGCCAAAAAGCAAGGGGTTGCTGCTGTGTAGCAATGCAGCCCCACGTCTGCCAGCCCCACGTCTGCCAGCACCCAGATCGCCCTCGGCCTCTTCTGGGTGCTTAGCAGAAAATACTGGGCGATTGGCAGAAAATAGCATACTATGACTGATAGCCATCATCATCAAGACAGTTCAATAGGACTGAGCATGTCTGCCCAGGTGCCCATGATTGACAGCCACTGCAGTACGATGACGACGGATACCAGTCATAATATACCATCTTCTACCAAAAGGCAAGGGGCTGGTGCAATGCAGCCCTACGGCTGCCAGCCCCACGGCTGCCAGCACCCAGATCGCCGATGAAGGCTACCAGTCATGCTGCACCGTCTACCGCCAAAAGGCAGTTAGCTGCTGCTGCTGTGTAGCAATGCAGTACCACATGTGCCGACACCCAGATGACATATGGTGACGGTGAGCTGAGCTGAGCGGGCTCCATGCTTGCCGTGGTATGTTGTCTGCACAGGTAACCCAGGTAAAAAGGCGCGAATCTATTGTCTGCCGTTGCTCTGACGGAGGGGGAGGGGCCTGATGACATGTACCCAGAACCCCCCGCGACACTGTTTTGCATCATTCAGGCATTGGGATCTCAACCCAGAATTCCAATGGGCGGCGGAGACTGCGGGAACTGTGGGATAGCTATCCATAGTGCAATGCTCCGGAAGTCGACGCTAGCCTCGGTACTGTGGATGCGGTCCGCCGACTAGAGCACTTAGAGCATTTTATGTGGGGACACACACGATCGGCTGTATACAACCGATTTCTATAAAACCGGCTTCTATAAATTCGACCTAATTTCGTAGTGTAGACATACCCTTAGACAACTTACAAAAATGAAACTAATGAAGGTGAGAGGACTAATAGAAAGTTAGATTTTCATCAGGGGTTTAAACCAGCATAGCTAGGAAAAAAGATCAAAATAACAAGTATATGGGCTCAGGTAAGTAAAAATGACTTGCAGGACTCTTTTAAATGAACTTGTAATATTAAGGGTCTGCATAACAAAATTAATTAATACAGGTCAAAATCTGTATTAGTTTACATCCTGTGCAACTCCACTTCTGTGAAGGCCATATTTGGCCCTACCTACAAATTTAAGATTGGTATTATTTTGGTTCACATCCACAGAAAAGAGAAGGGCATCAGGGAGGAGGGATAGCTTGGTGGTTTGAGCATTGGCCTGCTAAATCCAAGTTTGTGAGTTCAATCCTTGAGGGGGCCACTTAGGGATCTGGGATAAAATAAGTACTTGGTCCTGCTAGTGAAGGCAGGGGGCTGGACTCGATGACCTTTCAGGGTCCCTTCCAGCTCTATGAGATAGGTATATCTCCATATATTATAAGAGAAGAGCATCAAGAAATAGTCCCAGCTAAATCTCTATTTGGGACTTTGCACCCAAGAAGTAAAGAACAGACTGAAAGGTCATTGGGTTTGTTTTAAAAAGAGAGGTTATCCTTTCTGCAAACCCTACAGAGCATTATTTAGAGTACTTACCAATTTCAGCAGTTGGTTTTTATTACTATTATGGAGTAAGAAAGCAGTCCTGAGCTGAGAAAACTTCACTAATGTGAATTAGCCTTATTGTGAAAGTGTTCAAACTTCTCTGAACCAAAAGGTATCACCTGTATGACAGTTTGCTGGTGCAGGAAGCTGGAACAGGCACCCAAAAAAGCAGCTGTTACAGTGAATCTGTTTAATGCTTTCCCACTGGAAATGACAACTGCAAAATTTAATTCTTGAAACAAATATTAAATTGAGTTCATCTTTCAACAAAAGTAAATGTTGAGAAGATGAATATCTCAGTAAAAGTCCATACACTGATAGAGTACAAATAGGAGTTGCAAAAGCCATTGGATAAATTTTAATTTAGGTTATGAATTCATACACTGAATACTAATCTAGGTGAGGGGGAGCCACGCATACATAGAGAGAATCTGTGCCCTCCCTACCCGCAAAGAAGGACCTTTTGAAAGACAGTTGGTTCAAAAGCTTTACATGAATTCTCTCATTCAATTTTAAGTTGCCATATTTCCCCAATTATGACCCAGCCACTCCATGTGTCTGATAGCCTTAAAATACAGCAGTTGTTGCAGCCATACTGCATGTGTAAGATCATACTGGCCTGTTTTCCCTACAACTGGGTTTATGCTTTCTTTCATGTTACCCACTATCATGGAACAGTCTTCCTGAGCTGATACTCCAGGCCATTACCCTTTTCCTCATTCAAATCCCTCCTGTTGATCTCCCAGTTCTTCTGCAAAAACTAAAAGAAATTAGTCATCTAAATCATCTACTTATTTTTTCATCTTTAAAAACCACCAACAAAAATCTTCTTCACTTCATCATATTGTGCTCTACCCTTCATATAGTCTTACTGATGTTGCCTTGTTCTCCCAACTAGCCACCACCTTTGTTCCATCGAGTTTAAAAGTACCTTGGGGCATGGATCATATATTGTTAGACATGTAGTCTAAATGCTATAAATACACAAATGCTCCACAATTAATCTTTTTTTAGACTGTACACACTTTCTTTTTCTCAGTCATCATGATCCTTTTTATTGCCTTTCTGTTATTTGTTCTAATTCTTCCTATACTCATAGTAATTTGGAGGAATCAGAAGTATACACAATGAGTCAGATGCAGTTGCACCAGGGTCACATAGAGTGGCACTACTGCCTCTCTAATTTTACATTAAATTCCCTCAGACAAACATAACAGCATTGGCATCTCACTGCAAGGTACTTTTAGTTTATCATATTTGCTGCTTTCCAGATGGTGGTCCCTAAATTGACATGTATGCTGTTTGATTTCATAGATTCTAAGGTCAGAAGGGACCATTGTGATCATCTAGTCTGACCTCCTACACAGCTCAGGCCATAAGACTCTGAATTAATTCCTGTTTGAACTACAGCATATCTTTTAGAAGAATTTCCGATCTGGATTTAAAAATCGCCAGTGGTAAGAGATTGCACCACAGCCCTAGGTAAGCAGTTCCACTGGTTAATTACACCCACTGTTAAAAGTTTGTGCCTTAGTTTGAGACTCAGTTTGTCTAGCTCCAAATTCCGGCCATTTGATCTTGTTATATTTTTGTCTGCTAGACTGAACAGCCTTGTATTATCAAATTTCTGTATGCCATACTTACAGACTGTGATCAAGTCACCCCCTAATCTTTTTTGGTAAAACTAAACAGATTGAGCTCTTTGAGTCTTTCACTATAAGGCATATCTTTCAATCCTTTAACTGTTCTTGTGGCTCTCCAGTTTACCAACATCATTCCTGAATTGGACATCAGAACAGAACACAACAGTTCAGCAGCAGTTGCACCAATGCCAAATACAGAGGTAATATAACTTCCCTATTCCTACTAGAGATTCCCTTGTTCCTGCACCTAAGGATTGCATTAGCCCTTTTGGCCACAATATTGCCCTTGGAACTCATGTTCAGTTGCTTATTCATTGTTACCCCCAAGTCTTTTTCAGAGTCACTGCTTCCCAGGACAGCATGGCCTTTGATCCTACATGAATGACTTTACATTTGGTCATATCAAAAAGTATATTATTTGCTTGTGTAACAACACTGACAGACCCCGGTCATCAGCGGGTGGGATTGAACCAGGGACCTCTGGAGCTTAGTGCATGAGCCTCTAGTGCATGAGCTAAAAGCCAACTGGCTGTTAGCTAAGGCTGAGGAGCAGACTCATTTAACTCTCTCTAAGTGGTCTTGGTGCCACTAGATGTGACAGAACACCACACCCAGGAGGTGTGTGGGTTACACTTGCACCCAGTTTACTGGGGATCTAGATTGCTCTGTATCAGTGACCTGTCCTCTTCATTATTAGCCATTCCCCCATTCTTTGTGTCATCTATAATTTTATATTTTCCTTTAGGTCACTGATAAAAATGCTAAATAGCACAAGGCCAAGAACTGATCCTTGCAGGACCCAGTAGTAACACACCCAGTCAAAGATGATTCCCCTTTTACAATTATATTTTCAGACCTATCAGTTAGCTAGTTTTCAATCCATTAAATGTGTGTCATGTTGATATACTATTCCAGTCTCATAATCAAAATGTTTTACAGTACCGGTAACAAATGTAAATGCCTTACAGAAGTCTAAGTATATTATGTCAACATTTAGTCTCTCCCTGAATTCAGGATTTTACAGCTATTTGCATGCTCGAGGTAACCTGACAGACATAAACTTAATTTGATACTGTACAGTTTTGTAAGATCACACACACACATATATATAAAATATTTTTTTTTTTTACCATGAATGGGAAATCCTTCATCTGCAAACAGACAAGGTTCAAGATTTTTCAGAGAACTTCTGCCCTCAAGTCGTGCAAGTAGCTTTAAAAACAAAAGATAAAAAGACGTCGTGTTAACTAAAAATAATGGGTCATGGGAATCAAGATACAACAGAACCACAGAACTTAGTGGGTTTTCAATGATAGCTCTGTCAACAGATTAATTTGATTTTAAACTGCCTTTCTGCAGACATGTGGCAAGCTCAGAGATTGGACAGTACAGTAATAGACGTTGACTTTCTATCTCTCCTAGCAATGAGCACCAGGATTCCATGGCGATAAGTGCCATGTAAGAACCTGTATTTACAAAACCACAAGAATCAGCTACTGACAGATAAAACTGCTGCAAGAATGGATGTCTTTGAAATATGGAAATGTTGCCATTTTATAGGATGAAAGGAAAGAAGCTCCTTTTGTAACAGCCATCAGACAGTGACTTCAAAGTAACGATCTGGAGGTGAAAGGCTGTATTCCCCATTATCAGTCTCCTGAGTCATCCAGTCCCTCAGCTCATTTATAAGTAAAAGCGTCTTACATATTTCAACTTACATCAGATGTGGGACTCCGATGGGCTACAGATCCTATCACCTCACCGTCACTTGTTCAAACACAGCACAGGCTGGTAGTTATCAAAAGTCATTACACGATGGCTGTTCAACAGCCTTTGTAAGGCAAGTGGGTGTTCTTGGGCCAGTTCTTAAATGGACAGGTGTCCACATAACAAATGCACTATAGCTGGCAGTCTCAACAAAGAGGCCAACAATTCAAGAAATGAACACTTCACCCACTGTTAGAAATGTCCTTCCATACATGGATTAAAGCACATTGGCAAAAAAGCTTGCACTGCTGCCAGAGTATACGTCCTGAAGACAGAGCACTTCAGTCTCCATGAACCATCCATAAGCTCTAAATTAATGATTTTTAGAATAAAATAAATTCTGTACAAGTGTATCAAATCTCCCTCCTAGCCATATCCTTTGGGCACTCAGCACATAACTCTAAACATAACTTCCCAGCACACATTTCTCCCTCCTCCACACTATATTTGATGGACAACTTTTCTTCTGAATCTCCTTGCTATTGTCAATTTAAATGATTTAAAAACCAATTTTCTGTGTTTTCTTTTAATGGTAGTATAAAAACTCTAAGTGACAGTGAATTTGCTTCAAGAGGTTATGATGTGAGTCCAAGTAAGACACTTCCACAGACATTGTACCATTCATTTCCATTAATAAAATGTCAATGTATTTGCCTTTGTAACTGTTCTGTTCAGGTGTGTTGATAAGAATCTCATGAGATGCTCATTAAAAGTAGAATAAAAACACTTTAATAGACATTATACTGGATCCATTATTCATGCATTTGTTCAATGCATGAAATACTTGTATAATACATGTTAGATCCATGGTTACAGTTTTGACACTGCAACTTGTTACCAATGTTCACTGAAAAAATATATTATAGTATTCTGTATAAACAGGATCAGGGAAGAGACTGAATATAACTTGCTCTGTTATATTGTGCTGCTGCTGTTCCCTAGTGCTTATGGAGTCTCTCCCTCCCGTGTTTAGGTTCTCTCCATTCTCATCATCCTGCACTGCATCTTTCCCCTTTGTGAGTCTCCTGTCCCCTTCTGTCTTTGCTTACCTGCTTTCTCTGAACTATGACTTTTACTGCTCCACTGTGTTTAATATGATGGCAGCCAAGTGAAATTTACCAGAATATCATGATATGCAAGAACTCTAAAGAGTGTTTTAACACATTTACTTAGCTGTGAGACATTTTCATAGCAAATGGTTCATATTTACAAATGTCATTCATTTTATATATGTCCAGAAGATAACACATATCCATCAGTAATTGAAAAGGTTAGCTTGTTATGCTGCAATCTAGCCTCTTTCTCCTTACATTCTTTTGCTGCTACTTACCAGACAAAACACTCAGTCTACTTTGTTCTGCAAGTCAAATAAAGTTTACTAAAAATCTTACATAACAGTGCGGCTGGGAACAGTAATATTATATGAATATCTGTTTTAGAGATCCAAGTCTCGCAAGATCATGGACTGCTTTACTTTGATGCTTAAGAAGTCCTCAGCCATCAGGAGACACAGGCTGTCAAGCTGAGACACTAAGAATATATTTAAGATTTTTGAACAAACAGCCTTGCCTCTAGGATGATAAATTATTAGATTTCAGCTAAGTATGGTTTTCGAAGGCAAAGTTCCAATCGTGTTACTCTCTTTCAACCTAAAAAAAGGCATAAAGAGGGAGCAGCAAATACATGTGTTTCTGTATTCATGTTTATTAAAACATTATTAAACGTTTAAGACTCATTTAAATCCACAACACAAAGTGTGTTTAGGGCTCCCACAGCATCCTCAGCACAACCATGATATGATTAATTATTGCATTACATTACAGTGTTGCCAACTCTCATGATTTTTTTTGTGAATGACAAGATTTTGGCTGGGCCTGGAGCCTGTCTCGAGATGATGTGAGAAGCTCCACCCTTTATGCAAATTTGAGCCCTGCCTGGGGAAACCCCCTCTGATTTGCTGCATGCCTTTCTTGCCAGCCTTCTAGGGCAAAGTAATCAATCAGAGTGCTCTAGCTATAGCAGCTCTCTCTCCCTCCCCTCAGCAACCTGAAGCCATTCTCATTGGGGGAGCAGAGGGGATTGAACGAGCCCAGCAGCTCTGCTCCCTATTCCTCCACTCTTTTGAGCAAAGGAGAAAGCTCACACCCAGCCTGGGTAGATGCTGCTACAGCTCCTCTCCCCCCAGGCCTGGGAGATGGGGGTGAAGAGTCTAGGAGGAGCAGAGGTGAGGCTGTCGGGGCTGAACTGATGGGGTGTGGAGGGATGAGTTGAACTGATGTGGGGGAAGAACTGATGCAGGGACAGACAGGACAAGATAGATTTGGACAGTGGGGTGCAGAATTAATTACTGGGGAAATGATGTGCAGATGTGGGCATGAGAGCTCCTGCTGAGGAGGTCAAAATCATCTTACCCAATAATTTTGGAAGAGTGAGAAACAAAATCTCACACACACACTGTGGATGGGCAAGGGGAGTTAAAAAAAACAAAAAACAAAAAAAACCTCAACAAGACAGACCAAAACCCACCACAATATAATTTTACATATTTTTTTTTGGAGTCTGACTTATGATTTTTGATCTTCTGTGTTTGGCAATACTACATTTATTTATCACAGCACTGCTCATCCACCATTCTGAAATTTCTTGTACTAGAATGCCCCTAAACATGAATGGGGGAAGACTTAAGTATGTTTTGAGATGTTCTTGCTTAAAAGGGTATAACTCAATTTTAATATTTAGCTGGTATAGTGTTCAAGTTTTTCTTTCTTTTTAAAAAAAGGAAGATCTATGACATTTGGTGGTGTTCAAACTGAAATTATTCCCTACTTTTTAAATAGAACACACATTATTGGAAAAGTTAGTAGTATGGATGGTTCAACAACTCTCCTGATACAAATTAAGACAAAATTACATTCAACTAACTTGGCAGTTTTGCATGGACAAGAAAATTCAATTTAGAAACTATGATTGAGATTTTCAGACCAGTGCAGGATTTAGCCACACAGCTTAAAAGGAATGGAAGATGTGAGGCTGTCATTTGTACTGCTTTACAAATATAAGGTACCCTGCTATGATGGCCGAACGTAGGCACCACTTCAAAATCTGCCATATCATTGCATCAAAGATTACCTTAATATGCATTTCCTAGTTTGTATTAATTTGTATTGAAATCATGTACTTGTTTTTTGTAAGTCTCTGTACATTATGAAAACTATAAAAACAAGTGTGTCTTAGAACTAATGGCTCCTTGGAATCTCAAGAGCATATGAAGTGTGCTGGAAACCTGCCCTATGCTTTGCAGGTTCCTATTGTTTTACAAGGCTCTGCAAATGTGTACATGTAGTTGTTCACATTTAGTTAGCTGCTGAATGCTAAGGTAATATAAGCAGTCTGACTACTGGATGCAGCATTAATTTTAAAGAAGTGCCATTTCAGTTCCAGCTAAACGTGCATCTTTTTTTTTTTTTAATCCATACTCTTCCCCTCCCCAATTTTCATTTTAGAACAGAAAATACTTTCTGTATAGGGCATTTCCTGGGGATTAGTTAGTAGTTCTTGATTGTTCCAGCTCCTTTCATCCAGTCATTAGTCCTCAGAAAATATCTGGTGCATTGATCATTATAGCTTAAATACGAACCTGCGGTTATCTGAACTGAATGCTTACATATTTGAATGAAAATAACTACAGGTGCTTATCTTGAGCACTAAACAGATTATTCACAATTCATTGATGATAATGCATCTGTGTTTCTATGAAACTTGTGTTTTCTTCCTAGTTTTGAAGCAGAATCTCCACAGACACTTGCTCTGTTGGTATCATGCTGTGCACTGTGGGATTTCCTGGCAGGATCAACAAACAACTTTGCAACAAACTCTGTGAAAGTTCTGTCCATACTACACCTAATGAGGCTGAAGCAAAACTATGTTCAGATAAGACACAAGAGAGGAGACCTTACCATTTGTGGTTGTTAAAGATATATTGAACTTTTCATGAGAGCTGGGACTACCTAGTCTCTTGGACATATTCTGGCATTGGCAGTTTCATGTTACCTTCTTAACATTTCTACTGTATAGGGTAAAATATTTGTAGTGATCAAAGGATCAGTCTGCAATAACAGAAATCACTTGCTTCTACCTTCTGTTGTGAATGGTTTAAATAACCAGTTAACACAGCACTGCTAAAGAAAGTAACTGAACAGAAAAAACTGGAAAAGATACAGCAACATCTGGTCACTATTGAGATCAGCATGCCATAATTTAATTATGGGTGCTTACTTCTTCCTTCACATAACTTATCTTTTTTCCACAAAATGATTATCTTCCAGTGCTTTTCTGTGTGTATCTACCTTAGTAAGAGAGTAGTCTAGATGTGTTTTCAATACATTTCTGAATAATTGCACTTTACATTCTATCACAGTGGATCTTTTTATGTGATTATTGGTGTATAGAAAATAGGGGTCCCTGTGGACAAAAGACATCTGCCCATGTGGAATAAGTTTCAGGACAAGGGCCTTAAATGGTAAGTTTGCTGAGGAAGGGACACTAGGAAAAATTTTCAAAAAATGTCAAAATCACTTAGGAGCCTCAGTCCGATTGAAAATTAATGGTGCTTCAATGGAACTTAAAGAGTTTTTCCTATGTCTTTTGGGAGGTTCTCAGCACATTTTTGCGTGCCATTCAATAATATGCAACATTTCTCAGCAATATATTAAAAGTGTTAAGAGACCCACTGGTCAAAAAATGAGAGTAAGACATTTTTACCTTTCACAAGCTATTTGCTTAATCAAAATTCACTTACTCTCTTTTACTACCTTCACCTCTTACAGCTCCCATTGTCACTCTGTTTTTACAAAGCTCATTTTATGAGATTTTTGAAGAATTATTTGTTTGGCACAGAATTTTTTACTTATGAGCTACACAACATTCAACAAGGAAGTGTTGCTGCAAGATTTAAAGACTTTCAGAGCATTGATCAGGGTCAAAAGGTCAGAGAAAGAGGGTGGGTGGTGGGAGGGTGGAGAAAAACTGGATGAAGAGTTAAAGAAACATAAGCCTTATTGCTATGAGCAAAACTTCACAGGGCAATTTTAAAATCTTCCAAGTTTTTAAAAAAGTGCTTATGTGACTACAATTCATCTCTACCTTCACGTCCATTAAGGTGAACAACAGTCTCTCAAGCTTTGTGAGGCCTTATCTACACTATAAAAATAGGTCTGTTTAACTACATCACTCAGAGATGTGAAAGATCCAACACCCTGAGTGATGCCGTTAAGACAGCCAACCCCCCATGTAGACAGTGCTAGGTTGACAGAACCTTTTGGGGACGTGGATTCCTACCCCAATGGGAGAACCCCTCTTGGCAGGATGAGAGGGATAGCTCAGTGGTTTGAGCATTGGCCTCCTAAACCCAGGGTTGTGAGTTCAATCCTTAAGGGGGCCACTTAGGGATCTAGGGCAAAAATCAGTACTTAGTCCTGCTAGTGAAGGCGGCGGCGGGCTAGGCTTGATGACCTTTCCAGGTTCCTTCCAGCTCTATGAGATAGGTAGTGTTGTCTACACTAGTGAAGCTCTACAAGTCCCATGCATGGTTAATACCAGTGTGCACCTGTGTGTGGATACAGGCCCTGATTCAGCAATTCACCCCATTCAGCAAAGTATTTAAACATTTGCTTAACTCAAGGCACATACTTAAGCCCCATTTTCTTCCACGGGAATTAAGCGCATACTTCAACACTTGGCGGCTTGGCTGGAGCGGGCCAGGGGCGCACATCTTCTCGACGGGCCGCCAGCCCTTGGGACGCAGCCCCGCCGTGTCCGGGCAGGATGCAGGCTGCAGCGAGGAGAAACGGACGTGCCAGCGGGCAGAGACCGCGGCCGGGAGCTCCTGGGTTCCCAGCCCAGCGCCGGCAGCACCCACATCCGTGTTCTCCCTACCCCCGCCAAAGGGGAACCGCTGTGGGACTGGGTGCTGCGAGGGGCGGCGCGACACCACCCGGGACAGGCCGGCCCGGCCCGTGCTGCGCTACTCCGAGCCCGGTGCGGGGGAGGCCGCTCCAGTCCCGGCGGCCGGGCCCTGCGGGGGCAAAGCGGCCCTGAAAGAGCGGCCAGGCCCGGGGCGGGGAGGAGGGGGCGCTGCCTCACCTGCGTGCCCGACTCCGCCTTCCGAAACCCGTCACTCATAGCGCTGAGGAGGGGGTGGGGACCGGGCCCAGCAGCGGCGGCGCCTCCCGCCCACTCGTCGCACATGCGCAGTGCACCACGTCCCGCGTGCGCACTTCGCCCCCCTAGACTGGCACGACCAGCCCTTCTTGGGGCGCTGATGCTGCACATGCGCAGTGTCGCAGTATTTTGTTCTTTTGCGGTTGCGTGCGCGTTAGGTGATTGAGTTGGTTCCCTGGGCAGCGCAGCGTGCGCGAGCTCCAGGGTGGGGTTAAGGTTGTTATGGGGAGGGGTTAATTATGCACCTTGCATGGTCATCGCATGGTCATCGCTCTATTTAAATTATTTTCTGTCATCATCAGAGGCCAGTAATGTTAAGGGGTGAGATTTTTAATTTATTATTTGGTGGCCAGAGTGAAATACTCACATGTGAAATAGAAACACTGGGCCGAAATCAGCTCTGACAAAGTGCGTGCAAATTCCACTGAAGGCAATTACATCAGGCAGGAATTTAGGATAACATTTTAAAATGTGGGACTCTAACACCATACTTATCTGGCATGTTCCAGCTGAACATCTCAAAGCACTTTGCAAACATTACTGTCTTAATCCTGACAACATCTTGGAAAAGTATGACTATCGTTACAGGTGAATTCTGAGAAACAAGGGCATTGTCTAATAAAATTAATGGCACACATTGAATGACAAAGGAAATAGTTCTCCATGCGGCATATAGCTTTCACCTGTGGAATTCACTCCTGCAACAAATCAGATTCAGTTTCTATAGCTGATTTTGAAAAGGGTCTGGAAATTTTTACAAGCCATAATATTTGTATTGGAATTATGTAGGCTAAAATAGGGTATACTCATGCTTTAGGGCATAAACTGATCACTGCAGGGATCTGAAAGGATGTCCAGGGAACTATGTACATTATGGAGATTTTCTGTGCCTTCACCAGAAGCTATGGACAGGATAGAATGGCCCATCTTTTGTGGCTGTGTAGCTCCAGTTATGAGAGAGGATAGACTGTAGGGAGACATGGGAAACTCATTTGTAGGAGCTCTCCTCACATTGGTACAAAAAGGTTGGAAAATAATAAACAAGATCATTCATCATATCTACCTTTCAGCAGGTGCTAATTCAGAGTCCAGTGATGATACTTTAAATGCCAACATTGCTAATTATGTTACTGCTCATTAAAACATGGAAGAAAGGAGAGGAAGTATCATGAAGATCTACAGCAGCCAAAGTTGGGAGCGTGGTGGGAGGGGGAGGAAGACATGCAAAGGACTAGCCAGGGCAGTAGCAGCTTGTGTATACAGGTTGTTGGGACAAGCACCCATCATGTGTGTGTCATTAAATATTAATCTCAAATACAACAAATTTATATTAGCCTGCTATAGATTTCTTGTGTTTGCAATTTGTATTTAGTACAGCAGCAAGGTGTTGTGCTCCACAGTCTCTGTGGCACATGCACGGATTGTGTGATCAAGATTACACAGGAAGCAAAGACACAGTGATTTCCATTGGATTTGGGGTGGTGGATTCATTGCCCGATCTACAGGCTGTGGTGACTGGAGAGCATTCTAAAGTGTTGCGCTCTAACTGCCCTACGTAGACCTTGCTGGTGCACTCTAAAAAGTCCCTAGTTTGAGTTGATGTAGTTCTGTTTAAACAGAACTGCTTTAATGTGGCCTAGAAACTCTTTAGAGCACGCCAGCAGGGTCTACACAGGGCAGTTAGAGCACAACACTTTAGAGCATTCTACAATTTACACCCCTCCAGTCCCGACACAGACTAGTGGGAGTTGCTGAAGGTTAGCAGAACAGGGGGTAGGACCAGCTTAGGTGGCAGGCTTTCACTCCCTCTCTCGGTTTCTGCTGGCTGGGGCCGTGAGGCATAGTGCTGCAGTGAAGGCCATGGAGCTGCTGGAGGAGACCTCGTGGAACAGGGCAGGAGGAGGTGTTGGCAGAGAGAGGGAATGCGAAAGAGGAAGAGGAGGATCCTGGGAAGGAGGTACAGGCCTGGGACTGGCAAAAGTAATTAAGGGCTGTATATGGTATAGGAGGGCAATTTGCCCTCTGTGTGGCAGAGTCCAAAAGGCTTGTTAGTTGTAAGAAATTGTACTTGGAAAGTGGTTGGAGGATGAACCTACGTCAAGAATAGCATGAACCCTACCTACTCACTGTGTCAACTGAATGAATGTTGTTGTTATTTGGTTCTGAGTTTAATCACTGCTGTAATTTAAAAAAGCCTGATTGTGTTATTTGGATCCAGAGACATAGACTATATTATGAAAACACCACTTGTCTCAAACCCCACCGCTAGCCTACCATTGACCATACTTCACTAGCGTTCTGTGGGAGCTTTTCTCCTTTCATGTCTGTAAAGTGTCATGCAAACCTATGAGATTAAATAAATAAGAATTATAAACCGATGGAATGTTACAATATAGTGCTGACTGGGTACCACAGCTGAGGGGCAGCCAGCTGTCCAACCCCCAAACAGAATAAAGCATAATGTTAGGATTCACTTCACAGATGAATTTATCTTCTATTCCTTGATGCATTCAGCACATAGCGTTTGACTCACTGTAGCAGGTCAGTCTGAAAGCCAGATGGCCTACTGGTCAGGCCGTAGCTCCACAGTTCTTTTCAGTTTCTCTGCTTTTGAGGGGCCTGCTGGATTGTATACAGCAAGTCTCAGCCCCTCCTGTTTGTTTCCTCTTCTCCCCTTGGGGCTCTGCAATGACAGAGGGAGGGGGAAGGCTCTACCGGGTCCCAGCCCAGGGCTTTAAAGGGGTGTTGCAGTGTCCAGACCACCTGTTGGTTTACCCCAAGTTATACCTCCCCCTGGGTCTCTTCCTATCGGGCTCCAGTTCCTCCCTTTTTTTGGAGCATGGTCACAGTTTTAGTAGTAGCAGTTTAGTCTGCCTGATAGGGTAACGTCCTGCTCTTTGAGGCCTCTCGTGACTTCCCACCGCTGAAGGGAGACCACTGCTTCCATAGTGGTTTTATCAGAACCATAGTCACTCTGCCCCTAGCTCCACGCTTCAACCTCAATTCTATCCCCCGGCTGCCAGGGCACTTTTAAACTCTCTCTCCAACCAGAGCATGCCTCACAGCTGCTGAGGGGCAGGGCCTCCCTAGCTTAGTACTTATGCCTTGCTCTGGGTTAGTGTGGGGTTTGTAAACCTCATCACACACCCTCCCCTTCAGCTCTGGGCAGACATGTGCTGAGAGTACCCCCCATATCTCATGAAAAGAAGTGCATTTTATGGTCCTTGCTGGTTTGATATAGCACTTCAACGTAGTATGGCTAGAGAGACAAATACCACTGCATGACTTGGGAGTTGGTGACCTTCATAGACTGTAGAGGTGCATGGTCAGTCACTAGCCAAAAGTGGGGACCCCATAGGCAGTGGTGCAGGGATTCTGCAGGCCCCTTTACTGCTAGGTCCTCCTTCTCGATCACCAAGTAGGTGACTTCCTTCCAGGGATACAACTTCCTGCTAAGATAGAGGACAGGATGTTCCTATCGCCCCATCTCTTATGACAGTATGGCTCCAAGGCTGACATCAAATGCATCCATCTGCAAAATAAAAGACTGTGACAAGGCAAAGTGAAACAAAACAGTTCCTGATTTCTCCTGTTTTAGTAGCTGTGGTTGACATACTTCATTGTTGACCCCGGGCAAGCTGTTCGTAGGCTCACCTCAGCATCAGAGCAATTTTTTGTTGTTCAATTGAATCAACTTGGTTTGAGAGTAGGTCTGTACTGAGTTGTGTGATATATGGGTCCTTGGCTTGAGTCCCCATGGGGTTTAGGCCATCAGTAGGGGTGGGGCCATTAACTGGGGACATGGAGGTCACTTCTCCTGGGTCATCGTCCCTCCCCAACCCGGCCATTCCCTTGGGTTCTTCTATTGTTCTGTCCACAGACTTTGTCTTTTCTTCCTTCAGGGACTTCCCTTGCCCTGCCTCTATCAAGTACTGAAAGAACTTCCAGTCCCACCCAATTATCATGGGATAGGCCAGGTTTGTGGCTACCCCCTTGCAGGCTGTGTCCACATCGTACTTTCTAGTTAACTGCAATCATCTCATGGAGTTGGGGTGAACACCCTCTGGATGCATTGTAGAAATATGGTACTTGAGGGCTCTCCCTTGGCCCTTGCCAAACATTCTCTGATAATTGTCTGACTACATCCTTAGTCTATTAAGCCTTAGACTCTGACATTATTAACCTGCACTGGGACCACCAGTTTTTCTGGTGCCTTCTTGCAGGCTCTGGATTCCATCACCAGACACACTCATACTTACAGTCCATGAATGGGCAATCCCACCCAGAAGTGGCCCCATTGTCCCATCTCTACATGAGGACGAATTCCAGATGGTGGTCTCTGCTTGGCTGACAACCTCACCCCTGGGTTGGGTAGCAAGGTTCCTCTCGCACCTCCCCTCCTCGCCCATCCTCTGGTTGTCTGAGTTGGTCAGGACTGGACCGGGTCCCCCCTTCATGTTTTTTGGACAGCATGTAGTTCTCGGTCAGCGTCCCCATTTCTGACAGAGTTTCCAGTCCGTGTTAGGGATGTAAATATCGGTTAAAAAAGTTAACCGGTTAAACGATTAAAATTATATTGTTTAACCGGTTAACCGTTAACCAAGGTAGCTCAGGAGGTCTGGCACGGCTGGGATGGAGTCTCTCTGGCCAGCCAGTGCAGTGTGGCTGGGGCTAGGGCCTGCTCCGGCTGGCTGGGACTGGGGCCTGCTCTGGCCCAGCTGGGACTGGTGCCCACTCTGGCCTGGCTGGGGTTGGGGTCCGGCTGGTGCAGCTGGGGCTGGGGTCCCTCTGGCTGGCCGGCCCAATGTGGCTGGGGTTGCTCTACGCAACTGGCGTCCCTCCCACTGGCACGGCACGGTCGGGGCTGGGGTCCATCCCGCTGGCGCAGGACCGCTGGAGTTAACGATTATGGTCGGTTAACTGGTAAGCCTAATGCTTACCGGTTAACCGGTTAACCTTTTACATCCCTAGTTGATGTTGTACCATCCTCTCCCATACTCTGAGTGGGAGAATTTGGAGGAACTGCTCCAACACAATATTTTCCATCACCCATACTCTTGTTCTTTCCTGCAGTTGGAGCCACTGATAGCAGTGGTCCTTTAGAGTCTAGGCTACCGGCCTAGATCAAACTGCAGCTGAAAATCTCTCTTGCTCACCCTCTGGTGGTGCGTCTCGTTTTAAATGCCAAAAGTGTCTCGGATGACTACTTTGAGTAGGGAATAGTCCCGCACAGCTGTCATGTGGAGGCTTCAGTATATGGCCTGGGCCATCCCTGTCAGGTATGGGGTGACCAGGATGGCCCAACTCTCAACTGGCCAAAAGACCGCCATGTGTGAGACCCTCTCAAATGTGACTAGGAATGCTTCAAGTCCATCATCTGGTTCCTTTTTTGTCAGTTTCAAGGGGAGGTTTGAAGCTGAGTTGGGGTTAACTGCTCCCACCAATGAGTTAGATGGCATGTTTTGGGGCTGTACCAGTGGCACCACCTGTTGCACCAGCTGTTGCTCCCTGTGTTGAGTGGCCAACTCCCTAATAAGCTACTGCTGCTGTTGCTGCAGAACCTGTTGCAGTTGTTCTTTTGCCAATTGCTGCAGCAACTGGGTCTGTTGTTGTTGATTCTCCAAAACCCATTTTAGCAATTTGTCAAGATCCATCTCCAGGGCTCCCCTGCCCCCCTCCTTAAAAAAAATACACCTCAGGCCATCAAAGCCATGTCATGGGCGACTCGTGGGCACAGAGTGAGCTGCTCAGTAGCAGGGCCAACAGTCAGAGATCAATCAGGGCCAGGCCAGGTCAAAATAAAAAAGTCAGAATCCATTACTAAATTGAGAGCAACCAGCAAGAATTGGGATTGCGCCACACCAGGATCTTTCACCAGGGCAGCAATGGTCTTAAGCCGAAGACAGTAAACCAGGATCAGGGTCAGCAGTCTGGGATGAGGACAAGTTGCAGTGAGGCAGGATCTAAGGCAGAAGCCCACTGGAGGTCTGTATTCCTCAGCAAGCTCCTAGACATGGCTTCATGGTTTATATGGGGAGTGCCAGCCAAGCAGGGAATCATGGATGGCTATCGCTTATGCCCTTTAGGGTGGGACTTCCTGCAGGCCTCAGCCTCTCAGTACATCTTGGTGCCCCTATTGGTGATGAGGAAGCAGTGCCTCCTACACACCCCAGTTCTAGGCCCATGGGTTCTTACACAGACTCCCTTTAGTTACAAAGTTGTTGCCTGCATTCTCCACAAATTTTTGTAGCGGGTCAGTCTGAAAGCCAGCTGGCCTAGTAGTCAGGCCGTAGCGCTACAGTTCTTTTCAGTCTCTCTGGTCTGGAGGTCCAGGGGGTGGGGGAGCATTGCTGGGTTGTATACAGCAAGCTTCAGCCCCTCCTGTGTGTTTCTATTTTCCTCTTGGGGCTCGGTCACAACAGGGTGGGGGGAATGCTCTACTGGGTCCCAACCCAGGGCCCTAAAGGGGTGCTACAGTGTCCAGAGTACCCGTTGGTCTACCCCAAGTTATACTCCCCCTGGATCTCTTCCTACCAGGCTGGAGCGCCTCCCTTTGGGGCATGGTCATAGTCTTAGTAGTAGCAGTTTAGTCTGCCTGGGGATGCAACATCCTGCTCTTCAGGGCCTCTTGTGGATTCCCACCATCGAAGGGGGAAGGGAATGCAGATCACCGCTTCTGGAGTGGTCTTACCAGGGCCCTCATCACTCTGCCCACAGCTCCAGGCCTCAGCTTCACTTCCTAGGGCAGCCGGTATCTCCCTTGGACTACCAGTGCCATTTTAAATTGTCCCTCCACCTGGAGCATGCCTCACATCTGCTGAGGTGCAGAGCTTCCCTAACCCAGTATTGCTCCATGCCTTGGTCTGGTATAGTGTGGGGTTAGTAAACTCCATCACACTCACACACACACAATTTTTTTTAAGTCAGTCTGTCTTTCATCATCAGTAGCATGTTGTTATTTTTTATTCTGTAAGGAAGACAATGTGCTTGGTACTATACAGTTAGCAAAATTCATTGTTACCTTGACATTGCTTCTGCCCTCATTCATGCTTTTTTCATTTAAGGGCAGGTCTACACTGGGGCGGGGGATCGATCTAGGAAACGCAACTTCAGCTACGAGAATAGCGTAGCTGAAGTCGACGTTTCCTAGATCGAACTAAATTTACTTACTGCGGGTCCACGCGGCGCAGGCAGGCTCCCCCGTCGACAGTGCTTCCTCCTCTCGGCGAGCAGGAGTTCCGCAGTCGACGGGGGAGCACTTCTGGGATCGATCTATTGCGTCCAGATGAGACGCGATAAATCGATCCCAGAAGATCGATCTCTACCCGCCGAATTGGGCGGGTAGTGTGGACCAGCCCTAATTATCAATATCATTATCTTTTCTTTGGGTGCAGATGTGACAATCTGATACTGACAATGCTGCAAGTATCAAACCTTATCCAATTCAACACTCTGCTGTTTTTCAAAGCTCTCCATTGACTTTTCATCCACTGACTGACCTCTTTGATCTTAAATCTGCTTGTACAGTACATCTCTGCCAACTCTCTTTGCTCTCTCAGGGTGAAATCTTGGGCCCTGTGAAGTAAATAGCAAAACTCCCATTGACTTCAATGGAGCCAAGGTTTCACCCTCAATCTTTGCCTCTTTTCTTTAGTTTTATTTGCAATCCTCCACATTTCTCAAGTAGTAGCCCAGAGATAATATACTGCATGAGTGCAGGAGGCTATTCACACTTCCGTTGCTCTCTCTTTTTTACAAAATAGAATCCTCCTTTAGTGTAGCAGGGCCAGACAGTAGAATATAGTGTCTAGGGACCTTGCGCACCAGCAGTTCCATTTATAGAGGTTAGAAATTAGGCTTCTTCTGCTTGGCATGTGAGCAGCCTGAGGGTGCCCCTTGAGCCATCAGCACTGTCTATGTAACAGCATCAGCACTGCTTGCATAGCAGTTACAGCTGCAAAAGATGCCAAAGCAATAGCTTTTCTGCAGGGAGAGCAGATGCTATGGGCATGCATCTCTTTCTTTCTGAACTTGTCTACTGGAGTATCTCCCTCCCACTCATGCGGATTTTACAGGTTTGGAAAACAAAGTGAGCATCCTGCATGGTGAGTTTCTGTGTTTCCCATTGCACGTGTTTAAGGGTAGGTCCACACTACCCGCCCGATTCGGCGGGTAGAGATCGATCTTCTGGGATCGATTTATCGCGTCTCATCTGGACGCGATAAATCGATCCCAGAAGCGCTCCCCCGTCGACTGCGGAACTCCTGCTTGCCGAGAGGAGGAAGCGCTGTCGACGGGGGAGCTTGCCTGCGCCGCGTGGACCCGCAGTAAGTAAACTTAGTTCGATCTAGGAAACGTCGACTTCAGCTACGCTGTTCTCGTAGCCGAAGTTGCGTTTCCTAGATCGATCCCCTGCCCCAGTGTGGACCAGCCCTAAGATACTCACTGTGCTAGATCAGTTCTTGAGAAGAAAGTGTTTAAAGTTGAATTGCAGCCCTAGGCAATATGAGTTTGCTGGTTCTGCTCTTTTCCCACTGAAGATTATATGTCAGTCACAACTAGTTTAATCCAACAGAAGGAGGCTAGTTAGTATGGGTCATGTGGTTAGTATGGATCCTGGGGAGGAAAAGGCCAGCACAGCTCTCTGAGTGCTCTAGAGACATCAGAATTTAATCTTCAGTACAGCAAAAGTTCTTTTCTTAAAATAAAGCTTAATTTTAAATCAACAATTCGCCATTGAAGAATTATTACCGTTCTGTTCCAAATTTTACATTTACCTATAAATTCCTTGAACAAAGATATAGTCTAAATATTTAAAAGCAAGAAACAAAAGCATTAAGGAAGCAAAAACACACTAAGAATCTAATAATATGGTATAAAGACATCTGTGAAAGGCTCAGTCTATAAAAGACATCAACCCTCAGAAGTTAGGTAACAGCTGAGTTAGAAACTGGAATTAAAGTGAGCTAAGTAAGAGCTTCCTGTCTTCAATGTTCATTCTGCCAACGAGTTTCTTCCAACAGGAGTTTTGTTGTGTGTATTGTCACTTAATTTTCACTTGGTGGAACTGTATGGGTGACATTCATTTGGCACTGGTTTGGGCTTGAATTCTCCTGCTTGGAGAAGATTCTCTCTCCATTCATATTGTTGAATTAAACTCTTTTAATAAAGTCAGTTGCTATTTTTCTAATTAACCTCTAGATTATTAAATACATTTACTCCAAACATGACAAATCGAAGGCCCCAGATTCATTAGGCAGCAGAACTACCCTGAGAGAGACAATAGAAAAGTTTAATTTCCTCTGTGTGTGTAATCTACCCATCTATCAGAAAACACCAGGCTTTCCAAGTAAAGCCTATCTCAGAGCTGTAAGTAAGATGCAATAAGAATGAATAAAAAAGGAAGCCTTCAGGCAGACACTGAATCCACCTGTGGCAGAATGAACAGGGAACTACTACTCGTTTCTGGGTGCACCTCTTCTGTTTCCAATCTCATGTGGCAATTCTCTGCCCCAGTGTTCCAAAAATTCTGTTGATCACTGATGGTATCTGTCAGTAGGTTTCATTAGATCTTTCCTGAGCAGGATCTTTCCTCACACTTTTCACCTGTGAAGAGACCCGCATTCTTCCATTCATGACAGACTGAATTACACTGGTGCAAGCTCATGGATTTTAGCAATAGTATGATGAATTCGCTGTATAAAATGGAAAATATCAACCGAGAAGAAAATTTAGTCCATTGATAGCCATGCCACTTCTAGAGAAAGGGATCTGTGGCCTCTACTGAGTTCTGTCATTTGCTATGTGAAAGTTTCATAGTTGGACACTTGACACTTTTCTATTTCATTGCTAATAATATTCTTAATATTGCAGATCATGGAGTTACATCAGGGTGAATCAGGCCTATGTGCCAATTCATGCTTTGAAAATATTTCCTATTCCTAAAGGCCAGTTTTCACCATTTTGCATGACTGAATTGGAATGATCCTTTTGTTGTTCATGCCAGGCTGTCTCCTTTACTCCTCTTCTCTCCTCCTTTAGAGCAACTCTGCCCCACCTCATGGTGGAACAGATAGGTGCTCCTTGCCACTGTGATTAACTAGTATGGGTGAATATTGGTTTTGTGTACATTACATGAGGTTATGTTGGGAGAATGGTTTTTGTTACTTCTACAAAAATTGCCTTTATTTGGGACATAAGCTGGTTTAATGGACTTAGTTTAGAATCCATAAGATTCTCAGCGGTCAAGAGTGAGTGAATGCTTTATCAAACACGCTTAATAGCCAGTGATGGCTCTCTGTCAAATTTCATTTTGGGCCTGATCCAAATCCCTCTGAATCCACTGGGCAGGCCTGTATCCCTCCATAGCTGTTCCGATACTCATGAAGGGCCTGATCCTGCACCCATTGAAGTTAATGGCACAGGATCATGCCTTAATTAAAGGCACTTCTGAAAGTGTTCCTCAGTCCTCTGTTATGGCTGCCCAGCTATTCAGTGAAGTGGAAATGATCTTCCTAAAGTCCACCTGTTGTGCCCCCCACCACCCTACTGGAATGTATGCTACATAGTCACAGCCTATGCCCCTTATAAAAAGCAACTTTTGTAAATGTAACAAAAGAGCTATTCATACAGCATGATCTTCCCAAGCAATTGGCACAAGCTCTCCTGCAGATTTACATTTAACTGTTCCACAAGGAGGGTAATCAGAGATGCATCCATGTAGCTGAGGGTGAGATTTGGGCCTAATGGTGTTACACAGATGTAGCAGAACAGAATTTGCCCCTGATTGTCCTTTGAAAATACTGAGAAATACAGTCAAATAATACTGAGAAATAATGTCCAATGTTCATGTCTAACCACTGAATAAAAACGAGAAGAATAACTGATTAATCCAGGCCATTTGCTCCCTTAAAGGGAAGAAAACTGACTAGGGAATCCCCATTTTTACCTTTTTAACACAAATTTAGCATTAAAGTTTCTGTTTTTTGTAATCCCCATAGACCTCCTGTCAGAATAAAATATACATCTATTTCTTTTCTTTTTGATCTTAACATTTGTAAGTAATAAATAATTGATTGCCGAAGGAATTCTGGGAATATATTCAGCTTAAATTGAGTACTAAACTATTTGCAAATGTACTTAGGCAGCAGCCCAAAAGATACATCAAAAGAATGTCAATTGGATATTGGGAAGTGAAGCGTCACCATATGTTAGAATTAGGAGGCATGAAATATAATAGAAGGATAATAGCTGTCAGATCTACTACCAGTAAAAATAGGAAAAGGTCTATTTCTATAGAGGGATATTAACTTTTATTCAAGCTAGACCACACTTTCAACCCAGCGATAGCACTCTGGATTGCATTAATTTATCCAGTTCTCTTTTGAACCCTGTTATAGTCCTAGCCTTCACAACCTCCTCAGGCAAGGAGTTCCACAATTGACTGTGCGCTGTCTGAAGAAGAACTTCCTTTTATTTGTTTTAAACCTGCTGCCCATTAATTTCATTTGGTGGCCCCAGTTCTTATATTATGGGAACAAGTAAATAACTTTTCCTTATTCACTTTCTCCACACCACTCATGATTTTATATACCTCTATCATGTCCCCCCTTAGTCTCCTCTTTTCCAAGCTGAAAAGTCCTAGCCTCTTTAATCTCTCCTCATATGGGACCCGTTCCAAATCCCTAATCATTTTAGTTGCCCTTCTCTGAACCTTTTCTAATGCCAGTATATCTTTTTTGAGATGAGGAGACCACATCTGTACGCAGTATTCAAGATGTGGGGGTACCATGGATTTATATAAGGGCAATAAGATATTCTCCATCTTATTCTCTATCCCCTTTTTAATGATTCCTAACATCCAAACCAATTTTTATTTGTGCTGTCAATTTGCAAAAATTTGTTGAGATTTTGACTTTTCGTCCTGCTTTAGGCTGGTAAAGCTTGGATGGTGTGATATAGTGTACAGACCCCACCCTGGTACCGAAGGGGTTAAAGGACAATATTGGGTTGATAGCCCTGCCCCTCGAGACTTGCAGTGCATGCTCCAACTGGAGAGGAAACTTAAAAGGGAGCAACTCAACTCAGAAGATGGGGCTCGGGAGGAAGGCAGACCTACCCTGGGGGCTCCTGAACAAGGGTGCCAAAGAAGTCTTCCTGTGTAAGGAACAGAACTACATGCTGAGCCCAGTTGGGGCTAAAGGTTTAGTTGTCTTTTCTTTTTCTTTTGTTACCTTATATTAGATTTGAAGCCATGGGGAGAGAGAGATGGTAGGAAGTGACTCAGAGAAGATAACTCGGAGGGCACCCCAAGATACCGGACACTGTTAACCCTCACAGAGCCCCGACTCAGAGCCTGCTGGGGTGAAGCTAAGCCCATCCTTGGGTGAGGAACTGGACTGAAAGGGCCTCCCGCTGAGAGACAGTATTGAGTGCATTATCCACTGGACCACCTGGCCCTCCAAGGGCTCCATTACAGATGGGAAGATTGTTTTCTGCCCTACTTTAGCAAAGAGATGGGGTAGCCCTCCAAGATTTCTATTAAGGTAGAGCAGCACAAAACAGCCTTCTTAGGGATTGTCTATGCTTGAAAAGCTACAGCAGCACAGCTGCAGTGCTTCTATGTAGACCCTACCTACTCCAATGGAAGAGTAGGTAATCACCTCCCGAGAGGTGGTAGCTAGCTCAATGGAAGAATTCTACTCTTGACCTAGCACTGTCTACACTGGGGCTTAGGTTGGCTTAACAACATCACCCCTGAATGATGTAGCTGAGTCGACCTAACTTTTTAGTGTAGACCAGGTTTTATGATTTGACTATGTTTGCATATCCTGTAGTGAAACAAAAGTCAATTTAGCCTGGTTAATCTTTTAAAGTTCACCTAACAATAATAAAGAGTTATATGTGCTAAGAAAGAGGTTAGTTCTACTGGAAGAACTATCTGACATGCCCATTCAATAGGTACAATCCATAGCCTGAGCCTGCTCCTACTCTGATCATTGTTGAGAATTTTGCCATTATTTCACTGGGGGCAGTTTCATCCCCATAATGTATGAGGGAAATGCAGGAGGTATGTGGGCAAACTCAGCCTTGATGTAAGTCCCCTGAAGTCAATGGAGTTGCACCAGAAATGAGTTTGGCAGAATACATCAGCCTGTACTAAAGCATTTGATACATTCCTTAACAAAGTCTTGGATATGAGCACTACCTCGGATATGTCAAACAAGGACCCTCCACCAGAGTAGATAGTATCATAATACCCCTGAGAGAACCTGCTTCAATACACACACGCACAAAACCCCCTCTGATGTCACACTCCTTGTTGTCACCTACCTACCTTGCATTGGAATTCATATGGAGTATCATTAAACAATTACAATCCATACTTGAAGGGGACCACATTCTGAAATAACTCTTTCCTGAACTTCCTCTTCTACCCTATAAACAACCCCCCAACCTTGCCATGCTCATCATCAGAAGCAAGCTCCCTGCAGACCAGGACCCAGCAACTCAAAGCAGCACCAGACCTTGCCATAACAAAAGATGCAAATGCTGCAGACATATCTCTACCGCTATGATGATCAACATCCTCCACAACACATCTTTCAAGATCCATGGGTCCTACACATGCCTATTACAACATGTGGTCCAGCTCATCCAGTGTACTAAATGCCCTAATAAAACAACTATGTGGGTGAAATGAGACAATCACTATGCTCTCAAATGAACTCACATAGAAAAATGATAAAAGACAAAAACACCATATCACCTGTGTGTGAACCTTTTTGACAAAACAATCATTTCATATCTGATCACCCAGTCCTTGTCCTCACAGGAAACCAGCACAACACCTTCAAAAGATGAGCCTGGGAGCTTAAATTCATAACTTTGTTTGGCACTAAAAATCATGGACTCAATAAAGACACTGGATTTATGACTCATTACTATGTCTTTGTCTACACTGGTAATTGAATGACAAAACTTTTGTCTTTCAGAGGTGTTAAAAAAACCCACCCACCTGAAAGACAAGTTTTGCCAACGACAAGTGCCGGTGTGAGCAGCACTTTAGGAGAGCTCTCCTGCTGACAAAGCTAACCCAGCTCGTTGGGGGTGGAAGTTTTTGTTGGCAGGAGGGCCGACAAACAATGACTACACTGCGCGACTTTTAGTGGCACAGCTGTAGCGACACAGCCATGTCGCTATAAGCTATGTAGTGTAGACATAGCCTTAAATATATAACCCACTAACCCTCCTTTGTCCTACAACTGCAGAGATGTTAACTGCCCACTTCACCTTGAATTGTCTCTTACTACATGTTAACTCCTTATGATAAACAATCTGTTCCACATTGTATTTAGCTGTGACACCCTCAGTACCTGAAGAAGAGCTCCGTTTGAGCTCGAAAACGTGTCTCTTTCACCAATAGAAGTTGGTCCAATAAAATATATTAATTACCTCACCCACCTTGTCTCTCTAATATCCTTGGATCAACATGGTTACAACAACACTGCATACAAATGAAGTCAGTGGAAGTTTTGCTTAATTTACATCTACAGAATTTAGCTCTGAGTTATTTAGCTCCTACAAAAATAGGAGCTATTTAAAAAAAATTATCTGCAAAGGAGTTTTAAGTTTTAAATATAGCACAAAACTCACACTTTATAATTTGGAGGATTTTTCTTCTTATTATTTATTTACAGGCGTGGCTACAAAGTGCTAAAATGCTTTCCAGACTTTCACAGAAGGACTGGTCCCTGGTCTGAGGAGCTCATACTCTAAGGACAAACAGACAAGGGGACAGAGGAACACAAACAGGGCAGCTTGATTTCATTGTAAGTAGTGCCACATATGTCTTTTAAAAGGACGTAAAACTGGATGAAATGGTAACAATTTGAATCAATAAACATTGACAGTGTTCCTTCAAGGTAAATTTTTGTTGATTATTTATCTGAATCTTCAGTATTTTCTTCTCTCACTCTCTCTTGGCAGCATGTAGTACTGAAGATGAACCGTAGGATTTCACATTGCACAATCTAAGTCATTCAGACAACAATTTGATCTAAGCCATTGATTTCAAGAATTCACTCTTGGGTGTGTGTGCCTTGGCCTTTGCAAAGATCGATGTGCCCCTTGCTGTGACAACTCCTCCATTATTTGATGACATGCCTCTCTTCTTTGTATACTGAGGTTTGCATGCTGCACTCTGCATGTGGGTGTTCATCAAGGCAGGTGGCTGCTACATTCTCCCCTCTTCATAAGCAGTTATTTTACTTCATTCCTGTGGTAGGATGCACTTTCCCACTGGCATGTTGGACTCTCGATGGCATCAGTGGCTTGGCCCAGAAAGCCCTTGCTGGGTGATTATTATAACACTGCCTTCACAGTAACAACCACATGGTGACCACAGTACAAAAAATAGATTTCTTTGATTTTCCCCCCCATAGATTATCCAATCCCTTCCAGTTAAACAAACAACAGGTGAATCAGGCCTAGCCTGCATTGAGAAGATTGCTAATATTCTCCAGCTGTGAGTTTATAATCTTTTTTTTTTTTTTGTAGGATGAAAGTAATGACAATGTAGATTCTAAATATATCTGAGTTGTTCTCAGGTTCTGTGATTGTGCTGTAGGCTGTGTGAAATCTGTATTCTATGACATGCCTGCCTGCAATATTGCTTTAAGTGAGAACCTGTCTAATGCCCTAAGACAAAATCAGACACACACAAAGACCCAAAGGGAAATATACAGTAGTAACAGGCTGGCAGTGTTTGCCCAGAACCCTTATTCTGTTAGCAGGAGATGAGCCTGCTGGAAAATGTTTAGTGTATTGCTTGCTCACCATTACAGGAGATTACCCACTGTGACAAAGTGGGGGATTTTCTTAGTGTTTTGTGTGAATACTATGTGTGTGTCAGTTTCCCCTGTGTGCTGTGTATTTAACGAGGTGGTGGGAGAGGGTGTTTGTTGTTGCAGAGGACCAGGTGTGACCTTGCTTACCACGCTGGACCCCAGACAATGGCCTGGAAATTGGGTACTGTAGCAACTGGTGACCCGGAGGCCCCAACCCACCTTGGAAGTCAGTCAGTTCTGGCCAGTGGGAGGACAAAGGGCTGAGGAGAGAGGACCCCAGTGACCTGACCAGACGGTTCCAGCCAGTGGGGGAACAAAGGATGGAAGAGAGAGGGCCCAGGTAACCTTTTTGCCTGGGACAGAAGACAAAGGATGGGGGAGGGGCTTTCGGGAAGGTGATATAGGATGATCGGCTGAAAGGAGGGGGGTGCTGGACTGTGGACAAAGGGCAGCCTGAGCCACCTGGACTGGGACAGACCCAGATGGATAGTGCTGAGACTTTCTAGGCTCGAGGGCCCTGAGAACCTCCTGTGCTGCATTCAGAAGTTCAATAAACCCTTTTGTTTTACACTGGCTCAGAGTCACTGCAGTCTAGAGATCGGGATTGCATTGCTCCCTTTGGGTGTGGAGGCCCCAGGGGTCCAGAGCGAGTTGGGATCTCCAATTGGCTAGTTTAGGCAGCTCCTCGCCTAGCATGCTGGCTTTGTGAATCCCATTCTAAGGTGCCTATTTCTCCCCATTCATTGTATAGGGATTCTAGTACCTGACTTGGATGTTGTGGATGGTAGTATTGTTCCTATGATTTTCTATGCACCTAAAAGTTAGGTATTGTGATGCTGAATCCATTTTGTGGATTTAGGCCTTAGCCTCTCTGTACCTCAATTTCCCTCTGTAAAATGGGGATAATGCTACTTTTTTAGCACACAGGGGTGCTGTAAGGATAAATACATTAAAGATCATGAGGCACTCAGATTCTGTGGTAATGGGGTCCATATAAGTACCAAAGATAGATAGACATTTGTTATTTATTTTGATAATAAATTCAATTTATTTTATGTTGCCCCCGTTTTTCCCATTTTCAATATGGGCAAATATTTGTATGGACAAAACATAACTACATCTCAGATGTTGTCAAGGGGAAGGTGGGGATGAATGGAGTGATTCACACCTCCTTTAGAGTTATTGTTTAGGCTCTCTGCAGATTCAGGAAGACAACACTGTTTTCAAGGTTTTCTTACACTTGTTGTCAAGGTTTCCTTCACAAACATGAGGGATTAGATTGTGGAGCACTATTTAGCAGCAAGAGGTTAATTTTGTGGCAAATTCTATGGGTGCAGAATCATGGAGTACACTGCGCCCTGAGTATATGGTACAAAATTGCTTGCTCCATTCTTTTATTTCTGTAATGCAGCAATGTCAGATGCATTTTAAATTTGCATTATATAGCTGTTAAAACATTTCTGCATTATGCAGCTAAGAGATGGAAAGGTGAGCATGGGAGGCATATTCATAGCTTTCTGCTGGACTGGTCCAGGTTACTATGAGGAATTGCCTCTCTACATGACCATAAATGTTGATGACAGCTATCCTCAGCTAGAACAAGGAGAGTGTCACTTTCAAGAATGAGATTCATGAGTGCAAGGGCCAGAGCTTCCTTGGCGGATGGTTCTCAACTGTGGAACTAACTCCTAGATCACATTAGACTGACTTCAGTTCTCATGGTGTTCAGGGCAACATACAAAGGGGCAGATCTTCAGCTGGTGTGAGCTGAAGTCAATGGGCCTATGATAATTTATACCAGCTGATGCTCAGCCCCAAAATTCACTGTTTTGACTTAGCTTTCCTATAATAAACCAAAAGCAAAGAAATAAAGCCTGTTTAGTAGGAGGGAATGCGAGCAACTTAAGATATAAGCCGTGTCAGTCCTCCTCCCATTTTAAAAAAAATTGTAATGTGTTCAGCTACCATGGTGATGAGTGTGATATAAATAGAACATAGATTAGCTAGAACTACTCAAACACATTGCTGGATTCTACATTAACAGTAACCACTCAGGAAAGAGAACTAAGAAGTCATTGTGGACAGCTCAAGGAAAACATCTGCTAAACGTGCAAGCAGTGGTCAGAAAAGCAAACAAAAATGATAGACTGTACAGTGAATGGGATAGGAAATAGTTCTAAGAATATTATAATGCTATTGTATATATTGATGTTATGCCACCACCTAAAATACAGGATTCAGTTTTAATCACCCCTAGCCAGGGGTGCTGGAACAATTTTTATGAGGGGGGGGTGGGGTGCTGAGAACCCTTGAACCAAATTGTTAGACCTGTATATAATGGAAACCACTTCAAGCCGGGTGGCAGCGCCCCCAGCACCTCTAGTTCCAGCACCTATGCCCCTAGCTTAAAAAAGTTATAGAAAAAAATAGAAGGGATCCAGAAATGGGCAATGAAAATTAATAGAGGCATTGAAAGACGTTCATGAAGATAGACTGAAAGTTCTTTGGGGTAGGGTCTGTCATTTTAATAAGTGTTTGCCAGTGTCTAGCATAATGGGGCCTTGAATTCCTGATGAGACAAATATGAGTAATGACAGTGGTATATAAAATCATGAAAGACATACAAAAAATAAATTAGGTGCTTCTATTTACTTTGTCTCATAACACAAGACTATCCAATGCAATTGAAAGGCATCACATTTAAAAGTGATAAAGGAAGTACTTTTTTACACAATTACACAATAGATCTTTTACCTGTAGAATTCGCTACCATAAGACACTGAGTCCAAGAGCTCAGTAAGATTGAAATAGTTTAAGTTCCTTACTGAAGCAAGGTATTAGACATTTATAAGGATAATGAAAACAAGACAGTTATATTAAATAGCATAAAAATAGTATAAGGGATGTAACCCCTCTTGATTCAAGGCATAAGTGAACTACAAAGTTATAGAATTAGGAAGAAACTTCCCATATTGGCTGGTTATTCCATAATTGGCTGTTTAGGAGATTTATGGATCTTCCTATGAGGATCTAAGTCCTGGCTGAGACACTACACCCCATATTCGTCATAGTGATATTATTATGATATGAGTATAACATAATTATGATGCATCTGGTACAAGATATGTCTTGTGAGGTATCATTGAAAAAGTTATAATTTGCTGAATATGATTATCCTATTTGTGTGCATGTATCATTTTTGTATCTGAAGTTATGAATATTGACTATGTATCTGTACTTCAAATGTGGTTACACCTGGGTGACACCCACTAGGCAAAATGCATCCAGTCTAGACAGTTGGTAGTGAAGGGCCTATTCAAGGTAATGGGCCATTAGGGGAAACAATAGGCCTTAGGAGAAGCGTATCCCCCACCTGGTGAGCCAGTCAGTCCAGACAGTCTATGGATAATGGGTGCTATGACTCAGCAAGCCATGCAAGGGGATGTGACCAGAGATGACACTGAACTCCATTTTTGTACCTGTACTTTTCCACAAACTGCACTGGGAACGGAGCTTGGAACAAAGGATTCCCACCATATGGAAAAGCTATATAAGTTGGGGTGTGACATCATCTCTGGGCCTCACTGCCCACACAGAACTCCTGGAAACACCTGAGGAACAAAGACTGAACTGGGGTAAGTGCTGGTCCCAGGCTAAAGGGATTTCTAACCTGTGTATGGAAACTTGGTGAACTGCTTGTATCATTAGTCAGGGTGAGAAATTGCTAATTCAAATCCTATCTATCTAATATGTTAGACTTAGTTTGCATTTTTGTTTATTTGCTAGGTAATCTGCTTTGATCTGTTTGCTATCACTTATAATCATTTAAAATCTATCTTTTGTAGTCAATAAACTTGTTTTATGTTTTATCTAAACCAGAGTGCCTTTAAGTGAAGTGTCTGGGGAAAATCTCAGCTTGGGTAACACCAGCTTGTTGTGCATATCTTTCACACATTGAGGGGAAAGCAAACTATATTAATGAGCTTACATTGTACAAATCCCTGTGAAGTGTAAAATGGTATAATTCTGGGTTTATACTTCAGCAGGAGTGCAAAGCTGGGAAGCTGGGAAATTCACTTTATGTCCTTGAGTGGCTTAGGTAAAGCACTCAGGTAACTCAATTCGGTGTGTGGTGCCACCTGCTGCCATGTTGGGTGATAACAGGGCCTGGTGAGGTTGGCTGAATCTCCAGCAAAGCAGTGTGAGAAAGGCCTGCCCATCTGGGGAGTGAGAGCCCACAGCGGTTCCCACAGCTCCCAGACTGCACCCCGGGTGTGACAATGCGTCACACTGGCCACTGTCTGAGAGAGGATATGGACAACATGGAGCATTGTTCTGCTCCACTATGGCAATTTATATGTAGATGGATAGATATGAAGAAAGAAAATCTCCAACAACATGATCTGTACTCTACAGGTGTCTACTTGCATTGCTACTTATGCTGTCTTGCTGCTTTTTCAATCAGCAGCTCTGAGGAAAGATCAGTTTTCCCAGCAATTGCATTTCCACTGACTGGAAAATACCAGAATCTGCTCCATCCCTGCAAGAGTGGTACACCGTACCATTGACAACCTTTCCTAATAATTGTATGATGACAGCTGCACAATATCTGCAATTATGTCTCCAAACTGACGTCATATTTCAGCTGATCAGGAATATAACTTTGTCTTTTGTGTACCTACTTCTTGAATTTTTTTGTTTGTTATCTTTATTTTTTGCTACCAAGAAAACAAAAAGTCTGTACCAGCTGAAGCTGCAATCGAATCTTTGTGACTAAGGAAAAAAATATGGTCCTTTGCTGGTCAGATCAGTGAAAATGGAGGGTATGGTGTAAATGACTTCAAAGTAATGGATCTGATAATGTCTACTAGAATTGGATTGTCACCCTGTACTCACTAGAACAAAGTGTAAATAATCAATGCCAAGATGCCTTTTGTCCAGATTTTTTTATTATAGTTTTCTCTCTGTTTTTTGTAGTACTCTGCTTTAATTGTTTTTTTGGAGAGTAGTCAAGTATCAGAGGGGTAGCCGTGTTAGTCTGGATCTGTAAAAAGCAACAGAGAGTCCTGTGGCACCTTTAAGACTAACAGATGTATTGGAGCATTGTATTGGAACATGTATTGGAAGTGGGTATTCACCCACGAAAGCTTATGCTGCAATACATCTGTTAGTCTTAAAGACTCTCTGTTGCTTTTTGGAGAGTAGCAGTCAGCCAGCACACAGCCTCAGGGGTAGTACTCTTCCAGCCTATCGCATCTAGATTCTGCTGTCCCACCTGAGCGGGGTCCAGGGTCCATTGGAATGCACTAAAGTGGTGTGACTCCTTTCTAGAGGGATGCACCCAAACAGCAGTGATGGGAAATTGCACCTTTGCCACTAGATCCCTTGCTTGTGGAGTCCCACAAGGGTCAATTCTCTTCCTGGTCCTATTCAACATCTCCATGCAGCTAAACTGGTCAGGTGACATGAACTCAGAGCCAGCAATATGGAGATGACACACAATTTGAGCTATCCTTAACCACATCTGACCACACCATTGTGACCAAAATGGCATAGTGCTTGGATGAGATCAGCTCATGGATGAAGAACAGCTGCATGAACCCAAGCAAGACAGAGTTTATATTTGTAGGCAGAGGAAAACATTTTGAAGAGTTTGCAGCCACAGTACAGTCTCCTTTATTTGAAAGTACACACCCACAACTAGTCAATTCCGTCCTTAGTTTAGGAGTACTCTTGGATTGCTGGGTGCTGCTAAGTTCTCACATAACAGCATTCCTGAGTAACCCTATCTACCATCTCTGGTGGCTAGGAGACTCCATCTCTTCCTGGCATTTGGGCACCTGGCCTCAGTTATAAAAGCCTTCATCACCTCATCATGGAATTACAGCTATGCAATATATCTGGGCAGGAAACCATCAGCCCTTTGGAGACTCCAGCTGGTACATAATGCTGTAGTGCATCGCCTCAGCAACACATCAGACCTGTTCTCTGTTCTCTTCACTGGCTTCCTACAGAATATTGAGTCAAATTCAAGGTCTTGGTCCTTCTCTTCAAAGAATTAAATGGCCTGGTCCCAGCATATCTAAAAGATTGCCTAAAGCTCCAGGATGAAGATTGTTGTTGACAACTTCCCTCCTCAGGTACAATGGAACTTTCTACTATAAGGATAAATCTTGTTTGTGTAGGAGACAAAGCTTTGTTGAGGGCTGGTCTAAAACTGTGAAACAAATGCCCACGGGAACTAAAGATCATCAGTAACCTCATGACTTTCTACTCCAAGTGCAAGGTGCACTTCTTCATCCTGCCTTCTCTAATATAAACACAGACCAGTGTGTACAAAACACTACACTACACTACACACACAATTCTCCCTCTGAGAAGAGGATAAAAGAAAGAACAAACAATACATGAGAAATGTTAGTCATGTGATTTAATACTCTGTTGGAAGACACTCACATACTACAGTGATGAGGATTGTATAAGAGCCTATTTAGAATAGCTCCATCCTGTGAGTTGCAAACATGAGACAACATACACAGTAGATCTGAAGATATTCAAAATATGATAGTCTGTGCTGCTTGGTTCCTCTTTTAAATCTGGCTCCTCCTTGGTGCAGTTTGAATACTAGGTAAAATTTTATGTCCTGTGTAATGCAAGAGGTCAGACTAGATGATCAAAATGGTCCCTTCTGGCCTTAAAATCTGTGTATCTATGCATATGCCCATGGGCTCTACAGGCCCTTGGTCTTGGCTCTTTGATAGGGCGGGGAAGCAGTGGTATCTCCCAAATCCCAGCCACTTGGGGCACCAAAAGAAGACTTAACTTACAGTAAATTGTCCAAACCAGAGATATTCCCTCTCCATTCTTCCATTAGGAATTAAATAGTTAACAATGTTGGCATTTAAATTGTTGTCATTGGGAAATACCTCTTTGAGATGAATGAGGCAGCTCATACCGCTCAGAGCTCATGGGGCAGATCCTCAGCTGGTTTAAATTGTCACAGATCAATGACACAGTTGTTCCAGACTTTCTGCTGACTCATCTCTATATCAGTTATATTTGGTTCACATTTTTGAAGTTTTTCTCCACAACCGTAACAGTTAGAGTCTTACTTAAAAAAAATAGGAGTGCTGAGATTCTAGAGAAAAGGATAGTATCTATACAGAGGTGCCCATATGGGTGCATAACAGCTTTTTCTCAGCCCTGCACCATATATTGCACAACAGTGTGAGGGAGAGAAAATTTTAGTCAATGAAGTAGGACAAATCCCTATTCTCAGATTATTTGATCTTTAATCAATGCCTTGGACTACTTTCAAAGGAGGCTCGGTGATCCCTATCAGGCTTTGAATCTGTAGTTCTGGAGTATAGATATTTTATACTGACTGCTTAAATTGCTAAGACAGCCCTCCCAGCAAACTAAATTTGGCTGGCTTCCATCATGTCATGGTGGATGAGCATATCTTCCAACATGTGTGAGAAAAATGGCATGAGCAAGCATACCAAGTGCATACTCTCAGGCCTGGTCTACATGAGGAAATTAGGTTGGTATAACTATGTCATCTGAGATGTGAAAAATCCACATCCCTGAGCAATTCAGTTAAACCAGCCTAAACCCTGGTATAGACCGCGCTAAGTTGACGGGAGAGTTCTCCCATCAGTGTAGCTACTGCCTGTCAGGGAGGTGGATATGCCAATGGGAGAACCCCTCCTGTTAATATAGGTAGCGTCTTCACCAAAGTGGTACAGTTGCTGTAATTGTTTAAACTCAGTCTGTGTTAAGTGACTGAACAAGCCACACGCATAGTGTATTTTTTGTTATCAGCCTGAACATATGGAATTCCTACAACTTGGAGAGCAATTTTTTTGTTTTTTTAAATACAAACCCCAATTTTCTTAATATGTGAGCCTTTGCATAAAGAGTTGGAGGTTGAAGAGAGGGTGATAGAAAACCATACTCTTACCAGGAGGTGGGTCTTGTGGTTAAGCATTGAGAGTAGGAGTCAGAAAAATGTGGGTTCTAGCTCTATCAGACTTGCAATATGATCATGGGTAAGTCACAGGTATAAGACATTTCCCCATTTGTGAAGTGGTGGCTAATAACCCCCTAGTTGACCAGGGTGTTGAAACGTAATTGATCATTTTTGTTTCAAGCTTGAGATCTTTGCATGGAAGATGAGACTGCTTTGGAAAGTGTTATACTTTTCTTAGTGTGCCAAATACCACCTGGGATTAGGATGTCCAGACAGCAAATGTGAAAAATTGGGACAGGGGTGGTGGTGGTGGTGATGGTGTAATAGGAACCTATATAGGAAAAAGACCCCAAAATTGGAACTGTCCCTATAAAATCGGGACATCTGGTCACCCTAAGTGATTAAGATACTGTGGGTTCAATTGGAGAGTGTTGTACTGTAGGGTACCCACCTACACCTAAAGAAACACAGGACAAGATGTTTATGATTTAATAAAGGGTTAGTGGCTATGACAGAATCTGAGTATGAAACCTCATATTGACTGAAAAATGCAAAAGGCGGCAGAGTTTAGTTTGAAATGGGTCGGCACCCACAACGTTACAGTCACAGGAAACTCCACATCCCTATTGCATCCTTTGCAGAGCTAACGGCTTGAAAAAGATGCTTTTGATCGGATCAGATGCACCTTGGTCCTTACATGACATGGCCTGTATAGGGTGGCAGGCCGGCCACTAGGCTCCCAGTTAAGGGGTGTCCTGTAAAGTGCAGAGGAGAGGGTGGCTCTGTCTTTCCCTCCCTGGCGTTTCTGGCGCTGGGGTGTGCTGCGCAGGCCCGCTGGGCTTGGGGCGCGGGGAGGGGCTGACGCGTGAGACGGGCCCGCAGCGCTGCCCGTGGACTATGGGGGCGGGGCGGGGCGGGGCGGAGCCCTCCCAGCGGGCAGGCCCCCGAGGGGGAAGCCGGGTCATGTGGCGGGGGCGTGCGCGGCGCATGCGTCCTGAAGCCGGCGCTGTCAGCCGGCTGCTGCATGGTGCCCGGGTCTCCTGCGCCGATGCAGTGAGGGCCGGGCGAGCCGGTGTAACAACACGAAATGCAACCCTCCCGTTTTGCAACTGGGTGCGGTTTCTGCCATGCAACGTGACAGTTTGTGAAACAGTTTGTTAACTTGCTACCGCCTGTCCATGGGGTTGCGAATCAGGAGGGATGGGGTATGTGGTCAAAAACAATCCCGATCTGCTTCCTGACCAGAGTGGCCCCTTTCATTGAATTTGTGAAAAGGGAGGTAGGGTTTGGGGGAACGGAGCATGCCCCTGAGGCCAAGGTGAGACCAGAGTGGCCCCTTTCATTTTTTCCACTGGCTTCCTCCTTGCTTATTTCCAATGACTTGGCTGCTCATGCACCTGTCACTGGTCCAGGGATGGTTGCAAAACGGGAGGGATGGGGTTTGTGGTCGAAAACACTCACGGTCTGCTTCCTCTGGGGATGGTTGCAAAACGGGAGGGATGGGGTTTGTGGTCGAAAACACTCACGGTCTGCTTCCTCAGGGGGATGGTTGCAAAACGGGAGGGATGGGGTTTGTGGTCGAAAACACTCACGGTCTGCTTCCTCTGGGGGATGGTGGCAAAACGGTAGGGATGGGGTTTGTGATCGAAAACACTCACGGTCTGCTTCCTCTGGGGATGGTTGCAAAACGGGAGGGATGGGGTTTGTGGTCGAAAACACTCACGGTCTGCTTCCTCTGGGGATGGTTGCAAAACGGGAGGGATGGGGTTTGTGGTCGAAAACACTCACGGTCTGCTTCCTCTGGGGGATGGTTGCAAAACGGGAGGGATGGGGTTTTGTTCAAGCGGAGTGTGTGTGTGTGTGTGTGTGTGTGTGTGTGTGTGTCTTGCAGACTGGATACTGTGCCCTGATTCCCCAAGAAGACCGTTATTATCTGTGACTGCAGAGATCTTAACACAGCATTGAGCATAAAATGAGCACTGGTTATGAGCCCAAGCCTTCATTGTTTCAGAAGATTTTTTGCCCTTGGGAAGGATGTAAGATGACACCATATAATACACTACACTGAATATTTGTGAATCAGCTTCTACACACAAGACCAGCACACAGGCCTTGCTGTCTTTTCACTGCAGTCCTTGATCTTGGTGACAAATCTGTAGAGAATTACTGGAACCATAAACTCCCTGAACATTAAATCTCACCAAATGAGGGTCAATCCATCCTCATCATTATATCTATTCATTATACTCCACACCCGTACATAGCCAGTATATGAACTTCATACCCTCATATCTCAATGCCTGTACTTTGACCCATCAAACTTTTACCCCCAATCGGGGATATTGCAGATTATGTATTCCTTATGCCACCTGATTTTAAACCAAACTTTGCATCATCGATAGCACTGCTCTACAGCCAAAATGCTTCTGAAATAAATGTAGTCAAACTTTACTAATTCTGGGTCACTGAGAACGAAAATGATGCTTAAAATTGTTGATTGGCTCTAGTTTTCAAGATACGCTATTGGGTCAGTATATACGACCCTTGACTTGGGAATGGCAGAGGATAAGTGAGTTATAAAGGGAAGGGATCTCAATTTAAACCAGAAATGACTAAAATACATCTTTGACTGGATCTATGAATAAATCTATGACTGGGTTTGGACAGTACTTGCTTTTTAGGCAAAACAATGAATGATGCAATCGGAAGCTGGTATTGCGTCATACATTATATGAATTGCATCATGTTATTCCTAGAAGTCATGGATGATGCAATCATAACGAAGCTTACATCACTCTGCTGAACAAATTGCCCTATATCAGCTCTAGAAATCATACAGTGTCGTGCTCTCTTATTTGTCAGTGTTTGATTTTGCAAAGGGACACATTTCTGTTTAGCCAAAGTGAGCAGAGATGCCTCGTACTTGTGTGAACAGTGCAGATAACTTCTGCTATGTTTGTGGTGAAGTGACTTTTGCATCACAAAAGCGCAGTATAACCACTATGGTTAAGAAAGCCTATCACCTTTATTTTGGCTGCAAAATTGGAGATCAGGACAAGAGGTGGGCCCCACACATATGCTGCAACACTTGTGCAACAAATCTTCGCCAGTGGTTGAACAGGAAAAGGAAATCTATGCCTTTTGCAGTGCCAATGATTTGGAGAGAGCCAACAGATCATACCAGCAATTGTTACTTCTGCATGGTGCCTCCAGTTGGGAAAGGTGTGTCAAAGAAGAAAAAGTGGACTGTGCATTATCCAAACATTCCATCAGCTATACGCCCAGTACCCCACGGAGAAGGACTGCCGGTTCCTGATGCGCCAGAATCATTCTCACTTGAGTCAGACGAGGAAGAGGAAGAGGATGAAACTTCTGGTCCTGAACCATCAGTGGCACAGGACCCACATTTTCTCCCATCCTCCTCCTCTGAACCACACCTCATAACACAAGGTGAACTGAATGAGCTTGTCAGGGATTTGGAACTACCCAAGAGTAAGGCAGAGCTGTTGGGCTCCAGACTACAGCAGTGGAATCTCCTGGCAGGTGATGTTAGGGTTTCCATGTTCCGTGACCGTCAAAAGGATCTTGTCCCATTCTTCTTCATGGAAGGTGATCTTGTAGCCTGCAACAACATCGATGGTGTGATGGCAGCCCTCAACATCGTTCACGATCCAGATGAGTGGAGACTGTTCATTGATTCATCGAAGACGAGTCTTAAAGCTGTTTTACTGCATAATGGCAATGTTTTGCCATCAATTCCAGTTGGTCATGCAGTCCATATGAAGGAAACCTATGACAACATGAAAGAACTTTTGAGGTGCATAAACTATGACCAACATCAGTGGCAGCTTTGTGGCGATTTGAAGGTTGTTGCTCTCTTGCTTGGTCTGCAGACTGGATACACAAAGTACTGCTGTTTTCTCTGCGAATGGGATAGTCGTGCAAGAGATTCCCACTACATCAAGAAAGATTGGCCACTCCGACAGTCATTGGAGCCTGGGAGGAAAAGTGTTCAGCATCCACCACTTGTTGAATCAAGGAAGATTTTGTTACCACCCTTACACATCAAGCTGGGTCTGATGAAGAACTTTGTCAAGGCCATTGACAAAACACAAGCAGCTTTCAAGTACCTCTGTGGAAAATTTCCAAGGTTAAGTGAAGCTAAGATAAAGGAAGGTGTCTTTGTTGGTCCTCAGATTTGTGAACTTCTTCAAGATGATACATTTGACCATGCACTGCGTGGCAAGGAAAAGACGGCATGGAAAGCCTTCCAGTTAGTGGCAATAAATTTTCTCGGAAACAACAAGGCAGACAACTACAGGTTGTTGGTGGAAAACCTCCTCAAGGCATACAAAAGCCTTGGTTGCAACATGTCAGTAAAGATACATTTTTTGCACTCTCATCTAGATTTTTTTCCACCGAACTGCGGAGCAGTGAGCGACGAGCACGGCGAGCGATTTCACCAGGACATTGCAACAATGGAGAAACGCTATCAGGGCAAATGGAGCCCATCAATGCTTGCAGACTATTGCTGGACAGTGACAAGAGATGCTCCATTTAATGAATACAAGAGACAAGCCAAGAAGCGCTGAGTAGACACTGAATAGGACTAAACTATGTACATAATAGTTTTTGCCTTTTGTTTCATAATAAATTTTATTTATATAACCCTTTTGCTGATTTTTAAAGTGTTACATAAACAGGACAGGTGAAATATTATCATGTAAAGCAACCATAAACACATGAAAAGACCTAGGTTTACAATTTATGATTAAAACTCTACTATCTACACAATATACATAGACATCAAATGTAAAAACTTAAATATCTTAGAAACAGTAGCCAATCAGTTGTTTTAATTGTCATATTTGAATTCAGCACATCAAAATACATAATAAATAGCACATTTTATCTCTGAAGCAGACAACTTCTCAAAAATTTTAGACCAGTGTAATCTGTTCAGTATTCCCTGATAACCAGAAACTTCTATGCTCAAACTCTGTTCACTTTTTTTTTTTTAACATCATCTTAATAAAAATTTTAAATCTGTTGAAACTGGTCTAGGTCTAGGTGAGAGAATGTCTCAGGGCCGCCCAGAGGGGGGCGGGGGGGGGGAAGTGGTGCAATTTGCCCCAGGCCCCGGGGGCCCTGCAGGGGCCGCCATGAATATGTCGGAGGCTCCCCCTGCATCCGTCTTCCCCCATCCCCCGGCGTCTCAGTGCGCCGTGTCCGGGAGCGGCCCTGGCGCGCTGCAGCTAAGCAGCTGGTATACATACCGTTAAACCATTTAATGTTTTTAAATAATGTATTTAGTGTATTTTCAAATTATTACAAAGCAAAGCAATTTTGGGGGCCCCTTCCATAAAAAAAAGTTGAAATACTATAGTAACATGTATTTGGAAATGTAAAAAATAACCAGTGAAATACATTCAAAAATTAATTTGTAATAATTTGAAAATACATTAAATCCAGTATTTGAAAACATTAAATGCTTTAATGGGATGTAGACATTTGCAATTACATAATGGGCTGTCGCCAATGGTTGGTGCCAATGGGCTGTCGCTGCCTGGGGGTGGTGCTGCTGTTGCCCAGGGCTGCGGGGGGAGCTGGGCTCTGGGTTGGGGGGGTGCCCGGCTCACAGGGGCTGGGCTCAGGGATGTGGGGAGATGGGGTCAGGGGGGTGTCCGGCTCAGAGGGGCTGGGCTTGGAGCTGGGGGTCATGGCTGTGGGGGGATCGGGTCAGGGGGTTGTCCGGCCCCTCCCTTACCATGCCGCTTACCCCCTCTACCGGAGCCTCAGCGTGCCGCATCCAGGACGCCGGGGGATGGGATGGGGGAAGACGGAAGTGGGGGGAGTCTCCAACATACTCCGGGCCTGGGGCAAATTGCCCCACTTGCCCCCCCCCCTCTGGGCGGCCCTGCTGAATAGTGGTGACTGGGAATGGGGGAGGGGGGAGTGTAGCAGATGACAATTTGAGGTGAATATTCTCTTGGCCAGATTCTACTGGGTTTATGGTGCTTTGTGCTATGGACTGGAGCAAAGTGGCTGGTGAATAACCAAGAATCTGGTTAATAATTATTCTCTAAATTCAGCTTTCTTCTTTCTCTCTCTGTGAATTATCACTAATTCAAAATAGTAGTGTGCAAGTTGACTGGATAATGATAATAGCATAATCTCTTGTTATAACATTGTAAACCCTACTACCTGATTTTTATATAATACACTCACTATACATAATACAAGAAATCCCTGATGTTAGAACCTGGCTATGCCGCTGCTGTAGGGGGCTCATCACCCAGCAGCTGGGGGCCACCATGTGGGCTCGGCAGGGCTGCTGGCCACGGGGCCAATGGGGTGTGGGTGGGATCTCAGGAGTCATGTCCCAGGGATATGCCCCACTCCCCAGCACTGCTCCAGCTCTGAGCTGTCTCCACTGCCACTGCCTGGGACCTGTGGGGCCCCACCTGCCTCCCCAGGGAAAGAGCCACCTGGGATTGGTACAGAGGCTGGGCCAGTCTCAGCCAGTCACAGGGGACGGCTGGGGGAGGGGGAGAGTGTGGGAGGCTCAGCTGGGTCCTGCCAGGCATGTGGGTCCTGAGGGAGCCTGGCCCGGGTAGGCTCTGCTCCTGCTCCAGCCTGGCTGATTGCACCCCCCAAGGGGCCGGAGTTATCCTGCCCCAGGACAAGCTCTGGGCTGCGCTGCCGGCTGAGCCTGGCAGACACAGTCACCTCCCATCAGGGGCCGGGTATTGTGGCTGGGGGTTAGGGTGTGGGAGAGTAGGTCTCTAGTGGGTCTGGGGGGGGTGCTGTGCAGTGGGGGGTGGGGAGATCTGTGTGTGTTGGGGCGCTGGGAAGTGTGCAGGGGTCTGGGTGGGGCACTGTGCAGTTGTGGCAGTGGACGGTGGGGGGCACTGGGCAGTGAGGGAATCTGTGGGGGGGCTCTGGGCGGGGAGGGGCAGGGCACTGTGCAGTTGTGGGAGGGCTGTGGGGGGTCTACAGCTAGGGGGCACTGGGCAGTGAGAGGATCTGGGGGGGTTCGGAGTGGTCTGTGGGAGGGCACTGGGCATGGGTGTTTGTGGGGGTCTTTTCACGTATTCACACACAAAAACGTGAAACAGCGCGCCTCAATTGTCCAATAGATCAATTTGGCACATTAGCCAGGAGGAAGCAGACCGTGAGTGTTTTTGACCACAAACCCCATCCCTCCTGATTCGCAACCCCATGGACCAGTGACAGGTGCATGAGCAGCCAAGTCATTGGAAATAAGGAAGGAAGAAGCCAGTGGAAAAAATGAAAGGGGCCACTCTGGTATGACCTTGGGCTCAGGGGCATGCTAGCCAGGAGGAAGCAGATCGATGAAAGGGGCCACTCTGGTCTCATCTTGGGCTCAGGGGCATGCTCCGTACCCCCAAAGCTTACTCCCTTTTCACGGACTCACACACAAATACGTGAAACAGCGCGCCTCAATCGTACAATAGATCAATTTGTCACATTAGCCAGGAGGAAGCAGATGGACCAAAGGGGCCACTCTGGTATCACCTTGGGGTCATGGGCCCGCCCCGAAGGGGAAGAAGCATGATGGGAGCGCAGGGCCGGGCTGGCCAGTGTGCGTCTGGCAGCTCCCGGTTTGTAAACAGTGCCATTGTACTGGGCTGGGTGGAGCAGGGTTGTCCCTGCCGTGCCATGACCCATCTCCCATTGCCCCCGGCCAGCCCGTCGCTCTGAGGACTCTGCCCCCCCTGCCCCATGTCCCCATTTCCCCCCTTGGGGACCACAAATATGTTTAGCACCAGGCCCACAAAAAGTTAATCCAGCCCTTTTTGGTGTGCAGGCTCTGGGATGGAGTTGGGGTGCAGGAGGGTTGCAGGCTATGGGGAGTTTGAGTGAGGGGTGCAGGCTCTGACCTGGGGCATGGGATTGGGGGTACAGGAGGGGGTGCAGACATGTGGGCTCTGGGAGGGAGTTAGCAACTCAGCACGTTATATAAGAGAAATGAGCTGCAGTGATTTCATATAGGCATAGAAACTGATAGAAGACACTTTTATATATTCAAAATGTGAGAGGCAGAGTTGGAGTGAGGGAGTGTCTGTACAATATTTCACCGCATTCAGTCTCCTGGCTGGAGCAGTAACGTAGCCGTGTACGGGGCCGCCCAGAGGATTCAGGGGGCCTGGGGCAAAGCAATTTTGGGGGCCCCTTCCATAAAAAAAGTTGCAATACTATAGTAACATGTATTTGGAAATGTAAAAAATAACCAGTGACATACATTCAAAAATTAATTTGTAATAATTTGAAAATACACTAAATACATTATTTAAAAACATTAAATGCTTTAATGGTATGTATACATTTGCAATTATATAATGGGCTGTTGCTGGGTGATGGTGATGGTTAGGATGGGGTCGAGGGGGGGGTGCCCCGCCCCTTACCATGCCGCTTACCCCCTCTCCTGGAGCCTCAGCGTGCTGTGACCAAGAGCGGCTCCGGACAGCGTTGGAGCCACCGCGCTGCAGTGTGCCAGGGCCGCTCCCGGACGCGGCACGCTGAGACACCGGGGGAAGACGGAGGCAGGGGCAGCCTCCGACATATTCGTGGGGGCCCCTGCAGAAAATTGCCCCACTTGGCCCCCCCTCTGGGCGGCCCTGGCCCTGCAACACTTGTATAGGATAGAGAGGAGCTGCGGTGATTAAGCTTTGACAGGCTAGGAATTGGAGGCCTGTGCCTTTAAGACCCCAGTCCCAGGAACCCGCCCCCTGCTCCGAGGCTGACATGCAGCGTCCTGTGAGAAGAACAAAAACAGCCTCTGCCCCCCCCCCACACCCCTAGATTAGCGAGCACAGTGGGTGGCTCATCCCACGGGGTCACTGTCCGCCCCCCTCTCCCCTCCCTAAACAGGGGTTTTGTACCCGCACGGGGTCTGGCAGTGTCTCCCTCCCCCCCCCCCCCCTTAACCCCGGCTCCCGCCCCCCACCACCGATTTTTCACCTTCAGCCCCTCTTCTGCCGCTAGCTACAGTAGCTTGAACCCCCCAGGCCAGTAAAATTCTGCCCCCTGCTCAGACCCTGACAGCCCCCCCGCTGGGATTTGCCCCCTTAATCCTTTTAAACCCCTCCAAAGAGGAGGCAGCAAATCGTAAGTAGAAGTAAGGGCAGAGAGAGGGCAGTGGCTACAGCGAAGGTTACTGGGCATGCTCAGTTCGAGTGAGCATGCTCAGTACACCCAAAGTAGCAAAACGGGAGCAGGAGCTGTTTGTGCCGCTATACCGGCGGTGGCAGGCAGCGGCCGGGGCCGTCTCAGCCTCGGTGGCCTGGATGGTTGTGTAGGGTCCGTGGTGCCGCCTCCCGAGCATGGCGAGCTTCCTGCCCCCGTGTGTGATAGACGGAGGCACCGGGTAAGTGCGGACAGGACCTGCCCGCCCGCAGCTCCCTCCCCCCCCCCCAACGGGCTCCCCCGGCCCGCCCGCAGCTCCCTCCCTTCCCCCCCCACGGGCTCCCCCGGCCCGCCCGCAGCTCCCTCCCTCCCCCCCCCCACGGGCTCCCCCGGCCCGCCCGCAGCTCCCTCCCTCCCCCCCCCACGGGCTCCCCCGGCCCGCCCGCAGCTCCCTCCCTCCCCCCCCCACGGGCTCCCCCGGCCCGCCCGCAGCTCCCTCCCTCCCTCCCTCCCCCCCCCCCCCACGGGCTCCCCCGGCCCGCCCGCAGCTCCCTCCCCCCCCCCCCACGGGCTCCCCCGGCCCGCCCGCAGCTCTCGCGCACCCGGAACGGGCTCCCCACGACGCCCCGGCCTCGCCCCCTATCACTTGTCTTTGGCCACAGAAGCTCATCTTGTGGAACTACTATCTTTCTGCTGAGGTTTATTGGCCATTCCTGTTGTGTCATGGGTGGAAGGCACAGAAGCTACTTTAACCTGAGGCTCGAGTAGCAAACATATAGTAGCTTCACTGCCTGAGTGCTCTGAGGAAGGGAGGAGATCTTGTCCCCCAAGGAACTATCCAGCGAACACCTTGGCTACTCAAGCTGTGCTCTGAGATCAGTCTCCCAGCAGTCAGGAAGACAACATTGCATTGGTTGTGTTTGTTTTACTTTTGGAAAATTATGTTCTCAGTCATAAAAGCTAAGAATTTTTTTTTTGTTTAGTTTAGAGACTGATAGGTGAGCTCACCAGAGCTCCTACCACCATTGATGTGGAGTTGCTGTGAGTTCTTCTGTAGGAGGATGCCATACATTCATGTACATCTTTAATTACCCCAAATTGGATTAGTTACTTCTCCAGCAAAACTTAAAATAAATCTCACCTATATGTACACCAGTCTGTCACAAATTTATTATGGCCCTCTCAAGGCAGGTATGGTATAGTCCACAGTCCCCGTTGAGGGTTCCAATAGTCCAGTATTTCAGTGGGATGGAGTACTTTGTCTCTTCCATTCTGCACATAGTTCTGCCTCTGTTTTAGATTCCTTTGGGCAGTTGGTGATTCTCACTCTGATTTACTTGAAATGAGTTGTGCCCTAGAGAAGTGTTAGTGTTACAGAAATATTTCCTACCAGATTGACCTAAAGAGTGTTTTCTCTTCGATGGAGATCTGTGGAAGTCTCAGAGTGGATCCCTCAGAAAAGTAGCACCATAAAATCCAGAAAATGCATTAAATATAATAGCTCTCTTTGGCAGGACACAAAACGTTTTGCTTTCTGTTTGAGGACTGATTCCAAGACCTCACCATTTCAGACTTTACAGGTGAGGTACATCTGATCAGTTGTTATACAAAACAACTGAATGAGGAGACAAACCCCCTGCCAGTTATTGAAAAATGACCAAGCACATGGTTTGAGAGAGTAATAATTCAAGGTAAATGAAGAGATTGCTATTACTTGATCTGGTGTATAGGGATTAAAATATAGGGGATTCCCCAGAAAATCTTCAATCAGACCATATCTGAAAAAAGCAATGCCTGTGATTTCCCAGTCCTTGCAAAAGCAATGCCTGTGATTTCCCAGTCCTTGCTTCCACCTCATCTTAATTCAAATAAGACAGGGCAGTGTCCTAAATTTACTAACATTTGGTTGGCTTGTAGTCTGCTCTCAGATGGAAAAGATTTTTCAGCAAAGGGATTTTAAATCCAAGATGAACAAGATTAAATCAGGAAGGAATGGGAACAAATACCGGAACAAGCCAGGCAAGGGCCAATCGTAGTGTTAATATCAAGAAATAGCTTGTGACTCACTGGTAGTCTCTAGAATGTTCCCATTGTATGTGTTGAAGACTGTCTTATTTTGTGGAACGATTGAAGGTGATTATAGACAAATGATAGAAGTAATTACAAAGGGATATGCCGGGGTGGCCAAACTTACTGACCCTCCAAGCTGTATACGACAATCTTCATAAGTTTGAGAGCCGGGGCACACCTGCTGGGGCTCGGGGCTTCAGCCCCACTCCTGCTGAAGCCCCGAGACACTCCTCCCTGCTGCGCAGAAGACCACCCTGCTGCAAGGCAGAGGTCCCAAGCTCCTCCCCATCCAGTCTGGTAGGTGGAGAATGGACAGAGGCGTGGGGGGCTCCATGAGCTGCATTTTAATGGTAAAAGAGCCACATGTTGGCCACCCCTGGGATATGCTATTTAACTTGATCCATTTCCCATACAAGCTTCAGATAATTCATTCAAATTCCCAAGGAAAAACTTAAAAATACAGATGTTTGGGAGTGCATACCAATAACTGAAGGATAAAAGTCCTTACTAGAACAAAATAGTTGGTTAACATTAAAAACAATCTCTCCCCCCACCCGCCCAGGCCTCCCCTGGGGAACTCAGAGTGAAGGTTAAAGTTAGAAGAACCTGAAATATTTGGAGGTATGGATATTCATAATTAAATTCGCCAAACTACCTTTATTCTGCTCTGGAGACATTCTTTTCCTTTTTTGCATCTTGAGTCCTGAAAATGTGCACCACAAGGATTGATTTTGTATTTTCTTCTACATGCATATCTCTGACACTGAAGTCTGATGCTTTGTCCATGCATTAACCTTTGTTCTTCTCATGTAAGTAGGCCTACTAGGTGGTTTGTACATAGGAAACATACCGTGTCTCGGAGAGTTGCTTAACTGGCGGACACATGGAATTATAGGGTGTGCAGGAAGTGGGGATAGTGGGCTAGCTGGGAACTTATCATGACAGCAGAACAGGGATGCATATCTCCCCTGTCAGAAAGATGAATCTAAAAAACAATTTTAATTATTTCTCCATCTTCATTTGCAAACAAAGATGTGGTATGAAGTATTTTTTTTATCTGGGGTGACCACTGCTTTTTAAAACGTCTTAGGTTGCAAACAGCTTCTCTGACTAACTTCATTTTCGGTGGACGAAATCATCCTTTCTCCATGGATGATTTTACTTAGTGATCAGTTTACATGTTCACATCAATCTCCACATGGAAAAGGTCGATCTATTTTAAGACCATTAGAGCTGATTTGCCTTTCTGACACTATTGAAATTGTTGTCAACTTTCAAAACTAGTTTTATTGCCTAATCTTTAGTCATGTGTATTAGATTGCTACTAGATAGACCCAGTAAACTGTTTAAAAAATAAATAAATCTGTATCTCATACAGTTTTGCTACAAAGTGTGTGTGTGTGGGAAGTTAGAAAACTTTACCTCTGTTTTGCATGTGCGATAATTCTGGACTCCCTTTTTTAATTCACTTCACATTTGTTAAAAATATCCTCCTTTAGCCCAATCTCATCTGTCAGCTTCGAGGCAGATATTCCATTGTTTGTGGATTTTTTGGGGAAGAAGTGGTAGTCCAAAATTGGGCTTAAAATGGAAATTCAGATACACCTCTAATTACCGAAGTGTCTACTGCCACTCCATAATAATCTTTGAACAGCCATAATACACCAACATTATATTATTTCCTCTGTTAACCCTATTGAAGCATTTATTTGATCTCTACTCTCTCTCCTTTTTTAGTGCTTCTCAAAAAGTTGGGGAATATATGAGCATAATCTCTCAGAAAATACAAGGAACTCAAACTTTTGTATGGAAATCCTGCACTGATATTAGTTTACTCTTCTGCAGTGCGGGATGTGACATACCAGAGTACAATTCAGACCAGTGGGGGGCTCTGTCACCCCTACCTTGCAGCCTTAGGTGCCTTACAATGCCTTGCTGAAGCAGCCTGGGTGAGAGCTACTTTAGCAAGGCATTCACGAAGGCTTTTGGCATTAAGTAACAGTTTAATAACTATCACAGACTCTAAAACTTGTTTAAAATTGCAAGAACTGTTGTATCCATAAGACCTGAACCAAAAAGCAGCAAGAACTGAAAAGAATTTGAAAGTTTCAACAGCAAGGTTTATCTTTGAGTTTTAACTTTACTACTATAAAAGTGAAAGCAACATTGGTGAGCCATGTATTGAGGTGGATAAAGTTAGCCACCTGAGTTTAAGCATTTATATTTCTAGATTATATAGCTTTAGGTGTTATGCTCCAAAAGCCAATTCCTGGGTTGGAATTTGAATCGGAAATATAGTCATTTAAAAAAAATGAGTTAAAAGTAGTTCAGGGTGCTGTATCCATTTCTGAGTCCTCCTGTCATCTTTACAATCACTTTTTCCTATTTTTAAAAAGTTTTTCTCTACTCACACAAGAAAACTGATTAAACCTATGTGGTAATCAGTAACATCGATTATACCCAAACTAAATAACTGAAAAAAGGTATCTATTCATAAGAACATAAGAACGGCTGTACCGGGTCAGACCAAAGGTCCATCTAGCCCAGTATCCTGTCTACCGACAGTGGCCAATACCAGGTGCCCCAGAGGGAGTGGACCAACAGGCAGTGATCAAGTGATCTCTCTCCTGTCATCCATCTCCATCCTCTGACAAACAGAGGCCAGGGACACCATTCATTACCCATCCTGGCTAATAGCCATTAATGGACTTAACCACCATGAATTTATCCAGTTCTCTTCCTGTGCATGTAATATACTTTTTCTAATGTCTTTGTTCTATTAATCTTAAGGGTTACTTGTCACAACAGGTTATACTTTCAGGCAAAAGTGTGACTTTTAATAACAGTGGTCCTTTAAATGCCTTTTTAAAAAAGCATCTTGATCCTCTTAAATGGTTTCTCAGCTATCGTGTATGCTCAGGAGAGTTTCCAATAGGCTTCTATCTCATTGGCAATAAATGCTGTAATTTTTGTGAAATTAAGATGGAATTATAAGCATCCACAGGATTTATTCCTTAATTTACAGATCACAGGACATTGCATTAGCATTATTCTACTATCCTGTAATAGAGGAGAAAAAAAGCAAGGCATAAATTGAAAATTCAGAAAAAATAAAAGAACTGAGGTTTTGAGGAAATAACCATGACTTTGTTGTCTTCTCAGTCCTATGTGAAGAAGAAATAAAATATCCAAAGTTATTGTCTTGTGATGATTGTCTTAATCAGAAACCTATGCCTCAAGATCCATAGGATCTTTAGCAGAGAAATTCAGTCAAGGACATTAGTAAGCCTGCAAGATAGTGAGCTGTGCATTTTTGTTGAGCATTCTAAGTTACCCTACAGGCCCCCTCTGATGCATCATTTGGGGGAAAAAGCTGTTTCAAATTGCAGTCCAAAGTGGTTCTTGAAACATGATTTTTTTTCATATTAAGTTGTAATTTGGCAAGTGAGATGAGTCTAGTAAGTATGGAGGAGTCCAAGTTATGTGCTCTGGGAGTGTGAAGGAGGTGTAAATTACACCAATTTAGACTCTCTCTGAATTTGGGTCAGTGTTTATTTTAGAGAAACTGATCCTGAATAATTTAAAGCTTCCGGAAACTTATACATATTTTGTTCTAACTTTCAGTCTGTTGGACTATTGGGTCTCAGTATGTTGAAGTAGGACCATGAGATTATTTGTGGGGTTCCCACTTGAAGCCTGTCCCATTTGTGATTAAATGGAGTTGCAGCTAGCAAGGGATGTGAAGGATAACAAGCAGGGTTTCTGCAGGTATGTTAGCAACAAGAAGAAGGTCAGGGAAAGTGTGGGACCCTTACTGTATGGGGAAGGCAATGTAGTGACAGATGATGTGAAAAAAGCTGAAGTACTCAATGCTTTTTTTGCCTCGGTCTTGACAGACAAGGTCAGCTCCCAGACTGCTGCACTGGGCAACACAGTATGGGGAGGAGGTGAGCAGCCCCCAATGGTGAAAGAACAGGTTAAGGACTATTTAGAAAAGCTGGACATGCACAAGTCCATGGGTCCAGATCTAATGCATCCAAGGGTGCTGAGGGAGTTGGCTGATGTGATTGCAGAGTCATTGGCCATTATCTTCGAAACCTCGTGGCAATCAGGGGAGGTGCCGGACGATCGGAAAAAGGCAAATATAGTGCCCATATTTAAAAAAGGGAAGAAAGAGAACCCGGGGAACTACAGACAGGTCAGCCTTACATTAGTCCCCGGCAAAATCATGGAGCAGGTCCTCAAGGAATCCATTTTGAAGCACTTAGAGGAGAGGAAGGTGATCAGGAACAGTCAACATGGATTCATCAAAGGCAAATCATGCCAGACCAACCTGATTGCCTTCTATGATGAGATAACTGGCACTGTGGATATGGGGAAAGCGGTGGATGTGATGTATCTTGACTTTAGCAAAGCTTTTGATACGGTTTCCCACAGTATTCTTGCCAGTAAGTTAAAAAAGTATGGATTGGATGAATGGACTATAAGGTGGATAGAAAGCTGGCTAGATTGTCGGGCTCAACGGGGAGTGATCAATGACTCGATGTCTAGTTGCAGCTGGTATCAAGCGGAGTGCCCCAGGGGTCGGTCCTGGGGCCGTTTTTGTTCAACATCTTTATTAATGATCTGGATGATGGGATTAATTGCACCCTCAGCAAGTTCGTAGATGACACTAAGCTGGGGGGAGAGGTCTAGGTTGGATATCAGGAAACACTATTTCACTAGGAGGGTGGTGAAGCACTGGAATGGCTTACCTAGGGAGGTGGTGGAATCTCCATCCTTAGAGGTTTTTAAAGCCCGTCTTGACAAAGCCCTGGCTGGGATGATTGAGTGGGTGTTGGTCCTGCTTTGAGCAGGGGGTTGGACTAGATGACCTCCTGAGGTCTCTTCCAACCCTAATATTTTATGATTTTATAATTCTAAATCAGAGAAACAGAGATCTTTTAGATTACAGCCTCGCTAGTTCTTGCGGCAGGCATTTGAGCAAAGCCCACTTAACAAAAAACAAAGGTAAATATCAGAGTTCTTGAGATCCTATTCATACTCCTTAGAAGCATGGTTCTGTCACTCACTTAGTTGGGTATTCACTACAGGCTTCATCATAAAACATTAAACGAATTCTTATGGTGCTAATCATAAAGAGTCAGTTTTGTTCATAAACCAGTCCATTTAGGGACTGTAACTGAAACCTCTCTGAAGCTTTAGTAAATATCCAAGGCACTTCAGAATTAGAGCTATAGCATTTGTCCAGGTAAAATTATATCGTCCCTATCTTGTTAGCCTTGAAAAGGTTTTAAAGAGACCAGATAATATAAAAGTACGATCCTTTTGTATAATTGAAAATTGTGGCTGGATCTTGGTAAAGATTTTGAAATGGGCAGTATCTAACAGGCAGGGTCACAGCTAATTTGATTTAATTTCTTAAGCTAAACAGACTGTCAATGAGTTTTTACAGTACATAATCCATAAAGGAACATTTATTGTTTAAGCTGCTATGTGGAGGAAAAAAGGAGGAAAAAACTTTCTACTATAGGGATAGCCTAATAGTGTTTGAGCTATTTGTAGTGGGCTCTATGGAGACTGTAAGATTTTAAATGTGCCTATGCACTGACAATGCAGCTCCCTAGCTTTGTGTGGAACGAGTGCAGTTTACCTGCATCGCACTGTCTGTGTGCTTTTATCCTGACTTGAGGGGAGAGCACCTCTAGGGGTAGGAAGGCAATTCAATCTTCAGGATACCAGTTGTTGTTACTTTTGTAATGTGGACACTTGTGCTTGAGGCAACCAGTCCTTGTAGTCTCAGATGTTAACTACTTTTGCTCGCTACTGACCCGAGCTAGATTGCAACCAGTGTTCTAATGCAGTAGATTTAGGCTCCACATTGGAGCACCCATTTCCAGAGCCTTCTGTTTGTCTCCTCTGTTGAGCGATATAAAAGGAATTTTTCTGACTCTCTCTCAACCTACTTGTAATGATTTCTTCATACTCTCCATTCTGTCGTCAAGACAATTTATCAATTCATTGTCACTGCTGTGAAGTAGGTAAATATCACCATTTCACAGATGCAGGAAATTGAGGTAAAGAAGTAGGGTGGAGTGATTTAAATCGCCAAGTGGAAAGCCTTGATTTAAATAATTGATTATAATCAACTTTTCCATTTGTATTTCAGTTATTTGCTAAAGAAAGGCACATTCTGATTGGTTGATATAACCATTAAAAATGTTGATTTACAACTAAATAGCATCTTTGCACTAGATTTGGTACATCTTTTTGCTATATGAGGGAGTACATTTTAATTATATACACTTATTTAAGCAATTATACAGTTTATTATTTCAGATTCTTATAAACTGTACATGTTTAGTATGTTACAAAATGGTGAATGATACATTACTTATTTACTAGATAATTAACTGTTTGCTTCTGATTTGTGTCAAGCTATATGAAGATGGTATTTAATTAAACACACAAACCAGCATATAACACTTACTTTTATTAAACAAAACCTTAAATGTTTCGGATACTACACTTTTTTTATCAAAATGTGTTTCACATTTACAACTAAATGATTTACTAAAGGAACAGAGGGATTAACTTTAGTCAGTGAATTAAACAGATTATTTCAGGTCAGCCTGGAAAATTTTCAAATGTGCCTAAGTGAAAGTGACTTGAGCTTAAATTCTCACTTGTCTAAATCTCTTGAAAAAGAGACTGACTCCTAAGTAAGTTAGGTTGTCTTTCATACTTTTAAAACTGGTAGATCTCGTCCCTTCCTTCCTCATTTTTATTCATAGACTGGAAGAATGAGACAAGTTTTCCTGCTTTTTTTAACTCCCAGTCGATTTCTCAACTTCGAATGAATGAAGAAAATATTATTTCTGTGCCCGCAGAAGAGGCTACTACCTGTTTAGGTCTTCAGAAAACTCTGGTTCCAGCTGCTTTGCTAGTAATATCTATCAGTAGAGTCATATGACTTTCTTTTAAACTTCAGCAAATGTGTAGTGTTTGAATGGTTCACCTTTGGCCCTGAAATTTATTATGGCTGTCGCTATTGATGGGTGATTATTAGATGCCCATGTCATAGCAGCAGCATGTTCTTCAGTGGTTAGGGATTTACCCTGGGGTAGCTAATATTCGCAAGAAAACGTGGCGGAGTAAGTGCTAGATCCATCTGCTTTTTTACTGCCTGCAATTTAACTGTGTTATCGCTGGTATTTCTTTCTCCAATGTTTCAAAGTTCTTTCCAAATTTCAGCAGCATTGCAATACAGCAGCAATCTTTCTGCAGTTTGTCCAAGGCCATGGAAATAGATTCTACATTTCTGTTTAGTCCAATGTTCACGGCTTTGGCTGTGCTAGTTTCATTTATTTTGTTCTCAATTTTCTTCACAAATTGTCATCAGAATAGGCCAGTTCTTAATAAAAAGCTTAAAACAGTCGACCACTGAATTCCATCATAGTTCTTGGGGGAGAATTAGTTTGGATTCACCTGCTCTTTTCAGTGAAGCTGAAGGAAGTGTTTGCTATGGAAGTATTTTGCAATTTCAGCAACATTTTCCTATATTTTTGGAGTTGTACTTCAGTTTTTGGCAGAAAGATGCATCAAATAAGCTCTGTACCCATATTTTAGAAGTGTCAGATTCTCTTCATTATCTTCTAGATTTCTTCTTGTTTTTGCTGCATTTGCAACATTGTGTGGGACAAAGCTATGCACTTGAATTTTTGTTCAGTTTGTTATAGCTTTGACTGCTGCTACTTATGTGTTCTGCTCTATGGGCATTTCCTGAAGTATCAGTTGTTTCTGTAAGATAGACAATGCCATATTCTGTTGTCACACAAGCACATATTACTGAATCATTGTGTACATTGCACCACCCATCAAAACTCAGGTTAACCAATTTTCTATCAATGTTTTTTGCACACTGTTCAATTTCCTTCTCATACGCTGTATCTAGCAACCTTACAGCATCGTCTGCTCTGCCAGGCTTAATATAGCCTGGTCATAACGATTGAACCGTGTCAATGAAATGTCCCTTCTGAACAAGATGAAAGGGAAAATTTGTTGCATAAATGAACCAAGCAATCTTTTCATCTTGGAGTCAAAATGGAGTCATGTTGCAGTTTGCTATTATGAACTCATCCTTGGTTTTACTAGACAAAGACAGCCTTTTTTTTTTTTTTTTTTTGATACAGGTAATTTACTGATATACGTTCAGTTGCAGCACTGCTGGTGGTACCAGCAGACAACTGAAGTTGTAGACATTACAGATGGTGGTACTGTTGAGATAGCTGGTGCACAGCTTCATAAGCCAGGAGAGCAAATAGGTAGGCAGGGTTGCCCAGGATCATTATTGGCAATTCCAACATTCCCAGTGGTAATCTGCTAGTTGGGGAAGAAAGTGCCTGATTGCAGCTTTCTGAAAAGTCCTGTGTCCTTTACCTTCCCTGACCAGCTAACACTGTCAGTGAAGCACTCCCAGTGATCCACCAGTGCTTGCATAACCATAGAAAAGTAGCCTTTTCTGTTGATATGCTTTGTGGCAAGATGATCTGGTATCCAAATAGCACACACATCCCTATCTGTCACTCCAGCGCAATTCGGGAACCCCATTTTTGCAGATCCATCCACTATGTTGTTCATATTGCCGAGAGTCACAATCCGACATAGCAGGAGGTGATTAGTGGTTCAGCATGACAGTGGCCTCCAAGGTGGATTTCCTGACTCCAAATTGATTTACAATGGACCAGTAGCAATTGGGATTGCAGGTTTCCACAGTGCGATTGCCACTCGCTTCTCCACTGTCAGTGCAGCTTTCATTTTAGTGTTGCTGCCCAGGAGGTCTGGGGTGAGCTCAGCGCATAGATCCAGGAATGTTGGCTTGCATATCTGAAAGTTCTGCAGCCACTGCTTGTCATCCCAAGCCTACGTTACGATGCGATCCCACCAGTCAGTGGTCATTTCTTGGGCCCAGAAGTGGCACTCCACTATCTGCAGCTGCTCCGTGCATGCCACCAACAGCCTTGAATTGGTTCTCATTATGTTCCACAGCACTCTGTCCTCCACGAAATCGTCATGTTTCCCACTGTTTTGGTTTTTCTAGTGGCTTTGCAAATATTGCAAGATTATATGCCCTCTGCTTGCAATGCTCATGATGGTAGTGCAGAATGGTGCAGGCTCCATGGTTCTGTCAAAGATGGTAGACGGTAAGGAGGTCCCATGTGGGTTTGTGGGATTTTGAGAAAAGGCACAAAAATTATGGGATGCAGGTGACATTATGGGAACTGAAGCTGGGAATGGGCGACAGGGGATGGATCACTTGATGATTACCTGTTCTGTTCATTCCCTCTATGGCACCTGGCATTGGCCACTGTCGGAAGACAAGATACTGGGCTAGATGGACCTTTGGTCTGACCCAGTATGGCTGTTCTTATGTTCTTAACAGAATAATATGTCCTGCAGAATCTTTCTCTCTCTCTCTCTCTCTTTTTTTTTTTTTTTTTAACAGGTGATAAGTGAGATGGAGAAAACCTAAGTTGAATTGATAATTAGAAGTGGGGGGGGGGGAGGAATACCTTTTCACTTGTAAACTAAGAATGTTTGATACTTAAATAATTGGACATAAATATGGACCTCCACTATATGACATTTAGTCATTTTTCAGAGCAGAGCTGTGCTTAACAATGTAGATAGTCCATACTTTTGTTTGGCTTTCACACCGCAAGAAGCATGATTAGTGTCTTTACTTTGTATAGTCCGTATTGAGCTTGAAAATGAACTGACTTTTTTTCTTGATGCATCTAAAGACCTATTGATAACTCTTTTAGGTACACAAAACTTGGCTATGCAGGAAATACGGAACCACAGTTCATTATTCCATCATGTAAGTAACTTTTGCCTCAGCTTCTGATGTACAAAGTTATTCATGAAAATGATGAGCAATAAATAATTTGCTTTCCAGATCTTAATTCAGTCTTCCAAGGTCTCTTGTCCATATTCACTATATCTGCATCCTTGACTTGAGTATAGCTAATGAAAACTCTTTCCTGCAGTTTGCCAGGACTGTTCCTCATTAAATCAGTTTCTGGTTGCTATGACTGAGATGAAAAGAGCTCTAGTACCATTTCCTTCCTATCTCTATTGTTTTCCTGCCAGGACCCTGGCTTAGACAGAATACAAGGTACTTCCTCTTTACCTGACTCTGTGGTTACAGCTTGGGTAGTATGAGGGAGGCCTCTTGTCAATTTCAGTACTGAAATGCAGGTACCACTTGGCAGCAATGTGTATCCATCTTTATGCTGACTAGGACTCTAGACAGAGTAAAAAAACAAAAACAAATATTAAATAACAGTGTCCCTGGTTGGGAGTCTTATACAGTATACTCCTATATATCTGAACCTCCACATTATCAGAATCCCTTCCTTGTCCCCCAGCATGAGATACATGCTGCAGAGGGCATAGAATTCATGTATCTCATGCTGGGGGACAAGGAAGGGATTCTGATAATGTGGCGGTTCGGATAATAGAGCAGAGCCCCCAGCCAGACTGTGAGGAGGAGGAGGAGCAGGACAAACCCCTGGCTGCCAGGGAGGTCACACTGGTGCTGAATGGCTCTTGCAGCAGTGCAGGGAGCCCGTTGCAGCCCAGCTGTCCGTGAGCAGGGTTGTGACAGCTGAGCTGCAGAGGGCTCCCTGTGCTGCTGCAGGCTGGTGATACCCAACCCCAGCCAGGTGCAAGATGTAAGCAGGGAGGCTGCAGTCCTAGTAGGGCAGAGCAGAGATCCCTGGCCAAGATTCTGCTTTGCCCTGCCAGGACCGCAGCCTTCTCTGCACCTTGCTCCTGCAGGGATTGGGTATCACCAGCTCTGCGGCAGCGCAGGGAGCCCTCTGCAGTTCCACTGTCATGGCAGTGGGGCCGTGACACTGGAGCTGCAGAGAGCTTCCTGTGCTGCTGCTGAGCTGATGACACCTAATCCCTTCAGGCGCAAGGTGTGGGGAGAGGCTGCAGTCCTGGCGGGGCAGAGCAGAGACCCCTGGCCAGCACTGCGAGGAAAAGGAAGAGCTCCTGGCTGCGGGGGAGGCCACCCTGCAGCTGAATGGTTCTTGCCGTCTCAATTATCTGAATAAAATCCATAACCCCCACGCTATTCAGATAAGAGGAGGTTACTTACCTGTAACTGGAGGTTCTTCGAGATGTGTGGTCCCTATCTGTATTCCACTCAGGGTTATACACCTGCTCCTGGAGCTGGAGCTTTTCAAAGTAGTATTGCACGGTGGTCAGAGCATGCGCCCCTGTCCTGCCTCCTGTTTTCATCCAAGGTGATAAAGAGTGGGGCGGACTGGCCACGTCTCCAGTTCCTTCTCCACCGTAGACCTACAGAGCTGTGGCAGAGGGGAAGGAGGGTGGGATTGGAATACAGATAGAGCCCCCACATCTTGAAGAACCCCAGTTACAGGTAAGTAACCTCTTCTTCAAGTGATGGTCCCAGTTGTAGTCCACTGAGGGTGATTGACAAGCAGTACTTAGATAGGAGGAGGGTGTGAGGAAGATGGTCCTTTGTTCCTATGAGAGGAAAAGGTGTGTACCGAACTCCACGTGGCCGCCTTACATATGTTCGTAAGGGGTTTGTCGTGGAGTGCGGCTGTGGTTGATGCTTGTACTTTCACGGAATGGGCTTGTATCCTATCTGGTGGGGAGAGCCTTGACAAGTGATAGCAGCGCGTAATGCACTCTGAGATCCACTTAGAGATTCTCTGGGTGGAAATGGCCTATCCTTTAATTCTCTCCGCTATGATGACAAATAGTCTGGGAGACTTCCAGAATGGCTTTGTCCCAGGGCCCTATGCACTTTGAGGGAATGAAGCCACTGTTCCTCATTCGAGGCATGTGGGTTTGGAAAGAAGGTAGGCAGATGTATGGGTTGGTTGAGGTGGAATTGGAAAAGCACCTTTGGCAGAAACTAGGGAAGCAGTTGTAGTAGACCTTGTCCTTATGGAACGCAGTAAAAGGGGGGTTTGCCATCATGGCTTCCAGCTCACCAGCCTTCCTCGCTGAGGTAATGGCAGCAAGGAAAGTGACCTTCATGGAGAGGAGAGAGAGAGAGGGCAGGAGGCCAGCGGTTCAAAGAGAGAGTTCACTAAAGAGATAAGGACCCATTGGGGAGCAATGGGCTGAATGAGTGGATATTTACATAAAAGGCCCTTTCAGAACTGGGTGGTCAAGGTTTGGATAAAAATGGAATGCCCTTCCACTGGAGGATGGAAAGTGCTAATGGCTGCTGCATGCACTCTGATAGAGCTGAGAGCCAGTCCCTAGGTTTTCATGTGGAGGAAATAGTCTAAGAGCACTTAGGGGATGCCCACAGCTTCGGGGGCAAGACCTTGCTGTTGGGTCCAGGACTCATACCCTGTAAGGTTGGAAGGGACCATTGTGATCAAGTCTGACTTCCTGCACATTGTAGGCCACAGAACCTAACCCAGCCATTCCTAAAATAGACCCCTAAGCTCTGGTTGAGTTACTGAAGTCCTCAAATCATGGTTTAAAGACTTCAAGTTATAGAGAATTCAGTATTTACACTAGTTTAAATCTGCAAGTGACCCAGGCCCAATGCTGCAGAGGAAGGAGAACCCCACCCCTAAAGGTCTCTGCCAATCTGACCTGGAGGTGAAGCGTGTCCATTTGCCTGATAGGATCGCCTTGTGGAGTCCTTTCAGCTACTGGAGAGGATATCTTGCACTGCCAATGAGCATTCTTGTACAAATGGAAGTGTCTATCCAAAACCCATGCTGTCAGTTGTAGCGTCCATGGGTCTGGATGCCCGAGTCTGCCCTTGTTTTGTGTCAGTAGTTCCAGAAATGTCTGTAGCAGGAGTGGAGGTTGTTTCAACAGACAGAGAAGACGAGGGAGCCAGAATTGGCGAGGTCAGAATGGAGTGATCAGAATGGCTGTTGCTTTCTCCTGCCAGAGTTTATGGAGGAAGCGGGATAGGAGGGTGGGTGGGGGAGGCGTAGTTCATCTGATCTGACCAATCCATGACCAGAGCATTGCCAGTGAGTGGGCACAGAGTCCTCCTGTGGAGCAATATTGGGTACATTTGGTGTTGGTGTGAGATGCAAAGAGGTCTCTGATTGGTGTACCCCAGTGACCAAAGATGTCCACGATTATTGTCGTGCAACTCCCATTTGTAGTCAGTTGCAAAGTTCCTGCTGAGAGAATCTGCAATCACATTCTAGGTGCCAGGCAGGTAGGCTGCTGGCAAAAGGATATGTGGTTTGATGCACCATTCCCAGGGGCAAATCGCTTCCATACACAGTGCTGGGGACCTCATGCCCCCTTGTTTGTTTATGTAGTATACTGTGGTGGTGGTGTCTGACATGATGAGGACGTGGCAATAGCAGATAGCTGGTAAGAACACGTGGCATTCTTTGTGTACTGCCCAAAGTTTGAGAATGTTTATGTGCATCCTGGCCTCTTGTGTGGTTCAGGTGTCTTGTGTCATGTGATCTCCAGTGTGAGTGCCCCAGCCTGAGAGTGACGCATCTGTTATGACTGTCATGGTCGGCGAGGATGGGAGGAAGGGCATCCCGGAGCAGACTTGTATTGGGTCTGTCCACCATTGAAGAGAAGAGATGACTTCTGGTGGAAAGTTGAGCATGGTGCATAAGGGAATAAACTCTTTGCAGCCACAGCTGTAGACAGTGAAGGTGCAGGTGGGTGAAGGACGTGATATATGTACACACCACCATGTGCCCTAGGATGGAGAGGTAAGTCCTGGCCGAGACAGAAGGGTTGGACTTTATCCGTGCAATTTGCTCCAGTAGGCTCTGGAATCTGTCTTGTGGCAGATAAGCTCAGGCAGAGGTCGAATTGATGCGAGCTCCTATGAATTCCAGGGGCCGAGTATGGTGCAAGGTTGATTTTTCAACGTTCTTGCTCACTCCTAGGGAGGAGAAGAGTAGAAGAAGCTGGGATGTGCATGCTTCCATGGCTCCTGGCTAGGCCACAACGCGGGGTCTGTAGCACGGATACTGGTTGATCTGGACGGAGGCTCCAGGGTACGGGGAGTGCTCTTGTATTGCTCAGACTGATGTATGGGGATGGTTCCTGGCCAGGATCCGATTTTGGGACCATAGGGTGCTTCTTGAGGTGGAGAGCTCAGCCTTCCTGTGTATGGGCTGTGAAGGAGAGGCAGATACTGTCATGTGGCCTTCCCCCAAACAGCATAAACAGCCTTGGTGTTCGTTGCTGATGGAAAACGAGCGAGGGCAGGAAGCACAGACTTTGAATCCTGGCATCTTCAGCATAAACCAGTACCCAGACCTGGGAGCTGCGTGGGGGTAAAGGGGGGGGGGGGGGGGAGATTGTTTGGGGAGAAAAACTGCTGAAGCGGCATCCCAAATCCTTAATTATAAAAAATACTAGGAATTACCAAAGTACAACGAAAAACAATAAAATTTTAACTAATGAATGAAAATAAGAACTGTTTTTGTAAAATTTTTTGAAAATGGGTCACTAACAATGAGAGGGCAGCAGAAGCTCCAATTTGGACCATGTGGCCGTGAGAAGGAACTGGAGACGTGGATGATCTTCCCCACCCTTTATCGCCTCAGGAGAAACTATAAGACAATACAAGAGCGCATGTGTGGACCGCCAGGCAATACTACTTTGAACCGCTCTGGAGGCATGGTGCATGTGCATAACTCTCAATAGAATACAATAGGGACCATCACTCGAAGAAGAATCAGGAATATACTGCACCACTTTTTGTGGTGCGTACATGCTGTGCCCATAGCATATTAAAATGGTCTCATTATTTGGATTTGCTACCTATTTTTTTATTGACCCATATTAACACCAAAAATTTTCAAATCTAAATTTGATACCTTTCTAAACTCCATTGATTTTAATTTTCCTTTATTTCAGTAATGTCTTGTAGTCTTGTATCTTAAGCTTAAAAACTTTGTATGGACTACATATTGCCTTAAATTTGAGGTGCTAATTATGCTTCTGCTGTATTTGAAAAGGTTTATGGGACTTTGTTCAGTTAAGCTAACAAAACATCTAGTTTTCTAATGTCCACAGTATTTTTTTGCCTGCCTTGAATGCTGACTTTTTTTTTTTTTTTTGGATAGATGCTACAAGGTAAGGAAATATTAAATAAACCCAGAGGTCCAAGGAAGTAACTGGGAAAGCACTCTCTATCAGAACTACAGTGCAGTAACTATGTAGTTTAGTTAACATAGTTTTAAGTGTTAAAGCAATTTTCTAAATCAAGAGTTTATAAAGATATATGTATGTGTTGTGCTAAATAGGTTTATGTATTCACCATGTGGTAGAAAATATTTCCCATAACTATTAATTTAATATAAATCCTGCTTTTGTCAATTGGAATATTTTGTGGGGGTCTGGTGTATGTTTCTGAAAGAAGTTTTCAAACTGAAGAATCCTTTGGCCTAATACTATTAAAAGCATTCTTAAGTGATTATTCTACATACTGCCTGTTCTCCATTATAAGTGGTTGAGTGTGTGATTCTGGCTTACTGAAACAAGATTGTAAATAAACAGGCTACATTTTATTCTGTTTTTATTTATAGTTTGCCCTAGCTTTCTTGCTGCTTAATCTTTCTGTCTACACTAGCCTTCTGCTAGTGATTTTAGTGATAGGTGCCTCCTGCTAAAAGCAAGCATGAATGTCTCAATAGGCTTCTCTGTAGGGCTGCAAATTGATTTTTTTTCTACTAGCCAGAATAATGGCTCAGTAATTTAATGTTTTCGAATATTTTCTTCATGCTCCCGCTTCCTCCCCTTTCTCTTAATTTTTCAACTTGCCTGGTATATTGAGACCCAGAAAAACCTGTCATTTCCTCACTTCAGGAGTGCCTACTGGATTGGAAATCAAAAGTATACAGTTCTCTTGAGCGCTGTACTTGGTAATGGGTTAAATTTTTAAAGTGGTGTGAGTGAGTGAGTGGGGATTTGGTCACAACTCCCACTGATGTTAATTGGAGATAAGTGACCAGATCCCCTGCACTGCACTGAAAATGTACCCTAACATATTAGTGTGTCAGCTTATCACTTCCTACATTCCAGTCTTTGTTTTTGAGAAAAGAAGCCTTGCTTGCTTTATTTAAAGCAGGAAAGGGGAACGCTTAACACCTCACATTGTTCTATGTTTAGAAAAGGAGTTTCATTTTTAATGTATTCTTTTGTGATGGATTTATTTATTTATTTATTTATTTAGGTATTGCAATCAGAGAGTCACCAAAAGTAGGCGACCAAGCCCAGAGGAGAGAATTGAAGGGAGTTGATGATCTAGACTTTTTCATAGGAGATGAAGCCATAGATAAACCTACCTATGCTACAAAAGTAAGAATATATAATGAAGCTTTAAACATCTTTCAGAAATCTTTTTGAATTGACTCTATATTTTTATTATTGTAGCTTGTTTAAATGCCTGTCAAGAAGATTTGAAATAAACACTTATCTGAAGTTTGCTATCATTAAGTATACTAGTCATTGAAGTTGCAGAATGAAAGGATTGAATTTAGTTGGCTTCAGTTTAGCATGTGCACATTTTGTTGGTTGGCCTCTTTTAAAATAGTTGTTCTACCAATGCTTTAGCAACAGTTGATGACAGATCCATTTTGGGAGGGTCCATTAATATAATGCACTTTCTTTTCCCCTGTAATGTCAGTAGCTAATATAGTCATAGATACCAAATCTTTCTATTTCCTCTTGCCGAAAATTATATGGGACTTATATTAATGATAAAATTTCTGACTATTTTGGTGCTGATCAGTTTGCTTTGAGAAATGTCAGAACATGTCCCCTGGCCCCTGTGCACAGGGTCATCTTATAAGTCCATTTCTCTGTGAGTCAGTTTTTCTTTTTCCTGTAAAGGATCCTTTTCTGTGGGGGATTAATGAAGTAAGGTATATGTTAAATATTAATAAAATACATATCGGATATTAGTTTCTTATATATTAGCTTAAGCACCAACTGTGTGCTGGGCACTAAACAAAATGCAAAGATAGCCCCTGCTTATAGGAACCTATGGTCTAAAATAATATAATACTGAAGTCTTGGTTTGTCTTCTTACCTCTGATCATTCATAGATTGCAAAATGCTTACAAAGGATCAGAAGCATCATTATCCCTAGTTTACAGATGGGGTAACTGATGCACAGGGAGGTGAAGTGCCTTGCCCAGGTCACACAGTAAAGCAGTGGCAGAACTAAGAATAGAACCTAGGTCTTCTGACTCCCAGTCCAGTCCCCTATCCACAAACAGAATCATAATGAGAGACCCAGGAGAGGATGATAATTTTTAAGTCATTGGCTTTCTTTTAAAAGTAGAACAGTGACACAACGTTTCTATAGGTGAGTATTTATGGTTCTCATAGATACTAGGATTTTGCTTCCCGTGTTCATTGTATTGTTACCTACTGGCTCATACACTGACATGTTTAAAATGTTCTCTTGCTTCAGTGGCCCATACGACACGGTCTTGTTGAAGACTGGGATCTCATGGAGAGATTCATGGAGCAAGTAATTTTTAAATATCTTCGCGCTGAACCCGAGGATCATTACTTTTTAATGGTGAGTAATAGAACTGGGTAAGAAAATGCTTCCACAAATGGGAGATGGTATAATTGTGGTGGATAACATTCAAGTAGGTTTTGTTATGTATATAAAGCCTAGAAGCCTTTTGTAACTTTTCATTTTTTTTATTGTTGTAGAAATAATATATAAAATCACATTCGAGCCAGTTTCCAGTACACTTCTGAAACAGGCTTCTTGGTTTGGGCTTTATTTTTTTTAAAAAGCTTTGGATGGCTTGATTGAATTACAGATGCTGCTTAAAATAATTGGCTGACTTCAGTCAAACAAAATAAAGCATTACAGTGAAATAGGGGGAAATGTCACTTAGCAATATGCTGTATGTTAGCAATCATGTGCACAATTATGTATTACCTTCTGTGAAAGGTTTCTGTTGAAGATGAAATTAGTTACTTAATGCAAAATGCTTTTTTAAAAATCAGTGGTTTTGCATAGGAGGAGATAAATATAAAGAATACATAATTCATAGCTGGATTTTTTTTTTTTAAATAAAGACCACTGTTAAGTAGTTAAGGTCCCAAATTGGATCAACCTTGAAACTTGTTCACCACTAAACATCAGGCTGTTTATATGAATTGTTTGGAAAGATGGTTGTAATTTATTACACTAGGTAGTTGTATGCAACCAGATTTCCTTGTTTGTTTTGCAGGATTCCACATAATCTAATTTTAGTTTATTTTAAAATTAATGCACATTCTTTCATCTGTTTTCCTTGGTAATTCATCCCCTCCCAGGTAGGAGTAGCAGCGATGTGAAGAATCCTTAGACGTTAAGTCTGCTCCCTGTACGTAATGCAGATTATCCCTTATACACCAGTCTTGCAAACACACATACACTGTGTTTAACTTTATTATGGTGAGTAGTCCTATTGAGATCAATGGGACCACTTACGGTAGGAAAGTTAGGCAGTTGCATAAGTGTTTGCAGGATCAGTTTCTTACTCTGGATGTGTTTCCTCCTTACATGTACTTATATGTCAAAGTCATACTATTTATTGTGCTCACAGTATGTCATTTCTGTTCACATGTCAAACCAAACTTTTTTCCTAATCATCAGTAATTTTTCAAAGAAATGTTAACAACCATGTTGTGGAAGGTTGGGTCTGTGTCTACCCGCCAAAGAGTAAATGGATCAGATCTATTTACCTGGGACTTATTTGAGATTCTTGAGCCCACTCATAAACTGAAAAATTGGGTTACTGCTGGCTCAGGAGCCAAGTTTAATAAAAGTCTGAACTGCATTTGATATTTAATAAGGTGACTTTTCTTTACAGACAGAACCTCCACTGAACACTCCAGAAAACAGAGAGTATCTTGCAGAAATCATGTTTGAATCTTTTAACGTACCAGGACTTTACATTGCTGTTCAGGTGAACAAAGTGAATCTATACTTCTAAAGTACAGTATAGCTGGAGTATGTATGGTCATCTGCAAGCATATACCTGAAATGTTTGAAGCAGGATCTTCTAAGATTATCTGTTAACATGTTCTATCCATATCTAAATATTAACTTTGTTTCTTATCTAGGCAGTGTTGGCCTTAGCCGCATCTTGGACTTCACGGCAGGTTGGCGAACGTACATTAACAGGAATAGTCATTGACAGTGGTGATGGAGTAACACATGTAATTCCTGTGGTAGGTGGCAGTTTAAGATCTTAAATTGTTTGTGTGACTGTGAAAGTTTTCTTGGTCTTCAGTTAATAGACCAATTTTATTTTTTCCAGATTTTGTGGATATTAATGGTGACACTGTGGAGGAGTAGTGGAGGTTAGGGAAAAGGAATGTGTATGTATAATGTGTTATATTAATTTTAGGACCAAATTATAGATAATGCATTAGAAATGTATGCAATAGAAGATATGTAATTATAAATCAGATTTTTAAAATTTTAAACTTTATAGTGGTGATATTTTACATAAAAAAGTCAGCATTTTTCAAATGAGTCTTCAGAATGTGGTTACAGTAGTTGTTTTGGAAAAAATTGAAATCCAAGTTCATTAAATACCATTACAGCTCTTTCTCTTTGAGGTCAGTAAGAACTGCCATACTGGGTCAGACCAATAGGTCCCTCTGGCCCAGTATCCTGTCTTCCGACATGAAGGCCATGAAAAAGGAGTCAATATGCCTATTGGAGATTCCTATTCTTGTATAAATCCTGTCCACGCATCCTGCTGTATCCAAATTTTTCCCATGACCAATATTTGTTAATACTGCTCAAATTTGGAAAGTTGGTCAGTGTAGTGGATATTCTCACATGATGGAGAGATTTCATCTTTGCCTGAATGTGTAGCACTTCTCTGTGTGTTGAGTTCCATATCCAAAAAGTTTTTGGCTGGACATTTGTATAGTATTCTACCTTTCACATATGGGGTATTTCCTTATGCTATTCTAAAAAAAATTAGAGTGCACGTTACTTGTGTGAAACAAAGGCAAGCTTATATAAATACAACACAAGCATCTAGTCAATTTCTAATTGTCTAAACCTCTCAGGATACAAAGATGTAATAATTATTTATGCACTCTAATTTCTGTTCCAATTATGCCATCCAGTATATTTGCGAAACAGGTAATGTGCCTGAATGACATCTAAGTACTGAAATATATTATAGTGCTGTGGGCTCCATTAACATTTTTAAGCTTATTGCATGTTGGTAGTTATCTATACCCTGCAGTATTTGCTATACAGAACTTAAAATGGGAACTATTAGAAACAACACAAGCTTGCCATATGAATAGTCATTGCTGTGTTTACTATTACTAGCTATGGCCAATATATTACCCTGTTCCTTTTTCTCTTGTCTTTATTTATTACCTTTTTCATGATGCATTTTAAAACATCACTTTTCCTTACTGTGTTTTTTGGTCACTTTCCCTTCCTTTAATAGTTTTTGTTGTTGTTTCTTCGGTATTTTTGTAACCTTTGTTCTTCTCTATCCATTTTTCAGTCTCTCATGCACGATACCTGCTTTCTCTTCTCATGAATACTTTTTGCCTTTTTAGATCATTCCTGAAAAAGACCTCATGGTTGGAACGTCTCTATCTTCAGCATGCATTTAAGATTATCCTTTAACTTTTTTTGTTTTTTTTACATTCACTGCTGATTTTTGTATTAGATAATATTAAGCAGCATCAGTTCTGCAAATAGTAATCAAGGGCCTTAGAAAGTAGCATCAATCATCATTAGGGTTTACAAATTTGAGGTCACTTTGAAAGGTGCCAAAATTTCACTTTTAGTTTTTTAAAAAAAACCAAGAAGCTGCTGGGTAAAAATGAACATTATATTCTGCTGTTAACTTTTGGTACTTCATACACCAGCTTTTTCTAAGCATTTTTTTTCCATAGGCAGAAGGTTATGTAATTGGAAGTTGCATCAAACATATCCCTATTGCAGGTAGAGATATTACATATTTCATTCAGCAGATCCTAAGGGAGAGGGAGGTAGGAATTCCCCCTGAACAGTCTCTGGAGACAGCAAAAGCCATAAAGGTAAAAATTTGATGTGAAATTTACCTTTCTTTTAAGAGAGGTAGATTTTTGTTTTTTGTTTTAACACATTGCCAGTGACCCTTTTTACATATACAAATATAGGAATTGTCTAACTATACTTTTCCTTCTATTTAAGTTCTTCACAAAATGAGGGGGAAAAGATGTAAAGGGGAAACAAGGAGAAATATGAATAAGCATCAAGCAAGACTTTTCTTTAGAGTTAATATGTACGTGTTTTAAAGGTGAAATTGGGATTTGATTCAGGCTTTAGAGTTTGCTTCAAATTTGAACTATGCTAGTTAAGAAAATTCTCCATAAAACCTCGACCTCTGAGTCTTGCATATATTGCATAATATTACTGGGATGATCACCAGGGATAGCTCAGTGGTTTGACCATTGGCCTGCTAAACCCAGGGTTGTGAGTTCAATCCTTGAGGGGGCCATTTAGGGATCGGGGCAAAAATTGGGGATTGGTCCTGCTTTGAGCAGGGGGTTGGACTAGATGACCTCCTGAGGTCCCTTCCAACCCTGATATTCTATGATTCCATGAAATGCATACAGGTGGAGCGATTTCAGTGACATTCCATGTAAGTTAAGGAGTTTGCCAGTGTGGAGCCCCATTGAAATCAATGGGGTCTTGTGCATCTCTTAATGCAGGATTGGGGGCCTTACCAATTGATTATGTAGGACTTTTCCTGACCAGTCTGTTCCTTAAGAATAAGGTTAGAATTGTAAGAACAGTATGTTCGTATCTTGAATGTGAATCGTAGGTTAATAGATTTAGATCTTGCTTTTGATTCTCCAATTAAGTAATTTTCACTGTTTTTCTGAAATATTCCTTAATGTATTTAATAATTATGTATGATCAATTTAGGCAACTTTTAATGCATGGTATTTCTTTACAGGAAAAATATTGTTACATTTGCCCTGACATAGTAAAAGAATTTGCCAAATATGATATAGATCCACAAAAATGGATCAAACAGTACACAGGCATCAATGCAATCAACAAAAATAAATTCATTATAGATATTGGTTATGAAAGGTTTCTTGGACCTGAAATTTTCTTTCATCCTGAGGTAAGAAACAGTGCCTAGCATTGTATTTTTTTTTTTTTTTTTTTTTTTTTGTAAAAAAGTGCAATATAATTCTTGATGCTAGAGCACCACCTTGTGGAAATTATAAATACCAGTAAGTCTTGTCTGAGAGGGCTGGAAGACTTGTGGTTAATATATGCACAGACGCACAATAATAGGTGGATAACTGCCTAATCTTTTGTTTTTCCTGTGGAGGTATATAATGTCTAAATCTTTCAGTTTTTCAGAAACATAAACTAAAACAAGAAACATTTACCTGAAATCTCAGATCTTGACTGAGGCTTTTTTCTTTTTTTTAAATACTGGTTTAAATTAGCAAACTTCATGAATTATATACAGCATATTTAGTTGTATAGTCAAACCCTTTGAATATCACTCCTGCTTATAGCAATTTACCAGAAGTAGTATTTTAATTCTTGGACACTTATATTTGAGGTGCCTTTTAGGTAAGGAAACTCCAATAAACAGATCCTATTATAGTGACTGTCCTTGTAAAACTGAAGGCCAAATTCATCCTTGAATCAAGTCTCTTAAAATTGGTTGTCATTAAGCAGGTCTGAGTATATTTAAAATTACCATTGATTGTATAAGCATAACTGACATGTCATGATGTTTCCCACCTAACAAACAACCCGCACAGCAAGTAGTTCAGTTGCGAGAGCTGCATCAAGTAGGCCCCCCACGGCAGGGGAAAGAACCCAGTTTATATGACTCAGACAGATGGCTTACAGGGCGAAGGCTAGGAAGGAGAAGGAAGCAGAGATGCTCACCTTTCTTCCAGGCAGACAGCCTGTGGAGTGTATCTTGTAGGTGGTAGGTAGGCTCCTGCAGAAGACCCTGGGTGAGGGGAAAAGGACATAATCGATATGTTGAACTTGTGTTAAACAACTTAATCTGAAGAAATAAAACTGAACCCAGAAAGGAAAGGGATGGAAATCCTGTGGCTGGAAAGGGTTTTCTGGTCAGTGAGTTAGCCCACCTGCTTGAAGTCATGGAGTATACTGCAGTGATTCTGGACTATGCTAAAGCATCTATCCACCCTGAAAACACTTACTCTTCCTGCTGGGTGTATCTCGTTTAGAGCTCTTATAGGGTACACAGAAGGGTTTTTTTGACATCCAAACTTTAAAGACAAAAAACCCAGAACCCTTTCAACATCTGTGCAAATGCTTCATGTTTGGTGTAAAGTCAATCATGATCAAAATTGGAGAGATACTGAACATACAGCTAGATCCAAGCTGCAGCATGATCAGGAAAGAGTAGAATAATGCTGGCTATGGCAGTTGTGGAGATCTGGTACTGACACAAAAATCATATATCTAAAGAGGGGGAAAACAACAGGTGCAAAATGTGGGGGAATTTAATGTAACAGCTGCATCCACCCCCATTAAAGAAACGTTTATTTTCATCTTGTCTCATTAATACTGCCCGAACGTTACTAATGTATGTCTCCAAAAACTGTTGTAATTGGAAGGAAAAGTTGGCCCATAAGGGAATCTCTGAGAAGTGTCCACAATATGAAAAAGTTTCACCCATATGTGTCGTCTTAGAGGTGCTGTCTGAAGCCAGTGCCAACACATAAGCCCATATTCATCCCTAGCATCTGAGTGAAGGGCTGTGATCCTTGAAAGTCCTAAGATCTCTGCTCACTTAATTTTTTTAAGTGTTTTTAATCATTCTTCAGGCCCCTACCCTACATTATTACAAAGACATGGCAGGCTGGGTGTAGTTCTCTCTGGAGCCTTCTAGCACTGATCTTGACATGACAGGAGGCCAAGTGCACTGCCTGCGCTACTCCAGAATCCGGGAGCAAAGAACCACTGTTGAATGTCTGATCCCTACCCCAGATTGAATTGGGTTGGCATGTCAGCTGAATGTGTCAATTCTGTAAAAACACAAAACAAAACTAAACAAAAATGCTTCAGTCCATTCATGCCACACCGTGATGCAGGGTCTGCAAGAAACATATCCTGTGACATTTTTAATAAACACACCACAGATGGTCCCAGCTGTGGTGAAATGCTTTATTTTCATCTATTGGAGTGACTTGATCACTGACTTGTAACTCTCTATTACTTTGCCACATGTGAGCAAAGTCTATAATTAATTTAGGCTGCAAGCTACTGGTGTGTAGTGCTTGTGTACACATACTCGTGCTGTCCCTCATCGAGCTAGAGCAAGTATAAATAGCGATGTAGCGGTGGGAGCGTGGGGAGTGGTAGTAAAGAGACAGCAGAGCCAGGCCGACTACGTATCCTTGGTTTCAAGAAGATTTGTATTCAGCACGGTTCAGCCGTACCTCTGCTGCCACTACTAGTGTTACTGTGTCTACCCTACTGTTTATACTTTCGCTAGCTCAGTGATGGCCAGCTCAAGTATGTGCATGTGAGCAGTGGAATCACAGCCCTAGCTCGTAGTGTAAGACAGCCTTAGAAAAACCATGTCCATTAAGTCTAACTTACATAAAGATATCGGGACACTTGAATATTTGGATACCAGGCCATTTGGCTCTTCAATTTTAGAAGACGTTAGCCAGGTTTGCATTTAACCTAGTGTGTGCTTGGGCATGTACAGATAAGAACAAGACTTGTTTTACCTTTTTTTTTAAAAGGGAATTTAAACTAATGTTAATGCAGTATTGGAGTGATCCATGCTAACATTGTGGCTCTCTGACCGCTCTAGTGGCCAGATCATTTATTATAGATTTGAGTCTGCTACTGCCTCTGAGCTAGTGGACCTTATTCATTAGCTCAGTAAACTTTTAGATCCAAAGATCCCACGTTCAATCCCTGCAGATAGCAGAAGAGGAGCATTGTTACATTAGGGTTAAGATGTCTAGCACTGAAGTCAGAAAATTCCAAATCTCTCTCCTGCCTCAACGTTAATCTATCCATGCTGCATATTTGTTATATCTTCTTCTGTCCCTCTTCCTTAAATGTAAATGCTATTAATATGCGCAATATGGCTGAGTTTAATATTGCGGAAGAGCTCATAATTAATTTCCTAAAGCATGAGTGCTTGATTTCTCAATCTTAATTTTTTATACTTCCTAAAAATAAATAAATAAATATATGCGCGCGCACACACACACACACACTTGAACTTTAGTTATTGTGTATGTTTACATATCTGTTGATATACCCTCTTGACCTCTTGATATACAACTCTATTGGCAGTGAAATACACGATTTGGAGTTGAGGCAGGGCAAATATTAAGATTAGTCTAAAGATTTGGAGAGTGAAGTAAAGCCTATATTTTACTACAACAGTAAAAAAATTTAACACCTCTGTGGCATTATTTCCCTTTTATTTATATGGAGGAGTTTATTTTGGTCACTACAAGTACATACCATATTTAATAAGTAGAAGCAACATCAGCCCCTGTGAATTTTTTACAGAAAAATGTTGCTGTAACATATTGTTCATGGAAATTAACTCTAGAGTCCTCTCATGTCATTTATATGTCTGTATTCCATTTCTTTTAGCTTGCTAATCCAGATTTTATGGAATCCATTTCGGATGTAGTTGATGAAGTTATACAGAACTGTCCCATTGATGTTCGTCGTCCATTATATAAGGTATGGTCTTTTTGTGGTAAGACTGACTCACTTCACCTGAAAATTAAAGGCCCATATTCTCACAATGAACTATTTAATTATGTAAGTACCATTCCCATCTGGTATGGGAAAGGCAAGCTCTAGGTATAAGTACTACACATCTACCCCGATATAATGCTGTCCTCGGGAGCCAAAAAATCTTACCGCGTTATAGGTGAAACCGTGTTATATCGAACTTGCTTTGATCTGCCAGAGCACGCAGCCCCGCCCCCCTGGAGCGCTGCTTTACCAAGTTGTATCCGAATTCGTGTTATATCGGGTCGCGTTATGTCGGGGTAGAGGTGTACTAGAAAAAAACTTTTTTGGGGAATCCAAATAACTTGGATTTCTCATTGAAAGGTACTTAGTATTTACTGCTTTTCATTTTTGAAGCACTTGAATTCTTGCAACAGCCATGTGAAATCGGTAAGTGTTATCTCCATGTTACCAATGGAGGAACTGAGGCAGAGAAGTTAAGTAACCTGCCCAAACCACATGTGGAGTCTGTAGCAGAGCTGGGATTATAACTTGAGTTCCTAGAAATTTATTAATATACCATGGCTTGAAAACTTGTATGTTTTTGGTAATCTTGACTCTTGCATTTCCCCCTTCCCCCTCCCCCCCCAAATAGCTAAATACTGAAGCTAGGTATTAAAATATGTAAAGAAGAAAAAATAGTGACGTAATCCAGGCTATTAACCCTGTATACGTTTATCAGGCCTCAGCCAAGAGAGATCTTTGTTACCGGCTTGTTAGAATATGAAAATGGAGATTCCTTAACTACAGCCCATAAATCCTCAGTCTGACTTTTAAAACCTAGGCCTGCAGTGAGCTTTCTCTCTGAGTTGGAAGGACAACCTATGTTCGTTGTTTTTCACCATTGCAGCTGTGATGCACTTCAGATGAGTAAAAGATGACAGGTTATTGTGGAGGTTTGTTTGTTTACCTATATAAGTGGTGATGGTTTTCTCCTAAGTTAAGTAAGAAGATAGCTTGATCTCCTCACTGCTGACCTCAAATGCATCTTCCCTGGTTGTTGAATGTGGTGGTGTTCGTTGAGGTGTCTGAGTTACATAGTAATGTTGGCCTTTCAAAGGTGGTGTATGTGGGATGGTGCTGGAAAACATTTTGCTCAGTAAAGCAGGTATGCTAAGTAAGGGCTCATCTACACTACTTGCCGGGTCGGCGGGCAGCTATTGATCCAGCGGGGGTCAATTTATCGCGTCTGCCATCGACTCCGGTACTCCACCAGAACGAGGAGCGCAAGCGGAGTTGACGGGAGAGCGTCAGCTGTCAACTTACCGCAGTGAAGACACCGCAGTAAATAGATCTATGTCGACTTCAGCTACGCTATTCACATAACTGAAGTTGTGTATCTTAGATCAACCCCACGCGGTAGTGTAGACAAGCCCTAAGTCAGCTCTTGGGGCCACTCGAAACCAGTAGATGTTTTGTGACCAAATTTGTGAGTGGCTTATTCACTTTACAGCTCAGTCTGGTCTTTCCAGACTTGAGTGTGTGTTTTTTATTTGAAGTCTCCATTTTTAATGCTCTCTTCCTTTTTCTTTGCTTGCTAAAAATATCTTATTTCTATAGTGCCTTCTGTAAATAGAGACCTAATGAACCCTGCACAGCAAGTCTGCACAACAGTTCAGGACAGGAAGTAAAAAATACTGTATAAAGTTGACACAGTTGGGATGACTGGCATTTTGATAAGGACCCCAAGATTAATTTTTTTCTAGTCTTGTAAAAAATCTAATGAGAGCTTCAGTGCCCACAGGTATTTAGTCTGTCCCTACTTCTTTTTTTCTAAGAGACCACAACTCCAAAAGGGCATTCCCTGCACCCAGTGCTAGGGAATTGATTAGTGCCACCTCCTGAATTGCTAGCACCACTCTCCTCCGCATGTAGGTGTTTCTTTTTTGGGGAGAGGGTGGTCTCCCTGTCAAATATTGATTAGTTCCATGCTGAATTAATCTGAGGTCTGTCAGGATCACAATGAGATGGCATGGCTGCATGCACTAACCAGGGTTGCCACTTTGCTAGTTTATAAAAGCTAAAGCTGGCTCCCCTTTTTAGCATCAAAGTCAGCCTGGCAAATAACCTTTCCTTGGCTAGGTCACCAAGTGAGATATTTATTTGCCTTTTCTCCTTGTTCACTTTATTACTTTTTATACATAGTACTGCCAGTGTGGTGGTTTTTTTTTTTTTTTTTTTTTTTTTAAACTCCTGTTACTCCATCTTGACTTTACTTCTGGGAAGCATTGATTCCTTTGTCTCTCTTTACATGGAGTTAATAGTTCCAAAATAATTGATGGGAAGTGCTGCTCTTTCCTTAGATGGAAGAAGATGGGCAGGTCACTAGGGACTGGAAGCAGAGAGAAGACATAATACAGAGGCCTATTTTTATGATTTTATTTCTGTACTTGGAATAGGGGGAAGGAAAACAGAAGGAAACTGAAAGGAGATGTTTGAGGTGAACTACCAGTCCAGAAATCATAGTGGCTAGTGGAGATTTTTACTTGGTGACTAAGTAATAGGCTTTCTTCCACTCTGATCCCTGTCTGTATATCTTAAGTATTTCTAGAATGCAGCTGTCAAGGCTGTATCCCCACTTTGAACTTTAGGGTACAACTGTGGGGACCTGCATGAAAACTGCTAAGCTTAATTACCAGCTTAGATCTGGTCCGCTGCCACCATTCCCAAAGACTAATTCCCTTCCCTGGGAAGCCTTGAGAAACCTTTCACCAATTCCCTGGTGAATACAGATCCAAACCCCTTGGATCTTAAGATAAGGAGAAATTGACCATCCCCCTCCTTTCTCCCACCAACTCCTGGTGAATACAGATCCAAACCCCTTGGATCTAAAACAAGGAAAAATCAATCAGGTTCTTAAAAAGAAGGCTTTTAATTAAAGAAAAAGGTAAAAATCATCTCTGTAAAATCAGTATGGAAAATAACTTTACAGGGTAATCAAACTTAAAAAGCTCAGAGGAATCCCCTCTAGTCTTAGGTTCAAAGTACAGCAAACAAAGATAAACACTCAAGTAAAAGGTACATTTACAAGTTGAGAAAACAAAGTAAAACTAAGACGCCTTGCCTGGCTATTTACTTACAAGTTTGAAATAGGAGAGACTTGTTTAGAAAGATGTGGAGAACCTGGATTGATGTCTGGTCCCTCTCAGTCCCAAGAGCGAACAACCCCCTAAACAAAGAGCACAAACAAAAGCCTTCCCCCCCCCAAGATTTGAAAGTATCTTGTCCCCTTATTGGTCCTTTGGGTCAGGTGTCAGCCAGGTTACCCGAGCTTCTTAACCCTTTACAGGTAAAAGGATTTTGGAGTCTCTGGCCAGGAGGGATTTTATAGTATTGTACACAGGAGAGCTGTTACCCTTCCCTTTATAGTTATGACAGCAGCAGTAACTTAAAAGCTAAACACAGTACTATAGATTCCCTTAGGATGTCCCCTATGGACACTGTTAGTAGATCACACTCTTCTGTTGTTCTCTGTCTCTCTCTCTCTTCCATTCTGTTCCTCTTCCCTCTCACCGGTTTTCACTCACGTACAGATTTTCCATTCTGGCTGAGAGCTCTTAGGGCTTCCCTGCTGTGCTGCCCTTTCTCATTGTGCTGAACTTTCAGAAGGTAGAAATCCCGTGAATGACTGATAAGAGGCGCGTCTTCCACCTGGGCTCAGTCAGGGCAAAGGGGGACAAGTCCACCCACCAGTGGGAGCCTCCAAGTAAAAGTTAAGTTCAGATCTCCCCAAAGGGTCCAGCTTCCCTAGTTCTACTTAAGGATGGGTTCCAGACTTGTTGCTTCACTCTTGTAATTTTTGCCCTGTTGAGCACCTATGATGATTTTTACCCTTTCCATTCCCCTGTTTTCCCCCAATCTATCCTTTTTTCTGTCCCTTATGTTAATTATTTTGAAGTCAAAGTTGCTGTTGGTAAAAGTGGCTAAAGAGGGAGAGAGCAATAGGATGGAAAAGAATTTTACTTGGGTTTGGCAGAGGCACGTAAGTTTGTCTGAGTCACTAGGTAAATAGTAAGTGTACTTATCTTCAGTATTATAGGGAATAATACACACCCAGTCTACATCCGAGCTGAAAACCCACCTCCACTTTCTATAGCTGTCTGGCTCCCTGTTGTCTCTACAGGTAATAACATGACTGTAGCAGATGTTAGTACTGGATGATCTTCAGTGTTTTTGTCCCGAGATTACCATTTTATTTATCTGAAAGTGTTATAGGAAGTCTTGAAACTAAAGCTCACCATGTCTCTTGCACACCAATGATTCCATAATACGATGAAATCTGAGGCCTGGACTACACTGGGGACAGGAGGGGCGAGCTAAGTCGGTCTAAGTTACGCAACTTCAGCTGCGAAAATAGTGTCTTCACTGCAGTAGGTCGACTGCTGACGCTTCTCCGTCAACTGCGCATATGCTTCTCGCTCCGGTGGAGTACCGGAGTTGATGGGAGAGCACTCGCCGGTTGATTTATCACATCTTCACTAGATGCGATAAATCGACCCCCGCTGGATCGATCGCTCTGGAGGTAAGTGTAGACATGCCCTGAGTGTTGTGAAGGGAGCAGTAGTCAAACATCCAAGGCCCACAGTGCAATTCTGGATATAGTTACAGTAATTTTACAGATGTGCTCAATGGTCTTATATAATTCTTGTAAAACTTCTCGATCTTTGTAAAAGAACATTTCTGTTGGTGACAGGTAGCTACAGAAAATTCACGGCATGCCGTTGTTCTTACCTATCTGATCTGCCTCATTTTTGCTCAATTAAAATTTCTCAGTAGTACCTTCTAGTTTTTTTGGTGGCTGCTGTAATCTCATCTGACCAGGAGGCTCGGATTGATTGCCAGCTCCTAAGATCTGTGCCCGTCTTGGTCGGCAGGAGGGGCTCTAAGAGTAGTGCAGCTGGCATCCCCATCACTCATTTCTTTATTCCCTCCCGTTCTCTCATCTTCTGAGAGCAAATGTGTGGAAGCGGGGAGGGGTGAAGCGTTGGGGAAAAAAAATGTTCAGGTTATGTGAGGGAGTTAGTACCACCTGTATTCAGAGATGACTGCAAAAGATCTTGAATAAATGTGTTTTAATATGATTAATTTAGATAAGAACATAAGAAAGGCCGTACCGGGTCAGACCAAAGGTCCATCTAGCCCAGTATCCTGTCTGCCGACAGTGGCCAATGCCAGGTGCCCCAGAGGGAGTGAACCTAACAGGCAATGATCAAGTGATCTCTCTCCTGCCATCCATCTCTACCCTCTGACAGACAGAGGCTAGGGACACCATTCCTTACCCGTCCTGGCTAGTAGCCATTAATGGACTTAACCACCATGAATTTATCCAGTTCTCTTTTAAACTCTGTTATAGTCCTAGCCTTCACAACCTCCTCAGGTAAGGAGTTCCACAAATTGACTGTGCGCTGCGTGAAGAAGAACTTCCTTTTATTTGTTTTAAACCTGCTGCCTATTAATTTCATTTGATGACCCCTAGTTCTTGTATTATGGGAATAAGTAAATAACTTTTCCTTATCCACTTTCTCCACATCACTCACAATTTTATATACCTCTATCATATCCCCCTTAGTCTCCTCTTTTCCAAGCTGAAGAGTCCTAGCCTCTTTAATCTCTCCTCATATGGGACCCGTTCCAAACCCTTAATCATATTAGTTGCCCTTTTCTGAACCTTTTCTAGTGCCAGTATATCTTTTTTGAGATGAGACCACATCTGTACACAGTATTCGAGATGAGGGCGTACCATCGATTTATATAAGGGCAATAATATATTCTCAGTCTTATTCTCTATCCCCTTTTTAATGATTCCTAACATCCTGTTTGCTTTTTTGACCGCCTCTGCACACTGCGCGGACATTTTCAGAGAACTATCCACGATGACTCCAAGATCTTTTTCCTGACATGTTGTAGCTAAATTAGCCCCCATCATATTGTATGTATAGTTGGGGTTATTTTTTCCAATGTGCATTACTTTACATTTATCCACATTAAATTTCATTTGCCATTTTGTTGCCCAATCACTTAGTTTTGTGAGATCTTTTTGAAGTTCTTCACAGTCTGATTTGGACTTAACTATCTTGAGCAGTTTAGTATCATCTGCAAACTTTGCCACCTCACTGTTTACCCCTTTCTCCAGATCATTTATGAATAAGTTGAATAGGATCGGTCCGAGGACTGACCCTTGGGGAACACCACTAGTTACCCCTCTCCATTCTGAGAATTTACCATTAATTCCTACCCTTTGTTCCCTGTCTTTTAACCAGTTCTCAATCCATGAAAGGACCTTCCCTTTTATCCCATGGCAGCTTAATTTACATAAGAGCCTTTGGTGAGGGATCTTGTCAAAGGCTTTCTGGAAATCTAAGTACACTATGTCCACTGGATCCCCCGTGTCCACATGTTTGTTGACCCCTTCAAAGGATTCTAATAGATTAGCAAGACACGATTTCCCTTTACAGAAACCATGTTGACTATTGCTCAACAGTTTGTTTTTCTATGTGTCGGACAATTTTATTCTTAACTATTGTTTCGACTAATTTGCCCGGTACAGACGTTAGACTTACCGGTCTGTAATTGCCAGGATCACCTCTAGAGCCCTTTTTAAATATTGGTGTTACATTAGCTAACTTCCAGTCTTTGGGTACAGAAGCCGATTTAAAGGACAGGTTACAAACCTTAGTTAACAGTTCCGCAACTTCACATTTGAGTTCTTTCAGAACTCTTGGGTGAATGCCATCTGGTCCCGGTGACTTGTTAATGTTAAGTTTATCAATTAATTCCAAAACCTCCTCTCGTGACACTTCAATCCGTGACAGGACAGATCTGGGTTTATGTAGTAGTTCTAATAGCCATAGCATCATAAGTCTTTTTAAAATAATGGATTAAATTTTGGCTGGACAATGGTTGTGAAGTTGACTGGAGAGCATTACTCACAAGTTTGACATAGTTCACATATAGTCATTGACAGTCTCAGGGTTTTTATGGGAGGAATGGTGCTCATGGGCCAGAATTCTGAGAATATCAGCTTTTTTTTGAACTCTCATTCTGTCTTTAACTTCCACTTGGACATGCAACTGAGATGGTGTCACATTCCAGGGTGCAATCCAGGTGGTGTGTCACTGCCTGCCCTGCAACCTTGGGTGCCTCACAATGCTTTGCTGTTGTAGCTCCCAACCTGCGCTGCTCACAAACAGCCTATCAATATGAATGTCTGTCTATAGCCACTGCCCTAGTACAGCAAGTCTGATCCCAGCAGCCTGTCAGCAATATGCCAGCCACACTCAAGCAAGGCTGCTGGAAGCTAACTACTTGCTGGGTGACCCCCAACATGCCCCCAATGCTGAATTTCCCCCCAAAACATGGTCTGCACTGTCCATCCCTCTCCTAAGCAGTTCAGGTATTAGAGGTTCATTACCCCTGTAAAAGATCAATATTCAACAGTTTTCTGCTTTAACTGGAGTTACCAAACAGTTCAGTTTAAACACAACACTGGATTCATTTAGATTAAAAATAAAACAAGATTATTTATCTACAAAGAAAGAGATTTTAAGTGAATTCACGTATCATTAAAGTCAGAAATGGTTACAGAAAAATAAAGTTAAAATGTTTTCTAGTAGCTAAAACTTAACAAGCTAGACTTGGTTCAAGGTAAAAAAAAAAAAATCCTTACCATAAGTTCCCAGTAACAGGGATAACCAAATTCTCAGGCCAGGATCTCCCCCAGGATCAAAAGGCCGGTTCCTTTGTCATCTTAGGTGAAAGAGGGAGAGATGCTTTGGGGTGTTTTTGCCCCTCACTTTTATGGTCCGGTCACCCTTTGAAGTGCACTCTTCTGAGGATTACCCCTCAAAGCAAAGTTCATTCAAACAGTAATGAAGGTGACATGGAGTCTGGTGATGAAGGTGGCTCCATGCTCTTTCTGAAATACAGATGTGCATTTTCTCTTGCCATTTCTCCCTCTTGCTGTCTCCAGGACTCTGTTTACTACTTACATATAAATTGAGGTAAACGTACATTCCTTTGTTTAGGATAAACCCATTTAACAAATGCCTAGTCAGGGCTGTGTGGGTCCGAACATGTGCGAACATCATCATACAGGGGGGAAGTAATAACTTTACATATAATGTTGCTATGTACATTTCAGCATGATTTTATTGACCAGCAAGTTATTAGTTTTCAAATGATACCTCACAGGGGATATTTTGTACAAAGATTATTACAGTAGCATGTAGGTTGCTTTTGATCACAAATGGGCAACAGTGATCTCTGCTCACTGTTTAAGGTCTCACTTGAAAAATAGTTTCAGGGTGCAGTATCTCCCTGCTGCTGCACTATGGGGTCAGCGTTAGGTGTGAATCTGTGTTCTGTTATGAGACTTGAGCTCTAGCTCCCAGCTGAACCATCCTGACAGCTAACTGAGTTTCTGGTAGCACATTCTGCTTCTGAGCATGAGTCATGTCTCTCCCCCAAGCTGTAAGATACTCTCCACAGTATGTGGCACATAGGAGTTCTACTTGTGCATATCTGTTGGAATGTGGAGGGTTAAGAACAATTATGGGTGGTGGTGAAAATTTTCCTCGGAAGTCTTCCAACATATCATGTCATTTTAAACCCTTTCTGAAGGTTGCTTAAAAAAAATGCACTGAATGATAGGTAGGTGGCACTGTCTGACCGTCATACTGTGCATGTTTTCAGGTCCAATAACCAAATATGGTGATTTGTGAATTACAAATGAGGATTTATTCTGCAGCAGTTCCCAGCTCAACTGTCCTCAGTTTTCTTTTCGGCATTTTTGGTTCTTCCGAAACTATGTGAAGCTTTGGAAATGTTATCGAGAATCTCGCTAATCTGTGCTTCAGCAAATAGAAAATCCACAGTTGGCAGTTTAATGGGAGTGCAGAGCAGGGAGGCTGGCAGGAGGGACCAGTGCTGGTGGTGATGCCATTAGGCATCTCTTGGCACTGAGTTTTGACTACAGAAGTTAAGCAACTTATTTCTATCTTTCTTCCTGTTACTCAGCGTGGGGCGCGCCATCCCATCAGTACTGTTGCCATAGTGCAGCCACTGTAGGAGCATTAAGGAGGAACCCTTCTCTTCCTCTTCAGTGGCAGCTCTTAAGAGAGCCCATGTCACTTCTTTACTCTATGGCATTCAGCCCAGCTGTTGGGAGAGATTAAAGATGGCTGCTGCTATCTCCCTGTGCTGAGGAGAAAAGATCTCCCCATAGCTCCAACCTCCGCTTTTTCTCATCCAGTGAGAAGTGATGTGCATTCCCTTAGCGGGCTGTGAAGTGTATGACTACATACTGCACATGGATGACTAAAAATGGTGGTGATGGACACATGCTCCAAGTACAGTGTGTTCAGATGCTGCATAAAGTATGTTAGACTTGACTTACCCACACAGTCTGGGTCCTTTCAAGGCTTCTGCTTATGCCAAACTCTGTGGTGGTTTTACAGTTCTGACAAATGGGGACTAGGATTGAGCAATGCCCATTTTAGCTTGTTACAACTGGAATTTGACCCCTATTCATTGTTATGAAGAACTAGTACATGAATCAGTTACATCACCTAAACCTTTGCTGTTACAAATTATAAGTGAGTGGGGACTATACTCAAAACAAATGATTGTCTGCTTGTACAAAATGTAGTGTAAAAAGTAGGTTAAACTTTACATTATTGTTATTTGGGATGAGCTGAATTAAGCTGTATGATCTTGGAATTTGCTAACAAATTGTTAAATTGATTCTGTGGTAATGTTTTAATTTATTTACAGTCTGATTGGAGACTTACTAATGACGTAGTCTGGTTACAGGCTTGACATACTGTGCCCCTCTCAATCATTCAGAAGAACAGCTGAGGTGACCCTCTTAAGGTATGATGTGGAGATGGAGGTGTCATTTCCAGTTGGGGTAGGCATATCTGAGCTAGCAGGCTAAAGATAGCAGTGAAGCTGTGACTGCACAGGCAGTAGGGCAGGCTGGCTGCCCCGAGTGCAATCCCATCTGAAACCCCAGGTGCATACTCGGGGCAGCCCGCAGGTGCTGCTACAGTGCTGTTTTTAGTGTATTCGTGCGGGTATGTCTACCCGAGCTGGAAATTGCACCCAAATGTTAAGTATGTACTGAAAATGTACTTTTAAGGGAATTTTAAGTCCTGCTTATTCATGTCTAAAAGTCAAGTTTAGTTCAGAAATACATTGTTGATTACAAGGCATCTTCCTGACATGCAGTGTAGTTGTAATAGGATTTTAATCAAATAATTAAAATATGGCTCCAGTTGTGACTCAATTTATTTACCTTTACCTCTAAATAGGTTATTTTCCTACATTGAAGATTTGGGAGAGGAACCAGTCTAGTTGCTTTCATAGATTAATTAAAAGAATAAGCAAACAAATATGAAGCTAAAAAAATCACTATCTAATTTACTCCTGACTTCCCCAAACTAATGAAATATAACACAATGCAATGATCAAATTAAGGTTACAGTTGAAATTCAATCAATAGATCAGTAGTTCAATTTATCCAGCTCACCAATACAAAGATTATTAAATCAGTTTATAAAGTTAACATAAGAATTACTTCAGTGCTTCCCAGGGAATTAAGGAAGAATGCCTTTCTTTTAATCTATTAAATCGGGCTAAGAGTCTGCTAAAAGCAGAAGCGCTACAGCAGCGCAGCTGTAGCGTAGATGCTTCCCACGATGACGGAAGGGGCTTTTTGGTCTGTGTAGTTAATCCACCCCCTGAGAGATGGTAGCTAGGTTGACAGAAGAATTGTTCCATCAACCTAGCCGCATGGACACCGGGGTTAGGTCAATCTAACTACGGTGCCCAGGACATGAAATTTTTCACACCCCTGAGCTAAGTAACTAGGTCAATCTAATTTTTAAGTGTACACCAGGTCATAGAATCTGGAATTCATGTGATTGGTCTTAGCTAAGAACTAGTTCTGGTGTTGTAAATAACTTGAGCTTGTTTCATATGCATGGGGAGGTGGTCGGTTTCTTCTCTCTGTTAGTTGTAGACTTAAGGCTTGGCTTAGCTGATGGTCAGTCTTTCACTTCTTCTCTGGATGGCTGGTCCAGGGAAGATAGCAGGATACAGGTTCAGGTGTTGATGTGAGAGAATCCCTGCTTTCCTTCTGCATGGTTAGTCTTGTATAGGGTTCAGTGTCCCTTTGCTCTGCCTCAGGGACCATCCTTTTCCACTTAGAGATTCCAGTGTGTTGGCTATAGCTCATCATGGACCAATCATTTGGTTTCTTGATCTGAGGTCATAGTAGAAGATTCCAATCGAGGTGGACATTTTCTTGAAAAATCTGTTGCTGACCAGCAGCTGATGTCTTCATTGTAAGTCAATAAAATCAGGCTGGTATGAGGAGCTGGCAAGAGACTTCTAACTAATGGAATAAGGCACATTCTCACTTCGCTAAATATAATTAAAGGTTAATTGTCAATTATCCTTTCACACACTTCCACTCTTTCCTTGTGACAGTAAACATGACATAGCAAAAGGGACTCAGAGGAGGCCAAGCCCAGGATGAGTGCATGGCCTACTCCAGTGTCCTTTCACCTAAAATCAGAGCTGCTTTAGCATTCTATAATATAAACTCCATTTAGCATTTGACCAAATAAAGTTATCCAAGCCCAAACTCAAGTCTGGCCCATGTTCCCTACAGCAAGGTACTGTCTAATCTTTTGTCTCAGTGTAATACTTGTGTGTGTAATTATCCCAATCATATTTGCTATTTGTATAGCCCTTTATCTTAAAACTGCTTTACAAATATTAAACCCCATAATGTGTCTGAGAGGCTGGTAAGTATTGTTCCTTTTAACGGAGAACTGAGACAAAGAAATTAATTGACTTGCTGAAGTCACATGTGGCTTCAACTGATTTTCCGTTGTTGCCCAGCAATAAGTCTTATTAGTGCTTGCATCAAATTTCTGTGGCATGTTAAGCCAGTTTTATTTCAGGTAATCAATAGGAAGGAGAGACACATTTGCAGGGCCGGCTCTGGCTTTTTTGCCGCCCCAGGCAAAAAAGCCGCCCCCGCCCCACCGCAGGGGAGGGCGGCGAGCCCCGCCGGGGAGAGCGGAGCCCCGGGGGCCAGAGCGCCGGGGGGAGGGCGGCGAGCCCCGCCGGGGCTCCGCTCTCCCCGGCGGCCAGAGGCTGCGCCGGGAGGAGGGCGGCGAGCCCGGCTGGGGCTCCACTCTCCGCGGCGGCCAGAGGCAGCGCTGGGGGGAGGGCGGCGAGCCCGCTGCGGCTCTGCTCTCCCCGGCGGCGAGCCTGGTCGCGGCCCCGTTCTCGGGCCGGAGCACTGCGCCGCCCCCCTCCAGGTGCCGCCCCAAGCACCAGCTTGGTGGGCTGGTGCCTGGAGCCGGCCCTGCCCATTTGACAAGCTTTTGAAAGTGAGAAGTTGAAACTCTGGTAAATATGAAAGGCAATGAAACCTGTTCAGCCTAATACAGCAAGGGCTGGGAGATGTCTCATCTGTACCATCTCTCAGACTTCAGTATCCCAGGGGGCGTTGGCTTAATATTAAAAGCAAGGAAAGCAAGTGTAAGGGGAAGTCTTTTCTTCCTGCCAGTCACTTGAGAGCAGTGGTTTTCAACTTGTGGTCCTTGGACCTCTCAGTGTGGGCAGACTATGTCTAAGATTTCCAAAGGGGTCCGTACCTCAATTCAAAATTTTGTAGGGGTCCACAAATGAAAAATATTGAAACCCACTGCTTTAGAGGGTAATGTGTTCTCTACTTGGAGGGGTGGAGTTAATTTTCCTAGTTGTCCCTGAAATGTGGACTCACGTGGGGCTCACTGTATTGTTCAGTCCATCCCGTGTAGCTAGTCTTGCATATATATGTTATTTGTCCGTTAAGGAAAAGCACGTTTTAAAACCCACTTTTTGTTTAGGGCTATCTTTTTGAAAAATAAGATCTTTTAACTGGATCTGTCTGGCTCCTGAGGGATATCATGACAGTGTCTGCAGTGGGTCCTGTGGTCTGCTTAGGTTTCTTCTGAGTCTACAGATTCTCCATGTTCAAGCACAATATTTTAAAAGTCTTGATGAAAAGAACTGCCTGGATGAGAACAGCTGTTTAGACTTCACCTTCCCTGACAGGCTTCCTCTAGAAGGCTGAAGAATTCCAGGGCATGTCACTGTGGTGAAATGCTGAGGTTTTTAGTATGACCAATCTTTTTTAACATGCTTCACAGAAGTCTTTTGCTCTAGTAGTGTTTGGAATGTAATGCTGAGTTCTACCTGGTAAAATGTCCAAGACAATAGGGTTTTGGGTTTTTTTAATGTTTAAATTTTTTTTAGGAGGAGGGTGTTGGCAATTTGCTTTGCCCTCGATTTCTAGATGGTTCTGATGCTTTGGCTGAGTGACAAAAATGTATGCAGATTCCTTTTGCCTTGTGCACAAAAACGTTTTGGCTTTTGTTCTCCTGGGAGAAAACAGATCTCCTGAGTTCAGGCAATGTGTTGAAGCCTAGATGTGAACACAGCTGTCTTCTGCCAAGGCGGTCTTAGGTTTGGCCCAGCACTGGCAGCCACACATTTAACAGAAGAACTCTGAGAGGTTAACTAATAATCTATTAGCAAGTGTGATCTAATGTTTAATAAAAAAATTTGGTATAGCAAATGCGCCATTAAAGAAATACTTAAGATCTGCAACAAATTTGATCTGGCTTGTCCAGATATCAGTTGAGATGATTCACTATTTTCCCAACATGTTTTAATGCCTCTGATGTTCTTCATGTACAACAGCGTTTACAGTCATTTAGAAATATTTTCTGTGTTCTGTTATAGTAGATCCAAGTTGGAAGTACCTTCTGAACAATGTGTAATTTGCCACCTTAAAAAGTTTGCTGTAATAGCAACAGTAGCAGTGGGAGGATATTAGGTTTGTAGTTAATTGCACACTTCCTTTCTAGGAAGACCATTTTAAATCATGCGCTCTATAAGACTCTTACAAATCTCCTCCTCTTTTTTTTTTTTTTTTTTTTTTTAGTTCTAGCAATATCGCTCTCACTTCATCCAAGAAATCTACAGTTGAACTTGCTTAAATCCTGAACAGAATTATCACTGTCCCTCTCTAGGCTATCTTCCAAGCAATAGATTTTGATGGCATCTTCTTAACTGCCATTTCATCAAATAAGTTCGAGTGGTCCCTTTTTTTTTTTTTTTTTTTTTTTTAAACCACCTCTGTTTTCCTTTTGCATATTCCATCTGCAGCTAGTAACTCATCTGGACAGAGAGAAGACCTTGCTTAATTTTTCTGCACTTCATTTTGGTATTTGCTGCAGCTGCTCTGGTTTTGATGGCAGATTCAAGCTTTTTTTTATTTTTTATTTTTTTAAACTCTTTATTAATGTATATATATATTTTTGCAAGGACCTCTTCTCCATAGCATTCTTTTTTTGCGTATGTTATTAAATGTAATCTGAATGAACCCCCAAGTCACACTTTTTCTGTCAACAGGACTTTATGACAAATGCCCAGATTATCATCATAAACAGAGAAGCAAGCTGTTCTTTTATTTTACAAGGGAAAACAAGGTTTTCTTCTATCCATTATTAAAATAACCCCAAGCAGTTAATTCTGCATCCTGCAAGATGAATGTTTATTACAGATGTCATGGACTCCAGGACTTTCTTTATTTAAAAAAAAATCTACATGGGGACTGGATAGTTCAAAGGATTGCTACAGGGAATCTTTCACTTCTGGTTCAGTGGCTGAATTCTAGTCTAGGTCTGTGGTGTCAGAAAACTTTTACCATCTGATAGAAGCTTGGTCTGCGTGAAATGAGTGCCTGATCACATTTAGTAAAGCTCCTAGTATATGTGGTCTGCACCACAAAAATGATTGCAGTAAGTACTAATTGGCACCTTGGTTTGCAGTTGCAGCAGAGTGAACGGACACAGACTGAGTTTCTTTCTGACCCTTATGGAGCATGTCTTCAGTCAGGGATTAGACACCTTGTAGAGGTGCTTGCTGTGCCACTGCCTGGGCTGTGTTAGATACACAGGATTTAAGTTTCCAGGCTCCTGTTTGTCATCTTCCAAAGCACTGAAACAATTTCATTAATTCTCAGAGTTGCAGGACAGTAAGTGAATGTACATGTGATTTTTAAATGTCCTGTATTTAGTGTCTTAACACAATCCATTGGAATGCACAGGACCAGACTAGTGGGCTTTCAATAGGGCCCTGAAAACCTAGGGCAGTACAAGACAATCAGGTATAGGTGGGCACCCTCTGAAATAAGACACTTAAAGAAAAGAGAAGTCTGGGATATTGTACCTCTCTCTGTTATAGAGTTTGTTGACCAGGTACCTTTGAAATCATGAAGTGGCACAAAACTCAACAGTAACTATATTTGGAGGGCTGGGTCTGAAAAGGTCAATTGGTTAATGAAATATGTAACTTGTCATTGTTGTTATGATTTCCCAAAACATATTATGATAAACCTAAAGCTTTATTTGACACCAAGAATAAAACTCCTTATCTGGATTATCTCCAGTAACTTCGCTGATGATGCAGTATAGAATACATGTGCTTTTATTTATGCAGCTATATTGCTTTTCAAGAGGGTAATAAAAGTTTAAAAACACATTAAGAAGAAGTGGCTACCAGTAAGCAGGTACATGGAGCACCAACATGCCATTTTAATGTCTGTTTTTCTCTTTTTAATCACATACTTGTCTTAAAACCCTGAAATGTAGCTCAAAGCTGGTATTTTAACATTTTTTTGTCAAGCATAAAGTGAAATGTAAAGAAACCAGTTCAAGAAAACTAACTTGCCTCCAAGTAAGACAGAGTTGCGGGCCTGCTGTGCGAATGAGGGGGTGGGGTATTTTGTATATTTTGACAGCTTCAGAACAGTTCTTGTTGGGAAATTGACTTTTGCATGTAAAGGAAGAGTTTCTTGTCTTTGTCTTGTAGAATGTGGTTCTTTCAGGAGGATCCACAATGTTCAGGGATTTTGGACGTCGACTACAGAGAGACTTGAAAAGAATAGTGGATGCAAGATTGAAACTTAGCGAAGAACTCAGTGGTGGTCGGATAAAGGTGAACAAGAATTTCAAATATATCGGTTACATGAGTGAGTGGAAATGAATGTGAATGCTTTAAAGCAACTATTGCGTTAATTAATAGATTTCATTTTTGCATAAGAACCCAGGGAGCATGGGACATATGAGGGTAACCAGATGTAGAGTTCAGCTGCGTCTGCACCATATTAATAAAATTACGTTGTATGTACCATTAAAACAGGTGGTTAACCATACACCTGGTGGTGCAGTGGCAATCTGTTGTATTGCTTTATAGGAGACGTAGGTTAGCAAGCAGCATCAAGGGCCCTTTCTCTCAATGACAATGGAAACTAGGTGCAGAGTGATAATAGAACTTAATCTCTAGTGGGGAAGGGTGTGTCCATTGCAATGCCCTTCCGTGTATGGTATAACTCAGGGCATGGAACTTCATTAACAAGTCCTGAGGAGGCACTGAGACCTGCTTTCCTGAAGGAAGGTGTGGATTGTGTGCTCTGCAGTGTGGGTGGAGGAACACGGGAGCTTCCAGCCCTGGGTAAAGATGTGTGCCTCTCTCATTCAGAGAAGAGACACTTGCCAGCAAAATAAAATTATATGATTGACTAAATTTGAACCATTTTACTTTCTAGCCCAAACCGGTTGAAGTTCAAGTGATAACACACCATATGCAGCGCTATGCAGTTTGGTTTGGAGGTTCCATGCTTGCTTCAACAGTATGTCTTCATGAAAATCTTTCTGAATTGTCCTTTCTGTGCAATCTTTCTGCCATTGGACATGTTTGATATGCATACCCAGTTTAATATGCTTTCATTTTGGTGAAATGGTACATGCTATACTGAAACTTAACAAATCCTGGAATCTTTACCCAGTTTTTAATTGGGAAAACCCCCCATTGAACTGATGAGTTTTATCTGATTAAGGACTTCAGAATTTGACCCACTTTTGAACTATCCTGTATTTGACATCTATAACATGGGATCACCCGAATTCCAAAAATCAGTGCTTAAGAATTGCAAAGACTCTTGGGATTCAAGGCCCAATCCTAGCTTATTAATCATAAGAGAAACAAATACAAGAAAATTGGGCACAATTTACACTGACTTCACTAGACCCTCCCCCAGACAGATTTCCACTCATTAACTTTCATTTGATTCCCCAAAGAGTTCCTAGCTTGCTCTGCTCTTAAGGGGATAGCACCATGTCCCAGCACTGTAGTCCAGAAAAAATAGTTATATAGATGATCCTTTACTGGTGTACAGATTTATTGACAGGTTTCTGCAGTTTTATGTTCTTGATTTATTTTTGTTTTTCCTTAGACAGAGTTTTTCCAAGTATGTCACACCAAGAAGGACTATGAAGAATATGGCCCTAGTATTTGTCGTCATAATCCTGTCTTTGGAGTCATGTCATAGCACTTGTCTAATGGAAGTCATGGGTCAGATATCTTGCTGGTGAAGAAACTCTTCGGAAATGGAAGAAGGCAGCAGTTACTGTAAATACTGAAGCAAGAAGTGGATGTTCATCTCTTGGGCCAGGTCTACACTACCGCGGTAGTTCGACGGCTGGCAATCGAAGTTCCGGGTTCGATTTATCGCGTCTGGTCTGGACGCGATAAATCGATCCCGGAAGCGCTCGCCGTCGACTGCAGTACTCCAGCTCGGCGAGAGGAGTACCGCAGAGTCGACGGGGAGCCTGCCTGCCACGTGTGGACCGCGGTAAGTTCGAACTAAGGTATGTCGACTTCAGCTACGTTATTCACGTAGCTGAAGTTGCGTACCTTAGTTCGAATTTGGGGGTTAGTGTAGACCAGGCCTTGGAGCGTTTGGATCTCATAGTGCACTACATACGGCCCAAAACCATTTCAGTGAAAGCCATTTATGTGCCAACTACCTTTAAAGCCTATCCCTCTCTTCCTTCCTAAATGTGAGCTTCTAGGTAATAGACAAGTCTCTGTTTAGGAGAATGTGCAAAACACTATTTGAGTCAGTCTAAAAGATTACAGCATTGTCTTACTGCCTCTGGAAAGGAAAAAGGATTTAAGCCTTTCCCACTTAGGCCGTGATCCTGCAATCCAACCTCAATGGATGGATCGCTGCGCCTGTGTGGAGTCCCATTGACTTCAGTGGGACTCTGCATGGGTATAAGTGTCCACCTGCACAGATTACATTGCGGGATTGGGGCCTTTCTTTGTACATAAATGTTCTAAACTTGGAATACAAATGTATGTTTCACATTATTTTCAAGTTGATGATGTTGGGAGGGTGAAATGCCGAGTTCGAAGCACAAACAGCTATCAGTGGCATGGAGTGATATTACAAGTTTCCAATTGCGAGATTTGTACTGGTGCGTCTTGTTGGCAAAACAAAAAAAAGATATTTTTTTTTTTTTTTTTTTTTTTGCCACATGTGTGCTAGAAAATGGTATTTTGTTTGAGTGACATGAACTTTAAGCAGTTTACTGGATTGTTTGAGATTTATTACAACCTATATATTACTTTTTGTTATGTTTGAATTTTCTGAAGCTATTTAATAGACAATTAAATTTTGTTTTGGTGTTGGTGAGTGGTGTATGAAATGCTACCTTGCACCGGTGAAATAAAAGCTGTTAATGTCTTTACAAATACTGTTGTAGTTTGATTTATAAATTCCTTTACCTCTGTTTTATGTTTGCCAAAGATATATTTTTAATTCCCAGGACAGCTTTCCATATGTTTATCAATGTATATGATGCACCTATTGCAAACTGTAGATGTAGGTACATAAGTATTTAAATCACTTACTTTATCGTCATTCTATATCTGTTTGAATGTATCGACCTAGGGTCTCAAAGAACTTGGCAAAAAACTCCCATTCCACCCAGTTCAGGTCACCTCCTTAAGCAAAAGCCCGAGTAAATGGAAAGCCTGGGAACCAGGGCTTGAATGTCAATGAATTTGAACTGTCAAAAAATCAGAGGAAATTAATCCTGAAGTCAGAGGCCCTCCATTGAGAATGCCCTGCTTCCAGCTCCCGCATGTGAATTCTAATGGTTATTAGTAAAGTCTCTTCAGCTGGTCTCTACCGAGGTGGAAGGTGAGGATAGAAGTGGACTCTTAGTTAGGTGCTGCAATACGAAGGTGATGGGACAGATTAGTGAGCCTAAACATAAAACGTAGGATTTCATAGAACAAAACCAGTGTTGACAGTTAAAGTAGAGAGACCATTAATTAATGCTAGACATCAGCTGTGTGATGTTTTTTACAAGTCATTTTTAAATGAATACAGATGCGTTATAAGAGGTCAGCCTGGATTAAACTGGATATTTTTGCCTTTCAACAGGATGTAAAATCCCACAAAATGCTAGTTATTTTGGAACCTCATACCCAAGGGCAATGACCAACTCCAGTTGGTATTGAGACAAAGCTACATGGTACTCAAACTGAAGGGTAAAATAATTAGGAAATATATCTGGCCACTTGAGCAAGTTTATTCTTTATTTTGTGTGTGTGTGTGAACTTAGTGCTTATGAAAAGAAACAATTAGTTCACCATCCTGAAGACGGAAGGTTCCTAACCACAGAAATTAGACCAAGAACAGTCACGATGCAAACTCAGAAACACTGCTCCTGCCAAATACGTTTCAATTCTGAACTAGAGAAGAATCTCTTTTAGGAATGACAAATTGGTTCTGTTTCCAGGCTCATTTCAGTTCTTCGTGTATCTGAGACTAACGGACACAAGTTGCAGTGTGGGCTAGTAGATAGAGCTCTGGTCTGGGACTTGAGCCTTGCATTCTATCCCTCACTGTGCTGCTCTCCTGCTGGGTGACCTCAAGCAAGTCATTTCACCTCTCTGGGCCTCAGTTGGCGGTAATGATATTGACCTCCTTTGTAAAGCACTTTGAGCCATACTGATGTGTAGTAGTATACAAGAGCTAGGTATTAGTGTTTAAACCAACCTGAACTGCTGTCAGAAGTTAGAGCTGTGTAGAGCAGACTTAACTTCTGTTGGTGAGAGAGAGAGCTTGTCTCTCTCACCAACAGAAATTGGTCCAATAAATGATATTGCCTCACCCACCTCTCTAATATCCTGGGATTGACACGGCTACAACAACACTGCATACTTCCCAGGTCTAACGGGTGTAAATTTTGATGGTGGTTTATAATGTGGTCATTTGACTATCAATTAGGAATTGAGACCACCAGCCCATTTCACTGAGTCACCAAAGAGTTATCAGCTAATGGTTTTTAGTTTAGTCCAGCTCAGGCTGGATTTGAGCCAGCACCCTGAAGGCGGAAGGCAACATCTCCCATTACCAATCCCCTGAGCTGTCTCCTTTTCCAGTAGTAAGTGTTTAATAGCACTGAAGGTTTTTTATGAAACTAACGAATAGTGTGCATATGTTCACTGTGGTACTTTCAATTAAATACAATTAGTGAAGCCTTGATGTGACCCGAAGTACTAATCTGTCTGTAAATAATTCATTCTTTATGATTGCTGTGTTCTCTCTCATTTTGAAAAAATATGGTTGTGTCAAACACGCAGCTGAGACGGCTCATGTGACAAGCTTCTTTAAACCTGCTAGCGATATCAAGCAGGAATAGATCACCTCCTGCTTAATTGAAGAGCATTACATAATGTTAAAAATTATGTGCAGCGGTGGTGAAATAATTACGGTAAATGGAGGCTCTGAGGTAAAATTGTGTGGTACAGTTATAGCTAGTTATGTCAGTCTTGAATGGCCAGATTTTTGAAATAGCATTTTTAAATGGGGAAAGGGAAATGGTTAGGAGAAAAACTTCCACCTGGGGTATTTGCGTGATTTTAAAAGATTGTGTTTCCACACAGAATGCTTGTGACATTTGAGAGGTTCAGACTCTAACACAATCCTTGTAGATGGACAATTTGTTGGTTCTGTGGTCTGTTTTAGTCAATGTTTCAACTCTGACAATTCTGCCAAGGGCTCAGAGCAGGGGTGGGCAAACTTTTGGTCCAAGGGCCACATCTGGGTGGGGAAATTGCAGGCAGGGCCATGAATGTAGGGCTGGGGCAGGGGGTTGGGGTGCAGGAGGGAGTGCAGGGTATGGGAGGGGGTGCAGTGTGCAGGAAGGGGCTCAGGGCAAGGGCTTGGGTGGAGGAGGGGTGCGGGGTGTACCAGGGGGCTCAGGGCAGGGGGTTGGGGTGTAGGAGGGGTGCAGAATGCGGGAGGGGATTCAGGGCAAGGGCTTGGGGTGCAGGAGGGGTGTGGGGTGCAGCAGGGGATTGGGGACTCGGCAGGGAGTTGGGCTGCAGGAGGGGTGCGGCAGGGAGCTCAGGGCAGGGGGTTGGGGTGCAGGAGGGGGCTCAGGGCAGGGGGTTTGGGTGCAAGAGGGGTGCAGCAAGGTGTTGTGGTGTGGGGTGCAGGAGGGGTTTGGAGTGTGGGCTCTGGCCCAGCGCCACTTACCTGGAGCGGCTCCGGGGTGGCAACAGTGCACAGCAGGGCTTAGGCAGGCTCCTGCCCCGCCCCGCGCCACACCGCATCACTCCGCTGCTGGCAGCAGCCGGCACCATTTCCCTGCAGCCCCTGGGGGCGGGGGGACAGAGGGCTCCACGCTGCCCTCGCCTGTGAGTACATCCCTCGAAGCTCCCATTGGCTGGATCCGGCCCGTGGGCCATAGTTTGCCTACCCCTGGTTCAGGTTCTAATCCAAAGACAATGGAAAGACTCTCATTGTAAGGATCTGGTGGCTAGCATGTGAGTGTGTAGGGCTCTGGGTGACTGGTGCTTCCACACCATCAGCTGGTAGCTCTGGCAGAACTGCGATCAGTGCTCTGTAAACCCTGGGAGATTGGGCACCACAGGAAGTGCTGCCCACAGAAGACCCAATTAGCAACACTCCCCGTGACCTTCAGTTGGTCCATGTGCACTATTTAAGCATGGAGGGAATTCCAGGCAACTCTGTGCAACAAGCCAGACCCCTGACCTGCTGCTGAGACAAATGCTGCCTTGTTCCTGCACCCTCTTCTGATTCCCGGTCCCTGCATCCTTGCCTGGTTACTGGGTTCTGTTTCTTTGCTTTCCTAGCTTTGGTCCTGCATTGGACACAGATCTGCTCCTGCCTTTCCTGACTCCAGTTATCCTGGTTCTGACTTCCGGCTCTGATTCCTGGCTCTGTCTAGTTTGACTCTTGGCTTGGTCATTTGTCCTCTGACTCTAGTCTGACCACCTGTTCCTTTTCTGGTGCCTGACTCCAGCTCCAACTGGTAGGCCTGACTTTGGCTTTGAATCAGGCCTGTGATGGTCTTGAGCATATCCCCGTTGTTGTCTTGTGTGTTTCACTCTGCCTCCAACATGCTGTGTGACTGTGGGTATGTCTCTTCATCTCTGTATGCCTCCATTTCCCCTCCCACCCTTTTGTCTGGTACAACAGGGTGTGGGGCTTAATTAGTAGAAATGGGTATGCATGAGGTGCTTTGCCTATAAAGAACATCAGGGAGCTGCAGAGGTGGGAGAGAGACAACTAGAGTTAGGCTGGAGTGACACTTCAAGGTTTCCTGCTGGAGTCTATCAGGTGGGATTGAGAGAGATGGAGAGTGCTGGGAGTGAGTAGGTACCAGCAGGGAACTCTGACTCTAGGCAAGGAAGGCCTGGGAGACCCTCAATGGGAGAGACTGGGAGGGTGGACTAGAGTACTTTATTTTGGGAATGATTTAGTTATTTTAATCTAGCCCCAAGAAGGCGCATTACTGAACAAAATAAGAACAAAATAACCACCGTCCTGGTGGTTTGTTGAAAAGAGGGGAAACTGAGGCCGGGGGCCATTTGCAGGGCCACCCTACGGCATTGACCCTGTTACATCTGGTGTATTTAGATGGTAAGATCTTTAGGCACAGGGACTGTCTTACTATGTACGTATACGGTACCCAGCACAATGGGTCTCTGATTTTGGTTGGGGCCTCTGCCGTAGCCCAATAATAGTAGGATAATATGTCATGGAGCAGGCACTAGTGTAGTGAGGCTTGTGGGAGGAGACAGGGTAATACAGAAACGTTCAAATCACTGCACCACATGTGGAAAGTGTGACTCTGCAAAGACAAGTGAGTTATGTTGCTTCTACTTCAAAACCACTCCCGGAAATGCTTTCAGTTCATGCCTCAAAACCTACAGTAGCCTTGTCTACACTTATAGCAGTGCTTGGGGTATGTGTAGCTACACCCGACAGGGAAAGGCTCTGGCAGCTCCCTAATGCGAGAGCCTTTCCCTGCTGCTGGAGCCTTTTACTGTGGCAGGAAAAAGTGCCGGCAGCAGGACATTACACTGCTAAAATTAATATAGATGGGGGAGGCACTGCGTGGGCATGTAGAGAGCTGTGTAGTGTGTATACCTTAAAGTTCAGGTGTGTAGTGCACTCTACTCGCCTAAGTTATGCCTCACCGCCTACACTGCTGTTATACCTGCACTACCTGGGTGTGCAGTGTCTGTACTGCACACGCTGCTGTAAGAGTACATGTACTTGGTGGCTTGTTTTGGTTTTCACAGCTTTATTCTAGCTCAGTGCAAGTCCAATATTTTTGGGTGACAATGTACTACAGTTTTTGTCAGCAATTTAAAAATGACTCTCATAAAATGCAGCGTATTCTCATACAGGTAAAGCATGTGTTGAGACAGCAGATTTGACAAACTGCAGGAAATGCCAAATCCTCCAATAGCAGCCATGATGTATATTATGTTGTATTCCGGACATAACTAATGCCATAAGTAGGAAGTGAGTTTTACTAATCTTCACTGACTTATGGCATGTTATTGTGTGAGAGGAGAAAACTCCACCATCCACCAGTACATAGACGGCATTTTAAAAGGGCAGTTATGTCTTAAAGCATTCTTCCAGTCTTCTGATTGAGTCTAAGAACCTACATATGTTGCCTTCAGTTATTGTAAAAGTAAAAGACACGATAAATCGAAACGTATGGCCTCTCATACAAACAAAACTGAGCAGAATTAGGGGGAGGGGTATGATTTGCGCAGGTATTGTAAGTTTGATCATTGCACTAAGTATAGGAGTGCAAGCTGGATTTTTTGTGTTGTGCGGGGTACAGGGTTAATGATCTAACAAGTATTCATAAATAAGAAAATGGAAATCTCCCATATATTGCAAAGGGTAAAGGAAATTCTTTCTTTTCAACAGATCTTTTTCCACACTTAAGACAAATTCAAGTGGTGGTAATGTTAAATATGATGAGTGACATTTAACCCTTCTGTCTGTGTAAACGGGAGGAGAGAAGGAACTAATTTGGACCCTAAAAGCAATGTTTCAACATCACACCACTTTGTGGTGAGTGATGACTTATTGGTGGGATAGCCTCTGGGCGTTGCAATGTTGAGATGTCTCTGAGACCATGTTGTGCTTCTCTGCAACAACATTTAATAAAAAAGTGACTCTCCAGCCATGAAAACTATGCTTTGATAGACAAACGGATGGTGCAATTTTTAAAGCTGGAAGGTGAGATTCAACCCTGGTATAATTTTTAGTGTCTGCTTTGGCGTGTCGTTGGTTCCCCACTACCTTAGGGGACAACAGCAAAATGGCAGCTACTTTTATAAGGGAAAAAAGTCCACACAGGTGTGAACGGGTGGTTGGTTTTTATATGGATTATGGATATTGATTCCGCCGCCCCCCCCCCCCCCGGCAGACCCATATGGTAGCCTAATCTCAATTCACATGGTGATTTGTAGTTTTGTGTAGGAGATTGAGACTGTGTGTGTCTGGGTTATAATTCACACCTATGCTGAGGACCAGCACGAGGCCTATGCAGTGCAGCCCAACTGATAGGGCTTCAGTGGGACTGAAGTGGTGCATAATAGACTTTGTCTTTCTGCACAGGAGTGAATTTCACCCTGTGTGAATAGTGTGCTGTAACCTTGTATGAAAGGTTGCCCAGAAAGATACTGGACTGCACCCAAATCTCACTCTCTGTAGTACATGCTGTGCTCTTTTATTTACAAAAATGGCATAAGCTTTGTCAGCCTCAGTTGACTGAGCTAAAAGTGGGAGGATGTTGACAACAGCATGGAGAATATAAATTACAGCTATGGCTGCACTCTAATCCACAGGGGCCTCAGGGTAAATGTTTGGTTGCAGTTTTACTTCACTTTGGTGTGGGTCAGCATTTACTGCCATCAAATTAATATGACTTCTATTCAAACATGTGTCAGTCCCAAGAAATTTATTCCTGCCCCCCTGCTTGATGTGACTGACTGGTGGCTGTTTGACACATTTTGCTCTGCAGTTAATATTCTGTACATCCCAGGGCCTAGGGAACCCAACTGTCGATGTGACAAAGATACAGATTGGCACTATGGATTTTGATATTTCTATACCATATTTTTCCATTCCTTATTAACCATGCATCATGTTTAAGACCCTGCTTTGCTGGCTCGGCTGTCACTTTTATGTGGCTGACTTAGAGAATGTTTTAGTTCATTTAGTTCTACGGTATGTCTTTAATGCATTAAAGGATTATGGCCAGGATATAATTATGGCCCTGTGGAATAAAGGCTTCAAATGATTTTGCCGCAGTCTATAATTGTACTGATGGCAAGGATTAATAGAGGATTACAAACTGTTTTCTTGTACCATGCAGTTCATAGCTATGCCATTTACAGTTCAGTGGATTTAAGAAGTTAGCGACCTCTCCCTGGAAATTTTATTAAAGGACCGTTCCTAAGTGGAATTTCTCCCATATCATATTTTGCTTATGTCTGTCCATCACTTCAGATTTATCACCCTGTGAATAGCTGAGATCAGCTGAGGTTCTTGAGCCAAAAATCCCTAGGTCTAAATAGCTGGAGACTGAAAGCAGAGTGGCCATAGTTTGGTTTTGTGTGAGTAGAAAGTTGGCAATCCTAACATCCTTGCCCCACCCCAACCCCTCCCCTTCTCTGAGGCCCCACCCCCACTCACTCCATTCCCCCCTCCTTCGGTCGCTCGCTCTCCCCACACTCACTCATTTTCACCGGGCTGTCTCGGGGTTGGGGCGCAGGAGGAGGTCACGGATGCAGACTCCGGGCGGCGTTTACCTCAAGCACCTCCCGGAAGCAGGGGCATGTTCCCGCTCCAGCTCCTATGTGGAAGTGCAGCCAAGTGGCTCTGCGCACAGCCCCATCTGCAGGCACCACCCCTGCAGCTTCCATTGGCTGTGGTTTCCTGCCAATGGGAGCTGCAGAGCCAGTGCTTGGGGTGGGTCCTGTGTGTGGAGCTCCCTGGTTGCCCCTGGACGCATGTGTGGACGCATAGGAGTCAGAGTGGGGACATGCCGCTGCTTCCAGGAGCCGCGCAGAGCCACGCCAGGCAGGGAACCTGTCTTAGCCCTGCTGCCCCGTGGAGCGGACTTTTAATGTCATAAAAAAACGGACACCTGGCAACCCTAACCGTAGTGCAGGGCCCTTGATTTTCAAACTTGATCTTCTCCTTGGTCTGCTAGAGCTGGACATGGTGTAAGGCTCATCCATTGACTCAGACGTCTTCCTTAGTGGAGTAGGGGTGGAGCTGCGTGGGTGGGTAATGGATTGTCTGTTAAATATTGCACAAGTACTAGGAGTGTGTTAGACCCTCACTTATAAATCAGAAAATGATTTACTATGAGAGAGGGCTTTAATTGTAGGGATTTTGAAAGGGAGAACTGCAGCGATTTTGTTATACTGCAGATACATGAATAGTAATACCAGTCACGTTAGATAAGAATACAATAGTCTAAGTATCATCTTTGGAATAGCTAGGCTCCCTTGAGCCACAGGTTCAAATCCCACTATGGTTGACTTATCTGTCATCCTTTTAAATTACAGTAGATAGAAAACTGCATGGCCCTTATTTTATTTGTCTTTTAGATCAGTGGTTCTCAAAGCCGGTCCGCTGCTTGTTCAGGGAAAGCCCCTGGCGTGCCGGGTCGGTTTGTTTACCTGCCGCGTCCGCAGGTTCGGCCAATCGCAGCTCCCACTGGCCGTGGTTTGCCGCTCCAGGCCAATGAGGGCTGCAGGAAGCGGCACGGGCCAAGGGACGTGCTGGCCGCCCTTCCCGCAGCCTCCATTGGCCTGGAGCGGCGAACCGCGGCCTGTGGGAGCTGCGATCGGCCGAACCTGCGGACGTGGCAGGTAAACAAACCGGCCCGGCCCGCCAGGGGCTTTTCCTGAACAAGCGGCGGACCGGCTTTTAGAACCACTGTTTTAGATGACACTTTTTTGCGTAGAATTACTCTAAAATGACTGTGTAAAAATGGCATATTTTCACTCCCCAAATCTGTTCCCTGTGCTTATGCAGTGGCAGTGTTGTCAACACTTGACTCCTGTGATATTTGGTGTGTTTCTTAAACTCCCAGCTCTTGGAATCATGTTATTTAATATGTGAGAATATCAGCTTTTTCAGAACAAGAAAAGCAAGTTTCTAGCTATCATGAGTGCAGAGAAAATGTGAACCTTAAAGACTGAGATACCAGTGGTAAATAAAAGATCGAAGATTTATTATTTTAAAATCTCATGATTTTTTAAGACATTCTAATTATTCTGACTCATGAAATTTGAGAGCATGGGGTTACCAATACTGCATAGCTGCTATCTTCACTGACCTAAATCATCCTTTTGCTGTTCTGTACTCCTGTTAGCCCTGCAGTGCTGATAGTTAAGAGAATGTGAGATGATGTATTTAACTATTTATAGATATATTTTTTGCATCAGTAACATAATTGTTTACTAAGTTCTAATCAGTTATATTTATGTAAGCTTACCTGAGGGCTCTAGGGTTGCACAGGTGTAACTGAAGGTCTAATTTGGCTTGCAGAATCTTTTCTGCTGATGGTGTGTGAGAAAGAAAGGAGAACCAGTTTGACTCTCAGATCACAGGGTGAGGTTGTAGGGCTGGTAGACAGAGAAAACAGCTCTTTTTTCTGTAAACTGAGCACACCTGATTTGGGAATCTTTGATATACACAAAACATGGAACCGTGCAGTGCTTTTTTGTCATAGTTAGCACTGACTTTTAAAAATCTGTCCTGCATGAACAGGAAAGGACCCATGTCTTTTCTTCCCCTCAAGAGTAGTTTACCCTGCCATCAAAATTCCCTTCTTTCCAATCTAATGTGTGTAGTATGCTTACACTACTCTAAGATCTTCAGCAATCTAAAAATGCCATATGCTCTGTTTGCACAGGCAGTTTCAGAAGAAAAAAATGCAACAACCACCATCCAGCAAAGCATAATCTTTCAAAACTGTGGAATCCCAACTAAGATGGAAAGTTAATGAATATATAAAGCTGAATTAAAATCTGTTGCTAGATGCAGTTGTCATGGTTGTTTGTATAGAAGCTGCATAACAATGAAAGGCAAATTGTGACACTAGCCCAAGAAGAGTGCAGCTATGTATGCTGTGAGGTTTTTTGGTTTGTTTTTTTCAGCCTGGATCATTCTCTTTCAAATTCTATATTGGGATTGGATAATACAGAAAGGCTAAATGCACAAAGTAAAATGTAAGCAATCAAACATCTAAGGGAATAAAATTTGTACTACTTAAGGCATAGACACCCAGCTGTGGGAATTCCTAACTTTTATAACTAGTACTTCTTTAAAAACAACAATCCTGTGTTTCTTTCTTTGGGGACAGATGTAATCAGACATTGCAGCCATATTATCATTTGTTATACAGTGTAAAAAAAAATATCCAAAAGATTACGCTAAACAAATTGTAGCAAAGCCAAAGCAGCTTTGTCCCAAGGGGAAGCCTGCGTGTTAAAATCATTATTGGTACCATAGGTTTTTATAACAGGAACACAAGAACCTTGTAAAAAAAAAGTCGCATTAAAGTAGGATCAGCCAGTCTTAAACACATTAGGCTTCTAACCATGAGCAAATTTATGCCACAAGCCCAAAAACGTTGGTGCAATGTTCCTAATTTCTTAAAAATCTTTTCTTAATGGTGTCTATTATTAAAGCTACTTTTTCCTCCTGGGTGTATGCGGAAACAAACAGCTCATGAATAAATACACTTCAGGGGTGCAGGCTGTAGTATTTATTGATTTATGAGCCATTGTCTTCTCAGAAGGCAAAAAAAACCACATTTTAATTTTTAAAGCAGGCACATGAAACTTTTACACTCAAATAATAAATTATAGGGAAGCAGGTCTGCCCTTAGGAACGTCTCTATACCTGCTCCAGCCATCACTGGAAACTATGGGTCAGTTCCAAAACACAGCTGAAGTCAATGAGAGTCTTTTCAATGCCTTCAAGAGGTTTTTGATTAGGTCCTCTGAGATGGAGTTCAACAGATGTTCATTTTTTGAATGCAATCTGGCCAGGGAGCCTCTCCCATACAGGAGAATGGGAGCATAATGCACCTGAACTGTGGGCTCAAAACATTCTGTTTTGAATTGAAATATTTCAGTTTTCAGCCAGTGTTTCACTTTCAATCCTTGGCTGAAAAGTTGAAATTTTTCACTGAGAACTTCAATGAAAAATATCATTTGGAGCAAATTTTTCTGTAGACCAGCTGTACTTAACTGAGCCATGCACATCTGGCACACTCCCAAACACTAACTCTCACCTAACACTACTTCTCTACAGTCCAAGTCTTATCCAGAATAAACACTCCTAGGAAGGGCAGACCTGCACTCGGAACACATATCACTAGACACCTGTGGCCAATCAAATACAGTCAGGCAGCAACCGCTTCACACAGGCGTGCAAAAGGGACAGGTAAACACCAGGATCTCAAGCTCCTACTGAGCAATGCAAGATCACTGCTTAGGAGGACCCTTATTCAGAACTTTAGCACAAATGACCCCCCGCCGCCCAACCTGGCCCGCGTGATGGGAGCTGCAGGCTTGGTGCTAGCTCATGTCAGACAGCCAGGTTACTCACTGCATCTCAGACCTAGACCCCTTAAAAACTCAAACGCAAGAAAGGACACTTGGAGGCAAATTCATTTGAGCACTTTCAACTACTCTGAATCCAGAGACAAGTCCAACATGTGCATCCTGCTCACTTATGGAACTGCAGAAAGCAAAGGGTTCTGGCGGGGAGCACATTGTGATACTGTCTGACATGGTGGTGAAGTTACTAAAACGTATTGTCCTGGGAGCCTTCAGCATCCAGGTTGACAATGTTTCTGATGCAATGACCCAAAACTTCATCTTCACAATACTTACCCTAGGTTTCTCCCAGTTAGTCTCTGGACATAGGCATGCAGCTGAGCTCACTCTGAACCAGTTTTTCAGCTTATATATAAATATAGGGAATGCAAGAAACACATCCCTATCAGACATGCCAAACCTGTGAGAAAAAAACAGAAATTGGGCTTGTTTTTGGCTTAATTGGCTTGTGATTTGCTTGTTGGCTAGTTTTTGGCTTGTAGCTTGTTACTTGTTTGGCTTGTAGCTTGTTGCTTCTTTTTTTTGATCGGCTCCCGGCAAGCAGGGACAAGGGGGGGGGACAAGTGGGGGGTAGGGGAAAGAGAGTCGGGGTGCACAGCAGGCCCACCACAGTCCCAGACTGCATGCCAGGGGGATCTAGTCACACAGAGTGTTGGAGTTCTTAGGGATTGCCTTATTTTGGCCTTGTTTTGAAATGGGATTAGCTTGATTTTTGGCTTATTGTGAAAGTCAGGGTGCTTATTTACCGTGTGAAAGTTGGCAACTGTGGTCCCTATGCTGGACTTCCCTTCTTCTGTGGGATGAAAGCAGAATCCTTCTGGTCTTCAGGCACAAAGCAACACTAATAGATTACTCCTGGGATCTCCTAGATACAGTCAAATTCCAAAACTTCCTTGCAAGTCCTTCTAGTCCACCAAAAGGCCATGGAATAGAAGGTCTAGTAAATCACTATGATTGCTCATTTTCCACTACCGCTCCCATTCTTTGGCATTAAAGCATCAACTCCCTCCCCATCAGCCTCCCAGATCTCCTTTGTTTTCAGACCTGTAACAGCATAAGCAGGAATGAAAAAAAACTTGAGGCTCAGTGCAGGAAATCATGGATAGAAGCAGGCTCCAGCACAAGGAATTTTTTCCAGCTGGTCCTGGCCATGAAAGAGGCATAGAAAGCCCACCTCTCTTCCATCATAGCAGCTGAGAAGTCACATCCTGCTGACTTATTCCACAAGTCATCTTAAGTCAGAATACCTCCACCTATCTCCAGAATCCAACACCATCACGTCATAGGGCTGTTAGCCTTATGTCAGATGGCTTTTGAGGAACCACACCTAGGCCCTTCCCTCTCTGAGTTTTGCCCAGACACACAACAGGAAGCCCTTAGAAGTGCTTCATTTGTGTTTCATAGTTCCACTTTTGAGGCCACCTTGCTTCCTATCGATACAGAACTATCAACATTTCTCTTCTCTTTAGCAAACAACATTGCAGTCACTCCCCCTCACTGTGATCTTAACAAATACTATAGGCATAGATTAAGCTGAGTTGTTTATTATTTGTACTGTGGTAACATCTAAGAGCCCCAGTCGTGGACCAGGGCCACATTGTTCTAGGCACGGTACAAGTTCATGACAAAGATGGCCCCTGCCTCAAAGAGTCAATACTTGGATCAGAGATCTCAAAGGAAAACCACTTCCTGCAGGCGTCTGGATTTTAGTGTTGGAGATGGTTGACACTCCACCATGTGAGACCCTCTGGAATGAAGGGCCACAGTATGGTACTATGAATCATTGTACTACCAGAGGTGTTGTCTTGTGGATGGTATGTACAAGCAAGTTCCTGATTATTTTTTGTTAAAGATCCCCCACAACACAATTTATCAACCTGGCTTCCAGGAAACATTCCATTTCGAGTAAGTACTATTTTGCCTAAATGTCTCCTTGTAGTTTTAAACTGGATAAAATATTCTTTACATCCTATTCTAAGCTGTTGTGTTGTACAATCACCCTGTCATCCTAATGGTGGATGTACTTCAGCAGAAGATGAAATATGGGGCCTATTCCTGCAACCAAATCAAAGGCCAAATTCCCCAAATCAGTTTTGTAAATTGCTCTGAGATCCTTTGGGATGCACATCTTTAGCCTAACTTGTCCAAAACGAGAGCAAGAGCTACTGAAAAAAAGGCTGCGGAGGAAGAGGAGGAGCTCATCTCTCTCTCTTACGTGTGCACACGCACACACTTGCACACACACGAAAGGGACAAAACATTCCATTAACCTTCTAGGGAGGAAGGAAAAATTCAAAGTACTTGTTGGAACCTTCCTTGTGTTGTTTCTTTTTTAGGAGGAGCTCAGATACTGCAGAGGAGAGTGCCCGATAAGGACCTAGATGGATGGGGCTGGAAGGTGCCATATAACTGCCACCTCGTTATCTCGATTGCTCATCTGTTGTTCTCACATTAATGTTAATGGGAGTTACTGAGAACTCAAAGCCATTACGGCACCAGTGAGAGAGATGCAGATGTGTCTTTGCTGTAACAAAGCATTTTCAACAACTGATCCGCTGCTTTTCGTGTCTCTAATTGATGTATGCTCTAGGCCAGACAGCACCTGCCCTTGAATTTTAATACCCAACTTAAGATTCTCTTCCATGTCTATGAAAAATGTGATGCAATGTTATGCTGAAGATCACAGAAGAAATGTTGTTTTTGTTCTCATTTGACCTAAGCTGATTTGCTATGCAATCCTCTAGCTTGTGTATAAGGCATTGGTAAAAGTAGATAAGGTATTTCCCTCATTTACTGTAAATGAATGTACAGAACAATACAAGGTTCATTACCTAACACTTTTTTTAAATTCATGTGTGGTTCAATTCTAGAAATAAAATAGCCCATATTCAGATTGGCACTCACCAACCAAAAAATTGTGTGACTTGCATCCATCTACTCTTGTCACCTTACCCAGTAAGTTACTTTCCAGCATTTCTGGTTTCAGCCATCTTTGTTTCTCACAAGGTCATTATCTGTCTAGTCTACATATCTTCACATAGTGTGGCATCAGAATGGTTACTGACATTGTTGCTCTTTTCTCGGCTAGCGATGGAAGTCCCCTTAAGAACTTCTGTCGATGAATCTTGAGGCACATCACAAGTTTTTCTCATCATGGGAAGGTCAGTCAGTGTGATTGGGTGTCCTGCTTTAATTGTGAATTTGGTGAAACCAAATGAACAAGAAAATGTAGCATGTAGAGAATGTGTGCGTATGCTATATTCACCTATAGATTTTTGTGCAGTATAGTGCCTGTTTAGGCAACATCTTGAAGATTGCATATTGTTAAAAAAGCTGTAACCTAGCAGAAAATATAATCACCCCCAAATAGGTGCAATAAACTATGCAAACTTAAACTAATAATACTTAGCATTTATATAGGGTTTTCATCCTTAGAGCTCAAAGCATTTTACCAAGGTGAGTAAATGTTTCTCCATCTGTAAAAGGGGGATAACTGAGACACCGGAAGGTTGTAACATTCCCCAAGTCACACAAAGGGTCAATGACTGAGCTGGGAATAGAATATTGGTATGCTAAAGTTCCTCTGTCACCTGCCAGCTTAGATGGGAGAATTCCCCTCTTTACAGAGATATCTGGATATTAACATTCTCCTTCTATGGATGTGATGTTGCTCTAACGTATTGCTCATAGGATGGAGTTCTAATTACATTGTTTGCAAATGTGTGATTTACTGAACTACCCTAATGCTGTCTTAATAAAACTGGCTTCCCTGAGGGGTCAGTGTTTTAATGTAAAGGGTATTTCAGCTGAATTGAGCTGGAGCACCAGCCACATCCAAGGGTTGTTAGGTTCATCACAAAGAAATTTTCTTCATGCATAACCCAGGAAAGGCCGGCAGCACTGCTTTCTGAGTGTATGAAAAGACACGAGTAGCCCAAATGTTGCTGTGACACTTCGTTAGAACTGTGAGTAACCTTGTTTACCCCTCTGCCTCAGCTAGAGAGAGATTTGCTGCTGCTGCTATACTGTGCGTCAGCTGCCAGCCCAACAAACTCCTCAGGGCTCTGCGGGTCCCTTTCTTTGCCTTGGAGATAACTCTTGGTGTCCCCAATTCTCGAACCACCCGGAAGTGTTCCTCTGCAGTATCCAGCCCCTTTCCCTGGACACCTGCAGAAATTACCAAGTTAGCTGTCTCCAAAGAGACAGAATACACACCAGTCTGTTGGCTCAGCTGAGGATGCACATCTGACTCTGACAGGACTGAGATGAATTTATAATAAAACAAGAATAAGTTTATTAATAAAAAAACAGAGATTTCAGTGTTTTACTCAAGCGTCCTTGTATATTCACACTTCTGGGATGCTCCAGACTGGTGAAGCCTGACAGGTAGAGCATTAGCTAGCAGTAGCCATTGGAGCACACGCATGCATGTCCCTCCCCTCAGCGAGCGTAGAGTGTTCCAGGGTGAAGATATAAAAGGGGCGTGGCAATCCAGTCACCTCACTTCCTTCTAACTGCGACCAGCTGAATGATTTGTGTGGAGCTCCAGAATCCTCCCGGTTTCATGATTAGTTAGCTGGCTTACATCTTAGTTGTTAAGAAGGCTGTAGATAGTTTAGTATTACAGTTAGTTATAATAGTATAGTTAGTACTTAATGGAGCCAAAAGAAGAAACCTGGTTTCAAAAGATGTGCATCTTGTCCAGGGGTTTTCTGGTGTCTGATACATGTGCTAAGTGGCTGTCATGTTTGGGTGCAGGACACTCACCTTCCAAGTGTTCAATTTGCACTACATTTACATCGAGAGCAAAGAAGGAGACAGAATAGACTACAAGCAATTATGTTAGCAGTGGTGTTGGCAAATACATCTGGAACCAGCAGAGAATAGAGTCCCAAGACAATGCATAGACCATCATCAGCTCCGGATAGTTCCACCAAGAAAAAAAAAATAGTCTTCCTCCAACTCTGAGAGGTCCAGTGACAAAGTCCAGAGAAAGATAACTTCTCAGGTGTCGGCCTCTGTGTCTAGAGCCAATTGTAACCACTTAGTTCCTTTTATCATCCATTTATCATAGTGGTAGTTAGTCTTTATATGAACATATTAGAGCTGAGAGCAATCAGATTGGCCTTAAAGTCATTTTTACCTTAGGTCCAACACGAGGTAGTTCAGGTAGGAAAGACAATATACTGGTTTATGTTATTTGAACAAACAAGGAGCGGGCTTATTCTCTACAGTTATGCACGGAGGTGAAGAGCTTTGGCACTGGTGGATAGATCACAATGTTCACCCAATGGCAATCAATGTAGCAGGGGAGCAAAACACCCTTGCAGCCCAACAGAGCAGGTCAAAATGTCAGATGCATGAGTGGTTTTTGAAGGACATCATAACACAGCTTTTCAATTTATGGGGGAACTTGATGACATCGATTTGCATCCAGCAATAGCAAGAAATGCCAGAATTTTTGCTCGAGAGCAGGCTGAGACGTAATCAATATTGGCTGCCTTTCTATTACTTTGGGGTCAGAGTCTGATGTATGCATTTCTCCCAAGTCCCCTCATTCAGAAAATCATAAACAAGATAAGTGCTGCTGGAGCTGTGTCAGTCCCAGGATATTAGAGAGACAAGGTGTGTGAGGTAATATCTTTTATTGGACCAACTTCTGTTGGGGAGAGAGAAAAGCTTTTGAGCTTACACAGAGCTCTTTGTCAGGTCTGTGTAAGCTCAAAAGCTTGTCTCTCTCTCCAACTGAAGCTGGTCCAATAAAAGATATTATCTCCCCCATCTTGTCCCTCAAATAAATAAGCTAAGAAAGGACAAGGCCAGTGTAATTTTAATAGTGCCAGCATGGCCCAGACAGCAGTGGTATCAGGACTTAGTTCACCTACCACAAAGCCTAATGGAGCCCTTACCTCTGGTACGAGACTTGCTGGCCCAGCAATACGGGATGATCTATCACCCAGATCTTCAGTCATTCCATCTAACAATGGGGGGTGGGAGATGTAGCACCCTGGGACTGTTAGAAAAGAATTGCTCATTAGAGATGCAAAATGTATTGTTGCATTCTAGGGAAGAGTCCATAAGGTAATGCTACAGTCATAAATGAAAAAGATTTTTAATGTGGAGTTCTATGTATGGGATAGAGTCACATATGGCACCAATTAGTTACATTTTATAATATTTGTGGTACTTAAAAAAAAAAAAAAGCAGATCGCTCTCACTGATGGTAAAGGTAAAGCCCTGAGCCATATCTGCATATCATGTATCTATGGAGGGAAAATTAATTTTTACTAATAGGGGGGTTAAAAGGTTATTTAAAGGGCTTAACAATTTATACCCTCCAATAAGATGCATTATGCCATTTTGGGATTGAAACATAGCACTCTCTCAATTGATGAGACCTCCTTTTGAGTCTTTGAGAAGCTGTAATTTATTTAATTTGTCCATTAAGACTATATTTTGATAGTCACTACGTCTGCAAGGCCTCTCAGTGAATTGCATGCATCGATGGCTGATCTGTCATTCACTCTTTTTCTCATAAAGACCAGGTAGTTCTTTGTACACACCCAAGCTTTTTACCAAAAGTGGTCTCATCAGATTTCCATGTAAATGAGTCCATACGTTTGCTGGTTTTCTTTCCAAAACACCTACTCATGATGTGGAGACTGTGTTGCATACTCTGGATGTTTTAAGGGCTTTAGCCTTTTATTTAAATAGGACCAAATTGTTTATTGCTTATGGAAGAAAGAACAAGGGAAAACCTATTTCTATACAAACACTTTCTAGATGCATTAGATTATGTATTAAAGTAACTTATGAATTGAAGTGGTTGTCCTTTCCCTAAGGAGTTAGGAAACATTCTACTTGATTGAAGACAGGGTCTATGGTCTTTTCTAGGCAAATTCCTCTAATAAAAGTCTGCAGAGTGGCAACGTGGAGTTCTGTCCACACCTTTACTTAATGCTACTCTGTAGATTTGGAATCTAGATCTGATGTAAGATTTGGCAAAGCAGTTCTTATTTAATTCAAACTCTGTGTTCCCACTTGGTCTAGTCTGCCTATTAATCTATTTTATGAGTGGGAATATGCAGAAGACATTTGAAAGGAGGAATGAAGGTTATTTATCTGTAAATGAAGTTCTTTGAGCTGGACTTTGCATTGTCACACTTCCCGCCTGCCTTTCCACACTATCTTGGAGCGCTACTTATCAAAGGGCTTGGGGTCCCGGGGGAATGAACTGAGGTAGCTGGTGGGCCATGCCCTTTTCATACTCTCACTCTGGAATGTTCTACGTTCTCTGAGGGGAGGGACAAGGGAGGCATCTGAGCACACCAATAGCTACCATTCAGGCTGCACTAGTCTGGAGCCTCCCGTGAGTGTGAATGTGCAGAGTCCATCTTGAAGAATCTCAGTTACAGTTAAGTAACCTGGAGATACTAAGCAGAAATAACAGAAGCAGAAATGATTACAAACAAAACAAAAGTAGAACATGCTTTCAAGAGCCTACATACAATGCTAGTTGACTCCAAGCTTTGTCTAAAGCAATTCTCACCTACAGCTATTTCATTAGTGTCACTAACCACATGGTGGGGGATCCATTGTTCATAGATGCAAAGAGCACTGGCCTCTTTGTTCCCTGAGTGATGAAGAACAAGATGCCCTTTTGCTTCTCCTTGGATTCCCAAATTGCATTGTCTTTGTCTCAAGACTCAGGCTGTCCCCGCAGGGTTCAGCTGCTTTGTGTCCGGTGTGCTGATACCATGCTCTTTCCTCATCCTCCTGATAATGTGATTACCTCAGATGCAAATGAACTGCCCATTGTCTCTGGCATCACCGTGCTCAATTTACATGAAAGATGCAGGCAAATCAACATTCCTTTGTCTAGGACACACTTGTTGATCAAGTCTGCCTCCAAAACATATTTTAGGAACACTTTTCCAGCAGAGATACATAACTCTTTACACACCATCTGTACATACATCACACACTGATATTAATGCCTGGTATGCCACTAGTTTTCATTTGATATGTCACACAACACCCTTTACAGAGAAATACTATGACAGCAATGTGTTTAGGTCTAGTGAGTGTAATGGTCCAATAGCAGTTACAGAATAGCAGGCCCGCTGCCAGTTGGCATTAAGGAGCTCTTAGGGTCAAAGCTGCTTCTCAATGTCATTTTTAATCCTATTCAAGACAATAATTTTTTCTTCATTGTGACCTCTATCATGAAGATTTTGAGGCCTATATTATGTAGGTAGATCAGGCAGATCAATAGTCCATGTCTGCATGCACCAGGAGTCTTTTAATAGTTTTAGAGCAAGCCAAGTCTCTAGGCACTAGCATGCGTTGTTGGGTAAATCCTGTCTCTCTTCTGTGGCTGTGGAGAGCCTTAGCTATAGCAGACCCCACATCGTTCTGATGTGCAGGGTGAAGATTGAGGGGGGAAGGGACTGATGCAGGAGGTTCCTGAAGAAGGAATGAATTGGAGGAATAGACCATCATTGTTGCTGCTGTGTTGGATCCATTAGCTGTTGCTTCCTGCAGGACAGGGATGCAGAAGCAACACAGATTATATCAATGCTGCAAACTGGCTCTGATACTGCTCTTTTACCCATGGGAACGGTTTCTTCACCTCATCCTCCTCTCTTGGGGACCGGACTTAGCCCTATAAGCCACACTTGTGATGATATGTGGGGTGTAATTTTAAGAAACTTTCCTAGAAGGTCCAGAATAATTGAAACAGAAATAGCATACGAGAGCCAAATGGCCAGTGCAGGGTGGGAATGATAAACGAGATTCCAGGAACATAAAGAATTGTTGGACACGAAAAGGCTGGGTTACAGCTGTTCGCCTTAGTATTTATTGTTAAACCTATTTCTCTTATTTGTGGCTGATTCATTTTGCCTTGGCTGCTCTTACTTGAACATTACATGTACCGGTAGAGTGAAATGTGGAACAGTACGTCCTCCAGAAATTGTCAATTTCATCTTAATTTTTAAATTCTGTCCTTTGATTAAAGTGACACTTAAGATCAAAGTTATGAGTCAGATCCTCAGCTGGTGTAAATTTGTGTAGCTCCATGATACCAATGGAGCAATGCCGATGGACACCATGTGAGGATCAGGGCCCAGGCTTTTAAGAAAATTTCTTGCATGTATAACTTTTACTATTTAACTGGAAATTATTAAAAGCCTCAATACCTTTAAAATGTGACTTACCTGGACCAAGAAGACTTTGTGGTCTTCTCCAGTAAGGAAAGGTCTTAACTTCTTTACAATTTCTTCTTAATGAAACATTCCTATAACTTGGAATCATACTAGCTACTCTGACGAAGTGGGTATTCACCCACGAAAGCTTATGCTCCAATACGTCTGTTAGTCTATAAGGTGCCACAGGACTCTTTGTTGCTTTTTACAGATCCAGACTAACACGACTACCCCTCTGATATTAGCTACTTTCTGTTTCTTCTTCCCTGGGGCAATCATTCTTTTATAAGGCAAAGTGAATAAAAACCCAAGTACTTCAGATGAGGCCTTGCTTTTTCTGAATACAGGTTTTGTTTGTATTCTTTTTTTGTATACCTTCAAGGTCTCCCGCTACACCATTTGCTTTTTGTTATTGATGCAGATATTCACTGTGCTAATGGCTTCAAGGACTTCTCTGCAATAATTGCAAAATTCTTTTTCTGGCCAGTACACTGTGGAAGTCTATTCTGAGCAAGGACATGAAACAATGAACAAAGTATGAATGTACAGTAGCCTTTTATATATGTAAAATATGTAGTTAGTAGAAAAGGATTAGTAGGATAGTAAGCAATGTGTGCAGCTGTGGCCCAGCATGTAGTGCAGTGTCTGAACAGTTCATGATCTAGATGGGAATTGGCCAGCCATAAAGTGCATGATCTGATATGATAGTATTAAATATGAGTGTTGTGCTAGGTAGGTGGGCCAATTAAATGCCCAGGCTGCACCTGGAGGAGGATCCCGGGAGCAGGGATTAATTAGATGTAACTTTAGCGCCCTCGTGGCCAAGATGGAGTCTGCTCTGCAGGCAGCTCTGGCCAAGAGAAGGCGTGCGCAGGAATGCAGCAGGAGAAATCCCTTCCACCCCAGGGGCACCTGTTCCAAACCCCCCAGAGTGAACACACCACCCACAGGAAAAGTACAGTGGATATAACAAGGGAAATATTTATTTACAGAGGGATGAGAGGAGAAAAACAACAAGGGGAACTATAGGGGAGCAGTAAGACAGGGCTGCATCCAAGCCAAGGCCCCACAGGCCCAGTGGTAGCACAGTCTGGAAGGGCAGACACCGAGCAATGTGTCTGCACACAGAATTCAGGAGTCCTGAGCAAGTTCCAATACAGTGGTGAGTCTTGGGTGCTCCTGGTCGTCTTCGGCGCCAGTGAACTTTCCCCCAACAAACCCCTCCGGTGCCCTCTTCTGCCGCTCTCTGCAAAGCCACACAGAGAGACCACCTCCCCACTTAACTATCTAGCAAGTCCCTCCTTGTCCCCAGTGCAGAGTCCCATGCCCCAGTACTCCCAGCCCCATGCAGCTCTGGGCAGCAGTGATACTGGGTCCAGCTCTGGCCTGTCCTTTTCGGGCGATTTCTCCCTGGCACAGTGCTCCTCCTGGCTCCTGTCCTGGGGTGTCCCCGATCGGCCGCCCTGGCCTTCAGGCTTCAGGCAGGTTCTCTCTGCTTCACTTTTTCAGGGCCTGCAGGCTGCCTCTCCCTCTCCTTGGAGCTCCATGGCTGCCCCCTGGAGTTTCCCTCCTTTTTTCTTACTCTCCCCCTCCCCCTTAGGAAAAAGATTTAAAGGGGCCATGCTCGCTAAACCCCAAAGGGGTTCATAGATAAGGATCAGCTGGATGGGAACGGGGGGGCCTGTATAAAGCCCAGTAGCTGAGAGCAACTGGTGGCTGCAGGGAAGTAGTCTGCAGGAGTTTGGGCAAGTAAACCCAGAGAGAGGGGAGAGCCGGAAAGGCAGCATGGTATAGGATAGTGCACACCTTGGCTGCGGAAGAGAGGGCCCCTGAGTTGGAACCCGGAGTAGAGGGAAGGTCTGGGTTCCCCTACCAGCCATTGGGGAAGAGACATAGACCGGGCAGTGGAGAGTAGACTGCCTGGGACTGTTTACCCTTAAAGAGTTTGATATCCTGGAAGGGGAGGACCATCGTGATCTGGCTGGAGGGACAAGTCATGAAGAGGAAGCTGTGGTTTCTGGAGCAAGACGGGAAGCAGGGTGAGAGAGGACAATGGGTGGAGAGATCGCCAGAGGAGGTTGCAGCACCTGGAAGGAGCCAATGCCCAGAGCGGCCAAGAGGAGGTGCCCTAATGGTGAGTGGACCCCGTGACAATTGGTGGAGAATATGGGCAGGTGATTATCCCTGATAAAAGGGGAGTGTAAGAGACTGTGGTAGACTGTGAAGGACTGAGGCAGTCACCTCTGATACAAGGGGAGAGTGAAAGGCTGTAGCAAGGGAAAAAAAGTGTGTGGGGGGGAAGAGACAGGGGAGCCACAATATGTGGAAGCCTTCTTTGCAGACTGCACTTATACCCTCCCAGGCTGGACTCCAGAGTCACCACCCCTGCAGAAGGGGGCTGACAAACAAGCTGGATGGATCCAGGTCCTGCTGAGGCAGGTGCTGAGGAACAAGCAGAGATGATGGGAGGCACGTGTGTACCTGCAAAATTTGACACAGCTGGCTGAACAGCAGCTGTATTGATTTAAGCTCCTGTGGGAAGAAATTAGCAGAGGCCGCACAGAGTGAGATTGGAAAGGAGGTACAGGGCCAGGAGATCAGGGCCTGACCAAAGGAGTGTTATGCCTCTGGGTGAAGGGGACACCTAAAAAGAGAGAATGCCCCTATCTGTATGGGGGAGAGAAGTCTTACTCAGAAGGCAGGAAAACAAGGAAGCCCAAAGAGTGGGGAGAACAGGAAAGGGAGGGGCATGTTTTGCCTGTGGTCAGCAGAGGCACCGAAAGGGAGATGCCCATTTATGAACTGTGAGGTGAAGGCTAGCCCAGGAGAGGGGCTAGACAAGAGAAGGCCGAAGCCTGGCCTATTGACAAGGTAAGGACAAGGGTTTGTTTTGGGTACTGCAATGTCAGCCATATAAAAAGACATTGCCCTCTTAAGAAGTTGCGGGGTAGCAAAGGGGGAGGCATGGACCCCACTGAGATAGAAAAAAAGAAGGGGGTGTCTGAGGACTGGAGTAGGGTTACCATTCGTCCGGATTCCCCCGGGCATGTCCGGCTTTTAGAGTTAAAAATAGCATCCGGGGGGAATTTGTAAATGTCCGGACTTCCCCCCCATGCAGAGCGCGCGCGGCTAACAGGGCAGCCTGCCGGATGGTGCCACTTACATGGGGCTCCGACAGCCAGAGACAGCCCCTCCTCCGCTTCTCCGTCCTCTCCCCTGCAGCTGAGAGCACTCCCTCTCTCCCCGCATTCGCAGATCACCAGCGGCCGTTCGCACCGGCAGTCTGGAGCTCCTCCCCCTGCTCCTCCTCCCCAGCACGCTGGTCTGAGCGGCAGGGTAAGGGGGTCGGAGAAGGGGCAGGGAGGTTCTGGAGGGAGCAGTCAAGAGACAGGGAGGGGGGTGTCGGGAGTTCGGGGGGGGCTTTCTGGGGGGGTGGAGAAGGTTTTGGGCAGTCAGGGTACAGGTAGAGGGTAGGGTCCTGGGGGGCAGTTAGGGGGGGTCTCAGGAGGGGTGGTCAGGGGACAAGGAGTGGGGGGGGGGGTTGGGAGTTCTGGGGCGGGGCTGTCAGGGGACAGGGGTGGGGAGAGGGATCGGAGCAGTCAGGGGACAGGGAGCAGAGGGGTTTAGATGGGTCGGGAGTTCTGGAGGGGGCTGTCAGGGGGTGGGGAGTGGTTGGATGGGGCGTGGGAGTCCCAGGGGTCTGTCTGGGGGTGTGGATAAGGGTTGGGGGAGTCAAGGGACAGGTAGGGGGTTGGGTCCTAGGGGGCCAGTTAGGATGGGGGGAGGGTCTCAGGAGGGGACAGTCAGGGGACAAGAGGCAGGGAGGCTTAGGTAGGGGGTGGAGTCCTGGGGGGCAGTTAGGGGCAGGGGTCCCAGGAGGGGTCAGTCAGGGGACAAGGAGTGGGGGGAGGGTTGGGGGTTCTGAGGGGGGTGGGAAGTGGGAGGGACAGGGGCGGGGCTAGGGCAGGACAGGGGCGGGGCTAGGGCGGGGCTCCTCCCGTCCTCTTTTTTGCTTGCTGAAATATGGTAACCCTAGACTGGAGTATGTTGGAGACTGTCAGGGTACATGTGACGGTGATAACCATGGACTTGGCAGGTGGTCAACCATGCACCCAGTAGTGGACGGTAAGGAGTTAGAAGATAAAATGAGTGGGATGGCAGAGGTCCGGATGGATATAGGAACTAACACAGAGGTGGAGCAGGCTGCTGTGGGGACTCAGACCCTGAGTGAAGGGTGCTGGGGGATCCTGTGGGGCAAGCGAGGGAGCTCCAGGGAAAGCTAGTAGCTGCATAGCAATCCCTGCAAATAGCTGAAGAAGACCTGGCGTACCAAAGGGAAAAGTTTAGGGATGCCATGGAGGACCAACATAATCTGTGGGTGAAGTGGAACAAAAGAGGGATGACCTGTGGGCTCAGCTCAGGCAAATGTAGGGCAGGAGGCATCCATACTCCCAAGGGTTACAGGCTTGAGGGGGAGGATACGTGTCCACCTCATGCAAGGCTTGAAGGGGTTAAGGTGGCTAGATGGGCCAATTAACTGCCCAGGCACCTCGTAGGGTCCTAGAGCAGGGGCTTCAGCCCAAGCCCGGAAATCTACATTGCAATGAAACAGCCCTGCAAGCTTGAGTCAGCTGGCATGGACCAGCCGTGGGTATCTAATTGCAGTGCAGACATACCTATAATGACCTGGCCAAGTCACGAAGCGGAAGCTGCAGCTCCTGGAGTGAGAGGGACAGCAGGGTGAGACAGGATGATGGGTGGAAAATCTGCCAGAGGAGGGTGCAGCACCTGCAAGAAGCTAATGCCCAGAGCAGCCAGGAGGTGGTGCCCATAGCGATGAGTAAACCCCATGTTTATATAAGTTGATACATGATTATATGCATTGGATGTGTAGTGTACCTTGTACCCAACCCCCTACAGTTAAGTCTGATCAACTCAAGTATTGTTTAACCGTATGTCAATAAAGAAACCTCAGTGCTGAGTTTGGAGTTGAGCTAAATTCTTGGGATTCGAGTGGATAACGTCTCAGAGGCTACTAAGTGGATAAGGTCTCAGAAGCTTCCCCATTGCATGACTTCTGTTTAACGAGCACCCTTTTATTGATAAAAATGCTATTCCCATGTTTTGCATTTGTCTGTGCAAAACTGCATTTTACTCGTATTGGCACAGTGAGCCTGCAAGATGCAGATTCCTTTAGATTGGGCTGTGCCCTATTTCTTTTCTCTGATTTTTGGAATCAAAAATGGCTCTGATGTAAAGCCAGCGCCCTTTGCAAGCTTCCGTCTCAAATGCTGTAACAATAGCTGCCCTTAGTGAGCAGCATTAAGAATTCTTATGTGCTGGAACAGTATCTTTGACAGTCTATTGCAATTAAAGGCCTTAATGACCAACAGAACAATTTGGTGTTAATGTTGGTGCTTTTTGAAGGATCCTGGAGGATGGAAAAATGCTCCTCACTGACCCCACTGCTCTTTCCTGAAATTTAACTGGCGCACACGCTGGCTGTGTGTCAGCAATAATCAAAACTTAATATCCATTTGAGTGGCTCATTTGCTCCACTTCCTGGACAAAGAGTACACTATGAGAGAATGGGAACTCTGAGGGAACATGGTCTAGTGCACAGCAGGGAAATCAGGATCAGTCTTAGCTTAGCAAAATGGGAATATAGTATTCTTATGTACTTGCCTGGCCTGGTTGTTCTGAGGGGTGACTGCTGTTTGTAAAGTGCTTTCAACATGTGAAACACTGATAAGTGCTAATTACTATAACTGCCAAGAGGTAAGTCTGGAGCACAACCATGCTTTGGTCAGAATACTTCTACAAACAGAAAGAATTTAAGCCAACTTTAAGGGTTCTTTTTAAAGCTGGTTGAAAAATGGAAAAACAATTTTGTGAAAAAATTGATGTTTCCATTTCACAAGATTTGAAACTGAGGCATTTTTAATTTTTTAATATTTTTCATGAAATATTATTTGAAAAATATAATTTTGTTTTATTTCCCCCCCTTCCCCCTCCCTCTCATATTCACTTAATGCAATAAAATGAACAATGTTTAGGGTTTGGGGCTTTTCTCTTCACGATTTCATTTCTCTTTTTAAAAATTTTTCTCTTTTGCTACTTTGTAACTTTTCAAAACTTCCAACTTTTGAAAAGTTAAGAGTTGCAGGGTTAGAGTTTCATCGTTGCTGTTCTGTAACATTTCCAAAGTTGAGGCAGTTGTGAAAAATTATGAAGTAGAAATAAGAAAAATGTCCACCAAACAAATCCAATGTAGCATTCATTCTTTTGTAATCAGAGACAAAAAAGAAAAGAGGGAATGAAGGGAAAAAACAAACAAAAATATTCTGAAGTTAGGAATTTTCATTTTTGACAAAAAATATAGGAAAAATTAGAAAAATCTGTGCGTTCTTTGTGAAAATTTTTGGTTTAGAGAAAAGGTCCTTTTCAGCAAAATATTCAAATGAAATATTTTGAGCAGCTTGAATCATTTTGTTTAAATAATAAACATAAATCAGGGTCAGAACTACACTCTCTTAGGCCAGGCTCCCATGCCAGTGTCAAAAATGCTTCTTTCACATAGTGATTGGGGCCAAAGTCGGCTCTGAAGTCCAGGGCATTTTTCCTGTTGATTAAAATGAATTGATTCCATCTGAAAGGAGATGGCCCTTTGGAGTGAAGTCATTTTTTGTTTGCATTGTGCTAGCACCTAGGAGCCCCAGTCATGGAACAGGGCCCCACTGTGATGTCTTCTATCTCTTGGTGTATCTTGAGAGTGCAGTCCTCTACTGAGGCCTGGTCCACACTAAGCCCCCAGTTCGAACTAAGATACGCAACTTCAGCTACGTGAATAACGTAGCTGAAGTCGAAGTACCTTAGTTCGAACTTAAATGTACTTACCGTGGGTCCACACACGGCAGGCAGGCTCCCCTGTTGACTCCGCCTACTCCTCTCGCAGAGCAGGATTACCGGCGTCGACGGCGAGCACTTCTGGGATCGATTTATCGCGTCTAGACAAGACGCGATAAATTGATCCCAGAAGATCGATTGCTGGCCGCCGAACCAGCGGGTAAGTATAGACGTACCCTGAGTGAGCAAACAGCCATGGCAATGTCCTTTACCATTCTGCCAATGACCCTCAGCCCAACTGGGCAAAATCATGTCCCCACGGAAGTCAGTGGGAGTTTTGCCATTCATTTCAGCGAGGCCCAGAATCTCACCCTCTATCTTTGAGAGGGTAGTTAATTCTTCATGACTGTTAAACCCTTAGCCTCTCTGGTGAATTGGTAACAAGGGCAAGTCTACACTATACCTAAGTTATGTTGATGTACAGCAACCACAGTAATTAAATTGTTTTTTTGCATCCACACCACACTTCTTGTATCAGCAGTGCACTTCCTCACCAGGAGTGCTTGCACCGATTTAACTGTCAGTGTGAGGCACTGTGAGATGGCTTCTGAAAGGCAGCAACAGTGTCTACACTGACACTGGGTCGACCTAAGCCAGCGGTGGGCAAACTACGGCCCACGGGCTGGATCCGGCCCCTCAGGGCTTTGGATCCGACCTGCGAGATTGCCCCCCCTGGTGCTGCGGGCCCCGCGCCACTCTCAGAAGCGGCCCCCGGGCGGTGGGGGGACAGAGGGCTCCACATGCATTGCCCTTGCCTCCAGGCACCCCCCCCCCCCCGCAGCTTCCATTGGCCGGGAATGGGGAACCCAATGGGGGAGGTACCTGGAGGTGCGGCAAGGGCAGTGCAAGCAGAGCCCTCTGCGTCCCCTCCCTCCCCCAGGGGCCGCAGTGCTTCCTGGAGTGGCGAGGGGCTGGGGCCAGGGCAGGCATGAAGCTGCCATCCAGGAGCCACTTTAGGTAAGCGGCGCCGTGCCGGAGCTCGAACCCCTCCTTCCCTCTGCCCCCCAACTCCCTGCCTTAAGCCCCCTGCCTGCACCTCGCACCCCTCCTGTACCCCAACCCCCTGCCCTGAGCTCCCTCCTGCAGTCCGCACCCCTCCTGCACCCCAACCCCCTTCCCTGAGATCCCTGTTGCACCCTGCACCCCTGTGCACCCCAACCCCTGCCCTGAGCCCCCTCCCGCAGTCCGCACCCCTCCTCTGGCCCACTCCCTTGCCTTGAGCCCCTTCCTGCACACCGAACCCCCTCCCACACCCCGCACTCCCTCCTGCACCCCAACCCCCTGCCCCGGCCCTGCATACAATTTTTCCACCCAGATGTGGCCCTCGACCCAAAAAGTTTGCCCACCCCTGACCTAAGCGCTATGCCTCTCATGGAGGTGGAGCTATTAAATCAGTGTAGTGGGCGAGTTACACTGGTGGGAGCTGCATTTTAGTGTAGATGTTTACAGTGTTAGGTCATTGTAAGCTGCCTTACATCAACCTAACTCTCTAGTGTAGACCAGGCCCAAGGCTGCCACTTGTCATTGTGGTTTTAGAGATGTTGGTATCTCAGAAATAGGCTGAGACCATCAACTCATTTCGCATAAGTCAGTGGTGCTCACGCTTTTTCAGTAACATCCCCATTTACTAGTAACAGAATCTGTCTGTGTCCCGCTCCCCCCACCCTCCCATTACTGTACAGCCCAGGTTTCCTCAGGAGTAGAGCTTGGGTTGAAGGAGGAACTGGTCTTGGGGCTGAGAGGGAATGAGGGCAGAGTCTGGCTAGGGGCAGAATGGATCTGTGGCTGGGGTCGGAGCTGGTCTGAGGGTGGAGAGGGAATGAAGGCAGAGCTGGACCTGGAAGTGGAGCAGGACTAGGGACTGAGTGGGGTTGGGGGAGGAGTGAGGCTGGGGGCAGAGCTGGTCTGGGGGTGGAACGGGGCTGGAAGCATGGCGCTCCCTCTTCACCCCCCCGTGGGAGCTGGCCCTGGCCCTACCACGCACCCCCCGGAATGTTCTTTCTTACCCCCTTAGGGGGCTGCACCCCACAGTTTGGTGACCACTGGCATAGCTACTGAACATGCTTTATAATGTGGAAACTTTCAGCCATGACCCACCACCAGCCTGAACTAATTGTGAACTAGTGATGGGCAGAGGAAAGTTTCTATATCACATTATCAACCCCTTGAGCTATCCAGTCCTCCAGCAACACAAAAAACTTAATTTAAAAGCCTAGTTTTCAAATGCATTTCACGGATTTTACATAGTAAGAAGAGAATCTGATATGATGAGCCAAACTGGTTCAAGATTTCCTTTGAAGAAGAACGTTTACCTGCCTCACGTATTGCCGAGACAAGATCGGTGAGGTAATATCTTTTATTGGAGCAACTTCTGTTGGTGAGAGGGACAAGCTTTCAAGCTTACACAGAGCTTTCTAGAGTGAAGCGGGATCATTTAAAAGTAGGTTAAAAAAAGCTCTCAAAAATCTAAACATGGACAGACTGAATCCTGAAAGCCTTCCTGCTAACCTGAACTTCTTTTAATGTCCACAGCAGTTTCAAAACATCTTTCTTCTTCTCCACCTTCCTCTTCTTTTTTCTCAGGACTAAAAATAGTCTGACTTCTTAGATTATGTTCAGTTCTGTCTTAACTTTTATAATACAAGTCCACTTTATAGCAGTGTTTAGACATCACTACCAAGCAGTAATCTTCCCAGAGAGCCACCCATTTATGGTAGATGTGTTTTCACATCTTTTTGAGTGTGTGAATTAAAATAAAGTGGCAAACTAATACAAACAAGTTCCATCCTTATGGAAAGGCGATTTAAGGTACTAATTGGAAAGGATTTGCATTAATTTGACCAGCATGACTAGGGAAATGCCTGAGGAAGCCAACAATCCATCTCCACAATCGTGTTTCTCAGAAATTCTAATTAGAGATATCAACTGGGTTCTTTAAAAACATTTTTTTTTTGCATGCACTCCAAGCAACATGAAACCAATTAACTTTCTTATTACATCTATATGTTACTTTATATACAGAGTAGAGTGAGAGAAGACATTTCTATTTAACTCTTGCCTCTTGGCCTTTAATAGAGAATCAGTTAGTTGCAGTTTATTAGCCTATTAGAGAGCACACAGGAAATCAAATTTTTATCATTTCCAGCAGTAAGAAAATTCTAGACCTTCATATGCACTGTACAAAGTTTCTAAAACTGTGATTTTTCAGCAATTTTATAAACCCTGATAAGAATACACATGAATTAAAGCTTAGCTGAAAAAACCATCTTTGCAATTAATCTCTAAAGTCCAACTGCAGTTCTATACATAAAGCTTTTCTTTGATATGAACAGGCATTTAACCAGGATTTTGTTCTTAAGAAAGGAGACATATAAGCTTGAATCTGAGCACTGTGTATAATCACACAAGGTATGAGCGCTAACTAGGGCTGTCAATTAATTGCAGTTAACTCACTTGATTAACTCAAATATTAATTGTGATTAAAAAAATTAATCGTGATTAATCACAGTTTTAATCACACTATTAAACAATAGAATACCAACTGAAATTTTCTTAAATATTTTTGGATGTTTTTCTACATTTTCAAATATATTCATTTCAATTATAACACAGAATACAAACTGTACAGTGCCCACTTTATATTATTTTTATTACAAATATTTGCACTGTAAAACTGATAAACAAAAGAAACAGTATTTTTCAATTCACCTCATACAAGTACTGTAGTGCAATCTCTTTATTGTGAAAGTGCCACTTACAATGTAGGTTTTTTTTGTTACATAACTGCACTCAAAACAAAACAATGTAGAACTGTAGAGCCTACAAGTCCACTCAGACCTACTTCTTCTTCAGCCAATCGCTCAGACAAACAAGTTTGTTTACATTTACAGGAGATAATGCTGCCCGCCCCCTCTCTCAATGTGGAGAGGAATACACAACAGCTTTCTGCCCCAAGTTAAGATTCCCACACACTGGTTTTAAACAAAGCTAAAACAAGTTTATTAACTACAAAAGATAGATTTTAAGTGATTATAAGGGACAGCAAACAGATCAAAGCAGATTACCTAGCAAATAAACAAAACCGCAATCTAAGCTTAATATACTACAGTAAAAGCTTTTTTATCCAGCATGTTGGGGGAATGGGGGATGCTGGTAAGTGAAAAATTCTGGTTAACTAAGAGCAAGGGAGTTTGGGCATGGGACGGGGTGTGGGGTTGGGGCATGGGGGTGGGTTGGGGCACAGGGGGAGGGCTGGGTACGGGCTCTGGGAGGGAGTTTGGGTGCGAGAGGGGGCTCAGGGCAGGGGGTTGGGGCACAGGAGGGGTTTTGGGGTGCCAGATCAAGGGGGCGCTCTCCTCGGGTGGCTCCACACAAGCAGCGACCTGTCCCTGCTGCTCCGAGATGGAGATGTGGTAGGTGGCTCTGCGTGCTGCCCCCACCCCAAGTGCTGGCTCTGAAGCTACCATTAGCCGGGGAGAGGGGTGGCATCTGTGGGCGGAGGCAGTGTGCAGAGCCGCCTGCCACGCCTCTGCCTAGGAGCAGCAGGGACAGATTGCCGCTTGCGGGGAGCCATCCGAGTTGAGCGCCCCCCAAATCCGGCACCCTGAAATCCCTCCCATGCCCCAACCCCCTGTCCCGAGCCCCCACCCACGCCCATCTCCCCCTCCCGTGTCCCAACCCCCAGCCCCACACTCCCTCCCACACTCTGAACTCTTCATGGCTGTTCCTCCATCTAGGAGGAGCAGGGACATGTCGCTGCTTCCGGTGATCCACACAGAGCCTGGTAGGGAGCCTGCTGGCCCCATGCCAACCGGACTATAAACTGGGCTTTCTGTGAAGATTAGAAATACCAGTTTATAGAGCGTTCCGGTTGGTACAGGCCTGGATAACACAGCTTTTACTGTACATAGATTGGATATGAATAGCAAATCCTCACCCTAAGTGATGATACAAGCAGCTGCAGATTCTTAAGGGGCAAGCTGCACTTGCTTACAGCTTGGAATCCCCGGGTGTTCCATTCACAGGCAAAAAATCCCTTTAGCCTGGGTCTAGCACTTCCCTCAGTTCAGTCTTTGTTCCTCAGGTGTTTCCAGGAGTCTCTTTGGGTGGGGAGTCAGTGAAGAACCACGATGATGTTGTCACTCCCCTGCCTTATATAGCTTTTGCATATGACAGGAACCCTCTGTTTCAAAGCTTGGTTCCCATGCCAGTCAGTGGAAAAATACTGACATCCCAAGATGGAGTCCAGCACCAGGTGACCTGTGTGGTGGGTACTGTGGTGAGCTGCCCCCATTTAAGGTGCCACCTGATGTACAGGGATACCACTGAGCCTGCCTATTCTGCCAGCCTGGGCCCCCTTTACTCTATTTTGCTGAGCCAGGCTCTTAAGCCTCCTCTAGCACACACACAGGCAGGGCCACACCCAGCTGCAGAAAGACACAGACACTGAGATCAGCTCTGGGAAGACTCAGTTTAAGGGACTTGCCCCAGCAATCAGGTGCCCATCTCCCTTGGAGTGCAGACCCAAAGGTATATTGTGAAATCCGCCCCCCCCCAATATGGAGGAGGGTATGCACAGCCTCTCTCTCCCCCCCCCTTATGAATTACACAAACTTGGTTTCAGAATAAACAAAAACAAGTTTATTAACTAGAAAGGGTAGATTTTAAGTGATTATAAGAGGTAGCAAACAGAACAAAGCAAATTACTGAGCAAATAAAACAAAACTCACACACTAAACTTAATACACTAAAGAAATTGGCTACAAATAGTAATTTCTCACCCTAAATATTATCTCAGGCAGATTACAGAGATTCTTGAAAGCCAGCTGCACTGGCCTGCGGCTTGAAACTTCAGGTATTTTCACTCACAGGCTGGACACCCTGGGCTCAGCTCTTCTCCCCGCAGTTCTGTTCTTGTTTCCAGGTGTTTTCCAGTGTCTCTTTGGGCGGGGAGGCAGAGGAGAACCATGATGATGTAACTCCCCTGCCTGATATAGCTTTTGTGTATGGTGGGAAACCTTTGTCTTCCAGTGGAAAAACACTAGCATTCCAAGGTGGGGTCCAGTACCAGGTGACTTAGGCCTTGGCTACACTGGTGCTGTACAGCGCTGCAACTTGCTGCGCTCAGGGGTGTGAAAACGCTCCCCTTGAGTGCAGCGAGTGCAGCGCTGTAAAGCGCCAGTGTAATCAGAGCCTGCAGCGCTGCACGCTCACGTGCAGCGCTGCAAGTTACTCCCCTCGGAGAGGTGGAGTACATACAGCGCTGCGAGAGCTCTCTCGCAGCGCTGGCGGCACGACTACACTTGCGCTTTACAGCGCTGCCACGGCAGCGCTGTAAAGTCCCGAGTGTAGCCAAGGCCTTAGTCACATGTCTCTGCAGGGTCATAGCAGCCATTACTTGAAGGCTGTTTGGAGCGTCCACAGGAAGACTAAGCTCTTTCACAGTCCATTGTCCTTGCTGATGGGTCATCTGTCCTGTCTGATTTTCCTTTGTTGTACCTGAAGGGCTAGTTGTGGGTGTCACCCAAAGTAGCACCTTTGAAATACAGATACGTGGTCAATATTCCTAGCTTCAGATACAAAAATGACACATGCATACAAATTGGATAAGCACATTCAGTAGATCATAACCTTTCCAATGATACCTCACATGACCCCTCTTGCATAAAACATATCTCAGTTATGCCATATTCATATCATATCATAACAGTATTTCTATGAAGAATATGGGGTGTAACATCACAACCTGGTCACATACCCCTGTAGTGTCACAGCAGCCATGAGCCGGAGGCTGTCTGTAGCATCCTCAGGAAGGCCCCCCCAGGTGGGAGATAAGCTTCTTGTAAGGTCTATTGTTTCATCCTAGTGGCTCATTAACCTGAAAGGGCCCTTCCCAGCCAGCCATCTAGACTGAGAGCCTTTTGCCTAGTGGGCATTACCCAGGTATAACTACATGTGAGATACAGATACATAGTCAATATTCATAACTTCAGATACAAAAATGATACATGCATACAAATAGGATAATCATATTCAGCAAATCATAACCTTTCCAATGATATCTCACATGACTTACCTTGCATAAAATACATCATAACTATGTCATAATCATATCATAATAATATCACTGCGAAGAATATGGGGTGCAGTGTCACAGTATGCTATATTAATAGTGAAGACTAGCCGGGGTTGAAATACCTCGCACTGTCTTCCCTTTGCTGACCATACATAACTGCCACAGAGTCATTGTGTGGTCTTGGGGAAGACACTTCACCTCTCTGTTCCTCGATTTCCCCATCTGTAAAATGGGGAAAATGACACTTTCCTTTCATGCAAAGTGCTTTGAGATTTTCCAGTGAGGATGAAAGCACTATGCGAGAATGCTTACAGTATTTGCAAGGATTTTGAATTGGTGTGGTCTGCAGTGTGGCACTCTTGAAGTGTACAGCATCACCCTTTATAAGGCCATAACTTCTAAATAGATAAGGCAAAATAGAGACATAAAACCAAGACCACTGCTTTCATTGAATCTCACGGCATTTATATTGCCAGAGCAGTGTTTGCCTTTGTCTCCAGGCCAAATCCCAACAGAGGTTACTAACTACATTTTGTTTATCTAAATTCCCTATATTCCCATTACATTATTTCAATGGGATGCTAATTCTTTATTTTCCCCCTTCTAAAACCAGAAATCCTTCACATAGTTTTGCTATGTCCTGTTAAACAGCTGTGCCTTTCACCCCAGAAGTGGCTGCATTACGTATAAGCTTAACAATTCCCACTTCACAGATGTATAAAAAGAAATTTTTTTTACACCCTGAGATGTATGGTTCTGAGGATGTGGAGAACGGGAAAGGAAAGGGAGGAAAAAACATCTCTAACTCTTTTTCAGCTAGAGTGGACAAAACTCTAACAATGTACTTTGGGGGCAATCCTGTTTTCTCTGGGAAATAGACTAGATGACCTACTAAGTCTTATCTGCTTTTACCTCTCTGAAGGTAAGTCAAAGTATAACTTCATACTGTAGATATGCCATTGCTGCTATTATTTATTGAGGCTTATTTCACAAAGTACTAGATCTGTATCTGCATTGCTGTGTGTTTCAGGATGCAGCCTGGTGCTACAGAAAACGCTACAGTGAGCTAGAGGGAGCTCTGCCTTTGTCTAAAATCACACAATTCCAGCCCTGCCTTTCTGTCCAGAAACATCTGTACTCATTTCATTGGCTTGGGCTGCTTGTTTTGTTCATGCATTTTTTAAAAAAAACATTTGGAACAGGTTTTGTCCCAAAATATCAGAAAAAGCTCCTCTCTCTTTTAGTGGGGGAGTTTCTGTATGACTGTCTTGTCTTTAGAAAAGAGAAGGTCAGCTCTGTAGTTACACTGTTTTGGTTAAGTTGAATTCCGGCTGCTAATGATAAATCTGAAGTGTGGCCACCTCTTGTGATTTTATTGCCATGTCTCTCAGTATGTGGTATTGATCTTAAAACCTCAGCTCCTGGAGTCATGTTATAACCTGAGAATCTCTCCTTTCAATTAAAAGGGGGTGAGGTGGGGGGAGTAAGTGTCTAGCTTTCATGACTGCGGAGAAGAGCTCAAAACTGAGAATCCTAAAGGCTCAAAAATGAGAAGGCAAATACCTCCCCCCCTCATTTATTTTTAAAAAAATTATTATTTTTAAGCCAATCCTCTCCTTTCCATGGCCATAACCCATGATTTTCTAATAATGCTGAATCTAAGCAGTGATTATCAGTGAAATTTTTCCTTGCTTTGGGACTTTTATGGGCTTTGGATCAGGCCCTAATTCTTGGCCTTCAACGTTTTAACCATCTCACACCCTGATTGTCCAGATTTCCCTTTCTGGCAATGTCTCCTTCCTGTCCCTTGTGTATAATTTTTGAAAAATAGTCTTAGTACTTTACATGTGTATAGGTAGCACATTCCCAGGTTCTCAAAGTGTCTTATACTTATTAACTAAGTGTCCCAACCCCATCTGAGGTATGGAAGTACTATGATCATTTTACAGCTGGAGAAACTGAGGCACAGAGAGGGTAAGTGACATGTTTAAGGTCTCTCGGGAATTAAGTGGCAGGACTGAGATCTGAACCCAGGTCTCCTGTCCTCCTCCACTTCCAGTGCTTCAGCAACAATACTATCTTGGATTTCAGTGTTTATATATTTCTAGGAATTTGGGTAGACTCTGAGTCCTATCACTGAACCCCCTCTGTCTCCATCGCACTTCTGTTGCAGTGCTGTTTTTGAACATCAGTGTGGGCAGCATGATATTCATGAGATGTGTAATGCTGGAGTGCAAAAAAAAAAAAAGAAAACCCAACAAGCCAACCTATAGCAAAAAGTAAGTGCATACAATGGGTATGATGCTTCTTCATTTGTTTGCCTTTTGGAAACCATCTGGTAAGCTGTTGCAAATGGCACTGTTTTAAAATCAGATTCCCTCGCCAGAACTTATCATTCATAGTTGCAGGATGCATTTTTGTCTGGCCTACTTGCTAAAAAGTTAGGCTGACCCAGCTACGTTGCTCAGGAGTGTGAAAAATCCACACCCCTGAATGACATAGTTAAGCTGATCTGACCCCTGGTGTAGACAGCGCAAGGCCAGTGAGGTGGATTACTCATTGGCGTAAGTCGTGTCTACACTGAAGCACTAGAGCAGCACAGCTGCAGCTGCACTGTAGTAGTGTTTCAAGTGTAGAGAAGTCCTCAGGCTCTTTCATTGTGTGAGGATAACAAGGGCTGAGTTCAGGAGTGGTCCTAGCCATTTTGCTGGCCAGGGAGGTATATGTTTTTCGCACACACCCCAAGCAGCCAAGCCAAGCTAAGTAAATAAAAACAACCATGGCTGGCCAATCAGCAAAGCAAAAAACACACAGCTGAGTGGCACAGTGGTATGGCGCTCCCTGGAAGAAGGCACCCAGGGCAACAACCCTGCTCTCCTGCCCCTAGACCTGGCCCTGGCATAGTCTAGAATACCCCTGTAAAAAACAATTCTAAAAACTATAGAACCTGGGCTCCTTTTGTGCACAAATGAAATAAAGAGTTCCTTTCAATTGCACCTGCCATACATCATGTCAGGCTCTGGGGAATAGTTAATGACATTGATGAAGACTTTCGAAGACATAAGGGTCCGTTAGGTACCCAACTCCCATTGAAAGACAATGGGAATTGGAGGCCTAACTCCAGTTTTGCAATTTTGCTAATTCCACCTTTGTGCCTTTGAGATCTCTTCTCAGTAAACACAAGTCTCGTACCTTTTTTGGATGATTCTTGCAAGTTTTGTGTTGACACTAGAACCAAACTATGCAACCAGTCCAATGCATTTAATCAGCAGGTGGCCCAGATGCAACTGGCTGTCCAAGTGGAAATGCACCATGGCACTTGATCACCAGAGGTGGCGGGGCAGCGTGGTGTGTGGGGAAGGAGTGCATAGTGCTGTGCCACCCTGAAGTCTGATCCCATCGGATCTCAAACTAAGCAGCACAGGGCCTGGTTAGTACTTGAATGGGTGGCCTCAAAGGAGAACAAAAGAGTTGGGCGGGTCAGTCAGTAGTAGGGTGACCAAATGTTCCGATTTTATAGGGACAGTCCCGATTTTGGGGTCTTTTTCTTAAATAGGCTCTTATTACCCTCCACCCCCTGTCCCGATTTTTCACATTTGCTGTCTGCTCACCCTAGTCAGTAGGTGGCACGCTTCAGAATTGTTATGGAGCCGAAGTGCCAGGATGTTGCTGGGACGCATTATGCCACAGAAGCTGCTGTAGTTTGCATGAGACATGAAACTGAAGGTATTGTCCACCCATAGTCATCAAATGTCTGATGGTGCTTTTCCAGATAACACAAGGGGGATGGCTCAAGTTTCCTGAGTAAGTCCTACTTTGGGTGAACACTGTGCTTACTTAAAACTCCCCCGGGAGTATCAGTGGAATACAACATTCTTCATTATTTCTTGTCCTTAGCTGTTGTGTAGTGTTGCTGTGTACCATTAAACAGCTGGTGAGTTCCACCTTGGAGGGCAGTGCATTTCAGTTGTGGGTAAAACAATTCCAAGTATTTCTCTGAAGCAGCAGTTAAGAGATGGGCAAGCCAGTCTTATACTTTATCTATCCATGGGCTATTCACCCTTACATTATTCCTGGATGACCCACTTTCTAGGTGATCTTTGAGCACAGTAATCAGTCAGTTGGCCTTAAGGAGTGCAATTCGGGCTTCCCAGTCAGAAATAAGGTTTTCATCCCTATCTACTTTCAGAGACGCTCCAGTTGGCAGCTCTCAGTGACGTCCTTTCCAATCTCATTTTATGTAGCTACTCTGCCAGCTGTTAGAGGCTTATGTATTAGCAGCAGATTCTCCCCTCACTGGAGAAGCTGGCAATAATAATGCCAACCGGCCAGATCCGCAGCTGCAGCCAAGGCTCGCATTGGGCTGATCAGAAGGAGAGGGTAGGAAAAGTGGTGTAAAGCTCACCTTTACATGCCTTACAACCCTAGGCCGGTGTCCTAGGGTAAGCTAGAGCAGTCATCCTTTTCCCCATTCTTTGCCTGACTTGTCTATTTAGATTATACACACTTTGGGGGCAAGGCATGCCTCTGAATATGTGTTTGTACAGCACTCAGCAGGGCCCATGGGGATGAGGCATAGAGAAGCCTTGGCAACATCCACCACACTGGCAGCAAAGAGGAATGGGTGGTGTAGAAGCCACTATGCTAACTCTGGGACAGAAAGGCCTGCTAGTGAAGGCAGGGGGCTGGACTCAATGACCTTTCAGGGTCCCTTCCAGTTCTATGAGATAGGTATATCTCCATATATTTCTATTATAAGGCCCCCCCACACACTGCTAAGATTCTCCTGTGGCCAGTTAAACATCACACCCCAGGATCTGATCTCTAGAACTCCCAGTGACTGTATCATCTGCTATTTAAAAATCCCTCACCTAGGATCTCTTGCCAGTTTTATGGACTTTTTTTCCATTGTTCCTCTCTCTAGAAGGGTACTCTGTTGAACTTTTTGTCTCTGCTGTATAGAACTTTTTAAAAATTAGGAACTTAAGTGAAAATGATGAGGGCTGGAAGCCAAGGCTTTTATTCTGGAAGTCTAGGAGCTGCTCCAAAGATGGTTTATGTGCTCATTTTAAATATTAACTCTATGGTTTAGCAAGCATTTGGGGGTCTTTAAAGTTTAAAGGTGGCATTATACAAACATGATATATATGAGAAAACTGACACTTTAAGGGGAAAAAATGAGTACTAACTTTCCGTAACTGTTGTTCTTTGAGATTTGTTGCTCATGTCCATTCCAAAGTAGGTGACTCACAAGCAGTTGTGCAGGTGGAGGGCTTGGAGTTCATTGGCATGCTGATTGTAATACTGCTCGGCCGAAACCCGCATAGTCTCTAGCCTGCTGGGTGATGTCATAGTGAGATGCAAAAGTGTGGTCTGATGACCATGTTGCCACTCTACAGATGTCCTGGATAGGAACTTGAGCTATGAACACCGCCAAAGATGCTTGAACCCTTTTAGAATGTGCTCTCAGGGCAGGAGGAGCGGGGACCTTTGCTGGGTTGTAACGTGTGCGGATACAAGAAGTGTTCCATGATGAAGTTCTCTGGGCTGAGCTGTCTGCAATGGCTACAAAAGGCTGAGTAGATTTTCAGAATGATTTAGTTCTTTCTGTGTAGAAAGCTAGTGCATGTCTGACATGCAGCGAGTGGAGTCTCTGTTCCTCCTTGTTGGTATGCGGCTTTGGATAGAAAACCGGTAGGAAGAAATCCTGGGTACTATAGAATTGCGAGACCACCTTTGGAAGGAAGGCTGGATGTGGCCACAATTGAACCTTGTCCTTGAAGAATACTGTATAAGGTGGTTCTGAAGTAAGGGCTCAGACCTCCGATACCCTTCTGAAAGAAGTAATGGCCACCAGGAAGGCTACCTTCCAGGATAGGTAGATGAGAGAGCACATTGCCAGTGGTTCAAATGAAGGTCCTGTTAGCCTTCCCAACACCAAGTTGAGGTCCCAAGTACGGAGTGGCTGCCATATCTGGGGGAATAACCTCTCCCGGCCCTTAAGAAAATGACTACAGATAGAGTTCGAGAAAACAGAACGGCTGTTAACTCATGGGTAAAAAGCCGAGATTGCCGCTAGATGGACCCTCATAGATAACATGGTTAGGCTTTGTTTCAAGTGGATTAAGTAATCTAAAATGAAAGGCAGTGTTGACTGTGTAGGTGAAACACCCTTCTGCATAGACCAGATCAAGATCTTTTCCACTTTGCCAGATAAGTGGCTCTAGTGGACAGAGTGCAAAAGCACCTTGCAAACTGACCTAGTGCTTCCAGGCCATGACATGAAGGGACTTAAGGTTTGGCTGACGTAGATGGCTGTGGTCCTGTGAGATCAGGTCCGGAAATGGAGGCAGGCAGATTGGCATTTCCACTGAGAGGTCTAGGAGTGTGGTGAAACAGTGAAGACGGGACTATCAGGATAAGATGCATCTTGTCCCTTCTGACCTTCAGAAAGACCTTGTGTATGAGAGGGATGGGAGGAAACACATAGAAGAGATGGTCCATCCAGGGGAGGAGGAAAGCATCTGTGAACCTGTGAGCGACCCCGGGCTGTGACCCAGGAAGGAGCATAACTGAAGATACTTCCTGTTGTGCTTTGTTGCAAACAGATCTATCTGCGGAGTCCCCCACTTCTGGAAGATGCCTTTCATGACATCTGGACAGATTGACCACTCGTGGTGGTTGGAGAAAGATCTGCTGAAGTGATCAGCCAGCTTGTTCTGCAAGCCTGGGAGAGAGCCAGGGCTGGCTCCAGGGTTTTTGCCGCCCCAGGCAGCCAAAAAAAAAAAGAAAAAAAAAAGCCGCGATCGCAATCGCGATCTGTGGTGGCAATTCGGCGGGAGGTCCTTCGCTCCGAGCGGGAGTGAGGGACCGTCCGCCGAATTGCCGCTGAATAGCTGGACGTGCCACCCCTCTCCGGAGTGGCCGCCCCAAGCACCTGCTTGCCAAGCTGGTGCCTGGAGCCGGCCCTGGAGAGAGCAGGCTTCAAGGTGGATTGAGTGGGCTATGCAGAATTCCCACAAGTGAAGAGCTTCCTGGCACAGGTGAGAAGCATGTGCTCCACCCTGCCTGTTTATATAAAACATTGCTGTTGTGTTGTCTGTAAGGACCGACACACACTTGCCCTCCAAGTGGGGTTGGAAAGCCTGGCAGACTAGGCAAACTGCCCTGATTTCCCTGATGTTGCTGTGTAGTGAATGCTGTTCTGGAGACCAGAGGCTCTGAGTCCTGAAGGTCCCCAAGTGAGCTCCCTAGCCCATCGCCGATGCATCTGTGATGAAAGAGATTGCTGGTTTGGGTCTCGAGAATGGGACTCCAGCACATATTGCCGGTGGGTCCAACCACCAAAGAAGGGAGGTGATCACTGATGAGGGAAGTGTGATGACCATGTCCAGGTTGTGCATATATACCGACGCCAGCCATGCCCGAAGAGGTCTGAGCCGTAGTCTTGCAAGCTGGTAGGTGCATGATGCCATATAGCCCAGGAGCTTCAGGCACTTTCTTTCCCGGGTGATGGGGTGGTTGCTGATGCTTTCTATGAGCACCCCTATTGCTTGGAAACAGGCTTCCAGGAGGAAGGCTCTGGCTTAGACCGAGTCGAGGATCACCATGATAAATTCTATCCTTTTAACAAGGGAGAGAGTAGACTTATGTATAGTTATTAACAGACCTAAGTCCTGGAAAGTTGACTGTATTAACTTTACATTTGTCGCCACCTGGGCCTTGGTCTAACCTCTGATCAGCCAGTTGTCGAGGTAAAGGTAGACCTGAACACCCTGTCTCCTCAGGAAGGCTGCGACGACTGCCATGCACTTTGTGAACACCCGTTGACAAGCCGAATAGGAACATGGCAAACTGGTAATGCACATGGTCCATGATGAATCTGAGGAACCTTTTGTGTCCCTGAAAGATTGCAATATGAAAATAAGCATTGTTCAAATTGAGGGTGGCATACTAGTCCCCTGGATCCAGGGAGGGGATGATGGAGGCCAAGGAGACCTCACGCAACTTCAGCTTCTTCATGAATCTGTTGAGGTTTCACAGCTCCAGAATCAGTCTGAGACTGCTGTTGGCTTTCGGGATTAGGAAATAATGGGAGTAGAACTCCTGGTCCCTTAACTCCAGTGGAACCTCTTCCACTGCTCAAACCTTTAGGAGTGATTGCACCTCTTGGGCTCGAAGTTGCTCATGACAAGGGTCCCTGCAGAGGGACAGGGAGGAGGAGTGGAAAGGAGGGGAACAACTGAACTGAAGGGTGCTATCATGTGTAGAACCCAGCTATCTGAGGTAATATGGGGTCACATCCAATAGAAGTGGGATAACTGGTCCACAAAAATTGAGGAAATTGGATCCACACATTGTCCTGGTACGTTGTCCCCAAGCAGCCCATCAAAAGGCCTGCTTAGACCCCGTCAATTGTCTGAGGGGGGTGGGCATGGATGCAGATGAGGACTGGGGTGGAGGTCTTCTTTTGTAGCCCCTGCCCTGTCTCTTACTATAGTGCTGTCGGGAATGTGGTGGGAAGAAGCAAGCAGCCAGTTGGGGCTTATACTGCTTCCTAGAAGGGCCTGGTGTATGTAGCCCTCAGGACTTCAGGGTGGTTCTTGAGTCCTTCAGGCTGTGCAGTTTGGCATCTGTTTGCTTTGAGAAGAGCGACATACCCTCAAAAGGGAGCGCCTGTAAGGTCTGCTGCGCCTCTTAGGGTAGGCCTGAGGATTGAAGCCAAGAGCTTCTCCTCATAGCTATTGCCAAAGTCATGGATCAGGCTGCAGAGTCCGTCACATCTGAGGCAGCCTGTAGGGATGGCCTTGCCACAGATTTTCCCTCCTCAACTAGGGCTGTGAATTCATTTCTGCACTCCTGTGGCAATAGTTCCTTGAATTTTGCCATTGAGTTCCAAGAATTAAAATCATACAGGCTCAGGAGGGCTTGCGGTTGCGATACTGAACTGGAGGCCACTAGTGGTATAGATTTCTGCCAAAGGGTCTAATTTTTTGGCATCTCTGGCCTTGGGGGTTGGACTTTGCTGACCCTGTCACTCCCACTTGTTGGCCACTGATATCACCAGTGAGCCCAGATTGGGACGGGTGTAATGGAATTCAAACCCCTTGGCTGGAACCAAGTACTTTTTCTCCATCCTTTTCACAGTTGGTTGTAGGGACGTTGGGGTCTGCATAAGGCCTTGATGGGGTCCATAATGGCTTCATTTAAGGGCAAAGCCTCTCGTGAGGGGCCCAATGCAGCAAGAATGTCCACCAGGGCATGGGAGGACTCTGTAATCTCCCCTACCTGGATCCCCATTTTTGAGCTACCCTTTTGAAGAGCTGATGGTACGCCCTATAATCATCATGGGAGGGCACTATACTTGTTCCTGCCACCGCCTTGTCAGGAGAGGAGGAAGAGGAAGCCTGTACAAGCAAGGGGCACTGTTCCTCCCCCTCAGCACCAGATGGGTTTCACAGTGCCATGTCTTGAAATTCGGCACCAAACTCAAACCAGTACCCCTGGTTCCTGGTCCGAGGGAGATGGTGTGGGAACTCTAGACTCTGAAACAATAGAGTAGGATCTCCTGGACTGTGACCCTTGGACTGATGGAAAGGCCCAGGGGTTCCAAAACGGCCACTGTAGTGGCATCTTCCACTGAGCTGGTGACTAGGCCGCCAGTGGAATGCCCTGGTCCATGTCTGCTCTTGGGTATTGCTGGCTGGAGCGGTGCCGGCTCCTGCGGGAGACATACAACTCCACCTCTGAGTCTGACTCCAAGGAATCCCTTCCAGGTGACCAGGGTGGAGTAGTACTGACTGGTGTCGGTGAGCAGTGCTGGGAGGGAGGAGACCGGTGCTGCGACATCATGGCTGGTTTCCCATTTGACGGCACCTGGGGCCTTGGTGCCATGGGAGCTCTTGCCTCCGGTGCTGGCGACAGCTCCCGTACAGCAGGGGATGGCAGTACCAGGAGCAATAACTCCCTTGTGGGAACACCTCTGGCATGGCTGGCATTGCCAGGGCAGTTGAGCTCCAATGGCTCTCTTGTGGAGGAGAGTCCAAGGGTGCTGGGGCCAGAGTCAATGATACCGGGTGAACTGCTGGTGTCTCAGAGTGGCCCAGCATGGGTCGCACTCTGCCAGTGTCTCTGTGTCCCATGGACCTTGGGGTTAGGAATCTCCCCCGTCCGTTGTCTTCTGCTTCTTTCTCAGCAATGGAGAGTGGTGCTGCGAGTCCCTTGCAGGAGTAATCTTTTTCGACACTGGTGATGACCTACGGTGCTAGGAGTCCTGAGAAGCAAAAGAAGAAACATCCTTTCTTGATGCCAGAGAAGCAGAACAGCGCTGCATCTCTCTGAGACGCCGGGCTGCTTCTTACTGAGACCGAAGCATTCAGTGCCACGTTGGAGTGGCTCGGCTCTGAGGGAGGACAAAGTGCTGTCTCCATGAGGAGGAACTTAAGTCTGGTGTCCCTGGCTTTCTTAGTGTGGGGCCTGAACCCTTTGTAGATTCTGCAACGCTTCTGCATGTGGGCTTCCCCCAGACACTTGCGGCAGCTGGAATAGGGGGTCACTGACAGGCATAGGCTTTTGGCACAACGCACAAGACTTAAACTCCAGAGACCGAGGCATGCCCTGGTGCCAAGGGGCAGGGTAACCCCGATAAGCAGGGTCCGCTAATCAATCTAACTAACTAAATAACTGAAACGTAACCACTATAAATAACTATGTACACGTAGAAGAACAAAGTCCACTGAGAGAGGTACTTGTGGGAAAACGCAAGGACGAGCTGAAGTTCCAGCAACTGTCATGGGTGGTAAGAAGGAACTGGGGGGGCAGCGGGTTGGCAGGTCCCTTTATATCGGCACTATGAGTGTGTGACTCCAGGGGGCACCGGAGCCAACCCGACAGATGCCACTGAGGGGAAAACTTTCCAGCGGTGGTGCTCGGGGTGAGCACACACCTACTTTGGAATGGACATGAGCAAGCACTCGAAGAAGAATTATTATTTTCATGTCTATAGAGCCTTTTTTTTTTTTGGAGAATCTTAAAGCATGTAAAATATTAACCGATTAAGACTCTAAACACTCAGGTCAGAGAGGCCAGAGGTACATCGTGCAGAGAGACCACTTCACCACTGAAACACAGCTGAGTAATGGTGCACAAAGCATTACACGAATACCATATACATTTAGATGGTGGGCAGGATGAAATTACCTGCATTGGAACTGGTGCAGAATACTAGAGCTGATGGTCTAATGCAGGGGTAGGCAACCTATGGCATGCGTGCCAAAGGCGGCACGTGAGCTGATTTTCAGTGGCACTCACTGCCCGGGTCCTGGCCACCGGTCCGGGGGGCTCTGCATTTTAATTTAATTTTAAATGAAGCTTCTTAAACATTTTAAAAACCTTATTTACTTTACGTACAACAATAGTTTAGTTATATATTATAGACTTATAGAAAGAGACTTTCTAAAAACGTTAACATGTATTACCGGCACGCGAAACCTTAAATTAGAGTGAATAAATGAAGACTTGGCACACCACTTCTGAAAGGTTGCCGACCCCTGGTCTAACGCCTATGAAAAGTGACATGACATATTAAATGACCATAAAGCGTTAGGACCTAAGCTTTGTACGTCATCCAAAAGACATAATGTCCAGCAGGATGCTGTCCCCTGGCACAGCAGTACTAATGGTCTAGTACTAATTCAAAGAAATCAAAAGCAGGAAATTCAAATTACCACCTAGGGAACCATCCCCACCCCCACCACTTCTTGCAGCACCTAGAGCTTTTCTTGACCTGCTGCTCACAAACCGGGAAGAATTAGTAGGGGAAGAAAAAGTGGATGGGAACCTGGGAGGCAGTGACCATGAGATGGTCGAGTCAGGATCCTGACACAAGGAAGAAAGGAGAGCAGCAGAATACGGACCCTGGACTTCAGAAAAGCAGACTTTGACTCCCTCAGGGAACAGATGGGCAGGATCCCCTGGGAGAATAACATGAAGGGCAAAGGGGTCCAGGAGAGCTGGCTGTATTTTAAAGAATCCTTATTGCGGTTGCAGGAACAAACCATCCCGATGTGTAGAAAGAATAGTAAATATGGCAGGCGACCAGCTTGGCTAAACAGTGAAATCCTTGCTGATCTTAAACGCAAAAAAGAAGCTTACAAGAAGTGGAAGATTGGACAAATGACCAGGGAGGAGTATAAAAATATGGCTCAGGCATGCAGGAGTGAAATCAGGAAGGCCAAATCACACTTGGAGTTGCAGCTAGCAAGAGATGTTAAGAGTAACAAGAAGGGTTTCTTCAGGTATGTTAGCAACAAGAAGAAAGTCAAGGAAAGTGTGGGACCCTTACTGAATGAGGGAGGCAACCTAGTGACAGAGGATGTGGAAAAAGCTAATGTACTCAATGATTTTTTTGCCTCTGTCTTCACAAACAAGGTCAGCTCCCAGACTGCTGCACTGGGCAGCACAATATGGGGAGAAGGTGACCAGCCCTCTGTGGAGAAAGAAGTGGTTCGGGACTATTTAGAAAAACTGGACGTGCACAAGTCCATGGGGCCGGATGCGCTGCATCCGAGGGTCCTAAAGGAGTTGGCGGATGAGATTGCAGAGCCATTAGCCATTATTTTTGAAAACTCATGGCGATCGGGGGAGGTCCCGGATGACTGGGAAAAGGCTAATGTAGTGCCCATCTTTAAAAAAGGGAAGAAGGAGGATCCGGGGAACTACAGGCCAGTCAGCCTCACCTCAGTCCCTGGAAAAATCATGGAGCAGGTCCTCAAGGAATCAATTATGAAACACTTAGAGGAGAGGAAAGTGATCAGGAACAGTCAGCATGGATTCACCAAGGGGAAGTCGTGCCTGACTAACCTAATTGCCTTCTATGATGAGATAACTGGCTCTGTGGATGAGGGGAAAGCAGTGGATGTGTTATTCCTTGACTTTAGCAAAGCTTTTGATACGGTCTCCCACAGTATTCTTGCTGCCAAGTTAAAGAAGTATGGGCTGGATGAATGGACTGTAAGGTGGATAGAAAGCTGGCTAGATCGTCGGGCTCAACGGGTAGTGATCAATGGCTCCATGTCTAGTTGGCAGCCAGTTTCAAGCGGAGTGCCCCAAGGGTCGGTCCTGGGGCCGGTTTTGTTTAATATCTTTATTAATGATCTGGAGGATGGAGTGGACTGCACTCTCAGCAAGTTTGCCGATGACACTAAACTAGGAGGCGTGGTAGATACACTAGAGGGTAGGGATCGGATACAGAGGGACCTAGACAAATTAGAGGATTGGGCCAAAAGAAACCTGATGAGGTTCAACAAGGACAAGTGCAGAGTCCTGCACTTAGGACGGAAGAATCCCATGCACAGCTACAGACTAGGGACCGAATGGCTAGGTAGCAGTTCTGCAGAAAAGGACCTAGGGGTCACAGTAGACGAGAAGCTGGATATGAGTCAACAGTGTGCTCTTGTTGCCAAGAAGGCTAATGGCAATTTGGGCTGTATAAGTAGGGGCATTGCCAGCAGATCGAGGGACGTGATCGTTCCCCTTTATTCGACATTGGTGAGGCCTCATCTGGAGTACTGTGTCCAGTTTTGGGCCCCACACTACAAGAAGGATGTGGAAAAATTGGAAAGAGTCCAGCGGAGGGCAACAAAAATGATTAGGGGTCTGGAGTGCATGACTTATGAGGAGAGGCTGAGGGAACTGGGATTGTTTAGTCTCCAGAAGAGAAGAATGAGGGGGGATTTGATAGCAGCCTACAACTACCTGAAGGGGGGTTCCAAAGAGGATGGAACTCGGCTGTTCTCAATGGTGGCAGATGACAGAACAAGGACCAATGGTCTCAAGTTGCAGTGGGGGAGGTCTAGGTTGGATATTAGGAAACACTATTTCACTAGGAGGGTGGTGAAGCACTGGAATGCGTTACCTAGGGAGGTGGTGGAGTCTCCTTCCTTGGAGGTTTTTAAGGCCCGGCTTGACAAAGCCCTGGCTGGGATGATTTAGTTGGGAATTGGTCCTGCTTTGAGCAGGGGGTTGGACTAGATGACCTCCTGAGGTCCCTTCCAACCCTGATATTCTATGATTCTATGATTCTATGGTCTCCAGTCTCATGGTGACTCAGCTTGATCCTGTTTTCCTTGAGAGATGTGCTAGAATCACAGCATAAGGTGGTAGTGTTTTCTAGAGCTATACAAACGCAGCTCAGTGTTCAAAGGGTTAACATAATTACAAACCAAAATACAGAGTGGCTTTACAGAGCATCTATTAGTGGGATAAGGTTGGTGCATGTTGCTGGTTGCGCTACTCCTCTTAAAGTTAGGGGAGGCCCATGCACCACTTTGAAAATGTAGGTCAAAGATTTATCTAACGCAGGCTAATTCTAGTGGCCATACAACAAAACCCTATCTTAAGGCTGAGAATGTGCAAGCTTCATGTACAAAGTGCATGGACACTACATTTTCCTGGCAAAAATACAGAGAAATGAAAACTTCAAAGGCATTTTGATGAAGTCATTTAAACCTTGCAAACTGCTGAAACAGCATGTCTGGTTAGGGCTATCTACTGTAGCTGTATGTATCAGGTAGTATATTACTGGGGGTGTGTTATCTTTGACAAGATTAAGTACGTTCCTGTCATATAGGATTTTCCAATAAAGATTTCATTCTCTCTTCCCCACATACAAAATGATAAGTGACCCTGATATTCCTCTGCTCAACTTTACCAATGAAAATTGTTCTGGTTGGATTATTCCTGGTTGAGTCTTAATGAAGTGGCATTCTATTAGGTGCCAGTCAGTCCCCGAACAAGAAAGACATGGGAAATCTGAACCAGACACTGGCATCAGCAGGTATACGTCACACACTGAAACAGATACACTGTACAGGGGATTTGATCCACTTCACCCATTTAAAAATAATTAGTGAGAAAGGGAAATAGATTACCTGATGAACCTGATTCATCACCTTGAAGCATATTATTGCTTGATGAAACAGATATATTGCCTATTGAATCAGACAGGTCATCCCTTCATGTAGATGCATCACAACTGATTTAGACAGAGATCCTAAATTAATGTTACCACTTTTGGACTGGAATATATGGCCTGTTGGAAAAACATCAATAGGGCCACATATATCCCCAGAAAAATTAAATATTCTCTGCAGTACATGAAAGGTGAATCAACAAGGTCTGAGGTATGCACATTAAACCTGAATTCATGGTGCCATCTACTGCATCCAATAAGTCAGTTATTGAAACGTACTCATCACCTATTCAAACCTGATGCATCAGCTTCCAGGGAGACTAGGGTTAACAGTGGCATTCAGTTATAGTGGTGTTCTAGTGTGAACCGTGTAACAGATGGAGAGAGTTTCTGGCAGCAGAAGCAACAGGGGAGCCTGAACCTGGAGCTGAAGAGAGAGAAAGAGAGAGAGACTGGGCTGAGATGTCACCAAGGAGGATCTGCTACTGGCATCCAGTGGTGATTGCAGCCAGAGTTACATTTGGACTTGGAGGTAAAGGAGCAGGTTGGGACCCAGTTTACAGTAGTTTGGGGATGGATTGTAAGAGAGATTGAGAGAGCTTGAAGCTTGTCTTGCATAGAACGTGGAATTCACCCTCTGACCTATGCTTGTCAGTGACAGTAGCTATGGAGTGATGGGGAATTCTGCCAAGAGCCAGAAGGATGAATAGTGAGTGCAATAAGAGGACCCTTGGGGGTCAACAGAGGCATGACATGAATCAACGTGACCCCCTCACCAAGCTTGAAACCACAGGATGGACTTAAGGATCGTGGCCTTGGAGTAGCTGAGTCTTTGTATCCGAGAACAAAGAGTTGGGAAATCCATCTGGGTCTGCAGTAGGTAATGCATCCGGGTCACTAGGAGCTGCTGGTGATGGTGCAGCTGGTTTCATAGGTGGCATAGTCAATGCCCATTATGAGATGAAGTGTGTTACATTTACAATGCGGTGCGTTTATTTTTAGTGTGCAATGTCTGCATTTTACCAGTGACGTATATTTCAATTTTTAATGTATCCGTCTCACTGTATTATACTACTACTGTGTACTTACGATCTCTCGGCATGTAGCCTTGAACGGCATCTCGTGGCAGGTAACTAATTAAACAGATCGTGGTTTGCTGACAGTGTTGTGAACATTAACTTCTGAAAGCTTTTTCATTTATCATTGCTTTATTCCTTGGCATTATGATTACTGTGGTTTTATAAGTAATAAGACTTTACAGCAACTTACGACTGCCAGAAAGTCCTGCCTGCAGCAGTGCTATGCTAGATGTAAGTGTAATTGGCAGGGCTGGCATTAGGGGGTAGCAAGCAGGGCAATTGCCCGGGGCCCCTGCGCCCTGCATGGTGGGGCTCGGGCTTCAGCTTCAGAAATGTTGCAGAAATCCAATGTGTGAACAGGTAAGGGAGGCAGGGTGGGGCCAACTCCTTGGTTTCTGCTCTGGGCCCCAAGCGAGTCTAATACCAGCCCTGGTAATGGGATTAATAATGTTCATTCAGACTGTCTCTGCATCAGCATTTCATCCCTTCTCTTTTCTGAGCGTTTTATTTGTGTCCCTCTCACATTTGGGCTGGAGGTGATTGGAACCGCAGTCTTTTTTACCCTTGACTTCACACTTTAACACTAACATATACTCTGGTCATGAAGTTAATGCTATAAGGTGAAGTTTCCAAAAGTTCCTACATGACTTAGAAGAACAAGTAAATCAATGGAACTTGTGCTCTAAAGTCACTTAGGTGCTTTTGAAAATCTCACCCATAGAGCATAGTTAGGGTGACCGTACGTCCCTTTTTGGCCGGGACAGTCCCTTTTTTATGCCCTATCTCAGCCGTCCCAACTTTTTTTGACAAAAGTGGGCATTTGTCCCGTTTGCTCTTGCCAACTTGATCAGTTGACAAGAGCAAACGGGACAAATGCCCACTTTTGTCAAAAAAGTGGGGTGCGGAGGAACGTGTGTGTGTGTGTGTGGGGCGAGCGGTGATGTCAGCCCCAGCCCCACTCGGGGCAGGAGGGGAAAGGGCCCCAGGTGAGTGGCTTGGGCCAACCCTGCACGGGGGGGATGGGGGAAGGCTCGGGCTAGCCCCACATGGTATTCCATTTCCCCTTTGGGAAATATGGTCACCCTAAGCATAGTGTGGTCTGCACCCATACCCACCTCAACATAAGAACATAAGAATGGCCCTACTGGGTCAGACCAAGGGTCCATCTAGCCCAGTATCCTGTCTTCCAACAGGGCCAGTGCCAGGTGCCCCAGAGGGAATGAACAGAACAGGTAATCATCAAGTGATCCATTGCCTGTTGCCCATTCCCAGCTTCTGGCAAACAGAGGCCAGGGACACCATCCCTGCTCATCCTGGCTAATAGCCATTGATGGACGTATCCTCCATTAATTTATCTAGTTCTTTTTTGAACCCTGTTGTAGTCTTGGCCTTCACAACAACCTCTGGCAAGGAGTTCCACAGGTTGACTGTGCGTTGTGTGAAGAAATACTTCCTTTTATTTGTTTTAAACCTGCTGCCTATTAATTTCATTTGGTGATCCCTAGTTCTTGTGTTATGGGAAGTAGTAAACAACACTTCCTTATTTATTTTCTCCACAACAGTCATGATTTTATAGACCTCAATCATATCTCCCCTTAGCTGTCTCTTTTCCAAGCTGGAAAGTCCCAGTGAAGGTGAGACACAGATCCCAGAAGCTGAGACAGGTCAGCCCAGGCCTTGGATGTGAGACCTCTGGGGAAAAGGTGTTTCAGGAAATGATACTGCTAGTTCACTAAAGCCCTGCCTATAATAGAAATTAGTGTGTGTAACTACACCAGTGTAAACCTGTAATATAGATGCACTGCACTGTTGTAGTAAAGTGGGGTTTACACCAATGCAGTTTACTCCAGTAATTTACTGGATTAATCACAGCAGTGTAAACCCTGTTTTGCAGTGGTGAAGCGCATCTACATTAGGACTGTGCACTGATGTACACAACACTGGTGTATGCTTTTGCAAATGTTTCTAATGTAGATAGGCCCTGGGGTTGCTCTGAGTCAGAAGTGAACCTGTGGCTCAGGATCATGCCAAGAAGTGTGCTGGTGGAAGTGCCATTGTTTGAAACTCACAGAAAATCAAAGTCTTACACTCCCATGGGTATTAAAGATCCCATAGCCTGCTTCAAAAACCCGGGGATGTTCATCCCAGTATGCTGGCCAATCACCAATGTGGGGAATTATGCTGCATGCTCAATGTGATGCTGTCAGACCAGGTGCCAGCTCATGCCAAGGCCCCTAGGTCTCAAATGAAAAGACAAATATATAGCTAGAACCAGTCTGGTTCACCTATGTATTCGTATTGTTAAAATAGGTATTAGAGTTATAAAAATGTGCTTAGTGTTTAGACTTTATTGAATGCTTGTAAGTTGCTGCCTGCATTAATGTCACTTATAACATCTGCACCCCACCTTATAAGGTGATGTTTAAGTGTTTGCTCTGAAATTGTAAATCACCAGACAGGAGAGAAGCATTAACAAGTGTCAATAAGAGGAGATGTTATCTCCTGCCCCACAGGCAAGGCTCATTGACACCAGATGAACTATTGTGGAACAGAGGACAAAAGACTTTGCTGATTGCTCTTCCCCCTCCAGTTCCCCAGTGAAGAGGAGATGTGCAAGGAAATTCCAAACAGCTGAATTTGCAACTTGAAGCAGAAGGGGGGAAGGAATAAAAAGCCCTAACAAGGAGAAATTCTACCTTTTATGCTGTTTGGACCCTGAGGGGCAAGGTTTACTAAGCATAAGCAAAAAATCCCCAGTGCTTGGCCGGGGTTAGCCTTAAAGGACTTCTAGAGCTTGCTGATTATAGAAGCTTCTATTACTTTTTGAAACTTAAGACTATAACTCATTTGTGTGTATACATGTTTCCTGATTTAACCTTGGAAATAACTCTCTTCTTTCCTTTTCCATGCTAATAAATCTTTAGATAGTTTATTATAGGATTGGCTACAAGCATTGTCTTTGGTGTTATATCTAAGGTACTGACTTGGGGTAAGTGACTGGTCCTTGGGGACAGGGAGTAACCTGAATTATTGTGATTTTTGGTGTAAGGGACCATCTATCACAAAGGCCTTGGCTACACTTGCCGATGTACAGCGCTGTGAGTTAAACCTGACTTTGTGCAGCTGAGTAGGGAAAGCGCTGCACTCTGTCCACACTGACAGCTGCCCAGCGCACTGTCGTGGCCACATTTGCGGCAATTGCAGCGCTGTTGGGAGCGGTGCATTATGGGCAGCTATCCCACAGAGCACCTTTTCCCATTCTGGCGCCGTGGGTTGTGGGAAGGGGGCGTGGGTGCGGGGGATTCTGGGTCCTGTCCCAATGCCCCGTGATGCATCGCTTCGCATCCCAGAAATCCCTTTGTTTCCGTCCACCTTTGGCGCCATCTTTCAACGGTTTCAGAGTGCAGCGCGATCTGTCTGCGGGAAATGGAGTCCGAACTGCTGAAGCGTATGCTGACGAGTCTCGCCAGCACGTCACGTTTGGCTGTCGAACTATTCCTTAAGATCCAAAGTGACAGTGAGAGTGAGGGTGAGGAGTCCGACGATGCTATCGAGCCGCGTAACGCGTACGATACGAAATTGCTTGTGGCATTCACGGACATGCTCAGCACCGTGGAACGCCGCTTTTGGGCTCGGGAAACAAGCACTGAGTGGTGGGATCACATCGTCATGGAAGTCTGGGATGACGAGCAGTGGCTGCAGAACTTTCGGATGAGAAAAGCCACTTTCATGGGACTGTGTGAGGAGCTCGCCCCCACCCTGCGGCGCAAGGACACGAGATTGAGAGCTGCCCTGCCAGTGGAGAAGCGAGTGGCTATTGCAATCTGGAAGCTGGCAACTCCAGACAGCTACCGGTCGGTCGCAAACCAGTTTGGAGTGGGAAAGTCGACCGTTGGAATCGTGTTGATGCAAGTTTGCAAGGCCATTAATCGCATCCTACTCAGAAGAACCGTGACTCTGGGTAACGTGCAGGAAATAGTGGATGGCTTTGCACAAATGGGGTTCCCTAACTGTGGAGGGGCGATAGATGGGACGCACATTCCTATTCTGGCACCACCCCACCTAGGATCCGAGTACGTTAATCGGAAGGGGTATTTCTCTATGGTTCTCCAGGCGCTTGTGGATCACTGTGGGCGTTTCATTGACATTAACACAGGCTGGCCCGGAAAGGTGCTTGACGCACGCATCTTTCGGAACACTTGGCTGTTCAGGAAGATGCAGGCCGGGACTTTTTTCCCAGAGCAGAAGATCATGGTAGGGGAAGTTGAAATGCCCATTGTGATCCTTGGAGATCCCGCTTACCCGTTAATGCCGTGGCTCATGAAACCCTACACAGGGAGACTTGACAGCAGCAAGGAACGGTTCAACTACAGGCTGAGCCGGTGCCAAATGACTGTGGAGTGTGCCTTTGGCCGTTTAAAGGGCCGCTGGCGATCTCTGTATGGGAAGCTGGACTTGGCTGAAAACAGCATTCCCGCGGTTATATCTGCGTGCTGTACCCTCCATAATATTTGTGAAGGGAAGGGTGAAAGCTTCACTCAGGCATGGACCTCCGAGGTTAAACACCTGGAGGCTGAATTTGCACAGCCAGAGAGCAGGGCTATTACAGGGGGCCAGCGCGGGGCTGCAAGGATTAGGGATGCCTTGAGGGAGCAATTTGAGGCTGAAAACCAGCAGTGATATCTGGTGCCCTGCACAGGAGTGAAGTGCAGTAGTTCCAATCTTTAGGAATCAGTGTCTGCTTAGCAGACAAGCAGACTTGCAGTGCCTGTTTAGTTCCTGGGCTAAGGAGTCTTTTACTTTATGCAATAATAAAGAATGTTTTCAAAGCCAAAGAATCCATTTATTGAAAAGAAAAAAAAATTATTTATTGAAAAGAAAAAAAAATTATTTATTGAAAAGAAACAAGGGGGTGGAGTGGGGAACAGTACAATCACAGATTCGCATATGTCCTGTCTGGTGTGCTGTGCAGTGAGTGCTGCACTTCAGGATAGCTATACTGCATGGTGATGGGGGTTGAGTGCAGAGGGTAAGGGTCGTGGTTTTCAGGGCTGGGTGGTGAAGATACTGGTGTTGGAGGCAGCGGGTGGCGTGAAGAACACGGAAGTTGGGGAAAGTGGGTTGGAGGTGACAGTGGGGCACAACGGAAAGAGTTTTGGGACAAGGGCTGTAGGGGGGGGGGTGGCGTTTGCGGTACTGCTCCTCTTTCTGCATGGCTACCAGCTCCTGGATAGCATCTGCTTGGCGCTCCAGGATGCTTATGAGCCTATCAGTGCTTTGCTGCCGGTGCGCGGTGCTTTGCCGCCGGTGCGCTGCATTTTCCTGGCGGATCCTGCTTTCTCTCTCCCTCCAGTCCTGTGCTTTCTCATTCTCTTTAATAGATTGCTGCATCACTTCTTGCAGCATGTCTTCTTTGCTTTTTCGCGGTCTCTTCCTGAGTCTTTGCAGTCTCTGAGCAGGCGATAAGAGGGACGGCTGAGGTCTCAAGGTTGATGCAGCTGTATAGGCAAAATGCAACATTTAACAGAGGCAGCATTGTTCATACCAGACAGAGTAATGATCCCCCCCACACTTAAGAAGTAGAAAACACACAGGGTCTACACAATAGCATAATTTTACCGTCCGAAACAGAGCACACATATCCCACGGGAGCCTCACAATGGTGAGTAAGGGGGACTGATTGTTTCAGGGCTGCACTGTCCTCTGGGTTTCTGTGCCTTGGGGAGAGCCAACAGCTTCAGGGGGCACCTACACTGAACACTGTCCCAACATTTTCCACAGGAGTTCGTCCTGGATGATATCTCGCTGCTGAGGGTGACCTGGGAAGCAAGGGAGGGTATTCTACTGCAATGCGGCTTCCGCCCTGGCCCATATGCAGCTTGCCTGTGTGTAGCAATGGTCCCCCCTCCCCTCGCGGCACAGTGGCGCGGACACGTTAGCCTGGCTGGGACAAGGACCATGGCGGCTCTCCCGATAAACCTGCGCAAACGCATTGCACACGTTCTGGATGAGACATTCGAGGAGATTACCGAGGCCGATTACCGCGATGTGATAAACCACATCAATGCACTATTCCGCATCTAGGCATGCATGCCTAACCCTCCTCTCCCAAAGAGCCCGCACCGAAAAAATCCCTTCCCGAAAAAAAAAACCTGCTTACCGGGATCCTGCTCTTCTGTTTGTCCTCCACCAAGTACCGGCCGCTGCGACTGGCTACCTTCCTCCTGGCTCTAGAAGAGCTCCTGGCTGCATGGCTGCAGGGATTCCGGGGTGTCTCCATCAGGCCCACCACCATCACTCCCGTTTTCCTCCTCCTCCTCCTCCTTCTCCTCTTCCTCCTCCCCCCCCCACACCGGCTCTGAAGTGTCCATGGTGGTGCTCGGAGTGGAGGTGGGGTTAACCCCAAGTATCGCATCCAGCTCTTTGTAGAATCGGCAGGTCGCGGGGGGAGCACCCGAGCGGCCGTTTGCATCGCGGGCTTTGCGGTAGGCACTCCGCAGCTCCTTCACTTTAATCCTGCACTGCAGGGCGTCCCGGTCATGGCCCCTTTCCATCATGTCCTTTGATACCTTCCCGAAGGTATCGTAATTCCTACGGCTGGAGCGCAGCTGGGACTGTACAGCTTCCTCCCCCCAAACACTGATGAGGTCCAGCAACTCGCCATTGCTCCATGCTGGGGCTCGCTTGGCGCATGGAGGCATGGTTACCTGGAAAGATTCGCTGATAGCACTCCACGCCATGCCGGGCTGAGCAAACAGGAAGGGGATTTTTAAAATTCCCGGCGAATGTAAAGGGTCGGTCACATGGTTGGTTACCTGAGGCCAGGGCAGTAGAGTTTGAACTGATGACCAGAGTGGCTAGAACAGGCATTGTGGGATACTGCCGAATAATTCTGGAGGCCATTCACAGCGCATTGGGTGGCCACACTGGCACCGCAGCGCTGCAGCGGCAGCGCTGCACTCGCTATTCCTCTCGGAGAGGTGGAGTACATGCAGCGCTGCAACCACGGAGATACAGCGCTGCAAATGCCTTGCCAGTGTGGACGGGGAGTGAGTTACAGCGCTGGGGACGGCTTTACAGCGCTGCAACTCGCAAGTGTAGCCAAGGCCAAAGACATGCTTACCTACATGACAAAAGGATTGGAGTGTCCACGGGGACTGTCTGTGACTCCATGGTTAGGCTGTTATAGTGCCTGAGGAGTTTATACTTGATAATTGGCTGGTAAATCTAAGGATTGAACTCAAAGCTAATTTGGGGTTTGTGCCTTGCCCTGAGGTTTGTACTCAGGCTCTTGAGCCACTGCAGGACAGAATGACACTGGCGTAGTCTTGGCAGGATTCACACGCCACAGGCCAGTTAAGGTTACAGCTCATAACTCCAGTGCTGTCAACATTTAAACCTGAGATAGAGAGTTTGAAATGTTATAGAATAGACACAATGAGTGAACCACAGTCATATGATAGTCTTCAGAGAAAAGAGCTTGAAAGTTTATGCTTGCAGAGGGGAATATCCTTTAAAAGGAAAACCCCAGATCAGGAGCTGAGAGCTTTGCTCATAAGTTTTGACCAGGCACCAGAGGAAGAAGAGGTGGTGAAGCCTGAGGGTACGTCTATACTTACCTCCGGGTCCGGTGGTAAGCAATCGATCTTCTGGGATCGATTTATCGCGTCTTGTCTAGATGCGATAAATCGATCCCGGATCGATCCCGTAAGTGCTCGCCGTCGACGCCAGTACTCCTGCTCCATGAGAGGAGTACGCGGAGTCAACGGGGGAGCCTGCCTGCCGCGTCTGGACCCGCGGTAAGTTCGAACTAAGGTACTTCGACTTCTTGCGTATCTTAGTTCGAAGTGGGGGGTTATTGTGGACCAGCCCTAAGAACTCTTTTGCCTCAGGTGCCATAGAAGACACCACCATAGGGGAACTGGCCCAACTGCAGCACCTGACAGCCCAGGAAGAATATGAGCACCAGACACTGATGGCAGAACTGTGGATCAGGGAGGCCGAAGCACCAGAAGCAGCCGAAAAGAGAGCCCACCAGAGGCTGATGGAAATTCAAGCAATGCAGCTCAAAATACTGAAGCAGCAAAAGGAGCGTCTCCATCCAGTGAGTACAACCCCCACAACACAAGGGAGTGGGAGGAAGTCTTGCCATATAAAGAAACTGACTGTACAGAAGAGTACCTGTCCACTTTGGGAGAGACTATGTGGGATGAACAACATCAAACAGATGCCTATCCTCTTAACCAGATTAACTGGGAAAGCCAGACAAGTTTTTAATGATATGAAGAGGGTGATGCTAAAGTGTATATGAAATTGAAAGAAAATGTATAGAAAAGATTGAAGATTACCCCCGAGAACAATCGACTGAAGTATCGAAACCTCAGAATGTATGACAATATCACTCATTCTGAATATGTACATAAAATATGTAATTTTATGAGAAAACGGATAAGGGGGGTGGAGGATGAAGATGATTGTGGAAAACTGTTTGATCTGATGGCCCAAGAGCAATTATTATAGGTAGTTATAGATGAGGTAAAGACAGCCATCTGTGACTAAAAACCTTCCACTGTTTCAGAGGCTGCAAAAATTGTAGAGGAATATGTTGAATCAATGGCCCATGGTGTTACCCAGGGTTTTCAGATCCCAAAGCAGTGGTAACTTAACTGTTTATTTCCAGGTGGTGACAGGAATAAATCAGTGGGGACACAGCTCCCCTGTCTGATAAATGATTGATACAAACAAGAGTGCTTTTACCTAAAACTACTCTTTATTAGGTCATACACACATGCTGTAGCAGTAGGCCCAGAGCATCCTAAACCTTTATATTTACTAAAGTCTAAGATGGTTTTGAGGAATCAGCAGCCAGCCTTCCAGGGGCCCTCCTTCTATCAAGCTGCTGGGGAGTTTTGGTGTCAGATCCTTGCTCAAAGATAAGCTTCCTCAGACAGCTCCACTTTTTAACTAAACTCTTTATAGATTTTCTTCTGACAAAGCACATAACTCATGATAGGCCCTAATAGGCTAACAATTTCCCTAGAATCAGCCAATAACAATTCATTATTCTCCTTATCAGCAAAGCAGCTTCAGCAAAAAATCGTACAAGCACAGACAACCAAAATCAAGGTCTCTACATTCCCACTTTCCCCATGCCACGATGAATCTGTTTTTCACTTTATCTATTTCTGTCAGTAGAAATGCAACTTGGAGCTGTTTTTATTCTGTTTGCCTAAGCAAGGCCAAATTATTCCTATGAGGTGTCCTCGCTTCCATCTTGGGGAAGGGGGGAGGAATAAGTGCACAAGATGGCTGCGGATTGTGTGAAATCCAGTTCTCTCACAACAATGGGGGGAGGGGTGTGTGAAAATGCCAGTGGAAGGGAAATCAATGTATCACCCAGGTTAAGAGGGAAGAGGGGACTGGATATAAACCTAAGCCCAAGGGAGCCTGGGTTTTAAAGCCCCCTACCAAAAGGGAAGGCAAATAGTCTGCCATCACTGTGGGGCTCCTGGCCATATAAACCCAGTTGCCCCAAAATTAAGGTAAACCCATGATCTATACCTCCACCTGCCATGATGAATGCCTCTACCATTGCTCCAGAGGCAGTAGTAAAGAAGGAGAAAATCCCAGTGAACTATTTGAGGAGTGAGTCTCGGGAGGGTAGTGAAGAATTTATTAAAAATGCTAAGGTAAGTGGCATAGGTTTTAAGGGCTGGAGGCATACAGCATTCCAAGTCACTTTGGTCAAGGAAAGTTTGGTACGGCAGGAAGAAAGGCTTCCTGGTAAAAGTTTAAATATATTAGCTTTGACCGAATTCCCTGTTTCTTTGGCCAAGGTTTACCTAGAGTGCAAGGATTTTAAGGGAGATATTTATTGTAGGCATTAGGAATCTGCTTCCCACTGATATTTGAATAGGTAATGATATTTTAGCCATGTCTAAGCAGGTTAATATCATAACTCTCAGCCAGAAAGAGTACGGCTCTATTTCACCTGTTTTGACTGTGGATAGCAGGGAGGGCTGCAACGGGGAGGGAAACACACTCAGTCCTTTGTCAGCTGAAAGTAACAGAGAAGGGGTTTGGAGATGCCACTGCTTTGCCAGATTCTGCTCTTAAGTGCAATTCAAAAGGCGTTTGAGGCTCAAGAGCCCTAGACAAGGAGAGAAATATGGCTCAAAACAGTACCCTCAACTGGGGTAGGGAAGGGCAGATTGATTCTAGAGGGAGGTTTGTTGTACAGGGAGGCTCCCATAGGGAAAAAGAGGTGCCCTGGTGAGGTTTGCAAGCAGGTACTTGTGCCTGATAAGTACGAGAAAGAATTGCTGCAGGTAGCTCGTGATTTCCCCTTTGCTGGACGCTTAGGAGCGGAGAGAACCCATGATAGACTCCAACGGAATTTCTATCGGCCTCACATCTTTGAGACAGTAAAAATTACTGTAAGAGTTGTCTTATGTCAGAAGGGTAAGAGGCTAATAGGACCCTGCAAGGCAGCCATTGCCCATCATTAAGGAGGTGTTTGCCAGAGTGTCTGTAGATATTGTGGGACCCCTACCCAGACCTTCCAGAAATGGAAAGGAATGTCTACTGGTTGTGGTGGATTCCGCCACCAGATACCCTGAAGCCACTGCTCTATCTAATATAGAAGCTGAAACTGTGGCTACTGCCCTAATCACCATTTCTTAGCAGAGTAGGTTTCCCCAGGGAAATCCTGTCAGACTGTGGTGCAAATTTCATGTCTGTAGTTTTCAAAAAGTTATGGGAGTTGTGTGGAGTGAGGCCACCCCCATCATGCAGAAACCAATCGTCTGGTAGAAAGATTCAATGGGACACTGAAGTCCGTGGTGAGGATTTATGTTACCAGGCAAGAGAATGACTGGGATGTGTTGCTCCCTTATTTGCAAACAGGAGTGTACTCCAAGAGTTCATGGGGTTCACCCTCTTTACAGGAGACAAGAGAGGGGACCCCTAGATGTAATTTGAGGCTCTTAGGAGGGAAGTATAGAAGAGTCAGGATAGCCTGTCGGGGAGTATGTCACTCATTTTAAAGAGAACTTAAAGGCTATGATGGACTTGGTGCATCAGAACCTTGAAAGGAGTCAGGTGTCTCAGAAAGCTTGGTAGGACAGGCATGCTGGAGAAAGATCTTTTGATCTGGGTGATTTGGTGCTAGTGTTGATTCCGGTGAGGAAAAACAAGATGCAAGATTGTTGAGAGGGACCTTTCAAGGTGATAGAGAGAGTGGATGAGGTTGCTTATGATGTAAGAAAGCCCCACGGCAGGGGAGCTGTGCTGTGCAAACAGTACATGTCAAAAGATTGAAGGCTTACTATGAGAGAGAGGTGGGGAGTGAATATGATATGTTGTGCTGATGAGGGAACATTCACTGCTCCTTTAATTGATTTGGTCCAGGAGAGTAAGGAAGAGACTCCTCTGGAGAGCATTGAGATTTGGGAGGGTAGGAACCCAACCCAAAAGCAGGAGATGTTGGCCCTTTTAAAACATCAGAAGCAGGTATTTTCCAACTTGCCAGGTTTAACTGACAAAAAGTGCATTCCATTAAGATTATAGGGCCACACAGTGCCCCTAGCTGAGCATATTGGGCTAAAGGTGAGATGCAAAGACAAATAAATCCAGGAGGGAATTGAGAGCATGCTAAACATGGGTGGGCATCCCCTGTTGTGATGGTATCTAGAAGAGATAAAACCATGAGATTTTGTGTAGATTTTAGAAGGGTTAAGTGCCATCACCCAACTTGATCCTTACCTCATGCCCCAGATAGAAGACCTGTTGGATCTGCTGAGGGTTGCAAAATTCATAAACACTCTGGATTTGACTCCTAGGTTCTGGCAAATTCCCTTAGATGCAGATGACCAGGAAAAATCAGCTTTAATAGTAGAATCTGGCCTATATGAGTTTTGGATTAATTAATTCAGGCGCTATCTTTCAGAAGCTTATCAATGAAGTGCAGCAGGGTTTACAGACCTTCGCTAGGGCCAACTTAGATGACTTGACTCTCTTTAGTGAAGCCTAGCAAGATCACTTGAACCACGTGGGAATTGCATTACCAAGGCTTAGAGAAGCCAAACGCATCGTCAGGGTGTCCAAATGCAAGATTTGCATAATTTGGGAATGATGGGATTTTTGACTGTTAGTGAGCTTCAGCCAAATGCTAAGCACTGGACCATTTTATGGATTACTGATAAATTCCAGTCTTTGCATAGGGCATGAGGAGATCATGGTGCTAATGGATACACCCAGAACACATGCATTAGAATCAATATATCATCATCCCATGGAAAACATTCCGGAACCAAGTGAGGGCTGTGAAGATCACAAGAAAATGTGCAGCAAGTCTGTAAAAGGTAATGGGCAGGGTCCAGGCACCATCCTAAATGATGCCCCCTTACACACATCTCACTGGAAGTTCCACTAGCTGGGTTGCAGAATCAGTTTGAAAGCATGTGTGCTAATGGCAATACTGTGAGTAGTACATTTGCACAGTGGTAGGAAACCTGTAAAACACAGCATAGAAAAATCCTGCAGTAACAGCACTACTTTTGGTGGCATTGACATTACTCCTGATGACCATAACCAATACAGGTACCAATCAGGCCGTAGCTATCGGTATAGCTATATAGCAACAGCTTGCAACCATAACCCTGGGGACCTAAGAGTATACGCTATATAAACTGTCTAGGAGGCAGTCCCACAACTGATGTCTCATGGGCGGGAGAGGTCCCTATCTCTCTAACTGTCCATATCCGCTGTCTGACGTTATCAAAGTAGTCTGAACATGTCTACTCCCTCTTTTATGGGCTTGCTCCTTTTCTCCCTACTTTTAGCCAGACCATGGCCATCTTCCACCGACCATATGCCTTGTGCATGTAGCAGCTGTGCATCGCTGATGCAAAAGAGAAAGTGACTAACAATGTGTGTGCGTCGCTACCGTTTTTTAGATTATTTTACTTTGCACTCCTGTCCCTGACTGCACACTGTGCAGTCAAGAGGATGACCAGGTACCTCTGATTTAATTCCCTTCTTTTCTCATTCTCCCTCACTGTCTAATTTTGATGCTTGTAGACCTGATTTTTTTGCACATGTATAGGTTTTGGTAATAGTTTAAGTGGTCTGATCCTTGACATTTTTAATGCTGGTTAGGCTATTCTGTTTCTTCGAGATAGAGAGCTGTTTTGGTTAGAGCGTTTTTCCCCCCCAATTGATTTCTTCTCAGGCTAAACAAGATCAATCAAATCATATGGCTAATAAAATGGATAAACAAGCCATAAAAGTCCAACTATATACCATCTGGCATGCTGAAGATGAATGACAAGGAAGCAAAGCCACTGCTCAAATGTTAACTTTTCCTTATTGCTTTAAAAACTCATTCACAGTTCATAATGGCCTAACATTTCATTTCAGCCAATGAGATCAATCTCAAAGAACACATAATCGCACAATACATCTTTGTATCTTTCCATCTAGATGCAGATAGTGGAGTCATCAAAATAAACTCCTAGATAACCCATTTGTTCTTCCCTTCACTAGCACTGTAACAGCAGTAACCAAAGTACAGAAGCTTTAAACACAAGACAGCAGAAAACACTATGAAAAAAGCAGCAGGATGGGATTTTCAAAAGCCCCTGAGTGACTGAGGAGCACAAGACCCATTGAAGTCAATGGGATTTATACTCTTAAACAGAACTGGAAAAAAAATTAATTGGAATGATTTTCTGACAAAGAATACCCTTTTTGCACAATTAAAGTTTTTTGTGGGAAATTTGCATTTCAGGAAAAAAAGTTTTCTGTCAGGAAAATCAAAATGAAAGCTGCCCCCCAGGCCCGGGAGGTTTTTATTTTATTTTGCTTTTTGCCATTGAAACTGACAAAAGCTTTCCTGGTGTGCTGCTCAGACTGAGCGCCCTGACTCTGCACCCCCTCCCTGTCTCCCCCCCCAATTCTGGGGACAAAGAGGCAGAGAGCCTGGGCATGCCCAGAGCTGAAATCCTGCCTGAAATCTCCACAAGGAAAGTCATTAATGATGATAAAACTAAAATCTAAATTCAGACCTTGTGGTCAATGGAGTTGCACCTGCTTAACCCAGGTCTGAATTTGGCTTTAAAACTTTAGGCAGAGATTCTCAAACCATCTAGGCAACTTGGTTGCTTATAACCATCTATAGCAAAACTAACCTGTCTGTCACTTGCTTATAACGTCTATTAATCATTAACCCTTTATAAATGATATAGGAATATACCCTTAATATAAAGCATGTCCATTAAGGATGCTTGAAAACTGGGTGTTGAAATAGAAAATAGACACACCCGTCAGTACAATAGCACCATAAGGAAGCTGCATATTTAAAACACAGGTTTCTAGAGGCACCTTAGTAATTTTTAAGCCCAGCACTGGCCATTCCTCTGGTAATGTATAATATCAATTCATCATCCATCTGTTGACGTATTGTGAGTAGCTCATAACCCAAGTGATGGATTTTGGTGATCTATCATAGCAACTCATAATCAGAGTCCCATTGTTCTGTTGGTATGCTAGTGTAATACATCAGCACTGAAACACTTGGCAGGATCCCATATCTGCTGAATACATATATGGGACATTTTATGTGTGTGTGTGTGTGTGTGTGTACACACATCCTCATATTATTATTCTCTTTGTTTTAAATTAAAATGTCTTCGTATTAATGTTCACACCAGGGCTCAAGACACTGAGATGTAGAGTGATATTAGCTTGGAAATTCCAAATAGACCAAAGTAATCACTGGTATAACTCCACTTAAGGGTGGGATGAATTTGGACCAGTGATTTTAATGAGGCTGTCACAGCAAAATTGTCATGTGAGTCTTCACATATAAGCCCCAGCTTGTTCATTTCCAGGTTCTGATTGGGTAATTTGGTCTCTGATGCTGTGTTCAAATTCCCTATGGAAAAACAAATAAGATGTCAGTAGCCTCATCATCAGATGATCTTGTCTAGATAGGGCCTGCTCCTGCAAGGTGATGAATGCTGCCTGAGAGATGCTTGCAAAATGACGTCTGGACTTGTGCAAACTCATTTCCAAATGCCTTCAATGAGAGTTAAATGTGCTTGGTGGGCCACATTTTTGAAAGGTATTTAGGCACTTAAAAGTGCAGCTAGGTGCCTCATAGTGCCAATCTGCATCAGGCTCCTAAATACCTTAAAATCTGGCCCTCACACTGAGAGTTAGATGCTTTTAAAAATCTCACTGGCATCTATCTGCCTCTTTAGGGGCCTAAATACCTTTAAAAATCTGGCCCTCAGTGTCTTGGCTCAGACCATCACTCATAGGAGGGAGTGCAGTCTGAAAGCCTGGATAGAGAGAACACGGAGCCTAAAAACAGCAATTGTGGGGTAAAGGTAAAGAAATCCTTCCCCTCCCTTTTCTGAATCATTACTTTTAAACGACATTCTATAGGCTTTAGCAGCAAGTGGAGCCTGGAGTCTGACTTTTACATTTTTAAACTTCAGTAGTGTTCCCAACTCCCCACTGCAGCCACCATACTAAGGCTCCTGCTTTGGAAATAAAATATGTAACATACTGGGCATGTTTCCGATCGCTTGACTTCTTGTGTGATCACTTACAAAGCGAATATAGAGCAATGCCCTATCAGAATTCTCCACTCACTCCATTTGCAGGAGCAGTGCTGGAGTGTATCAGTGAATTTGGCCTCTGATACAAGTAGGCCCTACTTTGATCACTGTGCAATCTCACTGGGCACTTCCCACCCCGTTTAGTAAATTAACTCAGAAAAGTTACCCTTGCCCTTGTACTTGATGTAATTACCCTTTGTGGATTGACTTGTAGCCAGTTTTGGACCATGTGGCATTTCCAAGTTAATATGAATTAATTTTTCAAAGCAAATGTTGTGCGCTACCATATCAAATGCCAATTAATGCCAGTCAAGATGGTTTTTGGAAAATAGATCTTGTCAAATACATTTGGTATCATTTTTTGATGAGATTACACGTTTGGTTCTAAAGGTAACTACGTTGAGATAATATACTTAGGTATCTCATAAGAACATAAGAAAGGCTGTACCGGGTCAGACCAAAGGTCCATCTAGCCCAGTATCTTGTCTACCGACAGTGGCCAATGCCAGGTGCCCCAGAGGGAGTGAACCTAACAGGCAATGATCAAGTGAACTCTCTCCTGCCATCCGTCTCCACCCTCTGACAGACAGAGGCTAGGGACACCATTCCTTACCCGTCCTGGCTAAGAGCCATTAATGGACTTAACCACCATGAATTTATCCAGTTCTCTTTTAAACTCTGTTATAGTCCTAGCCTTCACAACCTCCTCAGGTAAGGAGTTCCACAAGTTGACTGTGCGCTGTGTGAAGAACTTCCTTTTATTTGTGTTAAACCTGCTGCCTATTAATTTCATTTGATGACCCCTAGTTCTTGTATTATGGGAATAAGTAATTAACTTTTCCTTATCCACTTTCTCCACATCACTCATGATTTTATATACCTCTATCATATCCCCCCTTAGACTTCTCTTTTACAAGCTGAAGAGTCCTAGCCTCTTTAATCTCTCCTCATATGGGACCCGTTCCAAACCCTTAATCATTTTAGTTGCCCTTTTCTGAACCTTTTCTAGTGCCAGTATATCTTTTTTGAGATGAGGAGACCACATCTGTACGCAGTATTCGAGATGAGGGCGTACCATCGATTTATATAAGGGCAATAATATATTCTCAGTCTTATTCTCTATCCCCTTTTTAATGATTCCTAACATCCTGTTTGCTTTTTTGACCGCCTCTGCACACTGTGTCGACATTTTCAGAGAACTATCCACGATGACTCCAAGATCTTTTTCCTGACTTGTTGTAGCTAAATTAGCCCCCATCATATTGTATGTATAGTTGGGGTTATTTTTTCCAATGTGCATTACTTTACATTTATCCACATTAAATTTCATTTGCCATTTTGTTGCCCAATCACTTAGTTTTGTGAGATCTTTTTGAAGTTCTTCACAGTCTGCTTTGGTCTTAACTATCTTTAGCAATTTAATATCATCTGCAAACTTTGCCATCTCTAAGGCATTTGACTTAGACCTGCATGATATTGTAATAAAAAATTATCATAATGCAAAAATCAATGTAACTCATATTAAATGGCTTAGAAACTGACTAATAGATCTCCATAAGCAATTATAAATGGAGAATTGTCATCCAAAGTGGGTATTGGCTCAATGCTATTCAATATATTTATCAGTATCTAGAGGAAGATATAAAATTACTAGTAAAGTTTGCAATGGCACAAAAATTGGTGGAGTGGTAAATAATAAAGAGCAATTCGGATCAGTGGGTAAGCTGGGATCACTTGAATAATGAATGCTTTAGCACAACCAAATACAAGGTCACACATCTAAGAACTAAAGAGGGAGGTCACACTTACAGGATGGGGGTCTGTATCTTGGAGGAGGGGAGAACTGTCCTTTGGCCCATCAAAGAATTAGAGGGCCAAATTCAGCAAACCTGGGGTAGGGAATTGTAACCTACATTACAGGCACAGACTTTCAGCTTTCCCTGGGGGTGCTTCAACCCTGCTTGGCCCTGAGGCCCTACCCAACCCCGCCCCTTCTCCCAAGGCCCCACCCTCACTCTGCCTCTTCCCACCCGCTGTCTGCCCCCGAGACTCCACCCCATCCTACCTTTTCCTGCTCCACCCCCTCCACCCAGTGCCTCCTGCCCACCACTGAACAGTTGATCGGAGGTGGGCAGGAGGCACTGGGGGGAGTGGGAGGAGCTGATCGGCGGGGTCTGCATAACAGCTGACCGGTGGGCGACTGTGGGTGCTGAGTACTCACTATTTTCTTTTTGTGGGTGTTCCAGCCCTGGAGCACCCAGGGAGTCGGTGCCTATGAAATACATCTCTTTCTGCTAGCAAAGCAACCCTAGGGAGATTCACTCCTGCAAAGGGCTGCTAAAGCCAGGGTTTCTGCCACTGCCCTCCATGGGTTTTCAATGGGTGGTGGGGATGAAGCAATTTTAACACTCTCTAGGGTTCCATAGGAACTGTGCCAAAGGGAGAATAGCTAGACAGAGGCTCAAGTAGCTGACTCAATGGCCATGCAGCAGAAAGTCAGCACTACTCACATTTGGCTCTATGCTGGCCCCTTGCATTTACTCTGCATGAATAAAGATTGTGGCTGCTATGTGTCACTGCTGTCCTGCCCTCCCCAGTAGATTGACCTCTACCAGCATTTTCACCCATGCAAGCAAGGCTTAGACCCTTTTCAGACATGCTCAACACTTGCAGTTCCTGTTGACTTCAAGGGGAGTTGTGTATGCTCTGCCCCTCTGAAAATCAGTCCCGTAGTGATTCATCATTTATTGGATGAGCATTTCTGCAAGGAAATTCTATCAGATTAGGGAGAAATATTTAAAGTTGCAACAAATAAAGAGAACAGTGAGAGGAAAATAGTTGCAGTGCAACTTACTTGGTTAAGTGCCAGCCAGTTATGCTTTATATCTCTAAGTCAAACAAGCCAGATAGATAAAAAGTAGTTTGATAGACAAGGAATAAAATGTAAAGGACAGGAACAAATGCAATTTCAACCGAAACAGGAAGTTTTATGAGGAATTATCGCCCTGAGCCAAAGATTCTGAGGCTATAAGAAACAGTCAATAAAGCAGCAAGATAATAGTTTATTATTTTAAGCTGTTAAGGTTTATGAGCAACATCTGTGACATCCCCTCTAGTGTCAGCAGAGATCCAAGCACCATTACTCTGCTGGTTAACCTTGAAAGCCATCTTGTAGCTTCTTCAGACTAACAATAAGTCACCAGGACAAGATGGTATTCACCCAAGAATTCTGAAAGAACTCAATTATGAAACGGCAGAACTACTAACTATAGTATCACAATAATCAGCCTCTGCCCCAAATGACTGAAAGGTAATTAATGCAGCACGAGTTTTGAAAGAGGGCTGCAGAGGAGATCCTGGCAATTACAGGCTGGTGAGCCTAACTTCAGTATTGAGCCAATTGGTAGAAACAATTGTTAAGGACAGAATTATCAGACACAAAGATAAACATAATATACTGGGAGAGAGTTAACACGGCTTCTGTAAAGGGAAGTCATGCCTGAACCCTCTATTCAAATTTTTTGAGGGACTCAACAAGCACGTTGATAAGATGAGCCAGTCAGTACTGGTTACTTGGATTTTCAGAAAGCCTTTGACAAGGTTCCTCACCAAAAGCTCTTAAGGAAACTAAGTAGCCATTGGAAAAGAAGGAAGGTACTCTTGTGGATCAGTAGCTGGTTGAAAGGTGGGAATAAATGGTCAGTTTTCATAATGGCGAGAGATGAACAGTGAGGGGTCCCCCCAAAGATCTGTGCTTGGACTTGTGCTGTTCAACATATTCATTAGTGATCTGGAAAAGGGGGTGAATAGTGAAGTGGTAACGTTTGCAGAGGATACAAAATTAGTCAAGATAGTTAAGGTCAAAACTGGCTGCGAAGAGTTACAAAGGGATTCACAAAACTGGGTGTCTGGGGAACAAAATGGCAGATGAAATGCAGACAGACATTCATATGGGTAATGAGAACGTCCCCAGTTACATTAAATAAGATACCAAATGTAGTATAGGCAGGGCTGGTATAGTGCCATCTATTACTAAAGTTGCCTGACACTTCCCATTATAAGACACTGTTTCCAGTTGCATATAACTTTTGGGCTGAAGTTTCCCATGTTGGATGTCTGGCTCAGGGTGAATGTTTTTGGACAATCTCAGGCAAAAGAATTTAGCTGCTTCCAAGAATGGAGATGAGGAAAACACATAGTTTTGCCCATGTTAAAAAATTCTGGTGACCTTTTCTTTAAAAAGCTCTAGTGCCCCCATGCTTTGGAGCAGGAGCTTAAAATTTGGCAAGGGGGAGAGGGTCTTTGTGTGAGGGATGTGCTTCTTGCTGTCCCTGTGAAATTTTGGCCAAGTTACGAGCCTTTGAAAAGCTGCAGTTCACAGATGCTCACTAGAGATTTGCCAGTTTCCCAGCTGGATTCCTCAATAACTCCGTTCACCCGGGGCATGCTCCAGCCTGGGACTGAGAAAGACTTTCATTGCACTTGCAGCTCCAAGCTGCTGCTGGCCAGGCTGGGCACCGGAACTGAGGGCAGGGAGCCTCTCCTGTGCTCTCCATGAGCCCCTTGCTGAGCTCAAGAAGCATAGAGCAAGAATCTGCCTAATTTTAATGCAGAGTGGGCAACAGCCAGACCTTGGGGGGGGGAGTGGTGGGAGTAGGTGGGAGTGTGGGCGGAAGACTGGAACAGAAGGCTGGCAGGGGGAGGGGAGAGGGAAACAGGAACTGAAAGCTGGGTTGGAGGAGTCTGGGACTGGCTGGGCAAGGAGGCAGGGTCATGGGAGAGTAGGACTAGGAGCCAGGGAGGGAAGGGGGGAGATGGGAGGGACTGGGAACCAGTGGAAGTGGGAGGAGAATGGGACTGGCTGGGCAAGGAGACTTGGAATGGGAACAGAGAGATGGAGGTGGTGGGGTGAGGGGAGACCGATCTGATGAGGAACCAGAAGTGGGGGGAACTTGGATTGGCTGGATAAGGAGACTAAAGACAAGGAACCAGAGGGAATGGGGGGCACTGGGAGTGGCTGGGCAAGGAGACTGGGACCAGAAGTCTGAGATGTGGAAATTGGGACTGGTTAGGTGAGAAGAGTGGGGTAGGGAAGGTTCAGGACTAGGCCAGGTTGGAGGGAATGAGGATGAAGGGGCAAAGTTTGGGGAAAACAGGAAGGACAGGCTGTGCTCACTGGAGCACACGCCCCTCCAGAGCCAGGAATGGAAGCCAAGATTCTTAAGTTTCACCATTTCTCTCTGTCAACATATATCTGTGAAACCCACTGATAAGGTATCCCATCCTCCTTTAGTTAGGGTTACTATATTTTAATAGTCCAAAAAGAGGACACTCCACGGGGCCCTGGCCCTGCCCCAACTCCGCCCCTTCCCCGCCCCCAGTCCTGCCCCAACTCCGCCCCCTCCCCTGAACGCTCCTCCCCCTGCTCCTCCCCCTGCTCCTCCCCCTTCCCGTGAATCAAATGTTCGCGGGAAGCCTGAAACAGGCAGGCAGCAGGTAAGATGGGGCTGGGGCTGGGGCTGGGGCTGGGGCTGGGGCGGTGGGGGGGGCGTGAGGAGGCGCGGCCCAGTCCGGCCCCCCCGGCTGAGCGGCTCCCTCCGGCGGCCGGCCCCGGCCAAGAGGCTCTGGCCCTGGCGTCTCCAGCCCGGCTCAGCTCGGGCCCTGGGGCGCCGGCCCCAGTTCCGGCTGAGCGCGCCGGCCCCGGCCCTGGCCGAGCAGCACCGGCCGGCGGCCGAGCACCCCCAGCCCCGGTCCCAGCGGCTCCAGCCCGGCTCGGCTCGGGCCCCGGTTCCGGCCGAGCGGCTCCGGCCCGGCCCCAGCCCCGGCCCTGGGTGAGCGGCGCCGGCCGGCGGCCGAGCACCCCGTGCCCCAGTCCCAGCGGCTCCGGCCCGGCTCGGCATGGGCCCCGGTTCCGGTCGAGCGGCTCTGGCCCGGCCCCGGCTGAGCGGCGCCGGCTGGCGGCCAAGCACCGCTGGCCCCAGCGGCTCCGGCTCCAGCCCCAGCGACTCCAGCCCGGACCCAAGCCCCACGACCCCTCCCTATTTTCCCGGACATGTCCGGCTTTTTGGAATTTCCTCCCGGACGGGGATTTGAGGACCAAAAAGCCGGACATGTCCGGGAAAATCCGGACGTATGGTAACCCTACTTTAGTGCTGGTCTACCTAGTTGCGGACAACCTACTACTGCTATCCGTTTCACCATTAGCTCAATTTGCAGAGGTCTGTGCAGTAGAGCTAAAGATTTTAACCCTGCTGATGAACCATGGGAGTATAAATATGATGCCGCATTATAGAATTTATTTTTTCAGGTCGCTTTTTTAAAAACCTAGGAAATTACACACAAACTATTTTAAAATAACATAACTAAAATTGCAAAGTCAAGCACTTCAAAGTTAAGAAAAGCCAGAATAAAAGTTACAGTACTTTGTGCAACCTTAATTTGATCCCCTTGTGCATATGTATTATGATAGAGTCATTAATTACATATCTTCCACAAGACCCCTGCTTCATTCCGTGCACAGAATGGACCTATGCTGAGGATGAATCACAGCGGTGTAGTAAAGGAGGCTAATGTCTGCAGGACCCCTTTGTTACGGAAGTTGGAAGGTAGGGAGCGAAGGAGGCAGGAGACTGCGAGAAGAGAAAAGAATGTCTGTGCAATATAATGCTAAGTACTATGAAAACTCTGGTCCTAGGCATCTCATATTGGGCACCCAAAATTAATGGGAACTTTCAACCTTACTCTCTCTGCCTCAGTTCCCTGTGTGTAAACAATTGATAACAATAAACCCCTTATCTCACAGTGGGGTTGTGAAAATACATTTCTTAATATTTATGAAGCTCTCAGATACTGTGTGATGAGCACCACAGAAAAGCCTATGAGGAAATTAATAAAACTGTATTCATACCAGGCTTTGAACAGTGTGCAGTGTGCAGTGAAGATAACTTGGGGCCACACATTGAACAATGAGGATAAAGATCAACATTTTGAATAGTAGAGTGTAAAAAAGGGGTAACTAATTGTTGGATGCCAAGTAATTTATTTTAAAAATTTCTAAAACAATTTAGTCCAGAGAAATAAGAACTGGTAAGCCATCTTTTTACTAATTGTTTCTCTTACGGCCAACTCAGGGAAAACCAAAATTAAATTATGGAATTATTGATAGAGGCTATTCATGAGATTCCTATTATTTAGACACAGGGCTTCTTTTACACACCTCAGGGGACATTGTGATCAAGACGAAGCAAAATAGTCACAATTATTAATCATGGCTATTTCATTACTGAAGAAAGGATAAGAAAACACAAAATACAACACAAATGACAGAACACACTGGTTATTTCTGTATGTTTCTCTATGGAGAGGTTTTAACAGAGATTACACCTTTGAGAGTGGACAGCTGCTGGAGTATTCTTTGTTTGGTAAGTTAAGACCAAAGTACATTATTTCCCCAAATTATTGTGAATTCTGTTTTAGTATCTCATTAGATAGTTAAAACTAGTGAAACCTGTTTAGTTATTAATAAAGAGCCATTTTATAGTTGGGTAAAGTAACCAGTCAAATAAAATATTTAAACTAGTTACTTAGAAGAAGCAATTTAAGGAGCTGTCTTAAGACAGACCAATTATGAATATTAAGAATCTTAAATCCAATTAAATCACAGATTCTCTGTTTAACGTTTAGCCTTTGTCTCCTCTCCAGGAATACATGGTCTAACCAACTGATGATTAAACCAGAGAAACTGTTAATATTTTAAGACACAGAAGCAGTCAATATCCCAGTAAAATCATCACAAGAGTTTTAAATCTAACCCCTTCACAGTCTCTTAGTTAACTTTCTCTCACCAAATCATGCTGAAGTCTTGGGAAGGTTTTCCATTGGTTGTTTTTTTCTTGAGTGTGTTTTCTTAGCTGTCTGTGGCAGCTTGCTTGTTGAGATGAACAAGATAAATTGGTGCGTGTTTGCTGTTTTAAGCAGGATAGGTCAGGGTGTGTGAGGGGGTACTCATTTCAGGTCTTATACTCTTTTTATTTCCAGGAAGTTATAGGAAAACACCTCTTTCAGGGTTGCTTAACTTCAAAGTTGGTTGCTGTCACTCTTTCACTGGCTCCCTGTCTTCATGGGTAATCCTTAAGAGCCTCTTCCTCATATGAATATGTAGTTTGTTAATGCATATACGAGGATTGTAATTCCTTCTTGACAGTTACATTTCCATTGTGGTGGGTGATTCTCAGAGCATCTTTAAGTTTAGAGCTTTAATTCTTTTATTCAGTCCATTTTCTGAGATATCCCTTTAGTTCCACCACAGTTTACTAGGGATTGAAATTCGGTTGCAAACAAGTCCAAACACTTCTGTTCTCTCTATAAAAGAGAACTCTCAAAATAGTCTTTTTAAATTAAGTTCTTAAAGAGAGCCTTTAAGCTTAAAAGGTCAAAGAAGGTATGGCCTTTTCTTTTTTATCAGTCTTTGGAAAGGTTCTTCTTGTCTTCATGAAGTTTGGTGAGGGGTTGCTTAAGCATTGCAAGATGTTAATATTAACTGGAAAATTAGTTATTTCTATATGCAAATGACTTTTTTAATATTAGTAACCAGTTAGAGCATCAAATGACTTTGATATGCAAACATCTTACTGTTCATGTAAAAATGCCATTAGACAGTTATTCTATGAAGGCTTGCATTTAAATACCAAATATTTGCAAATATACAACTTAAAAAGCTTATGCCATCTTAAGCACTTGAGAAACAAAAGTTTTCACCTGTAAGTGGACACTTGAGTTGGAAGTAATCAATCTCTTCTATAAAGCATTTTGAACTGTTCATGTTTTTCTAAAGTTTTAAAGACACAAGCAGAGACTTCCTTTGAAAGTAAAGGGGTTGGTATGGCCACTTTAGAATCTAGATTTATGGCTCTAACTCTCCCTAATCTGTTTTTTACAATTAGGTCTCTTCTTAATGCATGAATGTTTTACATGGTTTGTTATCTTGATGTTTGATTGTCCTTGGGAAATAGAAACAGAAACCTTCTGTAATCTCTTTGATTAGCTTTAACTAGGGCTGTCAATTAATCACAGTTAACTCATGCAATTAACTTAAAAAATTAATCGTGATTAAAAAAATTAATCACGATTAATAGCACTGTTAAACAATAGAATACCAATTGAAATTTATTAAATATTTTTGGATGTTTTTCTACATTTTCAAATATATTGATTTCTATTACAACACAGAATACAAAGTGTACAGTGCTCACTTTATATTATTATTTTTATTACAAATATTTGCACTGTAAAAATGATAAACAAAAGAAATAGTATTTTTCAGTTCACCTCATACAAGTACTGTAGTGCAATCTCTTTATCATGAAAGTGCAACTTACAAATGAAGATTTTTTTTGTTACGTAACTGCTCTCAAAAACAAAACAATGTAAAACTTCAGAGGCTACAAGTCCACTTAGTCCTACTTCTTGTTCAGCCAATCGCTACACTGTGACTTTAATTCGGATTTAGCAGCGTTAAATCGAATTAACCCTGCACTCGTCCACACAACGAAGCCATTTATTTCAAAATAAAGGGCTCTTAAAATTGATTTCTGTACTCCACCCCGATGAGCGGAGTAGCGCCAAAATCGATTTTGTCATTTCGAATTAGGGGTAGTGTGGCCGCAATTCGATGGTATTGGCCTCCGGGAGCTATCCCACAGTGCACCATTGTGACCGCTCTGGACAGCAATCTGAACTCGGATGCACTGGCCAGGTAGACAGGAAAAGCCCCGCGAACATTTGAATTTCATTTCCTGTTTGCCCAGCGTGGAGAGCACAGGTGACCACAGATAGCTCATCAGCACAGGTAACCATGCAGGCCGATAATCGAAAAAGAGCACCAGAATGGACCGTATGGGAGGTACTGGATCTGATCGCTATATGGGGAGAGGATTCAGTGCTAGCAGAACTTCGTTCGAAAAGACGAAATGCCAAAACTTTTGAAAAAATCTCCAAGGGCATGATGGAGAGAGGCCACAATAGGGACTCAGATCAGTGCCGCGTGAAAGTCAAGGAGCTCAGACAAGCCTATCAAAAAACAAAGGAGGCAAACGGTCGCTCCGGGTCAGAGCCGCGGACATGCCGCTTCTACGCCGAGCTGCATGCAATTCTAGGGGGGGCCGCCACCACTACCCCACCTGTGACCGTGGATTCCGGGATGGGGATAATCTCATCAGCTACACCTGAGGATTCTGCGGATGGGGAAGAGGAAGAGGAGGAGGAGGAAGACGAGCTTGCGGAGAGCACCCAGCACTCTGTTCTCCCCAACAGCCAGGATCTTTTTCTCAGCCTGACTGAAGTACCCTCCCAACCCTCCCAAGCCAATATCCAAGACCATGACCCCATGGAAGGGACCTCAGGTGAGTTTACCTTTTAAAATATAAAACTTGTTTTAAAAGCAAGTGTTTTTTAATGATTACTTTGCCCTGAGGACTTGGGATGCATTCGCGGCCAGTACAGCTACTGGAAAAGTCTGTTAACGTGTCTGGGGATGGAGCGGAAATCCTCCAGGGACATCTCCATGAAGCTCTCCTGGAGGTACTCCAAAAGCCTTTCCACAAGGTTTCTGGGCAGTGCAGCCTTATTCCGTCCTCCATGGTAGGACACTTGATCACGCCATGCTAGTAGCAAGTAATCTGGTATCATTGCATGACAAAGCCTGGCAGCGTATGGTCCCGCTGTTTGCTGGCATTCAAGCAACATCCGTTCTTTATCTCACTGTGTAATCCTCAGGAGAGTGATATCGCTCATGGTAACCTGGTTGAAATACGGGAATTTAATTAAGGGGACAAAGGTGGCAGTTCCTACTGGGCTGTTTGCCTGTGGCTGAAAAGAAATCCTTCCCTGCAGTTAGCCAAGCGCGGGGGGGGGGGGGGGGGAATTGGCCCTGAGCTTTTTGCGTTTGGCTAGCAGGGATCTTCCCTGATACCAGCCACGCGGTGGGGGGGGGTTTTAAAGCGATCATCCCAGAGAATTCATGGCGGGAGCGGGGGGCGGGGGGGTTAGTTTGGTTTCTGCAGGGATCTTCCCTGATACCTGCCACGCGGTGGGGGGAGGGATAAAGCGATCATCCCAGAGAATTGGATGGGGGGGGGGGGTTTAGTTTGTTTTCTGCTGCTGAAGGTTAACAGGAAAACCGCAGCACTCAACGGGCTTTGCTTGGTATGTGGGAAAGGAGGGCGCAGAAGCCGAAAGACAATGGCTTACCATGGCTGCATGCAAGCTGAATTCTGTTGCCCGGACCTGCGTCTGTGATCTCTAACACCAAAGCCACAGGCACTCAATATTAAGATGGAAAATGCGACCTTGTACTGAAATCACATGTGCTATGTAATGTGAATAGTGTTGGTCACCGTGAAAGAGTATAAGCATTGTTCTGTAAAATGTATCATTTTAAAAACTTCTCTCCTTTTTTTCAACCCTCCCTCCAGCAGCTGCAAATTTTTCAAGCCTCCCTCCTCCGTCCCGAAGGCTATCTCAGATAAGGCAGCGTAGAAAGAGGACGTGAGACGACATGTTCACTGAAATAATGGAATGCACCCGCAATGAAAGAGCTCATTTGAATGAGTGGAAGGACACAGTATCTAAATTTAGGAAAGATGCCAGTGAACGTGAGGTCATGAGGGACGCTCGAGATGAGAGGTGGCAGGCTGCAACGCTGGGGCTGCTGCGTGATCAAACGGACATGCTCCGGCGTCTGGTGGAGCTTCAGGAACGGCAGCAGGATAACAGACTGCCGCTGCAGCCGCTGTATAACCTCCCTCCCCCCTCACCATGTTCCATATCCTCCTCACCCAGACGTGTAAGAACGCGGGGGGGGGGGGAGGCTCCGTGCACCCTCCCACTCCACCCCAGTGGACAGCCCAACCAAAAGGCTGTCATTATATTGAATTTTTTCAGTGGCCTTTTACTTCCCTCCTATCCTCCTCCCAAACCTCACCCAGATTACCTTGTTGGTTCTCTCCCTATGTTTATAATCACTTAATAAAGAATACATGATTTTTAAACGATAGTGACTTTATTTCCTTTGAAAGCAAGCTGGGGGAACGGGGAGGGTGGGTTCCTTACAGAGAATGAGTCAATAAAGGGGGCGGGTTTTCATGAAGGAGAAACAAACAGAAATTTCACACTGTAGCCTGGCCAGTCATGAAACTGGTTTTCAAAGCTTCTCTGATGCACAGCGCTTCCTGGTGTGCTCTTCTAATCGCCCTGGTGTCTGGCTGCGCGTAATCAGCAGCCAGGCGATTTGCCTCAGCCTCCCACCCTGCCATAAAGGTCTCCCCCTTACTCTCACAGAGATTGTGGAGCACACAGCAAGCAGAAATAACAATGGGGAGATTGGTTTGGCTGAGGTCTGAGCGAGTCAGTAGCGATCGCCAGCGACCTTTTAAACGGCCAAATGCACATTCTACCACCATTCTGCACTTGCTCAGCCTGTAGTTGAACAGCTCCTGACTCCTGTCCAGGCTGCCTGTGTATGGCTTCATGAGCCATGGCATTAAGGGGTAGGCTGGGTCCCCAAGAATAACTATTGGCATTTCAACATCCCCAACGGTTATTTTCTGGTCCGAGAAGTAAGTCCCTTGCTGCAGCCCTTTAAACAGAGTAGTGTTCCTGAAGACGCGAGCATCATGAACCCTTCCCGGCCAGCCCACGTTGATGTTGGTGAAATGTCCCTTGTGATCCACAAGTGCTTGCAGCACCATTGAAAAGTAACCCTTGTGGTTTATGTACTGGGTACCCTGGTGCTCCGGTGCCAAGATAGGGATGTGGGTTCCATCTATCGCCCCACCACAGTTAGGGAATCCCATTGCAGCAAAGCCATCCACTATGACCTGCACATCTCCCAGAGTCACTAGCTTTCGTAGCAGCACCTCAGTGATTGCTTTGGCTACTTGCATCACAGCAGCCCCCACAGAAGATTTGCCCACTCCAAATTGATTCCCGACTGACCGGTAGCTGTCTGGCGTTGCAAGCTTCCACAGGGCTATCGCCACTCGCTTCTCAACTGTGAGGGCTGCTCTCATCTTGGTATTCTGGCGCTTCAGGGCAGGGGAAAGCAAGTCACAAAGTTCCAAGAAAGTGCCCTTACGCATGCGAAAGTTTCGCAGCCACTGGGAATCGTCCCACACCTGCAACACTATGCGGTCCCACCAGTCTGTGCTTGTTTCCCAGGCCCAGAATCGGCGTTCCACGGCTATAACCTGCCCCATTAACAGCATGATCTCCAAAGCACCGGGTCCCACGGCTCGATAGAATTCCATGTCCATATCCTCATCACTCTTGCCGCCGCGCTGCCGTAGCCTGCTCCTCGCCGCCTGGTTTTGCAGGTTCTGGTTCAGCATAAACTGCACGATAAGGCACGAGGTATTTACAATGTTCATGACTGCTGTCTTGAGCTGAGCGGGCTGCATGCTTGCCGTGGTATGGCGTCTGCACAGTTCACCCAGGAAAAAGGCGCGAAACGGTTGTCTGCCGTTGCTTCCCTGGAGAGGGGGGAGGATATACCCAGAACCACCCGCGACAATGTTTTTGGCCCCATCAGGCATTGGGATCTCAACCCAGAATTCCAATGGGCGGAGGAGACTGCGGGAACTATGGAATAGCTACCCACAGTGCAACGCTCCAGAAATCGACGCTAGCCCCGGTACATGGACGCACACCGCCGAATTAATGTGCTTAGTGTGGCCGCATACATTCGACTTTATACAATCTGTTTCCCAAATTAGAATTATATAAATTCGGATTAATCCCGTAGTGTAGACATACCCTAAGACTAACAAGTTTGTTTACATTTACAGGAGATGCTGCTGCTTGCTTCTTATTCACAGTCACCTGAAAGTGAGAACAGGCGTTTGCATGGCACTTTTGTAGCCGGCATTGCAAGGTATTTATGTACCAGATATGCTAAACATTCGTATGCCCCTTTATGCTTTGGCCACCATTCCAGAGGACATGCTTCCATGCTGATGACACTTGTTAAAAAAATAATGCATTAATTAAATTTGTGACTGAACTCCTTGGGGGAGAATTGTATGTCTCCTGCTCTGTTTTACCCGCACTCTGCCATAAATTTTATGTTATAGCAGTCTCGGATGATGACCCAGCACATGTTGTTCGTTTTAAGAACACTTTCAAAGCAGATTTGACAAAAACGCAAAGAAGGAACCAATGTAAGATTTCTAAAGATAACTACAGCACTCAACCCAAAGTTTAAGAATCTGAAGTGCCTTCCAAATCTGAGAGGGACGAGGTGTGGCACATGCTTGCAGAAGTCTTAAAAGAGCAACACTCTGAGGTGGAAATTACAGAACCCAAACCATCAATAAAGAAAATCAGCCTTCTGCTGGTGGCATCTGACTCAGATAATGAAAACGAATATGCGTTGGCCTGCTCTGCTTTGGATCATTACCGAGCAGAACACATCATCAGCATGGACGCATGTCCTATGGAATGGTAGTTGAAGATGAAGGTACATATGAATCTTTAGCGTATCTGGCACGTAAATAGCTTGCAACGCCAGCTACAATAGAGCCATGCAAACGCCTGTTCTCACTTTCAGGTGACATTGTGAACAAGAAGCAGGCAGCATTAACTCCTGCAAATTGTAACCAAGTTTGCTTGTCTGAGCAATTGGCTGAAGTAGGACTGAGTGGACTTATAAGCTCTAAAGTTTTACATTGTTTTATTTTTCAATGCAGTTATTTTTTTGTACATAATTCTACATTTGTAAGTTCAACTTTCATGATAGATTGCACTACAGTACTTGTATGAGGTGAATTGAAAAATACTATTTCTTTTGTTTTTACAGTGCAAATATTTGTAATAAAAATTAATATAAAGTGAGCACTGTACACTTTGTATTCTGTGTTGTAATTGAAATCAATATATTTGAAAATGTAGAAAACATCCAAAATATTTTTAAAAATGGCATTCCATTATTGTTTAACAATACGATTAATCGCGATTAATTTTTTTAATCGCTTGACAGCCCTAGCTTTAACATAACTAGCTAAACATATGTATTGCTATATTTCCAAGCATCCCATAACATACTTGTAGCTATATTTTACTATTCTGTAATGGTGTAACCAAGAATGTAACAACCTAATAAAAATAAGGTATAGATAATTTTACTAAACATCATTTTTATCAATATTGAGATCTCTCCCCTACAATAGCTGCTCATTATGTGAGCACTGTCCATTCTGTGTATTGAGGCAGGGGTCCTGTGGAAAAAATAGTATGTAATAACATAATGAAAGACTGGCTGCCTTGTGTAAATGAGTTGTCTAGGGAAGAACAACTGACTATATTTTTGCATCTCCTCTTGTGACAGCTTGTTCACATAATATGAGGAAAACTCTGCAGTTCTTGTACCAATTTAATGGGGAGGGTGAAACCATTAACAGCATAAACTCACATGCAGTACACAATCTCTTCTGGTTATATTCTATCCAGAGAAAACATCACTGAAATCAGCGTCATTGCTTTCGATTTACACTGGTGTAACAGAGATCAGAATCTCATCCATAGAGTCCCTGAGTGCCGGGCAATTCCTCCATCATCATCTGCAAAATGCCTTTCCAGCAGCAGGAGTCATCACTGCATACCGATTCAGGGGTCTTTAGAGGTTAAAATAGATACAATTAAACAATACTGACTCACCGGGAGTTGCGAGATATTGATTTGAAATTCTGTAAGAACAAGCTGTAGTCCTGTTTGACTTACTGGTGGTTATATTTCACTACTAATTAAAGTTCAGTGGCATAGTACTCCCTGGAGTAGTTGTCAACGGTACCCAGTGGTGTTCCAGTAAACATCCAGGAATCTGTAAAATAGAATAGATGGATATATTCAGGGAAATGGAATTTTGGCCAGAGATAGCTTGAGGTTTAGTTTATCATTGATTTAAAGCAAAAAACCATTTCCCCCCTCTTTACATTAATGACCTTAGTCATATTAAAATTGTAAATACAGTAAGACTGGCTATAAATTGTCCTGGTCATATATTGTCAGATTATTTGGGGGATTGATTGCTACACAAACTGGAATTACATTACTTTAGGCTATTGGGTTACATATCATGGCTTAGTAAATTTTAATATCATTTTGTTTAAATGCAAATGCTAAAATAAATAATTGCTTTGCCTCAGGGCTGTGGATTAGTTTTTCAAGACAATCTTACTATTAACTGCATAGTGAAGATAAACGTGGTAAGGAAAAACTGGACCTCTTATCAATTATTTCCATACAGGAATCGTAGCAGAAAAATAAAACAAAATTTGTTAGAGCAGTTTCCTTTTGGTTCCTTAATCATGTGGTAAGCAAGTCTGTGCTGAGTTTAATACAGACTTTCAAGCTATCCAGAGTTAACAAATGCTGAGAAATATTACTGGCTGGAGTGCAACTCTATGATCTTCCTGGAGTGAGGGGCAGGATAGAGAGGCATGGCCCCAGGAACAAAACAGGAAAAGACTTGCTACTTACTTGCTTTGGGAAGAGAGTAGGGGTGGATTTACAAAGGTATTTAGGTGACTAGTAGAAATTACAGAAATGCCTAAGCAGCTTAAGTGCCTAACTCCCATTGAAGAGCAATAGGAGTTAGGGATCTAACTTACTTAGGTGCTGTTGTAAATTCCACTAGGCAACTATCTGCTTATTTAGGTGCCTAAGTACCTTTGTAATTCTAGTCCTAGGTTACTTCATCCATTTTCCCAGAACTGCTTGCTCTCAGAAGGCAGGACTGGATAAGCATTTTTTGCTCTCTTCCTGTCTCAGTTCTCAGGTTACTGACAGGTGCCTCCTGCTGTCTGGGTGCTACAAAACCTGTAGGTAGGGTGACCAGACAGCAAATGTGAAAAATCGGGACAGGGGGTGGGGGGTAATAGGAGCCTATATAAGAAAAAGACCCAAAAATCGGACCTGACCCTATAAAATCGGGACATCTGGTCACCCTACCTGTAGGGCACCCCATCTGCATAAACAGGAGTCCAACAGATACTAAATTGAGCCAAATAGTCTGACTTCACTTGAAGGAGATGGGGCTACTGGCTCCCACTTTCAGGTCTGTCAGGCCGGTAAGTCTGACTTCAGTACCAGGCAAACTGGTTGAAACTATAGTAGAGAACAAAATTGTCAGACACATAGATGAACATAATTTGTTGGGGAATAGTCAACATGGTTTTTGTAAAGGGAAATCATGCCTCACCAATCTACTAGAATTCTTTGAAGGGGGTCAACAAGCATGTAGACAAGAGGGATTCAGTGGATATAGTGTATTTAGATTTTCAGAAAGCCTTTGACAAGGTCCTTCACCAAAGGCTCTTAAGCAAAGTAAGCAGTCATGGGATAAGAGGGAAGGTTCTCCTACGGATTGGTAACTGGTTAAATGATAGGAAACAAACGGTAGGTATAAATGGTCAGTTTTCAGAATAGAGAGAGGTAAATAGTGGTGTCCCCCAGAGGTCTGTACTGGACCCAGTCCTATTTAACATACACCTCTACCTCGATTTAACGCTGTCCTCGGGAGCCAAAAAATCTTACCGCGTTATAGGTGAAACCGCGTTATATCGAACTTGATTTGATCTGCCGGAGCGCGCAGCCCCGCCCCCCCGGAACGCTGCTTTACCGTGTTATATCCAAATTCGTGTTATATCGGGCGTTATAACGGGGTAGAGGTGTATTCATAAGTGATCTGGAAAAAGGGGTTAACAGTGAGGTGGCAAAATTTGCAGATAATACAAAGCTACTCAAGATAGTTAAGTCCCAGGCAGACTGTGAAGAACTACAAAAGGATTTCTCAAAACTGGGTGACTGGGCAACAAAATGGCAGATGAAATTCAATGTTGATAAATGCAAAGTAATGCACATTGGAAAACATAATTGCAACTATCCATATAAAATGATGGGGTCTAAATTAGCTGTTACCACTCAAGAAAGAGATCTTGGAGTCATTGTGGATAGTTCTCTGAAATCATCCACTCAATGTGCAGCGGCAGTCAAAAAAGCGAACAGAATGTTGGGAATCATTAAGAAAGGGATAAATAATAAGACAGAAAATATCATATTGCCTCTATTTAAATCCATGGTATGCCTACATCTTGAATACTGTGTGCAGATGTGGTTGCCCCATCTCTAAAAAGATATATTGGACTTGAAAAAGGTTCAGAAAAGGGCAACAAAAATGATTAGGGGTATGGAACGGCTGCCGTATGAGGAGAGATTAATAAGACTGGGACTTTTCAGCTTGGAAAAGAGACGACTAAGGGGGGATATGATAGAGGTCTATAAAATCATGACTGGTGTGGAGAAAGTAAATAAGCAAGTGTTATTTACTCCTTCTCATAACACAAGAACTAGGGGTCAGCAATTGAAATTAATAGGGAGTAGGTTTAAAACAAAAAAAAAGGAAGTATTTCTTCACACAACACACGGTCAACCTGTGGAACTCCTTGCCACAGGATGTTGTGAAGGCCAAGACACCAACAAGGTTCAAAAAAGAACTAGATAAATTCATGGAGGATAGGTCCATCAATGGCTATTAACCAGGATGGGCAGGAATGGTGTCCATAGCCTCTGTTTGCCAGAAGCTGGGAATGGGCAACAGGGGTTGGATCACTTGATGATTGCCTGTTCTGTTCATTCCCTCTGGGGGCACCTGTCATTGGTCACTGTCGGAAGACAGGATACTGGGCTAGATGGAGCTTTGGTCTGACCTAGAATGGCCGTTCTTATGTTCTACACTACAAAATTAAGTTGACCTAAATTACATCGACGTACAGCCGCCACAGTAATTAAGTCGAATTTGCATGTCTATGCTATGCTCCTTGTGTCGGCGATGTGCATCCTCACTAGCAGTGCTTACATCAATGCAGACAGCAGTGCACCATCGGTAGCTATCTCACTGTGCAGCTCACCACCATGTAGTGAAGGGTGTTTTGGGAAGGGTTTGCAGTGCCTCATGGGGGCAAATGAGTGGTGCGGGGTGACTGGAAACATATTCCCATAATGCAGTTTTCTCCATCCCATCATTCCATGGGCATCCTATTATCTTTTCAAACACCCTGCAAACCCACACATCTGCCATCTCTGTGAGAAGCATGGATCATGCACTGCTCTTCAGTAGTGTGATGAGTATTATGAACACAACACATCTGATCCTGCAGTATTTCCAGAGTCACGAGATGGAATATGACAATTCATTTCAGGCTGCCTTGCTGTGCACGATGGAAAGAAACAATTCAAGGTTGTTGGCATTCACGGAGCAGTTGCACACAGTGGACCGCCCATTCTGCACTCAAGAAACAAGCACTCACTGGTGGGATCGCATCATTTTGCAAGTAGGGGATGATAAGCACTGACAGCAGAACTTTTGGATGTGCAAGGCCACATACCTGGAACTGTGTGCAGAGCTCGCCCCAACCCACAAGTGCTGTGGCACCAAATTGCACTTAGGATGGAGAAGTGAGTGGTGGTCAAGGCCAGCTCCAGGCACCAGCGAAGGAAGCAGGTGGCTGGGGCAGCCAATAGAAAGGGGCGGCAGTCTGTCCGTTGCTGGGGCGGCACGTCCGGGTCTGCGGCGGCAATTCGGCGGCGGGTCCTTCGGCGGCAGCTCAATCACTCCTCTTCAGTCTTCGGCGGCACTTTGGTGGCTGGTCTTTCAATTGGGTTTTTCTTTTTTCTTTTCTTCGCCACTTGGGGTGGCAAAAAAGCTGGAGCTGGCCCTGGTGGCGGTCACTGTATGGAAGCTTGTAATGCCAGTTGATCAGTCGGGAATCAATTTGGAGTTGGAAAATCCATCATGGGGTTGCTGTGAAGCAAGTGTGCAGGGCCATTAATCATGTCTTGCTGTTACCCAAGATTTTCAGAACTCAAAGCAGTGGTAACTTAACTGTTTCTCTCCAGTAAGTGTCAAGAATAAGTCAACGGGGGCACTGCTCATCTGTCTGAAAAATGATTGGCACAAGCAAGAGTGCTTTCTCCCAAAACTACTCTTTTAATTAGATCTCAGGCACGTGCACACGCACGCACACGCACACTGTAGCAGTAGGTTCAGAGCATTCCAAACCTTCACAGTTACCCCAAAAGTCTGAAATGGTTTTGAGGAATCAGCAGCCAGACTTCCGGGGGGCCCCTCCTTCCATCTAGCTGCTGGGGAAGTTACATGTCAAATCCTTGCCCAGAGGAAAGCTTCCTTGGACAGCTCCAAAGCACACTTTCTAACGAAACTTTTTATAAATTTTCTCCAAACAAAGCACATAACTCACAATAGCCTCTAATAGGCTAAAAATTTCCCTAGCAACAGCCAATAACAATTATTCTCCTTATCACCAAAGAATATCAGGGTTAGAAGGGACCTCAGGAGGTCATCTAGTCCAACCCCCTGCTCAAAGGAGGACCAACCCCCAGACAGATTTTTTTGCCCCAGATCCCTAAATGGCCCCCTCAAGGATTAAACTCACAACGCTGGGTTTAGGAGGCTAATGCTCAAACCACTGAGCTATCCCTCTCCCTATTTCTAGTCATAACAACAATAAAATGTACATGTTAAAGGCACCTAAAACCAAGTTTGTTGTCCAAACAGTCCTTCTATTTTCATGGAATCTTCACTTCTTGTCCCAACCTCCCATTCTGATAGCAAACATGCAATTATTTGGCCTTGCCTCTCAGGGCCTAAGATTTTCCTACTATGTGATGTTTGGTTTTCAGCTGGCAGTGACTGACCATACAAAATTGCTGACTGCAGTACTGTCAAGTTTTGGGGAAACACACAGGAATGTCAAATTCTGGGGTAACACTGCTACAAAGGCCTGTGACTCTGGGCAATTGCAGGAAGTTGTGGATGGTATTGCAGCCATGGGGTTCCTTAACTGCAGTGGGGCAGTAGATGGAATGCATAATCCCAATTTTGGCACCAGACCACCTTGCCATGGAGTTCATCAACAGAAAGGGCTACTTTTCTATGGTATTGCAGGTAGTAGTGGATCCCTGGGGTCGTTTCACCAATATCAATGTGGGCTGGTCAGGGAAGATGCATGACACACGCATCTTTAAGAACACAGGCCTGTACAGAAAGCTGCAAGCAGGGACTTTCTTTCCAGACCAGAGAATTACCACTGGGGATGTTGAAATGCCCATAGTGATCCTGGGAGACCCAGCCTTCCCCTTACTCCCCTGGCTCATGAAGCTGTACACCGGCCACCTCGACAACAGCAAGGAGCGCTTCAACAACAGGCTCAGCAGCTGCAGAATGACAGTTGAATGTACTTTGGCTGTTTGAAAGGGTGCTGGTGCTGTCTACTCATTAGATTAGACCTCAGTGAAAAAATATCCCCATGGTCATAGCTGCCAGCTGTGTGCTTCATAATATCTGCCAAGCAATGGGGGAGAAGTTTCTGCAGGGATGGAGGGTAGAGGTGGAACAGCTGTCTGCTGATTTTGAGCAGCCAGATACCAGAACTATAAGGAGAGCTCAACAGGGAGGCTTTGAAGGACCATTTTAATAATGATCCACAGTAATGTGTGTTGCTGTAGTGTGCTGTGTCTGGCAATTTTTTTTCACCCCGGTAAAGGTAAACCTTGTAATGAGTGCTGTGTATGTGGTAATATAGCATTGCAAATGCACCCATTGCTATTATTTGTGAATGATGTCAGCCCCAGCCAAAATATCTTGTGAACTAATAAAGATAAATTAAGTTTTCATAAACAGACTTTTATTTCAAACCCATACAAACAGACATATTTAAAACCGAACAAAACTTTATAAATACAGGGAAAAGAACCTTTGAAGAGGAAAGAACAGTTATTTCCATTTCACAAACACATACACCAACTGTGTCTCTCACAGGTCAATGTATGTGCAGCGGTGATTGTCTGTACTCTCCCCTGGGGTGGAATGGTAGGGGTATTGCACTGGCCTTGGATGCCACATGGTATGGATCTAGATATCAACAGAATGTGGTGTTGTAGCCCCATTATTCGTAAAGAACAGATCTTTCCTGATAAACTTGATTGGTGCCTTGAAGTTATGATGAAATTAGCAGATGAAGTGAGTTTTGAGAAGTGGAAAACCTAGATCAGAAAAGCATGTCTCTGAATTTCAAAATGAATACCAACTGGTTTGTATAATGTGAATGCTCTCATGTGGACTGAAAACTGCAGAGAGGATTCTATGCAAAGGGTTATGACAAATGGCAAAGTGTGAAGTTGTGGGGAGAAGCCCAGTGGGACACTGCAAGTTTGTGTGTTAGGTACAGTGATACTTCATTAACATGCTGTTCTCGCTGTCTCTGATAATTAGTGAAGTCTTGCCATGCAGGCGATATGAAACTTCCAAGACAGCAACATAATAAAGAGGAGATCTAGAGAGGTTAGGAAGATGGGCAGAAAATAATGAAACGAGAATAAATTTGGAGAAACACAAACTGCTATTTTGTTAGTGAGGGAGAGAAGACTTAACCCCAAACCCAGATTCAACGCCAGAGAGAAATTGGAAATGAATAATACTGAAGGGGGGTTAAGGATGATGGAGTACAATATATAAGACAGAAGCTTGAAATGCAAGAGGTCACCTAAAAAAGCCTCTGCAAGTGTAGGCAGCATACATAGTAGCATCACATCACAGGAACTGGGGGCAATAGCCCCTTTCTTTATACTGCTGGTGCACCTGGCATTTTGTGGTCTCTTCTGGATACCTCATAACCAGAAAGACAGTGATAAACGGGATGTAGTTCAGAGACAAGCACAGAAAATAGTAATGGGCTAGAGGGAATGATTTATGAGAAAAAGTTAAGAGCCAATGTGTATAGTTTGTCTATGTGACAGTCTACAGAATTAGAACTGCATAAATACCCAGAAGGAAGAGGAATTATTTAACATAATAAAAAGGGGCTGTGAGCAGATTCCTTTCCCAATTTGCTCTACAAACAAATCCGTACAGTATATAAAGGTCAAATTCATACCCTTCTTAGGGTTTAGCTTTATTAACAAAAGGATCAACCAAACTCAGTTAATGTCTTCTCCCCAGTCTGGCTGGTGCTGGAATTCCTCCCTCAGGACTGCTCAGCCCACACCTGAGATCCTTCCCATCACAGAAAGCCACTCCCTTGTATCCTGATTGGATAAGGAATCACCAGCCTCAATAGTCAGAAGACCCCTTTAAAGCCTTTCCCAGGAGGATCAGTGTAGCATGTTTCCCCCACCCCCATGCTGAATCCACAGAGCAGATGAGTATATTACCACCTCATCTAGGGAGCTTTAGCTTAAGCTGTAGGAGTTTATACTTTACTTCGTTCCCCTGTTCAATTCCCAGTGTGTTGGCCAAGCTGGCAGCCATCACATCATTGCTAGAAAATGGGGTGCTCCAGATAAGCACTGCCAGCCTGCTGCAATAGCATAACTAAAAGTTGGGTAGCCCTGACCCATGTGAGTAGTCTCACTGGCTGCCAGGAGACATCTACTGCTTAGCACCTCTGAAGACAAGGCCTATGGAGATTACAGGTAAGAAGAAAGACTTGAATCCAACCTGCCACATGGGATCACTGTTTTAATACAAACCTAAAAGTCTTGTTCATATTCTTAGCAGTATTTGTCAATGGCATGCAGCAGTATTGCTTTCAAAACTGGGAGCTGTCTATAATGCGTCTAGTGCTGAAAACAAGGGAATGGTTTCCTGGCATCATGAATGCACCAAGGTCTAATGTTCACACAGTAATTGAGAGAGAGAGGCTGCAAGCCTTGGACCAAACTGACTGTAGAAAGCTCTAGTGCTCTTGGGCATTATGGCCCTACGTGCAGGATAGGGGGTTCAGTCTTGCTAACTCAGAGTTTCTGCCAAAGTCACTGCCTACTTTTTTAGCGGCTTTAACTAGATTTGATGGCTAACACACTTCAGTACCTGCACCATATCTACATGAGCCTATTAATATATTGTAGGTCAAACAGGACATGAACAGCATAGATGAGAAGACTTGAGAGGTGGACAGAAAACTCTGGAAGACTGAATAGTTTCTAGAAATCTCCCCTCTCTGCCTTGTGGAGCAGTGCTGGCTGCTCCATAGTAGAGTTAAAGCTCTCTCTTATTTTATGCCCTCTCTACCATCCACCAGAAAATCTGCACCTGCCATCTGCCATGCCACATCTCAATCCAGAGAAAGATGGGGGGAATCTTAGTAAATAATAAAATAATAATAAAAATCACAGCAGGCGTTTTAATGCTATGGGGATAGAGCACGGCCCCGATGTGGCTGATTTGTTTTTTACCATTGCATCAGTCCAAAGCAGGCTTGGACAGCCCCCTGAGGATTTATCAGCCCCCTCAAAATAGAGTGGCTTTGGAGTCGCTAGAGTACAACAGAGCACCAGCCACATCCCCTCTCCCTACACAGTCCATTTCTTCTCTCTTCCCCAGTCCTTGCTCCACACAATCCATTTCCCTCCGTGCAGACACCCACAGCAAAAATTCATTCTCTGACCTTCTTCCCCCACTCTGAAGTTTGGTTTCCAAATCCATTGTGCACTTCTCCTCCTCCAGCCCCTCCCCTTTGTGTGATGACACTGCGGAACACAGCCTATCCATTTACTAGCTCTGTCCCCTCCTAACCTATTTGATTCTGAGACCCAACTTCCCACCCCTAATTCATTAATTCAATTCTCAGCCTCCCTTCCCCCAGTTCTGGAGGCTCTGCTCTAAACATCTCCTCTTCGTTGCTCAGCAGCTGCCGTGCTGAACTCATTCTGGGCATGGCAACTCCTTTTTGGCTTCTGCCCTGAACTCTAGTGCTGCTGGCTTAGCGGCCCCAAAGCTAGTTATCTGCATATCGTGAACAGCCTGCACCTCCTGCTGTGATCAATCCAAACTAAATGGATACAAATTTCATGGTGAGAAATGACAGCCTGATGTCAATTTAATCAACTCATTACGTGGCAGTAAGTGTGGGGAGCAGTTTACTTGCTATATCATCAGAACTGTTGGCATGTTTCAGACCTATCACTCCGGTGGGTGAGTTGAGCTTTTTTATTTTGCAGTTGTTCCCTCAACAATAGCCAACTGCTACACTCCCATTAGACTTATTACTGATCATCAGGATTAGCCAGGGTCTTGCAACGTGTACACATAGTGCAACTGGGTACTCACTGAGGGCTCAGTTGTGAACCTAACTACCTACTAGGCAGGTGAGCAAGGGAGCATAAACAATCCACCTATGCCTCAGCATCAGACCCTATATGGGGAAAGAGAGGGGTGCAGCTGGTCTACTACTCTCTTTCCTCTGTGGAGCAGCTGCTTGTTATCTGAGGGTGTTGGGTATGGCTGGAGCAATCAAAGGGTCCCCCTTCATGTAACTATGCTGGGCTCCGAAGGCTGAGTCAAACAGACTATTGTCTGTGGTGGCTAGGTGCAGCCTTTGGTTTGGGTCCTGCAAGTGAATATGTAACCTTTGGGTGGAACTCAAGTCCTTCATTGCCCTTTGCCGCTGCCTAAGAAACCCCCAACTCCCATAGAAAAGCAGCTGGGGCCCCAGAATTCAGTCTCTAAAGATTTTCAGCAAGGAGTGCACAGGGTCAACTTCCCCACATTCAAGTTCCCAAAAGAACAAAAGGAATACACTTAATTAAGTACCAACTTTATAAAATCTTACCGTAGCCCCCCTCCTGTTCACTAGCCCAGTATGCGGTTGTTCAAGAGGTAAATTCTGCCTTGTGGATTTTTTACACAACTTTGGGAAACTGGGCCTGAGGCTCCTCCATGCTGCATTGTGTGTCAGTGTGTGTCACCTCAGACCAAACCCACTCAGACAAACCACCAGGAATAAGGTTTTATTCTGTAAAGAAGCACAGAACAGGATTATAGGCCAGCAGCCTCCTCTCTGCTTGCTTGCCTCATGCTCCCAGCTTCACTCAGTGCTGAAACTTCCTGCTGAGAGGGACTTCCTTGCAGAAACCAGGATGTTCTCCCAACATGATGCAGTTTGTAATCCCCACAGCCGCTCTTGAAGCACACTGGACCTTGGGCTCCATGATAAAGAAACATAATAAATAACAATTTTTGCAACATAACATGGCTTTTATAATCCACATACATTATCTTCACACTTATGCATAAATAAAGAAAACAAATTAAATCTAAACAGTCCCCACAGAGACACAGTGAGAAGAAACTCAGAGTTCCCCAAAGCTTAGGCTGAGTTCACCTGAGTCTTGGTTAGAGTCTTTGATCATCAAATCTATACAGTCTGCTGAGTCAAAAAGCAACATCTTCCCTCCTCTTGCTTGTAGGAATCATCAGTTAGAATCCATGCAGACTCTTCCTCTGCTGAAATCACTGCTAGCCAGTCAGCTGACTGATTAACCAATCACTCAGTTAAGTATATAGATTTAAAAGAAAAAACCTGTTACATTACAAAAACGGAGAATAGCAAAATAAATGATTTCCCCCCCCCCCCCTCATCACATTAAAATAAAAGAAAAGTTGGTGAATCATACTAATTGAGACAATTTAACTAAAACAGTTTGGCTAAAAATCAAACAACGTTCAAAGTACAGAATTAAAATAAAAAAATATTTTTCCCTCCTGTGGTGGGGCGATGACTCAACGCTGCAGCGCCTCCTGATGGTTGTCCTGGGAATTAGCTCGGTCCACTCAGGTGCACCCTCTTCAGGCCGGTGTCTCGCGTTGCCACTGGCCCCCGTGTCCTTCCTGGACCCTGGTGCCCCTTCTCTCAGGGTTCTGCCCCCGCAGTACCCTGCAGTCTCGCTGGGTCTCCCCTCCCCGGGAAACCCCCAACCCCCTATCCCCACCTTGCCTCAGTCTTTGGCTACTGCCAGTCACCATCTAGCCCCCGCTCACTGGGGCGGACTGCAGTATAATTGCCACTCATCATTGGCAAGGAGGGTTTGGACCTGCTGCCTCTGCCTACCCTTGGCTGCCCCTCTGCAACCCCAGTACCTTCTCTGGCCTTTAGCAAGGCCTGCAGCCTGGGGGTTTTCCAGGCCGGAGCTCCCCAGCTCCTCTGGTCTTTCCCCAGCCCTGCTCCAGTCTAGGTACCCTGCTCAGCTCTCAGCAGCCAGGCCCATCCCTCTCAACCTCTAGAGAGAGACTGTCTCTGTTCAGCTTCTGGCCCAAGCCCTCTTATAAGGGCCAGCTGGGCCCTGATAAAGCTGGCCACAGCTGTGGTCAGCGACTCACTCAACTTCTCACAGCTGTTCTCACTCCCTTTCCCTGCTGCAGCCCTCTCTAGGGCTGCTTTTACCCTTCCAAGGCTGGAGCGGGGTGATCACCCCGCTACACCTCCTAATTTTCCCTTTCTGTAATTAACACTGCCACGGCTTCCCTGTTGGAGGGTTAACAATATCACTAACCTGCTGCAAAACGCTTCAGAGTTAGGGAAAACAGCCTGTTTTCTGCTTCAGGGCTCAGCTTCTCCCAGCCCACATAAGGTACATGGCCTTTTGTAAAGCAGCTGCCTTGACTGCTTGCCCTCATGACGTCCGAGTCCAGCTAGAGGAAACCTACTGAGCATACCCAATTCCAGGAACTTCTGGATGTGGACTGCTAATTGTGCATCCGCCTAGCAACAAGGACCCAGACACAGCTCAATCCTACCACCCTGCCCCCCAATAGGTCTCTTAAAGAGATATCTCCCTATTAGGCATGTGGGTTACAAATGCTGAGTCCCAAATAAGCATAGGCATGTGTTTAATGCAAAGAGTGCTTGTGTTAATGATGAGAACAACACACTTCTCACAGAGATGACAGGGCCTTAGTTCAGCCCCACCTACAATGCCTCAGACAGCTCAGAGGAGCTGGCATAATGAGGAAAGCAAGATGGGCAGCATGTCTACTCAGTACCCTTGACTCTGGGCAGGTTATAGGATTGCAGTGCTGTATAGTCCAAGAACATCTCCTGGAGGTTGACAAGGTGTGACCAAATCCACACTATCACCCAAGGGCAAGAAATGAGAGTCACAGCAGCAATAAATCTACAAAAGCCAAACTGTTCGTTGGCCAGAACTTGGGACTGAGTTGAGGGGCATAAAAAGTTGTGTAACAAAGTACTTAAATAGCGACAAAGAGTCCTGTGGCACCTTATAGACTAACCGGCCTTTTTTGAGCATAAGCTTTCGTGGGTGAATACCCACTTCGTCAGATGCACCCACGAAAGCTTATGCTCCAATACATCTGGTAGTCTATAAGGTGCCACAGGACTCTTTGTCGCTTTTTACAGATCCAGACTAACACGGCTACCCCTCTGATACAAAGTACTTAAATGTTCTCTGCTCATATACCAAATCAAGGAAGCAATTGCCTTTCTAGGGCATCTATTTTCCTTGCTTTATCTTCTGAGAAGAAATGTATGGCTGATAAATTTATATAATTGAACATGACCAGATGACAAGTTCAGAGATGACATTTGCCACTGTTATGAAATCCTGCACCTATGCCCTGATATCATGGGTTTCTTACAAAGGTTTAAAGGGACAAGCTGGACCTCATTTTGTGGAGAAAAGGCAGTACACTTGCAGTCAAATTCTCTGAAGCTACACACCCTGAGCTCTCTGCTGAAGTTTTCCTTCAGTTTATTCTTAAAAGAAGATGGACTGGGATAATGATTACATTTGCTAAATCCCAGAATATAAAACTGACTGATAGACAAAATGCAATATATTAAAGTGCAGAAGCAAAGTCTATGCCACAAACTAGTTTTAATCCAGGGGGCTTTAGCGTACGCGCAACATACTTCAGGTGGCACGTGACCAGGATTCATCTCCGAATTTGTTCTACTGGTTGGATTATTAGCCCGGGCCGGGTACAGATGGGGAGCATGACATGAACACTGATCCAGGCCCCCCAGAGGGTGACTGCAATGAACACATAAACAGTATTGACCTCTTATTCCTCAGTGTCTCTCGTCAATGTTTAGAGTAACATTGGGCATGGGCCCCAGTCCCTCCTTCTTTAAGTGTCTATTGTAATGCTGTCAAGTATCAGAGGGGTAGCCGTGTTAGTCTGAATCTGTAAAAAGCAACAGAGGGTCCTGTGGCACCTTTAAGACTAACAGACTTTTAGTCTTAAAGGTGCCACAGGACCCTCTGTTGCTTATTGTAATGCTGTAAAGAGAAAGAGATTGACACACCAACTGGCTAGGGAGCAAACAAACCAGCCCTCCACAAAGCTCCTAGAGCAGCATAACCTCTCTCCTTGCCCCAGGTCAGATGAGGAGAAGCAGGATCCTGCTGTAGGGGCAAGATTGTGCACAGGCAGCTGTGTTGGTATGCAAGAGGAGAAGGTTGCAATGTCAGAGGCCACCCTCCCTGCTGGTACACCTCAGCAGGGTCATGCTCAAAGTAGTCCTTGCACACCCCACAATGCAGGGACTATGAGGCTAGTCTTGCTGTTGCTGCTCCTTGTCTACAGTAGGCAGGGAGTGGCCTCTCCCAGCATAGCCACTGACCTGCAGAGCCTGGGGGACAACAGAGACTTAATTCTACTGGCTAGGGCAAAATCCAGAAGTGAAGCTTTGCCACCTAAACTGTATGTATGGACCCACACATGTACTGGCAAATGACAATCTGCATCCACAAATGGGCACGGAAGTGCTCAGTTGCCCAGTCGTAAGTATGGGATTTGCCTGTAGATCAGTTTTGAAATTATGGCCCTCGCTACCTGCAAAGCAGATCACTCAGTGACTCTATAATCTAGGTGCCATTTGGGAAAATGAATTGACTTTATACTAGTCCCTAGAGATAGAGAGGAAGGAGGAGGCTAAAAAGGACATAATTCAGTGCTCCAGTACTTGAACTAAAGCAAGTATACAGTGCATGCCTGAATACACAGTCTTAGAACAACTTTACATGGTCTAACTTCTACTGATTCATATATAACAAAATGGCTGTGTGTAATGCATCACAGACAATGATCTTGTTTTATGTAAGGCCATGTTAAAACAGGAGGGCATACTGTATAAAGTGCTTAATTGAGTAATAGACTTAATATCACTGGATTGGAAACAACCAAAATTCCCAGAAGGCTTTGTGTATCATGTTCAATTCACTAAGTTACCTCGCTATTTATCCCTGTAATAGCCTCACAGTAAAATAAAATAATGCTTAATAAAACGTGCACTTGAAAAACTAATTTGCTTGGGCTATTGATTTAATTAGCTTGAGTCCATTTGTTTAATCACCAGCATTTGTGTTTTAAATGCATAGCATGGAGATCGCAGAAAAAACATTCCTTACTAGTGATGTCTAGCTCCAGTAGTGGAAGGTTAAAGCCATTTGTGTCTAGGCTTCCTTGCAGGTTCCCTGCTATAGACCTGCACTTCTGAAGTGTTCTAATGGTGAACTAAGGCCCCAGTTCCAACCTTGGGGCTGAAGCTTATTTGCTGTATGCCTGTTGTGCGCTCAGTCTACTAAACCTTATGGCTCTGGTGCGGGAGCTGGCAAGATTTTCAAAAAGTACATGTGGGGAATTTAACTGGCCTTCCAGGTCATCTTAAAAAAAAAAAGTCGTTTAAATTTTCACTGAACCATTTAGAGTTTTAACAAAAGTGGTTCCTGTCTCTCAAAATCCTTACTTTAAAAATGAGTAATTTATCCAGTTCTACTGAAACAACATAACTCAGTAACTAACAGGGTTGGCAACTTTGGTTGGACATATTCCTGGAGGTTTCATCAGATGACATGTCTTTAATTAAAGATTAATCTTTAATTCCTGGAGACTCCAGGACGATCCTGGAAGGTTAGCAACCCTAGTAACTAGAATCACACATGGGACTTGTTAGGGCAGCTTGGATAAGTCTTCTGGTGTATGAGATCTGTAAGTGGTCTTGTAGTTAAGACATGGGTCTGAGAGATGTAGGTTCTGCCCTAAGGCTGTGCTACAGATATCTTGTGTGACTTCAAGCTAAGGGATTTAACCTCTCCGTGCTTCAGTTTTGCTGTCTGTAATATGGGATTATTTCTTCCCTGCCTCAGAGACTCATTAATGCCGTTTGAGTTCTTCGGGTGGAAGATGCCATAAAAGAGGTAGACACCATTCCTTCTAGTGAATTCAGCCATGTCTTGTGGGCCTCGTATTACAAAGGTAAACTGAAGGAACACTGGTAAACTTAGCCTTACATTTCCTAATTTAGGATGAAGAAATGTCACACTTCTCACTCGACTTTGTCTCTATTTTTAATAGAGATAAAAAGGGTTAAAAGTATTGCTATTCTCAGCAATCTGTATTGTTATCATTATATTCCTAAATATTCAGTGCACTTTAATACAGTAGACGGCAGCTTTTTTGGTTCACTTGTGTGTAAATATATTGGAGGAAATATTTATTCTTAAACAAATGTAGCAATAGACTGTAAACTCTTGGGAACAGGAAAGTGGGGACTACATAATACCTGTGCCAAGAACCTAGAAACTGTTGTCCCTACACAAAAAATGGGGGGATGGGGGATGGGGAGTCACTTTTCATCTTAAAGATAGGAAAATTGGTGATAAGAGAATTCAATTTTTACCTTGCAATATCCAAAGAATTCAGTAGATGGCACCATATTTAGGGAAGAATTCACAAGACCGGGAAGAGTGAGAAAGGAAGCTGCTGCCTATATAGAAAAGTCCTATTATCAGAGGGGTAGCCGTGTTAGTCTGTATCCACAAAAACAATGAGGAGTCCGGTGGCACCTTAGAGACTAACAGATTCATTTGGGCATAAGCTTTCGTGGGTAAAAAACCCACTTCTTCAGCATCTAATAAATCTGTTAGTCTTTAAGGTGCCACCAAAAGTCCTATTCACTCCAATAGGGATTAAATCAATGGGGTTCTATAGAAGTACTTTGAAAACCTATAGAACTCAATAAAGAATGGTATTATTTCTATAGGGTTTAACTATTACAGAATTCACTCTAAAGTTGTAAAGCAATTTAATTTCTTTTACATTCTATGGGACTCTGTCAAGAATAAGAGTAGAGGTACAGTTTGTCTATATAAGAGTCCATTCCCAACAAAGCATGTGAACACAGAGCAGTGTGTACATTTAAAAATAAATCCACAAAATAAAACCCTCCCACTACCAAAGACTACACATCTCCTATTCGGGAGAGGATCAGCGTCAGAACAAACCTCATGTGACAGGTGTTGGCCATGTTGGCCAAGATCCTCAAAGGTATTTAGGTGCCTAACTCCATGGTGCCTAATTCCATCCTTTGAGCATCTGGGCTGTTGCCTAATGTGCTACAGGAAAGCCTTCAGATCCTACAGTGATGAGAGTATATAAGAAAGGACCCAGAACAGAAGACATAGACTTGAACAAATAGAATGCTCCATTCCAGACATCCGTTTTCCGTTTACTGCTACATAGTCTTTGTAGAAATCATAGAGCTCACTGTTTTTCAAAAAGGTGCAATACCCCGGCACATCGTACCCCCACCTCGAGATGCAGATACTCTTTCACATACTAACCATTCTGAAAGTTGCTTGTGAGAGTTTGCGGGGGGCGGGGGTGGGGAGGGAGGAATTACAAATCTAAATAAGAACCCAGAAGTGGGTGGGTGGAGATGTAACTATCTATTTACATTGGAAGTTGAACTAGTGTCGCTGGATCAGTGGGATTATTCCGTAACTATTAGGATTGCTCAGGGCCGGAGTACACCAAAACCCCAAGGTGCCCGTAGTGTAACTGCTCAGACACATGGCTCCAAGGGCTGGCAGGAAAGGGAGAGGTTGCAAATGCCCAGGTACGGAGGCTCACACCGTTACAGTTCAAAGTGAGCAGTAGCAGGAAATGTTTGGACCCAGGAGCGCCGCCAGCTTTTTTGGCACCCTAGCCGGCGGAAGGTCCTGCCCCCGAAATGCCGCCCTGACAGAGGTGGCGGAAGGTCCCACCCCCAAAATACCGCCGACGACCGGGGCGGCCGAAGATCCAGCTGCTGTGGTCGCCGCCCCCCAAATGTTAGCGCCCTAGGCGACCGCCTAGGTCACCTAATGGGTTGCGCCGGCCCTGTTTGGGCCCCTGGGGCAGTCCAGTCAAGAGTCAGGGCTCCTCAGGCCTAGGTGCCCTTTCCAGTCCAGTCTGTATTCAAGCAAACAGGAGCTTGTGGGTTTCAAGGCCAGGCACAATTAATGTCTCTCATTGGGCCCACCTGCAGTAGCTCCTTGCCCAGCTGCTCCTGCTCCCCAATCAGCCCTGCACCCACCCATAGTGTCTGGCAGTCACAGCCCCTGCACATCATTCCTGGGGATTCCTCCCTGGTGAGGGTTACCATATTTCAGCTTTCCCAACAGAGGACACTGCTGGAGGGGAGGAGGAGCTGGGGGGGATTGGTGGGAAGAGGGTGAGGAGGGAAGGGGAAGCTGGAGAGGTAGAAGTTTATTATTTAGAGATGCTCCCTCATAAGGGGCAGTACTATGAACATAGGAATTTGGAAAGGTGCCCTGGAGGCGAGGGTTGGCTGTGTGCAGCGCACTGCAGAAGCTCTCCAGTTTGTTTTGTTAAAGTTTTATTCCTTTCTCATCCACTGGCTTGTTATTTAATGAACCCCACAAATGTTACAGGAGGGAGTACCTATGGCAAGGGTACTCCCTGGAGGTGGGGGGCAGCATTGCTCCCTGTCACGGGGGCAGGGTGGCTGGTGCAAGCCCAGGACACAGCGACAGCTGTCAATCAGCACCTGGTAGGTAGAATCTGGCAACTGTGGCTTGAAGGGGAATGGGTCAATCAGCTGTGGATGCAGGGCAGGGACCAATTGGGAAGCAGGCCAATTGGGGCTCTTTCTGAGCTGCAGCGTGTCTGTTCTGCAAAAACCTAGGACATTTCCTGTTATTTTAAAAATCCACCCCTGGACAGAGAAAGGAGACTCAAAAAAGAGGCTCTGTCCAGGAAAACCCGGACATATGGTAACCCTTTTCCCAGCAGCTCTCTCCTTGTCATGCAGTTGCTGCTTGCACCCAGAGCCCAGTCATTTCCTGGTTCAGGATCATTCCCCTTATATGGCCAGGGAAAGGGAAGGGCAGTGTGGAGAGGGCTGATGGGAGTTGTAGTACTCTGCTTAGAAGAGCCATCACAATTCACATAAATAAGGCTTGATTACATTTTGAAATAAAGGCTTAGTCCTCTGAGGTTCTGATCAACTTCAAGTCCTTTTGAGAATGCTCAGCACCTGGCTGATAGATTACAGAATCAGCTCCTTAGTGAGCAGAAAGATGAGATCATTCAGTCAATTATGGAAAACTTCCCAATCTCCAGAAACACAAATTTGGACTAACTTATCAGAAAATACATAATTTCATACACAAGAATAGTGCTGCTATGCAGTAATTGTTATTACCTTTCTATTATCCATTTAACTTTTCCAACCTCTTGATTGTAACTTCTATTGTGGATTTTGTAATTTATTTTGATTGGTTTATTCCTTAACGCTGAGAATCATGTATCTGTATTTAGATGTCTAAAGAGAACTCATAGTAATAATGTTTCACAGTTCATTCAATCTATTTTTTGTTTAGATTACATAGAAGAATCTATGTTAACAAAATGTTATTTAGGTTGCAAAGTTTCAAGCACTCAAAAGTGAGGAAATACCAGATATCATGTTGTCTATGCCACCATAATTCTTCTCCCTTGTGCATCATGCCAGTCCACTGAGACCGGCGTCTTGTGGAAAAAATAGTATGTGATCATGTAATTAAAGATTGTATCATAACGCATATACACGAAGGGGCAGAGTTAAGGTTGCCTGAACATTTCCTGGAATCTGGCTGTTCCTAACTTTTGAGTGCTTGACTTTGACTTTACAGCCTAAATAACATTCTTCTAATATAGTTTTTTCAATGCAATTTCCTAGGGTTTTTTTTTAAGGTAAGCATAAACATCACTATAACACCTATCAGAAGTAGGATTTGAACCCTAATCTTCAGTATTGCCCTAGACACATCTACTACTTGAGCTAAAAGACTGACTACATTAGCTAGCACCAGAAGGCAGACTATAGCTTTTTGTGAGTACTGATGGGCACCAGAGATGTCGTGTAACTGTTGATGGGGGGAAGGGACGTATTTTGAACCTACTCCCTGCAAAAAAAGAAACAACAATAAAAATATAAACCCTGGCAGATATCTGGGGTGGCATGTGACCCCATGTGCCCTCCCACACATTGCTTCTGATGGGCACAGATCAAGTCTTAGATCCCACATCCTTGAACTTTGCCCAGACTGAGAACTGATTTTTATAGGCTCAGAATTCACCAGTGAAATTGTTTTCACAGCATGAAGGAAGTGATGGGATGCAGGATCTTCTAGGGCACATTCTGCTTTCTGAAGCATGCTGTTTGCTGGCTGACTTCTCTCAACATCCTCTGCAGAGTCCAGAAAGAGAAAATCCAAAGCTTGAAGGAGGAAGAACTTCACATGGATGGCCACATACTGTAGTGTGTGTTACACACACCTGGCCTGAAAGGCTCCATGTAACATTACAAATTCTCTGTGTAGGACAATGCTTGTCCTGAATGAAATTGTAAAAATGCCAACACAGTCTTATTTGCCAATATGTGTAACATCTTTCCTTGAAGCCACACTGGAGATGAAAGAAAAAAAAAGGAGATCAATTGTATCTTTTTGGCTCCATAGCATCTGCACGGGAGCCTTTCCCATTGGCAGTGGGAATGAGCATAAATTAAAGTAACAGCCAGTGATATTAAAACAATCAAGTTCTTAAGCTTGTAAAGCTTTGTTTGATTATTTATTTATTTATTTTAGAAGAGCTTACTGTCTAGCCAACTAGGATTTTTACTGCCCTAATAAAAATAATGATAAAATCCATAATGTCTCCTCCCAGCCTTCTAAGATAAACTTGGCCAGCTGCTGCAGCACACTGATACTTTGAAATCTAGGCCATCCATCTTGTAATTGGTTGCAATCAGTAAGGTCAGGAAAGCTTTGCAGAGTCAGCTTTTCTTAAGCTCAGTGTGCTTTTAAAAAAAAAGCCCAAACTTTTGAGATGAAGACTTCGTTCAGCAAAGTCTTCCTTTAATCACAATCAAACCAAATTTGTATTAAATCTCGCTCAACACTTGACTGCTCATGTTATAGTCGCTGTGCCAACAATTAGGGAGAAAACGCTTTCCTCCCCCCCCTTTTTACTATGACCCTTTAGTCAGTACAATATCCACTGAATGTAACTAACCACAATCCCCATATTTAATCTTAAAATGTAATTAAAACAAAGAAGTGTGAAATGAAAGTCAGACAGAAAAAGCAGATTTCAGTCAAAGAGCTTGTGTCTTTTGTTAGGGGAATTTAAATTGGAATGGTTATGTAACTTGGACATATGTGATCTGACTGGAGCCTTGAGCTAGCTCTTGAGGAAAAATCAAGATCAGATGCTATATGAAATATATGGTACTGTACATAGGATCCCTGTAGAGTTAGAGATGGAAAAGGCTAGCCTATCACTGAGTCTTCACGTTTACACTATATGGCCTGATCCAGTGCTGTTCGAAGTCAATGGAAAGACTCCATCACAGCTATCACCCTCTCTAATGGAAGGCATAGTGTGGCCACCTTAAAAAGTCAGCACAGCAGTTACCAACAGTTATCATACAATGATATCACTGTGTGGTGCTTGTTCACTTTTTAATGGCAGCCACTGACTTAGGTATTAAATTACTTATATTCATTTTCTCAGCCAAAAGGCCAAGAAATAGCAGTGATTCCCCAACTATGGTTTGGAGTCCATTCCAGATCAAACGTTGGCCTGAATGGTCATTGGATCCATATCTCTTTTAAACTGATGATGCTCTGATGCCGTTAATCAAGTGGCACTATCCTCACTAAATTTAAAATTAAAAAAGTGAATGGTGTGACACTATGTCCCATATTCTTCACAGAAATATTGTTATAATATGATTATAACACAACTATGATATGTTTTGTGCAAGATGGGTCTTGTGAGGTATCATTGGAAAGGTTATGATTGACTGAATTCTATTTGTGTGCATGTATCATTTTTGTATCTAAAGTTAGGAATATTGACTATACATCTGTACTACAAAAGTACACCTGGGGAATGCCAGACAAAATGCAATCAGTCTGGCTGGTTAGCTGGGGACAAGTCAATGAACCATTAGGGAGAACAATAGGTCTTTGAAGATGCTAATCTCCCACTTTCCTGAGAAACTTCCTGGGATACTACAAACAGCCTTTGACTCATGGCTGCTTTGACACTGCAGGGTCATGTGATCATGTCACCTGGTACTTTACTCCATCATAGAATACCAGTATTTTTCCATTGAGGGGGGTGGGAATTACACTGAAGGACAACAGATTCCAGCTATATGTAAATCCTATTTAAGGCAGGGAAGTGAGTTAATCCGGATTCAGTCTCCACTGAATCCCCGCCCAAGATGACTGATGGAAATATCTAAGAAACAAGGACAAAGGGAGGGGGGAGAAGAGCTGAGCCAAGGTGGGAAAAGGTTTCTGGCCTGTGAAAGAAATGCCTAAAACAACATTTAGGGTAAGAAATTACTACTTGTAACAAGTTTCTTTACAGTATTAAGCTTAGTTTGCGTCATTTGTTCAGTAATCTGCTTTGATCTGTTTGCTATCCCTTATAATCACTTAAAATCTGTCTTGTGTAGTTAATAAACTTGTTTTTGTTTTCATAGAATCATAGAATATCAGGGTTGGAAGGGACCTCAAGAGGTCATCTAGTCCAACCCCCTGCTCAAAGCAGGACCAATCCCCAACTAAATCACCCCAGCCAGGGCTTTGTCAAGCCTGACCTTAAAAACCTCTAAGGAAGGAGATTCCACCCCCTCCCTAGGTAACCCATTCCAGTGCTTCACCACCTTCCTACTGAAAAAGTTTTTCCTAATATCCAACCTAAACCTCCCCCACTGCAACTTGTGACCATTACTCCTTGTTCTGTTTTCTCTAAAACTAGTTTGTGGTATTCATAACTGGGGGGGCAAAAAGCTGTGCATATCATCCTCCATATTGAGGGAGGGGACAAATTTCATGAGCTTACACTGTACAATTCTCTGTGCAGTGCAAGACAATACAATTTTGGGGTTTGCACCCCAGAACGAGTGTGCACTTGAGTGCTGGGCAAGTCCCTAGCTGAGCCTTCCCATGCAGAGCTGATTCCAGTGTCTGTGTCTTTCTGCAGCTGGGTGTGGCCCTACCTGTGTGTGCTGGATGAGGCTTGTGGGCCTGGCTCAGCAGAACAGTGTAAGGGAGCCCAGTCTAGTGGAACAGCCCGGTTTAGTGGTACCCCAGTACGTCAGGTGGAACTCCAGAGTGAGGGGGGGCAACCCATCACAAATGGATTCTCAGGACACACCCCTCATAGAAATTGGCAATAATATCAATGAGGCAGAGCAATCACTTGTCCATTTGATGGATGGAGGTGATGAGGTTCTGGTTGGAGATTTGGGTTCAGTTTCAGAGTCTGCCATAAACTTCCTGTATAACCTGGGACAAGTCATTTAATTTATTGGTGCCTCAGTTCAGTTCCCCTTTGGTAAAATCGGAAAATACTTCCTTTGTTTATTTAGACTCTGGGGCAGGGACTCTCTTACACTATATGTTTATACAGCGCCTAGCACAATAGGACCATGGTCCCATTGGGGCCTCTTGGTGATACCATAATACATATAATAAAATACTTGTTACCTTTATTCTGTGTTTATAATGCAGGTCAGCCTGCTTGACTCAAAGTTTTAAATATGAACTTCTGTACTGATATAGATATTACAATCAATCAGTACATCTGAGAGTGTATTAGTGAAGTGGTCAGGTACAGGAATGATAGTCTGCAGATGAGCAGGCTACATAATAATCAATGTTCTCTTTCCCAAAATAACAGAGAACAGGAGTCCATTTGTCCTTAAATATGTCCTTAGTGTGCACGGGGCAGAATGTAAGTTGTTCAAGTGGCAAATAATTTATTTTATCAGCAATGCTCCCACAGTGGGATAGGGGCTTATAACCTTAAATTGATGTCTTTAAAACAAACCTACTGTGTGTCCTATCAAGTATCTTTAAAATGAATAGGAGAATCTCCATCACCCTTAATGGAATTTACCCACTCGGTAAGCTTTGTTCTTAGTTTGCCTATAACAGTCTTAATGATTTTGTAGTTCAGAATCTCCACCCCCACTAATTTTCATATTGGGCCTCTCTTCACCTTCTGGCTGTGGGTCTGTGAGTGGAACTGGATGAATACCCCAAGGAAAAGACCTTCTCTAAGGTTATTTCTGACCCTACTGAACCAGGAAGTCTCACGAGGAGGTTGTTCTTGCAATATTTCTAGTCCAATTATTGCAACTTCAAGAAGTTTGGGGCACAGTCCCGTGCGTAGTTAATGGTGGCATGTGGTGGGCTTGGGAGGAAGGGTAGTGGAGCAGTGTTAGCGACAGGTAGGGTACAAGCACCAGCCTACCAATGCAGAGTGGCATGTTTCAGAACAACGTGAGGGTGGGGAATGTGCTGCCAGATAGCTTACTGCTCCTTTGAAAAGGATCAGGGAACATATCCAGCAGGTTACATCATACATCCCTACAATCACGAGATACCCCTTCCATGATTCAGCTAGAAAGATGGCTTCCTAGGAGCCCTCTGCCAGTTTTAACAGACTGTCACCCATTTGTCTGCTACCACAAGCCAGAAGAATGAGGCTGGTTGCGCAATGTTAAACTGTGCTTGATGCCAGTGATTTGTTGCACTTTCTAAGTCCCTGCCAGCTGAGTTCATTTGAGTAATATGGGGTGAGACAGTAATAACTTGAATTTATGTATTTCTAATTCCTCTACTCCTTCCCTTTCTGATCTCTTCCTTCTTTCCTCTTCTCTCTCTGATCCCACTCTCGCTCAACTCCTGGCTGGAACCTTTCTTCTCTTGACTCTCCTAATCATTTTTTCTGTACTGGAAGCATTTACTCCTAATTTCTCCTTTCATTTGAACTCCCTCTCCTCTTACCTTGAGCCTGAATCATTTGCCCTTTCATTTAGTTCCACCCTGGCATTTCCCCAGTGACTCCACTGCTCCTCTTTACAACCCAAATTCTGCCTCCTCAGAGGCCTGGCTCACCCCTGCTCTTTGAATGCAGTGAACTGATCTTCCCCAGACAGAATGCCGTTGGCACAAAACTCAGCACACCGACTCCCTTTGTGCTTTAAAATCTGTTTTATACACATTTCAGGTTGTGCCCCTTTTCTGCGCCCTAATTACTTCTGTTATCATAGTCAGTTATCTCCTTTGTTCCACTGACCTGATGTCTCTGTCCTCACCAATTTCACCTCTCCTGACTTTACCCATTATTTTTTTGTACAAAGTGACTACTATCCACAAGGCCCTTGGCCTCTTTTCCTCTCCTACCTTTTTTCATCCACTGTCTAACTTTTTTCTTTTCTTTTCTTTTCTTTTCTTTTCTTTTCTTTTCTTTTCTTTTCTTTTCTCTTTTGATTCCTCCTGGCTTTTGGGTTCTCTCTTCTGGGGATTATTCACTGGAGTAGCTTCACTGATATAGCTGCACTGGTAGAAGTCCCTAATGTAGACATGCTGCACCAGTGGAAAAAGTGTCTTGCACCATCACAACGTACCTTGGTCTGGTTTGAGACCATAGGAAGCTGCACTAGTACAAATCACTTTTTACACCAGTGAATCACATTCACACTAGAGGTTTCCATCACTGCAAAAAACCAAACCAACCAAACAAAACACCTCCCAGTGATGATAAACCAGGGGTCAGCAGCCTTTCAGAAGTGGTGTGCCAAGTCTTCATTTATTCACTCTAATTTAAGGTTTTGTGTGCCAGTAATACATTTTAACATTTTTAGAAGGTCTCTTTCTATAAGTCTATAATATATAACTAAACTATTGTTGTATGTAAAGTAAATAAGGTTTTAAAAAATGTTTAAGAAGCTTCATTTAAAATTAAATTAAAATGCAGAGCCCCCTGGACCAGTGGCCAGGATCCGGGCAGTGTGAGTGCCGCTGAAAATCAGCTCGCGTGCCGCCTTCGGCACATGTGCCATAGGTTGCCTACCCCTGTGATAAACCCTTCAATACCAATGTGAAAGGCACCTTATAAATACCCTAGTTTGTTCCTGACAAGAGCTAGCCACATCCTCCCACTTCTTCCCCTCATTCCTGCTCCCCCTAACCCATGTTCTCTCCAATCAGCACTCCTCCCCTCTGTCCCCATACTACACCCCTTTCACGTCTTGAGCTCTGTCCATTCATCCTCTCAAAAGGCTACATTCTTAAGCAAACCTCTCCTGACAGAATCCACTGTTCCAGTTCCTGCCCTGGTTTCCCTTCTCCCATTTTTGTCTATAACCCAGAACTAAGCTACATGTTGTCATATCCTTTCTCCTCCCACTTGCAGTTCTATTCTTGATCCTTCTCAGTCTGGTTTTTGCTTCATTTTTCTGGCTCTCACTAGCGTGGTCAATGGCTTGCTTGTGGTTAAGCCCCAAACCTTCACTTCTTTTCTTACCCTGCTTGAGTTACTACACCTGTCTATATCTTAGTTCTTATATGCTTCTCTGACACCATCCTGTCTGAGTGCCTAAGCTGTAATTGGCACTGGGATTACTCTCCGCTTTCTCCTTCATCCCTGCAGCAAGCATGGTTTTTCAGGCTCAGAAGGTTTTCTTCCTATTGAGCTGATATTTCAAGGTATCCTAGGTTATTATCCTTCTCCCTCTCCTCCTCTCTTGAGGCCTGATCCACAGCCTTTTGGAGTGAATGAGAGTCTTTCAGCTAACGTCAGTGGCCTTTGGATCAGGCCTCAAGGGCACTGTCCTGGGTCTCCTTCATCTTCTCTTAACACTTCCCTTCTTGGTGATTTTATCTTGCCTATGGCCTAAAGTACCATTTATACACTGATGTCACTCTGATGCATTCCCCTGCCTCTTATATCCATAATTCTATCCGTTTTAGCTCAATTTCCTCTAACACATAAAACCAGCTACTGTTGATACAAAGTATGAAGAATGAAATTTTTTTCCTCCCGCATTCTTCCTTTCTTCTACTGCCCACTTCCCTCACCGCTGATAACACACCCATCATTTTGGTTGTCACCACTTCACATCTTCTTTACCAGTAACTTCTGTCTCCACTGTTTTTCCCCAGACTGCTGTTAAATCACCTATCTTCCAAATTAGAGGGTTGTTCATACAAATTGTTCCAGGTTTGGTTCATCTCTGGAAATTGATTATGTGGCGGCCTTGGATTTTCATACACTTAAGGCCAGACGGGACCAACTAGACTGACCTCCTGTGTATCACAGGCCATTACATTCCCGGTTTTTGTAAAACCTGATAAACGGGTTTTTTTTTTTGAAAAGCAAACCATTGGCAGTGCAGTCCCTCTAGACCTATCCTGACTCATACATTTGAAGTTTTGAATAAATGATTTCAGTTGTAGCCCATCACTTCTAAAAAGTAAGACCCTGCCTTATGTTGGAAGGTCCTCTCCTGAAATCAAATGCAAATTCACAAGTCCCTAATGCAAGTCCAGGGAAGCATTTTGCTGTCCTGTGACCAGTACTGGATAGTGAAGAAAGTGATCCAGAAATGGAACTTGCTCTACAACCTGAGGAACAAAAAGGATGAAGCATGAGGCGTTAGATTCCTGCCTCATGCTATATTATTATAGGACAGAGTCTTCTGTTTTGGCACTATTTTCTCTCCTCTCTGTCTCTTTCTTCTTGCTGTTGCTCCTGAATGTTGAGAAATTCCCTCCAATCCTCCACTTTTTAGTGTGCTTTCCCTCCGCCAAGTCACAACATGAAAACAAATCTCCCCTCCTCTTTCCATTGAACGTGTTGTCCTGAAGCAGCGATGTGTGAAAATAAACTGGGTGCAGTCTGAGTTTTGAGAAGACAGAGATTCCGTGATTGTCTGGGAAGGATATTTCTGTGTTCTCTCTTTCTGTGCACAATGCCTGCTTTTAAGCTTAAGAGATTTTTCTGCTTTCAGTGCTCATAAGCATATTTAGTGGTGTCCACAGGTATAAGCTATAATACCAGATCAGAGCTCTGGATATGTTCTCTAATAGCAGAGCCTGAATAGTGAACCATTTATTCCAAAGCTTTGCATACCAGCTAAGTATTGCAAGGTCATTCAGAGAAACTCCTTCTGAGCCTTCTGGGATAGTCAGTCTGAAAACACAATCCGTTAGTGGGGCACACTGAATTGAGAGCTTCAACTCAATTGCAGTTCTTAACCCAAGGCACAGGAACTGAACTGCAGGGCTTAACAGCAATAAGCTGTATAGAGCAGCATTTTTTTTTTTTTTTTACCATCTTCAACTTCTATCTCAGGCAACTACAATTATGTCCTTTATTTGCTTTCTTTTCAAATCAGTGCATTTGTGCTTCAGATACATATTCTATTTCTGCCTGACACAAGAAATACATATGTGCAACTATCAGGATATATTTATATACATATACAGGAATAACAAAAGGGCCAAATTTTCAACTGGTGGAAATTAACCCAGCTTCATTGACATGGATATAATGTGGTCCCACTGCCAAATAATTGCAGATATCTGAGGCTTGAAAGATAAGCTGCTGGTTGGAGGAGAAATCAGTGACGCAGAGTATGGGTCTATTCTAAGTGTTACTTGTTTTATTTACATATGTATCAATCCTGGAACACAGGTAGTCAAATAGCATGTAGGGCAATTCCTTCTTTCAGGAATCTCATTCCAACACAAATGCCTGGTCCCCAGGATGCAACTCTGTCTCTAATTGGAGTCAATTTTTAAGGCAAAGGCACAGAGCAAACTCTCCTGCTACTCACACAGCTCCATCTACTTAGAACCCTGCATAACAAAACTGAGACCAATACACAGCATATCTCCCCAAGACTGAACATTTGCTCGCATGGTGAAAAACCTGGAAGACTAGGTGTAGCAGTACCAGCCGTAACAATAATTATATGTTAATTATGGACAGGTTGGGCAAAAATTGTTTTAAAGCAGTTAGTGAAAAATATAGTAGACAATGTCACCTTTACTCTCTTGTTTTACCACAGACATGTTGGGTGATAACAGTATTATACATATATATATATATATATATATGCATTGTCACAAGTGTCATGTGACCCTAGAGAAGCTGTCATAGATGTTAATGTAATACAAATGAGACGTCTTATCTGCAAATTAACCATGTGTGGTCTGTACAAAATATGCACTGACTACTTGAAGACACATCATAATGATTGTTTATACTGTCGTAGCACCTGAATATATGGAGACATACCTATCTACACTGAAGAGACTACAATGTAAATAGACATGATAGGCAAAAGGTGATGGAAAAAGTTAGCAAAGGTGCTACTAGCTCTATTGGCTTTTGGTGGTGGTGGTGGGTTGTTTGCAACATATTAAGGGAGTTGAGCTAGGATGAGTTAATAAAGTCAGGGAGCAGGACTAGGAAGAAAGAGCCAGGGAAGTGACAGAGGGACATGCAGAAATGTAGTACTGGTAGGAGCAAGGACAGCAGGGAGAGTGATGCTGGCAGTGGACGGGGAGATGAGAACAAACAACTAATATCCTATCTCCTAGAACTGGAAGGGACCTTGAAAGGTCATCGAGTCCAGCCCCCTGCCTTCACTAGCAGGACCAAATACTGATTTTGCCCCAGATCCCTAAGTGGCCCCCTCAAGGATTGAACTCACAACCCTGGGTTTAGCAGGCCAATGCTCAAACCACTGAGCTATCCCTCCCCCAAATATCAGAGAAGAGAGAGTGGACACCATTGTATAATATACTGCACCAAACGCCCAACTATACAATTTTGTATAACAATGCTGCAGCTGTTAAAATGTGTTCCTACCAGTGCACAAAATCACACCTAACATCTGCGTCCAGGTGTCTACTTCTGTGTCTGATATGGACATTTACTTGTAAATAAGCATGTCAAACACAGAGGCCCCATTCCTCTGCTGCCGTGCACTTTGTCCGGGTGTAAATGACTACATTGGCTGCAAAGCAGTGAGGAACTGGGCCCAAATAGTTTTAAAAACATTGATACAGGATGAGGTACCTGGGATAGGCTAATACAGAACGGGTATGTTGTGTTTAAAAATGATGAAGTGTCACAAGGCCAAAATGAACCATCATATGGGCTGTGTGTGGTTTGGGGAGGCCGGTATTTGGAAGGGATGAGTTGGCAGTTTTACTGCAGGGCTACCGAAGAGCATAATGTATAGAAGGGAGTGTGATAGAACCCAAGTGCTATTTTTCCCAATTGTGACTCTGGGCACGTTCTTTAATCTGTCAGTGTCCTTGCTTCCCCGTATTAGAACTGAGGATAATGATACTCTCCTTTGTAAAGTGTGTTGAGGACATCGGATGAGAGTGCAGTTATTTTAGCATCCACATTGAGAGAGACAACTTGGCGACAATGTCTGCGACCATCATCTCTGTACTGATGCATGCCAGGCAGAAGTAAAAGCCATTGCTATCTCATGTTCTTGAGACATTTATAAACAGTCCTGCCAACTTCTGGTTTCCTGGGGGAATGGTTGGCCATGAATCTTTGACTTACATGAATACTAAGGTACAGAGGTTTTGTAAAATCTGCTTCTTTCCTTCTCCAGCATAGCTAATGGAAGATCTGCCTCAGTGATATGAAAGACAATTCTGGATGTAATGCCTTTTCACCTCCAGCTCTGCCTTCCGGCACTTTCCATCCAAAGCAATCTAATAGCTGTAATTTGGGAAGCCATGCTTTCAGTTTCCAATTCCTCTGCTGACTGACCTCTTTTGGAGTCTAGGTCATTCTTCTAATGGTGATTCACCTTTTGTCACTCTGAGGAATAGGTTTACTACTTCAGACATTTAAAGTAGGGTTAAAATGACACCTTCTTTTCTCCTTAGTGTACGCGTGTGATGGGAGAGCTGCATCAGTGAGACTGGTCAGTGACCTATAGCACAGGGTCCCTCTCCTTCCGAGGAGCTAGGGTGACCAGACAGCAAGTGTGAAAAATCGGGATGGGGATTGGGGGTAATAGGAGCCTATATAAAACAACGCCTGCCCCAAATATTGGGACTGTCCCTATAAAATCAGGACATCTGGTCACCATAAGAGGAGCATTTCATTTTGGGGGTGAGGGGAAAGTCAGAATGAAGGAGACGTGTTCAATATCTTGGGGGATACCTTCGACTTCTTGAGTCTCTCTTGTCTTATAAGAGCATCACTCCATGCTGTACCTTGACCCTTGCTGGAGTAGAACGTTTGCATTGCTTCTTAGAGCAGAAATCCCTCCGATTACTGTAATAATAAACTGTAAATTAGAGTCAGAAACTTACTAGGCTCTGGGGCAACTCCTGTCTCCACCAGGTTTGCTGTAGGCTTGCCAGTGTGGTGTTCCTCAGTGGGGGTGGGGTCAAACAGCTCTTCCAAGTAGGGACCAAGAATTTGCTGTTGATCCTGATCCACAGCCTACTCTGAGGCTGGTTTCATAAACAGAGTCTCTTCATGCTCCTCCCACAGAGCCTGCTGCTGGCTCCCCCATCAGTTCCCATGCTGCAGTTCCCGTGGCAGGGCATCATGTTGGCTCTGGGCTGGATGCAGTGCCCAGCATCCAGTCAAACTCGAGTTACCTGAGATGCGGTTCTTGTCCTTGGTCTTTCCGGTACTTCCTTTTCAGCCTCTTCATATGCTCCCTGCACTGTTCACCTGTTTGGAAAATCTGCAAAGCTTCCAGCTTTTTAGCTATCTGCTAGTTTGCATGGTCATTCCTGGTGCTTTTGCTGAAGTCCACAGGTTCCTCAGATTTGCACCAGAGATTCACCCAAATTTGGCTGTGCTCCCGAGCCCATGAAGCAGCTGGCTTTACCAAAGGTTTGTTCAATTCGGTCTCCATTGCAAGCCCAGGAGGCTTGCCGATGGTGTGCTTGCAGCTCGGTGATTGTTAACAATGGGTTAACGCTGACACACTGAGCTGCTGCTGTACGCCAAGAGGGGGTGGCTTCCATTTTCAGCTGAGTCGGCTGGAGATTGTTGGGATAAAGAGGACTAAGGAAGTTGGCCCCTGGAATTGTGGGATGTTTCTGGCGGCCTGCCAGGACACAAGTCAAGCGGGGCTGTGTCTATGCTGCAAAGCAAGAGGGCTTGGACCCTAGGTCCCGGCTTGACTCGTGCTTGGCTCCTGCAGCCCTGCAGGGCCCTGGCATCCTGGGTCTGAGCCCTGGGTTAGTGCAATTTCAGTGTAGACGCAAGGGAGATTAGGCGTAAACCCAAATTTAAGCCTGGGCTTATGTTGCATTGTAAACATACGCTTAGTGTCCAGAAATTGTTCTCTATTGGCTGGGAAAATGATGGCGCTCATGTGATTCTGAAGCTAGGATGCGTCTAGTCCCCATGTAAAGCACCTAGAACAATGGGGTCCTGGTCCATGACTAGGCTCTCCTAGGTACTGCACTAATAGAAATAATAATTAATACTCCTGGAATCTTTGTAGTGAGTTTGAATTCAGATCCCTTGTAACTTCTTCATATTTGATGGCATTGTGAATTGATTCCCCACTTGAATTAATTAATACATTGCAATTATCTTAGTCTCATTTTTTTTAAATATTAGGGACATAATGAAGTGTGTGTGTGCATGCATGTGTGTGTGTGTGTGTGTGAAACCCAATTAAACAGTAATTGTACCTTTCATGAGTGCCACAACCTGGAATTATTGAATTTCTGCAGAAGAGCTTTTGTAATTAAAACCCGAAGTGGGTTTGATTACATCCATGGTGTCTGGATTCCATCTGAAATTTCACTCATTAATGTGTAGTGTGTTCTTGAAATCTTGCATTATTTTTTAAGGAATGAAATTCAAGATGGCTGTGTTTATGGAATCAGCATCTGTTCTGTACAGCTGATTATTCAGTTTTTAAGAGGTTGTTCATCATTTTCATGAGAACCCAAAGAGCTGGCATTTCTACGAACACAGGTGTCCAAATCAGCCAGCCAAAACAGGAGGATATATCATGGCAGACAGATATTTTTTATAATCATTTTTAATGCTGAAAGTATCTAGTATATCATGCTTGAAGCCTCACTCCTCCATCACAGGAACATTTTATATGCTTGATAAAGTGACGGTGTCTTAACTAAATTCCAGCCTATCCCATCTGTTCAAAATTCTCCAGGAGTTACTGTGTGTGGTAGGTTTTGGCAAACATGTTATAAAAGGTTTATCATTTTAATTGTTGGCTGATTGCTTTTATGTTGAACAACTCCCGTGCACAACAGTATGTAAGTTGCAATGATCTTTACTGTGTGATTCATTAAATCCTATAAAGCATGTCTGACTGCATCATTTGGAAGATAATATCCTAGAAACATTAGTGTTTACATTAAAAACAGCAGAGCATTGCCAGAAATATACTGGCACTGCAATTGACAAACACATAGCTTGCCTGTCTTGGCAGGGCACATTCTCTCAGCTGTAATTTGGCTGACAGTTGCAGATGAAGCAGTGTCATATTGATGGGTTTCCATTGAAACTAGTACCTTGATCCTACAATCTGACCAGTGCAGGCAGATCCTTAAACCTGTTTGTGTCCAGTGAAGTGAGTGGGTTAACACGTTTAAGGTTTCAGTTTGTATAGACCCCAGAGACTGGGGTCAGCATAAAGTCTGGTTTAAGAATATTCTCTGGGGCGGGGACCATTTTACATTTTCTCATTAATTAAGAATTACATGTATCCGTTTGGAGGCAAGGTCTTGCTCAGATTATTCTGGGAGTAGGAGGTTGAGTCTGAATAGGTTAAATGATTATAGGGCATCATCCTTATTCAGACAAATCTCCCACTGACTTCAGTAGGAGTCTTGACTGAGTAAACTGCAGCCAAGAATTATTGTGCCAACATTCTTAACAACCACATTTAATGAATTTTGCCTCTTTTATTATTTGCAACTTGTCCATGAGCAGATGGTGATTTGCCAGATAATTTCTGCAAATGATACTTGTGCAGATCATCTCTGAGCTGTTCATTGCAAGTATATGATGTTACAACTGTTTGAAGTGGACATGTAAGACACCTGGTATGTTTTTCTTCCCTGATTGGATGAGCCTAAGTTGTAGAAGCAGGTTCCCCAGATGAATGTTTGCAGTTACGAATTAAAAATTCACTTTGTGAATGTAGCTGCACCATAAGGTTGTGCAACCAAGTTACATTTTAGCAGGAGCTTTAAACCTTTATTTCGTAAACATCTCATTGAAATGGCAAAAACCAAAACCTAGAATGTAAAATTTGAGCACTATTTAAATGTTTTGATGAGAAATGAACTGATAAAGAGAATAACAGTTTGAAATTAACCCCCTTTAACAACTTTTCACTGGATTGTCTCACTTTTCTTTCTACTGCTTTTGCAGGTGTATCCCCCACTTGGAATTTGCTAGCTCCTGGAAATTTGGATGTGGCTTCAGTCTAGGGACCTACCCTACGGACTACAACAATAATGGCTACCAGAGGCCTCTGACATCATTTCCCAGCATGCTTGGAGTCAGGGGTGGGGAGAGAATGGACTAGAAACTTCTACTGAGGCCAATAATGAGGCTTCTGCATGGGGTGATACGGTCAAGCAGTTTGCTGGGACACTGATGAGCCCAAGCTGTTCAGCTCCTCAGTGGAAGGAAACAGCCTGATGCAGACACCAAGAGACTGGATTTAGGTTCAATTTTGAGCTTTGAGTTTGAGAACAGAGAGAGAAGCAGAACAGCTTGGGGAGTCTCTAATTAACTCCTTCTCTTCATAAAGGGGATCTTTCGACTGCTGTGTGATCTAGTGCATGGGCCAGGCAGTTCCAGGTCTGCAGAGGTCAGAGTGGCAGAGATCCAACCTAGAGCTGGCTACCAAGAACCAGCTGAGACCATCTCAGGACTGCAGCTCAGGGAGCCAGGAGGGGATGCAGCCCTACCCAGGGGCAAAGATACTGTAAGATATTGTGTTGATGTACTCTGTTGTTTCTTGTGTACTGGCTTGTATGTTTCTTGCCAGCACTGGTACCAGTATTCACTTTCCAACCCCTGGTGTCTCAGGCACCGTGAGGAGTTACCTTGGATGGAGGCACCAGGCATCACAAAAAAGAACCCAGGACCCAAGCCATTCAAGGAGAGGGGAGAAGCCATTCCAAGTAGCAAGTGTCAGGGTGGAGGCTTTAGCCCCATCTTGAGGAGGGGCCCTCAAGCAATCTAAAACACCCCAGCACCTGTCCCCTGTCTACATTGTTGCTCCTCATGCTGATTCCTAAAATATCAGTTATACATTGGTAGTGTTTGTCTACAGAGCATTGTCACAGGGGGAGTGGCCCCTTTAAGGTGAAATGTGGTCAACCACTCCTGTGCCATAATTAATTAGCTTCTTCCTAGCCTGAGTGGGTGGGACTAAGGAAGGTGAGGTGAGAGATGAATGAACATCTGGGCCTTATAAAATGACTGAAAGTGAGCTCAACTGGGAGTTGACACCCTAGGCTGACTGTTCTTGTAGAGGGCTCTGAGCTGGGGTCTGTAGGGGAGAGGGTACTTCAGGGGACATAGCTTGCGGCCAATGCTGTAGCCCAGAGCAGATAGAATCTCAAATGTAGCCCAGAAAAGGGATGGGAACAGGGCCCAGAAGGATGGCTGAAGAGAAGCCCTGAAGGACAAAAGAATCTTTCTGTTTATTTGGGACTTTTTAGTTTGGACTTTTGCTACCCTGTAAAGAGTTATGTTTGTTGTGACTTCACTGCAGGGCTAAGCCACATCTCCAGCACAGACTGGTGTCTGAAAAGCAGAGGAGACCAACCTGGGGGAAGGAAACCGAGGCAGGGATTGCTAAATGTGCCATGTTTGACTAGGAAGGGATTCTATGGGTAGCCATGCCTGCCAAAAAGAATTTTATAACTTTATCCATAATGGAAACTATATGCGCCAACATGACCCTGAAAGTTGACAACAGTTTTGGTGAGGGATTAATGCCATTCATTTCTGGGGGCGGAAACGGGGGAACAGTTTTCTCCAAATGCCCCTCTAGCCTAGGGGAAAGCTTTAGGAGCTAAGAAAGAGGAGGCCAGGCATTCAAATCTCTTCTGACAGCTGTTTGAATTCCTATGCAGTTCACTACCCTTAATTTTGACTAAGACCATGAATCCCAACCCAGAAGGCAGTTAGGGAAGAGCTGCTAAAGCTTTGCTGAGGCACATCGCAGCCTCTTACACTCTTCAGAAGGGTCACCATAGTCAGGAGCAGCGTCAGCAGCGCAGTTTCTCCTTGATAGCCAGGCAGGTGCAGCTCCCTTTTCCTCTGGCTCTAGAGAGCTATGCACTGAGCTACATCAGCTTGTCTACAAAACTTGCAACCTTAATATTGACCTCAGCAGGGCTAAGGCAGAATAACTTCCCAAGTGCCAGGAATGTGTGACAGTCAGAGGTACCGATACAATTGATATAAAAATAAATGAGGGTCACTGTTAAGGTTTTGTGTTGGAGGGCATGTCTGATGAACCTGGGGTATTGCTTTCGGGGATCTGTTGGCGAGGGAAGTGAAAACCGAATGGAACACTGGAGCGTATGACCGACAGTGCTGTAGTGTAGGCAATATGAAGGTGGAAAGGAATGCACAAGTCTTTCCCCTTAACTTATTTCCCTGCTTTTAAACTTTTGGGTGGATGGAGTGTGTCCTGATGCAACTCTAACTGCCACGAAACATAGTTTCTATTTGCTAATTGCCTTGTATCTGCAGTGCTCACATCAGTAACCTTGGTTGTTAGAATATCTGAGGAGTGAAGATGATAAAAGGATATGAAAACAGTTGAATTTTCATGCTTGCTTACTTCTAGGTAGCAGGTTTTTAGGTGAAGTCATTTTCCCTGTGCATTCTACTTCTTCCACACTGATATTGTGAGGTAGGCTGTGCAAACCTTAATCATGTCAGTGAGCACTCACTCATCTGATAGCCCTGTGGACTTCAAGATAGTTTTATTAGAGAGGTGAACTACTATGCAAATATTTTCAGACAGTGCCTATAAGGGTTGCCTGATCTAGCTCTTTGCTAATAAACCTGGAGCAAAACCTATAACTTCTCCTTAAAGCTCAATAACATTGATTATTTTGTTTCTCTATAATGGGGATAATGATGCTGACCTCCTTGTAAAATGCTTTGTGGTTACTGATGAAAAGCATTATATAAGAAGGAGGTGGTATTATTGGCATGATTATTGTTTATTATTAATAATAAAAAAGATTCTTGATTCTAAATGTTTTTTTAAAGTGCAGCAAAGTGCAAGCCAATACTTTTCCTGCACACAAATAATAAGGGCAGCTATAAACTTGTGAGTTATTTGTTGCCTCAACACAAATTCAGTAGTGTATCAAGCAAGATCAGAAGAAAGCAGGAACACAACGACTGTTGAACTACTGATGCACTGTGGCTGTTATCACGGCTGGTAAAATAAATTAGCTTTTATAGTAGTTTACTTTCCAAAGTGACAGGGTGGAGAAATGTGGGCTGCAGACAGTAGAGAAGGTGGAGCTGGGGAAGGTGATAACTGGAGTTCAGATGAGGCGTTGAATGACTTGCTTAGTGGTCGCACTGGTGAGACGTGCTGCAATCTACTCGAAAACTAAGGCTATGTCTACACAAGCACTTTTGTTGGTAAAACTTTTGTCGGTCAGGGGTGTGAAAAAAAACACTCCCTGACCGACATAAGTTTCACCCACAAAAGCGCTGGTGTGGACAACGCTATGTGGCAGGAGAGGCTCTCCTACTGACATAGCCTCCACCCCTGGCCAGAGAAAGCTGTTGGAGCTGAGGAGGGAGCTCAGTTGCTGCTGAAGCCTGGTCTGGACTGTCAGCTGCTGGATCTGGAGCCCCACCTGTGCTTTGTTTAGAGTTATGAACATTTCAGAGTTACGGACAACCTCCATTCCTGAACTGTCCGTAACTCTGAGGTTCTACTGTATAATTGTCCTGTGTAGACAACCCTTTAACTCAGAGTTAACAAAGTTTTCTGTGGGGGTATTTCACAAGTCTCTTAGTGTCTCTGTTGTTAATTTTTTAAGAAGTGAGGAAAGTCAGCTTCGTGTGCAGGCAGTGAAGTCTGCCAATTAACAAATGCTGATTCATATGGTTCCATTGAAAATTTGATTTAAGAAATTAAATTAAGTGATCAAACTAAAAGTCACTTTACATTGAAAAAAAATTTTTTTTTTTCAAACCAGACCAAACAGTAGATACCCATCTATTTAATCACTCCACTACTGATCTGCAAATGAATCTGATCTTCCATTATCTGTAATGGTTTCACCTTATATGGCTTTAAATGTGAAGCTGCCTCTTACAAACCAAAACTGTAAGAGGTATTAACACACAAGACCTTACTTTATATCCTTGTAAACCATCCAGTATGTACCGTGATCAGCTTACTTTCATTCTTCACTAAATTGTGCTGTGTTTCATTTCTGAGGCTGTAATCAGAAATTGCATCCATTGATGTCAAAGCTGATCTGCTAGGTCCTTTTGCACACCTGCAGAAGAAGCATGGGGATGAAGATTTTGTACGTAGTCTTTCTAGGTTTGGCACAAAAGTTGAAAATGTGGGAGATTTTTGTATGTGTCATTTAAAATGGTGACGATATTGCTGTTCTGATTTCAAGGAAGTAATTACTGCAGGCTTTCTTTTTCAGGAAAAGAGAATCTACAGTTATTACTTCCTGGAAATCTGAATATCACCAGAGGCTGTGCTGGCTTCTTCATACTCCCAATGCACCTCAACGGTCAACACCACAGCAGCATGACTTCAGCCACCCCTAACTGGAGATGGCCAATGGCAAAATGGTAGTGCATGGAAGGCTATATTGAGACAGATAATAAATTCATTTAATTTACAATCCAAGGCAGATTCGACTGTAGCATTTCAGGTTGGTGAAATCATTTGATCGTTTTGATCAGAGTTGGTTGGACATTTTTTGTTGAGTTATTTTTAGATGAAAGCTGGCTTTTTGACAAAATGGAAATTTGAACATGAATTTTCTTTCCATTTTGGGGGGTTTTGTAAAAACAAAACAAATAAACAAAAAATGTTAAAATCTTTAGAGTTCTTGAAAACTGAAAAAATTGTTGTTGTTTTTCAAAATATTCAGCAAAACTTGAAAAATTATGCAAAAAAGTGTCTTGAAACTTCTCATGGACAATAAACCAGCTTTTGACCAGCTCTAGATCTGATGTGTGCTGCAGGCAGGCGGTAGAGGAGGAGGGATCCTCCTGCCTTCCAGTCTGTGGAGCTGCCACTATAGGCTTCACTGCGGGATTCTGGGAGATGTAAGGCTGACTTGACATGAGTAATTGGACACAGTGAGGCCTCATTTTTTGGCAGACAGGATTAGGATCAGCAGGCTGGAAGCAGAATGTCTGTACTAGCTAAGATAAGGGGGAACACCCAGGGAACTATTTACAATGAACAAGATAACAATAGATAAGATAAGCGTGGAACATAAGATGAGGTGAAGAGTAAGTCATGCGTGGACAGTGCGTGCTGTATAGGAATTGATTTCTACAAAGTGACCAAGCCAATCCCAAAACGTGTGATGCAATGTGTAAATGTATATAAAGGAAAAGGTTTGCTATGGATCTCTGGATGTGTGGTATGCCCTATACCCATCCTCTACACTTGAGTCAGATCAACTCAGCATAGCTTTGCTGTATGCCAGATAAAGGAACTTGAATGACAAGACTGAATGCTTGGGGAACGGAGTGGAAGTGCTCTTGGGGGAGCCTCAACAGGAGAATCTGCACAACTTCCGATCCTTCCATCCCATTGATCTTAACAGCTCCCCCTCCCGTTCCTTCAAACCGCCAGCGTAGTGGCACTCAGGAGTTCCCACATACCTGAACTCCCCGCTGCCCAAGGGGTGCAGCCCCTCTTTATGACTCTGTGGAATCCTGCCTACATCCATCTCCCCTTTGGGCAATGGAATTCTCTAACCAAAGTCCTTTATAGACATTACAGCCGAGCAAATAATTCACAACCATTAATTTATTTGGAGCTTGTCTATACAAACCTTATTCATAAAGATGAATACTTACTGATGCAATTAGCTCCTTTGAACCCAGGGTGTCGTCCAAGTGAGTACTGCTGAGCTGGGTGACTTAGGGCTCTGCTGGAAGAACTATTTGCTTCTATTTCTCCTCGTGGAATGTACAGACAGTCTTTCTTTTCACTATTTGAAATTGTGTAATGAAACATTTTGCCAGTTTATGATTACTCTGGCTTACTATTTGAAGTTTTTGCTGCATTGCATAGTTGGTGGTGGCATGTGTCACATGGATGAGCATAATTTATAATCCAGGCTCTGGTGCAAATGTTGCAGAAAGTAGATTTAAAATTTTCAGTGTGTAACCAGAACATTTGATTCCCACTAGCATTCGTGCTAGGAAATCTCTGTGGGTTAGGGAGTGACTTGGGCAGGGTTCTCAGGCAGGGATACAAGGGGGGTGGTCAAGGTCACCCCCTTATGTCCCTATAAGGGCTGCCTGAACCCTGAGACCAGGCACAAGGAGAAGGGGACTGTGAACCTGCTGCTCCTTCGTTCTGGAGCACATGCGTTGGGAGTGGGTGGGGAGAGACGGACTTTGAGTGGAGCCTCAGTTCTGCCTTCGTAGGTCAGCAAAGTGAGGCTAGTAGTCTTACTGCTGATGTAGGCTAGGAGCAAATTACTGCCCCTCTGGAGCAAGTGTGGAGAAGAGAGGGAACTGTGTGTCACTGTGGCTCCGTGCTATGGCCTTAGTGCAGAACTGTGGGCGCCATGGATGCTATGTACTTAGTGCAGAACTGTGTCCTCTTTGGGCTCTGTCCCTGGGATACAATCTAGGCCCGTCACATTAATGGGTTTAGGTCAGAGGTGGGCAAACTGTGGCCCACCTCTGGCCCGGGGGACCGTCCTGCCCGGCCCCCGAGCTCCTGGCCCGGGAGGCTCACCCCCAGCCCCTCCCCTACCGTCCCCCCTCCCCCGCAACCTCAGCTCACTCGCTCCGCCGCTGGCGCAATGCTCTGGGTGGCGGGGCTGTGAGCTCCTGGGGCAGCGCAGCTGCAGAGCCCAGCCTGACCCGGTGCTCAGTGCTGCGTGGTTGCGGTGTGGCCCGGCTCCAGCCCGGCGGTGCGGCTGTAGCGCCGCCAGCCACTGGGGCTCCAGGCAGCGCAGTAAGGGGGCAGGGAGCAGGGGGGGTGGGATAAAGGGTGGGGGAGTTCGGGGCGGTGGTCAGGGGTCGGGGGTGTGGATAGGGGTCGGGATGGTCGGTGGGGAACAGGGAGTTGAATGGGGGCAGGGGTCCCGGGGGGAGCAGTCAGGAAGGAGGGGGGGTTGGATGGGGCGGCAGGGGGCAGTCAGGGGCAGGGGTTCTCGGGGCAGTCGGCACAGGGAGAAGGGGTGGTTGGATGGGGCGGGGGTCCCGGGGGGGGGGTCTGTCAGGAATGAGGGGAAGGGTTGGATGGGGCAGCAGGAGTCTGGGGGCGGTCAGGGGACAGGGAGTGGGTGTGTGTGGATGGGGCAGGGGTCCCAGAGGGGCCATCAGGGAACAGGGGGGGTTGGATGGGGCAGGAGTCCCCGGGGGGGGCAGATTGGAGGTGGGGGTTGGGCCACAACCCCCTCCCCTAACCGGCCCTCCATACAATTTACGAAACCCAATGCGGCCCTCAGGCCAAAAAGTTTGCCCGCCCCTGGTTTAGGTCATGGAAAGTGAACACAAAAAGGGACACTCATACAACTTCAAAGACTGAGGATAAACATTCAAACTAGCCGTCTTAGAAAACATGTTGTGATAGTAGTTAACACAAAATGCAACTTTGATTTGAGATCTAGTGAATGAGCTGACTTTGATAGCATTTCGATAGTTGAGCTGTGTTTTATTTATTTATGTATTTGGTCCATTCCTGCATGCCTTTGAGAAGAGCAATACAATTGGCAAATCCCTAGCATGTGGGAACGGATGTGGTGTAAATGGAACTGCCTGGGATGTTGGTTAAATCCAAAAAGAATTTCGTGAACTGTACAAAATGTCATTCATCAGAAGTTGAGCAGATTAACTGTGCAGTGCGACACTGAACACAGTGACATCGGTAGATAAAAAGTGATAAATGATATTACTCATGCTCTGTGATTCATTGGGAACAACTCAGAAGCGCTGGATTTTTTTTTCCAACCCAAAACAAATTGTTCAGGGCAGCCCAAAGAATGAAAATAAAACAATAAACACTAACACTGCAACTGTTACATTTTATCATACATAAAATCTAATTTATCTGGTATTAAATGTTTTTCTTGGTACTACCAATCATCTTTGGAAAATTCTGTCTTTAAACGGTTCATCAGACACATATCAAACATTTTTATGGTTATTAGTAAATGGAATTGGAGCACTCTGGAGTAGCTTTATTATGCAACTATAATGAACATTATGTAAGACACAGGTTGCTATAGTTAAGGCTGCATAACAGCGTCTAATCTAACCCTCTGTTTTCATTGGCTTTTTGCTTGTTCTGTATCCAAATGGGAGTTAGGTGCTGGGTGCTTTTGAAAATCCCACTAGGTGCTTTAATGCCTTTAAAAATCTGGCCTTAGGTGCCTAAGTCACTTTTGAAAATGAGTCTTAGGCCCCTAAGTTATTTGGAGATTTCTGAAAATTTTATCTGTAGAGCCAGATTCTGCCACCTTTACTCAGTGAGTAAGTAGCACCTTATGCCATGAGTAGTCCCACTGGAATCAACAGGACAGCTTGATTCAGCCCTCCATCACTATTCACAAAAGCACTAAACTGATGCATTGACTCCAGTGGGACTTACGCACATGCCTAAAGTTAAGCTTGGGCTCAAGTGCTTTGCTGAATAGAGATTGACTTAAGCCTGTGTTTTAGGTCATAGGAAAGTACTAATCAATGTGAGTAAGGGTTGCATAATTGGGCCCTTAGTGAGGATATAGTAGCGTTTTTTGTAGCTAGGCCCATACCATACATTTACTGTGTGCCTAAGAACTACAGTAACTTAGTGGTATAATAAAGCCCTGATCAAAGCCCACGGAAAAGAGTCTATTGAATTCCTGTGAACTGCTTGGGTCCATGTTCCCAATGCTTCTGGGAAATACAAGGTCTGGTAAAAGGCATCTTCATCCTAGTTTCCCACCAAAATGGCTCCTTAGTCTCATGGTGGGCCTGATCTGATACACTGCCACCTGGTGTGGGCCATATTCAGCAACAATTATTAAAATAGACTAATATATACCATGTTGATAATTACTTACATTCACCCTCTGACTTACTTGAAGTTTCCTTTTCTTTGACTTACTCTTCAGCCAGTAGGTAAGTGCTCTTCAGTGCCATTTCCGCTTGCCTGGACACATAGCAGCTTCCACCAGACTTATGCCTCTCCAGTGCCTCTTAACGGGGACCAAGTGCGAGGTGTTGCTGGATTGTTGCGCCAGTCTGGAGTTATGGGGGTCTGACTTGTAGAGCACACCAGTATGTTGCGCTCTACCTCCTCCGTGTGGACTCTGCTGGTGTGCACTAAATGTTCCTTAGTGCTCATGGGTATAGTGCTGGACTACATCAATGCACACTAGCAGGGTCTACATGGGGAGCTAGAGTGCGGCACACTGGTGACCTCTACAAATCACAGCCCCTATTGCAGACTCCGGGGTCATGCAGATAAGCCCAAAGATTCACAGGAAGTCCATGGGCCAGGTGAAACTACTCCATGGGCTGAATCTGGCCTGCAGGCTATATGTTTGACACCCCAGCTCTAGAGACATGTTCCACCTCTTCTACTAGCAGATTCTGCACTTCACCTACCTAATGTGGAAAAACCTGACCTTACTGGTCTCAGCCTGACTGCCGTGGCTGGGAACGTTGCTATAAGACAAATCTGAGCGATATATTAATAGTAGATGTGGTCAGATGTTTGGCTGCATGTGTGTGTTCTCTCTGCATGCTGTATGGACTCTGGCCAGATAGCCCATACAGCAAGCTCTGATTGAACTGCCCAATAAATCCACAGACTCGGTTTTCTGCGAAGGAACTTGCTCAGGTTTATTGCCGACGAAGCACGGTGCTAATGCCCCGGCTCAGTGGTTTCAGGTACACTAACACGGGTATGCTCGTGACAATGGACCGGCTCAGTGAATGACGGGACTTTCCATTCTCCCCTCGGCCAGACAGAGGCATTGCCTCTGAGATACATCTTTATACACAGACACAAACAAATTCCGTATTACCCCTCTGATGTAGTTAGGTGCCACCCTCTGACGTGGCTAACCACCACCCATTACCTTGTACCTGTTGGTTCGATCAAAACATTTCTATCCATCATGTTGTCATCCTGCCCTTATCTTTAGGATGGGTCAGTGCGTTTCTGTTATCTTTGAGGAATGTGCTGGTATCGAGGTGTTCTGGTACCACCTTTCTGGAATGTGTTTGCGTATATATTCTTATGCTTAGCACAATTTAGGAATGTGTGTTTCTGCAATATCAGCCCTGTTCTTGCCAGATTCTGTGAGCAGGGCCTGCCTCTTGCTCACAATTTAACTTTGCTTTATATTAGCAAGTTTTGACCATTACTTTAGCTCAGGTCTCATGCCTCATACCAGGCCTCTGATACAAGGGCTTATGTTTCAGGCCCTCTTCCTACTACAGTAGAGACATCAAATAATGTTTTAAACGGCAATTCAGTGTCCATTGCATGAGGATGCCACTTGTGACCCAGCTCTGTTGTAGTGTAGAGGAATAGGGTAGTATCCTTTTAAGTAGTTTGTGAGCCTTCTCCTGGTGCTTGCCATGTTTTATATTTTAGAAGCTGCCAGAAACCAGCCCGCACAGCAGCATGTATGTAGGTAGGCCTTGCAATGTGTGTATATTGTGTGGTATCAAAATGTGAACTTTCATCCTGATGCCCACCCCGAATCAATGCAGAAGAAGGGAGGAGAGAAGCTCTGTCTGGAGGAGAAAGGGAGCAGTGATCTGAAAGTTGCATCAACCTGTTCCCTGATGAATTGGACTATTAGCTGCATCTGCTGACTTGTCATTCTTCGCCATACAGTCAGGGCTTAGAAACCTTCTCGCCTGCAGCTCCCTTTCTTCTCTGTCATTGTGCAGACAGCTCTTGACATCAGTATCTCTTTGGCCACTGGTGTGATTCCCTACCAAGGAAAGCCTAAACAAAGGCAGGAAACTTGCCTGTAAGATGTGTTGCCTTAGTGAGAAGAAATGTGCTGCCCTTTACAATTGAAAATGCCTCTCTGTGTGTTGGAGAGTTTCTCCGTGTTTCTGTAGCTTAGGCAATGCTGTGTCTGAGTCTGCAGGGAAATGAGGCTGCATCTGCTAATGTATTTGTAACACACTGGCAGGTTTTCCCAAGTATAACAGTCTACTACTGCTACTTCCTAATGCTTTAGTTCAAGTTGCCGGACTACTGAACCAAAGGAGTGAACTAAATTTCAAGTGGTTGAGGCCTGTGCTGTAGTACTGGTGCAAAAACTTCAAGGTTTGTACCCGGCCGGCAATCCTGTATGGGGATAGGGAGAGAGGTATTGTAAAATGGGAGTTGACCCTACCCCACCCTCAGTTATCTTGGTGGGATGAGAAGAAAGCCATCTCTTCCTAACCCTGGTGTTACGCAGAAGAACAGGCTGTGTGTGGCTCCCCTCTCATGGGGAGGGGTGGGACACTAGTAACTGCAGAGGACTTCCTTTCCCCGATCTGCCTAGTGAGGTTACACTAGCAGGGCCTTTCCTACTGGTTCCCCAGAACACTCTGGGCTTGGGTTTGTGGTTGCAACCCAATTACCCCCCTATTGAGGGACTTCACAGCTGCTGATGAGACTCCGGGACCGAGTCTGAACACTGGAGAAATGGGTGAGGGAGCATTTTGTGCTGTTGCTTTTCAGGTGTACATGTGTGAAACACATTACACGCACTACGCTCAAATGACCTTGCTGTTCGTGTAGTATGACATGGGAGCCATGTCTGCTTAACTGTTAAGTTACAGTGGTGAATTTTGAACTGAAGACTCAAAGTGATAACTATTTAAAGAAAAGAGATTCTGGGGCCTCCACATCTACTTTCAGTGCTGAAGCTGAACAGGAACATAAAGTCAAAGTGGTGAGCTGACACTACTGTGAGAGTTATTTGCAGTTTGGATTTTCAGTTACAGGTGAACCATCATTTACTCTCATCGACAAGGTTGGGGAGAAACTCTCAACCCGTGCAGTGGTGCCAAGTAAGTTAAAACGACACCTTACAAGCAAACATCCGTCCCTTGCCTTCAAGGGCAAATTTTTTTTTTTTTTTTTTTTTGGAGCATTTGAAGGATCAAAATGAAAAACAAGTGCAAATGATGATAGACTGTGTAACAGCTTCTGATAAACCACTGGAATCAAGCTACTTGGTCGGTGACCTTATAGCGAAGGCGAAAAAGTGGCATACAGTCACAGAAACATTGATTTTACCAGCACGCAAAGAAAGGATGAGAGTTATATTAGGTGCAAATGCAATGAAATCACCAAAGTTCCCATTTCAGATAATGTTATAAGTCACCACATTGATGATGTCAGCTGACATTGAGACTGTGCTCTGAGGAAAAAATCAAATCGAGCAGAAAATTTGCACTGCAGCTTGATGAATCAGCAGATATCAGTAGTCATCCTCAACTCTTGGCCTAATGTCAGGTATTTTGATGGAAATAGTCTAAAAGAATTTTTTTTTTATTTTGCAGACAACTGCCAGATCACACAACTGAAGAGGAAATCTTCAGGATGACAATGGCCTACCCTGAGGAGGGAGAATTGCACTGGAAAAATTAGTGTTTGCACAGATGGGACTGCCTCCATGACTGGCAAAGTGAAGGGGTTTGTAAGCAAGGTCAAAGAACAAAACCCAGATGTGCTTGTGAGCCACTGTTTCCTGCACCATGAAGCTCTCATGGCCAAAAGACTGCTAGAACTTTCTTTAGTGTTATATGGAGCAGTAAAGATAGTGAACTTAATAAAATCATGGTCCTTAAAATGTTGCCTTTTCTCACTGTTGTGTGAGGAAATGGAGCAGAACACCAGAGTTTACTTGCACACAGAAATACGCTGGCTTTTCCATGGAAAAGCCTTTTCATGCTTGTATTTCGACTGGGTCTGGGATCCTTGGATTTCCTCTGCAATGGAAAGTGCTAAGAATCTTACACGAATGACTCAAGAGCAACTTGCTGGATTAGGGATGGACCACTCTTTTAAAATTGGTTGGCGACATGCCATTGGACTCATTCTGGTTGACAGTGGCAGACGAATACACAGCAATCTCAGACCGTGCTATATCCTTCTTCTTGCCATTTTCAACAACGTATCTATGCAAGTTAAGATTTTTCAAGCCTGACTTACATCAAAAAGAAACAGAGCATTTGAGATTGGTGGAGCAAGAGCTCCGAGCTGCACTGTCAACATTTCCTGCCAGGATTAAACGACTCTGTATATCAAGGCAAGCTCAAATCTCTCATTAAGAGCAAGTTTTGTTATAATTTAGTGTGGAACAGGGGTGTGCTGCACAAATCTTTTATTGAAGTAAGTGTGCCTTACAGTGGAAAAGGTTGGAAAATGCTGCCTTATATTACTTCCTACACACAGATGAAAAGACATCATAAACTAATTACTCTCTCTATATACCTATATAAATACAAACCCACCCACCTCCCACTTAAGCAATAGCAGTCTCTTCTGTGGGGTGGTGAAACTCGGCTCTTTGGTTTGATAGCCCCAGAAGGGGTGTGTGGTGAGGTTAATGCCTCTCCCACCAGGTTATGGCTTCACTCGGGGCTCCACACAAATTATCACAGCAGAGTCTAGACCATTCTTATTTCTTTTTATTGCAAGCCCAAAAGCTTCCCCTGGAGACCATGATTCGAAAGGTCACTAGATGTTGTTCCACACTAGGTTTGAGTGAATGAAGACAACCCATCTCCCAAGTGGGTGAATCCACCAGCCAAGTACTCACCTGGGAGAGTGATCCACTCACCCCCTCCTGTAGTCATGGGTTGACTGAAAAGGAGAGAAAAAGAGAAAAGAAAAAAACGTCTGTGACATTGCACCCCATATTCTTCATAGTTGTATGATTATGACATAACTATGATGCATTTTGCACAAGCTATGTCTTGTCAGGTGTCTGGAAAAGTTATGATTTGCTGAATACAATTATCTTATTTGTGTGCATGTATCACTTTTGCAACTGAAGTTATGAATATTGACTATATATCTGTATTTGAAATGTGGTTATGCCTGGGTAATACCCACTAGGCAAAAGGCTGTCAGTCTAGACAGCTGATTGGAAAGGGCCTATCCAGGGCAATGGGCCATTAGGGGAAACAATAGGCCTTAGGAGAAGCTCATCTCCCACCTGGTGAGCCTTCCTGGGAATGCTCCAGACAGCCTGTAAGTAATGGCTGCTATGACTCAGCAAGGACATGTGACCAGATCATATGACACTGAACCCATTTTGATACCTGTATTTTTCCACAAACTGGCTGGGAACTGATTTTGGGACAAAGGGTTCCCGCCATATGTTAAAGCTATATAAGTTGGGGCGTGACATCATCTAGGGGGTCTCACTCCCCACCAAGAGAACTCCTGGAAACCCCTGAGGAACAAAGACTGAACTGGGGGGAAGTGCTGGTCCCAGGCTAAAGGGATTTCCAGCCTGTGTATGGAAACCTGGTGGACGGCTTGTATCACCAGCCAGGGTGAAAAATTGCTAATTCATATCCAATCTTTCTAGTATCTTAGGCTTAGTTTGTGATTTTGTTTATTTACTAGGTAATCTGCTTTGATCTGTTTGCTATCACTTAAAGTCTATCTTTTTGTAGTTAATAAACTTGTTTTTTGCTTTATCTAAATCAGTGTGCCTTTAAGTGAAGTGTCTGGGAAAAATCTCAGCTTGGTTAACACAAGTTTGTTGCATATTCCTCTCCACATGGAGGGAGGGGCGAACTATTTATGAGCTTATATTGCACAGATCCCTGTGCAGGGCAAGACAATATAATTTTGAGTTTATACTCCAGGGGGGGTGCGTGCCTGGGGAGCTGGGGGTTATTTTGTCTGTAGCCTCTCTATTGTTGGTTCATTCAGTGACTGGCCAAAGCCTGCATGCAACTGCAGCTGGGTGTGTCCCTATCTGTGTGAATGCTGGTGGAAGTGTAGACTAGGAGCGGTCCACAGTTTGTCACAGCAGCACAGTGCTGAGAGGGAGCCCGGGCTGGTGAGTCAGAGGGTTCAGTGATACCCCAGTTCCAAGTGGCACCCCGGGGGGAACCCGTCACACCATCCTCCAGTGAGCTCCCCTGCCTGCTGTGAGTGGGGACGCCATTGCCCAGGCTGTGTACAGCTCACACAGGTTTCTGCCTCAGAACTGGACTGGACAAGCCTCCACACACCTGGCTGCAGTTACCCCACAGGACTTGCCACCTTCTCCTGGACTCAGGGGCTGCCAGGACCCACCCCCCAGCTGGTGCTAGTCACCACTCCCTGCACGGCTGGTCTCAGGGCATACGGCAGGGGGAAGTTACTGGGCTCCCACAACTCGCCCCCCCACTGCCCCACTTCCTCCCCTTCACCAGGGTCTCTGTGACTGTCTCTTGCTCCCTTACAGTGTGTCTGGAACCCCCTGGGCTGCTCCCTTCAGGCCTGTCCTTCCCTTGGGCTCTTGTTCCCCCTCTGTGGGCCCTGGCCACTGGGTCTGTCACCCTATTCCTGATGGGTTCCTGCCCCCTGCACCGACCCTCTTCCCCTGCTCACTGGCTCTCACACATCACTTGGCCGCACGGAAGCCCCCTCTGGCCTCCCTTGCGGCTCTTCGCCTGCTGGTTGCCGGCCACAGAGCCTCACCCACCTGGGGTTGCTCTTGCTGTCTCTCTCCCTCCCTCAGCATGCACAAAGGCCAGGACTTGAGCTGGGGCTCCCCGATTGGCCCAGCTGCCTTGCCAATGGGACTGACCTGGGGTGCTGGCTACTCACTGTGGGCCCTGGTCTGGAGCCCTCTGATTGGCTGAAGCCCTGTCAGTTCCAGGATCCCAACTCCTTGGCCCCTCCCCTCTCTCCTTGTATGGGGTTAAGGCAACAAAAAATCCATGGAGATATGGTAAGGGATCAACAGCCCACTTACACTGGTTTATCCCTGCAGTGAGAATGTACAGTGTGCTTAATAGCTTGGATTGACTAAGGGAATCAGATGCCTGTTGATGGGAATTGGGCACCTCACTCCCCTTTTAAAATCCCAGGCTATAAACCATCTGAATTAAATATTTTATAGTCTTTGTTGGTATCATCCACTCCCCACACTTGTGTTTAGCCTTCATTTGAGCAGACTGTATAATTGCACAGCTGCAGTTAGCCATTAGAATGTAATCCACATGATGTTGTCAGTATCTTCTTGCAGCCTTTCCCTTTAGTGCCCTGGACTGTATCCATTTGCTGCATCTCAGTCATTGCAAAATTTGATGTTACCATTTTTTTCTCCATCTTTGTGGACAAACTCCGCTCTGGTGCAAATGGGTGTAACTCCATTATGTCAGGCAGAACGTCGGTCTCCAAAGTGACTTCGCTGGAGTTGCACTTGTTTATACTGGTGCCCTTTTGGCCCAAACAGTTAGCTGATGTTTGGGGCCTTTTAGGGTTGTTTCTATTAGGAGGAGACAATAACATGCATTTCTTGGGTGCAGTCCTGTTTATTTACAAATATGTACACAAAGTCCTGTTTCCCAGAACACAGTACAAATAAACAGGATGGAGTTTCCTTGCTCAGAAATCCAAGCCAGCTTTCAGCCAGCGCTATGCCCAAAATAAGCTCTCTTTCTCTCAATTTTTCTCTCTGGCCATGCTACTAGTGCTTCACTCCCTTTCTCCTGGATTTCTGACTGCTTTCTGCTTCTGACACACAAAGCAGCAGTTTTGTCAATGCCATAAGTTCCCAAGGAAATCCTCCTTCTTCTCTCTGAGTTAGTTCTTGCTCCAGCCTTGCATGTGGTCAGAGCTCTGGCCTCTAGCTTCTGTTGTTTCAGGTATCTTACTCCATAAGGCAGTTTAACTGTGTCTTCCCTTTAGCCAGAGGTAGGATGGCTAGCCTGCCCATCAGCATCACTGACATCTATGATTGCCTATAAAATCAAAGACATCCACGCTAGCAGCTACCAACACCCTCCATCATAATATTACTAAGGGATTGGACTCTTATATTAATGAATTTGGATCCTTGGTTGCACTTTTACATGTTTTCAGTGTAGTTAAATGGAGAAATAACTTTGCCATGAAGTAGGCATTATGGTTAATACTTGACTTCAGTTGCACTACACCAGCTGCTGAGCATTTGGTTTACACCAATGGAGAATCTGGCCCATTAGTGTGTCTAGATTGTATAGCCCTGCACATTTTAGAATGTTTCCCCAAGTTACTGGACTTGCCACCTTATGTTCTACCTTGGGCTGAGTGCTAATTGGCAGCTGTTTGCTTAGAACTATGGCTACGTATATAATGCTGTTTTCAGCCATTTCTCCTCCTTTCACTTAGCATCAAATATTGATGATCTCTTTTCAAAAGCGTCTTTGATGGCCAGTTGTGAGGTAAATGGGAAGAGGTCAGTTTTTCAAGAATGGTGCTTTGGAGTCTGGCCTGTCCACAGGCTATTTCTAATTAGCAAGCTGAGCTGTTGTTGCTTTTTGCTTTCAAAACGGAGCCCGCTTCTGTTAAAACTTGTGTTTATCTTTAACCAAGTGTTTTTGTTTTTATTTGATTATAAGGGCAGAAATGCATTGTGTAAGTATTATTTAATACTCCACTGGCTAGCCCGGGCGTTCGGGTTTCATTAGTGATTTGTTTAGTTAGTTCTTTGTTCCAGAACCTAAATATTCCGTGATAGATTCCTCACCCTGCCTGCATGGAGCCTGGAGAGCAGGGGGCACTGTGGGGAAATGGTAGTGTCTCCCTGTGATCCTCAGCCACCCAGCCCCGCTATATATTAACTGGCAGCTTCTAAATAAAAGCACTTGCAGGGAGTGGAGAATCTCCACTGTGCCAGTGGAGAATCAGGCATAGCAGAGCTCCATTTTCACCATGCCCCCACCTCCCCATGCCATACCCTTGGAATGCCCCGACACATCCCGTTCCTTCCCCTGGGGGTGGCTGGTGCAGGAGGCAGCGTAACCACCTTTGCCATATTTCTGCCATCAGAGAGTTCCCCTGTACCGGGGCAATTCTCCAATGGCATTTTTTGGGTGCTTTAAGGCCCCTATGAACGGCAAGGTGGCCTTAGTGGATGGGAGAATCTGTCCCTAAACCTATAAGGAGATGCTGCCAAAATAAATAGATCCAAAATTTTAATTATTACTTTTGTATCTGTTAGCTAAGACCATGTAATTCTTGAAAATCCCAGCCCTAGTTAAAAGACCAAACTAAGCAAGATAGTTTGGATAGCAAGCCACAGAGGAAACAACATTTACAAACATGTCAAATACTTTTAATAATGCATACATTTGAGAAAATTACAATCTTAGATCTCAGGGGAAGGGGGGTTTAGCTTTCCCTTTGTCAGTCATTTCCACTTAAAGGGCAGATCACACGGGAAATATACCACCTAGATAGATACCACAGTTTGAATGTATTGAGCTGGAACTGCATTGGCTTCAGTAGGACTCCATAGGGTTGTAAGGGTCTGTGTTTGCAGGATCACAGTTGATGTCACTGGCAGTTCTAGGTCTGGAGTGAATAGAATATGGCCCTTAAATTAAAAACATCTGTAGCTATAGGAGGCCTAGGATTATTTGTGGGCATGGATGCTGATAGCGTTCTATTGATGTAGGGAATGCTGTTTTACCAAGAAATCATGCTCTATCACTCTTCTTGCATTTAGATTTATTTAATGAAATGCTGCTAAGAACATGGGTGGGTCTAACGATTGATGAAGGTTTATTCACACAGCCTTTATACTGTAACATCCTTCTGACTGGTCTGTAGCTGCATCAATTCTCTCTCTTGCAGAACTATTACCCATGGACTATTTTAATAAACTGGCTGGCTGAGCCTTTTCGTACCTTTGACTCTAGTAAATCTGGGAAGAACACTTGACATAACAGCAGGAGAGCATACACCAAAGGCAGAACGAAAGAAATGTGAGTTTTGAGTTGAGTTGGCTGAATTTATTTGCTGTGAATAATATTCCTTATGAATTTTTGTTCAAGAATAAATGTTTTCATTATTTGATCAAATCTGAGGTGAGCTTCAAAGAGGCTCATAAAGAATCCGAGATTAAAAAATAATTAAATTGTTTAAAAAAATCCCACTTATCTTGAAAGTGTCTCCCCTAGGATATCTGTGTAAGGGAGAAAACAGACTGATCCAAATCCCACTGAAATCAATGGGAGTGTTTCCTTTGATTTAAATGGGCTTTCGGTCAGGCCCATAGTTGATAAAGTTCAGGAACTATCTGTAAAGGGAATAATCTGATTGTTTTTGAAGGAGGACTCTTGGCCATTGATAGCATTACTGTTGCTTGGTAACCTGGAAGCATCATGTTACAATTTGCTTTAGGGCCCGATTGCAGCATTTCGAAGCATTTAAGCATGCACATAAGTACTATTAGGGAATGTCTACGTGGCAGTTGGGAAGTGTGATTCCCAGCTTGGGTAGATGTAAACACGTTAGCTTTGCTCAAGCTAGCACCTAAAAATAAAATAAAAGACTCTGGGTATGTCTACACTGCAATTAAACACCCACAGCTGCTCCATGTCAGTTGACTCGGGCTCGCGGGGCTGAGGCTATGGGACTGTTTAATTGTGGTGTAGACATTTGGGCTTGGGTTGGAGCCTGGGTTCTGGGGCCTTCACCTCCTCGTTGGGTCCCAGAACCCAGGCTCCAGCCTGACCCCAAGTGTCGACACTGCAATTAGACAACCCCGTAGCCTCAGCCCCGCGAGCCCGAGTCAGCTGACATGGAGCAGCTGTGGGTGTTTAATTGCAGTGTAGACATACCCAGAGTCTGGGCTCCAGCCCTTCAATTTTATAGCCTCACAGCCCGAGCCCTGTGAGCCAGAATCAGCTGACCCAGGCCAGCCACGGGTCTTTTATTGCAGAGTAGAGATTCCCTTAAAATCCCATAGCAATTTTCCCCCAAGAGTAGGGAGGGTCATAAGCTCCAGCATCCTGGACAAAATCCAGTGGGCTGGAACAGGGAGGGAGTTCACATGCAGGACGTTTCCTGAAAGTGTAAATGGTGCTATTTCAAACACAAAGCATTCTGTATTCCAAACCAAAATCCAGGCACTGGCCTGCAGTCCTGGATGTCATCTCAGCACATGAATTATAAATGAAACCAAACGGTCTTTCTCCTGAAATCCAACAAAAGGCCCGATTGTCCCTGCCCTTGTGAGAGAGTGCAGATTAGAGGGGGAGGGCTCTTTTTACTCCTTGAACTATGGCTAGAGACAATTGCATCCAAGCGCCTGACCTTCTCCTTTCATGTGCCTCAGAGAGTAGGGGAGATGGCCAGGCCATGACTCACCCAGCCCCCAGATTAGCCCACAAAGCTCAGTGTGCTTACTGGAGATAGCTGACTGCTCTAGTGGATGGTACACTGTGATGTCCTTAGTAAAGTGCTTTAAGATCTCCTGGTGAAAAGCACCGTATGAGAGCTAGGTATTATTAGTATAGTATTTTTATACTCTTTTATATGCCAGTGGATTGTACAACGTGAGGCACAATCTCTCCTAGAGTTCCCTTGGGGCTGGGCGGCTCTGCACCACCCTTAACGTGGCTTGCTGAGTCTAAGGGTATGTGTACACTTGGAGCTGAGGGTGTGATCCCCAGCTTTAGGAGACATACCCACACTAGCTCCAGGAGAGCTAGCACATTAAAGATAGAATACCGCCAGGCAGCAGGACAGTATGCGCCTAGAGTCTCGGATGGGTATGTATTCGGCTAGTCCATCCCGCCACTCACACTGCCATGGCTACATTTTATTTTTAGGTGCTAGCTTGAGCAAAGCTAACGTGTTTACATCTACCCAAGCTGGGAATCACACTTCCCAACTGCCACGTAGACATTCCCTAATAGTACTTATGTGCATGCTTAAATGCTTCGAAATGCTGCAATCGGGCCCTAAAGCAAATTGTAACATGATGCTTCCAGGTTACCAAGCAACAGTAATGCTATCAATGGCCAAGAGTCCTCCTTCAAAAACAATCAGATTATTCCCTTTACAGATAGTTCCTGAACTTTATCAACTATGGGCCTGACCGAAAGCCCATTTAAATCAAAGGAAACACTCCCATTGATTTCAGTGGGATTTGGATCAGTCTGTTTTCTCCCTTACACAGATATCCTAGGGGAGACACTTTCAAGATAAGTGGGATTTTTTTAAACAATTTAATTATTTTTTAATCTCGGATTCTTTATGAGCCTCTTTGAAGCTCACCTCAGATTTGATCAAATAATGAAAACATTTATTCTTGAACAAAAATTCATAAGGAATATTATTCACAGCAAATAAATTCAGCCAACTCAACTCAAAACTCACATTTCTTTCGTTCTGCCTTTGGTGTATGCTCTCCTGCTGTTATGTCAAGTGTTCTTCCCAGATTTACTAGAGTCAAAGGTACGAAAAGGCTCAGCCAGCCAGTTTATTAAAATAGTCCATGGGTAATAGTTCTGCAAGAGAGAGAATTGATGCAGCTACAGACCAGTCAGAAGGATGTTACAGTATAAAGGCTGTGTGAATAAACCTTCATCAATCGTTAGACCCACCCATGTTCTTAGCAGCATTTCATTAAATAAATCTAAATGCAAGAAGAGTGATAGAGCATGATTTCTTGGTAAAACAGCATTCCCTACATCAATAGAACGCTATCAGCATCCATGCCCACAAATAATCCTAGGCCTCCTATAGCTACAGATGTTTTTAATTTAAGGGCCATATTCTATTCACTCCAGACCTAGACCTGCCAGTGACATCAACTGTGATCCTGCAAACACAGACCCTTACAACCCTATGGAGTCCTACTGAAGCCAATGCAGTTCCAGCTCTATACATTCAAACTGTGGTATCTATCTAGGTGGTATATTTCCCATGTGATCTGCCCTTTAAGTGGAAATGACTGACAAAGGGAAAGCTAAACCCCCCTTCCCCTGAGATCTAAGATTGTAATTTTCTCAAATGTATGCATTATTAAAAGTATTTGACATGTTTGTAAATGTTGTTTCCTCTGTGGCTTGCTATCCAAACTATCTTGCTTAGTTTGGTCTTTTAACTAGGGCTGGGATTTTCAAGAATTACATGGTCTTAGCTAACAGATACAAAAGTAATAATTAAAATTTTGGATCTATTTATTTTGGCAGCATCTCCTTATAGGTTTAGGGACAGATTCTCCCATCCACTAAGGCCACCTTGCCGTTCATAGGGGCCTTAAAGCACCCAAAAAATGCCATTGGAGAATTGCCCCGGTACAGGGGAACTCTCTGATGGCAGAAATATGGCAAAGGTGGTTACGCTGCCTCCTGCACCAGCCACCCCCAGGGGAAGGAACGGGATGTGTCGGGGCATTCCAAGGGTATGGCATGGGGAGGTGGGGGCATGGTGAAAATGGAGCTCTGCTATGCCTGATTCTCCACTGGCACAGTGGAGATTCTCCACTCCCTGCAAGTGCTTTTATTTAGAAGCTGCCAGTTAATATATAGCGGGGCTGGGTGGCTGAGGATCACAGGGAGACACTACCATTTCCCCACAGTGCCCCCTGCTCTCCAGGCTCCATGCAGGCAGGGTGAGGAATCTATCACGGAATATTTAGGTTCTGGAACAAAGAACTAACTAAACAAATCACTAATGAAACCCGAACGCCCGGGCTAGCCAGTGGAGTATTAAATAATACTTACACAATGCATTTCTGCCCTTATAATCAAATAAAAACAAAAACACTTGGTTAAAGATAAACACAAGTTTTAACAGAAGCGGGCTCCGTTTTGAAAGCAAAAAGCAACGACAGCTCAGCTTGCTAATTAGAAATAGCCTGTGGACAGGCCAGACTCCAAAGCACCATTCTTGAAAAACTGACCTCTTCCCATTTACCTCACAACTGGCCATCAAAGACGCTTTTGAAAAGAGATCATCAATATTTGATGCTAAGTGAAAGAAGGAGAAATGGCTGAAAACAGCATTATATACGTAGCCCTAGTTCTAAGCAAACAGCTGTCAATTAGCACTCAGCCCAAGGTAGAACATAAGGTGGCAAGTCCAGTAACTTGGGAAAACATTCTAAAATGTGCAGGGCTATACAATTTAGACACACTAATGGGCCAGATCCTCAATTGGTGTAAACCAAATGCTCAGCATCTGGTGTAGTGCAACTGAAGTCAAGTACTGACCATAATGCCTACTTCATGGCAAAGTTATTTCTCCATTTAACTACACTGAAAACGTAAAAGTGCAACCAAGGATCCAAATTCATTAGTATAAGAGTCCAATCCCTTAGTATTATTATGATGGAGGGTGTTGGTAGCTGCTAGCATGGATGTCTTTGATTTTATGGGCAATCATAGATGTCAGTGATGCTGATGGGCAGGCTAGCCATCCTACCTCTGGCTAAAGGGAAGACACAGTTAAACTGCCTTATGGAGTAAGATACCTGAAACAACAGAAGCAGAGGCCAGAGCTCTGACCACATGCAAGGCTGGAGCAAGAACTAACTCTTGACTATGGGACTGTTTAATTGTGGTGTAGACATTTGGGCTTGGGTTGGAGCCTGGGTTCTGGGGCCTTCACCCCCTCGTTGGGTCCCAGAACCCTCGTTGGGTCCCAGAACCCAGGCTCCAGCCTGACCCCAAGTGTCTACACTGCAATTAGACAGCCCCGTAGCCTAAGGTCCGTGAGCCCGAGTCAGCTGACACAGGCCAGCTCTGGATGTTTAATTGCAGTATAGACATACCCCTTGAGACCGCACGAGGGGGGCGGGTCCCAGAGCCTGGGCTTCAGCCCGAACCTGAACATCTACACTGACGTTTTATAGCCCTGCAGCCCGAGCCTCACAAGCCCAAGTCGGCTGACCCGGGCCAGCCCCAGTGTGCCACAGTCTTATCTCAGTGTAGATGTACTCACAATGTCTGCAACGCCTCCATTCTGAGTGGCATTAGAATGACAACATCTCTTATGGAAGGGAGCCTTGGTACCATGTTGGGGCATTCAGCCCATTTATATGGCCCACATCACAACAGTAGCTGAGCACCTTGTGTAACCCTTGTGGCACTCTGTCCCCCTCTACTGGCACTTAGACCAGCTAGAGACTGATGTGCCTGCTACAGCCTTGGCTAATAGACGTGTCTTTTAGCTCATGCAGTAGAGCAGGGGCGGGCAAACTTTTTGGCCTGAGGGCTGCATTGGGTTTCGTAAATTGTATGGAGGGCCAGTTAGGGGAGGGGGTCGTGGCCGGCCCCCACCTCCTATCTGTCCCCCCCGGGACTCTTGCCCCATCCAGCCCCCCCGTTCCCTGACGGCCCCTCTGGGACCCCTGCCCCATCCACACACCCCTGCTCCCTGTCCCCTGACCGTCCCTGGACCCCCGCTGCCCCGTCCAACCCCTCCTCTCATTCCTGACGGCCCTGCCCCATTCAACCACCCCTTCTCCCTGTCCCCTGACTGCCCCCGGAACCCCTGCCCCTGACTGCCCCCTGCCGCCCCATCCAACCCCCCCTCCTTCATGACTGCCCCCAGGACCCCTGCCCCCATTCAACTCCCTGTTTCTCCCCCCCGACCACCATCCACACCCCCGCCCCCTGACCACCACCCCGAACTCCCTGCCCTCTATCCAACCCCCCTGTTCCCTGCCCCCCTACCGGGCTGCCTGGAGCACTGGTGGCTGGTGGTGCTACAGCCGTGCCGCCCGGCTGGAGCCAGGCCACGCTGCCACCGCCGCTGCCGCCACGCAGCACAGGGACCGGGTCAGGCCGGGCTCTGTAGCTGTGCTGCCCCAGGAGCTCACAGCCCCGCCGCCCAGAGCATTGTGCCAGCGGTGGAGCAAGCGAGCTGAGGCTGCGAGGGAGGGGGGACAGCAGGGGAGGGGCCAGGGGCGAGCCTCCGGGGCCAGGAACTCGGGGGCAGGGAAGGACGGTCCTACGGGCTAGATGTGGCTTGCAGGCAGTAGTTTGCCCACCCCTGCAGTAGAGGCTCATGCATTAAGCTCCAGAAGTCCCAGGTTTGATCCTGGCAGCCGATGACCAGGGTCTGTTGGTGTTACACTAACATTGGTTCATTCCTGATTCAAAAGCAAGCATATGCTAAAAGATCTGCTCTAGGAATTATTTTGGGGAAGTTCTGTGCTGTGTGTTGTACCGGAGGTCAGACTAGATGATCACTGTGGGTATATTTGGTCCTGCCTCAGCACAAAGGGCTGGACTAGATGACCACTCCAGGTCCCTTGCACCCCTACATTTCTTTGATTCTATGTTTACCTGCAGGATATTATTCAGTCACCAGCTGTATGAGTGCAGCATGGCTTTCCAAACTGAGTATAAACCCTGGTGAACAAAGGAGACTAAGCTGAATCCTGAGTTGTGTTGAAGCTTGGTTTTGCCTGTCATCTTACCTGTTTTGCTTAATAAATGCTTTAAGAGTGGAATGTTTCCATATATCATAAATGTACCCTTCAGAGTGGGTGCATTTTTCCCCTGAGGAGACTGTATTTCAAAATTACATCCCAATTCCTATCCTTAATGCACCATTCTCTTTTCAGTTTGTTTAATTGCAGTGGATAGCCCAATGCATCTGTTCTACCTTGTTAAAGAAATACTCAATCCTAATTTAAGATTATACATATATGTGAAGTATTTCTTTCCTTCTGGCAACACCACTGCATTTCTTCGGTGGGACTGGATAATTTTGTTTCCCAAGAAATTAAGTATAAACATAAAAGTACAGTTCTGCTGTTATTTTAAAGAGCTGTTCTAGCATTACTCCTTAGAGTTTCCTGATGTAACATTTATTACAGTTTTGCACACTATTTAGTACCCTCATAAAGAAGAGCAGCCACTTAACGATATTAAAATATTTATGTCAATAGTATGTTCATAAAGAGAAGATGTTTAGTCTCCTTTTATGCAAGTTGTTCCTACTGATGTGCAAACACTTCAGAAACACTGCAGCAGAGACCGACAAAATTAATTTCTTCTAAATAGAAGCTGGGAATTAAGTTAGAGAAGGAAAAATAATGCTTTGGTTTAAAAAACATGGGAACAAAAACAGATGTGGGGGAAGCTGCTACCACCTAAAGTGAAATTAGTGAATTTCTAGAGTCTCTGTGCCTGCCCTTTTAGGTTCTTTCTGCTTAAGATGCAAAACTGGCATTCTGACCAAAATGTTTGCAACATCTATTCTTCATCACACCCCCAGCAGAAAAATTACATGCTAACTGGTCCTTGCAAATAACCAAATATTCCCCATACAGCCATCAGCAGTGCTCCCTACTCCCCATGTCCTAGTTGCAATAATTTGTGGGAATTGATGGTCCCCAATTAGTTTTGTGGGCTACTAAAGCATTTGGAAGTGTCCTTCTGGCTGGGATGGAGCTGAAATGTGCTTATGGTGAACACGACAAGTGATTAGAGACAGGAACTTAAGGCAACAGGAATAAGTGCACTAGCCGCCCGCCAGAGGCTTGAGTAGGCATTCTCTGTGCAATATCCAAAGCTTCAAACTTTGATACATTTCTTGCAGGACCAGAGGCTCCTGTAGCACACAGATTGCCTGCAGCCATATCACATTAGGCAATGGTCATGTCAGATCACACAAAGTAGGGTCTAGCCTGGCCAGTGCTTGGCTGGGAGACCTATAGGTAAAACCTGTAGGTGAAACCTAGGAGCCAAGGAAAGGTTAGTCCATGATTCAGCAGTTGGCGTTCATAGATTCCAAAGCCAGAAGCGTCCCCTCATCTGACAGGTGTTTGTTCTTTAAAAACTGCAATGATGGAGATTCCACAATCTCCCTTGGAAGCCAATTCCACGGCTTAACAAGTTAGAAAGTTTTTCCTAATATCTAACATAAATCCCCCTTGCTGTAGATTCAACTGATTACTTCTTGTCCTACCTTCAGTGGACACGGAGAACAATTGATCACCATCCTCTTTATAACAGCCCTTAATATATTTGAAGATTATCAGATGTCCCCCTCAGTCTTTTTTCAAGACTAAATATGCCCATTTAAAAACAACAACAACAACTTTCGTCAGGTTTCCTAAATGTTTTATCACTTTTGTTGCTCTCTTCTGATCTCTCCATTCCAGTGGGCATATAAGAAAAACAATGTTGCATTGCGTACAGGATTGGGAATCGTCGGTCCTCTGCTGGCCAAATGAAGACCATATTGAATGGATGCTTCTTCTGTTGCTCTCTGGGGCACTCAGTGTTGGCATTGATGGGGGTGCCCTTTGGTAGTAGGGTGTGCAAATTGTGTAGTGACAATACTGCTGAGAGTGGAGATTTTGCTGACCTATGGGCAAAACATACATTATGGATATATTTTCATTAGAAATGGGTCTGAACTGGAACCCTGAATCTCAACAGCTTGAGACTTTGAGGGTTAGGATTTGATAATTTGGTCCAACTTTCGTGACTTGAATCTGTCTCTAATGAACTAACCTGGGATCCTGAATATAAAGCCCTCCAGATTTTTGAGTGTAGGGCATTATGAAATAAAGACCCCATCTTGGATCTAAATTTCATGATCAGGGACCATATGTAGCTTGGAAACCCAAAATTGACTACACTCGAACTTTGGGTGGGTGTCAGAGGGAAAACAGGATTGTCCAAAATTGTTCTCAAGTTGACCTCTGAGGTCCATCTCTAACTTAGATCTCTCTTAAATAGCCGCAGCATTAGTCACAAAGCACTGGCTGTGGTCCTCCCAACTTTTTGCTTCATTTTTGCATGAAGCTATTCAGAATGCCTGAATGTTTACAGATCATCGATGTGCACACTGTATAATCTATGAACACAGGTTACCATACACCCACCATTATGGGGCATAATTATCCACCCACTTCCCTGCCTGATGACTTCAGTTCTGTCTGGTGTGATCTGTTCCTATTATTTGCTTATCCAAACTAGCAAGAAAAGGAAACATGAGTAGAAGAAAGCTCCTCCAATAATGCAAAGAGAGTTCCGGTTCTTCAGAAAGCACTTTGCTATCAATAGCCATGATAGATAAACTACACCAGAATATGGTGCCTGTCAAGTAAAATAAATTATAAGAGCTAGGAGCTGCTGAATAATAAATGCAATGCAATTTTTTGGAATTAGTTCTCAGAGCAGCTAAACTATTGCTCATAACCATGGTTCCAACTCCAATCTCAGCTACGTTGGTATATGTCAGGAGCAACCCTTTTTATACTCAATTTGTTAGTATACCTAGCGTGTTCATCAAAAGAACTGCTGAGCAGAAACTAAGTTAAGTGTGGAGTTTTCCAGCCTGCCAAGCAGGGAATTTTCCATCAGTTAGCCAGCTCTGTTTCACATAGCAATAGTTAACTATTGCCAGACTTTCCAGCTTGCACAACTGTATACTTCAGCTAAAAGCTCAAGTCAGGAGGGCACAGGGTCATGTTTACTCCTTACGGTCACTCACTTCCCCCTCCCCTCCCGGTCTGTTAGTTGTGCTAAGGCTTCAGAAACAGCCTTTCTAGCTGTTTTTAGCAATGAGCATAACAGTTGGTATTACCGCTGTGGGCATTGATCTAGGCATGCTACTGGGCTCTGGGCTACCAAAAATCTTCCCCTCCCACACTAGCACCATTATTTAATGCAGCAGGATGATGGCAATAAAACCAGAACCAACTGTTAGCCAATCGTGTGGCCTCACAAAGCAGAACATGAGCTAGACATTACATTACCCATTATAATTTGTTAACTTGCTGTTGCTGTCATAAAAGATGCTGCAGGTGGAGGATCTGAGTCTGCTTTCAGTTAACCCTGGTATAAATCAAGAGTAATTGCATGGAAGTCAATGGAGTTACAGTCAAACTGGTGTGAGCACAGAATTGGGCCAGAACTCCTGCTTTTGGTCAAATAGGTGCATAGGAATGTCAGCACCAAACTCATCAGTATAATGCCAAGCTGTTATTTCCATGCTCTGGAAAGAGACGTTGAAGTAAACCTGGTCTGCAAATGAATTACTCTTTCATTTATTAATTGATTTTTTTCTTTCTGTTCCTGACAAAGTGGTCTAATGGGCTCTGTGGAAAAGAAGGCCTCACTCTGAACGCTTTCTGATTACACTATAGATGCGTGTGGTTAAGATACTAAATAGATCTGCATGATGATATTCAGGTCTACCATTATGGCAAAGTTGGATGACAGTGATAAAAGCTCTCATCAGACTGACATAGCTCGTGAATGGGAAGGAGAGTTCAGATGCAAGGGAAGAGGCTGAGAGGGAAATGACCATGAGAGGGAAGGAGGGATGGGAAGGGGGAATATATCACCAGAGAATTCGGCAGGAAGGGAATGGTATTGGGACAATCACATAGGCTGGATGACAAAGAGGGTACAAATCAGTATAGTTCCATTGTAGAAGCAGAGACTCCTGCTGTTCCAAGAATTCCAAAAGATGAATTCTGCTTGCATTCCTGTCATTCATCATGGACATTAGAAGAGGTGGAAGTGTTAACAACAAAGTTGCATCTTGCCCATTGTGGAGAACATTGTGGAGAGGCTAAATGAATTCTTTGAATCAGTCTTCACTGAAGAGGATGTGAGGGAGAGAGGATGTGAGCCATTCTTTATAGGTGACAAATCTGAGGAACTGTCACAGATTGAGATATTAATAGAGGAGGTTTTGGATCAAATTGATAAATTAAACAGTAATGAGTCACCAGGACCAGGTGGTATTCACCCAAGTGTTATGAAGGAACTCAGATACAAAATTGCAGAACTACTAACTCTGGTATCAAGTATCAGAGGGGTAGCCGTGTTAGTCTGGATCTGTAAAAAGCAACAGAGAGTCCTGTGGCACCTTTAAGACTAACAGATGTATTGGAGCATAAGCTTTTGTGGGTGAATGCCCACTTTGTCGGATGCATGTAATGGAAATTTCTAGGGGCAGGTCTAAATATGCTGGCAAGAATCAGTCTGGAGATAACGAGGTTAGTTCAATCAGGGAGGGTGAGGTCCTCTGCTAGCAGTTGAAGTGTGAACACCAAGGGAGGAGAAACTGCTTCTGTAGTTGGCTAGCCATTCACAGTCTTTGTTTAATCCTGATCTGATGGTGTCAAGTTTGCAAATGAACTGAAGCTCAGCAGTTTCTCTTTGGGGTCTGGTCCTGAAGTTTTTTTGCTGTAAGATGGCTATCTTACAGCAAAAAAATTCTGTAACTCTGGTATGTAACCTATCGCTTAAATCAGCCTCTGTAGCAGATGACCGGAGAGTAGCTAATGTAATGCTGATTTTTAAAAAGGCTCCAGAGGTGATCCTGCCAATTACAGGCCAGTAAGACTAACTTCAGTACCAGGCAAACTGGTTAAAACTATAGTAAAGAATAGAATTATCAGACACATAGATGAACACACTATGTTGGGGAAGAGTCAACACGGCTTTTGTATAGTGAAATCATGCTTCACCAATCAATTAAAATTCTTTGAGGGGGCCAACAAGAATGTGGACAAGGATGATCCAGTTGATATAGTGTACTTGACTTTCAGAAAGCCTTTGACAAGATCTCATACCAAAGGCTCTTAAGCAAAATAAGCAGTCATGGGATAAGAGGGAATATTCTCTCATGGTTAAAAGATAGGAAACACAGGGTAGGAATAAATGGTCAGTTTTCACAATTGAAAGTAGTAAATAGTGGGGACCTCAAGGATCTGTATGGGCATCAGTGCTGTGCAACATATTCATACATGATCTGGAAAAGGGGCTGAACAGTTAAGTGACAAAGTTTGCAGATAATACAAAATTATTCAAGCTAGTTAAGTCCAAAGCTGACTGCGAAGAGTTACAATGGGAATCTCACAAAACTGGGTGACTGGGCAACAAAATGGCAGATGAAATCAACTATACATAAAAATGATGGAGTCTAAATTAGCTGCTACCACTCAAGAAAGAGATCTTGGAGTCATTGTGGATAGTTCTCTGAAAACATCTGCTCAGTGTGCAGCTGCAGTTGAAAAGTTAACAATATTAAGAATCATTAGGAAAGGGATAGATAATAAGACAGAAAATATCATAATGCCACTATATAAATCCATGGTATGCCCATACCTTGAATATTGTGTGCAATTCTGGCTGCCCGAACTTAAAAAAGATATATTAGAATTGGCAAAGATACAGAGAAAGACAACAAAAATGATTAGGGGTATAGAACAGCTTCCATATGAGGAGAAATTAAAAAGCCTGGGACTGTTCTGCTTAGAAAAGAAATGAGTAATGGCAGATACGATAGATTCAAATCATGAACGGTGCAGAGAAAGTGAACAGGGAAGTGTTATTTACTCCTTCATATAACACAAGAACCGGGGATCACTCAACGAAATTAATAGGCAGCAGGTTTAAAACAAGCATAAGGAAGTACTTCTTTACACAATGCACAGTCAATCTTTGGAATTCATTGCCCATGGATGTTGTGAAGTCCAAAAATAAAACTGAGTTTAAAAAAAATTAGCTAAGTTCATGGAGGATAGATCCATCAGTGGTTATTAGCCAAGATGATCAAGCTCACAATACATGCTCTGGATGTTCCTAAATCTCTGACTGCCAGAAGCTGGGACTGGATGACAGGGGATGGATCACTCTGTAATTGCCCTGCTCTGTTTATTCCCTCTGAAGCATCTGACACTGGCCACTGTTGGAAGACAGGATAATGGACTAGATGGACCAGTGGTCTGACTCAGTGTGGTCATTCTTGTGTTCTTATGCCCTGGTTGTGACGTTGCACCCCATAATGCTTTATAGAAATATGCTTATGAATGTAAATACGACATAACTTGAATATATTTTATGCTAGATATGCCATGTAACATATATTTGCAAAGGATATGATCTACTGAATATATTCATCCTATTTGTATGCATGTATCATTTTTATATCTGAAGTTATGAGCATTGGCTCTATGCTTGTATTTAAAGTGTTTGCTGTAGGAAGCACATAAGGCAGATGTGGCCAATATAGTGTGAAGGGGTTATTCAAGTAATTAGAAACACTTAACTGTCAATGGACTTTGAGAGACACCAATCCACATCTGAGCTTCCCTGGGAACGTTCAAACTAACATGTAAACAATGGTATTGGCCTGCAAAAAGCTGACTCATTCATAGACACGTGACTTGCCCAGGTTACTACAGACTCCATCTTGTTGCTGTGATTTTTGCACGGGATAACAAAGGGGTTTCCGCCCACAAGAGAAAGAATATAAATCCTACTTTTTATACTTAATAAAATCACTTTTTGCTTATTAATTAACCCAGAGCAAGTAATTAATACCTGGGGGAGCTAACAGTTGTGCATATCTCTCTATCAGTGTTATAGAGGGCGAACAATTTATGAGTTTACCCTGTATACGCTTTATACAGAGTAAAACGGATTTATTTGGGGTTTGGATCCCATTGGGAACTGGGTATTTGGGTGCTAGAGACAGGAGCACTTCTTAAGCTGTTTTCAGTTAAGTCTGCAGCTTATGGGGGACGTGGTTCAGACCTGGGTCTGTGTTTGCAGCAGGCTAGCATGTCTGGCACAAGAAGACAGGGTACTGAAGTCCCAAGCTGCCAGGGAAAACGGGCTCAGAGGTAGTCTCAGCATATCAGGTGGCAGTCCCAAAGGGGTTTCTGTGACCCAACCCATCACACTGGTAATGTTCTAATTAATTTAATTTAATTTTTATGGTACATTCTATAATCTAACATGTATATAAGTCCCAAGTACATTAATAAAGCACCAGGGAAGGAATTAGAAATCCTTTGCTTTATCTCTCTCCAATTATCTGATGGCAGAAAGTTTGCAATTCACAAGTCTTTAATCCTTATCACTGTCTATTCCCAGTAGCCTTGTGATCCTTTGTTAATTCCTTCATTGTCTTTAAATGAATATTCATCCTGCTCTGGTTTCCACTCACCCTTTGTTAATTTTAGATGGCTGCCATTCACTTTAGTGTGACTTCCTACAACAAAACATAGGGGCTGGCGTGTAACTGATCCCTGTGTGGGTGTGCAAGTGTGGGAGGGTATAAAGATCCTGTGCACAGGGTTCAGGCATAGCTTCAGCCCAGGCGTTCTCCAGCGAGCACCCCTCCTGGGCCATAGCCACTTCCCTTCTTTCCTCTGCACCATCCAGGGGAGCACACTGCATCCTTTAAAAGGATGATACAGAAAGACCACTCCTCCTGTGAGCCCCAAAAAGGTATTCCAGCCTCCTCAAGCATAATCCCTCCCCCAGATCCCCCTGGGGCTTGTGCCCTACCCCTGAACCACACTGCTACTAGTCTTAGGTGCTGTATGGTATAGGAGGACACAGGGCACCCAGTTCTCCAGTATGTTGGGGCCACTTGCTGTGCTGCTTTGGTCCCAAGCTGCCCCAGTGTTGATGCAGCTGCCTTACAGAATGACACAGAGCAGCTCCTACACCAACCTCATGTCAGACACCAGTGTAGGGGCACATCCAAGCCTCCCTTATGCCTGGGTGATCCTGAATGGCTATTCCATCCTCTTGGCATTGATGGCAGCCAGTGCACATTTATTTCGGGGACTAGACTTGTACCTGGACAGCCCCAGGGTAGGGAGAGGGCAAAATGGGCTTAGAGTCATTTTTGTGCCCTGCCCCCTCCAGTCCTTAAGCAGCACCATTCTCTCTTCTACTGCAGTTGAAGGTCTGGTTCAGTATCTTCATCCTATACAGTTTAAACTTATGTGATATGTATGTTCTTTAGGATCCAGAATGTGTCTTGCCTTTTGTTTGTAAAACATAGTGTACATTTACATTGCTATCAGTATGTTATTCATAATTAGGGCTCCATGTCTGTCATGGAGGTCGCGGAAGCCACAGATTCCGTGATTTTCTGTGACCACCGTGACTTCTGCAAGGGCCAGTGTGGCTAGGGTCAGTGTGGCTGATCCCACGGCTGCCCAAGCAGCTGTCTCTGGAGCCACACCAGTCGCTGCTCCGGCGGCCCCGGCAGCGGGCACCGGGTGGCCAGCCAGAGAAACCACAGCCCTACGCAGTGGTCCCCGGGCAGCCCGTCGGAGCAGCCGCGGCCCCCTGCAGCTGATGCCGCTGGCCCCACACCCTCCCTCCTAGCAGCTGGCCCCCCCTCCCCTCCAGTGGCCCCCCCCAGGTTTAATCACGGATATTTTTAGTAAAAGTCATAGACAGGTCACGGGCCATGAATTTTTGTTTATTGCCCATGACCTGTCCGTGACTTTTACTAAAAATATCTGTGACTAAATCATAGCCTTATTCATAATTAATTTACTATTCCGTTTCAATCTGGTTATGAAACCCCACCATAGAGTTCTTTGTAAGGGTTGTGCTGGCTTTGTGTATCTTGTGTTTTGAACAGGTTACAGCTAATGAGGAAAATGCCCATATCAGGACAATGACCTGTGAGAATTAAGACCAGTAAATTCTGTGTGCTGGGATGGTGGCTAAACCACTGTCCAGTTTACTACCTCACTGTCCTCCTTCAAATCACTTCTTAAGATTCTTTTTCCTGTAAAGCCCCAAAACTTGCCAGTGATTAGGCAGCTGGTGAGCTCAGATGACTTGTCTATCACATTGACCAGTATTGTCTCATTGTTTCCTTGTGGTCCCCCATTCATCTGTCTATATTGCTATCCCGTTTTGACCTGAGTGGTTAGCCAATATTCAGGGTCTTGCAGGTTGTTTCTGTTACGAGAAGAAATTGATTGTTGAGTCAAGTTTTTTTTTATGCAGTCCTATCTGTTTACAAAAAATATACACAAAGTCCTGTTTCCCAGGACACAGTTGAAATAAAATAAGATGCAGGTTCTTTGCTCACAATTCCAATCTTCTTTCTAGCCAGACCAGTTCTCCATCTTATCAGTGCTTTTCTTGATGTCTCCTTGGCTGTCCTGCCTGCTTCTGGTTGCTTCTTTTGCTTCTGCTAACAGACACACACACCTGCACCAAACAATCCCCAGCACCCTATCTATCTCTGCTTCCCACCTACCTCCGCTCCTGGCTGTCCTTGCATGTGGCCTATGGTTTGGGTGGTGTCTCCCATTGTTTCAGCTATCTTACTCCAAAAAGTGCTTAAATTTCTCCCGAATAAAGGGTGACCATCACACACCAGCTTCAATGAGGTTTCACCCAACTTCCAGCAATACAGAATCTATCTGTTGTCTCTTGTTTTAAACTTAGAGTCTGTGGACTTCGGGGCAGGAACTGTCTTTTTGTTCTGTGTTTGTACATCACCTAGCACAGTGAGGTCCTGGTCCATGACTGGCGCTCCCGGGTGCTACTGCAATATAAATAATAATAATACTTAATAAATTATGTTGCATTGAGATAGTGCAAATTTACGTTGTGCTGTATTCCTATCATGTTGGATTAATACCGTATGAAATAACAGGGGAAAGCTTGAGATAAATGCATACATGAGGTTTGCTGCTCTGTGTGTAGCTATTTAGGATAGTGGGTAATATTTGCTAATGGGTGGAAACAATGTTAAAAGGACTGTAGAGTATTAAGTTTTGAAATCAATTTTGTTCCTACACTAGTTTTGTTACTAAGAGCACTTTAGAAGCTGAACATTTAATTTAATTTTGTTTGCAAATTATATTTGTCTCTCCATTTATATAACTCATTTGGCTGGTAGTTACTGAAAAATCTGAGGCCATTTGTGAGCTTCCAAGCTAGAGCATGGTGACATCTGTTCTGTTTGATATTATCTGTTGCATGCAGGATGCTGAAGCAAGATTTTATGACTGCTGTCCCCTTGGGAACATCAAGAAAATGAGATATAAGGCTCACGAGACGGTCCCAGTGAGCAAAATTTTAAATCAATATACTAGGTTGGAACAATGCTGATTTTTGCCTGAGGACGATCTGACCCCGTTGTGTGTACTGCATTAGAAGAGTGTGTGTGCTGCTCACCCTTTCTCTTCTGACTACAGAGATCTCCAGAATTGTCAACCCTGAATGTTCAAATATCATAAGTCAAGGCCCCCCAAATTGTGAGATCTGCTCTAAGGTCAGATGATTTTACGAACCATACATTGGAGGTTTTACTGGCCATCTGGATTTTGACACTCTAGGGGGTCACTTTTCCAGCTCTCAGTTTATTTCTGCAAACATGAGGGCTAGAAACTTTATTTTTGAATGAAAGCTGAGATTCTGGTGTAGTCACATGAGTCCAGGGACTGGGACTACAGCTTTGAAAGAAACACAAAATATCTTGAGACTCATGTTAAAATCCCAATTTGTAGCCACACTGAGAACCACATCTCTGTCCTGATCTCGTTTTTAAACTTTATTTTTATTGTTTTATATAAAATATAAACACATAACAAAACAAAACTTATATAAAGATGGAAATACTATACAAAAACCAAAATTCAATGTTATTGAATTATTATTTGAAAAACCTGAAAGAAACAAAACAAAAACAAACAAACAAACAAACAAACCTGAACCCGTAGGTTTATGCAAGGCATCAATTACTAAAGTCACTAAATAGATAAATAAATGAGAACATAACCTATGATTATCGGGGATTAATATACTCTAAACTGCAAAGGTATGCAATAATTTCATGTCTGACCAGACAGCCTCATATTTTTTCCAAGCCTTTTTATTTGAAGGAGTAATTTTTTCCATTAATGCAGTAATAGAGAGCTCACTAAGCTAGTATGTTTATGAGGGAGGAACTGCAGATTTCCATTTTCTCAAAATAACTCTTTTGGCCACTAAAATAGTTGCTGCTATCTATTTCTTAATGTTACCTGGTAATACCAACTCATCCAGCACCCTAAAATACACCAGGTTGGAGAAGGAAATCTAGCAACACTTAAAGTTTTTGAGAGAGCACTGAATATGGTATTCCAGAACACATGCATTTTTTGACAGATATCGAGCATGTGTGAAAGGTTGGCATGGGCTGTTTGCATCCCCAGCATTCATTGTGTGTTGCCAATCAAGCCTTAAACAAACATTCTAGAGTCCAGTAGTACCGATTTAATATATTGTTCTAGAAGAATTGCAGTGATAAAGAACTTGAAGTATCTTTCACATTAAGCCAGATATCCTCCCAGGTTTCTGTTGTGATAGTAAGGCTAAGTTCTTTTCCCCATTTTTCTTGGATCTAGGATCGAGAGGGTAATGCAACCTAGGAAGGAGTACTGCAGAAAGGGATCTGGGGGTCATAGTGGACCACAAGCTAAATATGAGTCAGCAGTGTAATGGTGTTGCAAGAAAAGCAAACATCCTTCTGGGATGTATTAGCAGGAGTGTTGTAAACAAGACACGAGAAGTAATTCTTCCGATCTACTCCATGCTGATTAGGCCTCAACTGGAGTATTGTGTCCAGTTCTGGGCGCCGCATTTCAGGAAGGATGTGGACAAATTGGAGAGAGTCCAGAGAAGAGTGACAAAAATGATTAAAGGTCTAGAAAACATGACCTAAAAGGGACGATTGAAAAAATTGGGTTTGTTTAGTCTGGAAAAGAGAAGATTTAGTAGGGAAATGATAACAGTTTTCAAGTACACCTCTGCCCCGATATAACACGACCCGATATAACACGAATTTGGATATAACGCGGTAAAGCAGTGCTCCGGGGGGGCGGGGCTGCGCATTCCGGTGGATCAAAGCAAGTTCGATATAACTCGGTTTCACCTATAACGCGGTAAGATTTTTTGGTCCCAAGGACAGCATTATGTCGGGGTAGAGGTGTATGTAAAAGGTTGTTACAAGGAGGAGGAAGAAAAATTGTTTTTCTTAACCTCTAAGGATAGGACAAGAAGCAATGGGCTTAAATTGCAGCAAGGGCAGTTTAGGTTGGACAGTAGGAAAAACTTCCTAACTGTCAGGGTGGTTAAGCACTGGAATAAATTGCCTAGAGAGGATGTGGAATCTCCATCACTGGGGACTTTTAAGAGCAGGTTGGACAAACACCTGTCCCGGATGGTCTTGATAATACTTAGAACTGCCTTGAGTGCAGGGGACTGAACTAGATGATCTCTCGAGGTCCATTTCAGTTCTATTATTCTATGTTTTTCTAGAAGTGAGAGGGTTGAAGCAGACCAATTGTCCCCTATAGTTGCATGAATCCTTGAGCATAGCTGCTGAAAGAAGGCACTATGAGACAGCAATGGCAGATATTTGTTACACATGTAACACTGATCTACAATTTTTGAGAAGTCGTCTGCTGCAGAGATAAAATGTGCTATTTATTATGTATTTTGATGTGCTGAATTCAAATATGACAATTAAAACAACTGATTGGCTACTGTTTCTAAGATATTTAAGTTTTTACATTTTATGTCTATGTATATTGTGTAGATAGTAGAGTTTTAATCATAAATTGTAAACCTAGGTCTTTTCATGTGTTTATGGTTGCTTTACATGATAATATTTCACCTGTCCTGTTTATGTAACACTTTAAAAATCAGCAAAAGGGTTATATAAATAAAATTTATTATGAAACAAAAGGCAAAAAACTATTATGTACATAGTTTAGTCCTATTCAGTGTCTGCTCGGCGCTTCTTGGCTTGTCTCTTGTATTCATTAAATGGAGCATCTCTTGTCACTGTCCAGCAATAGTCTGCAAGCATTGATGGGCTCCATTTGCCCTGATAGCGTTTCTCCATTGTTGCAATGTCCTGGTGAAATCGCTCGCCGTGCTCGTCGCTCACTGCTCCGCAGTTCGGTGGAAAAAAATCTAGATGAGAGTGCAAAAAATGTATCTTTAGTGACATGTTGCAACCAAGGCTTTTGTATGCCTTGAGGAGGTTTTCCACCAACAACCTGTAGTTGTCTGCCTTGTTGTTTCCGAGAAAATTTATTGCCACTAACTGGAAGGCTTTCCATGCCGTCTTTTCCTTGCCACGCAGTGCATGGTCAAATGCATCATCTCGAAGAAGTTCACGAATCTGAGGACCAACAAAGACACCTTCCTTTAGCTTAGCTTCACTTAACTTGGAAATTTTCCACGGAGGTACTTGAAAGCTGCTTGTGTTTTGTCAATGGCCTTGACAAAGTTCTTCATCAGACCCAGCTTGATGTGTAAGAGTGGTAACAAAATCTTCCTTGATTCAACAAGTGGTGGATGCTGAACACTTTTCCTCCCAGGCTCCAATGACTGTCGGAGTGGCCAATCTTTCTTGATGTAGTGGGAATCTCTTGCACGACTATCCCATTCGCAGAGAAAACAGCAGTACTTTGTGTATCCAGTCTGCAGACCAAGCAAGAGAGCAACAACCTTCAAATTGCCACAAAGCTGCCACTGATGTTGGTCATAGTTTATGCACCTCAAAAGTTCTTTCATGTTGTCATAGGTTTCCTTCATATGGACTGCATGACCAACTGGAATTGATGGCAAAACATTGCCATTATGTAGTAAAACAGCTTTAAGACTCGTCTTCGATGAATCAATGAACAGTCTCCACTCATCTGGATCGTGAACGATGTTGAGGGCTGCCATCACACCATCAATGTTGTTGCAGGCTACAAGATCACCTTCCATGAAGAAGAATGGGACAAGATCCTTTTGACGGTCACGGAACATGGAAACCCTAACATCATCTGCCAGGAGATTCCACTGCTGTAGTCTGGAGCCCAACAGCTCTGCCTTACTCTTGGGTAGTTCCAAATCCCTGACAATGTCATTCAGTTCACCTTGTGTTATGAGGTGTGGTTCAGAGGAGGAGGATGGGAGAAAATGTGGGTCCTGTGACACTGATGGTTCAGGACCAGAAGTTTCATCCTCTTCCTCTTCCTCGTCTGACTCAAGTGAGAATGATTCTGGTGCATCAGTCCTTCTCCGTGGGGTACTGGGCGTATAGCTGATGGAATGTTTGGATAATGCACAATCCACTTTTTCTTCTTTGACACACCTTTCCCAACTGGAGGCACCATGCAGAAGTAACAATTGCTGGTATGATCTGTTGGCTCTCTCCAAATCATTGGCACTGCAAAAGGCATAGTTTTCCTTTTCCTCTTCAACCACTGGCGAAGATTTGTTGCACAAGTGTTGCAGCATATGTGTGGGGCCCACGTCTTGTCCTGATCTCCAATTTTGCAGCCAAAATAAAGGTGATAGGCTTTCTTAACCATAGTGGTTATACTGCGCTTTTGTGATGCAAAAGTCACTTCACCACAAACATAGCAGAAGTTATCTGCACTGTTCACACAAGTACGAGGCATCTCTGCTCACTTTGGCTAAACAGAAATGTGTCCCTTTGCAAAATCAAACACTGACAAATAAGAGAGCACGACACTGTATGATTTCTAGAGCTGATATAGGGCAATTTGTTCAGCAGAGTGATGTAAGCTTCGTTATGATTGCATCATCCATGACTTCTAGGAATAACATGATGCAATTCATATCGTGTATGACGCAATACCAGCTTCAGATTGCATCATTCATTGTTTTGCCTAAAAAGCAAGTACTGTCCAAACCCAGTCATAGATTTATTCATAGATCCAGTCAAAGATGTATTTTAGTCATTTCTGGTTTAAATTGAGATCCCTTCCCTTTATAACTCACTTATCCTCCGCCATTCCCAAGTCAAGGGTCGTATATACTGACCCAGTAGCATATCTTGAAAACTAGAGCCAATCAACAATTTTAAGCATCATTTTCGTTCTCAGTGACCCAGAATTAGTAAAGTTTGACTACATTTATTTCAGAAGCATTTTGGCTGTAGAGCAGTGTAATCGAAGGAGGACATTGTATCATTCTGTACTATAGCTTTTAATTTTTGTTAATCTTTTTTCTATCCAAATTGAATTTAACATGGAGTTGGCCTTGATCCTGAGGCATGGGTTATCCCATAGTGGCACGAGAAGATAATTGGTAAGATCGGATGCTGTAATCATAATGCATTGCAGGATGCTCAATGTAGATGCAAAGATTGGATTTTTCCTTAAGGGTGTGAGTAGCCTCTTAAGGAATATAAAAGAAGAGAGGGAACCAAATGGCATAACTAAGCTTTTTTTCAATCTTAAACCAGGTCATTGTGTATACAGAGCTACTGGAGGGGAACCCCCCTTACAATAGGATCTATTTGGAATGCTAGATAATAGAAATATAAATCCGGCAACTCCATGACCAGTTGCCCAGGATTTTTTAACGGGTCTATGTGTGACAAACAAGGTTGTTTATTATCCCATATAAATTGCATGATGAGCCTGTTTATTCAAGCAAAGAGCAAAGGAGAGACCTTGAAAGGCAATAGGCTAATGGTAAAAGTTATTCTTGGGCAGATATTCATTTTGGCTCTTTCTGTTCTGCCCAGATGCCACCTCTCAACATCCTTGGAAATTTCTTTTAATATATAGACTATATTTATATAAACACTTTTGGGAAGATTAGGACAAAATTTAAAACCCAAATAAGTTATTTCCTTGCATCTTTGAAATGGAAAATGCTGAAATGGAGAAGGATCTGGTCTTATGGATACATGCATTGCTTGTGATTTATTCCAGTCAATACAAAAACCAGAGATCTTTCAAAAAATATCAACTGTATTCAGTAATGATGGGGTTGATGAGGATGGATTCTTCAATAGTACAAAAATGTCATCAGCATATAAACTGATTTGTATTCTTTCCTGTTTATTGTCACATCTTCAATGGCTGAGTGCTGACATATGTACATTGCCAGTGGTTCAAGAGAGGCATTAAAAAGGAGGGGCAAAAGAGGACAGCCCCCCTGTTGTGTCCCTCTTTCTAGTTGAAATGTTGGAGAAATAATTCTATTAACTGATAGTGAAACTGTACGGGGAAATTTTGACAGACCAGTGAAAGGCCAGGGACCACTACTGATAGTGTAATATTGATGATCACACTTGTAGCTAACAGCAGCCAAACTAGTGGGCCTTTTTGTCGGCCTATGTAGCATCCTTAGCCTTAGCATGACTAAGACAGGACGGGAGGAGGTTTGGGTGACCACGGGCAGGGAGCCTCTTGCTCAACCTTTGCCTGACCCTGTGCCCCTCCCTGATGAAGTCTCTGTTGAACATGCTGGGGTCTGTCTTTTAGGAGAACAAAAATAATCTTATCTACATTTGCCTTCTGGGATGTGTTTTTCAAGGCCTCAAGGCATGCAGACCCTGCAAGACCACATCTGGCTAATTAGTAATCTGAGGAAACCTCTGGCTTAGCTTTTGAAACTGCTTGCCAACAAGTTTTTTGATTGATGTGTCATTGTCTTCTAACAAGGTTAAATAAGGGGGGAGAAGTTTGGCCTGGGGGATCTCTTCATGGATGTATCTTAGAGTCTCCACGGGCAGAAAAAGATTGGCCACTGGAAGGATGTTGCTGTACCACTCAAGAGCCACACTAAACGTTGGTAATTATTGAGGGTTGGGGGTATTTTACTAACCTGTTATGGACATGTGTAAGTGCTTGAGACTAAATAAAGTATAGCTTTAAGTAAGAGCACTCTTGTATTGTACTGTTATTGACAGTCATCTATTGGTCAGATGGCTGTGTCTGTTGATTTATTTCCTAACACCACCTTGCACAGAGTAAAGTTATCAAGAGTTTTGGGTTGAAAGAACCCCAGCTAACAAAGCAAGGGGAGAATTGTATAATACACTGATCCAAATCAGGAATATTGGTCCAAAGCCAAATTTTTTAGGGACAACCATTAGCTAAGGCCATTCAACCTTATCAAAGGCTTTCTCTGCATCTAGAGATAAATCTATGGATGGAACATCTGAGCTTGCTGAATCAAGTGAGTGATTTTTCCTCGTATTATCAGCAGCCAGTTTTCCTTTAATGAAATTAACCTGATCTGTATGTATAATTGTCGGGATGACGGTGTTAGTCCTGTCACTAAAATTTTTGTAATTATTTTGCAATTTGTGTTCAATAGAGATACGGGGTGGAAGTCGTCACAGTTGCAACCATCTTTGTTGTTCTTTAATATTAAAGTAATTAAAGCAACTCTCATGTCATGAGACATGGTTCCTTTTTGGAATGTTTCAGTGAAGGCCTTTAAAAGAACAGAGGATAGTAGATTACAAAATGTTTTGTAGAAATCTGCCAGAAAGCCATCCATACAAGGGGCCTTGCTGGAATTCATATTTTGTATAGCCTGTTTGATCTTTAGTGTTGTGATAGCTTTGTCCATAAACAACACTTGTTCTGAAGTTAGGATATTAAAAGGTAGGTCTTCAATGAAACAATCACATTTATTAGAGTCAAACTGGTTTTCTGATTTACATAAAGCTTGATAGAATTGCTTAAATTGATTATTTATATCTGTTGGTTCAAGGATGGCACTCCTGTCTTTTTGTAATAAGGAAGAAATATTGTTGTTGGCTAGTTCCATTTTAAGTCTTCTGGCAAGTAATTTACCTGCTTTATCTCCCTATTCATAATATCTTTGACCCTGTTGAGTGCAAATTCGACTTGGGTGGATAAGCATTCATTATATCAGGAGAAGGCAACCTATGGCAACCTATGGCACTGATTTTCAGTGGCACTCACACTGCCCGGGTCCTGGCCACTGGTCCAGGGGGCTCTGCATTTTAATTTAATTTTAAATGAAGCTTCTTAAACATTTTAAAAACCTTATTTACTTTACATACAACAATAGTTTAGTTATATATTATAGACTTATAAAAAGAGACCTTCTAAAAATGTTAAAATGTATTACTGGCATGTGAAACCTTAAATTAGAGTGAATAAATGAAGACTCAGCACACCACTTCTGAAAGGTTGCTGACCCCTGCATTATATTTATATTTGGCATTGATTAGAGAGTGTAGAAAGTTTTCATTATTTGAGTCAGTCTTGTGCGTTCTCCGAAACTTATCTATTTCCTTGTCCAGAGCATCTAGTAACTTGAGTCTTTTTCTCGTCCTTTGGGAGGCATACTGTGATGGGAGCACAATCACCTCTCATGAGCGCCTCCTGTTGGCCAGGTGCGGACCTGCTCTCTTTCCCTTTCTGGTGCTCCCTGTTGGCTGTTGCCTTTGTCAGGTGGGTCTTTAATGGCTCAGCTCTCCAGCCAAATCACACACAGTCAACATGTGAACGAACAAACCCCTTCTGGGGTGAATGGTCCAACAGGGCCTGTCCCTGTGTGTAGCCCAGTCTCTGAGCTCAGTCCTCAGCCCCTTCTGGGATAGCTTTAAGTCTGTGTCTGCCTTGATATTGAGCACTGCCCTCAGGGCTTTCTCCCTGGAGACTCTAAGTCCTGCCCTTCACTTGGGCCTCTAAACAAGCCTTATCTCCTTCTTGGGGCTTAGGCCACCCTGTGAGTGGCCAGTGGGGGGGACCCAGGCCTGCCCACTACTCTGGGTCCTGACCCAGGGAACCTATAAATAGCAGACACATGCTGCTTCCTGTAATAGTTGCTGCTGCTATTCCCTGGGCCACTTCCCATGTACCCTTTTCCTCTTGGGTTCTCTGTCTGTTCCCTGTTGAAGCAGGGTCTCTCCCAGGCCTCCTTGCCTGGAGAGTTTCTCAATCTTCACAGTCCTATCCCTGCTTGAGCAGGGTTTCTCCCCAGTCTCTTCACCTGTGGAGATTCACAGTCTTTTAGTCCTTCTTCACCCTTCTGGTCCCAGCCAGCAACTGAATTGCTCAGACCCTACAGCTCCTTTTAACTGAGCCTGCTGAGCTCTGATTGGCTGCTTCTCTGCAGACTTTCTAGGCAGGCCTTGAGGACCCACCTTCACTGCTCCTTTCTGGGAGGGGGGGGCCTCAAAAGGGCACAGTACACCCCGTCACACATACTTTATTCACCCCTTACTGTAGCTTTCAGAGCCTCCCAAAAGATGGAATCTGAGGTAACTGAGTGCTTATGTTCTTGTCTGATGTTAGAGATAACTGAATCAGCTGTGGAACAAAACTTTGCCTCTTTTAATAGCAGAGTGTTTGGCTTCGACCTAGAAGATTTTAATGATATGTAACCAGCCTCTATGGTAAATATAATTGGAGCATGATCTGAAATTAATATATTTACTGCTAGCTGCTTCTAGGCATGTTGGAATCAGTTCTGAAGACACAAGAAAAAAGTCAATTCTGGAGTAAGATGAATGTACAGTAGAGACATATGTGTAGTCATGCTCCTTGGGATGTCTCAGTCTCCATGTATCTATTAAATCAAGTTCATTCTTCAATAATGAGGGTTGGCCTATTGTGCTTTGGGAGCTGGGTCTCATGTAATTGGATTTGTCCAGATGTCTGTCTAGTGTAGTATTCCAGTCGCATCCCATTATTAGAGGAATGTCTATTTTATTAGAAAGAATGTCTGCAATGTCTTTGAAAAATTCAGAATTGCCCTCCACTTGGATTATGAATGCTTCCTAAAATTAACTTTTTTTGAGCCTTCAAGAAAAACATATCTGCCTTCAGGATCAGACCAAGACCATGTACATTGAAAAGTTATACATTTAGGAATTAAGATGGATGTATCTCTGTTCTTAGAATTCAATGATAAATAATACTCAGCACCTACCCACATCTTCTTGATTCTAGGGCATCTGTTTCTGCTAGATGAGTTTCCTGCAATAAAGTTACTTGGCACTTTTTTGATCTGAGGTTTCTCAGGATTTTAATTCTTTTGGAAGGTTGATCAAATCCCCTCACATTCCAGAAGCCCACTCTAAGAAAATTCATGGCACAATTTTAAAAGATATATTAAGATATATAATATTAAGATTCATATTTCTCTGTTGATATGGTAACCACATCTTTAGGATATGGTCTGTATTTTTAAATATTAGATACTGGTTAGTTTTGAATGAATTTATGCCTTTGGTTGAGCCTCCAAGGGTGTCAAGTATACAAAAAGATCTATAGTTAAATTTCATGTGTCTTCCAAAGTAATTTGCAACAGAAAACAAACAAACAAAAAATTAACAGACTTAAAACAAACCAGTGTGGGCATGTTCAGATCCCTAATGGCTTCAGTTCCATCTTCTCCTCCCCTCCCTGTATTATGTAATAATAATCTAAACACCTCTAAATACAAATATATTTTAAATCAAATATTACACTGTGAATACCATATTAGTGTATATATAATATGTTTTTACCTACAGAAGATTTTATGTATCCATACATACACATATGTATATGCATATACCCATATACAGACTCATTACAAGTAAATTTACAATCGATTTGGTAAATCAAATATAAATTAGTACAAAATTTAAATATTAAAAATACAACAATATAAAAATCATATTCATGCACAAATTGAACAACTAGTGATATTCAAAGTTTACGTTATAGTCCACTTTACATGTCAGGAATATTGACTGTTCCAAGGGACTTGTGGTTGCCATAACACAATCCTTCAGCGGCAGAGCTAGTAAAGAGATTCTGTCTAGCGGTGCAAGTTATGATGATTAATGCAGCCAATACTTCAGTCAGTGTACGGTGCTGTAGACCCCAGCTTAGTGTTAAACGGTTATTGTATGCATTGCTGTGCTTTACAGTTGTTGTTTTTGCTCAGTTCCAAAGGAGATCAGCAGAAGAGTTCAGTCTAGCTGGTTATCTGCTAGGAGCTGGAAGATTATATATGTGAACATTATCATATCTACAAGGATACGTAGGAAAACAAATTGATTTTTAAATGTGCTGAGATCTTTTTATGATTAAAAAAATAACATTCTGCTATTTTTGTTCAAATCTGGTCTGAGTTTTTGACGTGTCTGCCAAGCTTCAGAGGGGGTATTGCAAAATCTTATGGATCCTGCTAAATTCATAGTGGTCCCCCTTAATGGCAAATTGCTTTATGCCATTGAATGCAGCCCTCTTTTTGTTCAGCTCAGTTGAGAAGTCAGGAAAAAGAAATTTTGTGGCCTTTGTACAAAATGGGGAGGGATAGCTCAGTGGTTTGAGCAGTGGCCTGCTAAACGCAGGGTTATGAGTTTAATCCTTGAGGGGGCCATTTAGGGATCTGGGGCAAAAATCTGTCTGGGGAGTGGTCCTGCTTTGAGCAGGGGGCTGGACTAAATGACCTCCTGAGGTCCCTTCCAACCCTGATATTCTATGAAAAGAGTTTCAGCTTTTCTGGCAGCATTTGTTAACATTACTTTATCATTGAACTTCAGCAGCTTGAAGATGATGCGTTGGGCTTGCCAGACCCCTGCCTTCTAGTTCCAGGCATTCAATGAGCCCTTTCAATATCTAATGGGGGCAGCTAGGGGTCCAATTTAAGTATGTCAGGGAGCAGCTTTGGAAGAAAACTGATAATATCCTTCCCCTCTAGACCCTCAGCAATGCCTAAGAGGCAAAGGCTGTTTCTTTTCAATCTATTTTCTGTGTCATCCTGTTTTTCTTCCAGTGTGTCTAGTCTAAGCTTTAAGGAGGCAGTTTCTTCTTTTATTTCACTGGTTTTAGTGGCAGTCTTTTGTATTTCATTCTCCAAGTGAGCCATTTGGGGTTTTACATCACCTAGATCTTTAGAGAGGCCATAAATATCTTTTGAGATCGAATTCAGTCAGTCTGTCAGGAATTCTTTCAGTGCTGCGCAGTGCCGGCTCTAACTTTTTTGCCGCCCCAGGCAAAAAAGAGGGGGCGCCGCCCCCCCCGCAAGCGCTGCGCCGCCGTACCCCCACCCCAGCGCCGCCAAAATCCCCGCCCCCAAGCACCATGCCGCCCGAAGCCCCGTCCCCTCCAAGCACCGCGCCGTCCGAAGCCCCCACCCCCTTCCGAGCGCTGCGCTGCACCAGCCCCTGCCCCCCCTCCAGCATCGTGCTGCCCGAAGCCCCACCACCCCGAGCGCCGCAACGCGGAAACAAAAAAAACCCCCTCCAGCGCTGCCCCGACGAACCAATAAATAAATAAATAAATAAAAACCCGAGCGCCGCCCTGCCCCAAGGTGCCGCCCCAAGCACGTGCTTGGTCGGCTGGTGTCTGGAGCTGACCCTGGTGCTGCGATATCCTGGGCTAGGTTCTCCAGTGGCCTTGAGGCTCCACTTTCAGCTGCTTAGGTGATTCAGGCCTAGGTCTTCTATTGCCTCTCATTTTTCCATCGGAATCCATGTTCAACCGTCTGAAGTTTATCCAGGGGACAGAAACTTATTATCAATGTGCTAAGAAAGTAATGATCAGAGATGAATTTATATGTTGAGAGTGAGGAGGTGTGGGACTAGGCAGCCATCTTCCTCACTGGTATCATGCCATCCGATTTCTTCTCTCCCTTGTCTAGCCTGATAGAACCCTATGACTACAAGAGGATTTTTTTAAAAAAAGGCAAGTTAGTTTGTTAATCTTCACCATATCTTTTGCAAGTGCACTATACCATTTAATTTTTTTTATGTTTCACGAGAACAGGGGAAGGCAAACAGAGCCTGCCTCAAAGAGCTTACAGTCTACATTCCCAAGCTATGGGCAGAGCCTTGCACCCCTGACAAGCCTTCTGTAGGGGTTCTGAGAAGGGTGAAGGGGAGCAAGTTTGTCTGTGTGGAAGAACTTGCACAAATGGGGCTTAAATTGAGACAGGATACAAGTTAAGGAAATAAACAATAGAAAGGGGGCTGGGGAGAAGCAGGACAAGTATTTGCAGTGCATTGCCTGATTGCCACTGACTCAGTGAGAGAAGTGCTGGATCTGTGAGGCCTCAGCTTCCATTGGTTACATGGGAGCTGAGGGCACTTGCAGCACTGTGCAGCATCGGGCCCCAAGCAGGAGAGCAGTAATGTGTCAGAGGTGACTCCCTGTTTGTGGGAGCTGCATGGATGTGCTACTCAGACACTGCAGTAATGAGACTGTGACTGAGTGCCTGAAATGGGCCACACGGAGAATGCCACTCTCCGGGCAGACTACAAGAAATAGGGCAGACAATCCCCCAAACTGGTGGTGTATTCTATAATTAGATTCACCAAAGCAGTAACACAAGTGTCTGAAGTACCATCCTGGTTAACTAGAAGCCAAATACAGTTCCCTTTAAGCATTCCAGTCCTCAACTCCCATCCAGGCAACCCAATCTAATGTAGTGAGAGGTTATTGAAAACCCATTTCACTATATGTTCTTTCTAATCCCAAAGGATCAGACACCTATCTCCAGGTCAATATGAATATCAGATCTTACCCAAGTATCACGCTCCCAGCCAATCCTTAGTAAACTAACTAAAGATTTAATAATAAAAGAAAAGAGAGTTATAAATGGTTAATAGATCATATACATACAAATGATTGCAAAGTCCTTACATTAGGTTTGTAGCATGATGGAATAGACTGCTGGCTAGTAAAGTCTCTCCAGTAACTTCCACAAGATTGGAAGGTCCTCAGTCCATAGTTCAAGATGCTGCTTTTTGTTGAAAATCCATAGTCCAGAGAATTAGAGCAGGAAAAGAGGAAACATGGCGATGTTTCAGGTGTCTTTTTATATCTTCTGCTATGTGTGTGGAAATTTACTGACCCAAACAAAGCCCACAGCCCGTGTCTGTGGAAAGTTACTGGACAAGATGGAGTTCAGGGTCACATGAGCATATCACATATCCTTACATGGTTTGCTGGTGGCCATTGGCTCCTTGCTATGAGGCATCCACAGGAAGACCTAGTGTGCAGGTGAGTTTCTTCAATGGCCTATTGTGAGAGCTGAGTGTCCTTGATGGGCCATTAATAGATAGCTGTCTACCCTGATGTAAATCCATCTGGTGGGTGTCACCCTGGATTACAACACAGGTTTAAAATACAAGTCCATAGTCAATATTCATAACTTCAGATATAAAGATGTACATGGATTTAACAAGATAATCATACTTGATAGATTGTAACTTTTCCATTGACGACTTACATGAAACTCTTTGTACAAGATTTATGGTAATTGTATAACAGTGGTAATATCAATGATATAAATGGTCATCTTTAATCATACAGCATCACAGAGACCATGTCAGTATTTACACAGACACAACTTTCGGCAATGGAAGGGTGATGTGACATCAGAAACTGGACAGTCAAGGCTAACATGGGAATCATTTTCTCTGGGCTGGTTTACTTTTTGTTCATTACGTCTGTTGCTTTTTCCTTTTCATTGCATGTTGAGGCTCATACTGACCACTGAAAACAGGGCCAGCACTACCTTGGGGAACATTTCTGCCCTCTTTTATATCAGTTTTAATCTGAAGTAAATGCAGGCAAGTCAGTGGAGTTACTCTGGATTTATATCAGCATCAGTGAATGCAACATTTGGCTCTTTATACTTCTGTGTCATAAGATTTACTTCTGCTAGTCGCCTGCTTGGAAAAGCTCATTTGACAACAGCTACCACTTAGACCTGGTTGCAAAATCAGGTAGGGTGACCAGATGTCCCGATTTTATAGGGACAATCCTGATATTTGGGACTTTTTCTTATAAAGGCACCTATTACCCCCCTCCCCCGTCCCGATTTTTCACATTTGCTATCTGGTCACCCTAAAATCAGGGGTTGGGTGAGGTGGAAAATGCTGGTGGGTTGTTGTTGTTTTTTGGAAAAAAAATCACAAACTATAAAATTTCAGCCAGAAACAAAAAAATGTCAGTGGAAAACTTTTGGCTGCAAACCAAACATTTCAATTCAGAAATGCTGCCACAGTGCCTCATGGGAGTTGTAGTTTGGATGCATCATGCCCCTATTATCTTCTAAGGGCTGGACTCTCTGGCCAGACTACATCTCCCAGGATATATCATAGTCTGTTAATGAAAGTCATTGCCCACAGTGCATCATGGGAGATGTAGTCCAGTTGTGAAACCTGGACCATAGAGAAGAATAGGAGTATAAGGCACCCAAATCACAACTCCTGTGAGGAACCACTATGGCATTTCTGAATCAATTATTTTTGTTTTCAGATTTTTGGTTTTTCAATTAAAAGCTGAAATTTTCCACAGAAAACATACTTTTTGTGAAATTTCATTTAGTTAAAAATCCAACTTTTTATTTCCAAACAATTTCAGTAGAAATATTTGACCGGCCCTGCTACCAATTCAGTCTTGGAAGTTTTTCTTTGTGGCAGGAGCAAATTTCTTTTGAAAGGACTGGGAAATATGTGGATATTAAAAACACAAAGATGTGCTTAGCTATGAAATTACTCAGTTATACCCTTTTAATTCTATATTAATACATGATTGTGTAATAAAGTGGTAAGCGCATAATGTTTTTGCCTACTATAGCTTTACCTAGCCATAATTTATACTTTAAAGCTCCTTGGCTGTCCTAATCACATCACAGCATAACTGCTGCTCTATCAAAATATGTTTTTATGATTGAATTCTACGTCCACTAGTGATTTAGGGTCTCATTCCATTAGGCAGTACTGAAAGCCCTGGAAATGAAGGTGCTGATTGCAGTTCAGCACAAGGCCTGTATTAGACAAAATTACATCCTTTGTAATGAGGAGGAGATACAAAAGGTGAGATTTGGGGAAAAGGACCTATTTATAATGAAGGTTTGGCTAATCATTTTTAAGCCCACATAGCCATCATCTGGAGCTAATACCGAGTTTTTCATTTCATAGATATTCTGATTTTAGAAATCTTTCTAAATACATACCGATCTCCAGAAGCTTTAATAGAATTATTTACTCCAACTTATTTCAAATGCAACTGAAACATTCAGTATGGTTTTCTTGGCAACCCCTCCATGCTACCTGTAGATGCAGGTCCCTTTGGGCGTTTATCCTTATTGCTAAACATTTGTCATAGAGACATAGAGGAACATTCTTAGCATTAACTGTGTGTAAAATAAATAAATAATCCAGCCTTTCCCGTAAACCACTAACATTTTCACAGAAGAAGAACACCACAAATGTGATTTGTTTGAGTGTGTTGTTAATGCTGCTGCTGCTGCTGCTGCTTTAAAATACTCTGCTCACAGACCACTGCTTTTTGTATGGGCAAGAAAATTAAATCAAATCAATGAAATGGAGATGATCAAATGATATAGCAACTCTATTTCCTGTCTCTAATGCTAGCCTTTATAAAAACTCCTCCGCTCCATATATTGTTTCTAAAATGTAGAAGATCCACAAAACTAACTCATTATCCTCCTTCAAAACCTTACTTAAAACAACTCCTTTGCTGTGAAGCAGATAAAAAAACAACTTGACAACAATTAGGCCATGGGTATGCTGAGGCCGCCGCTGATCACCCACACCAACACTGTCTCATTGTTTCCTTGTTGGATTATCTGTATCCGTCTGTTATCTCTTTGGGCTGTCTTTTTGTTCTGTGCTTATACAGTGCGTCTTACATTGGGGTCCTGGTCCATAAATGCTATGATAATGCAGATAATAAATAGTGATAATAATAATGATTTAACCAATTTTGGTCTGCCCAGAGTTTACAAGGTCAGAATTAGGACCCTTGTCTCTTGAATAGCACTGCACTGGATGTTTTCCACTGCATTACTGAGAGCTGGGGAAAGGAAAGGATGGTACCGAGGAATATCATGAGGAACGAATGACAAATATACACACATTCCACAATCTCTTTTGTGTCAACTGAGTTTAAATTAAATGTGAACTTCAAATCAATGAAATGCGTTTTTTAATATTAAATATCCCATTATCATATAATAGAGCAATAAATAGTAATGCAAGTGTTCCCCGAGAGTAATTCCCAAAAGAGTAATGGCTATTTGATTACCGAATGATCTGGCTTTTAATTTACACTAGCACTTAATGTGTTTGTGTTAAATTAATATTTTTAAAAGGGTTAACTCTATCCCCACAAAAAGAAAATGATAAATGCAGACCACAGAATGGACTTTATTATCACTGCCACTTTATTTGGCCACTGTAAGTTTTCTGTTGTGTAAAGGTTTCCAAATCAATATGCAGTTAGATCTGCTGAAAGAAAATTGGAACAAGGTAGTTATAATTTAAATGAGTCATAATAATGAATGGCAGACAGCATGATTGGGCTATAATACTGGATATATTTAAACATGAGAACAAAGCAATAAAATAGTCTCATTTTTCCCTGCATCTGTTCATGAATAAAAGAGAGAGCTACTCCTTTGGAACTGTAAATTGTAAACACATAAGATTCAAGGGTAACTAGAACTAACTGGTATTTTAAAGGGGTTGTGCAAACAGGATTAAGAAAATTTTATTAGTTTATACTGAACTCTCCAAATAATGTTAAGATTGACCTTCAGTACGTTCTTTAGACATACTGGGTCACATCCTCCGCTGATGTGAATCATCCCCATCATAGCTCCATTTTCTTCAATGGAATACTTACCCATTGGTTCTCTCTTTCAAGTCCCATGAGGTCATGAATTACCACACCAGATCCCAGTGTATTATGGTGACAGTCCATTGAACATGGAATTCCAGTTACAAGAAGGTAAGTAACTTCCCTTTCAGTGTGCTTAAGCAGAAGAGGGAGAATGTGTAACTTCTCCAGTTTGATCCCTCCAGAACTCCTGCTTGTCTCGGACTGTTACATGGCTCTCCTCTGCAACCTGCAAACATCAGTCAGCCTAACGTCTGAGGAGGCATAGATGTGAATTTTTGGTGAACCAAAATAATCAGAAAAAAACTCATTTGGGGGTAGAATAAAACATCCTATTTTGTTTTGGAGCTTTATTGATCATTTATTTTTTAAAATAAAATGGAAGTATATTTCAAAACAATGTATTGAATAACAAAATTGAAATATTTTGCTTAGAAAATATCAAAAGAAAACTTTTTCAGAAATTTTTAAAGTTTTTTTTTAAATATACCGAGATAATTTGGCAAATTCAACACCAATTCATGAAATGTTTTGATCAACCTGCATCTGTGTTTTTTGGTGAAAATAAGTTGTGGATGAAAATTTCCCCCCAACTTTAATCACGAGTTACTGTGGGCCAGATTCTGGTAACTGCACTCATTTTGAATAGTCATTGATTTCATTGGGGCTATCTGATGGGTGATGGTGGCAATCTGACCCTATGCAAACCCCTCAGTGCAGAGAAAGCTTTACCTCTCCTGCCATTGTACTTTGACAGATTGCTCAACTAAATGCAATACTGTGGAAAAAGTTTGCTTATCCTATCCATGTACATAACTGTTCCCTTGAGCATACTCTCGTAATAGGATGTGGGGAACAGCCCAGCAGAAAGTGGCCAGAGTCATATTTGCTGGCAAAATTTTGAAGGGTGTGTTAATATGCTTAAACCTTTGGTTCTGTAGCATACTAAATGTGACTGGCTAGATCTTCAACTGCTGTCATATTTTGATTTATGATTTTATTAAGCTATTGTCAAGTGGTGCAGTGAGATGGAGTAATAACCTGAACTAGTTGGTTCCCATCAAAGTATGTAGAGCATGGCTAAGAAATATATGTAATAATAGGGGTAAATGCAAAAAAGGCCTTAAAGGTTATCAAAATCTTTGGATAATGCTTGTGGGTGCTTTCTGCTTATGCTGTAATTGGACCAGGTCCTAGTCTCAATTAAACCAGCATTAATGCAGAATAATTCAAATGAAAGCAACAATTCAGTGAGGTCAGCTTCACTAGAGTGAATCCAGGCATAGGCGCCAACTCTGTGGGTGCTCCAGGGTGCTCAGCACCCACTATCAGCCCTACAGATCAGCGCCTCCCCCTCCCCCGCTGCCCTCTTGCCCGCTGGCGGCCCTGCCGATCAGCTCATCCCCCTCCCTCCCAGCACCTCCTGCCTGTCACGATAAGCTGTTCCGCGGTGTGCAGGTGGCGTGGGGGGTGGGGGGGAGCTGGGGGCAGGAAGAAGCAGGGCAGGGGCAGACTGGGGGTGGGGTGGGGGCAGAGTGGGGGCAGGAAGAGGCGGGGGTGAGGGATTGGGAGAGGGGGTGGAATGAGGGCTGGGCCTGGGGCCCAGCAGAGGTCGAGCACCCCTTGGGAACAGAGGAAGTCGGCGCCTGTGACTCCAGGTTTGTACAGGTGTAGCACAGAGCAGAATTAGGCCTAACAATGATACCCTGAGCTAAATAATATTGAAGGGCCAAATTCTTTCCTTGGTCACTGCAGTGCAGGTCCCCTGAAGCCAACGGAGTTTCACTTGGCAGAATTTGGCCATAAAGTTGATGTGTGGTCTAGCCCCAACATATGCATAATTACTTAATTAGGTTAAATATATTTGTTTTTTAACTGGAAGAGATGATGAAACTCTTTCAGTCCAACCCTAAATGAAATATTTCATTTTGATTTTCCCAATGGAAAAATAAAATTTAAGCAGCAAAAATTTATATTTTCTCATGGAAAATTTTGACTTTGTGGAAACCACATTTTCCACAGAAAAAAACATTTTGACAGAAAATTCCCAACCAGCTTCAGTCAGTAACCACACAGCAGCCCTGGCTTTGAATATTTGCTTAAGGAATCATTTCAATGTAAAATACAGTATCTCAATTCTGTCTCAGCATCAGATCACTGTCTGAGATGTGTCAGCGCTCTATGAAATTAATTCACGGTTGTAAATCAATGACTGCTTTAATCCCCTTAGCATTCAAGATGTGGCCAGTGAAGAAATCGATAGAAAATTGACATCTCAGAGAAAAGGAAAATAAAACTTGTCACATTTTCATATCACAAGATATACATAAATACAGTGGTTACAATGTCCCTGCTAAAGCTAACTACACTTAATTTACTATGGATTTCCTAGCATACTGGTACCTGTTGCACATTCACTACCAAATGGTCATTAGGAATTACTCTCCTGGCATCTTAACATGTTATTGCTAAGATCATTGTCTTATGCTATGTCTACACTACGGGGGTGGGGGGGATCGATTTCAGATACGCAAATTCAGCTACGGGAATAGCGTAGCTGAATTCGACGTATCTGATCCGACTTACCCCACTGTGAGGATGGCAGCAAATTGACCGCCGCGGCTCCCCCGTCGACGGCGCTTACTCCTGCCTGGGCTGGTGGAGTACACGCGTCAATTCGGGGATCGATTATCGCGTCCCGACGAGACGTGAGAAATCGATCCCCGAGAGATCGATTTTCTACCGCCGATCCAGGCGAATAGTGAAGACTAGCCCTTAGTCTACTGGTCTGACCCACCTCAGCTCCTTTGACTCCTTGTCCTAGTGAACAATCTCTAGTTTATTTTTCATGCACCAGGCTCTTTGGGTTCTCCCAGGGCACAGTATTACTCCATGCCCATGTATCTCTGCCGCATATCTTTTCCTACCTCCTGTCTTGGTACTTTCATCCTTTTCTCCTGCTTGTGGTATCACTCTTCCTTTCATGCCACTCCTTTCAACTTTGGATAGTTTTCTTGTGTGCTAATCTCCCTCCCTGTCCTTCTGCAAAACTGCTTTCTTTCAAAGGGTTTTAGATTGGGCCTATGAAATCAATGGAAGTTTTTCCATTGACTTCAGTGGCCTTTGGATCAGGCCCACTAGGCTTTTCTTTGCTGATATCTTTCTTGATTATCTCACTAGGACTCCTTACATGTGACCTATCATCCTGCATATTGTATTAGTCTTGTTTGGCCTCCAGTCCTGCAACCTTTAAATATGAGTAATTTTTACTTGTGTGAGTAGTTACACTGTAGTCAATGTATTGGAGTTAACTGAATTGTTTTCGTGAGTGAGGACTGCTCATGTAAGTAAGACGGTTGCAGGATTGGCCTTGTCTGTAGAATCCTTGGGACAGGGCTCTTGGGTCTGATTCTGCTCCTTGATGCTTCTGGGAAGAGGTGGGGTCCACCTGACTGAGAAGGGAAAGAGCATCTTTGTGCACCAAGTAGTTAACCTAGTGAGGAGGATTTGAAATTAGGTTCAAAAGGGTCAGGCACAGAACCCAATAGATAAGCATAAAAAAAGGTGAATTTAATAGATGTTGGGAGGAACATGGAAAATTATGATAGGGTCATAGGAGCAATAAGAAGGAAATCAGTGGTGGAATCTGCTCATCTCAGAAGTCTATCTACAAATCCAAGGAGTATGGAGAATAAACAGGAAGAACTGGAAGTATTAGTACGTAAACTACATTATGACGTAATCTAAGGAACTTTCCCAGGTTGAGGTGTCAGTAGAGGAGGTTTTGGAACATATTGATAAATTAAACAGTAATCAGTCACCAGGACCAGATGGTATTCACTCAAGATTTCAAAAGGAACTCAAATACAAAATTGTAGAACTACTAACTGTGGTATGTAGCTTATTGCTTAAATCAGCGGCTGTACGAGATGGCTGGCAGATAGCTAATGTAATGCTGATTTTTAAAAAGGCTCCAGAGGTGATCCTGGCAATTACAGGCCAGTAAGCCTAACTTCAGTACCAGGCAAATTGGTTGAAACTATAGCAAAGAACAGAATTATCAGACATATAGATGAACATGATATGTTGGGGAAGCGTCAACATGGCCTTTGTAAAGGAAAATCATGCATCACAAATCTATTAGAATTCTTTGAGGGGGTCAACAAGAATGTGAACAAGACCACATCTTCTCTGCAACTGTATACCATCAGAGACATTTGATCGCTGAATGTTAGGTCAGTGGATAGAATGTACTTGGACTTTCAGAAAGCCTTTGGCAAGGTCCCTCACCGAGGGACCTTAAGCAAATTAAGCAGTAATGGGATAAGAGGGAAGGTCCTCTCATGGATCAGTAAGTGGTTAAAACATAGGAAACAAAAGGTAGGAATAAATGGCCAGTTTTCACAGTTCAGAGAGGTAAATAGTGAAGTACCCCAGGGATCTGTACTGGAACCGGTGTTATTCAACATATTAATAAATGATCTGGAAAAAGGGGTGAACAGTGATATGGCAAAATTTGCAGATACAAAGGGATCTCACAAAACTGGGTGACTGTGCAACAAAATGCTAGATGAAATTCAGTGCTGATAAGTGCAAAGTAATGCACATTGGAAAAAATCCCAACTCTACATAAAAAATGATGGGGGGGTCTAAATAAACTGTTACCACTCAAGAAAGAGATCTTAGTGTCATAATGGACAGTTCTCTGAAAACATCTGCTCAATGTGCAGCAGCAGCAGCAGCAGCAGTCAAAATAGCTAACAGAATATTAGGAACCAATACGAAAGGGATAGATAGTAAGACAGAAAATGTCATAATTCCACTATATAAATCCATGGTACACCCACACCTTGAATATTGTGGGCAGTTCTGGTCACCCCATCTCAAAAATATTAGATATTAGAGGAAGTACTTCTTCACACAATGCACAGACAATCTGTGGAACTCGTTACCAGGAGATGCTGTGAAAGCCAGAAGTATAACTGGGTTCAAAAAAGAATTAGATTAATGGAAGATAGGTCCATCTATGGCTTTTAGTCAAGATGGTTAGGGACGCAACTCCATGCTCTGGGTGTCCATACAATACATCTACAACTGCCAAAAGCTAGGAATGGATGCAACTCAAAATTGTCCTGTTCTGTTCATTCCCTCCGAAGTATCTGGCATAGCCACTATCAGAGATAAGACACTGGGCTAGATGTTCCACTGATCTGACTCAGTGCGCCCATTCTTATGTTCTTTTCCATTGTATAACTTTTTCTCCTGGAAAACGTCCCTTAGAGTTCATTTCTGTGCTGTTGCTTTTCATATTAGTCCCGACCACTTTAGAATCATTCTAGCACTATACAATCCAAGAAACTACTTTAGTAACAAGAAAAGAGTTTGGGAAATTATTAGCATTCTTGCTGTCTCTAGAAAATGAACTGATGTACTTTCTCATTACAGAACTTCATGATCGTAACACAAATCTACGTGTCCAAAAATATCCAATCTAAAAATAGAAAAAGAGCAATAAACAATAATAAGAATAATATGTGATTTGCTGGAGTTTGCTGCAGTACAGTTGCAAAATAAGACTCTAAAGCATATTCTAAATTCCTTGTTTTCTGTATTGATCCATAATATATTATTTCTTTTGCATAAGAGACCATGGCCTTAGAGTGGCTCTATTTCAATAGACTATAGACTTAGGTTAGGCACTGAGACTAACTTATCAAACCTAGAGTGAAGCAGTGAATCAGACAGTTTGAATTTAGCTCACTTATGAATCTCCTTGCCAAGATTTTAGAATAAAAATTGAAGATATTTTTTAAAATGGGAATATAATAAAGTGAAGAAATGTACAGAAGCACATTATGAACCTGCCCTCCAGGCAAAATTCTGATACTTCTTGTGGTTAGGGTGACCATATTTCCCTATGCTGAATATGGGACAATTGGTAAAATTATTTGTATTCAAGTGAGTTCAATGGCAATCATACAAACGTTCAAATTAACATAAAGTTGACTGAACCCCTCTTAAAAAGAAATACTGCGTAGTTGGATTCTGTTTATTTACCTTCTTACCTTTAAGGCTTTAGAGTTCACACTGGAAGGGGTGACACACACACCACTACCCCCCCCCACACACACACACACAGGGAGAGGTGACACACACACACACTCCCATACACCTCTCTCACACAGCGGGGGTGACCGACTGACCTGACCGTCCCTGCCCGGTGCTCTCCACCCTCCATGCCTGGCTGAGTCCCCAAGATGGACCTGCCTCTCCTGCTACCTAGCACTGTGTCTTCCTGAGGCAACATGTGGGGGGCATGCAGGGTCACATGCCCCCCTCCCCAGATTTCTGCCAGAGTTCACACCACAATGTGGCAAGCAGCAACCTTTGCGGGAGGGAAGGGATGGGAGCTGTGCGGGAGGGAAGGGATGGGAGCTGCTTCCAGCTGCAGAGGAGGAGGAGTGGGGGAAGGGATGACCTGGCCAGGAAGGAGTTAAGCCCTAAAGATGCATTGTGCACCAGGGCCCAGGGAACCTGACTGCAGGGGCTTCAGCGAACCCAGCCAGAGAGGTGGCTCAGCAGAGGAGGGTGCCTAGGGGATGGAGCAGCCCCACACTCCCTGGGGGCAAGACCCGGGGAGAGGGGTGGGTGAAGAGGTTGCTAAGCCCCTGCCCGGGGGCTACTGTTGAACCTTCAGGTTTGGGGTGTGATCAGGCTAGAAATCGCTTCCTCCCTGCCACTCCAGAGGCTTCCCTGTGCCAGCGCTCTGCGGGGCTTTGGCACATGCAGTGCTTGGCTCCTCCTGGCCAGTGCCCCCGACCAGAGGATCTTGGGCTTTCCTGGGGCGCCAGCCCAGCCAGAGGCAGTGGGGGAAGGAAGGAGCCTGCCAGCCAGGCTGTTTGTGAGCTGAGCGCTCCGACCAGGGGCTGGTTCTCCGCACAGTGCTGGGAGCCGGAGGCGCCCCGCTGGGGGAGATATGGAGGAGCAGCAGGATGGGGGGGGGCGAAAGGGCGAAGATGGCAAGAGGAGAAGCACATAAAGGTCCGATGGATGGGCAGCAGAGATGACAAACTGTCCGCCATCTGGCGCCTGCCCGCACTCACCGACCACCGCAGTTCACAGCGCACAGCCAGTGCCGGCCGGAAACGGGATGGGGGGCAGGGCCCTGCTGGCCCAGAGCAAACACCTAGCGGGGTTGCGTTGAAGGACCAGCAGGGGGAATGGCATAGTCGCCCCCCCACCAGCCTTGCACACCCACCCCAATCGTCGGCCACTGGACCCTCTCATTCAGCACTGGGGAGCAAATGGCTGGCGAGCAGGGATCCGGCCAGCAGCAGGACTCGCCAGTACTGATGGGGGAGAGGGAGAAGACAGAAAATACGGGACAATTGCCTGTTTTTAAGAAAAAGTCGGGACATCTGCAGGAGGGCTTAGATACGGGACTGTCCCTTTAAAAACGGGACGTCTGGTCACCCTACTTGTGGTACCTCTAAAGATGGCGTTTGGGCTGTATTTGAGGTGCAGATCCACACAATAATTGAGTTAGTATGCAGCAAACATCAACTCTTGAGAAAGTGCATTTCCTGGCAATACAAGGACCTACCAGCTAGAACTAATGTTACACTTTATTACCTTATTCATTATAAATCTGTAGTAACAGCCTCTCATTGCAAAGAATAAAGAGCGGTGGTAATAAAACCCAGGACACAATCTCATCATAAATGCAACAGCTCTTTTTCTCTTGCATCCAGTGGACTCTGTGTGAAGTTGGGATCCATGCTCACAAAGGCTATGGATCTGTAGAGTGAAATAAAGTCATAGGGCTAGATCTTCAACCGGTGTAAATTAACCTAGCTGCACTGAAGACAATGGAGCTTATGAGTTTACACCAGCTGAGGATCTAGCCCATAATACAGCTGATATCAGAATAATAACACTTAGTATCTATATAGTGCTTTGCATGTTCAGTGCACTGTACAGACATTAACTAATTTTTGTAACACCCCAGTAAAGGAGGCTGAATAAGCATCATCATCTTTATAAACATGGGGAAATTGAAACTGAGGAGCAGTAAAGTGTGTCTCCTTTCTTAGGAGATTTTAAAGATGGCTGATAGGTTGATGATAACCTATTAGCAACATGGAGTGTTTAGTGCTATGGTGGGTAGAGATTTGCGCATAGCTCCACTCTGTGACTCCCACTCTCATTGTGACTCTGGCTAGGCCTGAGAGGAAAGATAGAAGCCATGTTATGGGAGCTCACTAAGCTCAGTCAGGTCTCTGAGGGCTTGTCTTCACTACCCGCCGATCCGGCGGGTAGCAATCGGTCTATCGGGGATCGACTTACCGCGTCTAGTGAAGACGCGATAAAATCGATCCCTGATCGCTCTGCCGTCGACTCCGGAAATCCACCACGGCAAGAGGCGGCAGCGGAGTCGGCGGCAGCGCGGCAGCGGTCGACTTTCCCCCGTCCTCACAGCCAGGTAAGCCGACCTAAAATACGCAACTTCAGCTACGGTATTCACGTAGCTGAAGTTGCGTATCTTAGGTCGGACCCCCGCTGTAGTGTAGACCTAGCCTGAGGCAGGATAGCAGGATTCCATGGTTGGGTGTCTCAGATGTTGAGGAAAGGCCCAGCAATGTGAGAGTGCTTTAATGGCATTTGTCCAGGCCCACAAGGAGATCATCCCTCAGTGCCACCCGAGCAATCCTAGGAGAGTCCAGGATATTAGATGGAGTAAGAGGCAATTGTTGGTGAACTTCTCTTTTAGTGCACTAAGGAACAGGAGGTTAGATACTGAATGGGAAGGAGGTTATTTGCAACAAGTGCTGGTTTCGTAAGCATTGGCTGGATTATTGGCTGTAGGGTAAGTGATCAGATTTCCTTTTTACAGGAGGTGTTAAAGATCTCCGCTTGTAGGAGTCCCACGGGCTCTCAACTCTCCTTCACTAGCCAAAACATGTTCAGCATGGATCAGAGTTGCAGAGGAGAGTTTGGTTTTGCCGCAGTGCTTAGTACGTTCTTTCTGAATTGGCTGGACTCAGAGAGGGCACAGATAATTGATCTTTGGTGTTCTGAAAGGCCACCCTTAGCTGCTGAGATACAGGCTGATAGTTCCTCACAATGAGACGTACTGGGCTCCAGAGTTGATTTGAAGGCACTAGGGTTTATCAGGTCACTCACAGACTAGAATATTTCTTCATGGTGTGATTTAGCATCTGCTGTTGTGGAAGAGAGGTGGGATTCCTTTGCTTCTCCCACAGGGAATAGGCTCTCAGGAGGAATTCAAATTGCTTTGCGCTATCTTGGTAATTAAGATGATGTTTTCATTAGTTTCAGTTCACATGGTATTATTTTAATCTAGATATTTAAAGAAAGTGATTTTAGCAGATAATGGAATGTGGGCAGCACAATGCAAGCCTACAGGGAGCTCATTACCCTTTTCTCAGTTTACTGTAATTTCATCATTCATTAATTCTGCTTACGCCTCCTTGCTGCTAGCATGTACAATGGGGCTACCTCTATTTTTCATCTTCAACAACAGGCCACTTTCCTTGTCTATGAAAAGGCAAAACATAATTATTGGTAGTATTGAATGATTTGAAAAAGTGAAAAGGAATGGAAGGACTCCCCAAGAAGGACACTTTCAAGAATGACTGAGACAGCAAATAACGGTGCAGAGGATGAAGAAAAAGATCAGAGTTGATTCTCTTCTCACTTATGTTAGTGTAAATCAGTTGTAACTTCAATGGAGTTATACCAGGTTAAAGCTGGGGGGCGGGGAGAATCGAGCCCTATGTGTCCTAAAACATCCTGAATGCTGATTTGATTCCTAGGCAGAGCTTTAGAATACTGAGTATGACCCTGATTCATCAACCCTTTATGCATGTGCTTAGCTGTCCTACTGAGTCCTACATTTGTCATCAGTACATTGCACTCATGAGAAATATAGTTGTCTGATCCTCAATCCTTTGCCTCCCGACAAAGTGTGCTTCAACTCATACGAGCAGCTGATTCTACCATTAGGTCAAGGCTGGATATCTTTTTAAAAGATATGCTATAACTCAAACAGAAGTTCTGGTATTGATGCAGAAATTATTGGCTGGAGTTCTTTGTCCTGTGTTAGGACAGTGTAGGTCAGACTACATGATCGTAATGGTCCCTTCTGGCCTAAAAATCTACTAATCTCTCCTAGACTAAGTAAACCAAACCTTTCCTTCAACATCCTTCTGAAAATGCCCCAAATCCAGGTTTTGGGGTGCTTTGAACATCTGACTCCTGATCCCAAGATCTACTCTTGGGAATTGTAAACCCAGTTAGCTTGCTGTCCATGTCAGTATGCCAAGGAATTTGAGTTTAATGAGCTTCTTCCTCTGGAGTCCTGAGACTATTGGTTTCTGAAGTGGTGACATTGATGATGAGTTCTGTTTGCCAAATATTTTTAGAGTTGTCCTGATGTCCACAGGACCCAATTCTCTACTGCCTTGAACCAGGTGTGGTTATTCGTGCTTGTCCAAAATGAGTGTCAAACACAAGCCCCTACATAAGTGAATGGAGAGTTCTGGGTAGGTAGCATTTTACACCAACTTCACACACATGCAAATGACTTCACGAAGGTGCGAGGGAGAGGAGAGACAGGCCCCATACATGTTATCCATTTTAATAGTTATTGTTCCTAAGATAGGTCACATGTTGAGTTTTGTCTCTTGGTTAGCTTCGAACACAGGAAATCTATGGATCAGCCTGGTGCTATTATTAGTTCTTTAACAGGTGCAATGTGACATCAGGGTGATATGATTTCTATGTAGTGATGCAACAAGTAAACCCTAGATCCATTCAGGTGCCAGGAGAGTGTGGAAACTAATGGCTACAGGAGGGGGAAGATCTCTAGGGCTGGGGAGCTCTGACGATTGGACCTTGGTTCCCATGAGACTCACATGTGTTGGCCATTACTGGATTTTACTGCAACTGACAAGTGAATTTAGGGAAACAAAATAATGGCGAATGGGATTAGAGGGACTGGGTTTGAGGACTGACAGGAAATTCCCTCAAGTTTTGGGTTCAATTATATTATAGATCCTTAGAGGAGGCAAAGGAAAATTACTTTGACTCTGCAATAGACATCACAAAGGATCACCTACTTGCTTAGCTGCTCAGAATAGCAAGCAATCTGTTTCACTCAGATTATCTCTACCCTGAGGCAACCTTGTTTGTACATTATGGGCAACTTTCTATCATGCCCAAGAAAATCAGTCATACTAGAACCAGCCTTTCTTACACCAGGAAGATGGTGTCAACAGGTGAGTGCTTGAACATTAGTCTGTGTGATTAATGTTTTTTGAATGATGGATGCCAGACAGCTTTCTGCACTGACGACAGCAGATCTATCAACTCTTCTTGATATCAGCAATCATGAGAGAGATACTGGACTAGCCAGATTAGGCAAGATAATTTACAAGTAATTCTGTTCGTTTCTCTTAGGTAGTTTTCAGTTGCTGGTGATTAGTAATTACTCGTCCCCTAGGGACTGCTACAGTGGTCGTTTTTATCACCATTTCTGGTCTATGGCAATGTCAGTGTTTTAAAAACGTGTGGCTCAAATTCTGAAAAGCGCATGCATAATTTCCATATGCCCAGTATATTCATGCAAATGCTTGGATGGTAAACACCACCCCAGCCTATTTGCATGCACTGGGGGATTTGCGCACCTACAGCAATCATGTGCATGGCTTAAGTAAATTGTGTACAGTTGCGGTGTCTTTTAGCCGCACAGATGATTAAATGACTTATTTTTCTACTATTGTTTATGTCTGTTTTGTGTCTCATTTGCAGTCAGTGGGATGAAAACATGTCTGATAGTACCATTCCTTTCAACTTCCTAGAGAAAAATAATGGCTCAGAACTAAGGAACGTAAGTCAAGTTGCTAAAGTCTGTGTTCTCTTGTTAGTGAGATAGCTTAGCTGCAAATCTGCTGAAACATGTAAGTGGGTGGTATCAAGTAATTGCAGTGCTCCCTTAGATCTGCATCTTGTTTCAATGACAATATGATGGCACAAATCCATGCACCCTGTTCCTCTGCTGCAGCAGGGATGTTAATTTTTGATTCACTCCCTTGCAGTGTATATGGTGTAGAGACCGAATTTTCAGTTGAAATTCTCCATCAGTCACAACCAGGTTTGTTCCCTTGGTGGAATCATAGAATTGGAAGGGACCTCGAGAGGTCATCTAGTCTAGTCCCCTGCACCCGTGGCAGGACTAAGTATTATCTAGAACATCCCTAACAGGTGTTTGTCTAACCCGCTCTTAAAAAGCTCCAATGATGGAGATTTCACAGCCTCCCTAGGCAATTTATTCCAGTGCTGAACCACCCTGACAGTTAGGAAGTTTCTCCTAATGTCCAATCTAAACCGCCCTTGATGCAGTTTAAGCCCATTGCTTCTTGTCCTGTCCTCAGAGGTTAAGAAAAACAATTTTTCTTCCTCCTCCTTGTACAACCTTTTCCATACTTGAAAACTGTTATGTCCCCTCTCAGTCTTCTCTTTTCCAGACTAAACAAACCAATTTTTTTCAATCTTCCCTCATAGGTCATGTTTTCTAGACCTTTAATCATTTTTGTCGCTCTTCTCTGGACTCTCTCCAATTTGTCCACATCCTTCCTGAAATCTGGCACCCAGAACTGGACACAATTTCACTCATTTGCAAATGACCTTTGAATGAAAGTGGAGGAAGTGAACACTGATGGTTAGATTGTGGTTTCAAGCCACGGACACCAGGATTACAAAAGCTTTGGAGAAACAAGATGACATTTATCTGAAACACAGTTTCCACACAATTCTAGTGCCAGAATGTGCCTGGAATATGTTAAAGTGATGTTTGCATTAAATGCATGTTGGAGTGAGTTGAGGAGGGAATGCTGGCTCAGCCCAAACTCCTTCTGGGGTTCAGGGCAGCACATGCTCCGCGGAGTAGCAACTTCACCATTTGAAAGGGTGCAGTGACCACTTCCCTCTTCTCTGGTTCTGCTTTGCTTACTGATGCCAGTGGGTGGGCAGCGCCGGGAGACCAGTCAGCATGCTTATGGAGTGCAAAGACTCCACAGGGAGGAAGATCCATGTACCCTCTTCTCCAACCCCATGCAGGGGAGACAAAGGCTATGTCTACACTACCGCGGTAAGTCGACCTAAGTTACGCAACTCCAGCTACGTGAATAACGTAGCTGCAGTCGACGTAGCTTAGGTCGACTTACTGTGGTGTCTACACCATGCTGGGTCGTCGGGAGACACTCTCCTGACGACTTTACTTACTCCTCTTGTTCCCGGTGTAGTATCGGGGTCGACCAGAGAGTGCTCTGCTGTCAATTTAGCGGGTCTTCACTAGACCTGCTAAATCAACCCCGGTGCATCGATCGCCTGAGCGTCGATTCCACGGTAGTGTAGACATAGCCAAAGATGTGCACTTAATGGGACTGAGAAGAAGCAAAGACATAACCCATTTATCAAACCCCAGCTCTGGGAACCTCTGACTTTCCTTGCTTTGTTCTTTTTTAAGCTGGAACTGAGCTTTATTTGAGGGTGCACACAATATTTATTTCAGATATCAGGTCTGCAGGTCTTCATCCACAAGCTTCAGCTAAAGATGAAGTCCTACAGTCATTACTTAGGAGAAACTCCCATTTTGCCTGAGCAAAAGACTGCACAATGTGGAGCTTAGCGTGCGCTTCCAAGTTTTGGATCTGAGCTGGTGAAAACACATGTTCTGCCATTTCCCCCCTTTACACTATTTCAAATAGCCAATAGCAACTTCTTAGGGCCAGATCACGGGCCAGCTGTATGCAGTCATGCAGGGACATTTGAGGAAGTAAGCCCTCCCCACTTGTGTTACCACATCGCTTGGAGGCACAAGGAGCAAAGCAGGGGCTGTGTGCCCAGTAGTTCTCCTACCTCCTTGCGTAAGTGGCTGGAGAGCAGATGGTAAGGGGTGGTAAGTGGTGGATCCATGGCTCTACCCTCTAACTGCACCAACCAGTATAAGAGTCAGTACCAGATATTCTAACTCCGCTGGGTTGCTCATAATGTGTCACAGCATGGTCACGGCTAGAAGCAAAGAGACCATCTAGAATAAGTAAATTAAGGCCTGTTGTAAATCAGCACTTGAGCAGGCTTATACAGAGAAGAGTATGACAAAACTATACACTATCAAAAAAGCTGAAATATAAGCACAGCATAATACTATAATTCACAGAACATATTAGGCACTGAAATTCTTATATCTCGTTTCCTTGACAAATGACGCGACAAGAGCAGAAAATGGCTAATATGAATCTTGTTTCATGACTGCGGTTGCAATGGTTATAGGACATGGTGTAAATTTAACCCATTCTTGTTGTGGAGTGCTGCCCAGGAAAACTCTGTCTGTAGGAGCTGCATGCAGCAAATTTAGGATTTGTTAAGAAATGGGTCTTACAATTTTTGTTCATAAATTGTTTTCAGGCTTTTTGTTTAGCAGGTGTAATGCTTGTGCAAGGTTCAAGGTTATAGAACATGAATATTTCTGCTTTCACAAAACATTGACAACCCTGACAGGCCCCAAAGAAACAGATAAGGGTTTCAGAACAGCCGGCCCATTGCGGGACGCGTGTGAAGGGAGAGAGCTCACTCAGGTGCATTGGAAACAGAGCCCTACTTTGTAGAATAGGCCTGTGAAACTTTTGAGGAATCTGACACTGCTCTGGGTTTGTAATGAAAACAGCTGGTGGGATATCGTAAAACCACTGGATCTATCTTAGGTATTTATATGGCTCCCCTTACTGAAGTACGTGAGCACCTCACAGCCCTTAATGTATTTTACCTCACAACACCCCTGTGAGAGTAGGCAGTGCTATTAACCCTGTTTTACAGCTGGTCATAGAGAGTAAATCAATGGTCGTTAGGTGCCTAAATAATGGTGAGGATCTGGGCTTGAGTGACTTGCCCAAGGTCACTCAGGGAGGCTGTAGCAGAGCAAGGAGTTGAATGCAGCCTCCCAACTCTCAGGTTAGTGCCCCAACAACGAGATCATTCTTCCTCTCATCAGCTGCTCTGCACTTTCACAGCTCCTCTGAAGTCAGTGGAGCTACGCTGGTTTATACCAGGAGAGGATCTGGCCCAGCGTGAACAAACATCCGTTTGAATTTCAATAGCCTGTTCAGTGTGACCATGTTGACGAAAGCGCTATTCACAGTCTATTATTTGTTATATTCTCACTCAAAGTTTCAGCCATCCAATCAGGGAGAAGAAACAATATCATGTGACTTCAGTGACCAATGAGTAGAAAATAGCTGAAGTGAAATTCACAAATAAGTCACGGACTGAAATCTGTCCATCCAATCTCTGTTGGTGAATGCTTATGGATAATAACTACATTCACACCAGTCAGGATTGTTTTGTGAATGGTTCATGAACAGAAAAAGGACTGAATTCCTCTGATCACTTATTTGCAATGACTATTATGACCATATATAGGACCAACCTGCTTCTGAGATTGTTGAAAAATTTTGCATGGCTCCATGTCAGTGTGAAACTGCAAGCAAATTTATAAAGGCAGAACATAATTGCTCAAGTCAGGCCAGGACAGTAACCTGTCTATAATGTACTCTTAGTAAAGTGAAATGCAGTAAGAACTTTAGTTTTAAATCTCATCTGAAAAATGCTGCATCTGAAGGCATGCTGCGGTATTGGTTCAGTATGGACTAATAGGGAAGACTACCCCCTGTGGATTCATCATCCCCACCCCCTGCAGCACTTATCTTTCTCTAGAGAGGCTTCCTGCCTAAGTATGGATGTGGCCCAACCTAGCTTAACTCATGAGCTCTGACAAGATCACAAATTGTAGTAGCATGGTTGCTGTGCTGGTTGGCGCTTGTTGGAAGCATCGCCTAGTGGTTAGAGGGTCAGTCCCTTCTTATTGCAAATAGAGGTTTGTTGGGGAGCCTGGGCACTCTCAGTCCACCAGGCTCCAGCCCAGGGCTCTGTGAGGGTTACCAAAGGTCCAGCACCCAAGAAGATCACCTTAAGGCTGCCCTCCCTGGGCCACTTCCTACCCCCAACCCTATAGTCCAAGTTCTGCAGTCTGTAGCAAAAAGGTACTAATTGCACCTTCAGTCGGTCTGGGCCCAGCAGGTAGCTCCTCTTGTTCAAGAAAGGCTGATGCAGCATCCCCTCTCAGGTACTCCCTGGGCAGGTCCCTCTCCCTGCCTTATCAGCCCCCTTCTGAGATGACTCAGTCCTGGTTCAGGGTTTATACACCCCACCACAGTCGCCATTTCAGTTATTTTATTTGGCATATAGGTGGCGTGGAATTTTAGAACCATCACATATTGTTGCATTTAATATAAATGTCACCTTATGGTATATTTTGGTTTATTCAGGTTATGTTCTGGCATTAAAACTGTGTGTAAGGAAATTGTGTTTCAGCCAAATATACTCCTTTCTCCAATGCTTTCAGAGTGACAAACTCCCTGGAAATAAATGCCACGCTACATTAGTTAAAATGCATGAGCCTAGAGCCTCCCTTACACTCTTTTTTGGATAGCAAAACAACTGAGAAAATAACAACAGGAGTGAGACTCACTTCCTAATAAAGCTGGTTTTATGAGCAATTTCCTTTACACTGGATTCTGTCAAGGTCCTATACTACATTTCAACACAAAATGAATCAAGTTCTGATGCTTGATATTGTCAGGACAATACCCTGGATCTAATTCACTCCCTGTAGAAACAGTGCTGCCATTTAACGGGGGATAGTGGTGGTGGGGAGGGGGGGAGTAAGTGCAACATGAATATATAATAAAATGTTTTATATTAAAATATTTGGTTTTGCTGATGATTTTATGCATAATGCAACAAGTAAGAATACCTTTAATTTTCCTATTTAAAAATCCATTTTCTAAACTCTGTAGATAATCAGAAATAGGCACTGGTTATTCCTTACAGTCATTATTTTGAAGATTATCCCAGGTTATTAGGTTTGATTAAAGGATTTCATGGTTGGCTTGCTTGAGAGCTGAGGATTAAGCACTAAGGAGCTTTCTCATGTTCTCTATCTTGGAGCTTATCGTTTCAATACCACAGGGCTCTGATTATTTACAATTTTTGTAAACATCCAGATTTTGTTCATTTACAGCTTTTAGCTCAGCGAGAACTATTAAGCCTGCTAGGTGATATATTATCTGACAATTTTGTTATACACTAGAGTTGTACTATTCCTCCTGGGCCTGGGCAATGCATTTCCTTTGTCAGGTTAAAGCATCCAACTCACCTGGCTTATTATTACCTATGTATAGCACTCAACTACAGTTCTTGTGGGTAATTGGGCAACCTGACATGTTTGGTATCTGTTGCCCCTTTGGGACCTAAAGTTGTCTTTCCTGGGATGTCAGAATATTTTGTCCCACAAGAGCATTCTTTAGTTCTTTTTGCACAATACATCCTTTTGCCTTCCTGGCTCGGAGGGAAATAGGACCATGGTGCTATTCAGACTTGTTAGGTAGTGTCCAGCACTGCAGCATGGTCAGAGTTTCCAAGGCACGTGCAGAGTATGTGGCTACATAGGACTAGAGACTCTATTTTGGAGGCTTGTGCCTGAAGACACCCATACACTTTGAAAGATGGGGCCAGATGCTTTCTCATTTATCTGACAGAGAAGGACTCTCTGTCCCCAAACTCCATCCAGCTCCAGCACTGATGCTCAGAAGGCTTGGGCCCTTGGGTGGCTTGCTTTCTAGGGTAGTCTGTCTGAGGTTGCTACACATCTGACTTTGCACAGGACCCTGCACTATCTAGGGCTTGCCTTGTTCTATGTTGCCCTTTTGGGGAAAAATCCAGTCCTCTCTCCACAGCTACAGTGGTCCCCCGGCAGCAGAGTCAGTGCATTTCCACTAAATGGAGGGTGGAGGTAGAAAGAGGATGTGAGTGTGTGTACAAGGAATGTGTGCATCTTCTGTGCAGCATTGATACCTGCTCAGTAAGGGCTCCCTCTGTGTCAGTAGCCAGGTCCTGGCTGAGGGGGAGAACTGCTATTCACAAATCATCTCCTTGTGGTGGACATGCATTGGAGTCACCAGTGGCTACTGGAGGCATTGGGCTGACGTAGCCTCCACAGAGCAGATCCACAGCTCCTCTGCAGCCGTCTGATGGAGCTACCCGGCTCAAAATCCACTTCCCAGGTTTTGCTGCTTTATGAGCAGTACCTTCACTCTCATCGGGCAGAGCTCAGGGCATGTAGTGGGCAGCAGTGACTCTGTTTGGGCAGATGGTCCATAGAAATAGTGCATGAGAGTGGGGACCATAGGATTGGCCATGGAGACATGAGCAGGCCATATTCTTCTCTGTTACACATCCACAACCCTAATGACTTCAGTGGGGTAGCAATGGAAATGAACATCCATTATTGCCTATGAGTCTGTCTGTGTATCTTTAATTTTTGTGGCAGGCAGAAAGCCTATGGCTGTGGAATAAGGAGATCACATTTCACGGTAATAGAGACATAGAGAAATAAGATGTCTGACCTTTTAAATGATCAGATCACTAACAGTCTGCATTCTGGATGTTCTCCTAGGCACCTCGCCGATTCTGGATACCCAAACAGCCATGAAAAACATCCTTTCCCATTCCTGGTGGGTAAGAAGGCTGTTCTCTACCCTGTTGGTTTTGGCCTTCTCCACAATGATCCATGCATTTGTGAGGTCCAGGCTTTGAATATTGTAATTAATCCTTTGCATCTAGAAGTTAAAGCTACAGCTGGTTCAGCAGGACAGGCTGTTGAAAACACATCACCCCATGCTCCGGCTCTTCAATGGCTCTCTGTTAAACAGCCGGGTTAAAGTCAAGGTTTTGGTCTCTGTCTTCAAAATCCTACATGGGATTGGCCCAGATTATCTGGGGGCTGACCTGACTTTATCCTGTACGATTGTGACCTCCCATGACAGCTGTATTCCAGCTGTCACTACCAGAGTGAGACGTGTGTGCAGGACCCTTCTCAGCAACCAGCCCACCAATCTGGAAAGGATCAGGACAACTCCCAGGGGGGAGGGATAGCTCAGTGGTTTGAGCATTGGCCTGCTAAACCCACGGTTGTGAGTTCAATCCTTGAGGGGGCCACTTAGGGATCTGGGGCAAAATCAGTACTTGCTCCTGCTAGTGAAGGCAGGGGGCTGGACTCGATGACCTTTCAAGGTCCCTTCCAGTTCTAGGAGATGGGATATCTCCATTAATTTAATTTAACTATGGACCACAGAGACTGCAGTGCGACATGCAAACCTCACTCCTTCAACTTAACCTTTCCACAGCACAAACATCCCAGAGTCTCGTCCCTGCATCAGTGTACCTCTTGGTATCTAACCACTTCACGCACCCAGCGATAAACGGGCATGTTCTTTAAGCATGTGGTTGGTGGCTGTTCTGAGAGTTAAAGCTAGGTGTGTGAAAGCAGATAAATACGTCTGAGGCTTTATAATCACTAACGTCTTTAATTGTTACTATCCCATCTGACATGATGTTTCCAATTTGGTATAAAAACTGGACAAAGTTGGAAAAAGAAAATCAAAGAGCTGAAAACTAGACCATCTCCACATCCCTTTCCTTCTGTTCCCTGAGGTCAGTTCATAACTTGTGCCGCCTATTAATTTTGTGTTGCATCATGCTTGGCTTATCTTCTTCAAACAACTCATTTGCAGTAGTTGCAGTAAAATCTTGTTATTAATATTCTGGTGCTAGTTTTAATTTAAAAAGGCCTGAAGTCAGATTCAGCATAAAATAGCCTCAGTGGCTGATAACCCATGGGAGCTCTGTAAGCCTTCTGGACTGCACAGCCAGAGGCTACTTATTACTCCAAAGGTGCATAAGGTGGCTAGGGCAGGAGGGGAAATAGCCTCTCTCTCTCTGGTGCTCATAGGAATGCCAGACTAGGCATTCTGCAGCCAGCACCTTCCCATGATCAGAAGCTTTATCTCAACCCAGCCTGATCACTCAGACCTGAACATTATCCCCATTCTTCTGCAAAGCAGTTGTTGCTAACTGATAGATGAGCAAGAAGGACCGACAGCAATGATATAAGCACCGGGATAGGAAGGATGGCCAAGTGGTATGGCATTGGGCTAGGACTGGGGCTCAATTCTTGGCTCTGCCACAGTCACCCTATGTGACATTGGGCCCATCACTTAGTCTAACCTGGGCCTCAGCTCCCCATCTGTAAAATGGGACTACTGCTTGCCTACCTCACAGGGGTGTTGTGAGCATGTACTCAATTAATGTATGGTGCTTAGAGACAATGGTGATGAGGTCTGTGTACATATCTAGAGAGAGAGAGAGATTAGACAGGTGGGGAAGGAGAACCAGGAGTGAGAATGCATTAGTCTTACAGGCCTGTTGAGGAGGACATAAAAGACAGTGAAACATTGTGGGAACTTGTCCCCCTCCCACAGCAGCTGCCTCACTAACCTGATGGCTGATTGGAGGCCAGACCTGAAGCCATTTGTGTCCCCGTACTGTGAACTGAGGGCCATGAGTTCTCCTTCCCCTAGAAGACTACATGATGCACTGTCGTGGGCCTGGAAGGGTTATTTTATTGGTGCTAGGGAGAAAGTATGCTGGGTCTGTCAAGCTGCTTGGAGTGGCTCACAAGCGTGAGTACCAAGCTCAGGGCACACTATGAAGAAGCAGGGCACAAACCTAAACTGGATGTGAGTTCTATACTTAGATTTCAGCAACCAAGTATCAAGTGTGAACGCCTCAAGTACATAACAGCCTTAACATGGACTCACAGACAGTCCCCTTGAGTACTTCAGTCTACCTTGCCTCCCACGAAAGCTTGCCTTTGTGATCCCTTACACCCCAAATTACAAGAATTCTCAGGTTACTCCCAGTCTAAAAGGACCAGTCACTTAGCCCAGGTCAGTTGCATCTTAGATCCTATACCAAATGCGTGTAGCCAATCCTATAATAAATTAATTAAAGCTTTATTAACTAAGAAAGGGAAACAAGAGTTATTTACAAGGTTAAAGCAGGTAAACATACACACACACGAGTTACAGTTTTAGGTTTCAAAAAGTAAGACAAGTTTCTATGATAAGCAAGCTCTCTGTGTCTTTTAGGGCTAACCCAGGCTGAACAGCTGGGGATCCATTGTTTATGCTTAGAAATCTTCACCCTTCAGAGTTCAAGCAGCACAGAGATACAGTGCCTTGTCAGAGATTTTTATTTCCTTCCCCCGCAAGTGTTTAAGCTGATGGGATGAGTCCACCAGCATGTCTCTTCTTCATGAGTGTGTGGGGGAGCAATCAGCAAAGTCTTTGTCCTTTGATGTTTTTCAATGGCCCATTTGGTTTCAATGGTTTGACAATAGGCAGGACCTTCTGTAGGAAGCCAGCATTTTACATTAATTGATGCTCCTTTCCTGTTTGATGACTTACACAAATTACAGAGATTTACAATGCAAATACTTTATATAACATTATAACGTGGGTGTAGCGGGGTGGACACCCGCTCCTGCCCTGAGGGGTTGGAAAAGCCCTGCAGAGGGCTGGGGCGGGGCTAGGTAAAACCTTGGCTGATTGGGGAAGTGGCTGCAGCTGGGGCCATGCCCCAATCAGGCTTCAGCTGGCCTATATAAGAGGCTGGGAGCCAGGAGCCCAAGAGTCTCTCTCTGCCTTCAGAGAGAGATGGGCCTGGCTGCAGGCAGCTAGACAGGGTACCTGTAGTGGAGCAGGGCTGGGAAAAGGCTGGGGAGCCCCAGCCTGGATAGCCCCAGGCTGTGGCCTGGTAATAGGCCAAGGGGTACTGGGGGTTGCAGAGGGCAGCCCAGGGCTAGGCCAAGGCAGCAGGTCCAAACCCAACCTTGCCGATGATGAGTGGCCTATACTGCAGTCTGCCCCAGAGAGTGGGGGCTAGCTGGTGACTGGCAGTGGCCTTATCCTGAGGTGAGGTGGGATTAGTGGGTGGGGGTTCCCCTGGGAGGGGAGACCTAGCGTATGTGTGGGTATTGCCAGGGGGCAGCACCCAGGGCAAGTGGCACCAGGGTCCTGGGAGGGACACAGGGGCCAGAGAAGAGGACAAGGTGGATCACCGGCCTGCAGAGGGCACTCCAGGGGCTGGTGAGCTAATTCCCTGGACGACCAGCAGGAGGCGCCGCAGGGGTGAGTCAGTACCCTCTACAGTGGGGTACAGCTGTTATAAGTAAGATTAACACATGCTGTGTCCTACAAGCATTTCAGAAAGTCTAAGCACTGAACACATTCTTATAAATCCAAGACCTATTCTAACAATACTAACACCAAGGTGAGCCAGACTGGTTTCCAGCTAGGCATTTGTCAGTGTTCAGCAAGGCCTAAGGGCCTTGACATGAGTTGGCATCTGGCCTGACAGTATCACAGGGCCTATTAGAACTAGTGCATAAACAGACACACCCTCAGGAAGCCTTACTTCTGTAGGATGGTGACTCTAGTGCATAACATTCACCCCCCACGCCACCCCTAGTTGCCTTCTCATCTCCTTTGCGGCCTGTGACTTGGAAGCCATTTTGTTTGCAAAGGGAACGGGGAGGTTTCTGGGTGCTGTTCATCAGGGACCACGTATAATCCTTCTTTCCCCTTTACTTATTTGGTGTTCATTGCAAGGCCTCCCTTGCTTGTCTATACACCAGCACAGGGATCACCACTTCAGGCCAGGGATGGGACCATAAGCAAAATACTGGTTCTGTTTTGGGATTGGCAGTGTAGTTCTACCTATACACATTTGGGATGGGAGGCTCCACAATCTTCCCTAGCAGAGACTGGGGGAGTGAGAACATTACCCTGGACCATAATTTCAAAGACCTTCTGTCTGAAACAACTGTTTTTCTTTTGATCACCCAGGTGAATGTATTAAAATGCGAATTGTAGTCAGAGATTAAAATCCCTTCACCTGAAATAGCTTGAAAATAGAACCATTTTATTAGCATTCGTAAAGGCTTCTGATGAGAAATAATTATGATGAATCATTAATATATATTTTCTGCTGCTTTAAAAATTAAATCTTTGTGCCACAATGTGTTCTACTATTTTATAGCTATAATATGAAGCCCCTGGGGTTGTTCTCATAAAAGGTAATCCATAAATTTTATAAAGCCTTGTGCTGCATTATATTTTATTGCAATAATCCAGCTTTTCAAAAAAGCTCCAAGGCATCATATTTTTTCCAGAGGTCACTATACAGGGGGAACACATCAGAACGTGTGTTGGCAATTTCTAGTGAAAACACCATACCCAGTTGTATTCTTTGTTCCCAGCGTTACTGAATTCTATCTTTTCGAACTATGCAAGCCATAGTGAAAGAGATATGAAAGGATCTAGAACTGCGGGATTTTTCCATAAACATTTTCTTCCACTGATCACATTTTATTTTGATTTCCTTTCTCCAGCTTCCTTTCCCTCCTATCCTTTAGATGCTCACATAGCCCCCACGACACAGTGTCTCTCCACATATTCAATGCACTGTCAGGACCACAGCAATAAACTCAGGCCTGCAGGGAGCAGCCTTACTCACAGTCCCATGGTGGTGCACTGAACTGCTACCCCTGGTGAAAAGCCTTAGTGTTAAAGACCTACAGCCCCACAGCAACCATGCCTTGGGCCCCTGACTGGATGGACATGCAGCACTCTCATTGGGTGCCTGGACTATATAAAGGCCCCAACAGGAAGCAGCAGCTGTCTGAGTAACAGACCATTGGCTGCTGGTTGCTGCCTGACTGCCTTACCTGTCCGTGCCTGCCCAACGCACTGACCTGGCCCCTTGGATATGATCTGTTGGCTACTGATCCCTGTGAGAACTCTCACCACTGTCCTCGACTGCCTCTGATACAGATTGACCTGCTGGCTACCTGATCACTTGTGCACCCTTGACTACTGCTCCCTAGCTTGCCTGGGCCATGGGGCATTACAGGCAGGGAAGTATTATTATCTCCATTTTTACACTCTGGGGTTGAAGTGCAGAGAAATTTGAGACAGGAAGTCTGAGGCAGAGCTTCCGTTTTCCCACCTTTTGTCTGTCTTGTCTATTTAAACTAGATAGAATTTAGGAGACCAGGGTTTAATTCCTTGCTCTGCCACAGCCTTCCTGTGTGACCTTAGGCAAGTCACATAGGATGGGGTCCATGAAAGTAGAAAGGTGCCTAAGTCCCTGTTTTAGGCTCTACTGAGATCCACAAAACTCACGCTGAACCTGTAGGTACCTAAACTCACTTGGCACCTAGGGAGCTTTTATGCCAAAAAACTTAAATGCCTATGTTTCAGGTTCTGGGCACACACACTGCTGCCTCACTCTAGGTGTCAAGACACCTATCTCTGCCTAGGCCCCAGAGTGATTCATGGAGCAGGGAAAGACAGGCGTTCGTCTGTCTAAGTTGCATGCAGGGATCGATCTGGTAGGGGCACTTGGAGGCTACCTCCTGCATCAGGTCCCCTGAAAAATTCAGTGGTGGTGACAGCAGTGGTAGCAGCAGCAGCAGGCGGTGGTGGTGTCACCACCCACTTTGTAGAGTGACCAAATGTCCCGATTTTACTGTTTCAAAAGTAGAGACTAAGGGTGCCATGTGTCAGAATATCCCATAGTTTAGTGGTTAATGCACCCTCCTGACTGGTGAGAGATCCCTGCTCAACTCCTCTTTCTGCCTCTAGTGGGGGGAGGGAAATTGAACCTAGGTCTGTGTGCTCTAATCACTGGTGGCACGGGCTAGCTTAAGCATCTCCTTGCCTAGCATGCTGGATTTTGTGGGCCTCACTCTAAGGTGCCTGTCTCTCCCCATTCATTGTATGGGAGCCTAGGCGCCTAACTTGGCTTTGTGGATCTCATTGCTCGCTTTTGAATATATCGGCTAACACGGCTGCTACTCTGAAACCTCCCAATTTTTGGGGTCTTTGTCTTATATAGGGTCCTATTACCCCCCACCCCCCTCCTGATTTTTCACATTTGCTGTCTGGTCACCCTACCACCTTGTCACTTTTAGCTCAGTGTTTAGAACACTCACTTGGGATGTTGGAGACCCAGGTTCAGTTTCCCCTTCTCTGGCCCAATGACTGTTACAGTGTGGAAAAATACTTAAATAGTCATTGAGACAGAGCATGAGCGTGAGAATCACTTTATAGGCCAGTTGGTTATGGCACCCACCTGGGCGATCAGAGGCCCCAGGTCCAGTCCCCTTGCTCCAACCATTCTTTCATTATATAGCCAGAGTGCAACTGTTTCAAAAGTAGAGACTAAGGGTGCCATGTGTCAGAATATCCCATAGTTTAGTGGTTAATGCACCCTCCTGACTGGTGAGAGATCCCTGCTCAACTCCTCTTTCTGCCTCTAGTGGGGGGAGGGAAATTGAACCTAGGTCTGTGTGCTCTAATCACTGGTGGCACGGGCTAGCTTAAGCATCTCCTTGCCTAGCATGCTGGATTTTGTGGGCCTCACTCTAAGGTGCCTGTCTCTCCCCATTCATTGTATGGGAGCCTAGGCGCCTAACTTGGCTTTGTGGATCTCATTGCTCGCTTTTGAATATATCGGCATTCTTAGATGCTTATCTTCCCCCATTCCTTGCACGGGGATGCAAGGTGCCTAACTCAGCTTTGTGGTTCGCGGCAGCATTGTTGGATTTTCTAGGCACCTAAAAGTTAGGTGGTGTGATGCTCAGGATTGCAACACCTCAGCCCCTTTGTGGATCCCACCCTTAGTTTCTCCATGCCTCAGTTTCCAGTCTGTAAAATGGGAATAACAGCATTTCTTTTATTCACTGAGAGTAATGACTAACTAGCCCTCTTGTTCATGTCCTTGTTCAAATGCTAGTATGGCTAGTAGGAAGAAAAGCCATTCCCCAAATATTTGTGCAAACAAAATCCCATTCACTCAAATGTTTAGCAGAGTAAAAGAGGCCATAAGCATGGTCAAACTGACTAGGCTATTGAGATTCAAACAAATATTTGTACACAGTGAGCCATTTCCCCTTATGGACTTGTCCAGTTGTCTGTGAGGCAGCATCTCTGAATTTTAGATCAGGGGCAGTGCAATAGATTCTTCTCCATTCAAAAACTGGTTAAAACATGGCCTAATTTGAAACATGAACACATAACAAACAACAAATTCATTTGGAGGAGGATTGAAAACACCCTAATTTCTTGCCATTCAACTTCCACAGTTCTTCGCTTGAATTCTCTTTTTGCTGTTGTGTTAAGTACAGCACTGTTCTTAATGCTTTAGTAAGCCTATTTATATTCATACTATCTGCTATGTTTGATTCTGTTCATTAGGATTTTCCATCCTAGTCAGCTATTTTAATCAGAGTGATGAAGCCAGATTAAAACTATTTAAATATGCTAATACTCTGACAGGCAATTGAATGGCTTCTTATAAATGATTCAAAATCAAACATAGCTTCCTGGGCCTTGCACAGCTGCACCTTGTTAACTTTGATATTTCTGCTTGTCAAATACATTATATTGCCACTTATTTCCTTTGCTGTCTGACTTATCTTTCTGATTACTGTATATTTATTTCATATTCTTCACAAATGGCATTCCTGCCTTTCTGCCATCAGAAAGGTGGCTTTGAAAACTGCATTGCAAACTGCACCTAACTGCATTTCTCATGCTTTACACACTAGAGAGACCTAGCAGAGAAACCAGTAATTGTGTAACAGTTTGCAATCTATCAGTGAAAGCACTTACATTATAAATCAGCAATTTCTAATGTTTCGTATCCATTTTGAAGCTAAAAAGACTGAAGGTTTAAATTCAAGACTTAGGAGGTATTGAATAATTGAGCAGCAGTAATAGTAGTAGTATTATGGTACCCAGAGCACCCAATCAGGGATCAAGGCCCTATTGTGCTAGATGCTACACCCCCAAAATGAAAAGAAAGTCCCTGCCCCAAAGAGGTTACAATCTAAGAAGAGCTGCCTTTTTGTGTGTGTGGTGTTTGTAATTTTGGCAAAGGGAGTAAAAGAGGAATAATAGAGGGGGGAGCAATATGGAAGGTATTAAAGGGAGAGAGTAAAATTTATCAAATTCTGTTTTTTTGCTTATTTTAAATGTCCATCCAGTGCTCTGAGCACATGAACAGAATTTGATAAATTTTATTCTCTTCCTTCAGTACTTTCCATATTTCTTTACTTCCATAAGACAGTAACAGAAAATGCAGCAAGGGACAAAGTGTAAAATGCCTTTTTTGTTTCAGTTTTCACCAAAACAGTTAGCAGTGATGGGACAACTAACATAGTGAACATCAATGTAACTGGGGTGGGATCTGAGGCTCAAAGAGGAGAATAACAAGTTAAGAATTACTTACACAGGTTAGACGTCTTCAAGTCGGGAAGGCCTGATGAAGTACATACTAGAATACTTAAGGATCTGGCTGAAGAGATCTCCGAGAACTCATGGAGGATGGGAGAGATCCCAGGGGACTGGAAAAGGGCAAATATAGTACCTATCTATAGAATGGAGGGAAAGGACAATCCAGAGAATTATAGAACAGTAGGCTGACCTTTGGTACTCAGAAAGATAATGGAGCAAATAATCAAACAATTTGTGAGCACCTAGAAGAAAATAAGGTGATAAGTAACAGCCAACATGGATTTGTCAAGAACAAATCATGTCAACCCAACCTAATATCCTTCTTTGACAGGGCAACAAGCCTGGTGGATGGGGGGAAGCAATAAGTGTCATGTATCTCGACTTTATAAAGGCTTTTGATACTGTCTCACATGACCTTCTCATAAACAAATGAAATATAACAGCCTATTATAAGATGGGTGCACAGCTAATTGGAAAAGCATACTCAAAGTAGTTCTTGACGGTTCACAATCAAGCTGGAAAGGCATAGTGAGTGGGGTCCCGCAGGGATCTGTCCTGGGTCTGGTTCTGTTCAATATCTTCATAAATGATTTGGATAATGGCATACAGGGCTGGCTCTAGGCACCAGCAAACCAAGCATGTGCTTGGGGCGGCACAATTTCAGGGGCGGCATTCCGGACATTTCTTTTTTTTTTTTGCTTCTGCAGTTGCGCTCCCGGAGGGTTTTTTTTTTTTTTTTGCTTGGGGCGGCAAAAAACCTAGAGCCGGCCCTGATGGCATAGGGAGTTCATGTGAAGTTTGAGGATGATTCCAAACTTGGAGGGTTTGCAAGTGCTTTGGAGGACAGGATTAGAATTTAAAATGATCTTGACAAACTGGAGAAATGGTCTGAAATAGGATGAAATTCAATAAGGACAAATTCAAAGTATTACACTAAGGAAGGAATAATCAATTGCACACATGCAAAATATGAAAGGACTGCATAGGAAGAAGTACTGCAGAAAAGGATCTGGGGTTATAATGGATCACAAACTAAATATGAGTCAACAATGTAATAATGTTGCCCACCCCCAAAAAAAGTGAACATCATTCTGGGATGTATTAGCAGCAGTGTTGTAAGAAAGACACAAGAAGTAATTCTTCCACGCTAGTCAGCACTAAGGTCTCAACTGGAGTATGGTGTCCAATTCTGGGCCCCACGCTTTGGGAAAGATGTGGACAAATTGGAGAAAGTCCAGAAGAGAGCTACAAAAATGATTAAAGTTCTAGAAAACATGACCTGTCAGGAAAGATTGAAAAAACTGGGTTTGCTTAGGGCATGGCTACACTCGAAACTCCAAAGCGCTGCCGCGGGAGCGCTCCCGCGGCAGCACTTTGAAGTGCGAGTGTGGTCACGGCTCCCAGCACTGCAGGTACTCCACCTCCCCGAGGGGATTAGCTTACAGCACTGGGAGCCATGCTCCCAGCGCTGGGGCACTGTTTACACTGGCGCTTTACAGCACTGTAACTTGCTGCGCTCCGGGGAGTGTTTTTTCACACCCCTAAGCGAGAAAGTTGCAGCGCTGTAAAGCGCCAGTGTAGCCATAGCCTTAGTCTAGAGAAGAGAAGATTGAGGAGGAACATGATTCCAGCCTTCAAAGTTGTTATAAAGAGAAGCATCATAAATTATTCGCTTTAGCCACTGAGGACAGGACAAGAAGCAATGGGCTTACTTTGCAGCAAAGGAGATTTAGAATAGACATTAGGAAAAGCTTCCTAATTGTCAAGGTAATTAAGCACTGGAACAAAATACCTAGGGAGATTGCGGATAGAGCCCTGCACGAATCCAAAATTTGTATCCGCATCTGATACGCGATTCGCAAACATCGATGCCGATATCTGTGGCTATAAAGCAGATAGCTGCAGATTTGTAGGGCTCTAGTTGTGGAATCTCCGTCATTGGAGGTTTTTAAGAAAGGGCTACACAAACATTTGTCAGGGATGGTCTAGTTCAGGGATCGGCAACCTCTGGCACGCGGCCCACCAGGGTAAGCGCCCTGGCGGGCCGGGCCGGTTTGTTTACTTGCCGTGTCTGCAGGTTCGGCCGATCATGGCTCCCACTGGCCACGGTTCGCCGTCCCAGGCCAATGGGGGCTGCAGGAAGTGGTGCGGGCTGAGGGATGTGCTGGTCCCGCTTCCTGCAGCCCCCATTGGCCTGGGACAGCGAACCACGGCCAGCAGGAGCCACGATCGGCCGAACCTGTGGATGCGGCAAGTAAACAAACCGGCCCGGCCCACCAGGAGGCTTACCCTGGCAGGCTGCGTGCCAAAGGGTGCCAATCCCTGGTCTAGTTAATATTTAGCCCTGCCATGAGTGCAGGGGACTGGAGTAGAAGACCTATAGAGGTCCCTTCCAGTCCTACATTTCTGTGATTCCGCTCTGTACCCATCTAATATTAATTTCTATCTGGGGTTATTGAGTAGGTGACAAAAAATAATTGGCAAATTCTGCACTGGTATAAGTAGACCCAATCTTGCAAACACTTATGCACATGTTTAACATTAAGCATGTGATTTGTTCCACTGAAATCAATCAGATGTAAGTAGTGCATCTCAGTGAGCTGTTCACCAGATAGAAAACCTCTGCCAAAAACTGCACCACGAGGATACTGGGAAATGAAATGTATCACACACACAAATAGCTCATGGAGTCTTCAATACATAAACAACCAGATCACTGCCAAGGGATTTTATTTGAGATGTGTAATACTTTAGGACATATGCACACCAAATGATCTTGGGACCCAACTTGTCTGTTAAGGAAAGATTTAAATGAGAGATGGCAAAGACCTGCAATAGTAGGTCATCCAATCTGTCTACCTTGCCAGTTCCAGGATTGTTCCTTGGAGTACATTTCCTTGTGCTTTGTATTATCTGTGACTAAGAGGGAGAGATCAGAAGAGAAAGAACATGCAATTTTAAACCTAGCTCTGGATCGGTACAAATTAGCACTGGACAATTAAGTGATTTTTAGTTCCTCATTTTGCATGATCAGGGCTTGGGAATCAGATCTTATATTTGACATTTGTTTCTTTATAAAAGTTTTTCTCAGCAGTGGCTGTGAGCTGGATGACAGTTGTGTTATAAATTCAGCAAAAAATGTAATAGAATGTGAAAATTTTTAGTTTTCATTGATTTACTCCCCACCCCACTAAAATGTTCAGTTTTTTTCATTGAAAAGCTGGAAAAACTTCAGCTCGCGTGCTTTTGAATTCATTCCATCTCAGGTTCTTCCTATCCACTGACATTTCAACCTGTTAATTTGAATGACACAAAATGGGGATAATCTTACTTCTTTTCTCCCACCTCTTTTCTTTCTTATCTACTAATGCCTTAATTCAGGGGCTCAACCATGCACTTATGCATGTGTTTAAATCCATCCTTATCTAGAACAGCACTTAAGCACATTCTTAGCTGTTGTCCTCAATAGAGCTGCTTTCCGGAATTGAGAACTCAGACTGTAAGCTATTTGAGACAGGGACTGTCCTTTCCTAGGTGTAGGAAGAGACCTAGCACAATGGAAGCCTCAGTCTTGATGGTGGTCTCTAGGTGTTATTGGAATATAAATTAATAATAATAAAGTGCTAAGGAGAAAGTTATAACACAATTTCAGATGTATTGGTCAATATCTGTGCTGTATAAATTCCTTGCCTCCATTGTTATTAGAATCATAGAAGATTAGGGTTGGAAGAGACCTCAGGAGGTCATCTAGTCCAATCCTCTGCTCAAAGCAGGACCAACATCAACTAAATCATCTCAATCAGGGCTTTGTCAAGCCGGGCCTTAAAAACTTCTTGCTCCCCCCCGTGGCCCGGACCAAACTTTCAGCCTCCCCCTCCGCCCTGGCCGGGGTTATGGGGGAGGGGCGGAGCTCTCAGCCCGCCTCTGCCCTGGCCGGGGCCACTGGGGGAACGGGGGCTGAGAGCAGCGAGTGGGGGCGGGGCCTCCCCAAGGAGATGCTTCACCTGCATCCCCTTCTCAGAGTCCTGTCATAGGAGTATGGGTGTGGTCAGAGCCCAGAGCCTGCAGAGTAACCTGGGTAAAAGTGCTGTGAATGAGAGCAGCCCAGAGGGCAATGTAGGATGTATTGAAAAGAGCTGTCATAAAATCTTCAAGCCACTTAATTACCAGCTTTTTATAAAATCAAGAACTCTGTGAATTAAAGCACAAATAATCCACAAATAAGTCTGCCTTTTCTGTGGTTTGATGGAACAAGTGGAAGAAATCCTCAAAACTGATTATTTTGGTAGCAGGAGGACTAAAAGCTCATATAAAGGCTGAAATATGTCCCAGCTGCTCTGCCATGAGACACTGAACTTACTGTGAAATATGAAAGTGCCATTTCAGGCCAGACTGGATTAGTGAACCAATTGCAGCTATTAGCGAAACCTAGAGCACAGTCAAATGCAGTTATCCTATGGAAATGAACATGCTGGAATATAAAGAGAAGAGAAAGCAGGTGCATTTGGCATATCTGATTTCTAATAGCTTTGGAATTGCTTTTTTCAAAACTTGGATGCTTATTGAATGAGAACAGAAATCCTTTATAAAAATAAATATGAAATAACTTAAAGATCTTAAATTATTACATGGGAAATCTGTCCCTTGGGGTAGATAGCTGCACAGTAAGGCCTTGTGTGTCACAGCTATTCTGGTCCCCCCCCCCCCTCCAGCCACGGTCATATATGGAATCACAGTTCTTCCTAAACAGGAGACATTTAGTAAAAAAAAGCTACTAGTACAGATACAAAGAGGCTTCCACATAGCTTGAGTCCCCACTTTACCTGCTTCGTTTTCCAAGGACCACATCCTACCTGGTACTCTACACAGAGACACCTAGTGGATAAGTAATATAGTAAAAGCAAACATACCATTCCCATCCTCTGGTATCCCCGTGCAGAGCCCAGGAGGTGCTAGGGAAGTGGGTCCAGCTCTGACTCAGAATATGCTGGAAAGGAAGGACTGTTGAGCTTGCGCTGGAAGAATGGCTTTTGCAGATCTAGTGGCTGGAATCTCCTTCACAGAGAGAACTTAGAAGGTAGTTGCCTCTATTCCAGCTCAAGAGCTATGGCCACATGCACATAGACACCACCATCATCCCTGGAACCTTCCAACAGCTCCCCACTGTGGGATTTAAGTGGTTCCAAGTAATAACAGACAGAACAAAGTAAGTTACCAAGCAAAATAAAATAAAACACGCAAGTCTAAGCCTAATACAGTAGGAAACTGAATACAGATAAAATCTCACCCTCAGAGTTGTTCCAGTAAGCTTCTTTCACAGACTGGACTCCTTCCTAATCTGGGTCCAATCCTTTCCCCTGGTACGGGCCTTGTTCAAGCTCAGGTGGTAGCTAGGGGATTTCTCATGACTGCAGCCCCCTTTGTTCTGTTCCACCCCCTTATATAACTTTGGCATAAGGCAGGAATCTTTGGGTCCCAACCCCTCCTTCTAAATGGAAAAGCACCAGGTTTAAGATGGATTCCAGTGCCAGGTGACATGGCCACAATTCCTGTGAGACCCCAAGCCTTCATTCTTCCCGGCCTGACTCACAGGAAGGCTTGCAAGTAAACAGAGCCATCTACAATCAATTGTCCTAGTTGATGGGAGCCATCAAGATTCTAAACCACCATTAATGGCCCACACTTTGCATAATTACAATAGGACCTCAGAGTTGTATTTCATATTTCTAGTTTCAGATACAAGAATGATACATTCATACAAATAGGATGAACACACTCAGTACATTATAAGCGTTGTAATTATACCTTACAAGAGACCTTTTGCATGAAGCATATTCCAGTTACATTCTATTCACACTTAGCATATTTTTATAAAATCATATGGAGTGCAACATCACATGGGTTATTGCTGATTATGTACTCTATGTATCATATGACTTTTAAAAAACTAACTTTGTATTTATGGATAATCTAAGCACTATATCCAGATGTACAGATGCTCTTTTCCCAACCTATGTATTATATACTTTTTTTTTTAACATTAGCTTTAATAAAAAAATTTAATCTTTTATTGGACCAACGTCTGTTGGGGAGAGACAAGTTTTCCGGCTACTCCCTCAGCATGTCACAGCTAAATACAATATCAAAAAGAAAGTTCAGCATAAGTAGTTAGCACATATTCTATGGGGCCATTCAAGGAGAAGTGGCCCATTAACACCCTTGTTAACCTTGAATGGTCCCTTAAGAATATGCACTAAGCACTTACGTTAAACTATCTGTTTGATTTGTATTTAGCTGTAACACTTGAGTACCTTTCCCAGACCTTAGGAAGAGTTCTATGTAGCTCAAAAGCTTGTCTCTCTCACCAACAGAAGTTGGTCCAATAAAATATATTACCTCACCTACCTTGTCTCGCTAATATCCTGGGACCAACATGGCTATAACAATATGGCATACATAAGGCCAGAAGGGAGTATTTTGATTATCTGGTCCAACCTCCTGCATAACACAGGGCAAAGAACCTCACCCAGTAATTTCTGCATCAAGCCCAGAACTTCTGTTTGAACTAGAGCACATCTTTTAGAAAGAAATCCAGTCTTAAACACATCAAGTGATGCAGAATCCACCACATCACTAGGTAAGTTGTTCAAATAGTTAATTACCCTCACTCTTCAAAATGTGCCCCTTATTTCTAGTCTGAATACATCCAGCTTCAGTTTCAAGCTACTGGATCTCCTTATGCCTTTTCTGCTACACTGAAGAGCCCTCTACTTCCAGAAGTCTCTTCCCCATGTAGGTACTTGTGGACCAGGATTAGGTCACCTCTTAACTGAGTCACAGCCACGCCAAAATCTCTGAATTGTGCATCGTTTCAAACCTGCAGCCTGAGCGCTTCACAACCAGCCCTGCACTCTCCTTTTCTCTCTTATCTTCAAAATATCTTTCAGAGTGTTTGGCTGCATCTTGGTCCTTCAGGGGTGGTCACCTGTCCTGCTCCCCCCTCCTGTAGCCTTTGCTGGGTGGCAAGTTTAGCCCACTCCCAGAGAAATCCTCTTCAGAGGACTGAGCTACCTTCCCAGTCCTACTTGCCAGCCCCATCTGACAATGGTGGGATTTTAAACAAAAAAAGCCAACTGTCTCTGTGGGGTGAGGGATCTGGGCAGCAATATACTGCATCTCCTTTTCCTCCTGATTCTTTAATAGATCCTCTTGTTTCTCCTCACTGTCATCCTCCCCAATATGCTCCATGCCCCACGTCAACTTCAAGAACATCATTCATTCAGTGACAGCACCATCCCTGGAATAATCATCAGCATCTCCACCAACTCATGTGGTGGCATCTTAACCTGCTTAACCTGTTAGAGATTTTTAAGTACAAATTGGATGTGCATGCAGCAGTTGTTTGATACTGAGATAGACAATGATTCGGTGGGGGGAGTTAGGGTTATAGCTTGATTATAGTCCCTTGAAAACTCTGCCTCTTCATAAAGAATGCGACGGTGCTTTTCTGGTTGCAGTTTGGCAGGAGCAGTGTTGAGAGCAGCAATATTCTTGGCAGATGTTATGAAATTAGTGCCCACTGGAGGATGACAAATCCCTTTCGTAGCAACTTGGAGGTTTCAAAATTTTTCATTCTGCATTGATACTAGCTCTGAGTAGGAATGTTGGCACAGTCTGCTGCGAAGTATTTAACATTTAAAATGGAAATCAACCTTGGGAAAACTGAAAACAAACCTACCATCACTCTTTAATGCTGTATTTTGACTGGGTTGGTGATCATTACATCTGGCAGACTCACTGAGAAGCTTGATTTCAGAGTGCTTTGATAAATGTATCCAGTGAAACTCCAAAGGCCATATTTCAATACAGAGACCATGGGTTACTCAGGGCAAAGCTGTTCTACCTTCAGCCATAAAGAGTTGGGCCTTACGCCATCTGTAGTAGAGCTCAGCAAATAACAGATATTTTTGGTTTGAGGGCTGACCTGAAAAATCCAAGAAAAAATCTGATTCAATTTGAACCAAAACACTTTTTTAAATTTTTTCATCAAAACAGGAAACTCGGAAAAAATTCATTTTGAATCAACTGAAATTTTTTGAGTTGACCCAAAACAAAATTTTCAGTTTTTCTATTAGTTTTCAGTCAAGTGAAACATTTTGGTAGACTCAAAATGATTTATTTTTTTTTAGTTTCGATTTCAGCCATTTCATGTATTTTTCTCCCTTTTTTGGTGGCTTTTTAAAAATAAATGGCCAGATTTAAAATTGAAACGCCATTTCCAAATACAACGTTTTTTTGACTTTTTCAAAATAAAACATTTGGAAACAGTGCAAGTGAAACATTTTGGAATGGTCAAATCAAAAATATATTTTCCAACCAAAACTATCTGCTGAATTCAATTCAAGTGTGGTGAATAGATTTGAACCCCCCCAAAATGCATTTTTTTCAAAAAATAATTTGCCAGGGTTTTTTTTGCTCAGGGTAATGTGTAGTCCCATTTAAATCAATGAGTGATTTCTTTGCCATAGGCCTCTCTTTGATAGGGCTATAGTTAAGGCTAAGATTTTTTCACAAAGGTCATGCAAGTCATGGAATCCGTGACTTCCAGAGACCTCCATGTCATTTTCACTTCAGCCCCCGAAGCGGCAGGGCTGAAGCTATCAGCCAGCAGAGCCCCCCTGCAACTCCCCGCCGCTGCGGGCAGCGGGAGGCCTCCCCACAGCCCCCAGCTGGAGCTGCAGGGGGACCCCGCAGCTCCAAGTCACTGCTGGCAGCAAGGGGACCCCCGCAGCTCCAAGCAGCTGCTGGTGGAAGGGGTGACCCCACGCTCTCAGCTCTCACCCAGTGGGTGCTGGGCTCTCCTCCTTCCCCATTTTGCCATCGTTATTTTTAATAAAAGTCAGGGACAGGTCAGGAGCTTCTGTGAATTTTTGGTTATTATCCGTGACCTGTCCGTGACTTTTACTAACAATAACATGACAAAATCTTAGCCTTAGCTATGGTATTTAATAGCTGAAGCAACTTACGGACTTTCTATCAAATGACAGATACAGTCTGCATGCAGAGTCTGTGAAAGTAGGGTGGTGGAAAGGCAACATCACCTTCTTTTTCTTTATGGCTAGATGGAAGGGGGAATCTCAAAACTTTTTTCTCTCCTAACATGTGGTCATGGTATAGAAAAGGTTGAGAACCATTGGTATAGCTTGGTTATTGTCAGTGGAGGTATGCTGATTTACACAACTTGAATATCTGGCCCTATATATATGTTTTATATTTTAAATAATGGAACCCATAACTTGACTGACTTTAATGTAGTCATGATCTGATAGGATGTGCTATTTGGTGTTGTAGCTATAGAGATTTGACATAACATTTATTTGGCTGCCAACACTGCTGATGCAGGTGAATAAACAAGGTTCTAGTTCTTTATTTCTATGTTAATTTTAACCTCAATTAGTAACACAAGAGGGTGAAAAAAAATCAGTGTTTGACGAATGGAAAAAGACAAATTTAGTAGGAAAGATAAAGCACCATTTATTTTCAAGCTCCTAAGAGGCTATTACAAACTATGAAGAGAAAAGGAAAATTAAGTTGAACTATGAAATAGTACTTGAGTATGTCCTTTCAAGTATTCCCTTCCCTAATTTAAAAGGCTAATGACTGCAAATATAAAGAATGCTGCAAATTAGTTCTGTTTTTCTTTTGCTAGCAGAACAAGAGTCAGATTGAACCTGGCTGTTCTTTCCCCAGGGAAGAGATGGGGCTAAATTACAAAGGAGGAAACTTATTATCTATAACCTCTATCCTGGTTACATCTCCCGCCTAACGACTCAGAAAGGACCTATCTGGTAAAGTGGTTTAATTGACAGATTTACATTTTAAAAGGGTTTAATATATTTATATTCCTCCCACAAGCCTCATATCCTTCCTCACACTTACTGGGCCACTTTGGAGCTTTTCTTCTTCACAGGTTTCAAGTATAGGTGCATAGGTGATAACCTGCTTATGTGAGTCTCTGACTTCCGGTCCCACACTTCCCAGCCTTCTTAGTCCCACAGCCTTCCAGTACACACACAACTATTGCCAGGCACACTGATTTCATAAACAGAATGGGTTGCAGAGAACAGACATTTATTTTTAAGCAGCTGTTTTCTCTCTGTACAGGGAGAAGAAAAATCTTCTTTACTTAGATTTCTCTCCCCTGCTCTTCCCCTTCCCTGTTCTCCATGGTCCCTCCCTTGCCTCAAACAAGAATATGGCCATTCCTTTTTTTTTAAATACAAGTCAAAGCTAGATTAAAGATGATCACTCTTTTCTTGCATAGCGTCTGCATAATTAAAGACATCCCCAATTTCTTCATGACTGGCTGAGAAAAAAGATCATGACCCACTGCCTAGGGAACAGTTCCAATCATTGACCTTTCAGTTCACACAGCTAGGAGACATCTTGTCCCATTTAATCTTTTAGGGTGACATTCCCCATTTGCAGAAGGAAGTGTGTCAGGCCTATAAATCACTTAAAACTGTAAAATAGGCCTCCTATTCATGCCTGGTCAACACCTAAGATTTAGGTCAATCTGGCTACATTGCTCAGACCTAGCTAAGCCAGACCTGACAGACCTAGCTAAGCCAAGCTAAGCCCAGTGTAGACACCACTAAGTTGATGGAGGAATTCTTCTGTTGACCTAGCTACTGCCTCTCAAGGAGTGGAATTACTACAGTGATGGAAAAAACCCTTTCTGTCACTACAGCAAGTATCTACACTACAGCAGCAGAGCTGCAGCACCACAGCTGTACAGCTCGAGGGCTTGCAGTGTAGCCATGGCCTCACACTGTCACATGCAGAGACAAATTCTCAGCTTGCTGTTCACCCACACGCTCTCTTCATGCTGAGACAGTAAGATGACCCTCCGAAAGGCGTGGCAGTTTTCTGCTGCAATATTTCCTATAGGGACCCTCTATCAATCATTCTCCCTTCTCAGCCTTTGGTACAAATATTGTAATTGTTCTGGCATTCTTGCTGATCCAAATTAAATGTCAAGCTGATAATTACAGTAACACCCAGTCCCCTGTTCTCCTCTCACCCAAAATGATGGTGGTTTCTTAATGTCAAGATATTAACTTCTGTATTTTGGTGAGGTTTCTGGTACTATAAAGCATTAAATCCAACAAGGTTAAATAAGATCCTATGCAGGCCTGTGTCAAACCTCTGCACATCTTGAGGTTTCCTGAGTTTTACTGAAGTCCAAGTACATACTGCATCCCATGTCACTTGCTAGTCAGTGATGAAATTTAAAGTTCATCATATTTGCTAGGCACAGCACTGCAAAGCTATACTGCCTTTGACCCAAGTGGGCATTTTTCTCTGTGCTGTTAGCTCCTCTCTCTTGTTTTTCTCTGTATTGCTGACTCCACTTGTCTTTATATTTCTAGGAATAATATTGTACTCTACTGAGCCCAGTGTTTAACTTGTAATGAAAGAGGTGCCAGGGCTCAAGCAATTTTGTTACATTCATAAGGTGCAGCAAGCCCAGAGGTGCCAGGGCTATGAACTGCCAGGCCTAGGGGTGCCAGGGCTCATCTGCCTGAGCCATTTCTCTTTCAGTATTGCCCCACTTGAGCTATGTCTACAGCAATCAGAGGTGCGATTGCAGCATGTGTAGGCAGACCCAAGCTAGCTTTGATCTAGCTAGGTCATTAAAAGTTGCAGTGAAGCCTGGTATGGGCTAGTTGCCTGAGAACAAGCTTGCCCAGGACCCTGGGCGTGTACTGAGGTGGCTAACCTGTGCCACCACCCATGCTGCTGTGGCTTCACGGCTACTTTTAGCAAGCTAGCTAATTCAAAGCTAGCTCAGGTATGGCTACATGCCATGCAGTCACACCTCCCAATTGTTGTTGAGAAATATCCTTGGTCTCCCTGCTGCTCTTGCTACAGACATCTGTTATTGTACACTTATCCTTCCCTCCCCTGCCCATGATTACTAGTTTAAATTTATTTTCTCTAATGGGTCTGTCCTCTTCGCCAGCTCATTTACTCTCTCTTATACAGTGGTTCTACCCAACTATTACAAAAACATTTCCAATGTCTCAAGCGCTTAAACTTTTCCTAATTGCACCATTTTTTTTTGTAGCCACACATTAGGATTCCTACTTTATTTCATCCTGCTGAATTCAGAGACTAAGAATACACGATTCTTCTTAACCTAGACACAGACAAAATAAAAATAAATTAATGGAGATATCCTATCGCCTAGAACTAGAAGGGACCTTGAAAGGTCATTGAGTCCAGCCCCCTGCCTTCACTAGCAGACCAAGTACTGATTTTGCCCCAGATCCCTAAGGGGCCCCCAAGGATTGGGCTCACAGCCCCAGGTTTAGTAGGCCAATGCTCAAACCACTGAGCTATCCCTTCCCCCTTTAGATTTGAAAACCAAACATTTCTGGACAATTTAAGTTAAAGATTACTGTATCAAAATATAGATTAGTGTAGAAATTAGCACAGAACCTTTAGAAATGGCAAAGTCTTATTAGCTTCCCTATCAGTACCCTTCTGGCTAATGCAGCACTCTTCCCTATGTTGTGTCCTCATGTACTTTCTTCCGTCTGGTTCTGAATGACTTAAGTGATGGGATTTCCACTAGTTCCCTTGGAAAATCTGATTGGAGGCATTCATTTCCTCCCTTCTGCAGAAAGTCAGACCTTCTCCCACTTTCTCTACCACAGAAAACTCAGCTGCCAGTCCGGCTGCTTTTCCTGCAGAAATTTTACTCCATCGTCCCAGCCTTCTCTCTTGACCAGCGGCTCTTCATTGACGCCACACATTCATCACATGCAGCACCCCTGTAGTTCAGGTATGTCCAACAATCCGGCCTCCAGCTCCCCTCTTGCTCAGTCACAGATTTATAGCACCACCAATCACTATAGTATCTGAGAACATGCTGGGTTTCAACAAACAAAAGAACATAATAAGCAAACCAAAAAAATATGAAAAACCAAAAATGATCTGCTTTTTTTTTTTTTTGGCAAGATAGTGGTGTTTCCGCTATGTTCTGTATATTGTCTGTCTGACTTAGATAAGGGCCTCAGGGCTGTTGTCTTCTTATGCCACCTATGAGTTATTGTGGTGCTCCATAGATACCGGTATTCAAACTTGGTACCATTTGGGGCTTGTAGAATGAGTGCACTGCAGAATCGAGAACACGTGAGATTTGAGGGCTAAGGCCTATCTAGGAGGGCGCTGGGCTCCCTGGGGTGGGTGAACTGAATGAAGTCTGCCTGTGAGGCAGGGAGCCTGAAAAGATGCAGGAAGAGGAAGTAACTTGTCAGAGGTGCTTGTTCGGAGAAGGATGGCATGAAACAGCATAGGAATGGAACAGGAGTCTTAACTGTGGGCAGTCATGAGCTGGCTGGGGAAGGCTGTCTGCTTAATATAGGATGGACCAGTCTTGCTTTCCCCTGCTGGTCAGTTTTAACTGGTCTTCACTTTACTTTCTAAGAACATTCTCCCTACTCTGCTGCCACATTCTCTGGCTCTGAACCTGTTTTAAGGTTCAGTAAAACACAATCAGGCTCCTCTGTCAAATCCCACTCTCCATTGTCCTCAGACCTACAAAAACAACCCCAAACCAGAGACAATCACCCAACAATGGCTAGGCCATTAGAGAGCTGCAATTGCTGCTTATCCCACTGCTCCTAATCGTTCATTGCTACCTTGTTCTCCCCCCTGTTTGTTGTACACATCTGCTGTCTCTCAGCCCATACTTAGATTGTCGGCTCTTCAGTGCAGGGAGCACCTCTGCGTGTCCATACAGTGCCTAGCACAACGGTGCCCTGATCCCTGATGGGGGTAGGTAGGACCGCTCAAAAATTTTCCACTGAAACTTTGTCACCAGAAAATTGGATTTTCAATTAAACTATTTCCCCCCTTCTTTCTTCAAAAAGAATCTGCTTTCTGTGAAAAAAAAAAAGAAGATTTATTTTGTTAGAAAGCTGAACACCTGAAAACATATATTTCAGTTTTGAAATGCCACCAATGCATCATGGAAATTATAGTTTGGGTACCTTGTGTTCCCATTCTCCTCTATGGGCCAGGCTCCCCTGTTGAACTACATCTCCCATGATGCATCACATCCTCTCTCCAAGAAGGGAGATTGTGTATCCGAAAAGGATCATAGGAGAACCAAGAGTATGGCCCATAGAATCAAAATGAGAGCATAAGGCGCCATGACAGCATTTCCAAATAAACTTTTTGTTTGTTTGTTTTGGTCAAAACTTATTGGTATTCAAACTTCCGCCAAAAAATTGAAAGTTTCCATGGAAAAAACTTGGAAAACTATTCCCCCCCCCCTTTCATAAAAATGTTCTGTGGAGGAGGGGGAGGAAAGGGGAATCCCTATTTTTTGACCAGCTCTATCATTAAGCAGTACCACAATACTGTACCAATAATGAATAATAATAAATGCTGTACTAACTTGGGTGACGATGCTATCCTTTTCCTTCTACATTTCCAGCTGACCAATTGTCAATTCCTCTCCTATAAGGACTTGACACACTAGCCCCTGGAATCAGACCTTTCTGCGTTCATTCCTCCATCTTATGTTTAATCCTTTTCGTTTCCCATATACCATGCAATCCTGTCAGCTGATCTTCACAACACACAAATGTTTTCTTGAAGATACTCACTGAGAGAACTAAACATGGTAGGCTAGAGTCTTAGCTAGCAAAAATCACCTAGCTCTGCTGAAGTTAACAGAGTTTTGACCAGTGGAGGATCTCACCCCAATACGGGGGTGGGGGAGGTTCCCCAGCCCTCCTGTATTACTGCTATCTCCCCTCTACCCACCCTAATAACACTTGCATTTGTTGATGTTTCTCTTAAATGCAGCTTAGCCCCTAACGAGAAGTTCAGTGAACGTAGAGAAACAGCAATTTTAAATGACAGTTACCCGCAATCAGCAGCAGCTGTAGCAAATCAGTCAGTGAGGCACCGCACTCTTCCCACACAATTAGCTTCAGCTGTAGCAAGCCACCGTAATAAGGATAATGGCAGTGGTAATAACAAAAATAAACACACAGGTTGGAATCACAAGCACATCATCCCCTTTCCCCCTCTCCAGGGGGGAGCGGAACAGTTTTTAAAGTACAAATGCACCTCTCCAAACACAGCAGCACCTCACCATTGCTCTTTCTCTCTCTAGTCGGGGCAGTTAAGGCAAGTGTTGGATCTTCTGCAAAGCTCATAATTTAGGTCTATGTTTTTTAAAATGGTCCCTGATTTTGGGGGCTTCCATTTTTGCATGCCCAACTTTAGACAAGGACCTTGATTTTAAAGGGGCTGTGGAGGCATCTGCAATTTCCCGTGCCTTTGATCGGAGCTGTGGGTACTCAGTATGTTCTCAAAATCAAGCCTAAGGAGTCTTATATTGGGCATCCAAAATCAGTGGCTAGTTTTGAAAATTTGGACCTTCTTCGGCTGTCTGGTTCACCCCCTACTCACACCTTCAGTCCACACTTCTTCTCACAAACCATTTACTCTTTAAACACTTCTGTCAGCAGCTTTTAGTAGGATCTAAATATAAAGCCAGTCAAACAACCGCCTCATCCAATAAGCTAAAATTAAAGACAGAGGATAAACAAGTAAATGCCAGATCCAAAAAGACTCAGAAAGTCTTTGATTTTGGCACAGCACAGAAATCACTCAAGGCCCGATTCTTCTTATGCTGCCGTATCTCTGTGGATTCCAATAGCTTTATTCCAGTGTCAATGAGATCAGAATTAGACGTACAGTTTCCAAATGATACACAGTCATCCCCCAAAGGGATGCAGCCTCACAGCATCCTAGCAACATTGTGGCAAAGTATGCTTTCTGGGGATTCTGGAGGAACCTCTAGGTCAAGGATCTCCACTTCCCTCCTTTGCTAGGGTGACCACATGTTCCGTTTTGGCATGGACAGTCCCTTTTTTAAGCCCTGGCCTGTCCGTCCTGACATTTTGGCAAAAGAAGGCATTTGTCCCATTTGCTCTTGCCAACTTGATTTGTCAAAAAAGTGGTGTGTGGTGTGGAGGAACATGCTGAGGGGCGAGCCGAGATGCCAGCCCTGTGCAGGGCGGGGGCTGGGCTGAAGGGGGGCTCAGGCAGGGTTCCAGCAACCAGCGGCAGCCTCGAATGGGGGGCTGGCAGGGTTAGAGTGACCAGTGACAGTCTGGGGAGGGCGGGAGGTGCCTCGGGTGAGCAGCTGGGGCCAGCCTGTGGGGGCGGGGCCTCAGTCAAGTGGCTGGGCCAGCCCCACGTGGTGTCCCGTTTTCCCTTTGGGAAATATGGTCACCCTAACCTTTTCTCTCCCCACTTCTCTCAAGCCATCCATCTCATGGTGATCTTCCCTCTGAGCACCAACCGTTAGCAGCCAGAAGAGTCAATCAACTTCAGACTGCGAAGTCCCTGGGTAGAGACCTTAGGCCATATTCATCCCTGGTGGAACCTCACTGACACCAGTAGAATTACACCAGGGTGAATCTGGCCCACTGGGGCTCTCGCTGTCTGTAAAATGACATGTGAAGCAGCGACACTGAAGAATAATAGCAGTACAGCACAACCTCTCCTTAGGGAACCAGCACGCTGCTTGCCCAGTGTTTCCATAGTTAAGCTTCTGAAGCTACAGAGAGAGCTGGACAATCTGACTGGGATTATCTCTACCAGAGATAAATTTGGAACATGAAGTTTACCGCTCACATCCTGGTGCCAAGGGGTGTTAAGCGTCAAATCCATTGATTTCAGTGGGAGTTGGGAGCCTAAATACCTTTGAGGATCGGGACCGAAGAGCTTCTGCACAATGACAGGGAGCTCTGTGGGGATAACCTGAGCTGCATGGCGAATCAGGATGCCTCCACCCGATTGGTCCTGCGAACCAGAGCTCTGGGGCAGACACACTCAAGACCATTGGGGCAGCTATTATAAAATACATGCATGTTCCTAGCAATGTTCCACATACATTCGTGTTGCACAACCACAGTCATTTCATGGCATAAATCAGTCCCTGTTTTAGAAAATTAAATAATAAAATCAGTGGATCAAATTGATAGCTTTTAAAAAGGTGAATCTCGTAAAAGTAAATTGAGTTCAATAAAGTCAAAGTAGGCTCCCGCCCCACCCCACTGGCTCCCAAAATCTTGTTAATTCCAAGCCCTCGTCACTCCCAACTGCTTCACATACAGAGATCGCTGCCAATAATTAGGCATGTGTTGCTGATGCAAAGGAAATCCCAGCAGAGCTCCTATATTGCTGATGAAGTATTGCTGTGGTAGAGCTCTTGGAAACTGGAGACAGAAAGAAAAGGGTAATTACTGAAGAAACCTCATTGTCATTAGTCAGTGATTATATAAAACTGTTCCTCTGTTAAAAGATGGACCATTTGCTGAGAAGTCTGTTTGAAGTAATGTTTCCTTATAGAAGAAAACACTGTGTTTCTGATACGGTTCAGATATGAAGAGCTGAACTCTTGCTACAACAGGGAACAAAAAACATCTGGCCAGAGCCTCAGCTGGCATCAGTAGCGCTGTGGAGATATGGATAGATCCCTTTTGCTTTTATATGGGAACAAATAAAGCCTAAACAGGGTGTTGATTAACCGAAACTGCGGGACCCCAAACCTCCTTGTGTTTACCAGGGTTTGGCACATCTTTCAGAGAGTGTGTGTGTGTGTGTGTGTGTGTATGTATTGCAGTTTTTCTGGAGTATGGCTAATTTTATTTTGGGCAGAAGCTTGCGCCCAAAATAAAAATGAGTCCTGCTCCGGTGATTTGTGCTGAGTGCCACCTATAAGGATAGGCAGACTGCTTGCCCTCAGTGCACTGGCCCATACTATAGACCCCAGAGGAAAGGGCAGGGTATATGTGGAGCCATAGTCTTGTCTCCTCTCTGCCCATTCTGAGTGACTTGCTCCCTGGAGACAGCAAGGACTAAGTAGGGACTACTGATGCATAATGAGAGGGGAGGCTTTTTGCATGCTCCCCACAACTCTTGTGCATTCATGCAAAGGCCAGTCAAGATCTAGCTCTCTGTGTGTACATGGCTTGCATTTTGGGAATGTCTTGCATAATGTCAGGGGTGCCTGTTGAGTCCTGTTCTTGCCTGCAGCCAATGGGATAGTGCCTGAGAGAGGACTGCAGAATCTAACCATTGGTCAGTCGCATCCACTAGGTCATATAGTGATTTGGGGGGCTAGATTGTAGCTTGCAATTGCCACCCATATCGGAGAGGAGCATGGAGGGAGTTAGTGATCTGTGGCTGGGTAAAAGGTAGGCCAGGGACATAAGAGGAAGGGCCAGGGCTGGTGGGATGTGCATCCTCCCCCACAAGTCCTGAGGAAGATTTGGTGGAGAGCTAATGCAGCTGGGGGGGAATCATGCAGCAGTAAAGGGAGGTTGCTGGGGCAGCAGTGGTTGGAGGAAGTGCTGGCAACAGTGTTCCACAGGAGCTGCTCTTTCAAGAAGACCTCAGTCCCTGGAAAAATCATGGAACAGGTCCTCAAGGAATCAATTATGAAACACTTAGAGGAGAGGAAAGTGATCAGGAACAGTCAGCATGGATTCACCAAGGGGAAGTCGTGCCTGACTAACCTAATTGCCTTCTATGATGAGATAACTGGCTCTGTGGATGAGGGGAAAGCAGTGGATGTGTTATTCCTTGACTTTAGCAAAGCTTTTGATACAGTCTCCCACAGTATTCTTGCCGCCAAGTTAAAGAAGTATGGGCTGGATGAATGGACTGTAAGGTGGATAGAAAGCTGGCTAGATCGTCGGGCTCAACGGGTAGTGATCAATGGCTCCATGTCTAGTTGGCAGCCGGTTTCAAGCGGAGTGCCCCAAGGGTCGGTCCTGGGGCCGGTTTTGTTTAATATCTTTATTAATGATCTGGAGGATGGTGTGGACTGCACTCTCAGCAAGTTTGCAGATGACACTAAACTAGGAGGCGTGGTAGATACACTAGAGGGTAGGGATCGGATACAGAGGGACCTAGACAAATTAGAGGATTGGGCCAAAAAAAACCTGATGAGGTTCAACAAGGATAAGTGCAGAGTCCTGCACTTAGGACGGAAGAATCCCATGCACTGCTACAGACTAGGGACCGAATGGCTAGGTAGCAGTTCTGCAGAAAAGGACCTAGGGGTCACAGTGGACGAGAAGCTGGATATGAGTCAACAGTGTGCTCTTGTTGCCAAGAAGGCTAACGGCATTTTGGGCTGTATAAGTAGGGGCATTGCCAGCAGATCGAGGAACGTGATCGTTCCCCTTTATTCGACATTGGTGAGGCCTCATCTGGAATACTGTGTCCAATTTTGGGCCCCACACTACAAGAAGGATGTGGAAAAATTGGAAAGAGTCCAGCGGAGGGCAACAAAAATGATTAGGGGTCTGGAGCACATGACTTATGAGGAGAGGCTGAGGGAACTGGGATTGTTTAGTCTCCAGAAGAGAAGAATGAGGGGGGATTTGATAGCAGCCTTCAACTACCTGAAGGGGGGTTCCAAAGAGGATGGAGCTCGGCTGTTCTCAGTGGTGGCAGATGACAGAACAAGGAGCAATGGTCTCAAGTTGCAGTGGGGGAGGTCCAGGTTGGATGTTAGGAAACAATATTTCACTAGGAGGGTGGTGAAGCACTGGAATGCGTTACCTAGGGAGGTGGTGGAGTCTCCTTCCTTGGAGGTTTTTAAGGCCCGGCTTGACAAAGCCCTGGCTGGGATGATTTAGTTGGGAATTGGTCCTGCTTTGAGCAGGGGGTTGGACTAGATGACCTCTTGAGGTCCCTTCCAACCCTGATATTCTATGATTCTATGATTCTATGATTCTAAGAAGCCAGAGAGAGTCACAGAGGACCCTGGAATGGACAAAGATACAAGGCACTGCTGAGGGATGATGGCTGGACTAGGGGTTTGGGCACTAGCCTAGGACATAGGAGACCAAACTTGAGTTCCCTGCTCTGCCACAGAGCAGTGTGACCTGGGGCAAGTCACTGAAGGCTAGATTTTCAAAGATATTTAGACACTGAATGGAATCTATAGGAATGAGGCACCAAGGTGCTTTTGAAAATCCCAGGAGACACTTATCTGCAGCTTTAGGCAGCCAAATACCTTCGAAAAGCTGGCCCTTCATCTCTTTGTGCCACAGTTCCCATCTGTAAAGTGGGGATGATGGCACACAGGGGTGTTGTGAGGGCAAATGCAGTAAAGATTGTGAAGTGCTCAGATACAGCAGTAACAGCGGCAGGGCCGGTGCAACCCATTAGGTGACCTAGACGGTCACCTAGGGCGCGAGCATTTGGGGGGCGGCATTTCGGGTCCTTCGGCAGCGACCGTGGCGGCCGGATCTTCGGCCGCCCCAGTCGTCATCGGCATTTAGGCGGAGGGAGCTGGGGCAGGGGGGGCCCAGGGAGGGCCGCCTGCAGCAAGTGGGGGGGGGGGGGCGGCACGCAGGGGAACTCCCTGCCCCAGCTCACCTCTGCTCCGCCTCCTCCCCGAGCACGCCATCGCCGCTCCACTTCTCCCGCCTCCCAGGCTTGCTGCGCCAATCAGCTGTTTGGCGCCGCAAGCCTGGGAGGGAGAGAAGCAGAGCGGGGCGGTGTGCTCGGGGAGGAGGCGGAGTAGAGGTGAGCTGGGGTGGGGAGCTGCTGCGGGATGGGGCGCCTCAGGGCGGAGGGGGGGCGGAGAGCTGCCACAGGGCTCGGGGGAGGGGGTGCGCCTCAGGGCGGAGGGGGGGGAGCTGCCACGGGGGGGGCGCCTCAGGGCGGAGGGGGTGGCGGAGAGCTGCCACAGGGCTCGGGGGGGGGGGGGCCGCAAGGTGGAAGTTTCGCCTAGGGCGCGAAACATCCTTGCACCTGCCCTGAACAGCAGTCAGATAGGTATCATAGACACACAGGAGCCTCCTTTGAGTCTCTTCAGTACCACTGCTCAATTCTTGGGGGAGGGATTCAAACCCTGGTGGGGGTCATAGGCACTGACTTCCTCAGTTCCCTGTGGGCACTTGACCCCCACTCCACCCCAGGCCCAATCCCCACTCCACCCCTTCCCCCAAGCCCCCACCCCTTCCCCACTTCTTCCTGCCCCTTCTCCACCCACGCCCCACCTCTTCCCGCCCTGTTTCACCCCTTCCCCCGCCTCTTCCTGCCCCCACGCACCTCCTGCATGCCGCTGAACAGCTGATCACAGTGGGCAGGAGGCACTTGGAGGGAGGAGCTGATCCATGGGGCTGCCGGTGGATGCTGAGCACCCAATATTTTTTTTCCAGCCCTGGAGCACCCAGGGAGTCAGTGCCTATGGTGGGGGTTTCTGCCTGGCAGATTCCCTGGCTGCAGCGGAGGATCATCTGAGCCCACATAAAGCTTTCTGCCTGTTGCAAGAGCCCAGGCTGGTATTTAAAGGGAAAGGTTTCAGGCAGCTCCACTTCACCGATTCCTGGTGCACAGTTACAAATAGTAAAGCACGTTTGTTGACAGTGCACTGCTGAGACACACAATGCACTGCATTGGTTTGCCTGGGCTTTTGATAACATCTTCTAAGTAGGGCACAGCTGGTCTACTTGCTTCATCAGGAGAGTAATAACTGGACGGTAACAGCTCTGCGGTAGGCAGTTTTTTTATGCTCCTCTTCAAACATAAAGAAATCCTTGATGAGAACACAGATTCAGAGCCTGTTGTTTTTACAATAGAGAGCGGATGGGTTTTGTGTTCCTTTAAGTTATTACAAAGCTCTTACATTCCTTTTTGCTCTCCTCATGGCGAGCTCTTCAGAAGCCTTTTGGGAACCATCATCTCTCAGGTTTTCTGCAGAGCTGCCTCTGAGCAGGCCAGAAAAATAGGACACAGCATAAAGTCAGAGTCTTTATGGGGACAGATCTCATGCTGCCTTCGAGCAAGTGAATTTTTCCTCTTTACAACTCTGTTCTGGGCCACTACTAAGTGCGGATTTGGGAGTTTTTATTTCAATCAGGGTTCGGCACTGGGAGCTCACTGATGCCATCTGAACCCCGCTGTTTGAGAAATCTACCAAGCAACATTTTCCTTCTGCTTCAGGCTTTCATTGGGGCTGATACTGCACTGCAGTTTCTGAAGTTAAAGTGCTTTGGGGAGGGGTTTAGGATCACTGTGTCATGTAATAACCATTCAGAACCGCTCAGCTCGCTATTGCTAGAACACTTTAGTTTGAACCTTGTTCGCATGACACTTATTTACTCATGAATTCAGAATGATTCCTTTGTTTGCTTCATCTCTCCATCAGACACATGCATGCTTTGAAAAACAGACTGCAGGTGAAAGGCAATTCTCCAATTTACATTCTTCAATTTAAAGCGCTGAAACCGTATGTTCAGTGCAGGCATTAAAATGATATCCCAGACAATCTCAGCAGGGCAAGTAAGGGCAACTAGAATCATTTGGATTACAATGAACATGATAGTTTACAAATATAAAGCTATGCAGTCCTGTAACTAAGAGAAAACTCATCCTCAACATGGAGTGCTTTGCTAGTGCGTTTCGTAGGTTTATTCTGGCTGTTAACAATGTGTGACCACTTAAACTGGACAATAATTTGTGTATTGGGAATAGCTGGGCTAAGAATGGTCCAGACAGAACAATCAACTGGAGAATTCAAATCATAGAACAGTCTGACGTCTGAGCCTTTGGTCCTGCCATGAGGTCCCTGTGGGTAGATCCACCTATGTTTGTGCGGAGTCCACTGTATTCCGCTCAGCATGGAGAACTTTTCCAAAGGGCCTGCCCATGCAGAGCTCATGGGCCTTAGAAGCTAGACTGGGGCCTTAGTGGTTTGAGGAAAGGGAGAAATGTGGACTTTGATGGAAACCTGTACAAAGAAAACACTCATCAAAACTGTAACCCGATAAAACCTCAATGCTGGAGTGACCTTAGTGGGCAAACATCCATGTTAGGGACTTAGGAATTGTCACAGTAGAGCAGACCAGTGGTCTATCTAGTTCAGTATCCCAGTAGTTCTTAACCGGGAGTCCGGGGCCCCCAGGGGCTGTGAGCAGGTTTCAGGGGATCCGCCAAGCAGAGCTGGTGTTAGACTGTATGGGACCCAAGGCAGAAAGCCCAAGCCTGAGCCCGAGCCCCGCTGTGTGATGCTGAAGCCAAAGTCCAAGCAACTTAGCTTCACAGGGCACCCTTTGGCGTGGGGCCCTGGGCAACTGCCCTGCTTTCTACCCCCTAATGCTGTCCCTGGCTTTGATATGCAGAAAAACAGTTGTTGTGTCACATGTGGGCTGTGAAGTTTTTATAGCATGTTAGGGGGGCCTCAGAAAGAAAAAGGTTGAGAACCCCTGAAGTATCCTGCCTCTGCCAGTGGCCAGAGTAAGCCGAGAGAGAGACCATCAAACCACATAAAGAAACATATCTACCACATAAGGAAGCAACTAAATAAGTGACCCTGTGAATATTGAGTGCACCTATTTATGTCAATATTGCCGTTCATATTAGATATAATATTCTTTTAAACTTTCTTGTCACAGGGCCTGATCCAAAGCCTATTGAAGTCAACAGGAGTCTTTCCATTGACTTCAATGGACTTTGGATCAGGAACTTTTGTGTAATGTTGCCAAGTGCTGTTGAGCAGCTACTATATTCCACCCCAGAGCTGGCTGCATTGCAGGTGGCAGATGAAGTCATTTCTATAAATATAGATTGGGCAAAATGCCTTCCTCACTTACACCCATATACACCCCACTAAGACAGATTTGTTGCTCTCTTTTCCCTCTTTAAATCCTGTTACGTGGTCACTCCAAGGGAGCTCAATATGATCTCTGTTCTGCCTCATTTATATTACTGTGCCAGTTAACTTTTGTTCCACAAATAATAGACTGTAACAGCCAATAAATAAGGGCTAGCCTTTAAATAAAGAAGTGCACCCAAAGCAGAGGAGTGATTAGACCTTACAAATCAGGGTGAGGAAGATGTAGCAACCTACGTGAAGGTAGTAGGTAAAAATGAATACAGCAGTGAAACATTTCCAAGGAGCTACTGCTTTTTCATTAAGAGGTGATATTCTGACAGTGCGTAATATATAGGCCTACAAGCTACATAGACAAGACTGTGTAGGTTAGGGATAAAATAGTTGCATCAGCGTTTTTCATAACATCCAATATGGGTCAATGCCAGAATCAATCAAATTAACACTTCCTAATTACCTTGGTACCATGTTGTAACTCACAGGGATGGACACTGCCCAACACCTACAAGAAGGTTTACACCATTATTCCCTTCTGCCAGGGTAGAAGGATTTTCAATAATATAACTATCTTTATTTCCCCTGGGTTTTTTTTCTTTTCTCCCATGACAGAAGGCCAAGTCCCGAAGCCCTTACCAAATCCTGAGTCCTGGTTCAGTCTTTTACTCGGGCAAAACTCTCATTGAAGGCAAAGGATCCAGTCCTGAAATTCTGAAGTCCTTACCCAGTTTTCACTTATTTCTTATGCAGGTAAAACTCTCATTGAGACCAAATGGGACTTTTGCCTGCATCAGGACTGCAGAATTTAGGTCTTGATGCAATGCCCCTTTGTATTCAATGGGAGTCTTTCCGATGACTTCAATGGTCCACTGACTTCAATGGAAGTCCCAGATGCTCAACCCTTCTCAAGATTTGACTCACTGATTTCCAAGAAAGGAATCCAGGACATCTGTCTGATAAATAAATGTCCACCTTAGAGACTCTTGAAAAAAGTTAAGATAGCGTGTGGTGGTTGTTGAAACTTAAATGGGCTTTATAAGTTAATACCTTACAGTCACCTCCAGTTATCCACAGATTTGGGATCCAGAGATCCCTACGTTGCTCTGTCCCTGATACAGCAAAACACTAAAGCACATGATTAACGTTAAGCCTATGAGCAGGCTTATTGAAGCAAAGTGCTTTGATGTGAATGGGACTACTCATGTGCTTAGAGTTTACTTTCCTGTCACTTTACTCCATTTTCACAACTACTCTGCTCCTGTGTACAATGTAGCTATGGCTGTCCCAAAGAACAGTACAGATCACAGTTCTAGCACACCCATAATACTGAATAGCAGTGGGTACGATTCTGTGGATTTTAACTCGGATGCTGTCATGGAGCCTGGGGTGACAGGCGGGAAGCCAGCTGGGAGCAGTACTTCAGCTCATTTTGATCACAGCAGGAAATTTGCCACCCGAAGGTTTTACCACTTAGACATTTTTGTAAAAGTCGCATCAGAAGTTTCGTGACCTTTCTAGTACAAAAGATACTCCTGGGGGGATTCTGCGTGACTGCGCGCCCGCAGAAAACGGCCCCCTCGCAGATTCCCTGTGTTCCTGCAGCAAACAGCAGGCAAGCAAAGGGAAGCCATGCGGGGAGGAGGGAGGGCAGGGGGCAACCATGGGTGCAGTTTTTGGGTGGGATTGCCCCCCTCCAAACAGAGGTGAGGCATTGGGGGGGCACACAGGGGTACATGCCACTGCCCCCGCATTCTGCAAGAGTAGAGCTGCGCAGCTGAAGGAGGTTGTGTCTCGGCTCCTCTGACTCTGCAGCTGAATGCCGCCTCCTGGGTCCTAGTGCCAGTCGCGCTCCCGTTCTGTGTGCGGGGAGCCTTCCTGTTTTCTATTCTGTGCAACAGTGAGTGCCTGCGGGGGGGCTGGGTAAGGAAGGGTGGGGGAAATGAGGGGGTGGGGGAAAGAGGCAGTGGGGAAGGAAAGAGGGGTGGAATAGGGGAGGGGAATGTGGGAGTGAGGGGACGGGGATGGAGAAGAAAAGGAGATAGGGAAATCGCGGGGGTGGGGGGGGAGTGGGAGCCCGGCATGCGGCATCCTCTTGGCAGCAGCTGGGGCTCCCCTGTTAAGCAGGCCCATTGAACCCTCACCCTGACAAGCCCTATCCCCCTACACTTGGACCCCTCCAATTAACCCCCCACACCTAGACCCCCACCCCACTGATCCCCAACCAGTTGCACCTGGACCCCACTCCCCCAGCACCTGGACCCCCCACTGGACCCCCTAAACCCAGACCTCCCCGCCGAGCCCCATCTCCTCACACCCAGACCACCGCCTCCCCCCGCTGAGCCTAACCACCATCACTTGGATCCCCTGCAGAGTCCCATTGTCCTTGCACCTGGAACCCCCCAACGAGCCTCTGTGCATCCAGATCCCCCATTGAGCCACCCGCACCCAGATTGCCCCACAGAGAACTCTCTTATCCCCACCTGGATCCTTTCCTCAACCTTGCTGCCCCTGCCCTCTTCTCTTCTCTCCTCTTCTCCCCTTGCTTCACTGTTCCTCAGACCAGTCCAAAGCCCACCCAGGAGATGGCGAAACTGCCCTTTAGGTTGGGAAACACTGACCCAATCCCTAATAATATAGTTTTCCTTTTTCACAGAGGCCATCTGGACAGTTCATCTTTTGAGCCCTCCCATCTGGACAGTTCATCTTCTAGGCTTATTCAGATGATTATTGGTGACCACCCAGCGCCATGCCCTAGCAGACACAGAAGCAAGAAAAAGCATTAACAAAAGGAATTTTTTAAGTACTGCATTTACAGTGTGCATGTTGTAAGATCAGAACTATGTTTGCATTATCGCAGAACATGTGCAAGAAAGGACTTTGCTTTCAGCTCAACACCTCTGCTGGGCTTTGCTGTGAAATAACCAGGGATTACCTCTTGGGCTCTGCCACCGTGACCGTTATCCTTGAATTACACAGAAACGGAATTTGTCCATCCGAGGGCAATGATGCTGTTTCTTGCTGAAAACTGTGTTTTCAGAAATGAATAATTAAAAAAAAAAGGTAAAATTTTGGTTAAAAATATCACAGGACATTTTGCAGAAAATGGGTCAATTTTGAATCCTGCAAAACAAAAATAATTTTCACTTTTTTTGTCAAATCATGTCTTGGTTTTTGACCAGCTCTAATGACTATGCAATGTGCAAGCCAATGTACACTCAAGCCCTATGTGCCCACTGTGTGCTCACTGTATGAAAGACACAGAAGAAGACACAATCCCTTCCCTGAGGAGTTTACACTGTAAAAGAGGTTACACAAAATACACTGACAGATATGGAGGAAAGTTGATCTTCTTAGAACTTTTTTTTGTAATCTGTCCTGTATATGGTGCCCATATATTCACACTGCGAAGCTTAACGTAGTAGGTAAGGTGCTGGTCATTCTACATGCTTCTGGTATATTATATATGGAATAACTAATAAGTAGTGTCATCTTGATCTCTTCTTGCACCACAGGATTTGTCTTTCTTTAATTGTGTTGCTGTGTATTAGCAGGCACTAATGACTGTGCAGTAATGTGGTGGAATTTGTCAGGGGAAGAACGGAATGGCTGGAAATATTTAAATGCGACATGAGTTGTGGTAATTTACATTCCATTGTTTGTGCTGCGTGGGGCTGCGATTTTGTTAAGCAGACTTTCTGCCAGGCAATGTGTTATAGAAACTCCATCCCTCAGGGAGGAAGAGATTGTTATTTGTAACTGCAACTAAAGGAAGAACTAGGAGTAAACAAGACTTATTTTATTTTTCCCTGTGGTTGATTTTCTGTGAAATAAGAAAACGTGTAAACTTTAAATAACATAGAATGCCCTTATTAATCAAAATGCCCTTACATACCAAGGGAGCGCTAGTGCCTCTGCTGATCTCAAATGTGGCAGTATGGCACAGTGGGGATGTGGAACTTCCACAGTGGAAGGGGAAGTTCTCAGCTGGGAAGAGGCTGGATGAAGTATTCACAGTTTACAATGATGAATTGCTTTCTGTCCCAATTGTAATGAGGGAGGATCTTAAACAGCAAATGCTGAAGTTAAACATTTTAAAATCTGTAGGTCTCGATAACTTGTACCGAAGAATTTTAAAAGAATGGGCCGAGGAGCTCTCTGAGCCATTGATGTCAATATTTAACAAACCTTGGAACACTGCTGTTATGCTTTTTCAGGGCATCCAAAACTGTAAGTCACCATGTAACACCACTGCCTCAACAAGAGAGATTTGCTGGTGCTAAACTGGGTGACAGTTCTCTGTTACCCCAGTCTGTTAGCCACCCCAAAACTTCTCAGGATTCTGCCAGCCCTTAGTTTGCCTTGCAGGTTAACACTTGGTATACCCTAGTTCCCAAACTTCTCAGAAGTGTCCCCCTGTAGGGAGCAGCCCCTGTCACTGGACACAAACAGTAATGACCAAGTCCACTGCCTCCAAAGAGACAGTGTCCACCCCAGCTTACTTGATTCAACTGAGAATGCAAACTCTACTTAATACCACAGTACTGAGATGACGTTGTAGTAAATGGAGAATAAGTTTATTAATAAAGAACAGAGATTCACAAAGTCAAATGATTACTGAATAAGAATAATGGAAATAGGAATGGTTACAAATAAAACAATAGTATAACACACATCTAAGAGACTAATCATAACTTTTAACTGACTAAAACCTTTGTCTAAGAGAAGATTGTCATCTAAAGCAACCTCTCAGTATCACCAGGCCCCCTCCCTCCCCGGCCAAGGTCCAACTTTCATGGATGCAAAAAGTGCTGCCCTTTTCTGCTCCCTCAGCGACGGATAAGAAAGGGGTTCTTTTCCCTTCTTATAGTCCAGAGAACCTTTGAAATGGAGCCTTTTCAAATGTTCCTCGAGATAAGATTCTTCTCCCCCACTGCTTGTGCTCTGGCACGCTGAGGCCATGCTGCTTTCTCATCCTTGTTCTTCCTGTTTACCTCACATACAAATGATCTCCTATTGTGATTGGCTTATCCTGCTTACTTTACAGCCAAGATCTAGGCAGACAGGTGAATCAACATTCCTTTGTCTGGGAGAAAGGTGTTTAGCAACCCTACCTGGTTACATAGGCCTTGGCTACACTTGCAGATGTACAGCGCTGTGAGTTAAACCTGACTTCGTGCAGCTGAGTAGGGAAAGCGCTGCAGTCTGTCCACACTGACAGCTGCCCAGCGCACTGTCGTGGCCACATTTGCGGCAATTGCAGCGCTATTGGGAGCGGTGCATTATGGGCAGCTATCCCACAGAGCACCTCTTCCCATTCTGGCGCCGTGGGTTGTGGGAAGGGGGCGTAGGTGCGGGGCATTCTGGGTCCTGTCCCAACGCCCCGTGATGCATCGCTTCGCATCCCAGAAATCCCTTTGTTTCCGTCCACCTTTGGCGCCATCTTTCAACGGTTTCTGTGCAGCGCGATCTGTCTGCGGGAAATGGAGCCCGAACTGCTGAGGCGTATGCTGACTTATCTCGCCAGCACATCACGTTTGGCTGTCGAACTATTCCTTAAGATCCAAAGTTACAGTGAGAGTGAGGAGTCCAACGATGCTATCGAGCCGCGTAATGCGTACGACACGAAATTGCTTGTGGCATTCACGGACATGCTCAGCACCATGGAACGCCGCTTTTGGGCTCTGGAAACAAGCACCGAGTGGTGGGATCACATCGTCATGGAAGTCTGGGATGATGAGCAGTGGCTGCAGAACTTTCGGAAGAGAAAAGCCACTTTCATGGGCCTGTGTGAGGAGCTTGCCCCCACCCTGCGGCGCAAGGACACGAGATTGAGAGCTGCCCTGCCAGTGGAGAAGCGGGTGGCTATTGCAATCTGGAAGCTGGCAACTCCAGACAGCTACCGGTCGGTCGCAAACCAGTTTGGAGTGGGAAAGTCGACCGTTGGAATCGTGTTGATGCAAGTTTGCAAGGCCATTAATCGCATCCTACTCAGAAGAACCGTGACTCTGGGTAACGTGCAGGAAATAGTGGATGGCTTTGCACAAATGGGGTTCCCTAACTGTGGAGGAGCGATAGATGGAACACACATTCCTATTCCGGCACCACCCCACCTAGGATCCGAGTACGTTAATCGGAAGGGTATTTCTCTATGGTTCTCCAGGCGCTTGTGGATCACCATGGGCGTTTCATTGACATTAACACAGGCTGGCCCGGAAAGGTGCATGACGCACGCATCTTTCGGAACACTTGGCTGTTCAGGAAGATGCAGGCCGGGACTTTTTTCCCAGAGTGGAAGATCACGGTAGGGGAAGTTGAAATGCCCATTGTGATCCTTGGAGATCCCGCTTACCCGTTAATGCCGTGGCTCATGAAACCCTACACAGGGAGCCTTGACAGCAGCAAGGAACGGTTCAACTACAGGCTGAGATGGTGCCGAATGACTGTGGAGTGTGCCTTTGGCCGTTTAAAGGCCCGCTGGCGATCTCTGTATGGGAAGCTGGACTTGGCCGAAAACAGCATCCCCGCGGTTATATCCACGTGCTGTGCCCTCCATAATATTTGTGAAGGGAAGGGTGAAAGCTTCACTCAGGCATGGACCTCTGAGGTTCAACACCTGGAGGCTGAATTTGCACAGCCAGAGAGCAGGGCTATTACAGGGGGCCAGCGCGGGGCTGCAAGGATTAGGGATGCCTTGAGGGAGCAATTTGAGACTGAAAACCAGCAGTGATATCTGGTGCCCTACACGAGAGTGAAGTGCAGTAGTTCCAATCTTTAGGAATCAGTGTTTGCTAAGCAGACAAGCAGACTTGCAGTGCCCGTTTATTTCCTGGGCTAAGGAGTCTTTTACTTTATGCAATAATAAAGAATGTTTTCAAAGCCAAAAAAATCCATTTATTGAAAAGAAAATAAAACTATTTATTGAAAAGAAACAAGGGGGTGGAGTGGGGAACAGTACAATCACAGATTCACGTATGTCCTGTCTGGTGTGCTGTGCAGTGAGTGCTGCACTTCAGGATAGCTATACTGCATGGTGATGGGGGTTGAGTGCAGAGGGTAAGGGTCGTGGTTTTCAGGGCTGGGTGGTGAAGATACTGGTGTTGGAGGCAGCGGGTGGTGTGAAGAACACGGAAGTTGGGGAAAGTGGGTTGGAGGTGACAGTGGGGCACAACGGAAAGAGTTTTGGGACAAGGGCTGTAGGGGGGGTGGCGTTTGCATTTGCGGTACTGCTCCTCTTTCTGCATGGCTACGAGCTCCTGGATAGCATCTGCTTGGCGCTCCAGGATGCTTATGAGCCGATCAGTGCTTTGCTGCCGGTGCACGGTGCTTTGCCGCCGGTGCGCTGCATTTTCCTGGCGGATCCTGCTTTCTCTCTCCCTCCAGTTCTGTGCTTTCTCATTCTCTTTAATAGATTGCCGCATCACTTCTTGCAGCATGTCTTCTTTGCTTTTTCGCGGTCTCTTCCTGAGTCTTTGCAGTCTCTGAGCAGGCGATAAGAGGGACGGCTGAGGTCTCAAGGTTGATGCAGCTGTATAGGCAAAATGCAACATTTAACAGAGGCAGCATTGTTTATACCAGACAGAGTAATGATTCCCCCCGCACTTAAGGAGTAGAAAACACACAGGGTCTACACAATAGCATAATTTTCCCATCCGAAACAGAGCACACATATCCCATGGGAGCCTCAAAATGGTGAGTAAGGGGGACTGATTGTTTCAGGGCTGCACTGTCCTCTAGGTTTCTGTGCCTTGGGGAGAGCCAACAGCTTCAGGGGGCACCTACACTGAACACTGTCCCAACATTTTCCACAGGAGTTTGTCCTGGACGATATCTCGCTGCTGAGGGTGACCTGGGAAGCAAGGGAGGGTCTTCTACTGCAATGCGGCTTCCGCCCTGGTCCATATGCAGCTCGCCTGTGTGCAGCAATGGTCCCCCCATCCCTCGCGGCACAGTGGCGCGGACACGTTAGCCTGGCTGGGACAAGGACCACGGTGGCTCTCCTGATAAACCTGCGCAAGCGCATTGCACATGTTCTGGATGAGACATTCGAGGAGATTACCGAGGCCGATTACCGCGATGTGATAAACCACATCAATGCACTATTCCGCATCTAGGCATGCATGCCTAACCCTCCTCTCCCAAAGAGCCCGCACCGAAAAAATTCCTTCCCGAAAAAAAACCCGCTTACCAGGAACCTGCTCTTCTGTTTGTCCTCCACCAAGTACCGGCTGCTGCGACTGGCTACCTTCCTCCTGGCTCGAGAAGAGCTCCTGGCTGCATGGCTCCAGGGATTCCAGGGTGTCTTCATCCGGCCCACCACCATCACTCCCGTTTTCCTCCTCCTCCTCCTCCCCCCCGCCCACCGGCTCTGAAGTGTCCATGGTGGTGCTCGGAGTGGAGGTGGGGTTAACCCCTAGTATCGCATCCAGCTCTTTGTAGAATCGGCAGGTCACGGGGGGAGCACCCGAGCGGCCGTTTGCGTCGCGGGCTTTGCAGTAGGCACTCCGCAGCTCCTTCACTTTAATCCTGCACTGCAGGGCGTCCCGGTCATGGCCCCTTTCCATCATGTCCTTTGATACCTTCCTGAAGGTATCGTAATTCCTACGGCTGGAGCGCAGCTGGGACTGTACAGCTTCCTCCCCCCAAACACTGATGAGGTCCAGCAACTCGCCATTGCTCCATGCTGGGACTCGCTTGGCGCGTGGAGGCATGGTCATCTGGAAAGATTCGCTGATAGCACTCCACGCCACGCCAGGCTGAGCAAACAGGAAGGGGATTTTTAAAATTCCCGGGGAATGTAAAGGGTGGGTCACATGGTTGGTTACCTGAGGCCAGGGCAGTAGAGTTTGAACTGATGACCAGAGTGGCTAGAACAGGCATTGTGGGATACTGCCGAATACTTCTGGGCATTGGGCGGCCACACTGGCGCCGCAGCGCTGCAGCGGCAGTGCAATACGCGCTATTCCTCTCGGAGAGGTGGAGTACATGCAGCGCTGCATCCACGGAGATACAGCGCTGCAAATGCCTTGCTAGTGTGATGGTGAGTGAGTTACAGCGCTGGGGGCGGCTTTACAGCGCTGTAACGCGCAAGTGTAGCCAAGGCCATAGTTTCAGTATATTTTTAGTACTTGCATACAACCTCTAGAGCAAACACCCGTACACACAATACTTTGGATGACCACTATGATAGAAGCTTTCATTCACTATCCTACACAACATTTATAACTAACTACTATGACAGCAATGTATTCAGTGTAGTGAGTTTGTCAGGCCTGACAAAAGTTGCTTACACAGAGTAGTGAAGTATCAGTGGGCCTCTGTGTCACAACTGTAGATGTCTCAATCTCCTAATCTCCTAGGGGGGATGACCCTCAAACAGCAGCTGGAAGTCTAACAAGACACCCCTCCCCGCCACTCTCAAAATCACAACTCACCTGAAATGGTGAACAATGTTTACCGTATAACTCCAGCTGTGCCTCATGTCAGTCTTCTCACCCAGCCGGCTCCCATCCATGCTCCAATCATTACCAGACACTGTGAAGTATATTCAGCAGCATCCTCTGAGTTGGAAAAAATGGAGAAAAAAAAACTGATTATCATACTGAAAACACTCCCTGCCCTTAGGGCCGCTCACTGTCCTGTCCAGAGACCCCATACACACATTGAACATGGGCTGAGGCGGGAGATGCTATCAGAGAGGAGGCTCCTACAGGCCCAGCAGCATATGAATAGACAAACTAGCTCCCCTCACTCCTTATGCTGGCCCTAGAGCCTGTGCAGCAATGAATCTCCATCCTGTTCAGCATTTTCTCCACTGATGTGGGCAAACTGCTTTTCCTCCTTTAATAGTAATACTTACCTAGCTTCACAAGGGTGCTGTGAAGCTCAACTGGCAAACTCTAGAGTATGTTCTTAACATGTAAAGCCCAATATAAATGATAACTATAATTTTGATAGCTAAGGGAATGAAAAGGCCTTTATTATTTACCAAATGCCATATAATTAAAACAAATATCCACTCCCACCCCCGCATCCTCCCCCTCTCTCTTCAAATGAGACCAGACACTGTGATTTTAATATAGGAATCTTACCAGCCATTCTAGCTTTACCATGAGCATTTCAAATCATCTGTTCTCTCTAAAAACGTAAGAAGCAGGAGGGGAAAAAAGGGAGCATTTTGCAAGTAAATAACAGAGGACTTTCCAGGGCAACAACATTCTTTTGTATTTACATTTAAAACACGGGCCTTGAAACTCTCCTTTTCTATAGCTTTCCATCTCATTCTCTCTATTCTAAGTGAACTCTTTAGAGCTAATGGCACCTCTCCTTGAGATCATGCTTTATATGCATTACTCTGCTTTGTTTTTATTTATGTTATGCTTAGTTTCTGCTGTGAGTGCTTCCGAATGCTGTGCTAAATGGAAGTCTAGCTATTTTTGACAGGTCATCAGATGATCAGAGAAGGAGTATGCCAGCTTTGGGTTGTATGATGCACAATTTCCTTTTCAAATTTTTTAAATATGGTTCTCATTCTTTAAACATAGTCAGGTACCCATATGTGGGATTTGCTACACACAGATATTAAAAGCTTTTGTATTTTTGACAGTGTTTTTGTGTTACATGTCAGTTGATCCCATTAGGTTAGTTTTTTTAAAGATTAAGTTACAGCACGAACATGTATAAAATATTACAAAATAACCCAAACAGAGTGCTCTGTGTAGCAGGGAAATTTCAGGCACGCACTGAAAACGTCATTTCTGCAAGTCCAGCAACTGCTTTTGTATGTGGAAGAAATTACATATTTCATAATGATTTTTATATAGTATGTAAACTATCTGGATTTATCCTGACATAGTCAATGGAAACAAGATGTCTCTATGCCCTCGTATGCCAAAGCCACTTAAAAGACTCTTACTTGCAGCTGTGATGTGTCTTAACCTTGTCTTTTTATTAGTGGGTAGTAAGTGGATTAATGTAAGCAGCTTCCTGAATTAAATGCTGAACTCAAGCCATCATACTGCTCCCTCTGAAGTTGATGGGCGTTTTGCCTTGTCAGTGGAGGCAGGATCATGTCCCCATTCATTACGGCTCGATTCTGTAATGTGCTGAACATTGTCCACTCCATTTGAAATCAAAAGGCCATTGTCTCTGACTGGTGTGTAGGGGGAATGAAGAAACCACCGAGCCACCCTGCACAAGGACCAGCTGCAGCACCTGTGCGTGAGGAAGTGCAGGAACTGCTCCCTCCATGTGCTCCCAGAGGTGCTCACTTCCTCCCAGGATATGGAGCAGAGGGAGAGTGCTGGTACTGCCCCACTTTGCCCCAGCCTGTGGAGTGGGCTGGATGCACTGGGAAAACACATTGCAAAGGTGCTGCAAGATGTACAGGCCCCCCATCATCCCTGAGGCCTCATCCTTCCCCCTAGCTCCGCCGCACCCCCAGCCTGGAGCTAAACGGCAGAGTTAAGCCAAAGGTGTTAGCAGAGCTCAACACTTTGCAGAATCAGGCCCTAACTACACTTTTTCCTTGGAGACCTGTAAAGCAGAGGCAGAAGATTCAAACTGGTACTTTCAACCAAAGCAGGGGTCGGCAACCTTTCAGAAGTGGTGTGCCGAGTCTTCATTTATTCACTCTAATTTAAGGTTTCACGTGCCGGTAATACATTTTAATGTTTTTAGAAGGTCTCTTTCTATAAGTCTAGAATATATAACTAAACTATTGTTGTATGTAAAGTAAATAAGGTTTTTAAAATGTTTAAGATGCTTAATTTAAAATTAAATTAAAATGCAGAGCCCCCCGGACCAGTGGCCAGGATCCAGGCAGTGTGAGTGCCATTAAAAATCAGCTCGCGTGCCACCTTCGGCACACGTGCCATAGGTTGCCTATCCCTGAACTAAAGTAAGGGTCAGCAGGGCATAAGTGCTAAGTATGATTATTGTCCTAATATGAGCTTCAGAACCTTTGGAGGCTTAAAATTAGATACAAATGTAAAGCACAGCCTCCAACGTCGAAACACTCCTTGGATAGTAGTGATGAACAGCTTTCAGGGTGCCAGGTGGCAGGACTACAGAATACCATATTGACTGTCTCCACTAATGCAACAAAAGGTTAATAAATTCATAGATTACAAGGCCAGAAGGAACCACTGTGAGCATCTATCTTGACCTCCTGTATAGCTCAGGCCCTAAAACTTCCCCAAAATAATTCCTAGAGCAGATCTTTTAGAAAAACATCTGATCTTGATTTAAAAATTCTCATTGATGGAGAAATCCACCACAACCTTTGGGAAGTTGTTCCATTGGTCAATTACTCTCACTGTTAAAAACATACGCCTTATTTCCAGTCTGAATATGTCTCGCTTCAATTTCGAGTCATTGGAATGTGTTATATCTTTCTCTGCTAGAATGAGGAGCCCATGATATAAATATTTGTTCCTCATGTACATACTTATAGACTGTGATCAAGCCACACCTTAACTTTCTCTTTGTTAAGCTAAATAGATTGTGCTCCTTGCGTCTTCAGTAGAAGGCATGTTTTCTAATCCTTTAATAATTCTCGTGACTTTTTTCTGAACCTTCACCAATTTATCAACATCCTTCTGGAATTGTGGGCACCAGAACTGGACACAGCATTCCAGCAGTAGTTGCACCAGTGCCAAGTACAAAGGAAAAAGAACGGCATCATTTTAAAATAGGATGAGAAAGGGAACTACACAGAGAAATAAGTACAGTCAGCAGAGAGCGAGGCTTACCGGCGTTTCCAGTTGTACACAGCATGACCCAGCTGGAGAGAACTGAAGTGGAAAGTGATAACTGGATTCTTCTGAACCTCAGAAATTAATGATGAATTGAAAGACATGAACACTGGGACAGATCTTCACATGGTATAACTTGGCATAGATCCATTGTCTTTAACGCACTGTAGCTTCTCTGATTTATATTAACTGAGGATTTAGCCAGCCGACTGTTGCTGGAGAAACTGTAGCCCGGGAGAACCATACATGCTGGGAAGGTTCATAATCAACAGAAATTCAGAACCTGTTGGTAGTCCACATTCCCAAACCCATCAAATGACACCGTAGAAGCTAGTTTTACTCTGAAAAGTGATAATGCCAAATGGGCCAGTATGCCTAAATATGCCTTCTCGGTCAACACATCTGCTCCCTGTGCATATGTCTGTACTGAATAGCAAAGTGTAATTATCTGCTTGGGGAGAATGCGCTAAAAATAGCAATGCAGCTCTGGCAGCATGGGTGGCAGTTCAGGCTAGTTGCCCAAGTACAAGCCAACCTGAGGTTCTATATACATCTGAGGGGCGGGGGGCGGCTAGGGTGAGCCACCACTTGTGCAGCCATGGCCACAGCATGCTAACTAGATCACAGCTCATGTGTGTATATCTACCCAAGCTCAGAATTACACTTCCCAGCTCCAGTGTAGACATACCCTGTATTTAGAGGCAGATCTGCTGACTTCAGTGATGCTCTTTGCACCTGTTAGTCTTGCAGAGTTAACATTGGTGAGAGAAAATTATCTGGATTCTGCCTCATTTTGTGCTTCATCAACAACTATTGTTTACTAAATTCCAATCAGTTACACCTGTGCAGCCCCATCAAAGTCCAAGGGGCTTGTACAGGTGTAACTAAGGGTATAATTTGAGCTACAGAAACTGTATGATTGGGGATGGTTTTTGAGAAGAAAAGAGCCCAGCTTGTCTCTCAGATTCCATAGTTTTAGAGTATGTCTACTACTTGCATTTTTGGTCGCATGTTAACTAATGCAATTATAAGTTCTAGGGTGAAAGGACACAATTTGCGTAGTGCCTACATGAGAATTTACAATCGTGTCAATATGACTCAACATTCAACTGTAGATATATCCTTACTTGTACTACTATTCTGCAATAATAGCTACATACCACTTGGCTACACTACAGATGTTTTCCCAGTACAGCAATAACACTATAGCTATGCTGGCAGAGCCCCCTAGGGCAGAAGCGATGTACGTCAAACAGAAGGAGTTTTACTGCTGGTGTAGGAACAGCAACTCCCCACAGGACATTGTTTATGTTGACAGAAGCCCTCTCCTATTGGCATAGCTGGGGGTTTTGCTGGCATAGCTCTATCAGCTAGGGAGTGTGCTTTTTCTCCACACCTCTGACCAACACATGTATGCCAACAAACCTTCGTAGTGTAGACCTGGCTGTAGTAAAAATAGAGCCCCACAAAATCATTTTTAAGTGTCACTTTCCCGAGTAATCTCACACTTTAAGCCTTAGAACCTCATGACATCAAGAAAACATTAATTCTAATCTTCATACCAGCCACATAGAAATGCATATCCCGAGAGAGGCTCAAACCAGACCGCCTGTTACTGATCCCAATGCCCAATTCTAGTTACAAAAACTGAAGGAAACACAAGGAGTAAAATGAATCATTCCCCAAATCTGATGGACCCAAGAACTGTTTAGTTTCATACAGTTCACTGCCCAGAAATTCTTCATAAGATCACTGCTGCTTGACTTAGCCTGTAGAAAAAGAGAAAAACAGAAGACAGAAAGCAAGCTGCCAATAGGACAAATGCAGTCCATTCAAACAGCCATATAGGATGATGATACCAATTTAAACTCGACAGGATTGAATTGTATTATACTTGAATAAATGTCCAATTCCTACCAACGTGTCAAACTAAAAGGCAAAGTGATGGGCAAATCTCCAAAGGTTTTTAATTTGGTTTCAGTAAGTACCTGAGAGTTCTGATGATTATCCCCAAAGCTTGTCTGAGAAACAATGCAGACCTGCAATATGGGTGGTAAATCAGATGACAACAGCCTTTCTTGTAAGATTTCTGGTACTCCCTGACTCAACTCGGGCCACAACTATTTCACCACATCTTGAATGGATCCCAGCAGGGCAAAGGCAAAAGAAAAATAATATTGAAATACAAAAAAAGTTAAGCAACTTTTTCAAACCTCCAGGTAGATTCAGGGCTGGTTTGAATTGACTTGTGGGGAACTGTTCTATATTTTCTCCAAACTATATTGCCCATATCCAACACATACCTGCTCCCACACTTACCTGTGTATCGTAACTTGTCTATCTTTCAGTCCTTACTGTAACAAGCATCTTCCTCCAAGTTAAATTGTGCGAAGAACCTCCTGGGGGAAGGGGCAAGAGGGAGGGAGACCAAAAAAACCCCACATTGACTGGGCTGAGTGAATACTCCTAGGGAAGGAGTGAAGCTGAACTAGAAAGGTTTCCTACTTATCCAGGTTGCTATTACAGGCCATGTGGAAAAAGCAGTAGATGTGCTGCTATTTCCTTATTGGTTGGTGTTTTGGCCCCATGAATCGATGCAGTGAATGGACACATTGATTATGTCCCTGATATACCCTGAGACTCATGGCAGTGACCACCTCTGCAGCACAGAGGCCTAGGGGAAAATTAAATGGGGATCAATAACACAGATCAGGGGCTGCAGAAAAGTATTAATGCCGTGAGCCATATTATTTTTCTGCCTTCCTGATGGGAGAATGATGCATGTCTGCCCCCATGGTCTTACTGCTGGCCTACATGCTCCTCCTTCTGCTGAACAGACTCCCAGGGCCGTGGAGAGCTCTCTTTGGGTTCCAGGAGAAGGGAGGAATGCTGCAGTGGAGGTAGTTGTGAACTCTTTCCCCATGCAGTAAGGTGGGGAGATCCACCGGTCAATTTAAAGTGCATGGGCCAGTATGATTTGATGGGTTATTTCAGTTTAGATCAGGCCAGGGTGTGTTGATCTCAAAGAGCATCCAGGCGCCTGTAGAGAGGGCAAGTGCATTAAGCAGGAGAGAGCATGACAATGCAATGACATGTCAAAAGAATATTTTGCAATTTGTTAAGAACTTAACAAGAAACCAGTGAAGCCAATATGAAGTGAGGGTGCTACAGTGAAACAGCCTAGCCGGTGTACTCATCCTGGCAGCAGTGTTCTCTCTGACCTACCAGAGGATTTAAAACAGTGGTTCTCAACCTGTTTACCGCTGTGGGCCACATATGCAGCTCTCTGTGTTATGTAGGCCGCATCCACACAATACATACTACCTTTATGGCCCTAAGGATGTCACATGGTCAGCAACTGTGTGCTGATTGGGCCACAAGCGGCCCACAGGTTGAGAACCAATGGTTTAAAACCTTGTCAAAAGAGCAGCAGGCAGAGTTGCAATAATCAAGCTTAAAAGTCATAGCAGTAGCACAATCTTATTTCCCTCCGATGCTGCATTACAACCTTTCAGATCCCAGGAATATCTCTTCAATGTCAAAGATGGCTGTAAGCCCTGGCTAATGTTTCAGAAGTATGTGAATGTCTATTTGATATCATTATCAGTATCTATATTACAGTACTGCCTAGAGGCACCAACTGTGGTCAGGGCCCTACTGTGGTAGGGTCTGCACAGATACACAGTAAGAGACAGTCCCTGCCCTGGAGAGAGAACTATTTAACAGTACTGCTGTTAAACCCGCGTTCAAAAATGATGAGTCATCCCTCCAAAATCATATGATTGGCTTAAAAATCACGAGATTTTTTTAAAATAAGTTTTTAATTAATCTACTGGCATCAGAACTTTTGGGGTTCATATTTTCAAGCTTTCCTCTGCAACCATGAGGGATAGAAACTTACTTTTAAAAAAAATGAAAATGGAGACTCTTAGCTACTCACATGCCTCCAGGAGCTGGGATTTTAAGAAGAGCACCAAATGTCACAAGATTAGTATAAAATTGCAAGATTTGGAGATACTGAGGCAAAGTGTGAGAGAAAAGCAGTATGAATAGTACTGTAGGAGTGCGTGGCTGTCCCTCCCCGTTGGCCTCAGAGGGAGGCCATGCCCCCTCGCTCTTGGATCGCTAGCAAGGCAAGGGTTATTGGGGAATTATCAGTCCCTAAGCCCCTGATCCTCTAGGCAGGGCCAAGCAGCAAGTAGTCCAGGGCTCTGGCCTCAGGCAGGGCAGAGCAGCAAACAGTCTAGGGGCTCAGGACCCCAGGTCTGGCAGAGCACAAACAGTCTATTGCCTGATGTCTTAGCTCAGGTAGACAGCAGATAAATCCAGGCCTCTTGGCTTAAGATGGTGAGCTGCCACCCCAGGGGTGGGGTTGGGAGCAGGGGGTAGGGTGACTAGGGCCCACCCTACTCTGTCAGGTCCCAGCTCAGGGCCCTAACAGTGGCAGAGTGTTCTGCCACTGGATCAGTGGGGCTCAAGCTGAAACACACTGACCTGGATTCAGGCAAGAACCAAACCAGACTATAGTCTAGTGTCCCTGGGCTACTTCCTATGGCCCCTTTGTTCAGTACCTCAGTTCCATGGGTGTCCTCTGTATCCCCAGGGTAGATAGCCAGTGGCAGTCCGAGCAGCTCCTCGGCGCCCTGGTCAGCTGGCAGCTCTGGCAAGTCCTCAGCACTGCAGGGATCCTCTTCGGGCTTTGGCTCCAGCTCCGGGTGTCTGTCTTCTCTGGTGGTTCCAGCCCAACTGAGCTGCAGGACCCACCTCTTATATTTCCTGTCCCACCCCTCTGCTTCCGGTGGGGTGGGCGTGGGTGTCCTGGCTCCACCCACCACCTCTCCGTCAGTCTCGGGGGGAGGCCACACCCCCTCACTCAATTAACCTTATTTGTAAAATGGGAAAACTTAGCCAGAGTGTTCACACATCAGAGGAACTCTGCAAAAGTTAGGAGCAGGTCAGATTAACTGGGTACAGCACTGATTTATTTGGAAGAGGGATGGAATTGATACATGAGGGGAAGGAAGAAGTGTCAATGGAAATCACATATGCGTGGATTTAGGGGCTATGACAGCACAAGTATTTTCCACTCAGGATGCTAAGCTCAGCCCTCAGGCAAGTCGGTGCTGGTGACATTTTGCTAGGCCTGCTCCTCACTTTTCTTCCAGACCATGCTCCTTTCTCCTTCTGGGTCTCCAGGCTGGCCAGGAGCACAAAGAAGGGGCTACAGCAGCCTCTAGTGACTGGAAGTGGGTTCTACAGCTCTTATCTGCATTCCACATGGACATGAGAGGATACAGCTGGAGTGTGGGAATGTGTGACAGGACCGTCAAATGCGTGAGTGCCACATGAAATGCGTAACTTTTGGTAGCCATGAAAGTGTGTGAGGGAGTCTCCCACTGGCTTCTTTCCAATGGACATAACAGGTAGAAAGTTCTTCTTTGTAGCCTTTCAGTTGCAAATTTACTGACAAAAATGGGGCCTTTAACTCTCCTTTCATAATAAATCTTTTTTAAGAGACAACAACGTCTTCAAACTACCCCTTCTTCCAAGGGTGATACATATTCAGAGCTACATCCCCACTGCTAAATAGTGACCCTGATTTGGAGAGGAAGTTTGGTTTTTATTTTTATGAGGTGTCTCCAGTACTAAGTACCTGTCACCGTGCCTCAGTGGGTCACAGCTGAGAATACCAGATGCAGGACAAACTGTTGAGAAATGGGGCAGACCGACCCCAAAACTGGTGGTTATTCTTCTATAAGATATACCAAGCCAGTAACAAAAGTAAACTTCTGTCTCACCATGCTGGTTAACAAGAAGTCAGAAATGCAGTCTCCTTAGGCGTTCCAGCCCTTGTTTCACCACCCAGACACTAGACTTAATGATGAGTGGTTGTTTAAAACCAATTTCCTCAAACAAAGGGTTCTTCTAATCCCAAAAGATCTGCCACATAGCCAGGCTAATATATAACTCAGATCTTACCCAATAATCATGCCATTGCCAGTCCTTTAGTGTCTAATATCTAAAGGTTTATTTATAAGAGAAAAGAAAGAGGAGAGAGTTTAAATGGTCAAAGGAATCAAATATATACAACCATTGCAAAATTCTTGTATCAGCTTTGAAGCAGTGATGTTACAGACTGCTGTCTTGTAAAGTCTCTGGTAACTTCCAAAAGATTGGAAGGTCCTTAGTTCACTGGTTGGAATGTTCTTTTTAGTGTAAGTCCATAGTCCAGAGATCAGAGCAGGAAAGAGGTAAAATGGAGATGCTTCCAGGGCCTTTTATACTTTCTCCCATGTGGAGGGACTGCTCTCAGTCTTAATTTATGGAAAATTACAAGTACAAGATGGAGTCCAGGGTCACATGTGGTAGTCACATGCCCTTACATGCTTCGATGAGTCATAGAAGCAGGCATCCCTGGGAAGGCCCATCGAGTGGGGTCAGGCTTCTTCTATGGTCTATTGTGCAAGCTGTGTCCTTTAATGGGCCATTAATTTGAATGGTCCATTCACAATGTGCTGGTCAGACTGGATGTAAACTACCTTGTGGGTGTTATCCAGGAGCAAACACATTTGAAATACTGATATACAGTCAATGTACATATCTTTAGATACAAAGATGATACATGCACACAAGCAGGATAATCATATTTGATAGATTTTAACTTTTCCATTGATACCTTACATGACATACTTCATATACGATTTGTTGCAATTATGTAACAGTGGTAGCAATAATGTTCTACATGGTCATATTTTAATCATACAATGTCACAGTACCATCTTAGATTTGCATTTCCTTTAACCTTAGGGATGATGACATTTTAAAAATACCTAATAATGAGATGAGGGATCTGCTCATCAAGGATCTCCCTTTCACATCATGAAAAACTTCAAAGTTCCTTTACCAACTTGAGCAATCTTCAAAGGGCTACTCTCCAGACAATGTGAAATCTTTAAATGGGGGCAAACTTCATTGATCTGAAGTCTCTGAAGGACAAGACCTCCTGCTAACATGAAGTGTTTGAAGAAGGATCTTTCTAACAGTGGATAGACTTTGAAGTCATAGGGAAGCAGGAATTGCTAATTACCTGCAAGTTCCCATTCAGTCAGAATCTTCTCAGCTCTTCCAACCGGAGAACAGTATTGCTCTGGTTCCTTTCAAAGTATAATATAAGAATATGAAATTTGGAGTCCCAATTCAATTAGGGCCTCGTTCAGCAGATTCATAGATATTTAGCTTAATTACATATGTGTGCAATAATTACAAAACATTCTTATAGCTGCAACGCTGAATTTTCTACATCGTTATTTCCATCGGCTCCGATCCCTAGTAGAAGTTTTTCTCTCAAGAGTTGAAGTAAAGTACTTGGGTCTGTGTAGCTTCTTTTGATGATGTTTTATTGCCTATAATACAGCACAGCTAGGTGATTACAGCAGAAAAGTATTTGGTGCAAATATTTTTGCACATAATTCCTTCCCCAACTTGTTTCACTTGTCTTTGGAACTCCTTTTATTTGTGGATTTGTGATTATTGAGGGAGTGGGTTGTATTTACTATAATGTTCTTGGAAAGCAAAAACACTGTGAATACTAGCATGCATAAATATTCACAAGAACAGCCTCACCTGAGGCTGTGGCCTTTTTAAAGGAAAGTAGTGAAGTTCATTGCTTATACTACTTAGAAATAGTTATGCAATAAATTGATACCTTGGAATAAGAAAGAGGCAGACATTGCCTGCTGCAGGGTCTGGTCTTTATTAATTTCTAGATGGACTGATTCTTAGCTTATATGGTAGACATCCTGCCAAGACTGGCTGTCATAAGAAACCCAATCTGTGCATATAGCCAGATGCCATAGGCACAGTTCTCTGGAAGCCATAGCAGGCCATAAAGGTTTTAGAGAGTAATAAAAATAATACTTATCATGTAAGTCTTGTCTATACTTGAAATGCTTCAGTGTAGACACTACCTACGCTGAAGGGAGGAGTTATCCCATTGGCATAGGTAATCCACTTCCCTGCAAGGCAGTAGCTAGGTCGATGGAAGAATTTGACCTAGTGCTGTCTACACTGGGCATTAGGTTGTCTTAATTATGTTGCATATTTCAAGAAACTGTTAGAACAAAAATAGCAGCTCTCCAAGAAAGAGAGTAGGTGGAGGAAATCCAAGAAAGAGAGTAGGTGGATTAGATGAATGGGTCATCTACACTATGGGTGAAAGCCTGGTCCAACTGAAATTAAAGACATGTCTCTGTCATGTCTTGTACTGCATGCATCAAAGGACAGCATAATCACACACCATACAACACAATGGCCCCAATTGTGTAATACCATGGCAGGGGAGAAATTTCTTCCTGACCTCACCTAATGATCACCTTGGGTTAGATTTTCAGTTGGATGCATGCAAATGCATGAGTATAGTTGAATGCAACTAGCCCCCTGTGTGCAAATACCTGAAATGCATGGAAATTGTGTATATGCATGGATACATATGGACATTTGGGCACCTCAGTGGCCACACATGTTTGAACATGGGAGTTGGTCTGAAAATTATTTTCCCAGGGAAATTTTTTACAAAAACAAAAAAAAAGTTCATTTTTGTGACAGTTTTTCAGATTTTTTTGATTTCTTGGTGAAAATTGCAAGATGGGAGATGTAGTCCAGCTGGGGATTCCATCCTATGATGGGCTGTTCAAACCCCACGCTGTGCCCAAAGGTGTTAAAGGACAATATTTTGGGCCTGGGTAGCTCTGCCCCTCCAGACCTACAGAACATGCTCCAACTGGAGAGGAAGCTTACAAGGGAGCAACTCAGCTCAGAAGGGGAAGGCTGGGAGGAAGACAGACCAACCCTGAGGCTTCTGAACAAGGGTGCTGAAGAAGCCTGCCTATGAGGAAGAAGACTGAATGCTGAGCCCAGTTGGGGCTGAAGGTTTAGGGTTTTGTTGTTGTTGTTGTTGTTTCATTTCCCCCCCCTGTCCTATATCAGGCTTGGAGATGTGGGGGGAGACAGATGGTAGGAAGTGACCCAGCGAGGCAACTCCAAGGGCACTCCAGAGTGCAAGACACTGTTGGCTCTCATAGGGACCTGGGTCTGAGCCTGGTGAAGTGGGAGGGTCTGGCCTCCCTTATCAACTGCCCTTGTTGCAGGAGGGGAATAAGCCTCATTTCCACCCCACCCCACCTCTAGTAAGGAGAGGGTGAGGATGCTGAAAACCCTGAGGTGAAGAAAAGCAACATACCAGGGTTAGGAACTGGACTGAAAGCCCTTCCCACTTGGAGGTGTGCGACTGGAAACAGAGTGCATTACCCACTAGGGCCCCTGGCACTCGGAGGACTGTTACATGGCCCATAGAGGAGAATGGGGAGATACAAGGAGCAAACTACAACTCCCATGAGGCACAACGGCTCCCATTTTTGGTCAAAATCTTTCAACAAAAGAATGTATTTGTCTCTGGAAAGCACACATTTTTGGCCAAAAATTTTGTTTTGTTGAAAACCCAATTTTTCGTTGAAAAACAGTTTCAGTGGAAAATTTCCCCTCAGCCCTAATGAACACCTGATTTGCATGCACACCTTGAGTATTTGTGTGTGGCTACGTAAGGGATACACACATGGGGGACTTGCACTTACCTAATTTACATCTGGCCCTTTAGGTTTGGTAGCATAAGGTTTGATAGCCCTGGTAGGTTGTTTTTTTTTAATCCCAGCTAGTGCAGCCGGCAGATGCTGTTCTCATTCATATAAATGTCTAATCCTTTAATGATTCTCACTAAGCTGTGTGCTAGGTGACCCTGGATTCCCTGGCCCTTTGAGTTATCAGTAATTTTAAGTAAAATAATTAGCCTTTGCTGCAAGGAGCAAAATGACTTTTCTGCATTCAAGAGACTGTAAATGAACCAAAGTATTAAACACACTTCATCTCAGCAGCTCCTCAGATGCAATTACAGTCTCTAAAGATCTTGTAACACCTGCACCTTTTAATATGAAATCCAGTTGAGAATCTGAAAGTAATGTGGCAGAGGCGACCATACATCATAACAAGTATCTTAGATTGCACATAACCTTGGTGCAATATACAGTACATCAACTATACTGTTCTTATATTTTCCACTCTGTGAAAATTGCATTAAAAATCTATGTTAAAAGAATGTTAAGGTTGCAAAGTCAAGCACTCAAAAGTTTGGAAATGCTAGCATTAAGGTTGCCTTGATTTCCCTCCCGCGCTCCCTCCCCCATGCATATGCATTATAGTTAGGGCCCTGAGAAAATCATGAATTTTTAATAGAAAAGACTCACAGGAGTGTAGCAAATTTCACAGGATATTCATGGAAGACAGTCAGGAAAAGATCACTGCTGCGCATAAAGCCAGCTGCTGAGTCCCCCCATGAACAGCTGTGATTTTTCCAACAGTGGGGAGTTGGAAATGGGCATCTGTGCTCATGGAGCTTGTGCCCAGTGCAGCTCATCGCCCCCCACCCTGAACTGCTGCCCCAATATGACGCTGCCCACGAATTAAGGCGGCCACTCATGCATTCACAGAATACCAGGCACTCCGGCACTTCTGGGAACAGCGTGGGCCTGCCCTTGCCAGCGTGACCTTGCCTCCCCCACCGGCAAGACCTCACACTGGGGGTGCCATTGTCAAGTGCATGGCACCCCCCGCCCCCCATGTTTGCTCAGTGCAAAGACTGTAAGAAGGCTTTTTTAAAAAACACAGACAAAACAATTTATTTTTTTTCTCTAACCTCGTTCTTGGAAACAGCTGAACCATTTTAGCTGACACGTTAAAGGAGCAGTGAAAGGCAGAAACATCTTTGGTTTACATGAATGAGTCACCTTTTAGAGTTTTAATAGCTAGATCACTGGTTCCCAAATTTTTTTTTCGTGGACCACTTGAAAATTGCTGAGAGTCTTGGCGGACCACTTAATGATCTTTCCAAATGTTGTTTGTACCATTAGCTAACTATTGTAAAGTGCTTTGGATAAAAGTGCTATATAAAAAAAAGGAATAATAATTAGCATTTTTTTGTTCTATAAATAAAAACACACAACTCATATTTTAATATCAGTAGACCTACCTTTCTAAGGTAGCCCCTGAGCTGGGGCTGGGAAGGAGGGGAGTCTCTCCCTCTCTCCCCTACTGCGGCAGCCCCTGAGCTGGGGCTGGGAAGGAGTGGGGGGGTCTCTCCCCTGCCACAGCAGCCACAGAGCTGAGGCTGGGAAGGAGCGGGGGGTGGGGGTGTCCCTCCCCGGCAGCCCTGGAGCTGGGAAAAGTCACCTCTTTCTTTGGGTGCCACAGCCCTGCATGTCCCAAATTCCCCCACCCCCTCTTCTCACCCCACTGCTCCCTCCCACCTGCCTCCTATTCCCCTCAAGGACACCACCTCACCTTATATGTGCGTCTTCTCCAGAGTCCAGGCACCTAATTAGTGGAGCCAGGTCTGCGCGGCTCCACTAATTAGGTGGGTGGCCCTTCATTCTCTTGCATGTGGCCGCCCAGGCGTGCACCTTAGAGGGAACTATCTGTGGGCCACCTGAATGGAGCTCACGGACCACTGTTTGAGAACCTCTGAGCTAGATGACCTGTTTAGGCCCTGATTCAGCAAATACTTAAGCATCTGTCTAACTTTAACCATGGGAGTAGTCCCAATGAAACCAAAGAGACTATGTATGTGCTTAAAGTAAGGCACATGTTTAAGTGCCTTGTTGATCTGGAGCCATAAAGTGGAATGTTTGATGGTTTCACATGCAAGGAATTGATACTTTGACTAACATTGGAGGTTGGTTTCACAGCAGAAAATGCATGCCATCTTTATATAGTTTCTGGTAACCCCTAAATGTCATTTCAGAACCATCTCGCAAAGAGATTTTATTGTATCACTGGAACAACATTAATTTTATAACACCTAGTACACTGCTGTGTGACTGGTCTTTGTCTGATATTTCTGTTTCAAGTGTGATTAGCTATTCAAAAGCAGATGTGGTAAATACTTAAAACGTGCATTTTAAAATCTCGTCCTCATGTCTTGGCTAACAGAATGCCTGGATTCCGAAATCATGGGTATAAGTGAATTCTTTCATGTGATAAAGTAATGGTTTCATGTTTATAGTTTCATTCTGTCATTAATGGTAACTACCTTTTCAGTGTGACCCATTAGTCCCAGTGCAAGCAAGATATGGGTATGCGACCGGCAGACCTGTCTCATGTAATCTTTTTTTGCTATGAGCTAGCTGAGCGTAAAAACATAGAGGCGACTGGGTGCAGTGATATCTCTGTGTCAGGTATGCAAAGAGCAATTTCAGGCTGACACAGGTTAAGCTTTTTATACCTCCAAGTGGGTTCATCAGAGTGGGAGGCTCTCCTGGGGCTTGCCCAGCAAAGCCGATGCCTAAGGCCCACCAGAGTTCTGACGTGGGTAGCAGCAGCAGCAACATATGGGGGCTTACACTGCAAGTCCTCCTACTACCAGATAGTTGTGCCAGGGATCTAGGATTATTACTACACCTCTACCCCGATATAACGCGACCCGATATAACACGAATTCTAATATAACGCGGTAAAGCAGTGCTCCAGGGAAGGCGGGGCTGCGCACTCAGGCGGATCAAAGCAAGTTCGATATAACGCGGTTTCACCTATAATGTGGTAAGATTTTTTGGCTCCCGAGGACAGCGTTATATCGGGGTAGAGGTGTATTAGCTTACGGTTAAGGCCCTACTTCATTTGCGATATTGTGAAATTGTGGATCCTGCAGTATTAGGCTTCCACTGCAGTTTTGATTTTAATTAGCTTAGTTTGCACAGTCCACAATTGTGCATGCATTTTGAGTATGCAATTAGTACTGCACTAACATTCAATGCCTGTAAAATGTAAACGGTGAAAGTGACTGGACTTGATGACTTTTAGTCTTCTGAGTTTTATATTGTACCGGTCACTTTAAAAAAAAAAAGAATGTAATCAGGGCCGGCTCTACCATTTTTGTCAACCCAAGCAAAAAAAAAAAAAAAGCGCTCGGACTGTACCGCCCCAAGAATGGACAGAATGCCGCCCCTTAGCATATGCCACCCCAGGCATGTGCTTCCTCTGCTGGTGCCTGGATCCAGCCCTGAATGTAATATAGTTGCAGCAAAATGTATGGTTAGCAAAAAAATTTAGCAGGCATAACATAATACTTGAGGGTTTATAGTGTTCCAGCAAATTTTTCTTAAACAAATAGGTCTACTCTGGCTTTTCCAAATTACCGCTATTAATAAAGGTCCATTATTACTTTTCCACGATTTTCCATGTCTTGTCTGCAACTCAGCGCAATTATTTGAAGATTATCCCACTCTTCAAGTAGGCCCTTACTTATGGTAGCACCACAGTGCGCCAGACACCTTCCAGACATTCAAGAAGGGATGGTCCTTCCTTTGAGGAGCTCATAATATAAGGACAGAAAAGTGCCCTAGTGTCTTTGTTCACTGCAAGATGGGAATAGTAGCACTTCCCTGCCTCACAGGGTGGGGGATTATGAGGATAAAAGAGCTCAGGTTTTATAAGTAGCTAAAATAGGTGAGTTTTGACCCCACGCAAGGTGTGTAGATGGGTTGTGAGTGTGGTGGGAAAGCCATCTCCTCACACTACCCAAACACGCTTATTAAAAATAGCCATTCTCCCTCATTGCTTCAGAAAGCGAGACCCAGTGTGCAGTGACCAACCCTACCTCATTTCAAATTCAGCTTGAATAACTTGCTAGCAAAGTGCTTGTCTTTCAAATTCTCTCAACCACCACTACCGAAGTACATTCCTCCCATTAGACTCAACAAGCAGACCATGTAATTGATCACGGGTGTAACACCCTCCAGAGAGTTCTTTCATGACACTCCAAGGCATTTTAAACAAACACTGTTTCCTTCTTCCTTTAAAAGTTTTGATAGGGCAGCAGTAGCCAGGAGCTAACAGCATAAATGCCATTTTAAGTAATTTGCAGTGGATAAGCCAAATTCTGCTCTCAACCACACCTATGTCAACCCAAATGGAGCTACTTTGAGTGTGTGCCAGTGTAACTGAGAGTGGAATTTGGCCTGGTTATTTGTTTCTTCCTCTTTTCAATCTGATCCTAGCATAGCATTGTTCTTTAGGCTTCAATATAAGCAGTTTTTATCCTCAGAGGGTCTCAAAGCATTTCACAAATTTTAATCAATTAAAAGCCTCACAACAGCCCTTTGAAGCAGGCGGCAGTACTGTACCTATTTTACAGAGGGGGAAACTGAGGCACAGAGACTTTGAGAGATTTACCCAAATCGCCGCAGTGGCACAGTGAGAATGGGAGTGCTCTAATAATTGGACAGCCCCGTTTACTGCACAAGATGTTTTTGTCTCTCACAGGCACTATGACATCTGTGTGATGCCACTGGTTGCATCCTCTGAGAATGGAGTGTAAAGCTGGGTGTTATCTGCATGCTAATTGGTGATGATACGGTAGCACCACACAACTGCTCCTAAGGGTTCCATGTATAGGTTAAAAAGGAGAAGGGACAAGTTTGATCACTACAGGACTCTACGTACCATACAAAGTCTCTTGAGAGCTCATCACTGCTCTGAGAGAACTGTTGGAGTGAAATGAATAGAGCTGGTCTGTCTACACCTACCAACACAATAGGTGGGTCAGGAACCTCTTTTAGTCACCTGTGTGAAAAGCCAACAACAAATTGCAAGTGGTAGCAAGTGGGAGTTAATAACAAGGCTAATACAGGCAGATAATTTAGGGCCTGCTTCTGCTTTTATTGAAGTGAATAGCAATGCTCCTATTGATTTCAGTGGTACCTTAGTGCTAATATAACTCCCATTATGCACTCTTAAGATGCTTGAAGGAACAAGACAATTTTAGAGGAAGATGAGCTAGAAATCAGCGGAAATCATCCTGTCTGGAAGAGACCAAAGTCTCCTTCATTTTGTTCAAAATTGTAAGAATGTGACCCCCTCAAATATTGGCTCCCTCAGCTTTGCACTCACAATAACTGCTCACAGTGTGGCCCACAATGTAGGAGAGGTTGTTCTCTGGTATTTCCTGGCCACTCAGAAGCAAGAGGTACAGGAAATTTCATGAGAGAGCCCTTTGTCCTGAGATCTGCTGCTTGGTTTTGCATATCTAAGAATTCAGATAAGTATTTGAATATGTGGATGCTTGTTTTCAAATGAGTGATGAATCTCAAGCTGCAAAATCAGGGGAAGCTTGAGTAGGAGTACAGAGGTCATTTTACCTGTGTATTTTAGAATCATAGAGTATCAGGGTTGGAAGGGATGTCAGGAGGGAATCTAGTCCAATCCCCTGCTCAAAGCAGGACCAATCCCCAGACAGATTTTTGCCCCAGATCCCTAAATGGCCCCCTGAAGGATTGAACTCATGACCCTGACTTTAACAGGCCAATGCTCAAACCACTGACCTAAACCCCCCATTTGCACTGGTGCAATCACTCCTGGAATACTGTGTCCAGTTCTGTTGCCCACAATTCCAGAAGGATGTTGATAAATGGGAGAGGGTTCAGAGAAAAGCCACAAGAATGGTTAAAAGTTTAGAAAACATGCCTTATAGTGATAGACTCCAGGAGCTCAATCTATTCAGTTTAACAAAGAGAAGGTTAAGGGGTGACTTGATCACAGTCTATAAGTATTTTCATGAGGAACAAATATTTAATAATAGGCTCTTCAGTCTAGCAGAGGAAGATATACCATGATTTAATGGCTGGAAGCTGAAGCTAGACAAATTCAGACTGGAAATAAGGCAGCGAGAGTAATTAACCATTAGAACATTTTACCTAGTGTTGTGGTAGATTCTCCATGACCGAACATTTTAAAATCGAGATTGGATGTTTCTCTAAAAGATCTGCTCTAGGAATTATTCCTCAGAGGAATGTTCGGGGGCATGGTAGGGCCTGGGGCAGCCTATCACCTGGGCTATACAGGAGGTCGGAATGTATGATCACAATGGTCCCTTCGGGCCTTGGAATCTATGTATCTATGAATGTGACCTCTGCCTTGGACATAGTTCTGCACTGCTATGTACTAGAGCACCCCTGAGCCACAGATTCAATGAACAAAACTTTATTTATTGAGCCAGTGGCACTTTACATGCTGTCTGCAGGCTAAAGGTCGTTTCAGATCAGCTTGCTGAAATTCTCTCTCAGGCACCAATTCAGGCTGATCCAAAAATGCATTGTAGTCCATTTTGGGAGAGAGCTGATAGATGTATTATGAAGAGTATGGAGATTAGCCCCTTCCTACAGCCATTCAGAGACCACTGGAGACTCAGCATCTTTCAACAACAAAAATAAATATATATATTTTAAAAATGTAGGCGTACAAAATAAACTATTTAGAAGCAGGAACTGCATTTCCAAAATCCCTTTGAACTCTGCTTCACTTCTCCACATCTCCGCAACATAAGTCTGACCTAAGGGAGCTATTTGCAAATGCAGTCAGAGAATTTCAAAGCTATATGAGCACCTCCTGCACGTCGCACTGTGGATCAGTCAATACCACAGAGGTACAGGGATGCTCTGCAGCAAATATTCTGCGTATGCCTTATCAAGACCTATTGGGGGATGAAGTCATCAGATGTTATTGTGAGCACAAAGGCTGCTCACACATTTGGAGAAGAAGGGTGTTAGTCTCAGCACTGTCACAAAAATGTGGTACCCTGGAAAAAAATAATGTTAACACGAGTTTCTGTTTTTATCAGATGGCTGATGAATGCAGTATTTACTTTCTTAACCCTGTTTCTGTCTTTCCCTACAGATTTCCTACCTGGAGGTATAATAAGGTAATTTAATAACTGATCATGGCATTTGGCTTGACTGAAAGGAAGTGTACAGTGGGTTGAGTTTCTTTGTATATCAGTCTGCAGTCTGCCCTGCATTAGTGGGTTCCAAACGCAGCATGGAAAAAAAGTGCTATAATATATTCAAAACCAGTTATAGAAATTGTAGGCCTGTCTTTTCCACCACCGTGCAGCAGTTTATACCTGTGCAAAGTGGCCATAAAGCACTACTTCACAAGTATGAATGGCTGCAAAATCGTGCAAGGCAATAGCAAATCATACACAGTGTTTCTAAGTTTTAGAGGAGTTATATTTTAGCCTAAAGAACATAGCTCATTCTGCCCACTGCTGATGGAGAGATCCTCATAATCACTTCAAGTAGCACTCTTATTAGTCTCCTATGGTATCTACATTAATCACGGTCAACCCAGCTACCTTATGCAATTCATGTAGAAATCAAGTACATACTGTATCTGTTATCACAGCTTCAGTTTGATGGGTTAATTAAGTAATAATCAAGTGATGTCCCAAGGTTCTGGGCCATAATTTACCGCAGTAGCAAGCTTGATGGATTAAAGCAGTTATTCTGCCTAATAAGATAGACTCCATACAATTTTTTTCTCCTTTGAATTGAAACAATAGAATTTCATCCTCTAGGTAAGAGAGATGATGCCCTTCGAGAATGTTGTGCGTTTGGGGGTGAATATAGGAGAGTGGACTGTGATAGAAAGATATAGAGAGAGAGAATATGTCAGTGAGGCCAATGCCGTACAATGGAGACAGGACTGAGAGCTGGACTAACTGTCAGCATCACAGCTCACACCCACTTGAACTGATCTGTGGGTTCAGGATTCAGTGTATTTCAACCCATGTGCAGTCATGAAAGCTCAGAGAACATGAGCAGAGATTATTCACCTTCTTCCCCCCAAATCAACCTCACTTGCTCCCCACCTCTTGCAGTTATCACCTGCCCTCCAACAAGTTCCACCACTCCTGCAAAGGAACCTATGGGGCAGATGATTGAATATTGTTGGGTAGCAGGTGTAAATCAGCTTTGAAATTGATGTTAGCTGAGGATCAGGTCGATGGTCCTTCTTGATGAGGGTTAGATAAGACTCCGGATTGAATGGGTTACTTATGAACATTTGAGTTGAGTAGCCTCTGGGTTTATTATTTATTTAGATTTATAAGAACATAGAGAAGTGCCAATTCCAGCCTCTAAGCCAGCGATCCCCAAACTGTGGGGCATGCCCCCCGGGAGGGTGCAGAGGAATGATCGGGGGGGGGGGAGCCTGGGGCAGCCCTGCTCTGCCCCCAGCTTCAGCCCCGCCCCCAGCTCCAGCTCTGGCCCTGGCCCCTGGCTTCCAGCCCTGACTGCGGCGCAGCTCTGCTCCCAGGCCTGGCTCTTACCCCAGTCTTGGCTCCGCTCCTGGCCACAGCCCCAGCTCTGGCCTTGGCCCCCAGCTCTGCCCGCCGACTGCAGCTCCCGGGGGTGTGTGGACAGATTCCATTACTGGTAAGGGGGGGGTGCGACATAAAAAGTTTGGGGACTTCTGCTCTAAGCACCCTGAATGTTTATTTAAAAACACAAATGGAGGCATAAAGACAAACCTTTGAAGCCTTTATATGCCAGAGATACCCAAAATTGGACATGACTTAGAGCATGAAACGCACAGTCAGTTTAAATCAAACATGAAAATAATTAATTAAAGAAAAAAAGAACCTGAAAGGTCTGAGGCAAGTTGTTTAGGATTTATATCGAAGAACACTCAAATGATATAAAGTTAAAGTAAAATGCGCAAAGCAAATTGCTATTAAAAGCTTAATACACATGTCAAAGGAATGGGTTTCTCTTGAGAACATAGCGAGCCAAATTGAACAATGATAGGCACACGTCCTTGGTTCATCACAATTTCCCAAAGTGGCCTCCGGAAAATATCAGAACAGAAGGTTTCTTTAATATCTGTCAGCAACCAGCAACATCAGCTAGCTTGCATCAGCAAAAGATAAAGCATTCAGTTCTCTTGGGCCAACTCACTTTCTTGGTGTCAACATAACTGATGTGTAGTATCAGCGAGTTCATGAAGTTATCATTGGTGTTGCCAGTGCATTATATGACCTTGGATTTGATGCTGGATGATATTAATCACTGAATGGTAATAAGGCCTCTGGGTCCGATGCCATGTTACTTTTCCCTCACAGCATTTTCCATTCACTCTTCCTTGTTTAATTTTTCACATTTCTTCTCTCAGCATGTCACACTGGCTGCACAGTGTTATGCTTCAGACTTTAACATGAGTGACTGATTCTACATTACTGCTCAGAAGCACTTTAAACAGAGCTCGTTGGAAGGATGTTGCAATAGTTATGAGCCAACATGCATAAAGAGCAGGTTAAATCATTATTAAGGGTGCGATGGTGTCATGGAGGTCACGGATTGTGTGACTTTCCAGGACCTCCGTGACTTCTTCCAGGGCAGGGCTGGAGCAGCTGTCAGCCCCAGGGCCCGCAGAGCAGCGACCCCCGGGTCTCCAGAGCAGAGACCTCTAGGCTGCCGGAGCAGTAACCCCCGGGGCCGCTGGAGCAGTGACCCTCCGGGGCTGCTGGAGCAGTGATCCTTGGGTTGCCGGAGCAGCTGGCTGGCAGTCAGCCCTGGAGTCACCAGAGCAGCAGTTTCCGGGGCCACTGGAACAGCTGCCCCAGGGCTGAAACGGAGGCTGGGGTTGGGTCAGCCCCTCTGGGGCTGAAGCAGAGGCGCTCAGTCCCTGCCGCAGGAGCATCGGGGGGGCTGGAGCAGCTGCTGGAGGTCAGTCCCTGGCAGCACTCTGACTGTTAGTCCCCCACCCCGTCAGGGTATTTTTAGTAAAAGTCAGGGACCGGTTGCAGGCAATCAACAAAAATGCCTGGAAGTCACGGACGGTCCCTGACTTTTACTGAAAATACCTGTGACAGAATCTTAACCTTAATCATTATTTACTGACCACACTTACCAGCTGTTCTTTTGCTCCCTCACCATTAGGAGTAGTAGAACAACGCACACTCAAGCGCCTGCTTTTCTTCACAAGGAGCAACAGCAGTAATGGCTTTTGAGATAAGAATGTCACTTTGTTGCTTTCAAATGTCATGTACGCAGTGAGCCTGATTTTCAGGCCCTCTTACACTGCCAGAGAAGTGTAAAGGGGCTCTAGTGTAAATAAAAATCAGCCCCACCACTGTGTATTATTTTTAATGTATTTGTAACTTTAGCGCCCTCGTGGCCAAGATGGAGTCTGCTCTGCAGGCAGCTCTGGCCAAGAGAGGGCACACGCAGGAATGCAGCAGGAGAAATCCCTTCCACCCCAGGGGCACCTGTTCCAAACCCCCCAGAGTGAACACACACCCCCACAGGAAAAGTACAGTGGATATAACAAGGGAAATATTTATTTACAGAGGGATGAGAGGAGAAAAACAACAAGGGGAACTATAGGGGAGCAGTAAGATAGGGCTGCATCCAAGCCGAGGCCCCACAGGCCCAGTGGTAGCACAGTCTGGAAGGGCAGACACTGAGCAATGTATCTGCACACAGAGTTCAGGAGTCCTGAGCAAAGTTCCAGTCCAGGGGTGAATCTTGGGTGCTCCTGGTCGTCTTCGGCGCCAGCGAACTTTCCCCCAACAAACTCCTCCGGTGCCCTCTTCTGCCGCTCTCTGCAAAGCCACACAGAGCGACCACCTCCCCACTTAACTATCTAGCAACTCCCTCCTTGTCCCCAATGCAGAGTCCCATGCCCCAGTACTCCCAGCCCCATGCAGCTCTGGGCAGCCGTGATACTGGGTCCAGCTCCGGCCTGTCCTTCTCGGGCGATTCCTCCCTGGCCCAGTGCTCCTCCTGGCTCCTGTCCTGGGGTGTCCCCGATCGGCCCTGTCCTTCCCAGGCTTCAGGCAGGTTCTCTGCTGCTTCACTTTTCCAGGGCCTGCAGGCTGCCTCTCCCTCTCCCTGGAGCTCCAGCGCTGCCCCCCTGGCGTTTCCCTCCTTTTTTCTTACTCTCCCCCTCCCCCTTAGGAAAAAGATTTAAAGGGCCATGCTCTCTAAACCCCAAAGGGGTTACATATTATTATTATTTATTACTATTATTAGTGCTGGCAATGTGCATGGTGCTGCACAACCCAATCCCTGAAGAGAGTCCCTGCCCTGAAATGCATACAATGTAAGGGTTAGATTCTGCCATCCTTATTTACATGGAGTACAGCCTGGATTTCCTAGTAATCCCATTGATTTCAGTGAGACTCCTTGGAGTGGGTACTGATCAGTGTGATTAAGGGTGGCAGAATCTGGGCCTGGGAGGAGGCTAGGGCATACAGGAAGCCCCGAAGGTGGAATAATGTAGGACATTGTTTATATGGGTAGTTCGGTTTATTTCTTGTGGGCACCATGGAAAACCTGTGTTTAATAGGGATTTGAATGTGCAGTGGCTGGTGTGGCAAACTGGAATTAAAAGGGACTCCTAATCAGTGTTCCCTCTCATTTTTCCCACCCATGTGTGGAATGAATTTTGTCGTGTGCACCAATATGGAGGTGATGTGTGACACATGACCTTCATATTGGTGCATATAACAAAATTCATGGTGGTGGGGCTGAGGGGTTCGGAGTGTGGGACGTGGCTCTGGGCAGGGGCAGAGGGTTGGGGTGCAGGGGTGTGAGGCTCCGGCTGGGGGTGCGGGCCCTGGGGTGGGGCCAGGGATGAGAGGCTCAGGACTGGAGTAGAGGGTGGGGGTAGGGAGGGTGAGGGGGACTCCGGCTGGGGGTGTGGGCTCTGGGGTGGGGCTGGGAATGAGGGGCTCAGGGCTGGAGAAGAGGGTGGGGGTGGAGGGCTGAGAGCTCCAGCTGGGGGTTTGGGGTGCAGGGGGGTGCTCCGGCAGGGAGAGAGCACTCCCTGCAGCTCTCTCTCTCCGCAGCAGCATCTGGGCTGGCAGGGGAGAGGCGCTTCTCCCCACTGTGGTAGCTCCGGAGCTGGAGCCGCAGGATAGGCGCCCCTCCCCCGGCCCTGGCAGGTCCGGCCGGGGCTGGGTTTGGGCCAGGAGAAGGGTGCCGTAGCAGGTCAGGCTGGGCCACCGGGGTTCGGGCCGGGCCGGGCCAGGCTGGCTGCGGCTGGGATCGGGCCGGGGTAGGGGCGCCCTGGCCACAGCAGGTCCGGGCCACGGGAGAGGAGTCCTGGCCGTGGCAAGTCCGGGCAAGTTGCGTGTAGGAATCACTTCACCCATCACAAACATACAGCCACTGGCTGCAACAGCTCCTTAATATCACACAGCAAGGTCACACATACACCACAGTTGAGGGCAGGAAGTGAATACTTCATCCATTTGTAACTGCAGGGGGAGTTAAAGGTAGGCAGAGTGCAATTACAGCTTTAATATTATCGGCTAGTTAGGCCCATTTGAATACATTTGCAACAACTGCTTTAATTTTATATCTGCTAATGTGCCTCTGTAATCATAACATTTTCCACTTACAAAGTGTCATAAAGCATGTAAAATTTAAAACTGTGTAGGTTTGTTTATGCATAAATGTTCCCCCTGAGCTGATTATAGTGTTTGCCTAGGGCTAGATTTGTGCCTTTGAGTTGCAGTGGTGCATAACTTGCATCGCCACAGGAGTGAAATCAGTGGGAGTTAGGACCCCAGCTGCTCTTTAAAATCCCACTAGGCATCTAGCTGCTTCTTCAGGTGCCTAAGTTACCTTTAAAAATCTCGCCTTGTGTCTCTGAGTCCTATCTCTGAGGCACAGTTCCTTCCCTTAGCTCCTGGCCTATATCAGCAGTAAAAGATGACACCTTCTCTCATCTGGTGTTTTGAGGGAAGAATCTATTCCTCTGTCCATTTCCCCCCATCTGCTCTGGTGAAAGGTAAGTAGAGACACAGCCCTAGCTTCCTCCTGTGTGCCTGGACCCAAACTCCAGTTAACCCTTGCATGGCACAATGGGGGGGATGCCTACCCGTCTGTGGAGCTGTGATCTAGTGCATATCTGTCTTTGTGTTTCACCTAGGGCAGAATTCTAGTTTATTCTGGCTTCTGCTGCCTTACCCTAGAGCAAAGGACCCCTGTCAGTGGAAAGTCATCTGGGGCCACAACCTCTCCTCTGACGGGGACTTGCATGAGGAGGTGTAACCCACAAAGAGGGCTCTGCTGGCCAGAGAAGGTTGTATCCATAGCAAAAGCTGACCTAGTGCATTCTGGCTACAAGTCTATAGAGCCCCTGGTGGAGCTTAAAACTGCCCTTACTGGTAGACAGTGGTGTCTAATGGACAGGGAACTTACTTGGTAGTTGGGAGCCCTGGGTTCTATTCCTAACTCTACTACTGACACGCAGTGTGACCTTAGGCTTGATATGGGTCAAGTGCTATAGAGTGGCATAGGGCCTCTCCATGGCTGCTACTTTAGGGCTGTAGTAGGCTCCGGTAGGGTATGGACGGCGAGTCCACACACTTATGGATTCACTGTCCATGCCCTCATCCCTGTGTCCCACCTTTATAAGCAAAGAAGCTTTGCACAAATGGGATCTGCAGCACCCCCTCCCCAGCTAACCCATGCCCTTGTGCATCCTGTGCTGCGCTGGTTCTGCATTATATTGGGTCTTCTGCACCTGCAGAACTGAATGTGGGCAGACAACAGTTGCCCTCTAATGGATATTAGACAAGCTCCAAATGGAGGCTGTTCTTTTCTCTGTAAAATGGAGGGGAATATTCTCATTAGAAAACCATAAAAGGCATTGTTCTGCTCCATATATCCTGACAGTGATTTATGTGAAACATAAAGCATGCGAAAAGTTGCCATAATGTTGTCTATTGTCTCCCTCTTGAGAGAGTAATAATTGTAAAGCTGAGAAACCCAAGCCCACTTAATGTTATGTATGGACCATGCATATAAATGGTTTGAGAGGCAAGTGGTGAAACAATTGCTTATTGAAGGTGTTTATTTTTCATTGGCTTTCCTTGCAGGGCAATAATTCAACACTTGTTTGTGACTTTTATTAAATATGATGCCCACTCATCTTTTATGAAAAATGTTTATGCCAAGTAATCTATTTGAGTTGGCATCTCAATATTTACACAATGAAAATATATTGCAAATGACTAATCTTCTTATATTTTACTGCGCCAAGCATTTTAAGGAACAATATAATGAACGTGGGCAGCTTTCATGCTGTGCAATAAAATGCAAATTAATAGAGGCTTTTAACAAAGGTATTTGAACTTATGGATCATAGCTGGGCTGCCAGCATGTTGCTTGCAAACAAAATGACATTGCACAGAGAGTTTTTCTTTCTTTTTTTAATTGAAATGAAATGTTGTGGCTTGTGACTCGTGCTTTAAGAATGTGAATTATATATTCTGATGGAGGATTGCCGTTTGTTTTCATGCTTAGGTTTGGTTCGTCCCTTTTGGTTTCATTAGATATTGTTTAGAGTCGAGCTGTGTGAAATATTGGCAGTGAAATTATCAACACTTGAAATTTTTTCCTTTTTTGAGTTTTGGGGGCTTTCTGAGAAAATGCTTTGTTTACTGAGATTTTTCATGTGACAAAAAATGCCATCAGAACTGGGATGTCACTGCTGATGTCGCCGAAAAGAATTGTTAATACCAAGTGTTCAAATACCACGAGTCAGATGTCCCAGAATCATGAGATTGGCTTAGAAATTACAAGATTTTTTTTTTTAAAAAGAACAATTTTGAATTGTTTATTTGCCTTCTGCTTTTTGAGCTTTTAGGGTTCATATTTCAGGCTTTTCTCCAGAACCAGGAGGGCAAAACACTTACTCTTTTTTTTAAATGTTAGTTGAGATTCTCATTTAATCACCTGACTCCAGGAGTTGGGGGCTTTAAGAAACTCACCAAATATTGCAAGACTAATGATAAAATAGCAAGAGCTGGCAAAACAGAAATTTTAACTGCAGCTTTGCATGGGGCATTTTTGAGTTTGAAACTGGGTTGGCTGGATTTGTCACATGGTTGAAGTCACATGATGTTTCTTCAAGCTCACTTATTGAAAGAATTTAGAGAGAGGCAAGCAGGCTTGCTTTCATTACGTGAACACTAGTCCCTACTCATCCACAGAAGACGTCAGGTTGGGAGATGGAGGGCCTCTTATGAGGAGGGGAATTGCATGGGGAAGGAAGGCCATGGGACCTGATGGAGGCCAAATACCATGTCTGCATCTCCAAACCAAACTCCAGACCTTTGGAACAATTCACTGTTGTAGATTTGGAACTGTTATGTAATAATTTATTAATATTATATGTTGGCCTTATTGTGGGTATATTTACGGTCTGAATACATTGGTTTAGTTTAATAAGGGATTGTGAGAAAAAAACAAGTAGGAAGGGAAATAAATGGATCAGGATAAACCATTTCTCAGCATGCACTAGTCCTGAGGGAATTCTGCACCACTGCGCATGCGCATAATTCATGTCCCCCGCCGATTTCTTTGGTTCCCCGCAGAAAAATGACTTTCTTATGGGGAAGCAAAGGGAAGCCACAAGAGCAGTCCTGTAACCCTCCCCAGCAGTATGTTTTGGGTGCCCAGGGCAGCCAGCAGAGAGGTAAATCACTGAGGGGCAGGGGGCGGGACTGGGGAAGATTTGGCTGGTGGCTCCTACCCTGCACCAGGCTCAGCTGCTAGTCCCGGTTGGGCTGGGGAGGACAGGACTTCCTCTTCCCCTGCATGGCATCCCGGGCTGGATCAGACCCACCCCCAGATTTCTTCCCAGGCTTCAGGAAGATCTGCAAACTCTCCTCCCTCCCATTTCCTGCACCCATCACTCCTCAGCTGCATGGGGAGGGATCACTGTATGGGGAGCTGCTCCCCCCACGTCCAACCTCTGTGCATCCAGACCCCCTCATACTCAGACTCTCCCACTGAGCCTCACGACCACCCCCCCTCGCCCAGAATCCCCCCCGCCAAGCCCCACTCTCCCTGCACCTGGACCACCCCAATGAGCCACCCGCCCTGGATCCCCACCCCACTAAGCCTCAACCACCTGCACCTGGATACCCACCCCACTGAGCCCCACTTCTGCAGCATCTGGACCCCCCACCGAATCCCGCACACCCAGACCCCCCCACTGAGCTCTATCCCTCCCACACCCAGACCCCCCCCACACTGAGCCCCAACCACCTTCACCTGGACCCCCTGCAGATTCCCATTACCGTTGCACCCAACAAGCCCCTGTGCATCCATGTTCCCCCCACACCCGGATCCCCCACTGAGCTGCCTGCACCCAGATTGCCCCACACAGAACCCTCTCAACCCACACCTGGGTCCCCTCCACACTTGGATCCTGCCAGGCTGAGCCATTCTGCCCACACCTGGTGCACCTCGCTTGAAGGGGCAGGGCCCTGGAGTGTTTCTATGGCAGGCCCGGTCCTTGTGCTGTGTCAGGGTTGGGTGCAGCCTCACCGCTGACTCCATGTCCTGCGTGGGGGAGCTGCAGAGTGATCTCCCACCTCTATGCAGCCAGTGGCCTGTGTTCCCCAGTGCCATGCTGGAGCCTCCACATTTATTTGACAAATAAAATTTGAAGAATTTTGCAGAATTTTAAAATATTGTGTGCATAATTTTTAATGTTTCTGCACACCATTTTTAATTTTTTGATGCAGAATTTTTTATTTTTTGGCACAGAATGCCCTCAGGAGTAAGTTGTTAAGAAACAATGCCAGGACAGGAAAAGGCCTCGGAACACAGGAGTTGAAAAGACATCTGGTAGGTTTAAAGAGGAATACTCTTTCTCAAGGCAGGGGAGTGAGGGGGAGTAGTTCAGGGGAATCATACTGAGACACAGGGACCCACTGGGGATGTTTGAAGAAGCTTGGCCTGCCTAGGTTACCATCCAATGATGGGAGATCTTTAGGTAGGACAGACATGCATATAGACTGTTCATTGTTTTAAAATCCTTTTTCTCAAAATGCTTTGTTCCTACTGTTAAAACAAACAATATTTTGGTTTTAAGAAGCATGTCTGATTGCTTCATATCACTAGTCACAAACTCCTGAAGTGAAGAACACAGTGGCCAACTTTCATGTGGTAAATAAGCACCCCGACTTTCACATAAAACCAAAAATCAAACTAATCCCATTTCAAAACAAGGCCCAAACAAGCCAATCCCTAAGAACCCCAACATTCTATGTGACTAGATCCCCCCGGCATGCAGTCTGGGACTGTGGTGGGCCCGCTGTGCTCTCTCCCCCCTTGCCCCTGCTTGCCAGGAGCTGATAAAAAAGAAGCAACAAGCTACAACAAGCAACAAGCTACAAGCCAAAAACTAGCCAACAAGCAACTCACAATTAAGCCAAAACCAAGCTCAATTTCTGCCTTTTTTCCCACAAGTTTGGCATGTCTGGTGAAGAACCGCCGGTACCTAAACCCAGTTTGACTTACTGGGTGAGCACAGCTGACACTAGGGTACTGTGCATTTCCACCTGGGGATAGGTAAAGACAAAAGGTCTAAGTCATGAGTGGTGCACTAAGAGAGCCCAGAGGGGGACAGAGGTGCAGATAGTGATGTAACTGTGACACTCATATTACTTGTTCTCTACAGATATCCCGTGCTGAGAGTGTTTTACTCCATGCTCAATAGGTAGTTTATCTATGGGAAGGCTGGTGTACTGCTCTCACTATGCTAACAGTGCATGCTTTTTTAGAAAAAAAATATCGTTGTATAAGCAGGGCTAACATTACTTAAAGGGGCAAAGGTGAGTATTATTTCAGTGTGAGGAGTTACAACTGAGCCAGGACAACTGGGAAAGTGTAAAATAGTCCATTTTCCTATCGGTTGTGAATCCAAAACCCAAATCAAATTCACATCCCACATACTCAATCCTAGCTCTACTTGCTAATGCAAATGTACAACAGTTTGATTCAGCTGCATCAGAGTGAGACTGGCTCTGCTTTATCTTTCTGGCTTTCACTACTTCCCATGGGTTGGGAGAAAGTTTGGATCTGGGTTTCTAGGCTCATCTCCAATATAAATGTAATCGAGTTCAGGTTTAATGTGACCTTAAACATGATTTTCTTACTCCTTTATGTAGAAAAATCAGCTGGTGCTTTCTTAACAATGATCTGTGACCTCTCTGTACTTTCTTTTTTTAAATGGCACATGCTGTGCTGAAGAGCTTGTGTTCAGTCCATTCGCACGTTTCCGTGGGTGTAAACCAGAAGTGAAGTGAATGGAATTACCACTTAGTAAAACTGGTGCGAGAAATAAATCACGCTCAGAAACCACTCAGCTAGGTGACCCAGCCATGTCCTTCCCGTTCCTTAAAAGTAAAACAGGACAAAAGAGGATGGCTACATAAATGAAAGTGAACACAACCTTGGTTTGGCATCATGGCCATGCACGTGTGGGAGAGCACAGAAGCTGCTGCTTGCAAACGGAACCTGACAACCCTGTACACATGGAAACTGACTCACTGTGGCCACTGATTTATAAGGCTACTGATCAACGGTGACCCAGTGGGGAAGAGCAATGGTAGAATGCTGCTTCAGCCATGTCCATAAAAGCAGTGTTTACAGCAAACACCCCACATGCAGCATTTGTAGAAGTATCTGTATGCTAATTACCATCCCAGGTTTTGATTAGTGTATGCATGTATTACAGCATCCACACATTCATCTGACTACACACATACTCCACTACCCCTCTTATTGATTAGATACCTACACATGCCTGGAAATACTCATTTGTTTTTAGCCTATACATATTTATAAAGGCAGGCATCCAAATATGCAGCTATGGTCCAGCTCATCTTTTGCTGTCTTGCTGTCTGAGGAATACAGTGATCCACTATTCATGATTATATACATGCTTTTTTTACATCTCTGTCTCTGTACTATAACTGCTTCACTCCCTAATGTAGTCCTACCATTCAAATTACAAATATATTCCAGCCCCCCTTCCTATTTATGCTGCATCCTATATATGCATCACACACTCCGAAATACATTTCCTATGTGAAATATTCAGTTGGTCTACTCAGTTTTCTGTTTGTGGAATATTTTAATATTGTACAAGTCAGTGTCTCGGCAGCCACATATTTATTGATCCTGTTATTATGAGGGGACTTTTTCAATAGATAAATGGGATGTAATATTATACTGCTCTATACCATGTTTGTGAACATGACAGAGTGTACAGTGCAGAATAAGGCAGTGTCCAGAGCTTTATCTTCTGTCCTTTCTCCTGTAACGTGAATGCAGATTCCGTGCTTCAAATCCAAGCCATCTGGGATTTCTTACCCACGGGTTGTCCTTCTACAGCACAAAGGCTGTAGTGATTGGGGGCATTGGACTGGGAGGCGGAAACCTGCATTCTGTTCCCAGCTCTGCCCCACTGACCACTGCTTCTTTTGGTAGAGGGCGGAGCTCGCCGATCTGCCCTGTACTAGCTCTGCCTGCAGTGAGCGCATGCCCTTCTATACACTCGGCCATAGACCCCATGGCTTGCCTGGAAGGGCATTATCTCAAACTCTGAATAGTAGCCCTGTGTTGTTGGGGTTCAGCTTCAGATGGAAATGAGACCTGACATCTGGGATTGAGGTCCATACAAACGTCAGCCAAAGATGATGTGTAACAAAGGTGGGGTGCTCTTTAACAATTGTTAGTAGTGGTTCCAGATGTTATGGACTGGGATGTAGGGGGTCTGGCCTAGTTGTCAGAGCAGGAGTCAGGTCTACTGGGCAGAGCAGGCTGGCAGGTTGGAGAACAAAGCCAAGGGCCAGTACCAGAGTCAGCTGCCAAGTACCAGAGTCAGGGGTCAAGCCAGAGTCTGAACCAGGAATTGAAGCTGAGGGTCAGAGCCAAGGTCAGGTACCAAATGCCAGAGCCATGGGTCAAGCCAGAGTCATGGTCAGAAGTCAGAGCCTGGGGTCGGAGCCACAACTGGTAGTTGATGATTGGAGGCGAGGTTTAAGGACAGGAACTGGAGGAGATGTAAGGATCAAACATGGAGCAGGAGCACAGTGGGAACAGGAGCGAAGGCAGGAGCCAGGAGCAGAGCAGGAATCAGGAACAGGGTTGATGCAGGAGGCAGGCACAAATAGAATCCAATGCAGCCACAACAGGAAATCGCCTTGTTGCTCAGACAAACTTTCAATGCCTCCTTCTACCTTAATCAGTGTGGAGCTGAGTGATCTTCCAATCAGGGGTCCCTTGTGGGGGTACCTTGGCTGAGGCTATAGTCCTACTAGCTCCTTGGTCAGCCGGGATTTAGCAGATATTGGGTGGAGGCCAGGATGCAGCAGCTGTTTTGGGACTCCCAGGCCTGGCTTCAAGACCCATGACATCCCACAAGATCTGTGACTAGCATGGTGTTTTCTGTATGAACATTTTTGCTGAAGTGCTTCCCAATGCAGGACTGTCTGGGATGGTCTAGGCAGGTAGGAGAAGATGGTCACCTAACATCTTCCACTTAAGGGTGGATAAGGGACAATGCCAGAACTATTAGCTCTGATGTTTCTGCTTCATTCTCCAGGAGAACCTATGAACCTGGCTTGCCAAAGCTCTGTCCCTCCTTAGTCCATGCAAATTGATTTTGGAGAGGGAAAATTTTTGAATTATTCATATTAACTTTTACTTCCTTTGAGTGATCAGACCATGTCCGTAGCCTAACCAATCTGTGTGTGTGTGTGTGTGTGTGTTTTGTTTTGTTATTTTTAAAGAGAGGCACAATGCAGATACCTGACAAGCTCTCACAGCCTAGAAAATAGCATGTTATTTCCTCAGTCAGGCCCATCACGTTGACTATGTAATGGCTGATCTATGGTGGGTTGCTGGGTCCATATTACTAACATGTGTTAGGAGTGCTAGTGCCAATGTAGGATCCAGGTCTGCATTTTTGCCTGAGATCCTATTTTGAGTTTTGCTTGCCTGTTTGATTTTTTGATACATATACATGCTTACTAATATGTGTGAACAAAGGGATCCTTACTAAGGACAAAGACACTGTGTGTGTTGCTTTTGCCTAAGCCAGATGAGTTTGTTAGTATAATGGGAACAGATAAGAGCAGTTAAAGTGTTACTGGGCATGGTGGGAGTGTAATATATGAACGCATACTTGAAGACTGCCTCAACTCCTATCTCAAGGCAAGGTCAAGCAGCCAGTCGGGAGGGGCAAAGGGGGATTGGGGCGGGGGGGAAGGTAAAACACTAAAAGACCAGAGAAATGCCTGCCCCTGACCGTAGCACAACCTCACTCCTTACCCCGCCCATGGGTACAAAAGGGGTGGGATGAAGACCCCAGACTCACGACCCCCCAAAACGGAACATGACCATAAGCTGTAAGGGGTGGGACTGTGGGTTTGCATTTCATGTATCATTATGCCTGCTTAGGAGGGGGAAGTGGGAACACTGGGAAACAAGGCTCTGCGGCGTCAGAGTTATGGGACACATGCTTGCTGGAAACTAACCCCAATAAACATCCCATTGCCTGCACTTCAGACTTCTGGTCTTCTGCTTTCTGTCTGCGTGACAAGAACGAGGGGAGAGGGTGAAGGGAAAGCCCTCTAACAACACTCTTCTCCTAGAATATTAGTGTAGCGTTCCACGAGACGTGCAGGAATCAGAATTACTTATACACCTCATCCATCAGCAGTGGAGAGGACAAGGAACCTTTCTAATTCCTTCGAATCTCTATATGAAGTTACGGGCTCTGTATCTATATAAATTGCTCTGGTAAGACAAGAATTAAGACTAAAGCCAAATCACCTGGGCTTTAATTACGAAAGCCCCAATTCCACAAGGTGCTTAATTTTAAACACTTGATTAATCCCATTGCTATTCAGCAAAGCCTTCAAGCATGTTCTAAATTTTAGGCATGTGAGTAGCTCCATTGAAACTGCTTTACTGAATGGGGATGGGATCATTCCCATGATAAAATTATGCATGTGCTAAAGTGCTTCCTCCAGCATGCTAAAGGGTACATCTGCATGACACAGGAATATAGTGGTGTTTCCAACAGATGATTGATTACCATTCATTAGAACATCAGCACATCAAAATGATCTCTTTGCTACACCTGTTCAATAGCTCATGATTTCCCCCATGAACCAGGCACATTCAGCAGTAATCACCTCTTTAATCAGTCAGTCAATCTAATGTTTGCTTTTGTATTCGAAACAAAACAAAAACTAATCCCCGGGGCTGAGTTTTGCCCACAGAAACATTTGTCCAACTCCACTGAAAATCCGGTGTTTGAAATGGAAATGCTGGTATCTTATCCACGATGCTGAAATGGAAGGACAATAAAACATGCACGGGAAATCTCCTTACTGGTTTTCAAGTAGAACTGGAGCCACAGCCAGAATTTCTTCCCTAATCTGCACAGGACAGAAATTTGCTTCTTGTTATCTATGGGTCCTATTTTAATATGTTTTTAATTGCCTATTCAACATACCTAGCAATTAAGGGAGAATGATATCTCTTCTTCTGAAAAATGTACGAGCTTTACAGTTCAAAGTAATTGTCCTCGTTAATTAAGCGTTGCTCTATTTTCTGTTGGCTGTGTTCTCTGCATTAAAGAGTGTTAATGGTCTCTGAGATCTCATTAAAGGGCAAATGGTATCATCCTGCTTCCTTGCAGTCACAAAGGGCAAAATGTATCCTTCAACCCTAGGCCTGAACAGCATCTTAAATCCTATTCTGAGGCCTCTGGTGCAACTTTAGTGCTGCCTAGGCTTTGTGCTGGCCGCTCTGCCGGGGACGGGCTGAATATCACCCTGTGCATCTTTCATTCACAGAAGTCCCAAATTAGTTACTTAGATTGTGAACCCTTCGGGGCAGGGGCCATCTCTGTGTTAGGTGCATGTATCATGCCTAATACAATGGGACCCTGATGATCGGGGCGGCTCTAGCTTTTTTGCCGCCCCAAGCACAGCAGTCAGGCAGCCTTCGGCGGCGTGCCTGCAGGAGGTCCGCCGGTCCCGCGGCTTCGGCTTACCCGCCACCGAATTGCCGCCGAATCCTTTGCTAGACCCTGGCCCCTCCCCCCGCTGTCCTCCCGCAGCCTTAGCTCGCTGCACCACCAGTGCTGTGGCCTGCTGCTCCTGCTGGGCAGAACGGTGGCGTGGCTGGCTCCGGCATGGTAAGGGGGCAGGGAGTGGGGGGTGCCGCGGGGGCAGTCAGGGGACAGGGAGCGGTTGGATGGGACAGAGGTTCTGGAGGGGCGGTCAGGGAATGGGGAACGGGGGGGGCTGGATAGACATGGGAGTCCCAGGGGGGGGCTGTCAGGGGTCGGGGTGTGGATAGGGGTTGGGGCAGTCAGGGGACAGGGAGAAGAGGGGGGTTGGATGGGTCAGGGGTTCTGGGGGAAGGCAGTCAGGGGACAGGGAGCAGGGGCTGGTTGGATAGGCGTGGGAGTCCAGGGGGGCTTGTCAGGGGTCAGGGGTGTGGATAGGGGTCGGGGCAGACAGGGGACAGGGAGCAGGGGGGGTTGCATAGGGGGTGGGGTCCTGGCGGGGGGGAAGTCAGGATCAGAGGGGTCCCGGGAGGGGGTGGTCAGGGGACAAGGAGCAGGGGGGGTTGGATGGGTCAGGGATTTTGAGGGGGGCAGTCAGGGGGTGGGAAGTGGGAGGGGGCGGATAGGGGGTAGGAGCCAAGCTATTTGGAGAGGCACAGCCTTCCCTACCCGGCCCTCCATATAGTTTTGCAACCCCGATGTGGCCCTCGGGCCAAAAAGTTTGCCCACCTCTGGTTTAAAGGCTCTCATTGGAATAATATTCTTTGAACTGGGGGAGATGAGTACTTTAGAAATGTGTGCATGCATGTACTTGTTAGATTTAGCAGGACAGTGTTTTGGCTGGCTCTCCAAGGACCTGGCAAACGGCACAGCATTTGATTTGAGAATGTTTTAGCTGTGGCAATGCAGGTTCATTTCTGTTCTTGGATATACAGTGAACCTTCTATAGTCAGCTACAGATGCACAGCTATCAAAGACAGCAATATGCACCAGGTATGGCCACACAATAACTGGCTGCACATAAAACTGCAATATGCATGAGGTGTAATGACATTATTGCATGTATTGCAGTAGTATCTATGGGCTCCAGCCAAGATCAGGTGACTGTTGTGTTAGGCACAAACACAAAGAGACAGTCCCTGCCCCAAAGAGCTTCCAATCCGAACAGTCAGAACAAAAGCACAGAGAGAAATGACTCATGCAAGATCACACAGCAGGTCAGTGACAGAGTGGGAACGGAAGCCAGGTCTCTTGGCTCCCAATACATCGCTGTAGCCACTGGACCACACTGCTATATGCACCCATTAGGGATGCCCAGTAAGTGACTGCACCTAGCACAGCAGTATGCACCAGTTCTCTTGATAATGTTGAATTAAGTTTTATTTTTTCAAACTTTAGTAAATAAATTACATGACTGAATTTATTAATGAAGCACAAATAGTGTTTCTAAAAACATGGATGATGTTAGCTTAAGATATGTCAAACTATTCTGGCTCACTTTGCTCTAAGGTCTGCGGTCATTGAAATCCATCATTACTCCAGATTTACTTTGGGGAAATTGAGAGTAGAGTTTGGCCCTCAGGGGTGTAAATTGGTGTAAATTTATTAAGTTAAGTCTGATCATTAAAACAGCCATACTGGGTCAGACCAGTGGTCCGTTCAGCCCAGTGTCCTGTCTTCTGACAGTGGCCTACTCAGAGAGGTGCTTCAGAGGGACTGAACAGAACACGTAATCAACAAGTGATCCATCCCCTGTCACCCATTCCCAACAGAGGCTAGGGACACCGTCCCTGCCCATCCTGGCTAATAGCCATTGATGAACCTATCCTCCATGAACTTATCTAGTTCTTTTTTTGAACCCTGTTATAGTCTTGGCCTTCTGTGTTTATGTGCCCCATTTTCATGACCTAAGCTACAGAGTCAGAGACCGATCCTGAGCATTGCTCAGTACCTGCTACACCAAGTGCTTTCAACGCGGACTTCAGTGAGAGGCAGTGTCATCCAGTGGGCAGGGCACTGGCCTGGGAGTCAGGAAAGTTTGGGTCTAGTCCTAGATCTGCAGCATGAGCTTGGAGCAAGTCACTTCATCCTTCCACTCTAGCTATTTTCCCTGTAAATTTTCAATTGTTTTGGGGCCCAATCCTGCAAGGTTCTGAGCGCCTCTGAAGTACGCCCCACCCCCAGCAGGCTCCAATGGAACTGAGAGTGTGCAGCTCTTCACAACAAGAAGCCCTCGCTGAGTAGTGCTGCTCTCGCATGCTTGTGTAGCTAGCTCCATATGTTCTAATTAATCTCCTTTCCCCAAGCTTCTTTCATAATATAATTTCACTGTGAGCTGATCCCTAAAAAATAGAATCAGATGTTGCAGCAAAGTGATTACACAGGGTGTTTTTTCCATTAAAACTTATTAGAGCAAGAAGCGTATTTTAGGTAAACCAACCGGGTATCTGCTAACGCTGAAATGGCATCTCAAAATATAGTTACAGCATCTCAGCTCCATGTTGAACAATTCATATGAATGTTTAATTTTCCTTCGGGAAACACATTACCTCTGATTATATGATTTTTTTACTTTGTTTGTACATCCTGCCACACACAGACTGGTACGTGGGGTGAAAGCATGAAGCACAGTATCTAGCAATTGCCGTGCCACAGGGTACAATGTAACTTAGACATCTAATTCCCTGTATACATCTACAGTTAAGGCTTTTGACCTATATAAAGTGTTTGCAGGATCACACCCATAATGGCCCAGCTTGACAAAGCCCTTGCTGGGATGATTTAGTTGGTGTTGGTCCTGCTTTGAGCAGGGGGTTGGACTAGATGACCGCCTGAGGTCTCTTCCAAAACTAGTATTCTATGATTCTATGAATGGATTATTCTGACTGTTGTGAAAGTTCTGGCTCCCATGGTCACAAGGCTATCCATATTGTTCGACAGTTGTTCCAGTAGAATGTAGCTGCTGTAGGAGGTTGTAGTGAAGGAGGGAGAGAGAGAGGTCTTTCAGGCAGCCAGGATCAGTTCCAATGGGGCTCTGCATATCAGGAGAGTGGCCTTGAGCTGAGCTCTGTATTCAGCGTGTTCCCAACAATTTGTGTTGCTGAGCAGGTGAGCTGCTTCAGGGCATGGGGACTGATTCCGAGATAAAATGAATGATAAGATGAATTGCAATAGACCAGCTGCAAAAGCTGTCACAAAAGCACAGATTCCCATGGCCAGATCTTCATTAGGTAGGATCGGGCACAATCGTCTGGCCAGCTGCACATGGAAACAGGGGGCTGTTGCTACTACTTGAGCTTCCAAAGGCAGTCTGGAATCTTAGTGGATGCCAGGGCTGTGGACCAATTTGACGGCCAGAGGGCAGATGCCATCCATGGATGTGATTGCTTTGGAGGACAGGAGTTTCTCAGGGAGTTTGCCTCTTTCCACTGGCATCATCTCAGTCTTTTCCAGGTTCAGCTGTTCATCCAGCTGTTGATCTCAGGGACCTTGGAGATGATGCTGTTTTCTGTTGTCATAAAAGAGATGTAGAGCTGGATGGTTACCTCGTACTGCTTTGACACATCAGTTCATGCTGTCTCACTAGCTCCTCCAATGGCATTGCTCAGGCTGGGGGAGAGAACAGAGCCTGTGGGTCCCGACATGAGAGAATCATGGAGGTGGAGGAGCAGTTGCTCATGATGACCCTTTGATTTAAGAGAAAAGACCTGCGCCATTGTAGGGGTCTGACGTGAATGTGATGTCAGAATTGCAGGGCATTGTACCCTTCCATCAAATGCTGCAGACCGTTCTGGCAGGATTTATAGGGACATACTTCACTCCTCTATTGACTTGCGGTCAGTGCTGGTTCAGTCCTATTCCCAGGCCTGAAGCCAGAGCAGGAGGGATCCAGAAGCTTGGCAGCAGAAACCTGGTGTTGGAGACTATTTCTGGCGAGCGTCAGGGTCAGAGCCACAGGTGGTAGCTCTGCATGCTGCCAGTACTTCTGCTACCTCTCTTTTGTGAATGGGACGAATCCTTAGGCATTGTTGCATCCCTAGTCCTCAGCTTGGTTTGTTGCTCAAGGAGATTAGCGAGATTGTCTTGGATGTGGGTGAACTTTAAGCCACAATATAAAAAAAAAACATGGACTCATAGGAGTTAGAGATTAAAAAGCCATATAGATCCTAAAATCCAACACACAAGCCTTCCCCCATTGCAGTACATTCACCAGTGGTTTGTGCTCTTCCATCACTTCCTTGGTTATTCCTCTGGCTATTAGATTTCACTGGCCCACATGCCACCCTCCTGTGCACAAATGAACAGAGATGCCTCTTTGTTTGTCTTTTTAATGTCTTTGATTATTTGATTTTAAGTATCATAAAATGGCCCAAGGTGAGGGTGTGAAATACACTTTAAGTTGTTGATGGACATTACAGCTGATTTTGCACTGAAACATATTTAACAATTCTTAAGACTTAAAACTTCACCATTGTTTTATACAACGTCAGCATGACTCTAAAAATGTGTGTTATTAATAATTCAATGTATCTTAGTGTCTGACAACCCTTGCTTCCTTAGTTTGAGGCAACCCAATATATGCAGGCATGTAAGAGTAATATGTCCCCTAACAATTATTCCAGTTTTGTTGCACTCACTCACGTGGCAGGGATATCTGAGCATCTGGTAGGGCTGAGTTAACATGATACTGTTTATGCTTGTGCTGCTAAGTCAGCATTTTGCTCATACAGTCACAGACGGGGGTGATTCTTAGAGAACAAAGGAGCCTTTCCAAATGTAACTTGAGCCTCCGGCATGACTGAGGCTATGTACACACTGCAGCTTGCGTCGGTATAAGCTGTGTCGCTCAGGGGTGTGAATAAGCCACCCCCTGAGCGACGCAAGTTATACCGACCTAGGAGCCGAGGAAGGTTTCCACTTCCTTTGTACCATCTGATTGGCACAAATGGGGCATGTTGGGGCAGAGAATTTACTTACACCTCTTCTCTCACTTCCACCTCCTTTCCCTCTCCCCCACTATTCTCATTCCTCTTACATTACCACTCCTTGTGTCTCCCTTCCTCCTATCATACTGCAGCGACCTGGATTCTTCCCTCAAGAGCCTTTTCTCTTCTCTCGGAAATGCCTCCTCCCTTTCCTCACCATTAGCAACCCCCAGGCCCTCTCTCTGTTGCAGGGGTCGGCAACCTTTGGCACACGGCTCGCCAGGCTAAGCACCCTGGCAGGCCGGGCCGGTTTGTTTACCTGCCGCGTCCGCAGGTTCGGCTGATCGCGGCTCCCACTGGCCGCGGTTCGCCGCTCCAGGCCAATGGGGACTGCAGGAAACCGCGGCCAGCACATCCCTCGGCCCGCGCCGCTTCCCGCAGCCCCCATTGGCCTGGGACAGCGAACCGTGGCCAGTGGGAGCCACGATCAGCCGAACCTGCGGACGCGGCAGGTAAACAAACCGGCCCGGCCTGCCAGGGTGCTTACCCTGGCGAGCCACGTGCCAAAGGTTGCTGATCCCTGCTCTATTGCTTTATTGTCCTGCATTTTGTCTTGTGCTGTTTTGTCCTGTCTTATTTAGAGTGTGAACTTATCGGCGCAGGGCACTTCCCTTGCCTACATGTACAAAGCACAGTGCAAGATCAGAGTGGCGTGGAAATATGTTGTAACAATAACAACTGTAATGTCTATATCTAAAATAATCAAAATGCATCAGAATAATAATGGAGTAAAGCCGAATAAAACCACCAGTTAGAGAGGTTTATAATTATTGTTGCTCCTATAGCAATTATTATAATCCTATGGATGAGAATAATGTTGCTCTTTCATATGGCATGGAAACGAGAAGTAGCCAACTGCGGCATATTCCTACGAGACTGCTTCTGCCGGCCTAGCTCAGGCTGCGTAGCCCTGACTCACACAAGCAGTCCCCCAAACTCGGCATAGAGCAATTTTTACTACATTAGTGTGATGTCAGAATTGCCAGACGTTGTACCAGGAAGTATATACCTTTGTGATAGTTTCGCAAGTCAGACTATTAATAACAGATGTAGAGACAAGGCAATTTGTTACCTATACTAACCACACAGTCAATGGTAGCTCTACAGATTGTATTGTGGATTTTTTTATATCTATACACCCGCCTTGTTGTCTGAGGTAGGTATAGCTCAGTGAAATACCCCTTTACAGTGGTCTGACTGTGGAAGTGGCCACTTTCCATGTACTGTCATTCCATGAATGTAGCAAACGTCACCCTACACCATGTTGCCAAGCCTGAAAGAGCAGCTGAGTGCATTATGTTAGCCTTTGTGCGGAGTCAGTAGCCATAGTCTGAGGTGTAAACGGTATCCTACAATCACCCAGGACTATTTTGCATTTTGATAGGGTTGCAGTTTTTATATTACTATCTCCAACTGTAAATATTCTAGAGATTTTAACTGTATATCTTTAACATTAATTCAGTTCTTGTAACTATTTGGCCTGACACCAAGTCCACATGAAATTCTAGAAGGCACTTTTGAAATCACAATGTTTTAGATGTAAGACTTTATATTTTATTGCCACGTGGCTATCTAAGCCAATCACTGCTGTGCTTACCTTACTAACATATTCCAGTGCTACAGGCACAAATAATACCAGTTGAGGGAAACCCTATATATACTGAGAATAATTTTATTGCATCAATGCTTTTGAAGATATTTTGGCAAATTCAGCAAGAAGGGTTAGCACGGTATGGCCCATTAAGTTAGCAGGTGTTTAACAGTCCAATACAGAAGATTTGGAACATAACATCCAACACAGTGAGACGCTATATATTGAAGTCCCAGGTATCTTCTCTTTCCCTTTGAAGGTTTTTAAATGTAATGGTAAACATGATTTACTACCCTAGGAAGATACAAATTGTTTTCTGAGAAAACACATTGGACTTTTGTCTACACTTTTCATGCAGATCTGACTGCAGAAAACGAGATTTTAGGAAACAGTCTCCCGCTAACTTCATCCTTATAATAAATATGTTCATTTTCATCTTTGCATTTTATGTGTTACTTATACATGGCCTTTTTGTGTATGTAATTTTTTTCAATTAATGTTTTTATTTTGGGTGGAACAAGCAAGTAGTGTTTATGATAAAGATGATCTTTTTATATAAAATACCTTATTTGAGTTATGCTCATATCGTAAATCTCTTTTTAACCATTTTTTAATGTGAGTGGTGGATTCTCTATATCTTGTCTTCAGAGCAAGACTGGATGTCTTTCTGGGAGATCTGCTTCAGTCAAACACAAGTTATTGGGCTCAATAGAGTGGTAACTGGGTGAAATTTAAGGCCCTATGTTATACAGGAGGTCAAACCAGATGATCTAATAGTCCCTTTTGACCTCAAGCTCTGTGAATCTATGTGAATTAAAAATTGTTAATTGAAAAGGAATAATTACAATGGGCCAAATCCTGATAATGCAGCAGTGTTGCCCAGTGATTAAAGCACTGGACTGGGACTCAGGAGATCTTGGGCAAGTCACTTCATCTCTCTGTCTTGGTTTCCCTATTGGTAAAATGGAGCTAATGATGCTGATCTCCTTCATACAGATTTTTCTGGTGAAAAGTGCCATACGAGAGCTGGGTATTATTAAAAACACTCCACAGTATCTTCCATGTGAACATTGTGGGCCTTACTGGAAAGAAAATGATAATAAGGACTGAACAAAGATCCAGGATTTGGTCCAGTGTCTTTTATTCCCACTAATTGGGATGGGGGTCAAATTTTGCCTTTGGTTATCCCTGGGCAACCCCATTGATTTTAATGTGGTTGCATGTGTGCGAGAGCACATTTTGGCTTTTGAAGTATAACATCTCTAAAGAACACATGAATAACTCAACTTGATTGCTAATGAGACAGACTGGACTGGTATCCTATGATACTTGTGAATCAGGTAGGTGAATAAAACATGATCCTATCTGCCACAAGGTCCCTTACAGCAAATCATGTAACAGAGAAGTGATGAAGTTCAAATGTAGGATGGTGTGACGGGTTGGGTCACAGAGACCCCCTTGGGACTGTCACCTGATGTGCTGAGACTACCTCTGAGTCCATTTCCCCTGGCAGCTTGGGACTTCAGAACCTGCCTTGTTGAGCCAGACATGCTAGTCTGCTCCAACACAGACCCAGAGTCTGAACCACATCCCCCCAAAACTGTAGACTTAACTGAAAACAGCTTAGAAAGTGTTCCTGTCTCCAGCACCCAGATACCCAGTTCTCAATGGGATCCAAACCGGAAATAAATCCGTTTTACTCTGAATAAAGCTTATACAGGGTAAACTCATAAATTGTCTGCCCTCTATAACACTGATAGAGAGATATGCACAGCTGTTTGCTCCCCCAGGCAATAATTACTGTACTTACTCTGGGTCAATTAATAAGCAAAAGTGATTTTATTAAATATAAAAAGTAGGATTTAAGTGGTTCCAAGTAATAGCAAACAGAACAAAGTAAGTTACCAAGCAAAATAAAACAAAAACACGCAAGTCTAAACCTAATACATTAGGAAACTAAATGCAAGTAAATCTCACCCTCAGAGATGTTCCAATAAGCTTCTTTCACAAACTGGACCCCTTCCTAGTTTGGGCCAAATCCTTTCCCCTGGTACAGTCCTTGTTCCAGCTCAGGTGGTAGCTAGGGGATTTCTCATGACTGCAGCCTGCTTTGTTCTGTTCCACCCCCTTATATACCTTTGGTAGAAGGTGGGATTCTTTTGTCTCTTTGGGTCCCCACCAGGGCCGGCGCTTCCACTAGGCGACCCTAGGCGGTCGCCTAGGGTGGCAGGATTTGGGGGGTGGCATTTTGCCATCCTCGGTGGAAATTTGGTGGTGGGGGTCCTGCCGCTCTGGGTCTTCAGTGGAAATTCAGCGGCGGGTCCTTCACTCACTCTGGGACCCACCGCCGAAGTGCCCCGAAGACGCGACGCGGAAGGACCCCCGCCGCCGAATGCTCAGAGGAGGAGCGCTGCCGCCTAGGGCGGCAAAAACCCTGGCGCCGCTCCTGGTCCCCACCCCTCCTTCTAAATGGAAAAGCTCCTGGTTTAAGATGGATTCCAGTGCCAGGTGATGTGGTCACATGTCCTGTGAGACCCCAAGCCTTCATTCTTCCCGGCCTGACTCACAGGAAGGCTTGCAAGTAAACAGAGCCATCTACAGTCAATTGTCCTAGTTGATGGGAGCCATCAAGATTCTAAACCACCGTTAATGGCCCACACTTTGCATAACTACAATAGGACAGCAGACACATAAACCACTTTACATGGGCCAGCCACTAGAAGAGGACAATGACCAATGTGGTATTTGGTATTGTCACCCTTCTACTGGTAGCAAATGCTGGGGGCCTGCAGGCTGGTTTCCTGCCAGAGGAGAAATCAGTGACATGGAGTCTTGGTATTTTCTTAGACTAACTTGTTTATTTAGACTATGCACATCAGTCATTGAACAGAGGTGGTCACAAACAGCAGACAGGCAATCCCCTTTGCAAAATCTCAGCAGCCCAAACAGCAATGCTGGGTTCTCAGGAAGAAACATTGCATCAGATTTGACTCCAGAGAGATGGATGAATGTATAAAGCAAACTATCTTGCTGTTTACAATGGTTCTCCCCAAAGAATCTACATCACAAACTTAACAACAACACAGCCTTTCTTCAAAGACTGTACACTACTCACACACTAAACTTAGAGGACTATTCATAACAGCACCATCTACTGATTCATGCCAAAATAATATTAATGTGGGTTATATTTGTACTAGATGGACCGATAATTAATCTGTACCTGACAGTTGGAGGATTAAAAGATATTGAAATTCTTCAGGGTTTTTCACAGTGACATTTGCTTCTACTAGGTCTTCCAAGTTCTGACTATCCTCAAGTCTTTTGTTGGGAACTGACTGTGCACCCCACCTAGGTGAGGTGCTCAGCATCTCACAGAATTGGGATTGTTGCTTGGATATTCCACCCAGCTGGCTTCTAGAAAGGAAGAGCCTTATGGGAAGGGCAAGGAAGTGAAGAAATTCTTCCTCTGGTTTAACGTTGCTTTGATATTTGAAAGCACATGAACATTTTTTTAAGCTCCAGATTGAATCCATTATATGTATAAAGAGTACCTCATTAGAAGGTACAATCCGTTTCGGCATCATATTTTGTACTGTACATCTTCACAAAGCCCTTGGGAAATGGTATAGGGAGGACCCTATTTGTGTTCCACTTTCTGGCTTTTCTTCTCCAAAACGATTCTGCGATAAGTGTGTTTAAAAATCCATTACAACTGCTGTATCAGGTTGTTTGGGAAAGGAAAGGGGAAAAACAGCCTAAACAAATTTATATTTCAAGTGCAATTCATGCTGAAACACTCTGCTGTGGCATAATTTAAAATGCAGACAGATTGGAACGAATAATGCAGAACCACTTTGTTTTGAAATATTGGTATAGATCAAAATGTATTATTCAAGTACGCTCTTTCAGCTAGTTTCGAAATAGAAAATAGTTAACGTGGGTAGCCTTATATAAATAAGTAACTAGGAAGCTTGAAAAGGCAGTGACACATGTGCCACATCTCTTCATCTGCTGAGTTCTGGAAATCTCATCAGACACTCTGCGGGGATGCCCGCCAGGATGTAAAGTCTAATATTTCTTCCCTTCACTTCCAAAGGGTCTGGCAAACCTTTTCCCTCCTTCTGTACCATGCATTCTCTTCTTCAACCTCCCTGATTTTCCTTGGACAGATGTAAGAAATTTAGTTCCTGCTTTCAGCCCGGCATTGCCCCAGTTTGCAACATTCAAAAGGAAATTGCTTCTTCACACATCACACAGCAACCTGTGGAACTCATTTCCAGGGGATGTTGTGAAGGCCAAAAGTATAACGGATCAAAAAAGAATTAGATAAGTTAATGGAAGATAGGTCCATCAATGGCTATTAGCCAAGATGGTCAGGGTGCAACCCCATGCTTTGGGTGTCCTAAGCCTCTGACTGCCAGATACTGGGACTGGAGAACAGTGAATGGATCACTTGATCATTGCCCGGTTCTGTTCATTCCCTTTGAAGTATCTGGCATTGGTCACTGTCAAAAGACAGGTTACTGGGCTAGGTGGACCATTGGTCTGACCCAGTACGGCCTTTCTTATGTTATGTTCTTAGTCTCATCCACACCTCCCCCAGCTCTCCCACACTGGTACTTTCTCCATCCTTTCCTCCCCTTCCTCATTTTTCCTCTCTCTTCCTTGTCCCCATGAACCTTCCTGAAAAGCCTTGGTCATTACGCACCCCGACTGCACTGTAACCTTCTCCAGTCTGGCTTCACTGCCTCTCAGCTCATCAACCTCAAGTCTGTCCAAAATGGCCATGCGGGAGTCATCTGCCTTTCTTCCCACTCCTACTGTGTCCCTATCGCTTTGTTTCATTGACTGCTGGGAAAGAGACTTTCTGTGGGCAGCTTTTCTAGCACATGGGCACTAATAGGAGTTGCAGTCCACCTGGCGGATCACTCCCCATCCCTGGTCTTCCCTGCATGCTGGCCTGTATGAAGCTAGCATGGAGGTCCCCTCTGCCTCTCTTTTTGGGGGAAAGGGGAAGAAACCTCTTGAACTGATGCTTTGCCTGCAGCCTCCTTATACAGCCCTACCAACCAGTGGCTTAAACAGTGTTTAGTGTCTTGTGCTTGTTTCCCATATCCCAGCAAACAGCCCTAAATAATGAGCTGTGGAGAGATGAATAGTAGAAACAGTTGGGTATCGGCATATAAAACGGTGAGCAACAATGTCAGGAAAGAGTGGTGACTTTTCATAGGCCATTTTGGTTGCTATAATACCACTGGTGTGTGGGAACTCAATGGAGCTGACATGCATTACTTTTTTCCCAGGAGTGGCCAAATCCAATACACCATTGGTTCTTCAAAGCAAGAAACTCTGTTGCTTTCCTTTGCTGTATGCAGTGGTGTTGTAGACGTGTTGATCCCAGGATATTAGAGAGACAAGGTGGGTGAGTATTGGACCAACTTCTGTTGGTGAGAGAGACAAACTTTCAGGATACACAGAGCTCTTCTTCAGGTCTGGGTAAGGTACTCAGAGAGTCAGAGCTAAAGTTTAGCATAAGTAGTTATCATATATTCTACGGGGCCATTCAAGGAGAAGTGGCCCATTAACACCCCGGTTAACCTTGAATGGTCCCTTAGAATATGTGCTAACTACTTGTGCTAGACTACCTGTTTGATCTTGTATTTAGCTGTGACACTCTGAATACCTTTACCAGACCTGAAGAAGAGCTCTGTGCAGCTCAAAAGCTTGTCTCTCTCACCAACAGAAGTTGGTCACATAAAAGATATTACCTCACCCACCTTGTCTCTCTTAGGCCATGTCTACACCACTTTTGTCGGTAAAACTTTCGTCGCTCAGAGGTGTGAAAAACATACCCCTGACTGACATAACTTTCACTGATAAAAGTGTGGTGTGGACAGCACTCTGTCAGCGGGAGATGGTCTCCTGCCGACATAGCTACCACCGCTTGTTGGGAGGTGGTATAATTATGGCAGCAGGAGACTGCGAAGACAGTGGGAAAGGCAGTAACTAAAATATCTGAGTGGCCCTGCTATTCAATGCTGACTTGTACTTTTTGCCTCTTTTTGACCTATGCATCTAGTTGAAGTTCAGGGCTCTATGGTGTTGGAAGTAGAAATTGATGGAGTCTGGAATTTTTTTTTTTTTTTGATGCAGTGCTGTTTATTTACAAATAATGTACAAAGTCCTACTTCTCCAAATGCAAGAGGAACAAAGAACAAAAGGAGCAGTTTCTTAGCTTACCACCCAACGTCTCCTTAGCCAACAGACCCCAAAGCTCTCTCTAGCTCTTTCCAGGGTCACACTATGTTCATAGGCTACTGCTTGGCTTTCTTGCTTTTTTGCCTCTGCCACTCTCCGTTCTTGTCTTTTTCAGTCTTTTGTCTCTTCTGACTTCCCACACATACAAACACACCCATACCAAAAACAATATTCAGCCCAAAGCTCCTGGGTGGGCTCACATACTGCTTTTGTCTTAGGTGGAGGTTTATGCTTACAGTTATGTTAATTGAAGGATGAGTTCACACCTATCAATTTCAATGGGGTTTTACTTCAACCCATAACAAAGTTTTACCCAGCTCATAACAATGCTATCATTACCCCCTTTACTGGACTGCAGCATTACAGATGAGCCCCCACATTTTTCTTACCACTTTAAGCACTGAGTTGATGGAACATTAGGTAAAGCAACACTAGGGGCTTGATTCTGCCACTCACCCTCAGGCTGACTAGTATCTTACTCTGTTAGTTGTCCCAGTGACATCAGTGGGACAATTTGTGGAGTAAGGTGCTACACAGCCTGACAGTGAGTGGCAGAATGTGGCCCAAAAGAGTCTGCAAAAATTTGGCACTGGGTTATAAACCTCTCTATTTCCATCCCGTTTGCACCAGCAGCCTCGGCCTGTTCCATAGCTAGTACTGGGATTTGTGCTAGGAAGCCCAGCTTCTGGTTTCAGGCGTTAATGTGGTTCAGCCTGGATCTCATAGCAAGAACGTCCTCTAACCAGGGGTATAGCAAGCAATCTGAAATTTCTTCTCGCGCTTGGAGTTTAGCTGATCTGTGCCCTCTCTCAGGTAATTCCCATAATCTTCAAAGCAGGCCTGTCATTTTGCACAGTATGATCACTACTGTACAGTGGCTGGTGTCGTTACATGTGTACAAAACAGAAAATGACAACATGGCTAAATTATGGCACTTAGCCCTACACTGGGAGTGGTCCAGAGCCACAATACCTTGGGGTGTTCTGCCTCAGGTTAAGGGTTCAAGGTATTTTTCTGCTAACCCCGCTGCATAGTGGGCCAGGTCTGCTGGGCAATGCACTGAAGATGGTCATCACCATCTCGGAATCTTTGGTTCTAAACGCACACGTCTCTATTCACGTAGAGTGTAAGCTCTTTGGGGGCAGGGACTGTCTTTTTGTTCTGTGTTTGTACAGCGTCTAGCTCAGTGAAGCCCTTGTGCATGACTAGGACTACTAGGTGCCACAGTAATACAAATAAACAATAATAATAACAACAAGAATTAATAATAAATAATACTGCCTGAGATAAAAGACCCAGCTTTGTTATCAAGTATGTAGCAGGCTTACCAACCTTGGTATGTGGCTCAGCCACCACTAGAGGGGGACAGAGAGCCACAGCATGTGTATATGGGGAGGGTGTACTTGAGGATCCTGACCCCCCCACACACTACTGTACAGCCATATGAGGGCCAACCACAATGTTAGTGAACTGCTAGCACATATGGCAAAACGGGCAACCAATGTGAAAACAGATTCCTTGAAACTGGGGCTGCCAACTTTTTACTCACACAAAACCAAACACCCTTGCCCGGCCCCTGCGCTGCCCCTCCTCTGAGGCCCTCCCATGCCCCACCCCTTCTCTGAGGCCCCGCCCCTGCTCACTCTATCCTCTCTCCCTCTGTTGCTCGCTCTCCCCACCCTCACTCACTCACTCATTTTCACCGGGCTGGCCCAGGGGGCTGGGGTGCGGGATGGGGGGAGGGCTCTGGCTGGGATGCAGGCTCTGGGGTGGGGCCAGAAATGAGTTCAGGGTGCAGGAGGGGGCTCAGGGCTGAGGCAGTGGGTTGGGATGCGAGAGGGGGTGAGGGCTCCGGCTGGGGGTGTGAGTCACGGTTGAGCAGTTTGGGGTGCGGGAGGGGGCTCTGGGCTGGGGGGTGGAGCCAAGGTTCAGAGTATGGGAGGGGGCTGTGAGCTGAGGCAGGGGGTTGGGATGTGGGAGGAGGTACGGGATCTGGGCTCGGGGTGCGGGTTCTGGGCTGGGGCCAGAAATGAGGGGTTCAGGATGCGGGAGGGGGCTCCTAGTTGGGGGTTGGGGTGCAGGGGGGACAGTGAGGGCTCTGTCTGGGGGTGTAGGCTCTGGTGGGCTGGGGATGAAGGATTTGGAGTGCAGGAGGAAGCTCCCTTATGGGGCTGAGGGGTTCAGAGTGCGTGAGGGGGCTCAGGGCTGGGGCAGGGGGTTGGGGTGGGGGGGGTGAGGGCTCCGGCTGGGGGTGTGGTCTCTGGGGTGGGGCTGGGGATGAGGGGTTTGGGGTGCAGGAGGGTTCTGCAGGCTGGGATTGAGTGGTTCAGAGGGCAGGAGGGGGATCAGGGCTGGGGCTGGGGCAGGGGTTTGGGGCCCAGAGGTGGCACTTACCTCAAGCAGCTCCTGGAAGCAGCAGCATGTCCCCCTCTCTGGCTCCTATGCATAGGGGCAGCCAGGGGGCTCTGCATGCTGCCCCCGCCCCAAGCACCGCCTCTGAAGCTCCCATTGGCTGGACACCTGTCACCCTACTTGAGAGCTGTTAAATAAACATAGTTCCTGCTATGATTAGTTCTGAGGCCTAAAAAGCACAGCCACTGACTAAGCCTTAATGGTTAATAATAAACATCCTAGGCCTGACTGTTCTGTACCACCATTATCTACAGTGGGATTATGCCCTATTTGTAAGTGAAATCACTGAAAACCTGGGCATAGAGGTTGGGATTTTATTAAGATGAAGTTAAAAAAAAAGTGATCAGAGTTTGAGCATAGAAGTTTTTGGTTATCAGGGAATAACGTACAGATTATCGAGGGTGCAAAATTTGGTTTAAGATCAAGTGGCATAAGGAATACATAATCTGCAATATCCCCGATTGGGGGTAAAAGGTTGATGGGTCAAAGTACAGGCATTGAGATATGAGGGTATGAAGTTCATAGAGTGGGTATGTTCGGGTGTGGAGTATAATGAGTGGATATGATGATGAGGATGGATTGACCCTCATTTGGTGAGATTTAATGTTCAGGGAGTTTATGGTTCCAGTTCATATGATCCAATGGAGAAGATCACTTGGTCCCTTTCTCGTAGTGGGAGAATGATGTCACTCTGGCTCACGCCTCCTGGTACTGTCGGTGGCCGGTGATGTGCTCGATGTAGATGTCCCTGGACCATCGGATGGTGTCTGAGACCATGAGGCGCCGCATGAGCTGTGCGTAGCGTCGACCGATCCCGCAGGTCCGCAGCACACGCTCGTTGCAGGGGTCCCAGGCACCCAGGGCTCCGACAATCAGGGCGTCCATCTGGACCTGGTAGCCCTTCACTCTCAGGGTGTCAGCCAGGGAGGCGAACATTTCCAGTTTACGAGCTCGAGCTTCGCAAAATGCCGGGGTCCTGTTCTCAAAGGAGAGCGTGACGTCGACAAGGATGATCTGGGCCTTGTTGGTGACGACCACGTCAGGTCGTAGCTGGCTGTCGGTACCGGGCATGATGCGATGGCTTTCACCAGGCGGTTCTGGATGGCGTTGTGGCGCAGCTGCCAGGCTCTGGAGTGGGGTTTGCAGCTGCACAGGACGTGGGGCAGGGTCTCGTTGGAGTAGCCGCACTTCCTGCAATGCTTGTCTTGGTTCCCGTGGCGGACGGCTCCATTGAGCGGGACGCAGTTGAACCAGGCATGGTGGATGAACCGCCAATCAGTGAAACGGGTGAAGCCGCCCCCGGCGAGGAAGTGGTTGCTGGCGTCCCACTTGCTGGTCAACTCAAAGGCTTTACCCTGGTCCGGTTTACGCTTCAGGGTTTCCACGTACCGCGAGTGGATGGCGGCCTTCAGAGTCCTCTCCAGCAAGCCCCTGGCACTCGGGGTGACGATGGTGTTGTCGTCGGACCTGATATGCGGCACCCGGACTCCCAGCTCCTGGCGCTCCTCGCACCACTCCCAGCGTCAGTCGATGCGCTTCCCTAGGCGACGCGTGGCGTTGCGAGTGCGGGACCACAGTGAAGCGATGTCGCACCCGTCCCATCCGAATTCCCCATCCAGGGAGCCGCTCAGGAAGGTGGCGATGTCTTGGTTGGAGGGGGCTCTGCTGATCCGCTTCTCTGTCGCATCACGCAGGGCGTTCGCCGCGATGTTCCTTACCGTGGCGTTGAGACATGTCAGCAGGCGGAAGGCATGGGTGATCACCGCGACGTCGCACAGGTCACCCATGCGGGGGACGTTGGCGCCGCTGTGCCTGTGGGTGATGTAGACCAGCTCGTTGCTGGCTCTCTGGGGAAGGAACAGCCACTTCTTCACCAGCTTCTGGATGATCTTGTCTGCCTTGTTGAGGGGCACCTTCGCCAGGGCGGATCCACTTAGCGTGAACGAGATATGGGGGATCAGGAAGGTGTTCAGGGCGTTTATCTTCTGCCACGGTGCCAGCAGGGAGGCATCAATCTTGGCGGCGTCCTGCAAGATCTCCTGGATGGTGTCCTTGGGTGTCTGCCAGACACGGAAACCTATTGGCGTGTCCAGGTGCTGGTATGCCTGCCCCTCTGCCAGGGGAATGACGGGCTCACCCTGGATCTGGAACCCCGTTGCCTGCACCGTGTCCCTTTTGCTGCCGTCAGTGTGCAGAGTTGCGCACTTCTTCGCATTGAAGCGGAGCCCCATCCAGTCAGTAGCTCGGCTGGTGGCATCTAGCATACCTGGCATTCCGTAAACATCTAGGGTGGGCGTATCACATCCCGTTGATGTGTGACAGTCTTTCTTTAAGCAGTAATCTCACACTGCAGTACAGTTGGTGTTTTAGCATGTAGAAGGTGTACAATCTTATAAACACATCCTGCTGCAGCTGCTGGAATGGCAGGTTGGTTTTCAGCCTGTGCTAACATACCAACTTTGCTGAAGTAGCTAAAAACTAGTGACAATTTGTTTTGGCAGTAACTGTGAAACTCTGGAAGGTACTGGGTAGCTAGGTTCAAATAACAGATGGAATAACATAGGCTTTAATTAAAGGTGTTATCAGGGAGAAATGAAAATATCAGTTTAGTTTATCAATAAATATCAGAGGCTACATTTTCAAAAGTGACTAGTCATTTTGGATGCCTCAGTTTTCGGTGCCTGGCTTGAGCCATTTTACAGAGAGTGGATCTTGGAAACAAGTGGATGCTCAGCATTCAGAAGCTTAAGACTCATTAAAGGCGTCTTCAACTGGGTGCCCCAAATCATTAGTCACTTATGGAAATTTAGACCCAGATATTTTTACCATAGCTATCAATTATTTATCCATATCAGCAATGGTTAATTGAAGAAAAATGAAGTGCTATTGTGCCGGGAATGTCCATGATAATATGGAATGCCTAGTTAGCATGAACGTAGTGCAGCCACAAATATTTTGCTAAACATCAAATACTTTGTTTTTGATGCCCTAAAACATTTGCAAAAAGACCACAAGGTGGCAGATGAGCTACAAAGATGACTGATTAAAAACTACAAAATCAAATATAGATTACAAATGACAGGTAAACAAGCATAAAGAAGACAATCACTGCTGCAGTCTCATCTACTTTCTTAAGAAAAAAATCTTTCTTATCAAATAACAATGTAAAGTAGTTTGTACTCCTACTTGTGACAATGGATTCATGCTTTGAGTACATAATAGATTGACACGGAATGTTATCAGAATCCACAGAGGTACGCTTTGCTTGGAGAAATATTCTTTTTTATTAGCTTTATCCCAAAGATTTTTCTGTGGTTGGCATTTCATGATTCAGACACAACGTCCTAACTGATTAAGATGGTGTGTAGGATAGTTTTCACCTGCTTGTTTGAATGGTTGTGAAGAACACCGATGATTTCCTTTTTTTCTGGAGCGTGGCGTAGGTGTATATATTGCATGTTTGCAGAAAGGACCCTCACTTTGTGATTAGGATCCTTTTAAAAGTGAGTCTAGATCAAATCCAAGCAAGCTACTTAAACACATGAGAGAAGAGGGAGAATAATTCTGTTGGTTTCTGCAGTACATCTGGAGAGCTGATAGTGAAATACTATAAGCAGGGAAACCTGGTTCTTGAATGAGAAGTTCCATCTGCATTTAACAGAATCCTTATCCATCTGGTGGTCCATAAAATGATTCCCAGCCCTTTTCCTACTAAACCAAGCTGAGGCTCCGTTACATGATTTATCCATGGGGCTCATAAAAATCTTTCTGAAGAGCAAACATTTTTCCTTTGAGGTGAACTAGGTTGCAGGTTCTGTCAGAGCCCTCAGCAAACTCTGTCCCACCCCTTCTTCAAATTACATCAAATAAACCCCATTCTATACCATTAGTATAATCAAAGGGGAAAATAAGTTTAGAAGGTGGAATTCTCCCCTCTTCAACAGCTGCTCCATGCTGCTGCACGAGATTACAGCCATTTGGGGGAGCATCCCCTTGGAGCAGAGAATTACGTGTTAGGGGGGCATGCCATGAGTGAGGTCAAGAAGGGATGTGTCAGGGCCAGGAGTCCCTATACTGTAGGTTACCCTGGTGATTCTGAGTTGCTATGAGCAGTTCCTAGGTAGCTCTCAGAAGGCTGCTATGCTGGGGGACAGACTGGCCTACTGAACAATCCAGACTCCTGGGGATGCTTAAAGCCACCCTCCCACCCGGGACTGCATCTTTCTTTGCTGTGCCTCCCAGAGGTGCAGCTCAGAATTCCAGCCAGAATGCTTACAAAAATTCAGGACCAAATTCTCCCTTGCCATGCACTTGTGCAGCCGTTCACACCTATGCAAAGTGGGTGTAACGCACTGCCAGATCCACATTTGATACCTGTGAATGACTGCATAAGGAAGCAGGAAGTAGTTAGGATGCCCTGTGGATCTTGGGATAACTGTGCATTCAGATGTCTATGTCCCCTATCTGCTCTGCCGGGAGCAAATCTCATTCCGGACTCATTGGGCTGATTCACAGAAAACTTCCCACTTATTTTTCTCCCAGAGTCTGATCTGACCTTGTGCTTGTAAATACTGTCTAGTCTGTGGAGTAACATTCAGACAATAAAAACCCCTTACTACTAATAATTAACATAATCTGAACAAATAAATGTTTCTGGTTAATGTAAACGTTAATGATGGTTGCATTGCATTTGTGTATTTAAAGTCATTTTACTAAATAATTAAACATGAATTTATTTCTTTGTGTTTCAAAAGCATTCATCCTCCTCTTCTACTTGCCTTGTTACTGTGCGTTGATTATGATATTCACTTGTTTGATCTTTTGTTTGTGCCAATAGAGAAGTTCTTTTTAAAATGTTATAGCTAAATCCATGTGGCCCTTTGGTCATAAAAAGGCTGTGATTCCCTTGTCATAAATAATTCAGTCAGAGTTAATGAACATTCTTGTTTAGCATCCAGTGGGTTTCATATCTTTAGTTTAGTAGATTGCAAAATTTTCTTTTTATTACAATAGTATCTAATAAGTTATCATCATTAGAAGAACATACTAAATGTATTCAGAAGGGATCTTGTAGCAGTTGTACATTCCGTTCATTCAATAACTCAAAAGATATTCTTGCTATGTTCATTTTTAAGGTTTATCTTGCTTCCATCCCATTTCCTTAACTTTGAGCTGTCCATGGTACTTAAGCAATGATGGGGGCGGAGAATCTAATTTACAGTGCAAAAAGACAAATGTTCATAGTATTTCTTGCTCTATGGACTGGAAGTTCCACCATCTTAGAACAAAAATACCTGGGGTTGCGACACTTTCTCGGGGTGCCCAGTACTGTGAGCCCCTCTGACTCCAGTGAGAGGAAGATGTGCTCATATTTAACTGGGTGGCAGCTTCCTGATACCACTAGTCTGAAAGGGCATGTCTACACTGCAATAAAACACCTGTAGCTGGCCCATGTTAGCTGACTCAAGTTCATGGGGCTCAGGCTGAGGGACTATAAAATTGTAGTGTAAATGTTTGGGTTTAAGCTGGGTCCCCATTACAGGATCCCAGGGCTCAGGCTCCAGCCCAATCCTGAATATCTACACTGCAATTTTATAGCCCCACAGCCAGAGCCCAAGTCATCTGACATGGGTCAGCCAAGGGTATTTAATTGCAGTGTAAATATACCCTTAGCTACCCAAACAAACAATCTTCTCTGGGTTTGCCTCTGCCAGCCCTTAGTTTGCCTTGCAGGTTAACAATAGGTGCACCCCAAGCATCCTTGAAGTGTTCCCCTGCAGTGTCCAGCCTTTAACTGCTGGACACTCAGAAATTACCAGAGAAGTTGTCCCCAACTGAACAGTGCACACACTAGTTTGTTTGGTTCAATCGAGGATCAGCACCAATGTAACATCACAGCTCTGAGATATATTTATAGTGAAAACAATCATACATTTATTATGAAAGACTAAGATTCAAGAGATAGTGAATAATGATAATGGTGGAAACAGAAATGTTTACATATAAGCCAAAAGTATAACATGATTCCTAGACTCTAAACTTAACTTTAACAGGCTAAAAGACCTTTCTCTAAAGTAGTTTATCTCACCTAAGGAAATCTCCCAATGTCTCCATCAAGATGACGTAGATTCCCCTTTCATGAACGCAAAAAGCACGGTCCTATTTGCTTCCTCAGGGAAGGATGAAGAGGTGTCTTTTTGCCTTCCCTTAATATTTCCCAAATTCATTGTTTTGTCCCCAGAGCCAGGATGACCCTTGTGGTTTATTCCCTGATGTGCTGGCTCCAAGTTGCCTTCACATCCTCATGTTGACGTCATATACAAACAAACTTCCATTATATTGGCTTGCAATGCTTATTTTCCATGTGAACCAAGGCAGACAGATGAATATACATCTTTTGCCGAGTCAAAACCTGCTTGTTAACCCTGCTTTGATTCAGATTGTCAAACATATTTTCTAGTACATATATACAACTCCTTAAATGTCATCTATACATACATCTCACAATGATTATGAGAGTCAGTCTGACACAAACTTTTATTGGACACCTCATTTGACTCTTTGGATAAACACTCTGAAAGCGATGTGTTGGGTGCAGTGAGTTTGTTAGGCCTGCTAAAAGTTGCTATTACAGAACAGCAAACCTTTGCCAAAGGCACCAATGGGACTCTGTCATGGGTGTCGGTGGGGGCAGATTGATTGGTATACTTCAATTCAGTCAAGCATACTTCTGCTTTGCATCATAGGATCAGCATGAATCAGTAGGAGTGTACCAATTAATCTTGCTCTTTACAGCAAAAAGAAAAAAATGTTCTGCCTTAAATTTCTGAAGTACTTAGATTAAAATACAACTAAAATAAAGTCCCAGTCCTGTGATGGGCAAAGTAACCCCAGCTATGATTGACTTCCACAGGTATGAAGAGTGGTCAACATTCAGTTCCCCTGCAGATTCAGGCCCTGATTTTGGAAGCATTGACTGGATATTGAGATACTGCTTTGTTGAACAGGGAACAGTGGAGGATTGAATGGTGCTCCATTGTCTGCAGTACTTACATGAACGACAGAAAATTGTTTGATTAAACGTAGCAAACAATTATTCACTGATTGCCTTGTTTGTTTTTTATTGTTTACCTTAACAAGGTGAGTTATTTCTGTAAACTGTGATTTAAACAATTCCATCTCTCTGTTACCCAGGGTTTTTAGAACCCAAAGCAGTCATAACTTAACTGTTTCACGCCAGGCGGTGTCTGGAATAAATCAGTGGGAACACAGCGCTGCCGGCTGATGAAAGATTGATTGCAAGTAAGCGTGCTCTTATCTAAAACTACAATTTATTAGATTTAAGCACACACAAACATAAGCAAGGTTTAGAATATCCCAAATAATTACCTAGAATCTGAGATGGTATTGAGTAATTAGCAGCAGGATAGCAATGGCCGTTGCTTCCCCGCCAGGGAGTATGGGGTCAGGAAAAAGTCTCTCAGGATAGCTTCAGAGTACTGCTCCAAATTACGCTCTATTATCTGTTCTTTTTATAACTAACTTTTACAAAACATCAGCTCATAGTGACCTCTACTGTGTCATCACCTCTCCTAACTTCAATAAACTACTTATCAACAAAACATTCCTAACACTCTTAATCATAATAAGCTTCTATATCAAAGGCAGCCAAACTCAAGTTCTCCATCCACTTATTTTCTTTCAGTCTCAAGTTGTTGATGCTTTTCTTCCCTCCTCCCATTCTGATTAGCAGAAACTGCAAGCCTGCAGCTAGCATTTGACCTTGCCTCCAGAAGCCCTGCTTGTCTAAATTAACCCTTTACTAGGTCATGTTCTATTTTATTAATTCATGGTGGCTGAATGCACACAATATGGTTGCAGTTAGCTTAATCAAATTCTGGGGTAACACACCCCTCCATTCTGGGGCAACGTCTCCAAAGAGAAACCAGTATTTTCAGTTACCAGAAGCATTATAAAAATCAAATTCTTTATATTAATCCATTTTTTTATATATTATTCTTCAGAAAGTAAACCAGTAGGATTTGCTAATTCTGTGCAGTCTGATTTACTTTGAGGAACTCCCCCCCACACACACACACACAATATCGGTACTATTAACCAGATCATCCTCAGAATCTTGCACTTAAAGGTTTTTTGCATCAGGGAACAGCCACTTAAGAGGTGAAAGCAGCCTTGTGTGATGGGTGGGATTTTTGTTAGGTCTCTTGGACATTTTGAGTCTCTTGAACCATGTTTCAGATGTGGTCTAGTGTCTCGAATGAAAGGAATGCTGCTTTTCAACAGCTCGGTTTTTGAGACACACTTTGTCTTTGTGAGACTATTGAGAGGACTTGGTTCAGGCCTGGTACACACATGGTTTCAATGGCGTTAAGATGGTGTAAAACTAGAGTAACACAATCCTGAATCAGGTGCATGGTGTGTTACTGCCCAAAACTGTAAAAGATAAACCAACATAATTATTGTGATCCTGTATTTCTCATGTCTCGACTGAATGAGGAGATTGCAATATATGCCTTAGGCCAGAAAAAGTAGAAGAATTCTTATTATAGACCTGATCTGACATTATGGCTTATTTGCCGACTATTAAAAAAAAGGCTGTACTTTCCATATTGACCACCTTTAATCACTGCATTCATCATTAAAAATGAGAATGTACATGCTGATTCTCCACAGTTCTAGCTAAGGTAGCTCAGCTATTTCCTATTCTAATTATAAAGAGATAATATGGTTGTGACCCTGCGAGACCAGGTGCCAGCTCATGTGAAGGTCCCTAGGCCTCCCTGAACACTGACAAATGCCTAGCTGGAAACCAGTCTGGCTCACCTGTGTGTTAGTATTGTTAAAATAAGTATTAGATTTATAGAGATGTGTTTAACATTTGGACTTTATGAAACGCTTGTGAGTTGCTGCATGCATTAATCTCATTTATAATATCTGTATCCCATGTTATAAGGTAATATTTAAGTGTTTGCTCTGTAGCCATAAAAGTGTTTGCTATGAAACTGGAAACCCGTACATTGGCATTACCAAGTGTGAAATACTAGTTTAGAAAAAAAGGTGTCATCTCCTGCCCAACAAAAGAAGGCCTAGAGACATCCCCCATTACAGAACATCAGTGGACAAAAGACAAAAGACTTTACCCTGCACCCATGAAGAGGGGAATGTGCACAAACGCTTGTCCCATCACAGGCATTCTAAAGACAAAAAAGGATGGTGACCCTGCTCCTAGAAACTTACAATACAAGCAGAGACTAGACACTTTAATGATCAATGGAGTGATAAAGGAGCAGGAGGATGAGGACTATGGTGATAAGAGAATGTGGTTGTTGACAGTGTTGGTGGCACACATCTTGGGGGTTGGTTTATTATTAGACTTTCATTACTTCTACCTGCAGGTAGATCTGTGCATTAGCTTAGGTCCTGGGAAGGGAGTGGAGGGTTAGGTTTTGTAGGAAACTGTGTTTTGAGGTGAGACTTCAAAGAGGAGAGGGTGAAGGTGATGATGGATTAGGAATTTGCTCCCACCTTTCATGCCAACAATTCAAACCTATATGTTATGTAATCTGCAAAACACAAGCGCACTGGAGAACATTTATTTTCTTAAACTCCCATCACTCCTGCTTATCTTTCACATAAATGACTTTTCAAAGGCGCACAAGTTGTATGCAATATGTGATATAGGATTGTCCATTTTGGTTAGCTGAAGGTAGATCTGTCTACTTAACCTGCACCAGCATCCTGAATTGGCATTTTCCTTGTCTGGCTTTATAAGTCTCAATAATATTATTGCTGGTCTCTGATCTTACTGGTGACACTGTGTTAAATCAGAAAGGCAAAGAGAATGATCAGAACTGCAAGATGACCATCACCTTTTCCACCTGTCTTCTTTTTCTCTGCATCTACTATCTTTCTGCAGCTAATAATGTTCCATCTAGATGAAAGTCAATTACAATTACCCAAGGAAACAGTGTTCTGTCACACTGAGAAAATGTCACAAAGGGCTGAATCAGTAACAAATTGGTCTTTACCTGTCACAGTCTAGCTGGTCATTATTCTGATGCAAAGGTTCCTGCATTATTGGGTCAGGAAGAGTGACTCTTAACGGCAGATTACTCAGTAAGGTTTCATTTTCTGGTTTCTTGCACAGCATTGTTGCCTGCAGTCAATCCTTTGGTTTTAACAATCAGCAGGCTACTTCTAATAATGCAGACAATTCAGACACATAGTTACAATACTCTTCACACCAGCTCTGAACCTGTAGATTTCTGACAACAATTCAAAATGCATCCTTCTCACTTACAGCAGACTTACAAAGCAGCTACAACATACAAGGAGTCTATCTTCCCCTGGAACCTTTGTTGGACAAGGATGTTGGGAGATAGCTTGGACCTTGTGTAACAAAGCAAAGCTGCATCATATATTTATACACCACAAATGTCAGCACCTAAAACAAAATGTCTACCTGCAGAGCTGATGGATTAACTCTAGTTCTGTAAACAAGAAACAAGCATCTATAATTGGTGAGGCCACCATTAGGAGACATGATCACATAGACTGTCAGTGTATTACATACCTCTCTTTTTAGACAAGCACATCTATGCTCCATGTGAGGAATTCAGATCATAGCTGGGGTGCCATTTTGTAACAAAACATGGCTGCTTACATCTGGACACCATGGCTATTATCAGGAATTGAATCCATGACCTTCAATACCGAAAGCACAAGCCCGTATTATATGAGCTAAAAGAATAGCTTCTTTATCCATGAGAAAGTAGCAGACTATTATAGTCACTTTGCTTAGCTGTTGGAGGAAGATATGTTTACACACTAAGCCAATGTATTATTACACTTTCACTTCCTCCTCTGATGAAAGTGCTCTTATTCTCTCAGTAAATCTGATCCAATGCCTATTGAAGTCAACATGAGTCTTTCCATTGACTCTAATGGGTTTTAGATCATGCTCTATATGCATGGTTTGCCAATGAGAACTGTGCATATATATGGAGAGGAGATCCTTAAGTAAACATGTCCTGTGTATCAGCTAGTTTTTAAGACCTCTAAAACTGGTAATGGGGGGGGGGAGGTGTAGATTTTTTTGTGGGATCAACCTGAATGTATTGTGTAGTGATTGGGGAAGGCGAGACTGAGGTGATTGGTGGAGTGAAGGAGTCCTCAAAGAAAGGAGCCAAAATCCTAAAGTCATCCCTGCTTCTATGTAAGTTATTCCTCCTGCTGTTGCTTTTGATAGCTTTGCTGCCATATTTCTGGTGAACACTTTCTCGTGCAGCACTTTCTCTTGTAATAATCAGCACTTATTTGTTTTAGGTTTGTCTTTGACTCTTTACTTTTCTATCTGTTTCCTCAGGGGGTGTCTTCTTCTTTGCCCTAGTTATTTTCCTAAGCTGTGTCCGTCAGAGAACACACAGCACAATAGGTACATGTGAAATTTAACCACACTCAGTCTTGATTTTGACGCTCAACATGCAGGCAGGCCTAGGAGCTGGAATAGCAGCCATGATGCACCATACCCCCTTGCAGGCTGGATTTTAGGTCAGTGGATCTGCACAGTCATGGATCCCATGGTCCTCCTGTACCTGGCAGCTCCCATCCATCTCTTGCCCTGGCCTTTTAGAATCCAGTGCTGAGCACCTCTCTGCACAGCTACTACACATGATCGACGGCATTGCACCTGCCACGCCAAGCTGAATTTCAACATAAAGGCTTAAATAAATACAGTAGATAATGTGATTGCTGTCGAGTTAGTTAATCGGTCCAATAAAAGCCAAGACAATGGAAATATTCCCTTGGACTTCAAGGATCAGGGCCTGTGAGAATAGGTAAATATTACCGATAACACACCCACCACTCCGACACTGGACAGAACAAAACATGCTTTGCATTCTGAGGCCTTGTTTAATTACCTCATGCCCAGAGCTGGTGGCCACATGCTTGAATGAACAAGGCTGCAGCCTTCTGAGGTTAATTTTATAGTGCAAGGGAATCTCTCTGGGAAGCCCATCCTAATTGCTTGTCTCCCTGTGGCTAATTCTCCATTAACAACTAAATTAAACTCTACATTAATTACACATACGCCTATGCTGCAGATTACCCCAAATCCAGCCATTGACGTAGCTGTACCATTGCAAACTCCTAGTGCAACCAGGCAAAGCCGCCATGTGCACCAGCGGAAATGACCCCTGCTGGAAATTGTGATTTATAGTATTTGATCCTAGTTATAGGGCTTTGTACTAGAGCAGCTACAGCAGTAGATGGATTAAATCAGGACAACTCTCCAGTGTAAACAAGGTTTACATCAGTAAACGTGTTCAGTGGACTCTTTATTTCAACAAACCAGTATTTACAATAGTGGCTATTAACATATGGCAGATGTACAACAGGTAGTAAAATATACCAAGAAGCTAAGTATCTTCCATAGACAGACCAGTACACCATGGACATCTCTGTCTTCCATAAGGCTGGGAGGAAATTCTATTTTAAGGTAAATATGCAAAAATACTGATACCCCTAAGCTCTATGATAGTTTGTTGGTCTCCATAGAAGAATCATCAGGCCACTACTCCAATGTCAGCTCAGTAAATAAGGGGAAACTAACATAAATCAGATATTGTCCTTTACAGGGGAGCAAGTCTCCTAATATCAATGACGTGGTGTGGGCAAGTTTCAGCTTTTCAAGATGATCCAAAGCCCTTTGAAGTTAGTGGAAAGCCACCCAATGACTTCAGTGGGCCTTGGAATCAGGCCCCAAACAGCTTGTTTCAGGCACCACCCAAATGCCTGACATCAATATGAATTACAGCAAATGAGCAATCCCCTGGCACCCTATTGGTGTTTAAAACTCAGATTGTAATGACTTGAACTGGGAAATTGTGCAAGAGACAAAAGGCCACAACTGTCAGGGCCGGGCTGTGTGCACCGGGCAGCTGCTAAGTCAGTGTCAAGTGATGAGTAATGGAGTCGGGAGCAAGCTGGGTTAGAAAGTCAGAGTCAGGCACCAAGTTGCAGGCGGTAGGTGAATAGCAGAGTCAGGATCAGTCCGGGTCAGGATATGAGGAAGTCAGGGTCAGGCGACAGGCTATAGACAGCAAGCAAATAGCAAAGTCAAGGACAAACCAGGGGTCAGAAGCCAGAATCCAGGATCTACACCAAGCAGGGTCTGGAGCAGAAGCTGTCAGGCAGTCTCCATTGCTGCTCAGGCAGCTCCCCATGATGGCTTCCTGGTTTAAATACTAGCATCAGCCAGCCAATCAATGGGCTGTGATGGGCCACCAATCATACCCTGCTGGTCAATACTTCCTGCAGAGCCTAGCTTCACAGAGTCCTCCAGTGGAAACACAGACTAAGCTTCCAGTGGTGATGTGGATGTGTCTGTGGCCCAGAACCTCACAGGTTCTTACAATATCATTCCTCATGCAGGAAGAGCCCATGTGCGGACCAGGAATACTGCAATTTTCAACACATGCAACTTCCTCCAAATTGTCCCATTGGATGGGATTGGAGAGTCCTCCCCAAACCCCACACACAGAATGGGAAAGTAGTGGCCTACCTAACTTGTGAATTTGTGAGATCTATGGGAAAATAGCATGTATCATGGGCCATCTGCAGAGAGCTGGGGTATTTCCACAGAGGCCTAGTACCCATGTACTACTCCATGATCCCTACTTCTACACCCAGGATAGCAAGGGTCCATCAAAAGACACGCTTCCATGGCCTCAGTGGTATCTGCTGCCCCAAAGTCACCTCCTTCTCTGAGGAATGCTAGTGTGCCAATGGGGAGTCGGTGTTGGATATTGTGGTCAGCATTGTCTTTTGCTTCAAGTTCCCTGCAGGGTTGGAAAGGGGGATTTATTGTTATTGTTTATTTGTATTACAGTAATGCCTAGGAGCCCCAGTCATGGGCCAAGATCCCGTTGTGCTGTACAAACTGAACTGTTCCTGCCCCAAAGAGCTTATACTCTAAATAGCCAGGACAGATGCAGGTTAAAGGGAAGGGTAGAACATGCAAGCAGAGCGAACAATGTGATGGCAGCAAACGGCATGTTAGTTCCATGATATTTTTTATGGGATTTAGTTAGGAGGGGACCAGCTAAAATGGAAAGAAAGGGAAGGGAAGGGGGGCAAGGGAGGAGAGGGTAGGAGGCGCAGGTATGGAATGAGGCTGAAGTGAAGGGACTGTGAATGAAAGGGAGGGGAGAGTTGGAACAAAGCCAGTCAACCCATGGCAGAGAAAGTCCAGTCCCCTGGCACTGCTTCCTGCTGACTCATCACAGTGACCAAAATGTTCCCATCAAAACTTTGGGCCCTATACTGCAGCCTTTACTCATGTGAGTGATCCCATTGGGCACTTCGTTGTCTCAGTGGGAACTACTCATGGAAGCAAGGGCTACAAGATTAGGCCCTTCTCCAAAATATCTCCAGTGTGCGCAATTTTAACATTAGCTTCCTGCTTGCTGAATGGCTCAGCCTAACTGTGACCCACACAGTACCAGGAGACATATGTTATGGTTGTATGAATGTCCTGCAGTGACATGCTCTACTCTACAGAGAACCACCCACACGGATGCTTCTGTTTTGTTTGGAATTTTACTCACCAAACATACTACACTGTGCGTCAGCCCCTCAATAATCGTTGCAGATCGGAAACGAAGATAAAAGGAAAGAAAATGTAAACGGCATATCTGGAATACATCATAATTATCACATTAACTACATTTTGGGGTATTAAAGACTATGGACCGGATCAGGGAACATACTGAGAGCTTGCGACTGAGGGCTTGTCTACATAACCTGCTGGATCAACGGGCAGCGATCGATCCAGCAGGGGTTGATTTATCGCGGCTAGTCTAGTTAATTAGATGAAAGTATTGTAATTTATAAAGATTTGAATTTCACAGCTTTTACTAACTTATTTTATTAAAAAGGCTACCTCAGTAACTTTTAACTACCATATGCAGAATTAGTTTTCATCTGCTTTGAGAATTATGCATCTAAGTAAAATTGTATTGGCTACAATAATTTTATTGCCTGTATCGAGTACAGGGTTTTGTTTTTTTGTCTTGTAAAGATATTGAATTTTAGTGGATTGTTAAATATTGTCTAAATGCTGCACTTAGATTCTCTCAGCAAATACTTGGCATAGTTAGGGCCAAATGATGTCACTTTTGGGGATCCACCTTGTGTATTATTATTTCAATAAGAGGAAAACGCTACCCATATCCCAGCAACATAGATGAATGGGGCAGGCTCACAATTTGAACCACTGAAATCTTCAATAGTGGATCAGGCTGTTTTGGCTGGGTTTGAGCATTCTCTTTGTAAGTGATCTGAGATTCACCATTCTCTAGCTCCAGACATGGAATAAGCTGTAAGAGATTATTCAGAGGGTTTGCTACTTTGCTGCTGTAGCTATGTATATGAAATGTGATGTCATTGTGTTTTTGTGCATTGTGCTTTTAAACATAGATGAGTCTCCCGTGCAGCCACAGGGGGCAGCTGTGAGATAGCTTCCATTTTGTATTTCAGTTCACATGCAGAATGTTACTGAGTGACTCATTGTTCTCTGTCTTTCTTAGTCTGTCGTGGAGCCTTTACATTTGTTCCTTCTTTCTTTGCTCTTTTCCTTAATCTGAAAATAAAATTAACCTGGGATGGAAAAACATATTATTTGTTCTTTGTGTTTAGGACAATATAATATGTTTTATTGGTTTTCAGCCAATAAACTAACCTAGCACTGCATAATACAGCAATATGTAATGCCAATATATGCAGAAAAATAAAACCAATAATGCAATGAATCAACAGGGATAATGTAATGAAAAAAATGACAATTTTGCAGACTCATTCTTGCATTAGTATCTATAATCAGACATTATGAATTGTTCCTCTTTACAGTACAACAGATCTGACAAAGCTAGAGCATATGATTTGAGGAAAATGAGAGTAGATTATGTAATAAAAGCAATTGACGCATGTGCATTGACGAAGAAAGCTGGCGTTTCCAAAAATTACCAAAGGATTAAAAGGTCAGATCCAGATTCCATTGCTTACAGATTCCCTTGTGTAGGGCTTGATTCTAGAATGTTCTGAGCACTTTCTGCCAGGTACCGAGGCCCTCAAATACCACTCAACCCCCACTGAGTTTAGAGTCCCCGGCACCTCCCAGGAGCAAGCCTGTAGCTCCTCAGCATATAGCTACATATCCCGAGTTGCCTTCAAGATACAGGTGTGTCATTCGCCTCAGTCATGTGAGGCAGACACCACACATTATTGCCCCCATTTAAAGAGTTTTTTATGGTTTTCATTTTTCAGTACAATAGATTCAACTTTCAGCACCTGGAAAAAAATAAATACCACGTGCTATAAAATTCTTCTAACAAAAAAGCAAAACCTACAATCCTCCCTACACATGCATTTAAAAATCCCCCAAACTCTACCTTGATCTAAGCCATATGCTGAAATTGTATTTATACATGTGTATTTGCTATTTTACAGTTCACAGGGGGAGCATATTAAAGCATGATGAAATAATGAACTTTCATAAGAATCTAAATGTCAAATATAACATTATAGACCACATTAGGGACATGTTAATCATTTTCAAATAGACTGCCCATGAAGCCAAAGGGGAGAGAATAATAATACTCTGATCTTCAGCAAATTGTTTCTTTTCTCTATGCCTATGTCCCCTCCCACTCTTTGTTTTCTCTAGTTATAGTGCAAGGTCCTGTAGAAGAAACTCTCTCTTTCTATGCATCTGTATTGCACTTAACACTATCAAGACCTGTGGTGAGGTATACAAACACCACACCAGTAAGGAAGGGGTTAAGCAATTGCTCTGGGCCCAGGCACCCCCAACCCACCACACCTGCAAAGCATGCATGGCTTGGAGGAGGAGCTCAACAAGAGAGCGGGCTAGATCCCTTTAGGCAAACAGTGGAAGGGAGCCGACGTGTGCTCTGAGCTCTTGGGAAGGAGCCCCGCAGGAGCTCTTGTTGCCTGAGGCCTGGCAATACTGACATAACCAAGCCTGCAATGGAGGGACTCATGATTGTCCTTGAAGGTCAGAAATGTGGCTAAGTGCTCAGTTCTTTAATTTACCCTGTGGGGAAAAATGGAGTCTGGTAGGAAGTGATCCAGGGGGCAGCAGCATGTCATCCCAAGGTGCGGGACTTAGGGGCCCATCCCTGGGCCCTGGACTAGCTCCCAGTGGAGAGGGTGGGCTCAGGCTTCCTTCCAGTCTCTAAACAGGGGGAATCAATAGGAGCCTATCCCTTGGTGGGAAACCTAGTTCGGAAAGGTCCAACAAGGGTCGAGAGCCCAAGTCCAGAGCAGGAAGCTGAAGACGTCCCCATTTTTGGACTTTCTTTTGTGTACCCTGAAAGAGGTGGACTGGAATGTGGGACTTAGCTGGAGGGCTGAGTCATGGAAGGGCAGATCAACGCAGGATCACAGTGGCTCTCAACAGGGCATCAGGAAAGAAGGGGACCTGCCCTGCCCTGCGTGACCATTGGGCAGCACCTGTGGTGAGTAATCCTCTTCACAAGCCCTGATCTCATCTGGAGCCTTTAGGGCGGGGGTGGGCAAACTTTTTGGCCCGAGGGCCACACCTGGGTAGGGAAATTGTATGCAGGACCATACGTAGGGCCGGGGCAGAGGGTTGGGGCGTGGGAGGGAGTGCAGGGTGTGGGAGGGGATATGGGGTGCAGGAGGGGGCTCAGCGCAGGGGGTTGGGGTGCAGGAGGGGTGCGGAGTGTACGAGGGGGCTCAGGGCAAGGGGTTGAGTTGCAGGAGGGGTGTGGAGTGTGGGAGGGCACTCAGGGCAGGGAGTTGGGGTGCAGCAGGGGTGCAGCAGGAGGTTCAAGGCAGGGGGCTGGTGGCTCAGGGCAGGGGGATGGGATGCGGGGTGTAGGAGGGGTTCGGGGTGCGGCGCCACTTACCTCGAGCGGCGCCAGGGTGGCAGTGGCATGCAGTGGGGGTAAGGTAGGCTCCCTGCCTGCCCTGGCCCCCGCACCGCTCCCGGAAGTGGCCAGCATGTCCGTCAGTGGCTCCTGGGGGTGGGATGGAGCAGGCCAATGGGATCTGTGGGGGGCAGTGCCTGCAGGTGAGGGCAGCACACGGAACCCTCTGACCCCCCAGGGGCCACAGGGACATGGTGCTGGCTGCTTCCGAGAGCGGCGTGGGGTCAGGGCAGGCAGGCAGCCTGCCTTAGCCTCACTGCGCCATGGGGCTGGCAATCCCACGGGCTGGATTGAAAGCCCTGACGGATTGGATCTGGCCTGCGGGCTGTAATTTGCCCTCCCCTGCTATAGGGCCTAGGCGCTATCATCATATAGATAATAGCTAATAATGGTCACACACTCATACTTGTACAATAAAAAATGTTGGTCAGAGTAACTCAATGATTACAGTGCATAGTGGGCCTGATTCTCCTGTCACACTGGTACAATCCCATCAATTTACTCCTGATTTACACCAGCCTGAAAACAGAAGTCAGGCCTGCTGTGTTGTCATTCCACCTTCCAGCAGAGAGAATCTCCAGGATTTCAGTGCCTCTCCTTTTCATTGTGTCACTAAAAACTAATCTTAAAACCCTAGGCTTGCTCTCCTTGTCGCATATGGACTGCAAACATAACATGCCCCTTGCAAGGAACAACTGGGTTTAAAAGAAGTGATCATCGCTGTGGTAGCTCATTGACCTTGCCAGTTCTGAATCTGTATTCTCCTTGCCCTTCTCTCCGGCTCCTTCCCCCTCACAAGCTTAACAAGCTGAGCAATTCTTTGATTTCAAAATCTCTCTTGTTCAAAATGCAGTTTAACAAACTGTGAAATACTCAGTGCTACAGAAACAATATGAACAGGAGATGATGATTAGAGCTACCATAGCCCAACTGTTAATTGGATTGTTACAAATGAAACCCATGGACCATTAAAAGGACATCAAACATGGTGGCTTGTATTATGGAGCAGGCTTTGGCAAGGATAAATTGTTCATTAAGGCCATATGACGACTGTAAGTATTGGTTGTTAAAACCAAATTCCTCTCTAATGGGATGCTATCAGAGGCCTGGCTAATTAAATAAATAAATCTCATCTCCTAGAACTGGAAGGGATCTTGAAAGGTCATTGAGTCCAGCCCCCTGCCTTCACTAGCAGGACCAAGTACTGATTTTGTCCCAGATCCCTAAGTGGCCCCCTCAAGGATTGAACTTACAATCCTGGGTTTAGTAGGCCAATGCTCAAACCACTGAGCTATCCCTCCCCCCTTTTCTACTGCCTGTGCTGCTCTAATGAGCTTTCCTTTTTTGTATTTTCTTTTGGTTTCTCATTGTCAGTGGTCTGCATTCTGCCCTAGACAGCCTCATGACAGTCATTAACTTTGCCTGTTTGTGCAACCATTTCTTAACTAACTCGGTGACCTATACAAGGAGGAACATTAATCTTTTTTAGCTTAGTGTGAATGCTCCACTACATAGGATAACCCCCTACTATTCCTTATTATCCCCTTTCTGTTCCACTACATTGTTCCTGAACTTCCTACACAGACATCCTTTTTGTCAGCACGGGTACATTCCCAGAGCCTGGATATTCCTGCTATCCTGCTCCTTCTCTAACCTGCCCCAATGTAAATCAGGAGAAACTCCACAGGCATCAAGAGAATTACACCAGTGTAAAACCAGTATAAGCACAATCGGAATCAGGCCCCCTGTAAAAAGCCTTCCATGTAGGACAAGAGGGAATTGCCATTGTATTGTTTCTGGGGAGATATTATAGTTTGTGTCTCAGAAGCTTTGAACTAATTTTGGGCTGGGCCTCAGGAGGTTTCTCAGGAGGCAGTTCCTTGTTCTTTATTATATCAGGCAATGTCTACACTACCGGCTAAAACGGGACTGCTGCGATTGATGCAACAGTGTCAATTTAGTGGGTCTGGTGAAGACATGCTAAGTCGATGGGAGAGCTCTTTCTGCTGACATTTGTGTTCCTAGAGGCAGAAGCTATGTCAACAGAGCATCTTCCGTCGACATAGCCCAGTGTAGACATTGCTGTAAGTCAACCTAAGTTATGTCGACTTCAGTTATGTAATTTACGTAACTGAACTAGCGTAACTTAGATCGACTTCCAGAGTTAGTGTAGACCAGCCCCCAGTAACAACATGAACTCAGCATTTATGCTTGGCATTAAGCAGCTAGTCATAGTGTTTAGCAAAGGATTGATGCCAACTGTGATATCATCTTAAAGGTGTGTATGTGGTGGGGAAAAGGGGGAAATTTAGACGAGGGATGTCCTTTTGGGGTAGGAGTGTCCTGAGTAGTTAAGGACTGCTGGGGTTACTTCCAATGTTCATTTAGCTCGACATATACATCTTAACTAGCTTAGAGTGTGTTTTTATATATGCATAATGGGTCATAAATTCATTGGAGCACACGGGCCTGCCTGTGTGGAGTAACCTGTAGGATTGGTGCCCTAGATGGTATTGTGATAGGACAGGCCCTTTAGAAATGCCGACATGTTTGGCAGGTAGGTAGGCAGGTAGATCAACTGATTCCTGTCTATTGTGGTGGGCAGACAGTTTCACAAGATGCCCTTTCTCTTGAAAAATAAATGTCAGTGTGTTTATACAAGTGCTTTATTGTACAGCAATTGTAAATATGCAGGTATGGGAGGTTTTGGGTTAAGATTTCAGCCAGGCACACCTTGGCCATTAGGTGTAAAGACAACACCCATCGCCACATAGACCCTGATACAGCAACTGATTTTGGGTGAGCAAACCATTCCATCCATATGGAGCCCCACTGAAAATTAAAGGGGTTCCCAGGGAGGTCTGGGAATCTGCCCACCCAGAGCCAGTTGTGGGGCTAGGGCCTGAGATACTATGATGCCGCTGCTAAAGAGAAACCTTAGCTAGATAGACAAATACTTAAATTAAGGATTTAAATGTTATGATTGTGTGACACTCCTTTGTTGTTGGGAAAACTGATTATATATATATATATATATATATATATGCTAAACACCATCTCCCTAAGCCTTCATGCTTGAATCCAGAGTAATTGAAATAAGATATTTCTCGTTCATACTTACAGTATTCCTTGGTTGGTTGAGAAATGACTTTTCACAGGAGTAATCAATCTCTTTTCTGCTTCAATCTTTGTAAACTCTGAAATCTAATATTTATAATTACTTCCAATTAGCTCTCATAATAGGTCATCCTAACCCTGAAGAGTTATTGATGTCACTCATGCTTGTTTGCTGCTTGTTAGGCAAATAATATCCTGCAAAATCTTTTGAGCTAAATTAATTGCCCCATCTATTATTGATCTGTTTGGTTCATGCCAATGATTTACCTTTATTGCTGATTGACTAATGGTATTTGCAAAGAGAGTTGATAGACAAACCCTTTTCCAGTCCAGAAGGCCAACAAAAGAAAATTGCCCACCAAAATCTTTTCCATTGCTAAAGGGTTTCTATTGCTATGGATAAATAGGCTTGGCACCGTGACTAAAAAGCCATGGTAATTTAAGTTGGGAAGCATGTTTTGTAACAGACAAAACTAACTCTTGAGAATTATGAAGCTCCTTGTTTTCTTTTGTCCAAGAAATTTTTTTCCCTGCAGATAAAAACTATATTTCCTAAACACTCTTACAGATTACATACCTCAACACACTCAAGAGATAAGGAATCTGTGTCCTAATATTGATCCTTCTATTGTAAATAAAAACAGCCTCCTGGAATTATTACATTCATAATGCCAGTTATGGTGAATGAGTGATGGTCCAGGAGTTAGTAAAGGCGGTGAAGTTTTTTCACTTGTGTGTGAAATTAGCTGGTGGTCTCAGTCCAGTCACTAATGGCATCAAGATCACGATTGGCTATAATTACGTTATTGCTGGCAATCTCAGTAGAAAGACCAAGCACTGAAGATGACCCACTCCGCAATTTTGATAAGCAATAACTCAGCCACAATGAAACACATCCGCCAGCAGCAAGAGCTGCAATGCTAGTGACACCTAACTCAAATATACATCAAGGTCACCTAGCCGGAAATTCATGTAGAGTGGAGATATTGCGAGTTGAAACATGTCAAACTGTCATTTTAACACATGTCGCAGGTAGATGGTTAAAAATCGAGCGACTACTGTGGAAAATTGTTTTTCTTGGTGCCAAAGAATAAAGAATAACGTCTTTCAGCATTATAAATCCAAAATGTGAGTATCTTTAAGCGTTATTAAACCTTAGCGTTATTATAATTAATTATGAACTTTTCTTTGTTATAACTGGTTCACATGTAATAAATAAGGTCCATAAAAGAAAAGTAACAGCGTTAACACTTAATAGACTATGAAAGTGATGACATCACACTCCAAGCGGGTAACCGTGAGGAAGGGGATTACTTTCCAAACAACCGGTGTCAGGTTATAACATCGAAAAAGGTCATTTTGTTTCCGTGTAAATGCTGTAACTAACTGTTTTAATAGGTAAATGAGTGTATGTTACTAATCATTGAACCTTTAAGCAGTGAAAAGACGTGTTGGGATGGCTGCAATGTGTTTGAAATCGCCAACCATGTGGTGGGTGTGACAGCCTTCCTTAAGGCTATAATGCTTGCAGTCAGGAGCACAGTACATAACAATATTAAAATGCCCCATGGCAGAAAGAGGGGGAAAAAACCCTCAGGAGCTGAGTATCGTAAACGAAAGGCTGAGAAGGAAAAGGACCAAGCAAAACAGCAGGGATACTTCCTGAAATATCTTCTCTTTAATCCAAATAAAGATGGAAGCAGTTCACGGTATCCCGATGAAGGAATTTTACTTAGAGAGGAGGTTAGCTCATATCCACATGGAAGCAGTTTGGAACATCAAGATGAAGGTATATTACTTCGAGATGAGGGTAGCTCACATCCACAAAAAAGCAGTTTGGAAACTCAAGATGATGGAAACTTACTTCTAGATGAAGGCAGCTCACAGCATCAGACACATATGGAAGTGGAGAACATTTTATTCACCTTCAGAGACACATGCAGAAATTGAAGTAAATGAAGTAGAAGGAAGAAAGGATGAGGAAGTTACAAACAAGTTACAGTATGGGGACCCAGCTTCATGGCCCAGATGTGATGACAGTGTGCGGCAAATTCTCATGGAACATCGACCCAAACAAGTTCATGAATTCCCCTTCTTAATGGGGAAGAAATTAATTGGAACTGGTTACAATATTCAGTGTCTAAGGACTCTGTGTTTTGCTTTTGCTGCAAGTTGTTTAGAAATCAAGCAATTGGTACATCACTTACGGAAAATGGTTCAAAGGACTGGAAAAACATATCTTCAATTCTCTCTTCACATGAAAGAAGTACAGAACATTTGGAATTGTAGCGGGGTGGTCACCCGCTCCCTGGTCTGGAAAGGGTTACAGCCAGCTCTGAGAGAGGGCTGGGGCTGTGAGCTAAAAGCTAGGCTGATTGGGGAAGCAGCCACAGCTGGGCCATGCCCCAATCAGACCTCAGCTGGCCCTGATAAAAGGGCTCTGAGCCAGGAGCTAGGCACTCTCCCTCCAGCTTCAGAGGGAGAAGGACCTAGCTGCCTGGGAGCTGAGGGTGCAGGCAACAGAGCAGGGCTGGGGAAAGGCAAGAGGAGTTGGGGAGCTCCCGCCTGGCAACTGCCCAGGCTGCAGGCCCTGTGCAAGGCCAAACCAGGTACAGGGGGTTGCAGAGGCTGCAGCCCCAGGGTTAGACAAAGGCAGCAGGTCCAACCCCCCCTTTGCCAATGATGAGTGGCTTGTACACTGCAGTCTGCCCCAGTGAGTGGGGGCTAGATGGTGACTGGCAGTAGCCTTATACTGAGGCGAGGTGGGGATAGAGGGTTGGGGGTTCCCCCGGGGAGGGGAGACCCAGATCTGTGGGGGTACTGCCAGGGGGCAGCACCCAAGGTAAAGGAGCACCGGGATCCGTGAGGGACCAGCAGCAAGTGAGACATCGGCCGGCAGAGGGTGCTCCAAGGCTGGAAAAGCTAATTCCCTGGACACCCAGCAGGAGGCGCCGCGCCAGTGAGTCGTCGCCTCGCTACAAGAATGTTTTCAAAATTGGAAAGAACTTGAATTACGATTGAAAAAAGGAAAAACTATCGATGAAGAAAATTTACGTGTGATCAAGGAAAGAAGAATATTGGCAACAAATATTAGAGCATCTGATTGTTTTAGTGTGTTCTCGGTGGGCAAAATTTAGCATTCCGCTTCAGAAATGAAAATTTTATACACTCCAGGTAATGGAAACATTTTAAAATTTGTTTAATACCTAGCTTTGTTTGATCCAGTCATGAAGGAGCATCTACCTAAAATAACTGATCATGAAACACAGGTTCATTACTTAGGAAAAAATGTGCAGAATGAATTGATTCAAATCCTAGCAAATGTCATTAAAAAGAAAATTGTAGAAGCTGCCCATTCTGCAAAATACTTTCAATAATACTGGATTGTACATCAGATGTGAGTCATGTTGAACAAATGATGATCAGTCGTTTTGTGGATATGGAAAAGTCTGCAGATTAAGATAATGTTGAAGTGCTCATAAAGGAACATTTTTTGGGTTTCGTACCACTGAAGGAGACGACTGGAGCATTTATGACTGAACCTATTCTACAAGATCTTGAAACAATGTTATTATCTGTTGAAAACTTACGTAGCCAAGGCTACGATAATGGGAATAATATGAAGGGTAAAGACAATGGTGTGCAAAGGAGAATGATGGAAATCAATCCCTAGGGACTTTTTCGTTCCTTGCAGTGCGCATTCTCTGAATTTGGTTGTCAATGATGCTGCTAGATGCTGTTTGGAGGCAAGCAGTTTCTTTGACCTGATGCAACATGTTTATGTGTTTTTCTCAGGCTCAACACGCTGTTGGGAGATTCTGACTCGCCATGTGAATTCTCTAACTGTGAAACCACTTAGTCAGACAAGATGGGAGAGTCACATTGATGCTTTGAAGCCTCTTTGCTATTAACTTGGAAACATTTATGATGCCCTAATTGAAATTTCTGATGATACTACCTTTACTGGATGATCTGGCAATACGGCACATTGAGATGCACAAACTCTTGCAAATGGCATTTCCAAGTTCAAATTTGTGACTTCACTCATTTTGTGGTATAATATTCTTTTCGAGATTAACCTCACTAGTAAGCAGCTTCAGGAAAAGAACTTGAACATACATTCTGCTATTCAAAAACTGCAGCAAACTAAAAATATTCTGAAGGAATTCAGAAGTGATGAAGGGTTCGAAAGAACACTGGTAGATTCTCTCGAGCTTGCTGAAGAAATAGACTTTCCGACAGAATTTGAACCAGAGCCAGTTTGCATTCGGCAAAAGAAATGGCAGTTTTCGTATGAAGGACGAGACACACCCATTCAGAACCCAAAACAAAGGTTCAAAGTGAATTTCTACTTCGCAGTCCTTGATACTGCTATTCACTCGGTTGACAAAAGATTTCAACAGATGCAGCAGCTAGAGTCAGTATTTGGCTTTTTATATGATATCCACAGCTTGCAAAAGAAAACAGCAAAACAGATAAGAGAATTTTGTATCAAACTGGAGTCGGCATTGACTCATGAAAATTCAATAGACATTGATGCTACAGATTGGAGTAGTGAGCTCCAGGCTTTTTCAAGACAACTTAAGAAACATTCCACTCCTGAAGAAGTACTGAAGCTTGTTTGTGAAAATAAACTCAGACAGTTTTCCAAACATTTTTATAGCTCTATGCATTCTTTTAACTTTGCCAGTTTCCGTAGCTAGTGGGGAACGTAGCTTCTCAACGTTAAAATTGATAAAAACATATGTGTATTCAACAATAGTGCAAGAGAGACTTGTTGGACTTGCCACAATGTCAACAGAGCATGAAATAGCTGGAAAACTGGATCTAAAAGAACTAGTGACTGAATTTTCAAAATTTAAAGCAAGAAAAGTCATGTTTTAAGAGCACAGAGTGTTTTTTTATTCAGAGTGTTTTGTAAATACAGGTTAAAGTTCATTGAAGAGTTTTCTTATTTCTTTCTATATTGGATGTGGTGGTAATGGCAGTTAAAGCAGGATAGTGTAATGGATGATTTTGGATTTGTAATAATAAAAATTATAATTAACATTTTTAATGCATTTTTATTTGAAATCAGACTGAACTATCATCTAGCTGTCGTGAACAAATCTATTCTGAAAATTTCATGTCTCTATTTTATCTGATCTCAGAAACATTGGTTGGACGGATGGACTAAACGAATAATTAAGCCTCTGTTTAAAAAAAAAATGCTTAAAAAACATTAAGGAAAAAAGGGGCAAAATGTTTCCCAGTTTACCAAAAACTTCAGCCTAGATCTGCCCTTGGGGCTTGGGGGTGGGCGTGCCGATTGCGTGGTTCACCTAGGGCGCCAGTTGCTGGCAGCTAGTCTAGGGCCGCCTCTGTCTCTACTAACCACATAACCTGTTGCTTGCTATCATTTAATCAAAAAATGTAGAACCATTAATTCCTCTGAGGCAAACCATATGATGTTATTAAAAATGCTCTGCACCTGGTTAGCAGCACCTCAAGAGCTTTTCCTGCATATATTGCTCTCTATTTTTCAGGCATAATGACCTTGAAACAATTTATGCAGAATGCTGAAAAATGACCAAGAGCAACATTTTAATAACTTCCATAACACATTACATTACAGGGAAAAAGTGACTTTATTGTGTCGAGCAGCTGATATACATTCCAAAAGGATTTACTGAAAAATGGTTGCTTCTGGCTTTAAGATGAGTCATAATTGATCCCACCAGGATAACTCAACTAATCTCTGAGCAAAATATAATTATGGTAAGTACTTTGGAAAATTTAATGATTTTTGCCCCTGGGAATCCAATCCAAAACCTGATCCTACAAGCGTCAATACCTATCCCATCACTCCATGTTATGAAAGCAAAATGTTTCCAGACCTTGCTCCCATCTAGCCACAGAGAAAGAGAGGGTGGGTCAGATCTCATGTCATCTGGTTGCAAGCCCCTGGAGGTTGTGACCTCCACGTTGCCAACCCCTGGATTAGACATTTTAAAGTGTAGTTGTGCTCTGAAAAGTGACTACGAAATGGCATCTGGTTCCATGTTCACGGGCTTTCTTATCCACTTTATTTGGCTTGCAAGTAAAAAATGTGAGCCCTATAAACAACCTTAAATCTGAAAGTCAAGCTGGAATGATTTTTTCTCATGCATCATTTCCAGTAATAAAAGTTCTTCGGGTCAAACTATGCCATCAGCTATAACTGAGCAATCCCATTCGTCTTCAGGAGGGCTATAGGATTCCCACAGGTGTAACTAAGTGCATAATTTGAAGACAGTGGAGTTGCACAGTTGACTAACCACAGTCCTCTTTCCTTGCAAGTATGTTATATACACTTCTCCATTACCTTTATTTTTACTCTACAAGATGTTCTTTTCTTTATTATTCATCTTTTTTTCTTTTTCATCCTTTGTGAGGGTTTTGAACTGTTACCTTGCTCTTGCCACCTATCTGGGCCTCTTTATTTACACTGAAGTGGAGTTGCTGCTTAGATGAACAAATGAGTGGGCGCAAGATTAAATATTGATTAATTGTTAGGGAGCCTGGATTCAAAGTAAATAACCGCTCAAAGGGCTGGCATGCATGAGGAGGAGAAATGTCAGAAAGGGTTTTAGTGAAGTGCTAATGTCCATTTTTTCATACACTGCTGTTAGTTGAAAAGATAGACTTGCCATATACTACTACATAATAATACTTAGCACTTTATATAGCATCCTTCAGCTACAGATCACACCATTGTTTATGAAGGAGGGGAAGCATTATTTTCGCCATTATAGATGGGGAAACTGAAGCCCGAGACTGGCTTGCCCAAGTCAATGGCAGAGACGCAAATAGCACCCAGCTCTCCTGTCTCCATATCATTACTCCTTTCACCTGGATCACACTGTCTCACTCTGGCAACGTAGGAATGGCTCTGACCTCAAACCCTACCCTAGGACACACCTGTACTTTGGGGGTGTTCAAAAACCCAAACCCAAATTCAGATTTGACACAATGTTCATTTCTTCATATTGTGTTAAATAGAAATCCGAATCCGAGAATCTGTGAACTTTGGGTTGTTCAAAATGCAGATGTGTGTCCGAATTTGGAGGCTCTGGATTATCACTAATGATATTATACAACAGTATCATCCTGGGGGCAGCTCCTCGCCTGATCCATTGTCCTAGTTCCGTTGAAGTCAACTGAGCTACAACAGTTTTCACCAGAAGAGGATCTCCACCCGGGAGCCTTAAAATTCCACTTGCGCTGCAGAAATGCAGTGTTTATGAAGGACAGGAAATGTCCTGGAGGGTAAGGCCCTAGATTGATGGATCGGTAATTTCAAGAAGAAAAAGCTCTTATCAGATACTCATCTGTAATGCTAGTCTTGTCTCCCCTCCAAGGTGATAGCTACAGGGCCAGAGGCTGATCTCAGTTTCATCAGAGTGAATTCAGAGGTACTCCACTTACTGCAGTGGAATTGTTTCAGATTTACACAGTATTGTCCCATTCCTACACACAGGCATAGGGAAGATTAGGATGAGGACTGCTCTGTTTATGCTTATCTTTGATCAATTCTTGGGTTTGCTAGATCTCTGTCCATGATGTAGGTAGGTCAAGCAAAGCTAGGTTTAATAAATAGATACCAGCAATTCTTTAAGCAGGCAGCAAAGTCAAGGACACCATTCTGCTTGCAAACCTGTCAACAAAGTCTATTTTCCCTTCATAATAAAACTGAGGAAGTAATTTTCATCCCGGATTACATTGCATCCTTTGGAAAATGACACTGAAAGTTCTTCTTCTGAGAGCTTTTCCTCCAGCCAGAAGCACCCAAAATTCCAATGGCGATAGAAGGGTTGGTGTTCTGTGTAGTAGCAACACATGAAAAGAGGATAAAATACATTAATCCTGCATTACAAACGCATAATCTGTTGGAGCTACCACCTTTCTGCTAAATTCAAAGATGGGCTCTCTATCTATCTCAGGGTTTTGTACTGGCACCTATTGTGGTATCTGGGCACTTTCCATATAAACTAGATTGGCAATAGCCAAGCCCCTAATGGACTTCATGGAGTCTCTCTTCTCTGTTATTGGGGTACATAAAGGTCTGCATGGGATAGGGTATTTTTGGAAGGAGGAGAGTAAAGCGATCAGAGCCTGAAGTTGTGAAAGTCATATTTATTTCTGGTGGAAAAACTTAATCTAATCGAAGGGTGTATGGTCATCATCTGAAAGGTACAAACACAATACGTCTGGACATTGTGGAGACTTTGAACACTTCTGTGACTGTATAGGAAGGATCAAAATTATAATGACTAAAATTTTCAAATAGAGCCCCTTGAGTTAGGTACCATTTATTTAGGTACCTAAAGGTGGGTTTTAGATGCCTAACTTCATGTTTTTGGTGAATGTTCTTGTTCTTCATATTGAAAGTGGTGGCCCAGTGGCAACAAGCATGGTCATAAAGAGGATAAGAAACATTGCAGAGACAAAAGCTGTAGAGATTTCTATTTCCTTGTACTACTTCTTCTTCAACACTTAGCCAGACAGTCAGCCATAGCGATTGTTCGCCATTTGGTCCGTTCCTGCGGAACTACAAAGGCTTGACGGCCTGAGAGTCCAACATCAGAACAGACTTGATTAATCCAAGTAATAGGGGATCTGCCTCTGGGCCATCTCCACCCCTTGGTTGGTGGAATTTTATCCCGGATGTTACAAGCCACCCAGAGAACTAGTACTATTACTGAATAGTGAGTTTCCAGATGTTGGTGTGTTTGCTTCTGTGGAGGCTGGAAGGAATAGAACCACAAGGATTTACTGTTCTCAAAAGGAGGAGCTTTGTATACGAATACAGTAGCAGGGAACATTACAGTTGGTTGATGTGGCCAGATGTCTACCCCCACACAGATGGTGAAAGGGTTAATGTAGGTCTGAGAGGCCAAATAATCCACCTGGTTTCACCTGGAGGGAGGGCCAGGGATAATTAAAGATGAAGACCAGCTGGGTTGGAGCTGTCTGCTGTTACAAAGAGAGGAAGCCTGGAGCAGAAGGGGGCTGCAGGAAGAGAGGTAAGAACTCTGCAGTCATTCTCTTGGCACTAAAGAGGGAGAGTAAAAGACAGGCTGTGGGGAACACAAAGGCTCCTCCAGGGGGAGGAGAAAGCTGGGGGAGGGAAGATAGCTGGAAGACACAGGGTTGGACCAAGCTCCCGAGTCTGACCCTGACACAAGGACAGGAACTGAACCTCTGGGGAAAAGCCCTGGGAGGTGCTGCTTGATACAAAGAGCCTAGGGAGGGGCTGGGGGGAAAGCCTGAAGCAAGGCTAATGGTAGGATGGAGTCCAGGGAGGCAGTGGCAAGATATCTGATGGAGAAGACCTTGGCTACTCATCCTAGGGTCCCTGGACTAGAACCCAGTGTAGAGGGTGGGCCTGGGTTCTCCTACCAGGCACAAGGAAGGGGGTGTGAAGGCCCCTGGACAGAGGATAAGGATGATTTTAAATCCTGAGAGAAGGGTGTAAGGATCACTGGGCCCAGAGTCAGAGACTTGAGACCAGACACAAGGTCTTAGATTTATTTGTTGGACTTTTGTTCATTGCCCTTTCTGTTCCCTTGGAAGGGGTGGGACTAAAACGTGACCTGGATGGAGGGCCCAGTCGTGAGAAGATGCAGACCACCATAGGCCTGGAGTGACCATCAACAGGGATGCTAGAGAAGGAGAGCCTGCTACATCACACCCAACCAGGGGTGCACCAGTGGTTAGTTGATCCTTCTACAGTTGGCTACTCCATGATGTGATGGGGTATACAAACCCCACACTAGGCCTGGAGGGGTTAAAAGACAATACTGGGCCCAGGTACCCCTGCCCAGGCAAGCATGCAAGGGTGGTGGACAGGCTGCAGGAGAAAGGAGTCCTTCTCCAGGAAGCCAGACAGAAAGTTGTGCTTGAGAGGGGACCACAGAGTGGGTAAGACCCATAGGTTGTGCCTTCTCCAACCACCACCCCCTTTGAGAACCAGCAGGTCCTGCAAGGCCCTGTTCCTTTGGACTGTCTTGAGTGCAAGACTGTGTGTTTGGACTAGAGGGGCCATGCCCTGAACTGAAGGGACCTATTGGTAGGCTGTAGTCCAGGGAGGCAAACTTGGACTTACTTCAGGGAGGACCCTGCCAGCATTGCTTCACATAGGGCCCTGGGTTGGCATCTGTTGGAGAGGGAGGGCCCAGGTCCCCCTACCACACCAACTTAAGGGCTGAGGCCCAGATGCAGAGGGGGATCCAAAAATCCCCAGCTTAAGGTCAGGAACAAATACCGTTACCACCCTGACAAAAGGAGAAGGGGGCTGGATGTCGGGTGCTCTAACCACTAAATCACCCGGACGTCTGAGCCCCCTATCACATATGGCTGCTACTGCTTGTTTCCTTGCAATCAGCTGGCATTTTTGTGCTCTGAGAGATTTGAGTTTCTGATGATCCGTTTGCTAATACACACTGTTTAACTGCTGACATTCCCCTTTGGGAGGAAGCACGCACTCAGCATGAAAACCACAGCAGATGAGAGCAGAGAGGTTACTTATCCACTTCTATAAATTCAGGCAGCACTATGCTATGTCATTGCTTCCCATTTAGCATGCAGATTCCTCTGAAGAGCTTGATCAGCAAAGATTTGAAATCATCACAACATAACTCAGGGCAGGAATTTAGTCCAATTTTTGTCTCCAAGTTACACAGGTATAAGTCCTGAATATCTAAACACCTAAACTGGATCCCTTTGCTTTTCTCTTCTTCTATTCTCTGAGTGGTGAGTAATGGGCATGTTTCCATTAATGTGTGATACCCACAAAGAGCCTGGATACGGCTGGCCCTGTGAGCACCCCTCCTGGGGTCCCCGTGCTGGAACCAGGCACTGGTTCCCACTAGCATCCTCTTGGGTGCCAAGTACCCAAAAAGAAGCAGGGAAAGCAGGCTAACAGCAACTCTCCCTGCTGAGATAATCCACACTGCCTCTGTTTGAAGAGTGGTGGAGCTGCCACTGCTGCATGCACTCTAAAAGCTCCCAGGAGGCATTCTGGCTGATTTAGCCAAAATGCCTCCTGGGAGCTCCTAGTGCAGTGAAGCTCAAAAGCTACCATAAAACTCTCATTGACTCTAATGGGAACAGAGTTAGGCCAACACTGATTGCTGTCTAAAATCCCACCCTCCCTGAGGCACATAGTGTGGATATACTAATTAACCCATTTGTACCTAGCCTGTCCTAGATCTACAGCCTGCAGAAATTGGCATTTCCAGCCATCGCTTTACAGTACTGGCAAATCAGCAATTGCAGAACGATGGTGAGGCGCTCAGCAAATGTATCGCTTCCGCCTTTTCCGGGAGGTACAGTCTGGGGTTGCGCTAGAAGAAAAGCTGAATGAAACACCTATTGCTTTTCTCTTCCTGTGACGTTTTTGTGGCAAGCCTGAAGCAGTGCAAGCTGTTGTGTAAAGCAGTTGTAAGAACTCTAGCAACACCGGGTACACGTACACTACAATAAAAGAGCCACGCCCCAGCTGGGTCCCAGAGTCCGGGCTCCAGTTCTAGCCCTAATGTCTACACTGCAATTTTATAGCCCCTCCACCTGAGCCCCGCGAGCCCATGTCAGCTAACTTGGGCCAGCCATGGGTCTTTTATCGCAGCGTAGACACACCCACAGACTGCCATCAGATTTCATAATGCACCAGGTCTTTCATGTGTCAAGCTTCTCGTACAACTCTAGGTATGAGCTCTTCCACCAATCCAGTACAGTTCAAATACTACATTTTCTTTTAATCTTATCTAGGGTCAGTAATGTTAGGGGGATGCTTCAGAGCAAGAAACTCAACCTGCTTAACCTGACTGACAATGTGGGATGAATAAAAGGGGGGATTTATGGGCCCGATCCTGCATGCGCACACTGAAAGTGCCGGGTGTTTTGCTCTTATCTTCAGTAGGAGTAGGATGGGGCTGAGCTGTGAGATTCATGTGTTTTGATAGACAAGCAGGTCATGAATCCATAAGGGCACAACCTGAAACATCACAGTGACACCATTGTTGCTTCTTGCCCTGCACTATTAAAGTTAACTCCTGTTAGCAAATTGGCCAAGGACTTTAAATGCAACTGAGGTGAATGGAGATTGGTGCCTGCTGAACCTCTGGAATATTTATTCAGACATTACACCAGGTTACAGCTGACTATCCTCAGCCTAGGTGATAACTGATCAAGGACTCTGGACGGGATTGTGTCACGAGGTGCAGCTCGTAGTAAAGAGGGATGCTCCAGCACAGAGGTAGCACACCTGCTCCAACGGCCCTTTGTGAGCTGCAGCTTTCTCCTCGCCATGCGACTGGTCAGGTCTGCTGGCTGCTGCATGTGGGGAGCCATGGCCACGCCTGCCCCCTGGGTTGCAGCTGCACATGGGAGGAGTAAGGAGGGAGACTCCATGCACTCCTCTGGGCACAGGGATTGGAATTTTGGCCTTTATAGTGGCTGTATAAAGGGACAGGGTAGGTTCTGTATGCTCTCTCCTTCATTGCACACCTGCATGAGGTCTGGCAAAGAGGGCCAAAGTCATGCAGGGACTTTGGTGGAGTTACAGCAGGGATGGATATAACCCAGAATATTTATGGTCAGATTGTGCCATGAAGGCACAGTAATGACTAGGGGGCAAGGTGGAGTTGCACAGCCCCAGGGGTGCTCAAGAAAGCATAGTGTCTCATGGAGCACAGTGCTTCACAGCAGCCACTGAGCCATGGCCACCCATTATGAGTTGGCCATTGGGTCTTCTGGACAGTGTGGTAGAGGGGCACGACACCATGGCTCTGTCTCCTCCCCTGCTGGAGACATTAGTACCTCCAAGGTGCTGTCTCGGAGCAGCTCTTGTGATGAGGATAGTGCAAGGGTTGCACTCATGTAGCTGGTCAGCCCTGGGTAAAGCGTGGAAAGAGTGTTGCCTACCAAAGAGGGTGAAGAAGTCAATAAGTTGGGGCCAGCAGGTCGGGGTGAAGAAAAGTAGAGCAGGCACTGTGGGATGGTGAGGAGAGCGAGGAGAGGAGCTACTCTAAAAGGTCACCTGGGAGGAAAGGGGAAGGACAGGAGCAGCTGCCAGGGAGCTGGGAGGGATAATTTGAGTAGAACTGGTTGAAATTTTTCATTTATTTTTTTTTCAACAGAAAATGCTCCTTTGACTAAAATGAAATTTTCTGTTTTGAAATAAAGAAGAAAAAATCATTTTGGTTGAAATTTTTGTTTTTCAGTAATTTTCAAACTGAAAAATTGCCTTCATTTTGATGGGGGGGAAACCACCTTCTCTTCTTCCTGAACTCCACTTCCCTGCCTTCTTTTCTCTGATGGAAAAAAGTGAGAGAAAGTGTGTCTTCCCTCCATTCTGTTAACCAGCTCTAATACTGGGAAAGAGAAACTGCAGAGGTAGGTGGGTCCCATGTTAAATTTCATAGAATATCAGGGTTGGAAGGGACCTCAAGAGGTCATCTAGTCCAACCCCCTGCTCAAAGCAGGACCAATCCCCATACAGATTTTCACCCCAAATCCCTAAATGGCTCCCTCCAGGATTGAACTCACAACACTGGGTTTAGCAGGCCAATGCTCAAACCACTGAGCTATCACTCCCCCCTTAGGTGCCCCTCCAAATATCATTAAGCCCCTGGCTCTGGGGTAGTATTACACTGTTAGTGATCCAGTGACACCATTCATTCCACTCCTGGCTGATGCAGGATGGGCAGATGGAGCCAGAGCATAGAATCCCATCCAGCATGCGCTATTCATACTAGTCCTTGGATACAGTGCGGGAATGATGGCGCAGTGCCACAATACTGGCCGGTGACCAGGTGAATGGAAAGCAATGAAGATTTCTGATGACACACCAAAATGCAGATTTGTGTGTGCTTGTTTAGCAGCCTGTGTATTCTTAATAATTTATCCAGCTGACTGGTTCTCAGTGCTGACAGCTGCAGTCATAGTCCCTGCTGGTCAACAGAACATAAAGGTGTTTCTGAGATCTGTGAAACACAAGTAAAGCACACATTAGAATTCCCAGTGCATTTCACTGAGCTGCCAGACGATAAATATTTGATCAGCCGTAGATCAATGAAGCACATATCCCACCTGCTGAGGTCTTTTTTTAGGTACACAGCCTTGAGTATTAAGACCATTGCAGTACAACTCTTTTTAAGTGTGTAGGAGCAGGAGACCCTGGTGGTGGTTGCAATCTTTCTTGCAGCCTTTTGTAACCTCATTAGAATATGATTATTGCTCTCAATTTTATGAGGCCTCTTTTTAGCAGCCACAGTGTTGGAGAAGTTGTCACTGCACCGCTGATCTCGGTATTATGAATGTCAGATGCTACCTATGCTGCCAGGAGCTTTTCCATTTGAAATGTGAACTGCAAGGCTGAAAAAAGAAACCCAAGTATGCCCTTTATTGCTTCTCTATGATACATAAAGACAGCCTCAGTCTATCCTTTTGCTTATTTTTTAACAGAAATATCAGGCCTCGACTTCCTATTTTTTTGCTTGCGGGTACTCGGGAGGAAAATAGAACTAATTGGACAAAGACATCACAATAGACAGAAGTACTCCAGAAAGCTTGGTTCTGTGGCTAGATCACTGGAATGGGCATCAGGAGACGTGTATTCTATTCTGGGCATTGCTATGACCTTGTGCAAGTCACTTCATTTCTGTGTCTCTCTGTTCTCCCTTCTATCCGCCTCTGTTTAAATTCTAAGCTCTTTGGGGCAAAGACTGTCTCTTACCCTGTGCTTGTACAGCTCCTAGCACGATAGAGCCCGAAGCTCAGTTAGAGCATCTAAGCACTACTGTTATAATAATATTTGCCCCTCTGCTGGGTGGCAGCAGATGTCCGGTTTCGTAGTCAGCTTTCTGTTGGAGGAGAAATCACTGACAAGGAGTCTGGGTATACTCTGTGCAGTTTGTTTTCTTTACACATATGTACACAAGTCCTGGAACCGAGGTCGCCACAGACGGCCCACGGGTCTTCTTGAAGAGATCTCAGCCCAAATACAAATGCCTGGATCCCAGGATGCAGCTCTGCCTCAGTAATTGACAGCAAACTCTCCTTCTGCTTGGCACAGAGCCCTTAAAAACACGACATCAGAAAACCAACAACAAGACAGCATTTTCTTCCAAGACCAAACACTTGCTTGCATATTAAGCAAATGCTCAAAATGATTAAGTCTAGGGGTAACAGCACCATCTAATGACCATAACAATAACAAAAGCCTGTTGCAGTTTTCCCTGCCCACAATAAAGGGATATTCAGTCAGTCTCTGTGTAGCGGGGTGGTCACCCCAATCCTGCCCTGAAGGGCTTAAAACAGACCTGGGAGAGGGTTGTGGCGGGGAAAAGCTAGGCTGATCAGGAAAGCAGCCACAGCTGTAGCCAGACTAATCAGGGCCCAGCTGGTCCTTATAAGAGGGCTGTGGGCCAGAAGTTAGTAGTCTTTTTCTAGCTTCTGAGAGAGAAGGACCTGGCTGCCTAGGAGCTGAGAAGGGTACCTAGGGTGGAGCAGTGCTGGGGAAGGGCAGAGGGAGCTGGGGAGCTCCAGCCTAGTAAAACCCCAGGCTGCAGGCCTTGCTAAAAGGGCCAAAAAAAGGTACTGGGGCTGCAGAGGGGCAGCCCAGAGATAGGCAGAGGCAGCTGGTCCAACCCCCTTGCTGATGGTGAGTGGTTTACAGACTGCAGTCTGCCCCAGTGAGCGAGGGCTAGATGGTGACTGGCAGTAGCCACTGAGACAAGGTGGGAATAGAGTGTTGGGGGTTCCCCAGGGAGGGGAGACCCAGATTGGGGGTTACTGCTGGGGCAGAACACCAGGGCAAAGGATACCGGGTCTGGGAGGGACACAGGGCCAGTGGCAGGTGAGACACCGGCCTGCAGAGGGCGCTCTGGGCTGGAAGGAGCTAATTCCTCAGACGACCACCAGGAGGCGCAGCTCCGGTGAGTCTTCACCCCACCCCACTCTGTTTAAAATTTTCATTGTTGTTGAGTCAAACAATATATAACAAGAAAACAGGTTTAACCCTGGTCTGAGTCAATATTCCTCTTCTTTCAGCTAAGAGTTTGGAAATCTGCCACTTGAGTTTCAACCTATTGTGATGTCCCTCTAGGTCTCCAGTCCTCCCAAGTATCCTCCTACAAAAACAAGTCAGTGGAAACTTGATATTCCTGATATTTCTATGGGGAAGGAAACTTTTTGATTAAAGGACATCTCTATGTATCTAACGGGCACGAGAAGGACTTACTTCCCCTTTTCAGGTCATCTTTGACACTTGGTGATGTCTGAGGTTCATGTTACCTTTAGTTAGGGATCAGGGGCCCAATATGACTATAAATATGTCCAAGGGAAAGAGATGAGCCAAAAATGGGAATCATAACCTGCACACACTCATCCCATCAATTCCATGTTGCTATGAACAGTGGGCTCAGTTACAGCAAGAGTGACTATATAAGGTACTTACATGGTCCCCTTTTCCATAGTATCTGAACGCTGTACAACCTTTACTGTATTTATCCCAACAACACCCCTGGGAGATAGGGAAGTGCTATTATCCCCATTGGGGATGCTGAGAGAGAGACGAATGACTGGCCTCAGATGACACAGGAAGTCTGGCAGATAGAGACCTGAATCCAATTCTCCCAGGTCCCATGCTAGTGCCTTAACCACTTCCTTCCTTTCTGAGTGGATATTATATACAAGAAAAAGGCAATATGACCCAAATGTTGCAAAATCACCTTCCGCTGCAGCTTCTGGAGGTCCAGAACACAACAGATTGTCTGTAAGCAGATTGTCTGTCTAAGTTTAGTGGTGAAATATTTTTAATAAACTACAAATGTGGGAGATGAGCGCACAATGATTAAAGCTGGTAACAATAGAAATGCACTCCTGAAGCCCAAGAGAAATACTTAGAGCCAATAACAGATATGACAAATAATGCTGCTGTTAGTCGAATCAATTATTAGACAAATATTTCTGTATTTGACCATATCTATAGCTGATGAAATAATATCCATTAGCTAATTTGTCAAAGAATGGATTATTTGCTGAGTATTCAACAAATAATTATATCCAGTATTCAACCAGCTCTTCTATCAACCCATAGGAATAGAGGACAAACAGATGCACATGAGGACAAATGTTGGGTGACTCAGATGTGAATATGCCCAATAGTGTTGCACATAAGGATCATTTCTACTCTATCTGTGCATGCCTGCCAGTACTGGAATGCTGTCCTTCTCATTGCTGCGTGGGTTATAGGAAACACAGCGTGTGACTGTATGGAGCCAAAAATGAAAAAAATAGTTGCAAAGTCACATCAATACAGTTGTGGCCACATTGCTAGCAGTGAAATTGTTGAATGCAGTGTTCTTGGCCAACTGAGCCTCAGAAACAGGGTCATGTGAAAAATACCCAATACCCAATATTCTGTGGGTGGGAATGAGAAGATTTATTGGAAATAAGAAGAAATTTACTTCAAAATTCAGTGTAGTGTTGATAAGTCAATGTATGTAGCTGAAAACTGCCTGGAACCCCAATGGCTTCCATTTCCTATGTTCACCTCTGGAAAATTGTTGCTCATCCAACTGTGAATATCTGACATCTGGTCAGACACCCTTGAGGCTCTCTCAGGAACAGCCAGTTTCAGAGGATACCAGGACATCATCAGCATACATGTGCCAAATCATAGTGTGCTGATGAGCTCTATTCCCAAATGGCAGCACACGGATCAAAGCCAATATCATAGGCCAACAACCGTGGCTCTGGAAATTGCCAGGGGTGAGTTAAATGAACAGAAGGTGAACACAAATGACCTCTAGACACAAAGTGGTGGTAGGGGACAAGTTGAAGTAGCCCGGTGCCTCCATGGAAGGGAGAGACATGACTCCAGAGGGCCACGCAGGGGCTCTAATTGAAGACTGATAAAAGCAGCACTCAGGAGAACAACAAAGGAAGGAGAGCGGTTGGATTGAAAAGTGGTCTGTAAGTAAGTTAAAAATGGTCTTTGTGGAGTGCGCTTGTGTGAAGCACATCTCTAAACAGGAGTGTGGCAACGTGTACGGCAGCTAGATCAGCGTGCAAATAGGCAAATGTAAAACGACAAGGCTAAGGCAAAATGTGTGAAATGAACGCGGATTGCGGGAGCAATTTTAAAAGCGAAGAAGGAGCAAAGAGGTGATGAAAATGGGGCTCTGTAGACATCCCCATGTAGTGTGCGCCCATCCTCCCACCTTCTGTGCATGTCACTTTTGTGCTCACATGGACAGAGAGCGCAAAGTGGAGTGAGTTAGCCTCAGCCTGATCCAGTTACTTGGGCTAGGTACTCCACAGAAAGAGCGAGAGCATTTCCAGATGGTTGGCTGAATAACTTCCCTTTGGCACCTGTACATTAGACCCTGGTTTCTCCAAGTGGAGGCTTACTCCACTGAGCAGAAGGGTGGCCCACTGGTTAAATGCTAGCCTGGGATTCAGGAGATCTGGGTCAACTCCCTGCTCTGGCCCAGGCCTCCTATGCAACCTTGTGCAAGTCTCTCAGTTCCCCATCTGTAAAATGGGGATAACAGTACTTCCTTACCTCACAGCACCACGTGAGATGCTCAGCTACTAAGGTGATGAGGGCCAGATAGGTTCTGTCAGGGTCTAGAGGAGGGAAAGAGATGGGATATTTGTTGCTGATGCTTTTAACTTTACTGTAGTGTTGATTGGAAAAATTCCAACAAAACACTTTTTTTGCTGGAATTTGGCAGTTCATCAAAATGGAAATGTTTTGTGGAGACAGCTTGATTTTGCCAAAGTTCTGATGGAACCCAGGCTGGACACATTGGAAAGGCACCTGCTTTCCTGCCAGATCACCTGCCCAGCTCCCTGGGAAACCAGGCTTCCAGGGTCTGCAGCTTTTGGGCAGCCTGCCAGCCTGACTGCCCCAGAGTGGTGGCTTCATTCCCTTTCGTCAATTTCAAATTTTTGTGGTGTTATGCATAATCAGAACAAAACCAAACATCAGGATATTGAAATTGTCTGTAAAATAGAATTACCTTTCTCTGCCCAGCTCTACTTTACTGTATCTAATTGTGCGATATATCACCCTGGAATTCTGCTGTGAAGGGAAAGACAAAGTATTTGTTTCTTTTATCTTTGCTTTACTATTTACTTTTCGAGGGGAGGGGATTGGATTTTTTGCAGCCTTTTCCCAGTTTGCTCTGGCACACTGTCTCTCTGCAGTCACTCAGTTCTCTTTTCAATGCAGATCTCTGTTCTATTCCTGGGTCTATCACAGACTTTCAGCGTGACCTCAGACAAGTCATTTGGAGTCAAATTTTCAAAAGTACTTAAGTGACTTAGGCACCCGAGGCCATATCTTTGAAGGTATTTAGATGTCTAACTTCCACCGAGTACCTAGGTCACTTTTTAAAATGGGTCTAAGGCTTTTCTGTCACTTAGGAGATTTTGAAAAACTACCCTTAATCTCTTCATGCCTCAGTTTCCTCATCTGTAAAATGGGGCCAATGATGCTTTTCTGCCACTCAGAGGTCTTGTGAGGCTGCTACATTTTTGCAGGGCCATAAAGAATCTATATAGTTGTTTGCTTTTGATAGGGTGATTTGCAAGAGTAGCAAATGGGGAATGTCTAAGGTTTTTAAAGAGGAGTTATGGTGTATGGCATACTGTACATTATTTCCCTAATGCCGATGCGCTTGAGTTACACCTCTTCATGTGCTTCTAACAGAATTGCTTGTGTAGCTCGAGAGAGCGGAGAATTTGCATTATTTTGTATTTCAGTAGGAGTGAGGATTCCACTGAGATATTATATAATCTATTTAGATGAAGTAGATCAGGAATTCTGTTATCACCATGTTTCTAGCTGAAAATCTAATAGCTACTTCTGTGTGAGGAACAACTGTGAAGATGTTTGTGTCTGTTTGGCCACCTCTCTCGCCTCTGTCTCTTTCCTAGGTGAAGTGCAGTGTTAGGATCATACAAATAGGATTTATTTTTAAGTAGGTGACTATAGAAAAGCTGAGTACTATTGTGGGACTCCAGTGTGTGCTGAAGGAGTACAGTACCTTGCAGGTGGTACACAGCCCCTCCAGGGCCGGCTCCAGGCACCAGCTTAACAAGCAGGTGCTTGGGGCGGCCAAGGGAGAGGGGCGGCACCTGCAGCAATTCGGGGGCGTCAGGTCCCTCACTCCCTCTAGCAGCGAAGGACCTGCCGCTGAACTGCCGCCGCCGATTGTGGCTTTTTTTTTTTTTGCTTGGGGCGGCAGAAATGCTGGAGCCGGCCCTGAGCCCCTCCCAAGATTAGATTTGCTATTAGTCAGGCTGGGATGGTTGTGGCTTGTCACAACCTTGTCACACTGCCTGGTATGTGGCTCACCACTGAGAGGCCAATCTCAGGTCAGACAGTCAGAAAACAGGGCAGACACCCCCAAACTGGTTTTATATTCTATAATAAGATTTCACCAAGCCAGTAACAAATGTATGCTCCGGGATTACTGTATTAGTCTCACCATGGAGCCACAGGCAGTTCCCTTAGGCACTCCAGCCAAACTGACCACCCAGACAAACTGAACTTAATGATGAAAGGTTCTTAAGATCAATATTCACCACACGCTACATCCTTCCAGATGGCCAGTCACGTACCCCAGATCTCTCCAAAGACAACACTGACAGCCAAGTCCTTTAGTAAACTAACTAAAGATTTATTAGCTAAGAAAAGGAAATGAGAATTATTGAGAGGTCAAAGCAGATAAAATATATTGCAGGTGAATCAGAGTCTATAGTCCAAATGATGCAGAGTTGTATTGTCTGCTAATTTTCCATAAATTCCTCAGGGTTTCCCAAAATGGCTTTTGGAGTCCTCTGTCCAGTCACCTAGGATTCCCCCTGTCAGAATCCAAGCGGTTCAGAGATGCAGGATCATTCCCAGGGTACATCTTTATAGCTGAAAACAGTCTGGCAAACATTCCTAGCACCCCGTGGGTCCGTAGAATTCCCACTGTTGAACATACAATGATCCACTCTTTGAAATTAACATTCTACTTCCTATGCATATACAAGTAATCTAGTTACAGTGTTATACATAATGTAATTGCCGGCCATTCATTACAATCGGAATGGCTAAGTGGAAAAATACAAGCATCCTTAAATAGTTTTCCACAGCAAGTTAACTCGCATCTAAGCACTAAATACAGGCCTTTTGACCTAATGTTAATTAAGTAGCATCACATACATAATGTAAAGGTAATTATGGAGTTACAGGACATGGAAAAAGGATATAGCAACAAAAGGTTAATTTAGTTACACTAGTACGCATCAAACAGGATGTAGATAGATGAAGACAAATACAATGAACATCTGTTTAACAAGTGAATTGTCTAGATACACAATAGTATCTTTTAACACCTCTTTGAAGGTCACCCACTGGTGAATTGCCCCAGGACTCTGATCTTAGCTGTGTGGTTAAATGTTCAGCTGCGTGTGTGTGTTCTCCCTGTGTGCTGCCCCAGCTCTGCGCAGACAGCTGGCACAGCAGACCTCAAGCAAACCGCCCAATGACCACAAGATCCGTTAAGGTACAAAGGCATCAGGCCAGGTTTATTGTCAATAAAGCACAGTAATAGCACCTGGCAGACTTTACGCGAATACTAAGACATGTATGCCCATTACAATGGACGCAGCTCAGTGAATGATGGAACTTTCCATTCCCCCCTAGGCTGGACGAAGATACTCCCTCTGAGATACCTCTTTATACCCTAATACAGACAAGTTAGTACTGCCTCTGACATAATTAGTCACTGTCCCTTTTCCGGGCTAGTTATCACCTTGTACATGTTGGTTCAATTAAAACATTTCTATTATGTACTGTTATTTTGACCTTATCTTTTAGAAGGGTTCAGTGTATTCCTGTTATCCTTGGGGAATGTTTTTGTACCATCCTTAATAACGGGGTGTTCTGGTACCACTTGATATTGGGATGTGTTTGCATGAGTATTTTGTAACTAGCACTTCTTAGAAATGTGTATGTCTGCAATATTAGCCCTGTTCTTGCCAGCTTCTGTAAGCAGGTCCTGCCTCATACCAGGCCTCTAATACAAGGGCTTATGTCTCAGACTCTCTTCCTACTACAAGCTGATCTGTCAGTGTCACCCCCCCAGTGCAAGACTGATGTATGAAAGGGATGTCACTGACACTTCTGAATATATCTTAGGGATCTTAGGGATCCCCCATTCTCAATAAAGCATTTTCTTTCCCCTTGATATAACTATGTCCATATTAAATTCTTGTAGGGCCAAACTCCAACAAAGTAACCTCGAATTGGTTCCCCTAGCTTGGTGAAACCATGTTAGAGGGGCACAATCACTTAAAACAGTAAACTTTCTGATGTACAGATAAGGTTTAAGCTGCTTAACAGCCCAGACAATGGCATAGCATTCTTTCTCAATTGTAGCATAGTTTTGTTCAGCTGGCGTAGGCTTTTTGCTTAAGTATACCATGCTTAAGTACCCCTCTCCTTCTTGCATTAGTACAGCTCCCAAATCAACATTAGAAGCATCAGTACACAGCAGGAATGGTTTATGAAAATCAGGGCTGACTAAGACAGGCTCTTTAGACAAAATATCTTTGAGATTCAGGAAGCCTTTCTCACAGGCCTCTGTCCATATCACCTTATCTGGTTTTCCCTTCTTTGTAAGGTCTGTTATGGGGCCTTTTAAAGGGTCAGGGGGAACCAACCCACTGCCCACCCTGTGTCCTAGGTAGGATTCCTCTGTAGCGCCCATTTTGTACTTGGAGACCTTGACAGTGAGGTTGGCTTCTCTAAGCCTCTGCAGCACAATACCCACTTGGTACAAGTGATCTTGCCAGGAGCTACTGAAAATAGCCAAGTCATCTATATCTGCTTTGGCAAATGTTTGTAACCCCTGCAGAACCTCATTAATAAGCCACATGAAAGCTGCACTGGAATTCTTTCATCTGAAAGGCAAAACCTTCAATTTGTATAGACCAGATTCCAGTACGAAAACAGATTTTTCTTGGGCATCAGCCTCGAAGGGAATCTGCCACTGCCCATGAGTCAAATCTTATGAATTTTGAATTCTCCACCCAACTGGTCTAATATGTCTTCTATTCAGGGTGTGGGGTAAGGGTCAGTTTGCATGATCGCATTTAGCTTTCTACACCAGGGGTCGGCAACCTATGGCACGCATGCCAAAGGTGGCATGCAAGCCGATTTTTGATGGCAGGCGGGGCGGGCTGAGCCGCTCAGCCCACCCGCCGCTCTGGAGTTCCCTCAGTTGGTCCCACTCAGCGCCTGCTGCTGGCCTGGGGGAAGGAACTCTCTCTCTCTTTCTTTGGGAAACATCCCTTCTTCTGTGTTCGCTAGGCCCCAGCTGGAAGGAGCCAACAGCCGAAATCCCAGAGTGGCGGCGGGCTGAGCTCAGCTGAGCCTGCCAGCCGGGGTCCCACTGCCGGTCCCACTCAGCGCCCGCTGCTAGCCTGGGGTTCCTTCCCCCAGGCTGGCAGCGGGCTGAGACCCGAGCTGGCGGTGGAAATCCTGGAGCAGCGGCGGGCTGAGCTGTTCAGCCCGCCGCCGCTCTGGGGTTCCCGTTGCTGGCCTCTTGCCAGCTGGGGTCACACTCAGCACCTGCTGCTGGCATGGGTGAAGGAACCCCAGGCTGGCAGTGGGCGCTGAGTGGGACCGGCGGCGGAACCCCGGCTGGCAGCGGGCTGAGACCCTGGCTGGCAGGAGCCAGCAGCCGAAACCCCAGAGTGGGGTGGGCTGAGTGGCTCAGCCCGCCGCCGCTCTGGGGTTCCCGCTGCTGGCCCCTTGCCAGCCGGGATCCCACCGCCGGTCCCACTCAGCGCCCGCTGCCGGCCTGGGGTTCCTTCACCCAGGCTGACAGCGGGCTGAGACCCCAGCTGGCAGGAGCCGGTAGTGGAAAGCCCGCCGCCGCTCTGGGGTTTCGCCTGCCGGCTGCTGCCAGCTGGGGTCACAGACCGCTGCCAGTCTGGGGTTCCTTCCCCCAGGCCAGCAGTGGGCGCTGAGTGGGACCAGTGTCAGGACCCCGGCTGGCAAGGGGCCAGCAGCGGGAACCCCAGAGTGGCGGCGGGCTGAGCAGCTCCCATAGACATTCATCAGTTGTCAGCAAGAAATTGCATTTTAAAAGTATGCGATAAAACCTCTTTCAACTGGATTACTTCCAACAGGATTATTTTTCTAGGAGACTATCTCATCAATGCGAGTAACTCCTTCTACAGGTGTTATGCCCTGAACAAAAGACTCTGACCTGATTTATGCCGATGTAAATCAGGAGTCACTCCAATGTAGTCACACCAGCTGGAGAATTGGAATTAGGCCTAGCGAACACAGAAGAAGGGATGTTTCCCAAAGAAAGAGAGAGAGAAAAATAACAACAAAACACAAGAGCAGGCACCATCTTCAGGGAGAAGTCAGCACAAATGAGTTCATAAAATGCAAAGCAAATGAGTTGTATAAACTAACGGTGTGGTAGGAGAGAGTTTCACTTAAAGAGAACCTATCATAAATCACTCAACACTCAGTTTTGCGGTGCCATTTAAGAAAATATTTTTCATATCCTACTACCTGCTGCTCTCTCTTCCACATGGATAGGTGTTTGTACGTACAGCAGCTTTGCAGAATTCTACTCTTCTAGGGCAAGTAGGTTTTTTAAATGTCAGATATATCCTTAGTTACTTTTTGTCAAACTTTATAATAAGGCTAAGTATTACAATGCAGTTACATAGCAATTACAATAAGGTTTTGCTTTTCAGTATGCATTACTACTGATTCATATGATCAGAAGCTGACTAGATGCTTGATTTACTTTGTACCATCCCATTGGTGTTCTTAATACATATTCTGTTGGAAGCCAAGTATGGAAAATACAATGTACTAACACTGTGACTTTTCTCAATGCAGTTTATAATTACATAGCAAAAAACACAGTGTAATTACAATGTAATTACAGTTAGCTTTTAAGGTTTGATCATTTTATCCATTATCCTGAGAAGAGGTGGGCAACAAGCGTGTTGCTTGGGCTGCTAAGTTTCATAACAGCTCAGTCTTGCCAGGCTGCAGAGATTGCATACAAGACAGAGAATGACAGCTTGGAGTAGGGTGTCATAAGGTCCTATTGCCCTGAATTGAGGATGTTTTCAGTACAGACCTTCTAAAAAACGTTAAAATGTATTACTAGCACGCGAAGCCTTAAATTAGAGTGTATACATGAAGACTCGGCACACCATTGCTGAAAGGTTGCCGACCCCTGATCTACACAAAACCTCATGGTTTTATCCTTGTTACGTACTATCACAATAGGAGACTCCCAAGGGCTTTTTCACTTAGCAATTATTCCCATTTCTAGCATGCTCTCAACCTCCTCCTGTATTTGTTTCTGTATTTCCCCCTTGGTCCTATATGCTCTGCTAGGAGCTGGGTGGGGCCCAGTGGTTTGAATGGACTGCACAATCTTGTTAGTTAAACCTAGCGAGTTAGGGGCAAAAAATTTCTGTGGTGCTTTAAAAGGGATAGCACTTCCTGCCTTTGGGCTACAGTTAAACCCTCCCCAGACTCAGAATATGTCTACACTACAAACTTAAGTTGATCTATGTTAGGTTGACTTACAGCCACTGCAGTAATTGCTGCGGTGATTCATGTCCACACTGTCCCCGGAGCTAGGGGCCGGCCAGGGGCATTGGGGCATAGCATGGCGGAGTGGCCCCACTCCGCCCAGCCCAGTGCAAGGGCACTGTATAGAAACCCTCCCACAACCCCACCACTACTGCCCAAAGCACTTCCCCACAGCCCCACCACCACAACTACACATCACCCCACTGCCCAGTATCCCAGCACACATACCTTCCCCGCTGCCCCCCAGCAGATCCCCCACTGCCCAGCACCCAAAACACACAAACCTCCCCCACTCCCCAGCAGCCCCACTGCCTCACAGCCCCAGCACCCCCCCAGAGACCCATTCCCTCACACCCTGCCCCCCCAGCCACACTCAGTGGCCCTGCTGGGAGGTGACTGCATCTGGTAAGCTGAGCTAGAAGCGTGGCTCGGGCCAGTCCAGTGCCGGGGTAGGGAATCGCCTCTCAGGAGTGACGTGATCAGCCAGGCCAGGGTCTGCCCCCACCCCAACCAGGCTCCCTCAGGACCCACTTGCCTGGAGGTAGGGTGACCATACGTCCCCTTTTGGCCAGGATAGTTCCCTTTTTAAGTTCTGTCCCGGCCGTCCTGACTTTATTGACAAAAATGGGCATTTCTCCTGATCAGTTGCCAAGAGCAAACGAACAAATGCCCAGTTTACAAAAAAGTCGGGTGTGCCCCCATAGCGGGACATGGAGGAACGTGAGTGGAAGGGTGGCGACGCAAGGTGTCAGGCAGTGGGGCTTGGGGGGATCAGCCCCAGCCCCAGGCAGAAGGGTGTTGGTGGGGGGGGTTGGGGGCCAGCCCCTGGCAGCGATGCAGAGAGCTCGGGGGGTGTCATCCATAGGTGCTGACTTCTGCTGGCACTGGTGGGTGTTCAACCCGCCCCGACTCCACCCCTGTCCCGCCCCTGCCCCGCCCCCATGCCAACCCCTGCCCCAAAGTCCCCGCCTGAACTCCACCCCCACCCCGCCCTGGCCCCGCCTCCTCCCCCTCCCTCCCGGAGCTTGTTACGCCGCGAAACAGCTGTTTCACGGCGGCAAGCGCTGGAAGGAGAAGTAGGGACGCGGCGCGCTCAGGGGAGGAGACGGAGGCGAGGTGAGCTGGGGTGGGGAGCTTGGCTGCCAGTGGGTGCAGAGCACCCACCAATTTTTCCCCGTGGGTGCTCCAGGGCTGGAGCACCCATGGAGTCGGTGCCTATGGTGTCAGCCCCAGTCCCGGCAGCGGTGCGGGGAGCTTCTGGGGTGGGGGAGGGGTCAGCCCCAGTCCCGGCAGTGGTGCGGGGAGCTAGGAGTGGAGGGGTCAGCCCCAGCCCCTGGCCGCAGTGTGCGGAGCTCAGGGGGGGTCAGCCCCCGGCGGCGCAGAGCTGGGGAGGGGGGCAGAAGCCCCAGCCAGGTGTCACAGAGCTCCAGCTCTCTCAGCCCCAGTTGTAGCCAGGGGCGGAGAGGAGTCGGTGGCCAGGGCCAGGGGGCGGAGAGGAGTCCACAGCCGGCCTGCGATCCAACAGGAGCGAGTGGTGGACGGGGGACGGGGCTGGGGGTGGAGAAGATCAGGTGGGGCCTTGGAGTGCAGCCCAAGCAAAGTGGGCCGGGGCCCCTTCAGAGCCGGGGCCCGGCACCATGGTGCCACTGGCGCCATTGTAAATCCAGTGCTGGGTGTCGGGACTCCAGGCATCAGCCTGGCTCTAACTTGGGAGTGGGGAGCCCAGGCACCAGCCTGTCTGGGAGCAGGGAGCCAGGACCCGGGGGGCAGCTCAGCTCTGAGGGGAGAATAGGGAACCTGGGCAGCAGCTTGGCTGGGAGCAGAGAGCTGGCACTCCAGGGACCGTGACAACTCTCATGGCATAAACACAAAGAAGAAGTTGGATAAAAATAATCAAATACTCTTGATGGAAGTTGCAATGTAACACTGCTTTATCACTGCCAACTTGTTTTAGGCTCATTCTTTTCAGGCTGACTCAGATGGCCCAGATCGTATAGCTTCCCTTAGAGTGTCCTAGTCTGCAAGCAGGACCAGGAAAATCCCTCACATTTACTGTGACAGCTTGTCATTTTTTAAACACAATTTCCAATAGGTGACAGTGATTAAAACCGAGTTACTAACTCACAGTGAATAAGTTTCTTGACAAATGTAGCCTCTTTTGCTGCTGGTAGAACATTTGTGGGCAGGTCGGCATGTCCTTCGAGGATTACCCCTTCAGATTTACTCAACAAATGTTTTTGTGGAGGTTTTGGTTCTTATAACTCTGTAGATTGACTGTGAGTAGTTTGAGAATATTTCAGACTCTCCAGTCAAAACTCCATCAATATCAGTTCCCTGTGATTGCTGATGCCGGGCACATAGTGTTGCATGACTTGTGTGCTGCCCTATGTTGGGGATGGTGTACTGCCCAAAGGAGGCAGAATTCCTCCCTGCATTCTCTGGGGCCCAGGTGGAAAATCCCCTCTGCTACACTCCTTCAGGGGGTGCAGCATGCATAGCAGCATGGCAAACTCCCCTGTACTTGATCCCCTGCTGGCACAAGCTCTAGCCCTTACCCCCCCTCTAGGCCTGCTGCTGTTCCAACTTCCTCCAGGGTTGCACAGCGGAGTATCCGGGAACCACAACCGGTTCGCTGCAGCTGCCACTCTTCCCTATATCTGAGCACAGCTTGGACATAGTAGCGAATTGGGACTGTAACCTTTATTTGAAGGTGCACTCTTAAGGGTACATCTACACTACCCGCCGAGTCGATCTATCTATCGGGGATCGATTTATCGTGTGTAGTGTAGACGCGATAAATCGATCCCCGATCGCTCTCCCGTTGACTGCTGAACTCCAGCTCGGTGAGAGGCAGAAGCAAAGTTGACGGGGGAGCCGCAGCCGTCGATCCCGTGCCACGACGACGTGAAGTAAGTAATTCTAAGTCAATCTAAGATACGTCGACTTCAGCTACGCTATTCTCATAGCTGAAGTTGCGTATCTTAGATCGATCCCCCTCCCCCCCCCCAGTGTAGACCAGGCCTAGGAACAATTCCCCTACCTAGCACCCAGCCTGATTAACTCAGCAAGTTGCTAGGATGTCCATGGGGACAGGAATCCTGCCCTGCATCTCAGCCGTGCAGTGGAAGCTCTATTATTAATATAATTATAGCACTCAGAGGCCTCCAGTCTGAGATCAGGGTCTATTGTGCTAGGCACCGTGCAAACATAGTGAAAATATGTCCTCTGCCCCAAAGGGCTCACAGGTACAAATGGGTGGAAGAGGGAGAATGGCGTAATAACAGGACTAGGGCTGGGTGAATAGCTGATTATTTGGTTCACTGGCCAAAACAAAACATAAAGAAACAAAAAGTTTTGGATTGACTCAAAATGAAACTCTTCCAAAATTTTCAGCAAACTGAAAAAGTCAGATTTTTTTGTTAAGGGTCAAAAGAAACTTTTGCTCAGCCCAAAATGGAATGTTTGGTTTCATTTGAATTTAACCTTTTCAAACAAAATGGGGTTTGTTTGGGGAGGTGGCCAGATTTTTTTTTTTCTTTTCTGAAACAGTTCAGTGAATTCAACATAAATTCACAGAATGTTTTGGTCAACCCATATCTGTTCTTTTCATTGGGGGGAAAAAAAAAGTTTCTGCTGAAAAATTTCACCCAGCCCTGAACATGACCATGTTTTTATGCAGTCTAGCCATACACGGTGTATCATTTTAATATCTGATCACATGTTTTGTGCTCTATAAATAAAACCAAATGCAAACTTGATGTGATACTAACAGGAAAAAGGATAAAATTGCTAATAGGATCTGGAGTTTTTATTTTGATGTGATAGGCCATTTAGAAAAAATCAATATAGATTTTCTGTCTTTTACTTGATCCACTTCCTCTCCCATGAGGGAGCTAGTAGGAAGACAAGTTCCACCCTCTTGTTTCATAACTGCTGCTGTTCTTAGATGTTTATGTTGCTCCTCTAATAGAAACGCTTTGAATCATTCACTTCAGATTGCTATTATCTATTATTTTCACATCCATTTCTTATTACTCTTAGCAAAGCACCCATTTGGCAATTGTTACCTGAGTCTGTGAGCAAATAATAACAAGATGTCTAGTGTCAGCAAGTAGGACTCATCACTTATTGCAAGTCCATATGTGTAACTGCATATGAATGGGATTTGTGCATGCGATTATACATTTTCAGTATGCAAATACTGAGTGTGTGTGTGCTGAGAGCAGATGTGCGCAGGTATAATTTAGTTACCCATATTTGAAAACGCTGTCTTGCAAAATGCAAGCTTATCTGTTACATGTGCACAGTTCAGTTACATATTTCTCTCTAGCGGCTGGTCTACAGAGGCTGAGTCTCCTACAACAACTAGCAAAAGCAGTCACTCCTTTAGCTCAAGAAGCAGATACTCATTATTTTAGCACTGGAGTCCTCAAGTCAATGCTGGTGATGATGCGTGACGGTGATCGTTACTAGAGCTGGTCAAAAACTTTCCATTGAAAGGGTTGGGTTTATTTTTTTGGCAGAATCACAACTTTCTGTATGAATGTGTCGATTCTGATGATACTTTGTTCTGAAAACATATTCAAATGAAGCATTTTGATAATGTCAAAACATTCCATTCTGACATTTTCAGAAGAGGATGTTTTGTTTCGTTGTCACGACAACTTTTTTGTGTTGAATATTTTTAAACAGAATGTAAGATAAAATGTAGGAACCAAAATGAAGCACTTTGGTTTTATTACAAGAAACCCTCAAATGAAATTTTTTCAAAAATTCCCTTTTTCAGGACACTTCAGCATGTTTTGTTTTCAGTCCAGTTTGGGTGCTGAGGAAGGCAGAATGCTTGGCGATTCTGGGGGAAAGTTCTTTCTGGAGATGTAGAATGCGCGCCCTCAATCACCCGCCTATAACCACTGGCTCTGTGTGAGAAGTGTCTTTGGCCACTCAGCCATCCACACATGCCCTCTTTAATATATATAATGCCTTCGGTCACACCAACACTTCTCTGCGCTTTAAAACCAAGAGGTGCAAATGCTGGGATTCGGCCTGTGCCCTGCAAAGGTGTACAAGAGCAAGGAAACGGCGCAGCAGCCAGAACTAATCTGTCATATGAGTCCGATCGCAAGATAGTGTAAATCAGCCTAATGCTGTTGAAATCAGTGGAATGATGCCAATTACACACACACCCCTGAGTCTCAGGGTTTGTGTGTGTTTTTATATTAGGCCGGTATGTGGTCTCTTGTCTAACTCTAAAGTTAAAAAAAGAAACCGTGTCAGTTGAATGTTACCGCTTCACACTTGAGTACGATCTTAACAATTAATGCTTTGTCAAGGCTGAATTTAATAAACAACAAAACAAAAATTAAGGAACTGTGAAAAAAACATTTGCTCCAAAAGGTAAATAAAAAGGATTTTATTGTAAACTGTAAATCAAACCATTTGTGCATTGCTCATTCAGATTGTCATGCCTGCTATTTATTATATATCTTGTGGTTTCCCCACAACTTGCTGTTAATTCAGTGAGACAAACTTACTAGGGGACTGATCCAGTAGTAATGTAATTACAACCCCATAAATCATATTTGCACAGTGCTTGGCTTTCCATCCCTTTTCAATTTGGTCCTGATGCATTAGGGCATGTTTTAGTCAAGATGAGAGATCGTTTCTTTACTGTTCTTGTTTTTACAGGTCTGCTTCACAAAACAAACCCAACCACGAAAAGGGCGTTCAAATCCTATGATGACTCTAGCATAAAACCACAAAAACAAGGGATTTCAGAGTTGTTACTGCTGAATTGCCATTACCTGTCTACAGTGCAGGTAAGGAAACTGTGCAATTGTAGTGCCATAGCATTAGCATGTACCCCAACTGTGGACAGTGATGATCAAGGGCTATGCTGACTTTCTCCTTGCCCGACCCCATGGTTACCAGTGGAAGGAATAGAGTGTAAGTCAGTGGCCCTCAGGGATATATTCTGGCTGTTAAGTCAGAGACTGCATTGCAGGCATTCAGAGAGTCTTCAGACACATTCTAGCGGACTCAGCCAGAATTCCTCCAGGGGGCTGAGTGCACAACTGGAGCAGGAGCTCCACCAGCCTTCCCCAGAATGCCCTGTACACTCCTCAACGGGCCAGCTGAGCTCTACCGGCCAGACCAGAAGGGAGATGGGCTACAGCAATAGATTTGCCCCCACCCCCTTCTATTTTCTTTCAGGATTCTATCACGAGCAGCAGCACTGAACTCATACAATCCTTGGAGATTGTGGCGGGGAAGACAAGTAGAATGCATGTGTGTTTATGGAGACCACCACACCCACTCAGGGCCATAGGAGTCCCATAAACGCTACAGTAAATGGTACTCTTTTCGCAGCATAAGCACACTTTTTTGTGCCCACTGTGTCTTGACTGCTGGCTAAGGCTCTGATTCAGTGAATCATTTAAGCAGGTGCTTAAGTGCATCCCTATTCAGCAAAACACACACTTAAAATTAAGTGCTTTGCTGAATCAGGGGCCCTTGAACATTCCCTCCCCCACCCATCACTGGGAGAAGCTGTATTACCTTGTTTTTTCAGATCCACAGGCTCATTTGATTGCACGGGTTTTCTGTGGTCTAATTTACTTTCTCTGTGCTATTGCTGTCTACTGATTGTGTATATTTAGAAAAAAAAATTAAACAAGTACTATTTATTTTAAAGACTGTAATGGCCCTTTTGGAGCAAAGCCATTATGTAGATTTTTTATATATACTTTATAACATATATCAATCCTTATTAGAGCTCATGCCATAAATACAACTGTACAAATACAGGGCTGAACCTGCAAACACTTGCTCACTAAAACAGATCAGATTTACTAGGTACAGTATGGTTGCTTTGCACTGCTCCAGCAACACAAAACAGCTGGAAAGCCAGCTTAACCGCCCAAGTTTCACAGCTTGTGTTGCCAGATCTGCATGGAGCAGTCAGAGCCAACATGTGAAGCTGGACCAGTGAATTTAATATGAATTTAATATGAAGTTAGAAGGCTGCAAAATACTGAAAATAACCCAGGTGCTTCAGTTACAAGAATACAAAGGTAGTGGAGACAAATAAACTTGTTTTCTTTCTGTATTTGTACAATTTAAATGACAGCCTGCCAAATGGATTGCTTTCAAAAAACTGACAAAAATAGTCATTCCTCATTCATGTGAAGACAAATTTTCTTTGAATCAACTCTTATCTTTGCAGGTTGCATTAAACAGAATTCAGATATGATTTATTGTTGTTATTATTTATTATGGTAGTGCCTAGGAGCTCCAGTCATGGACCAGAACACCATTGTGCAAGGTGCTGTACAAAGAGAAAAAAAAAGACAGTTCATACACCAAAGAGCTTACAATGTAAGTAATTACCTAGGGCTGTGAGTGTGTGTGAGTGTGTGCGTGTTGATAACTCTCTTTGTAAAAATGTTTGGGAATATTTCAATAGGGATAGAATGTCACATTTTTAAAGCAAAATTACTTTGTTGTTTCTGTGATATGTTTGTGAAATGAAATCAGACTCTTTGCCTCGAATAAGAGGGTTTTAGGGATGGGTATGCCTACACTACAGTTAAAGGTATAATTTGCAGTGTGCGTAGGCAAACCCACTCTAGCTTTAATCTAGCCAGTATGGAGCATGGTTATAAATAGCCGTGAACCTGCAGCAACATGGGCTTCAGCGCATGCTAGGAACATAGGAATATGTATCCAGGGGTCCAGGCAGGATTGTACTGCTCATACAGATGCCCCTGCCACCGTGGCTCACTGCCATTTTAAGCCATGCTAAGTAGATTGAAGCTAACAAGGATACATCTACCCAGCTGCAATCACCTCTTCAATTGCGGTGTAGACACGTCCTTAGTATATTCACCTTAATGGAGGCACGCTGATTTACACCAGCTGAGGATCTGTCTCCATATGCTTAGCTATTGCATTCTTTTTTCTCTGTTCACACTCTGACACTACCCCTCCCCATCCACCTGCCACACACACCCTGGCGTTGTCTCTGATTCATGGATTTTGATATTTTGCTATTGAAGCTTAATACAAGCTTTTAAACACAGTCAGCAGAGCTTCAGTTTTTAATCTCTGTGAATTTCGGGCATTCTCTCATGCTCTTCTTGAGTGCGAGCAACATGTGTGACTGAAGGGATCCCCCTACTAGTTGGCTAAATGAACCTTTTCCTTGAGCTCAACTGCTGGAGATATTGTTTTAAAGCCAGAAATCCTGGATGCTCTGTCCCAGTTATTGCTGCTCTACAGAGACAGGGACATGGTTGTTGTTTTTTCTTGTCTCTGTAAATCTCAACAAATTTACTCAGTTCCCTTTATAAGACTCTATTACTTCACTATATCTCTGTGATATAAGGCTGCCTTGTACCTTCACTCACAACTGGGGAGCAAAGCTAGAAAGGGCTTGAATGATTTTGGAGCTAAGGTAAAATATTTTATTTACCTACCAGTGCTATCTGAAGAAGCCACACTGATGTCACTTTGTCTGCTACAGTTCCCGAAAACAGTGCTTCCCAGGTGTGTTGTCATCGCATCAGACTCATTGAATAGCTGATGCAGTGCAGTCATTCCGGGAACTAGCACTTTCAGGAGTGGTACTTAGGGAAGGGTGCCATGGGCATCTGTTTGTTTGATTACTGTAACTTTCTGCTTCCTGCCCCCAAAGTGCTGCAGCTCAAAGAATCTTCTTGTGTCTCTCTGGCCATGTGACTGCACTGCTGAAATCCTACACTGGCTGCCTTTCCCTCGCCACATCAAGTTCAAGATCCTGCTGCTCCCCTTCAGTGTACTGCAGCGCTTCAGCCCTGCCTATAGCTCAACTCTCATTCCATCCCATGCCCCCTCAAGCCCTACATTGCACCCAGTCTTCTCTCCTGAGAGCGGCTTGTGTCTGCGTTCCCTTCTTCCCCATTAAGACAAAAATAAATTAATATGCCAGGTGCGCAATAGGATGCGGCTCCTCCCCCTGTTGCAAAACTGGGATCTTTGGCATGGAGAGTCCCAGGACAGAGTGACAATGGGAACAGTATAAGACAGTGTACAGTATTGCCTGTGACTCCCATGTTTTGAAGGAGCTGACTGAGTTCTGCACCAGTTTGGTCGTGGAACTGCTGAGGCCTGATGTCCTGGAAGACTTCACTATCCATATTGGATATTAACCCTATTCAGTTTGCTCAAGTTCTCCTGGCCAGCACCCAGCTGTAGGACTATCCTAATGGTCTCTGGTGTCACCCAGCCTAACACATTCTGGGATTGGAGATAGGTGTGAGGTGAGTCACAACTCTGTCATCAGTCAGTTTAATGAGAAGGAAACATGAATAAAGTCTTTATAATAAGGGTTGCAATCACCTTTTTTGGAGGGCAAATACACTGTGGGAAGAAAACAGCCTTCAAACCCTCCTACCCAATCTTAGCCCTTTTCAAGTTTCAGAGGGAACCCAAAATAGGGTGACCATACGTCCTGTTTTGGCCTTTTTTAAGCCTTGTGCCAGCCATCCCGACATTTTTATGGCATGTTGAGTGGCTTGCCCAGTATGACCCCTAAATCCTTGTCAGAGTCACTGCTTTCCTCGATACAGTTCCCCATTCTATAGGTGTGGCCTGCATGCTTTGTTGCCGAGTAGATGACCTTGCATTTGGCTCTATTAAAACTTGTTTTGTTTGAATGGGTCCAGCTTACCAAGTGATCCAGATTGCTCTGTATGACTGCCCTGACCTCATCATTATTTACCACTCTGCCAGTATTTTGCCACCCACACATTTTATCAAAAGTGATTTTATATTTTCTTCCAGTTCATTGATAAAAAATATTTTTAAAAAACAGTCCTTGAGAGCCTCTTCAGACCCTTAGTACCTAGTACCTGCTCCCTACAGCACAGCAGGAAAAGGCCATCCAGCCTGGTGTTACATTGGGGCTAAGCACAGAACAAACACATGCTTAGTAGCCGTGTTCTCCATAGGCTCTGAACAACATGTGGGGGTCAGCAGCTTACAAATGCACTAGAGTCCTGTAGTGTAGACAGGCCCCAACTGTGTCTCAGTCTCTCACCCTGTAAAATGGGGATACTAAATGAAACCTCGATTATCTCTATTCTTCTCCATGTCCCTTAGCTCCACATCACTACAGAAAAAGATTTTCTGGTTGCCATCTGGCTCTAATGCATGTGGGTGGCTTTCCAAAAGACGTGCTCTGGCTCAATTACGTGTTGTGGGTTTAATGGAGGAACCAGTTGGTCACATTCTATAGCCTGTGTTATACAGGATGTCATACTAGATGGACATGATGGTCCTTTCCAGGGGCGGCTCCAGGCACCAGCGCAGCAAGCGCGTGCCTGGGGCGGCAAGCCGCGGGGAGTGGCCTGCCGGTCGCTGTGAGGGTGGCAGGCAGGCGGCGCGCCTGCGGGAGGTCCGCCGGTCCCGAGGCTTCGGCGGCAATTCAGCGGCGGGGACGCCGATGGCGCGGCACCGGCAGACCTCCCGCAGGCATGCTGCTGAATCTGCGTGACCAATGGACTGCCCACAGGCGCGCCGCCGAAAGCCGCCTGCCTCCCGTGCTTGGGGCAGCAAAAACCATAGAGCTGCCCCTGGTCCTTTCTGACCTTCAAATCTATAAATCTATCAGACTTTTTGCTGCTAGTTAGATAACTCTGGTCATATTTTCTATCATTCACTTTCAGTTGGAATAATAAAGCTTACCACTTACTTAATACTTACGAGCACACTCTGCTCCGGGAAGTTTATTTATCCTGTATTGGCTCCTAATCCATAACACCAAATTAGCCTTCTTCCTTCTCTGAGCACGTGCTTTATCTTGCCTCCTTTCCCACCTCCTCCCCCACTCTCTCTTCTAACGAACTGCCAGCAATTTGCAGTAATATGGGGTAGAAGCAGCAGAGTTATATAAAGACAGCATGGGAGAGACAGGGTGAGTTAGCCGCAGATACACACTGATATAGCGCTGTTTATTTTTATTAATGAACAACCTCCGAGAGGGGTGCATATATTTAGCACTGGAAAAGCAATCACATGTTGTCTGCATCCATAGAGTAGTGTGGTGTTGTAATATCTCACAAGATAAGCAGCGTCAGGGTTGGGGTGCTTGGATAAGTGTCCTCTAAAGAAAACAATGTGCAGTTGGGAGTACTGTGAATGTTTTTGTAGGAAGTACTTTTGTTTGAATCAGTTTGGAATCAACGTTCCAGCAGGGTGCTGCTGGACAGGCAGCTTTTTGGAAGAGATGGAAAACGATGCTATTGACCACTCTGGTGCTGAAAAATCCTAGTCCCAGTCTCCTGACCAGATGCCAAGGTAAGAAGCTACAATCTGCCTACTCAACCCCCCTTTGAATATAGCACGCTTTCTTAAATACCTGCCCTCAACAGTGTTTCAACAGCTCATGTTAATGCTGCACAACTATTACCTTCCACCCCAGAGGAAGCTGCATTTCAATAGAAGATGAAATGGTTCCTCTTTCATGAATCTGTTGCAAAACCCAATGAAGTTGACAGAAAGACTTCCAATGGACACTGACGCAAGTCCTATAGGCATTATGCATAGCCTTATTAGATCATAACCTGATCAGGCCTTTCCAAGAGTTACTTTGTATAAAAAGAACATACTATAAAGACAACAAGGAGTCCAGTGGCACCTTAAAGACTAACAGATTTATTTGGGCATAAGCTTTCGTGGGTAAAAAACCCACTTCTTCAGATGCATGGAGTGAGAATTACAGATGCAGGCATTATTATACTGACAGATGAAGAGAAGGGAGTACCTCACAAGTGGAGAACCAGTGTTGATAGGGCCAATACAATCAGGGTGGATGTAGTTCACTCCCAACAATTGATGAGGAGGTGTCAACTCCAGGAGAGGAAAAGCTGCTTCTGTAGTGAGCCAGCCACTCCCAGTCCCTATTCAAGCTCAAATTAATGGTGTTAGATTTGCAAATGAATTTTAGTTCTCTTTGAAGTCTGTTTCTGAAGTTTTTTTGTTCAACTATGGCTACTTTTAAATCTGTAATAGAATGTCCAGGAAGATTGAAGTGTTCTCCTACTGGGTTACCATTCCTGATGTCCGATTTGTGTCCATTTATTCTTTTATATAGAGACTGTCTGGTTTGGCCAATGTACATGGCAGAGGGGCATTGCTGGCACATGATGGCATATATCACATTGGTAGATGTGCAGGTGAATGAGTCCCTGATGGTGTGACTGATGTGGTTGGGTCCTCTGATGGTGTCGCTAGAGTAGATATGGGGACAGAGTAGGCAACGAGGTTTGTTACAGGGATTGGTTCCTGGGTTAGTGTTTCTGTGGTGTGGTGTGTAGTTGCTGGTGAGTATTTGCTTCAGGTTGGGGGGCTGTGTGTAAGCGAGGACTGGCCTGCCTCCCAAGGTCTATGAGAGTGAGGGATCATTTTCCAGGATAGGTTGTAGATCGTTGATAATGCGCTGGAGAGGTTTTAGCTGGGGGCTGTACGTGATGGCCAGTGGTGTTCTGTTATTTTCCTTGTTGGGCCTGTCCTGTAGTAGGTGACTTCTGGGTACCCGTCTCGCTCTGTCAATCTGTTTCCTCACTTCCCCAGGTGGGTATTGTAGTTTTAAGAATGCTTGATAAAGATCTTGTAGGTGTTTGTCTCTGTCTGAGGGATTGGAGCAAATTCTGAAGATCCCTTGATAATGCCTGGATTGGATTTCAGGTCAGCCAAACAGGAAAGGATTCTGGAATTTACACACCTGTATGATGGGCTTTATTGTAAAACAGGAAAGTGAACGTAAAGCATTTTATTTATTTATTTTACTATAAAATAACTTAAATTTCAAAACAAAGTTGTATCAATTCCAAAAATTTCGAACTTCTTTGTTTAGAAAATTTTGAAAATGGGGGGGGGGGCTTTCGATAATTTTGAAAATATTTTTTCAATTTTTTGTTTAAGCAGGAAATTTGTCACAATCATTCTTTTCCCACGAACAGTTTTGGTTTCAACAAATCAGCATTTTCCAGTGAAAAAGCCTTTAATCAAGAAATTCCCACCCTGCTCTAGATCTGAGAGTTAGCCCCACTGCTGCTGTGAAGCTCCAAGTGGCCAGGACAAGAAAACTATGAGCTCAACTATGAACTTCAAGGTGACCTCTGGCCACTTGCTTAAAACAATCCAACTAAAAGGCTAGAATGCTGGATTCAGACACTGCCACTGTTAGAGCTGTTCCACTTTGTATAAATATTCATTGAGCCAGAAACAAAGATTGAATCTATAACCTGGTGGGTAGGAGCCTGAAGACCAAGTCCCTGTATTGGCTGATTCAGTTCAGGGACTTGAGCTGGGGTCTCCCACATCTGAGAAGACTGTCCCAACTACTGGTTATTCTGAGGTTTCTGTCTCTCTTGTGTTTTTTCACAACAAATTTCAAAAGGCCTCATTTTCCTTCTGCATTGGAATGAAAACAAACTTCAAAACCTGGCAAATTTTTGCAAAACAAAATTGTTGTTTTCCAGTCAGCCCCAGTGCTGCCCCTAATGAACTTTGTGGGTCATGGAGAAAAACAAGTACATATTCTATGGTAGCCACTTCTAATGCCTGACTGCCTCGTGGTGCATAGCTCATCATGACAGAACAGGTAGAGGACTAGGTAGAAGCACCATGCAGCCTCACAGTTCAATTCTCACTGAGCAAAATTGTAAAATACCTTTTCTTCTCCAACAGGAAGCATAGGGTGACCATACGTCCTGTTTTGGCCAGGACAGTCCCTTTTTTAAGCCCTGTCCCAGCCGTCCCGACTTTTTTGGCAAAAGTGGGCATTTGTCCTGTTTGCTGTTGCCAACTGATCCAGTTGGCAAGAGCAAATGGGACAAATGCCCACTTTTGTCAAAAAGTGGGGTGCCGAGGAACATGCGGGGTGGGGAACAAGAGGTGACACCAGCCCTACGCAGGGAGGGAGGCAGGGCTCGGGTTGGGGACAGGCAGGGCTTGAGCGAGCAGTAACGCCAGCCCCAGCCTCACATGGGGGGCAGGTAGGGCTCGCTTGAGAAGCGATGCCAGCCCCTTTCAGGGAAGGGGGGGCACTCAGGCAAGTGGCTTAGGCTGGCCCCACAAGGAGGGGGGGAGGGCTCTGGCTAGCCCCACGTGGTGGCCCATTTTCCCTTTGGGAAATATGGTCACCCTAACCCTAAACTGCTATTAAACTAAGTACTTGGTGAAAACCTCAGTTTCCACACTGACCAGTTTGAAGGAGGAGAGGGAACTTTCCTGCATCTTGTTGAGTTCTGTCTGTCTAGGTACTTATGATTCCCATGTAAGCGCATCACAGACATTAATGCCATGATCCAGAGTCATTCCCCGCCTCCTGGGGATGATTTTTATCACCGGCTCATCAAGATATTTCTTGAAGAACAGTTGAGTTCTTTTGGGAATGCACTAGATTGCACTAACTAGCAGATATTTAGAAAATGTCCATGGGAACAAAACTCCCAGCCCCTTTAAATCTCCCTCCCCGTACAGCAGGCTTGATGGTCAGAAAATTTGGGATGAGATTTTTAAAGGAAATTAGGCACCTAACTCCTCTTGAAATCTTAGCAGCTCTGATGTTTGTCCTCATTTAGGACAGGGGAATTTGAGGTTAGTTGCCACGGGCAGGCAATGAGAGCTTTTTATGCTGCTGGCAGAGTTTGGAATTCACTCCACTAGCATGGTGATTGGTGCAAATGTACCAAATGGAGGAGAGTGAAGTTTCTGCAGCAGCTTAGTTCATGATGCTTAATTCAGATGTAAGAGATTGGCTGCTTTCAGGGTGAGAAAAGCAAACCAAATATCCACTAGGAAACTGGAGTAAAGGTGCAAAACTCAGTTATATACCCTCTTTCAAAGTGTGTGTGTGTGTGTGTGTGTGCGTGTGTGTGTGTGTGTGTGTATATACATGATGTTACATTTTAACCAGTTGAGCTGAAATTCGCCATGCCAGGTGTCGCCTCTGAATAAAGTTTTGTGGAATGTTACAGCTAAAAGGTTCAGCCACTTCAAAGAATGAGTTTAGGAAAAAATATGTTGTTTTGCCCATGTTAAAAACATTTTACAGCTGTTTCATTGAGAAGCCCTAGGACTCCCACGCTTTGGAGGAAGGACTTGGAATTTGGCAGGGAGTGGCCTCTGTGTCTGGGATGTGCCTTTGGCTGTCCCTGTGAAAATCCATCCCAAATGGGCCAAGTAATAAGGCTCTGAAAAAAATCACAGTTTGCACATGCTTAGTAGAGACTAATTAGAATTTGGCAGCTGCCTGAATCAAATGCAGTGGGGACCTGGTATTGGCCACTAGTTGGAAGACAGGGTACCGGGCTAGGTGGACCTTTGGTTTGACCCAGTATGTCCATTTTTATGGGTAGGGCTTGTTCAAAGACTCCATGGCCCACCTTTGCTTCAGAGTGAGGTTGTGGTGTGGCAGCTGCACAGGGAGGCATCTATGCCCCTGTGGAATGCAGAAGGCAGCAATGCAGATGGCCCAAGTGTTCTGTAATTTTATCAGCAGTGATTTTATATTTATGTCCAGATCACTGATGAAAATATGGGATAGATTTGGGTCTAGAACTGATCCCTATGGAACACCACTAGAAACACGCCCATTCCATGATGATTCCTCCTTGCCAACTGCTTTTTGAGATGGATCACTTAGCCATTTCTTAATCCATTTAACATGTGATTTATTGATATTGCATAGTGCTAGATTTTTAATCAGAATGTTGTGTGGTGACAAATTAAATGCCTTACAATAATCTATTACCTCTATGCTGTTAGCTTATCATCCAAACTTGTAATCCCATCAAAGAATGAAATCAGGTTTGTTTGACAAGATCTATTTTCCTTAAACTCGTGTCGATTGGCATTAATTATATTGGCATCCTTTAATTCTTTGTTGATTTGAATCTCCTATCAGATTTTCCATTATTTTGCCCAGGATTGCTGTCAACCAAACTGGCCTATAATTTACTCACATCATCCCACTTACCCTTTTAGAATATTCGCACATTTGCACTCTTCCAGTCTTCTGGAATTGCTCCAGTATTCCAACATTTATTAAAAATTAACATCTATGGACCAGACTTCTCCTCAGACAATTATCTTAGGATTCTTTAGTGCAAGTTATCCGGACCCGATGATTTAAAAACATTTATTCCTAGCAGATTATGTTTAGCATCCTCCTTAGTCACTAATGGACTGAAATCAATTTATGATCCTCATGTGATGTAAGTACATCATCCTGCTTCTTTCCAAATATAGAACAGAAATATCTATTGAACACATCGGCCTTGAATTCATCATTAACAATTTTATCACCTCCACTTAGTAATGGGCCTATACCATTGTCAGGATCTCTTTTGTTCTTGAAATACTTAAAAAACTCCTCCTTATTTGTCTTTTGCCCTCCCAGGCACGAATTTTTCCATCTTTAGCTTCTCTTATCCGTTTTCTACACTTCATAGCTTCTAATTTATATTGATTGCCATCTATGTCACTATTTTCCCATTTCTTATGAATTATTTTTTATTTCTAATTGCTGCCTTCACTTTCCCTCGTAACCAGGATTGGCTTCTAACCAACATTGTCCTCTTTCTTGATTGTGGAATCATGACTTTTTGGCCATCTAGAAAAATCTTAAAGAACTCCCAATTCTCATGTGCATTTTTCTGTCTAACTCTTTCCTCCAAATCAGCTGCTCTCAATTTTTCTCAGCTTTGAGAAATTAGCCCTTTTGAAGCATCAAGAACATATTACTGGTTGGGACTGTTTGCCTATATTGAATGTGATCAGGTCATGAACACTTTTATAGATAACCATCAACTTCCAGTCCCTTGCAATTCTTCCGCCTCTGGCGCGGTCCCGCCTCCTGTGACACAGTCACTCTTTCTCTGGCATAGTTCTTCTTGGTGTCTGCTTCTACAATGTCATTCCTAACGGTCGCTCCTCCCCCTCTCCATGGTCCCTGGCAGATCCTCCTTATGCAGCACAATGCCTCATCAAGAGCTGCTGCCATCACAGCATTGTTGCATAATCTTCTGTGATGATGTATGTCAGGGACCCCAGGGGGCCTGGGAGAGAGATGGTGTTTTCCCACACTACCCCTGCCTCAGTCAGTGCCCAGGGTGGACAGGGTTCAGGCAATTGAAGCCGCTGTTTAATATTTCTTTTTATCCTCATTATTTAGTTACCATGATTAAAACTGAACAGACTAGAATGTGTGTCCCCAGGGAGACCTTATTTACTGTACACCATCCAAAACCTGCCTCGAATTTTGGGATCACCATCCAAATCAGGGACACTCTTTTCCTTCTCTCTTCTCTCCCAGCTGTGGGGCAAACATTTCCCTCCCAACACAAGAACTGAGACATTGGTAGTAGCCGAAGGCATCAAGTCTTATTTTTATTTCCCATTGGGTTGTGCTCCTGCTATAACTTGTGTGGCTCCTACAGAAATTGGTACCTTCCCTTAAAGAACTTCAGTACCACAAGTGACTTCCAGCGCCATCCCATGGAAACAGATGTGTTCCTCTTTCACCTGGTTGGAAAGAGTTTTTGAAAATGATTTTAAAAAATATTTTTAAGCAAAGGTCAACTCCTCCTCTTCAAATCAGGAGTCAGATTGGAAAGAAAAAGGCAGTGGGACTCTGCCAGAATGAGACAACACTCACAGGAGATGGTACAGACACTCAAACTATGATTGTGTACTGCTGTCCCCTAGCGTTTACCTTGACCAGGTAACAAGGGTTAAAATTACAGCTACCTCTTCGCCACTAGAAATTTACCATGGGTTAGATAACATGGATTAGTTTAAAATGCACCTTTTCCCCCAGTGAAGCCCAAGATCAAGGGGATTGTCTATACTAGGGTTTGGTTTTTTTTTTACCTCAAGTTAGTTGATTGCCAGTTAACTCAAGGGAAATCACATGCTTGTAAAGGGGTGAAGGGTGTCTGTGTAAGCCCTCCTCAGACATCTGTTGCAGGATGCAGACTGACAGGTTCACCCAAGCCTGAGCCCTGTGACCTGGCAAGAGAGGGGAAGGGGGAACAGGATGGCCTGTGACCTGTTCAGGGGGGATGGCTGTCAGGGCTGGCTCCAGGTATTCTGCCGCCCCAAGCAGTGGAAAAGAAAAAGAAAAAAGCCGATCAGCGGCACTCTGGCGGCAGCTCAATCACGCCACTCCATTCTTCAGCGGCGCATCCTTCACTCCCTCTCTTCCTCTTCGGCTGCACTTTGGCGGCAGCTCAAAGAGGAAGAGAGGGACTGAGGTACCCGCCGCCGAATTCCCGCCAAATACCCGGACGTGCCGCCCCAGCAGCAGATGGAGTGCCACCCCTTTGTATCAGCCGCCCCAAGCACCTGCTTCCTTAGCTGGTGCCTGGAGCCGGCCCTGATGGCTGGGAGCAGAGGGGAGGGAAGCTGCTTGCTCAGTGTCAGGAGAAGCAGAGAAACCATGGTGGAAGGTAGCAGAGGAGTAGATATGGGGGAGCCAAATGTAGTGATTGAGGAAGGGGGAAGAGCCCCCATTTGCTCAGTTGGCTGACTGAATTTCTTTGGGAGATTAGAAATGATTGGTGGGCAAGGGAGTCAGAAACAATGCTTTATTGGTGTTATCTGGTTCTGAGCCCCCACCCCTTCATGTGAGAGACTGTTGCAAAGGTTCCTGATACATTGTATGCAGTGTGGAAGATACCATTAAGGTAACACAAATGTAAACTTCTAGAAATTAATAAATACAAAGTTCAGGCAAAAACCACTCCTGCAATTCAGCCTTAGCTCTGCCCTGCTGGAGCTGGCAGTAACCACTGGGAATGGGTCAGCAATGGTGATACAAAGGGGTAACAAACATCCAAGGGAAGTGGTGGATTCTGCATCTCTTGAAGTCTTCAAATCAAGATGTGGATACCTTCTGGAAAATATAATCCAGCAAACACAAGTTATTAGGCTCAACCCAGGAGTAACTGGATTAAATTCTATGCCCCTGCGTTATGCAGGAGCTCAGACTAGAGGACCAAATGGTCCCTTCTGCCTTCAAAATCTATTAATCTATAAACACATATGAGGAAGGACTAAGAGAGCATATCTGTTTTGTGTTCCATAGATGTGAATTCCAGCATTTATATGCATGCATTCCGGCTGCATTTATTGTGTTATGTCTAGGCTGCATTGAATAGTGGAGGGATTAGCTGGGGCAGCGTAGTGGAGCTGTGACTGTAATACGAGGAGAGATGCATATGTACCTTGAGGGATCAAGTATGCTTCATTTCAGCACTGAATTCTGTGATTTGTCAGTAGAGGTGCCCAAAAATGTCGTCATCTTATGGGGATTGTCAGCAATCTGGTGACTTGACAGTGGCTTCTGGGGCTTGATGAGGGTAAGTGAAGGCAACGTCTGCCAAGGAAACATCAGGGCAAGGGCAAAGGGGTGGTAGATGTGATGGGAGTGGAGCTACTACACTTAGCTCATAAGCTCTTTGGGGCAGGGACCATCTTTTTGTTCTTTGTTTATATTGCACCTACCTCAGTGGGGTCCTGCTCCAGGATTGGAGCTCCTAGATGCTACAGTAATATGAATAATATGTAATAATCTAAGAATACTGATGAGGTCATGAACACTGTATGCAATCTGGTCAATGAGGGAAACTTATTGTATACTGGGTTCTAAGGCTTTCCCATATGAATGCATTGTTCTAGAGCAACAGGGGGCTGTGGGAAGAACAAACAGGAAGAATACACTAGCGCTAGATAAGGACACCCCGCACACATATGAAAGACAACAGGCAAGCAGATCAGCTTCAATGACCTCGCTCCCTGTCACCAACAAGTTGCAAGCCTTGTGCTGCCAAGGCTGGGAACTAACAGATCACAGGGCTGCAAAGAGTTTTAAAGTGACTTATTCCCTGGGCAGCATGGTGATCAAAAGGACCAAAAAAGCTTTTAAAGGGGATTCCCCCTGAAGTAGCGGGAGGGAACTGGTTTGGGAGTTGATCTGCCAACCAGACCCTAGAAGTCTCGGGGGTCTACAGGAAAGCTTAGACCTCCCAGGATCCCGATGTGGAAGATAGACTCCTGGGAAGGTGGACATGGACATGTGTATAGTCTGTTTTTATTTTTAAGACCAGTTTTCTCTTAAATGCTTTTGTTCTAAATAAATGGTTTTGCTTTAATGAGACTGTTTGTCAGTGGGTACCAGCCATTGCTCTTGGAGGGAACAGATTTTTCAGGTGCCAGATATAACTCTGACTTGCTGAGGTAATCACAGTTGATACACAGGAGACTGCAGTCAGGGCCCAGTCTGAGTGAGAGAATCACATGATTCCTTCCTGAGGTAGGTGATGGCCTGAGACCTGAGTCCTGACTCCTGACAGGAAATCCAATTTAAGAGACCAGGAGGGGTCAGAGGTAGAATCATAGAATATCAGGGTTGGAAGGGACCTCAGGAGGTCATCTAGTCCAACCCCCTGCTCAAAGCAGGACCAATCCCCAGACAGATTTTTGCCCCAGATCCCTAAATGGCCCCCTCAAGGATTGAACTCACAACCCTGGGTTTAGCAGGCCAATGCTCAAACCACCAAGCTAGCTATCTCTCACCCCCTGGTTAGCTGGGTAACTGTGACCATAACATTTGCAAACCTGGGTTGGTTTGTGTGGAGCTGGCTCAGTGTTTGAGTGTATGTACCTCCTGTTTGCTATACCTAACCTAAACCCAGGTTTTATCTAAGCAAATAAAGGTGTTAGATCATGTCATACAGTGGCCATGTGCTCTGTTCCTAGTGGCTGTGGTATCTGTAATGATAGAATGCTAGTGTAACGCCAACAGACCCCAGTTGTCAGGATTGAACCTGGGAACCTCTGGAGCTAAATGCACAAGCTTTTACTGCATGAGATAAAAGCCAAATGGCCCTTAGCTAAGGCTGTAGCAGACTGATTCATCTCTAAGTGATTTCGGTGCTACTACCTGGGACGGGACAGAGCACCGCACCCAGTAGATGTGTGGGTTACACTAGTATGAGTGTTATTGACTGGATGGAGCAGCTCTCCAAGAGTACAGCATTAAGGTTGCATTTGAGGGATGTTAAGTACCTTAACTTTGTATTTCCTGCCCTTCAGAGGTTTCAGTTTAAGCATTCTCCACATTCTGGAAGGGCAGGAGACACCACTGGGCAACCTTTACTCTCTGTTACCAAAGTTTTTGGGCAGTTAATATATATAATGCAAAATTTTGCAAAGGTTAACTTTAATTGAAATCCTGGCAGTTTTATGGCGTGAAATTTGCAGTTTTGCCATTATTACTGAAGTTCAAGGTGGAAATTTAGCTGAATGTCTGACTCAAAGCCCACTGAAGTAGAAAGACTCTCACTGACTTCAGTGGGCTGTGGCTCAGACCCTACATCATAATTCATCCATTGTTAAAGTCAATGTGAAAACCTGCTTCAGTGGCAGCAGCATAGAGCCACAGGAAAATAGTAAATGTTTGTATGGCTAGTATTGTTTATATGGCACATCTCCATTGGATTCCTTGAGCAAAGATGACTTAACATAGCAATTCCACAGCCACAACTCTTGGGGTTTTTCCCAGAATATTATCCCTCTAGAGAGGAGACACGCTGTTTTTACTACCAGCCTCTTCACTCTGTAGGTTGACCAAAGAGGTTGCCAATGCAAACTGATTTATTGTTACTTCAGCAGACACCTTCCAAAAGTGTCCCCTAAGAGGCTGTCAGCATTTGTCTGAAGCACACATCTTGTTTGCAGGCATTGATCCTGTTGCAAAACAGTTAAGTGGATTTTGCAGACTCATTCATGTGGGTTCCTCATTTCTGATACCCTGATAACAGTGAAATGGGAGGGGCTCTCTCAAAGCTTGTGTTCACTGCAACAGTTAGCTCGAGTTAATACACTCAAGCATCAGCATCACTTGGGCTTCAACTCCTCCGCCCACCACCATGGGCCAGCTACCTTGTGCTTAAAGCATCAAGTAACTCAAGCTAGAGATTTTTGCATTTGGATGGGAGTCGAGTTGGGGTAACACTGCAGTTATAACTTAAGCCGACTGTGCTGAGAAGATATACCCCTAGACCAGTGGTTCCCAAACTGTGGGTTGCACCCCCAAATGGAGTTGCACCATCAGCAGATGGGATCATACTGATCCCTAATGTGTGGAGGATGCCATTTTGCTCTGCACAGCATGACCTTGGGTGTACAGTGCATGCAAGGCCATGATGCATGGAGGACGCCATTTTGCTCTACAAAATGCATCCTCCACACAACATGGCATGACCATGCAACATATGTACAAGGTCACACTGTGTGGAGGATGCCATTTTGTAGAGCAAAATGGCATCCCACACGAGGTGTGACTTCACATATACCATGTGTGCGAAGTCATGCTGTGGGGAGGATGCCATTTTGCTCTTCCAAAAGGCATTCTCCATGCTGTCTGGGGTCCTGGAAGGAAATAATTAAAATGGGGTTGTGCCGGTTGTGGAAACCACTACCCCACTCACAGGATATAGGATGTGAGCGGAATGGTCAAGTCTAAAGAGAAGGTTTGAGAAGAACTTTGTTGTCTTATTGCTGATTTCTTTGTAAATAAAGCCAAACCTCAGGACAGGAAGCTGAGTTTGGACTCTGCATACTGTGTTCGTAAAGCAGATTGGGGAAGACAGCTGATCACATGTCCCTTGCAAATTACACTAGCCTTTATATAGAAAACAATGTTGTGAAGAGGTAACCATTGCACTTTTGTAGGGTTGTTTACTTGCAGCATTTTCTCTAACTGATCCATTCAGGAGAATTATGTTGGTGGTGTGGGTATAGCCATCCAGTGGTAGATTATTATTTCTGACACTGAGCACTTCTGCAGATGCGATAGACAGAAACTTTGGCAGGGGGTTATGGGGTTTGCAGAATCTCATTAGCCTTGAGCTGTAAACATACTTGTATGCCACTGAGATAAACATGAAATACAACATCCATAAACACTAAACCCCAGGGCCCAGAATGCCTCGTGAAGGTGGACTGTGTTTCTTTTATTTATATGGATGTGAGAGAATGCTACATATTAATTGAAAATTAAGCAATATTCACTAAGCATTTTTTATAAACAACATTTGTGTTGACATTTATCTTTAAATAATACATTACGATAACATCTGCTTATAACATTTTAGGAAAATTATTGCCTCAGTGCCATTTAGATAAATAATCCTTCTGTCTCTAAGTGGCAGTTTCTGTCAACATTTGCATCTTTTACTGACATCATGACAGCTTTGGCACTTGTACCTTTCAAGCCCATTAATATTCAGCAAAATATCAATGTTTGTGTTGGATGTGACTTATTTATTTTATCGATCCTCTATATAGAAGCCAAAAGCAAAATTAAATGAGCTGTGGCTCAGGCTAGCATGCAAAGGCAGTACCTATAAAAAAATCAAACTGCACTGTATTGAGAAGATTAATTAAAGAATATTCTCTTGGTATTAGGCTTAAACAGATCATTTTAGAAATCATGCCATGTATGTAATACTACATTTATCACCGTGGTGGTGAAATTTCTGTTTAGCTTTACTGCCATCAGTTTTTATATAATCTATGATTTGGCGACAATTCCCAACAGCCTAATTGTGTTCTTTTTCTACCGGCCCTTGTTATGCTGCCAGGAGTTTATTATGTGTAAATTAAAAATGAAAATACACCATGTGCAAAGTGTGGAGTCCGCTAGAGCATGTATCCTTTCAACGGCAATGTACATTAGTCCAAGGACTTGTTTACACAAGAGCAGGGATGTGATTTCTAAAGCGCACTAACGTGCTGCGCATTACTTGGTCTGTTGGTGTGCAGTAAAGGTTCCCTACTGTGCTTCAACATAGTATTGTTTGAAACAGATCCTGAGAGAGAAGGCGGGATCAGGGTCCCTTAGTCTCCCACAGCCAACGATGTAGCCGTTAGGCTTCCCATCCACTGAGGGCCCTATCACAGGCCTGTTTTTCAGAGGTGAGTATTGAGCCTGATTCTAGCATGTCTTTTTAAGGTGTCTCAAGCTGGGCACCCAATTACAGAGACACCCAAAATCACCAGGCACTTTTGAACATCTTGGTCCTGTCAGGTGGTGGTTAAGAATAGTGGTCCTCACTAGCAATCCGATCACTGCAACCCATGGTGGAGCTGCACCACTGAGACCAATAATGGAAAATCTGAGGAAAAGTGTCAGAGTAGACAAGGGCTAAATAAAAGACTAATAGAAAAGTATGTTCACAATGACAACAAAGATTTTTTTATGTTCTTTGAAGACTCCTTTTTTTCCTCTTGCCAAAATAAAGTGACAGTGTGGGTCAGAGAACAAGAAGTCATAGAGTTTAAGGGACCATCTAGTCAGACCTCTTATAGAACAGGCCATCAGCACCCAAGTGTTTACTCAACAACTCAAATCATATGAGACTGAAAACATGATGTGGAGCTAGAAGTGAATCCAAAAAGCATGTGCTTGGGGAAGGAAGATAAGAGTGTGGCCTGAGCAATACAATGTTGAAAGCAAACCACAATACCTGGAATATTTCCTATTTTGATGTACCGAGCTCACATTTTATGAGCCCCAACATGCAACTTTAAGAGTTTGTTTTGCTCTTCACTGGGTTTCATTGAGCCTGGAATAAAGTATGAAATTTGGATTTTTTTTTTTTTAATAACCCAACATTCTGAGCAAAAGAGCGAAGTACAAATTCATGCCACTAAACCTCACAGGGGTTTCTTCGTTTGCCAAGTGCCAAAGGAACATTTGTTGCCAGTAAATGCTGGGTAAACAATGTGTAACAACTTACAAATATAGTTTTTGACCTATTTTGTCTCTGTTATTGTGCTTGTGTATTGATCAGTTTTCAGCTCTACCTCTGGGCTTCTTTGTAAAATGGGTCTCATAGTACTTCCTTATCACACAGGGGTCTTGTTTGATACTCCAACCCAATGCTGCAGGATCACTGGAAGTTCAATTAACTCCAGTGTCCAAGAGGTCAGCTGGGAACCATCTCAGCAAAGGTCTGAAAGCCTTCTGAGAACATCAGACTGAGGGTTGGGAATATGTTCCATGCTTGTATGCAAAGCTCTGTTTGAGTCAATTCCAGGTTCTATGTAAATATTTTGTCCAGGTCTAACTGAGATTTTGTTCATTCAATTCTGTAAAGTGTTGTGAGCTCCTGCGGAAAGATGAAAGGTGATAAGTATATTAATTTATAATAAACATACATATTTTTAAAATATATTCTGAATATGATAAGACCACATCAATTTGGGAAAAGTCCATGGATTTGCCAATATTAGTATATGACTAGGGACTATATACTCCCCTTGGTTCATGCAGAGAATCCTTTGGCATCATTGGGAGTAGCATACGTGTCTCAAGGGCACCATATATGTGTAACTATGTCCTAATCTGAGACCTGAGCTAATAATATTCCTGCCCAGTGTGCAATTATGATTGTGGTCCAAACACTGCATGCAGTACTCACTTGGGGCTTGATCCTATGCTCATTTAAGTAGTGGCAAACCTGCCACTGACTTTAATGGTGTAGCATCTGGAACTTGATTCTTGCAATGGGCTCAGCTAGAGTGGCCCACGGGGCCCTGTGGTAAAAGCTTACATTTCAGGATTGAGGCCTTACCCATGTAAATGTAAAGGAGTTTTGACTGTGTAGGATTTAGCCTTATGGTTAACAAATCGGTAAATTGCTAAAGGTTGAGAATTTGAGTCAGTATGGGAAATTTTTAGAGGCACAACTGATCTTGTCCAGTCCTTCCTACTCTAGAAACTATGCTGGAAATGTCACAAGATAATTTTGGTACCTTCTGATTGTGGCTTGGTCAGAAATGTTGTGACAATAAACTGTCTGATAGTACTTTTGATTCTAGTCACAGCCAAATTTAAACCTGTGAATAGGAAAAAAATAAATATCAAGCAAATGAAAGTTAGCTTAATATTTGTTTTCACAGCCACGCTAAATGACTTGGTGCTGTGGTTGGGCATTGAGTTGGGTCTGTCCTTAGTTGCATCTAGCAGTTGGTCCATTTAACAGGGTTGGGACTCACCACTGTGGCACCTCCTACTGGTTACTCCGGGAATTAGCTCAGTCCAGTGGAGCGTCCCCTCTCGGTGGTATCCCACCCGTTGTCTTGCCCTCGGTTGGCTTCTGAGCCCACGTCGCTCACCAACTCGCGGCGTCCTCTTCAGGACCACTGCCCTCCGGCAGTGCCCCTTAGTCCTTCCACACCCCCTTCCGGGGATTGGGTGATCAGCAGTCCTACATTCCAGCCACCATGTCCAACCACACCCTTTGAGTCTAATCCCTTCTTGTCAGGGATTTGGCGGGTCTATGATGGCCGCTCCCTACGGCCAATGGCTGTCTGTACTGCAAGGGGGGGGGGGAAGGGGGGACCCAGGCCCAGGGACCCTCTAGTGGCAGCCGTCCTGCCCTCCTTCTCTCCCTCCGTCTGTCCACATTCCTGGGCCGTTTCCCCTTCGGCCCCTCGCACCGGCTAGGCCCTTCCCCTCAGGGCCTGCAGCCTGGCATACACCGGGCTGGAGTTACCTTGTGCTCCCCCGGGCCTGCCCAGCACTGCGCTGTCCCAGGTGCTAGTCTCCCAGCTTGGAGATAGACCTTCCCCTCTCACAGGCCTGGGACAGACTGACTGTTCTCTCCCTGAGCAGCCTTCTTATAGGGCTGAGCCTGGCCCTGATTGGCTGTCTCCAACCTGGGCCCTGATTGGCTCCCAGTAAGCCCTTCTCTCATTGGCTCCCTGTCTGCGCAGGCCCACTGGCCTGCCGCAGCCCATACTCTCAGGGAGTGGGGCAGCTGCCCCACTACAGTCCACTAGAGGATTACAGCCAACTACCTCTACCAGCTAATAGAATTATTCCATTACTTCAAATGGTAGATGTCTGTGTTGGGGTTCAAAAGTTCCAGGTTCAAACCCTGCTAATGACCCAGGCAGAGTGTCATTATTACACTTATTAATTTGAAGTGATTTGCCCATGATTCCCAAATGTTGATAACCCAGATCTCATCTATGCCCCTAGCTCTCATAAGAAGAGCATTCCAGCCTTTTCTCCTAAGAAAGTGCCAGCAATAATTTTGTTGCAAAGAAAAAAATTCTGCATAATATAACATAAATTATTTGGAAGAAATATGATGGAGGGGTTATTTTTAAATAACATAATAAATAGTTCAGCAAGAAAATAAAATGTGTTCCGAGTCTGGTAGGCTATCATCTGAAAATCAGAATCACATGCATGAGGAGTATGAAGACAGAAAAAGGGCAGCATGAAAAATTGATCATAGGGATAGAAGCCTTAGCTAGAAAACATTTTTTTTTCAAAGTAGAACATCTTTTGCACTTTCAAAGGGAGCTCTAACCATTGAAAAGACATTTATAAGGAGACAGGAAACTAGTAGAGCTGTGTGAAACATTTATACTGAAATCCAAAGCCTGGTAAAACATGACTTGTTTCAGGTTCTATTGCAAGCTCAGAACTTGGGACAAATTCACTGAAACTTTTGGTAAATATTGACTAAGCTTTGAGCAAATTTGGGCTGATTTATGGGTTTTGGTGAAAAACAGGCAATACTTCAGAGAATAGCAGGGTCTAACCAGGATATTTTGGGAGTCTCAGTCAGTGCCACAGATGAGTATGATATTGTGCAGTCTATGGAACTCGGATGTCATTTCCTAGTAAGCACGAAGATGGTCAAACTATAATATTACAGCAGTGCCCAGTAAAAGTCAGTAGGAGTTGTGGGTGCTCAGTACTTTGGAAAATTGGCCAGTTATTTACGTGCTTATTTAAGGACTTTAGAGGCCTTTTTTTTTTTAAATTGACCCCTACTTTAAGACAATGGTGGGCATCTGTGAATTATTTGGTGTCGCTTCTGAGGATTAGGACTTTATCATCTCTTTTTGTGTATCACTGATCTGCTTTAGAAACGATGACTCTTGGCATTCTCTTCCTTCTGTCAAAGCTCAGTAACAACCACTGCATCTTCTCTTGTGACTCCCTGAAGTTAGCACCACCTGGCTCTGATATATTTCAATGAACAGATTTCACAATGAATCTTCACATGGCTCCTGTGCATTCTTTGGGCCTGCTCTTACAATATTATGAGGGCCATATTCTGGTACTCTTACTCATGTTGAATAGCACCTTATTCTGTGAGAAGTCCCACTGTCTTCAAAGTTAGGTCATCAACGGGATGCCTTACAGAGTAAGGTGATACTAGGTGTGATCTGAGAGAATAAGGCCCAATGCAAGCAGACGTATGGATTTCAGTGAGACTGCTTGAAATCAGTGGATGTGCTATGTATTAAGGTACTAGTCAGCCTGAGAAAAGGTGGCAGAGCCCAGGCCTTTTGGGTTGGACCTCATTTCATTTTGTTAGGGTTTTTTTATTTTTTAAACTCCAGTTAGACTTTCCCCTTTGTCCATGTTAGCACTCATGCCAACCCAGATGATATAGCTGCAAAGCTTTCCTGGAACTGCTGATAAATCTGCTGTCAGGTCTATTGGAACTGATTCCAGCTATGGGGTGTATGTGCATGTTATTTTAAGGACTATTGTGAATGCTGTTCTTGAGCTTGCTGCAAAACAGTTTGCTTCTTGCCCTAGTGCATCGTATTTCTATTTTCCCTTACCTTTTGCTTCGATTGGTACCGCACATCAGTACTAATTGCATACTGAGGTAATTCATGACTTTGGGCAGCATTTTAAGGCCACTCTGAAGGAACTGTAATCTGGGGACATTTTGTGGTATTTGTGGCTTTTTCATCAGTTGATCACAGAAGAATCAAGTCCAAGACTCCAGGGATTCACAACTCTACTAATCAGCAGGCAAGTGCTTCCCTGCTCCAGGCTCAAAAAGTTAGACAGCTAATGAAAGTGATTTTTTTGCTTTGAACACTACTACCAGAGTTACTAATACTACATCCAAAAAATGCCCTCTCATTTGTGAATTTTTCGAAATCTGAAATGGGTAGTTTTTTTCTATTCATCCTACGTCTGGACAAAGGGCTTGATCCAAAGTCCACTAAGATCAATACAAAGATTCCTATTGACTTCAGTGGGCTTTGGATAAGGCCCATATTGAGCTGGGGTTTTAATACATTAAAGCTCACATTTAGAGGGCAGAGAAGTTAAGCTGACTGGCCTGTAATTCCCCGGGTTGTCCTGATTTCCCTTTTTATAGACTGGCATTATAGAGATAGATAATCTATATAGTAGATACTCACTAATGGCTCAGATATCTCCTCAGTCAGCTCCTTGAGCATTCTAGGATGTATTTCGTCAGGCCCTGGTGACTTGAAGACTTCTAACTTATCTAATTTTTAACTTGTTCTTTCCCTATTTTAGCCTCTGATACTACCTCGTTTTCACTGGCATTTACTAGGCTAGTCATCCAATTACTGCTAACCTTTTTGATGATAACTGAAACAAAAATTCATTTAGCACTTCTGCCATTTCCTGTTATTGTTTTCTCCCCCTCATTGAATAATGGGCCTACCCTGTCCTTGGTCGTCTTCTTGCTTCTAATGTATTTGTAGAATGTTTTCTTGTTACCCTTTATGTCTCTATCTAGTTTAATCTCATTTTGTGCTTTGACCTTTCTAATTTTGTCCCTACATACTTGTGTTATTTGTTTATATTCATGCTTTGTAATTTGACCTAGTTTCCACTTTTTGTAGGACTCTTCTTTGAGTTTCAGGTCATTGAAGGTCTCCTGGTTAAACCAGGGTTGTCTCCTACCATACTTCCCATCTTTCCTATGCAGTGGGATAGTTTGTTCTTGTACCCTTAATATGTCTCTGAAAAACTTCCAACTCCCTTGAACTGTTTTTCCCCTTAGACTTGCTTCCCATGGGATCTTACCTACCAACTCCCTGAGTGTGCTAAAGTCTGTCTTCTTGAAATCCATTGTCTTTATTGTGCTGTAGGATTCTCTCCTACCATTTCTTAGAATCATGAACTCTACCATTTCATGATCACTTTCACCTAAACTGCCTTCCACTTTCAAATTCTCAGCCAGTTCCTACCTATTTGTCAAAATCAAATGTAGAACAGCCTCTCCCCTAATAGCTTTCTCCACCTTTTGAAATAAAAACTTGTCTCCAGTACATTCCCAGAACTTGTTGGATAATATGTGCCCTACTGTATTACTTTCTCAACAGATGTCTCTGCAGTTGAAGTCCCCCATCACCACCAAATCCTGTGCTTTGGATGATTTTGTTAGTTGTTTACAAAAACCCTCATCCACCTCTTCTTCCTGGTTAGGTGGTCTGTAGTAGACCCTACAATGACATCATTTTTTTTTTACCCCTTTTATCTTTACCCAGAGACTTTCAACAACTCTGTCCTCAATTTCCATCTCAACCTCAGTCTACGTGTTTACATTTTCAATATATAAGGCAACATTTCATCCCTTTTCCCCTGACTGTCCTTCCTGAGCAAGCTGTACCCTTCTATACCAATATTCCAATCATGCATATTATCCCACCAAGTCTCTGTGAGGCCAACGATGTCATAGTTGTGTTTATTAGCTAGTATTTCAAGTTCTTCCTGCTTATTCCCCTACTTTTCACATTATTATACAGACATCTAAGATATTGATTTGATTTTCCCCCAGGTTCTCTCTTGTTTCTCCCTTATCCATGCTATAACAGCCCACGCTCTCCCCAGATTCTGACCCTTCTCCCAGATCTCCATGTTTTTGACTTACCAGTGGGTTTTTATCGCCTGCCCCCGTTGAACCTAATTTAAAGCCCTCCTCACGAGGTTAGCCAGTCTATATCCAAATATGCTCTTCCCCTTCCTCAATAGGTAGACCCCATCTCTGCTTAGCAGCCCTTCTTCCTCGAACAGCATCCCATGGTCAAGGAAGTGGAAGCCCTCCTGGTGACACCATCCTCATAGCCAAGCATTCATCTCCAGGCCAGTCCCAGCTTCTGTCAGTTAGAGGTTTATGGACACCCAGAGCATGGGGTTGCATCCCTGACCATCTTGACTAGTAGACATTAATAGACCTATCCTCCATGAACGTATCTAATTCTTTTTTTAAGCCAGTTATAGTTCTGGCCTTCACAACATCCCATGGCAATGAGTTCTACAGGTTGACTCTGCATTGCATGAAGAAGAACTTCCTTATGTTTGTTTTAAACTTGCTATCTGTTAATTTAATTGTGTGATCCCTGGTTCTTGGGTTATGAGAAGGGGTAAATAGCACTTTCTTATTCACCTTCTCCATACCATTCATGATTTTATAGCCCTCTATCATAACCCCCCTTAGTCGTCTCTTTTCCAAGCTGAACAGCCCCAGACTTTTTAATTTTATGTCACATGGAAGCTGTTCCATACCCCTAATCATTTTTGCTGCTCTTCTCTGTACCTTTTCCAATTCTAATATATCTTTTTAGAGATGGTTCAACCAGAACTGCATGCAGTATTCAAGATGTGGGTATATCATGGACTTACATAGTGGCATTCTGATATTTACTATCTTATTATCAATCCCTTTCCTAATGGTTTCTAATATTCTGTTAGTTTTCTTGACTGCTGCTGTACATTGAGCAGATGTTTTCAGAGAAGTATTCACAATGACTCCAACATCTTTCTTGAGTGGTAACAGCCAAGTTAGAACCCTCCATTTGTATGTATTGTTTGGTTTATTTTTTCTATTGTGATTACTTTGTGCTTATCAATGTTGAGTTTCATCTGCCATTTTGTTGCCCACTCACCCAGTTTTGTGAGATCCCCCTTTGTAACTCTTCAGTCAGCTTTGGCCTTAGCTATCTTGAGTAACTTAATATCATCTGCAAACTTTGCCACCTCACTCTTCAGCCCCTTTTCCAGATCATTTATGAACATGTTGAACAGCATAGGTCCCAGAACAGATCCTTGGGGGACCCTACTATTTACTTTACCATTTATTCCTACCCTTTGTTTCCTATATTTTAATCGGTTACTGATCCATCAGAGGATCTTCCTGCTTATCCTATGACTACTGACTTTGCTTAAGAGCCTTTGGTGAGGGACCTTGTCAAAGGCTTTCTGAAAGTCCAAGGACAATATATCCACTGGATCACTTTTGTCCACATGTGTCTTGACACTCTCAGAGAATGTTGATAGATTGGTGAGGCATGATTTCCCTTTACAAAAACTGTGTTGACTCTTCCCCAACACATCATGTTCATCTCTGTGTCTGATAATGCTGTTCTTTATTATAGTTTCAACCAATTTGCCTGGTACTGACGTTATGCTTACTGGCCTGTAATTGCCAGGATTGCCTCTGAAGACTTTTTAAAAAATTGGTGTCACATTACCACAAGCACGACGCCTCCCCCTCCCCCCTGTCATCTGGTACAGAGGCTGATTTATGCTATAGGTGACATACCACAGTTATTAGTTCTGCAATTTCATATTTGAGTTCCTTTAGAATGCTTGTGTGACTACCATCTGGTCCTGGTGACTTACTACTGTTTAATTTATCAATTTTTTCCAAAACCTCCTCTATTTACACCTCAGTCTGGGACAGTTCCTCAGGTTTGTCACCTAAGAAGAATGGCTCTGGTGTGGGATTCTCCCTCACATCCTCTGCAGTGAAGACGGATGCAAAGACTTTATTTAGCTTCTCTGCAACAGTCTTATGTGCCTCCTTTTAATATGTAACAACTTTTCACTTCCATTTCCTAGCCTGGTGCAGGACTAAAGGTTTAGCTGAGGGAATAACATGGAAAGGGGGTTGGGAGAACCGTAGAAATAGCATAAGAGAGTAAGAGATAGGAGATTCTAGCTATCTGGAGGAAAGTCCTTCTATCAGAAGCCATGCTTCTGCTTCTCCCTTTAGAATGTGAGTTAATTACCTCTTTGGGGTCACAGTGCAGCTTTCTCTAACCTCCTACGAGATGTTTGCTTTCCTCCTCTTAAAACAGGTATACATCTCTATAGCCCCATGCAGAGGAAGAAGAAAGTCTAGTTTCAGTCACCTTCTTCAGGGACTCCTGTTGCAACCACCTTTAAAAGAAGAAAGATGATTTGTGCTTATTGTGGGGTGCTTTTCAGAAAGTGTTGAATATCTGGTGAAGCATCACCCTTGCTTCACGGAAGCTGAGACTGAGAGGTTATTTGCTCATAGTTAAGTAGTAAGCCAAGGGCAGAGTCAGGATTAGAACTCCAGGCTTCTGACAGTGTTGCTGTACTGCCTCTGCTGAAATCCCTACAGCAACCCACCTTTGCACGAAGAGAAAACACACATTCCCCTGCGAGTAAATAATCCCTTTCTCTGACTTACCCCTTATTTTAATAGCCCCACTAAGCAGCTGGAATTGAATCTAGCTGCAGTATGGTTTTGATGGTGAGCATCTTTGCATACCCATCATTTGGTTTTGAAGATCTATGAATCACCCCCCTTTAGATCCTGAGTGTCAAATAGGCTCCCAGAACTTTTCCAGGAGAGCGTTCTACAGTACCACTCAATCCCACCCTTCCCTTCTTTTCCTGTACTTATTGACTTGCACGGAATAATACCAAGAGTTGACCCTTAAATCCACGCTCAGCATTCATTCATTAATTTATAACCCAAGGCTGTGTGTAAGCCCTAGTGCCAGTTCCTTGGTGCAAAGCTAGAGAACAGGAGCAGTTGCCTGGTTAACCTGGCCTAGTACATCTCAGGCTAGCTATCTGTGTCTGACCTTGAAAGCATTAACCAAAGTGAACCGTTAAATAACATACAGCAGGGCAGGCAGGGTCATGCAGCCCTGAAAGCAACATAAACAAATTGATTCTTTAAGCTCTATGAATGCATCATTCTGTTTCTGCTAACACTTGTGCTATTTAAATACAATACTTTTGTGCCCCCTAGGAATGAATGGGAAGTTACAGGTTATATTCAATCTGAAGTTTTATTGCTTTATAGCAACAGTTGTCGTGTGTTTCCCAAGATAGGTACAAAGTCAGGACTCACTGAGACTGCCAGTTACAGGACTGCAAGATTTGTGATCAACATTATAAGAAAGGCTCTATCAAGAAATATGTATGCAATGTTATTACACTGCCATCCAATTAGATACCATCCCTTGAAAAATCATGAGCATTCCTCGTAGGCAACATTACAGATGTTACATTGGAACATAAATACAACATTCATTATGGCATATTGATTTTATACAGTTATTAAACTAATTTATCACACTACTACTTATGACAATGCAAAACCAAGGGGGTGATTCTAGAGCACTGAATGGCAGCAGGATCAGACCCTAACTAATGGAAAACATTTTCCAATTTTCTTTGAAAAACAGGGGAGAGAAACCCTGCCATTTTCACTATGAAAAATCTGATTTGCTACGTGATAAAATTTCACCTTGGTGAACAGCTGTGCATTTTTTACTACTATGTGTGAAAGCTCCAGGTTTCTCACTAGAATAATCAACATTCAAACAAAGAATGTTGGGTACTAGCACCCTTCATCGGAGTGCACAACTTTTTTGCTGACTCACCTTGGCAGCTGAACCAAGTGGGGCCTATTAACATACCCCAAACACGGAGTTCAAGTAGATGTCTTTGAAGCAGAGAGAATTTGTGGCAGGAGCAAAGAGCTCTACAGGGAAAAATCCTAGGACAAGCCAACGCTAGGACAGAATGTAAGTGGAGATTTGTTTCCTGAGATTTGTTTAAGATAACAAAGAAGACAAATCACAAAAAGAGGTTATGGTCAGTTTGTAAATACCATGTTAAGGGCAGGATAGGAATGTCACATGCTTAAAGGTATGTTTTCTTCTCCCTCCCTTCTTCAAGCTTTTTTGTGTTTACAGTGTACATCAGGGTTGAACATCCATCACTTTGAACACAACCACTTGAAAGGTCAAGTGCACTCTGAGCCTTGACCAATGACAATGTTTTCTTGTTTCCGTATAGAGGTTAATTGGTGTCTAGCTGACCACTTGATTCATGCATTAAAGGTTTTATCTAGACTGTGAAAAGTGATAGAACCGGTTACTTAGGTGCTAAGTGGCATTTAAAAACATGTCAATTAACATGTTTTAAAGCACCACTCTTTTCTCAGTCTAGACAAAACCATGGTGATGGTGGTATGCAGAATCACCCCTGTTACCAGGTATGCCTTCTTTTGTGACTGCCTAGTCCCTAGTGACCCACCCCATGGTGGGAATTCTTCTTGTTCGAATGTTACCCCAACATGCCTTTTTGGAAGTGGCCCTTTAAATTTAGCAGAGATGTGACTATTTTACAACTTCTCAGTGGTTTGTTGCATCTCCCTTTCATCCTGCTAGTAAGAGTTCTTATCTTTTGCTATGTTTTCCCTTTCTTACGTCTAAGGAGATAGCACATCTCCATGCAGGAAGAACATTAAATATATGGTAGTTGAAACCTTGTAAATAGATAGGGGCCTAAACCGACTTCTAAATCCCAAGGGCTTCCAAATGTCAATAATGATGATATAGAACTCTCTAGTGAAAATGCATAAATGTGCAAACATTTATCGGTCTGCAAATGTTAATTTTCATTTACTGAATTTATAAATCTCATATTACAAAATTAGCTCTTAAAATGAAAGCATTAACTCAGCCAGTACAAATATTTGTCAACGTTTATAGCCTGAAATTGTCATTCGGGCACTGGTACAAAACACAGTACATGACCTATATCTGAACACCGTAGTCCATAGGAGCTGCTGTGTGCCCAGCAGCACTTTTGAAAATCAGTCCAGACACCGAAATATGGACTTAGCACCCTAACTTTCAACATCCATTGAAAAATCTTGGCCCTGTATTTTTAGGTTCACTTTTATTTGTATTTCTGCATATTCATTACTGCTAAACTATTTGCTATAACTATTGCGTTCTGTTTTCATTATTTGTGATTTATTTGCATGAGTATTTGACATTTCACCAACTTCCTTGAAGACAAAGATTCCCTCTTGATTGTTTGTATAAGGCAAACATAAGGGACCATCAGGGCCAGCGCCAGCATTTCTGCCGCCCCAAGCAAAAAAAAAAAAAAAAAAGCCGCGATCGCGATTGGTGGCGGCAATTGGGGGAAAAAAAAAAAGCCGCGATCAGCGACGGCAGTTCAGCAGCAGGTCCTTCGCTCCTAGAGGGAGTGAGGGACCTGCCGCCCCCGAATTGCGGCAGGTGCCGCCCCTCTCCCTTGGCCGCCCCAAGCACCTGCTTGTTAAGCTGGTGGCTGGAGCTGGCCCTGGAGACCATGAATACTTTTGAGATTTGTTTTTGTTGAATGAATGAATGAATGTTTGCAAGCAACTTTGTGGATCCTATGACCAGCCCTAGTAGTTACACTGTAATCATAACTACTAACCTGTGCACAAAACAGAGAAATATTAAAAAGGAACCCTTTGCTTTTAAAGGGACCCAGTGACTGAAGCTCAGCCAGGCCATTGAATTTATTAGTGGGATGTAGGGTAAAGCTGCTAGATGACATTCATTGCGTGGATGAGTGTGTTGGGACAGGAATAACATGCGTTGCAATGTCACCTTTCATCTGTTAAAAATAGATATTGGCTGAAACCAACAGGAATGTGCTGACTGCAGATCAGTGAATGCAAGTCCCAGGGATGAGAATTGCTGTGAGATGCTTTGGTTTTGAATTCTTTTCTGTGAAGCCCAGTATTTTCTACAGTAGAGTACAAAATACATATCAGTTACCAAAGAGAAGAGCAACTTGGATCAGACATGAATGAAAGAGAAACCAGAGATTAAAGGAGCCTCAGAGGCAGGGAAGTTTTGTCCGGGCCCGAGAAAGAAAACCCTTGGCCCAAAGGATTGCCTCCCATCTTTGTGGGTTTTCAGCTTCTTATGGTCTTGGGGAGGGGAGGCTGGGTAGAAGGGTGCAGCAGACGCCCATTGGCTCCTGTGTACCTGAGGGGGAGGTTAATATTCCCTGCCCCTTTTCCCTGTCAAGGGTGCTATTCTGTGCCCAGAAGCAACAACTTTCCACCCAATCACCCCCTCTGGATTAGAGTAGAAGCAGCATCATGCTAGTTGCCTTTTTGAGGCTGGGAAGGAATTCTTCCCTCATCACCAGATTACACTGGGCGGGGTGGTTTTGTGTTTTGCCTTCCTGTCAGCAGCCTAGGGATCTGGTGGGTAGGTTATGTCATAATGTGTTCATGTTATTGCCTCTGGGCAGGTGCCCGGTGCAGGTATTTGTTCACGCAGGGATCCAGTTCGCTGATAAACCAGATTGGAATCAGGATTAGGGCAGGGTATCCCATGCCCTAGAGAAGGTGGGGAAGGGGCTGGGGTTTCTAATGTCTGGTTCAGCAAAGGGTTTCCTCATATACCTGAACCCTGGCACAGGGAGAGGGTGGTAGGGTCCCAGCATTACTACAGAGCCCTAGTTACAGGTTTGGAGGGTGGCAGGGCTGAGGCCAGGTAGTACAGATTATGGAAAGAAGGATGGATGAATTATTGCTGGCTAGTTTCCCAGCAGTGTTAAATTAATAAAGTTAAACCACATTGCAGGAGTCTTATCAGCCTTCCGGTGGTGTCCAGGACTGCATGCTCAGAGGCATTACCACATACTCAAACAGCCCCACAGCCTCCTAACTCATTGTAGAATCCAGCTCAGAAATTGCACTTCTTGGGTCTAATCCTGCAGCCCTTATTCATTTGAGAATCCCCTTGATGTCTGTGATTGCTTATGTAAATGAATGGCTTAATGACTGGATCCCTTGGGCCTGATTCTCAGTTACTCCATTTCTGTGCTTGAGGCAGGATGGGTAAAGGTGGTTATAACCACCTTTATACTCCCCATATTCTTTGGCCATCCAAGACCCTAAATTGGAGCTGCTTCAGAACTGCTCTATCTTACGTTTTGTTTCTCATGATCCCATATGGGCCCTGGAAAGTAGAAAATAATTGTAGTGCAGTGCACACCAGCTACACCCCTGGCCCACTTAAGCAATTCCCTGCCATTGCAGGGGACTTTGTGTACCTCAGTCCTTCCTGTGGCACAGAATAGTCATCTCCTGAGGGCTGTAATTCTTTCATCAGATTCTGGCTGTGGGGGTTGATGTGGAGGTGGTTGGGTTGGGTTTAGTGGCCTATGGTGTACAGGAGGTCAGACTAGAGGATCTGGTGGTTCCTTCTGGCCTTAAACTCTCTGACAGAGTACTTCCTATCCTGGGAGCAGGGCTGGCTCAGAACCCTTAGCCAGTTCAAGACTGAGCAGGGGGCATCCTCAGCATGGTGTTTCCACCTATTTAAAGCCTCTTTGCACTGCCAGTGTGGTGTGAAAGGGCTTTAGCATAACTAAGAGTCAGGTCTTTTGTTTTCAAAACTTTCCATGGAATTTCTGCAGCCTACACTCTAAACTGCTCCTCTAGCTCTGCTCTTTCAGTCCCTTCATGTACTCCCAAGGCGGTTAATGCAAGAGCCAAGGCGGTTAATGCAAGAGCCATCTCCTCTGCAGCTCCTGTCATCTGAACAACTGTCCCCCCCACACACACACTTTTTTCAGTTAGCCATCCCTTTTGAAATCTCATCAGATAATATATTTTGCCTGTGCCACAAATTTTTCTTTTTGCAACCGTTATGTCAAGGGAAGGAGTGGCAATCAAGGGGGGGAAATCATTTGTTTTTTGGATTTTTTTTCTCTTAAAAGTAATTGAATTTCCTAAATACACCCTCCATAATAGTACTGATGGGTAGTAAGAAGTAGCAGTATTATTACATCCCATATATTTTGTGTCTTGATATCATTTATATTTTATTGGGAGGTAAAATATTTTGTTTTTTGGCTATTCTCTAGGACACAGTTCTCTTCTCAGAACTGCAGAGTATATCTTGACTGACATTTTCCTCTTCTTAGGTATGTGGAACTGCTATTGATGCCAGTTCATTTAGAGAGCTTTCTTCTAAATTAAGCTTTTGTTCACTGGGGTATTTATAACCAAGTTTCCAGGCTTCTGTGTTGTAATGTTTCTTCATAGAACAAAAGGATTCTAAATTTTAAAATTCTGATCAATGGAATGACTTGCTTGGGAACTGCTGTGTTAGCATTTACTTCTCTGACAATTTCTCTGAACAGTTCTGGAACTCTGATAACATAATCTATATGAAGCCAACTGGGAAATACTAATGTAAACTTATGCATTCCTAATTTTATGCGGAAAGGTCCGCTGCATCTTTGGTCTCTTCTTTGCTGGGGAATATCCAGTGGGTTATTCCAAAATATAGTAATTATTCTCCTTACAAAAGGGCATTAGTTAAAGCCCAGGCTTTTCTAATCAGGATGCCATTGTGATACACGAATACAGTTAAGAACTATTCCCCAATCTGTCTTATTACCACAGCTAGGGGCCACATACCCATCCCCTCCCTCAGCACAGAGAGGTGAGGAAGGTCGCTTTTGCACAGAAGACTGTCCAAGGGCTGCATGAAAGACAAGGGCAGCCATATGTAGCAAATCCAACCATATAGCATTATCTCCCTCTCTTTGTAGATGCCTGTAGCCTCTTATATAGGAGCTCAGCTCTGTGCACCAAAGAGGGGAGCAGTCAAGACACAGCCACGATCTGTCATGTTCCCATCTCCAGGCAGAATTTTGCTCTGAGTAGCATTTTTCCCCTTTCTCTGGCTTTAACAGACCACACAGAATATGAGAGCCTGGGAATGGCATGGGAACCAGCCAATGACAGCCTGGCAGCTCTGTGAGCCATGCTGCTGCTGTTTGGGTGGCTGGTGATTGGGTAATATAAGGCAGTACAGATCTACCAGCAAACCTTGTGTATGACTAAAGATCCATGGGAGGGAGCGGAGCTTCATTAGTATTTCCTGTGGATTGCAGACGTATGCAAGTTTGCCAGGCCATTCTGCCTGCCTCATTTCATGATCAAACTGGACAATTTTAGTTGAGATGGAGCAATAAGATTGAAATCCCACTTCTTCCACCTCTTCATTCTCTTGGTACCTTCCCTCATAACAAATTTCTGAGCATATTATTGTACCATCTCTTAACAATATAAGAGTGACCAGGGGTGAACCATCTCCATAGGTCTATTAATGTTAGGTGAAGCTGTTCATAAATCATGTCTGAATTTCCTATGTTACATTATGGCGGAACTTCTTCTGGCAGTGCTCTGTATAATTCGACTAACAAACAAGGATAGATTTATTTTTAAATCGCATATCTACATAGTATCTATAATAAACTCTTTGGGAAAGATGCAAATAACTTAAATGCATTAATTTATATTAATGCCATTGAGTACAGGTTACAGTATATTTTAATGCTGAAAAATGTTAGTAGGCAGCTTAACTAAATAATTAGCGCAAACAAATAGCTGAGATCTCCTCATTTCCAAATGCCACCCAGTCATGTTTGGAGCAGGATAAATACATCTGTCAACCTTTCAAAACAGAAAGGTTGCAAGCTAGAGGCAATAATGTGAAGATTTATATTTCTTTTCTTGCCTTCCACCTAAAATAATTAACTTAATGCTGCAGCTGTAATGATGGAAGTAATAAGAGAAATATTAATCAAGGGGAATTTAACACTCTGAAATGGTCTAGACATGAATTATTTTAAATGAATGTTTAAATTGTGTCATTAATTTATTGAGAGATTGGAAAATGAGGAGTCAAACAGATATTTCACAAATATAGATATGTATCATTAATTATTATTATTTATTAATATTTATTATTTATTGTAATTAGTTCAATTTATACCAGTCAGAGTGGTCAGCTAAATGCACCAAACTAGAGGTTATGTCCTGCCCTTACATGTCTGAAAATCCTATGTAAGACTTAGGACGCAAGGCCTTTTCTAAACATACAAGTTGCATCCGTTTAATTTAGATCAGTTTTTAAACTGGTTAGTTAAACCAATGAAAACCACCATGTGAACACTCTCATTTCAATTTGAATCAGGGCCGCCCAGAGGATTCAGGGGGCCTGGGGTCTTCGGCGGTGGGGGGCCCCCGCCGCCGAATTGCCACCAAAGAACTGGCGCTTCAGCGGCGGGTCCCAGGGCGGAAGGACCCCCCGCCATGGGTCTTCAGGGCACTTCGGCGGTGGGTCCCAGAGCTGAAGGACCCTCCGCTGCCGAAGACCCGGAGGGGAAGAAGCTCCGGGGGCCCGGGCCCCACGAGAGTTTTCTGGGGCCCTGTAGTGAGCCGGTGTGGCACCCCTCCGTCTCCAACAGGGCCGACCTTCCTCCAATCCCAGCGTGGGCGGAGCCACCGGGTCCGGGGCCCGCCCCTCCGAGGTCACGGCCCCGACCCGGAAGTATAAAAGCCCGCCAGCAGAACTCAGTGAGGCCCAGACCGCCAGAGAGCAGACGTCCCGGGCCGAGCTCCCGCTTGGGAGACCGCCGCAGGCCGCGAGCCGCCTGCTACACCCCCGCGCCGGTCAAGCCTACCTCTCGCCTGGTACCCCGAGGAGGACTGGCCCAGCCTGCCCCGGAGCCGTTACCCCGAGGAGGACTGGCCCAGCCTGCCCCGGAGCCGTTACCCCGAGGAGGACTGGCCCAGCCTGCCGCGTGCCAGCTACCCTGAGGAGGACTGGCCAAGCTTGCCCCGGACCAGCTGCCCCGAGGAGGAGTCAAGCCTGCCCCGGGCCAGCTACCCTGGGGGAGACCTGCCGGACCGGGCCCCAAGCCCCGCACCCGAGGAACCGATGCTCCTGGACTGGCCCGAACCCGGCATCGCCAAGGAGGTAGGCCCCGAGGGGGAACATGGAAGTAGCCCGGGGGTAGCCGACCCCGGTCAGGCTGCAGAGGCCTGTGAGCCGATGTCAGTGTGTTTCGGTCAGGATACCCCACTGACCGGCAGCGGCAGTAACCGCTGCTAGGGCCCCGGGCTGGGACGCAGTGGAGTGGGTGGGCCTGCGTCCCCCCCTGCCACCCCCACTCACGGGTGGCAGGCTTCCCCCTCACCCAACGCTCAGGTAGGAACCTGGGCCTGATTAACTGCTTGTTTGCTCAACCCCTGCCCCAAAGGGGCTTGAGCTGTGACTGTTTGTGCCCCGCCCTGACCCAGGGCCTGGGCCCCTTAACTGTTTGTTTGCTCAACCCCTGCCCCAAAAGGGCTTGAGCTGTGACTGTTTCTGCCCTGCCCTGATCCAGGGCCTGGGCCTGCTTCGACGGTTAGTTAGCGCCCAGCCCCTACCTAAGGGCCTGAGCTCCGGAACTTTGAGCCGCTCAGCCCCTGCGTAAAGGGACCTGAGGCTAGACTGTCTGCAATTTAGTGAGCCGATGTGACACCCCTCCATCTCGGAGGGTAGAGCCCCGGCCCAACCGTACTACAGGCCCCCAGAGCGAGTGAAGGACCCCACTCCAGGGGCCCCGAAAAACTCTCGTGGGGGCCCCTGCGGGGCCCGGGGCCTGGGGCAAATTGCCCCACTTGTCCCCCCCTCTGGGTGGCCCTGATTTGAATGACTTATTTCAGTTTATCTTAAACCTGTTTCTTCCAGACTTAAGCTAGTCCAAAATTAGTCAGGTTTAAACTGAACTAAGAATATCTTCATGTTTTTTGTGCTGTTTTAAAATGACAAGCTTAGTTACCCAGGGCAACTTTTTTGTGTAGTCAAGTTCTAAGTCTCCACAGTCTTACACCTTATATAGTCATTTGCACTTCTAGTAAATGAATGCAACACAAGTGCAAAAGTCTCCCAGTCTGATTCGGTAGTGTTCATACTTTGTCAGTCACATGGCACAGGTGGCAATGTCTACAAAGTGCAGTGGAGAATCAGTCCATTGGGTTAAGTGGGTCCAAGCCACCTTCTGTTGACTTGAATAGGAGCAAGATGAAACCCATGACCCAATTTTCCAATGCCTTGTGCAGTCACTTGTACCTAGCCAATTGATATGCGAGTATTTTACACCAACTTCATATAGGTAAAAATAACAACACAAGGCACTGGAGAATCAGGCCCCCAGTATTCCTAATATCTCTGAGTGAGAGTATATGGGATAGGAGTGTAAGGCAGTTCTGCCCTAGAAAAGGGCACAGAGTATGGGGAACAAAGCTGTCGTCCCTGGGAGAGCTTCAGTGGAAATGGGAAATCTTTGTATTCCTTTTTTTTTAAGAGCACTTGTTTAACTAAAAAAAAAAATCAGATGATTTGTGGAGAAATGTTTTACAGAGAATGAAATCTCTGTAGCTCTGTGTCATTTTTATACTTGCCAATCCTCCCCAAGGGCAATTTTCCTCTCATTCAGAGGTTTAGCAAAAGCCATTAAAATTGGCAAGAAGCTGTCTGTTGTTAGTAATATTCCTATGTGTAATAGACAGACAGAGAAATGTTACATTTAATATATTTAGTTTTAGTAAATTCTTTTCACTCTCCCTAACTCCTGCTCCTCTTTAATTATGTGAATTATAAGCAAGTATCAGAGTGGTAGCCATGTTAGTCTGTATCAGCAAAAACGAGGAGTCCTTGTGGCACTTTAGAGACTAACAAATTTTGTGGGCTAAAACCCACTTCATCAGGTGAAGTGGGTTTTAGCCCACGAAAGCTTATGCCCAAATAAATTTGTCAGTCTCCAAGTTGCCACAAGGACTTCTCATTGTATAAGCAAGTATGTGATTCACAAGGCATTTATGTAACGTTGCTTTAATTCCTGCTCATGTTTGATATTCTATAAATCTATCCACTTTTCCAGAATGAACAAGCAAGATTAGTATTTCCTGGATGTTCCATAATCTATACACTTCTTATCATGAAATCCATTTCAGTTATTTAAAGGAGCAGTCATAAGCTTATTTATGTTGTCTTCCATTCGACCAATAAAAGTGCTTTACAGGCATTAAATAACTACGCCTCAAGTAGCAGAATTCCTAGGAGGCAGGAACCTGTTGAGGGCTGATCCAAAATCCACTGGAGTCAACAGAAAGACTTTAATTAATTTCAATAGGCATTTAATTCAGGGATAAACTGAGGCACATAGTGACATTATTTGGATTGTAATCTCTTTGTGGCAGAGCAAGCCTTCTTGTCCTGTGTTTTGTCCAGTCCCTAACATAGTGGGATCATTGTCCATAACTGGGGCTCCTAGGTGCTGCCATAATACAAATATAAGTAACATCTTTGTGCAGGTGATACAGCATGGAAGGATCAGAGTCTGTGAGGAAGGCACTTCTGTAGCATTATAAATACCCAGTGTTCTCAGTATGCTTGGTGACCCAGGTGAGTAAGAGGCCCCTGCTTAAAGGAGCTTATAAGCTGATTAGACAGAACACAGTGGGAGATCCCGTGGAGAAAGTTCTATCATAATAGTTATTTACCACAAACCTCTAAAGGGTGAGTGATGGTATTTTGTTGTTGATGTGGATTTGTACTGGTAGGATTCACCGATGCAAGGGGCAGCAGCATGGAAGACATGGAGTTCTGTGTGAGAAGAATACCAAGGGCAAGGCAGGCCTTGAAGAAGGTGAAGGGCAGTGAGAAGAAAGGAGAACAGGGTGGAGTTAGGCAGGGCCTTGGAGGCAGAGATGAGAAGCTCAGACTCGATACAGAAGGCAAAAGGAAGCCAGAGGAGAAGCTCAAAGAGGGGTGGGAGCTTACATGGGGAGACCTTCTAATATTCAAAAGCACTTTACAAGGAATAACTAAGCACAATGACCTTGTGAGGTAGGGTTAGAAGCCAGAAGTCCTGACTAGCTATTTCCTGCACCCATCATTACACAGTGCTACCTAATAGGTATGATCTCCCTTGTTATGTATATGTAATGCCTCATCATATTAATGTGAGTGACAAGTCTCTACAAAGGGGCAACTAAACACCTTCAACATCAAAGGGAATGGAAGAGGAGCTAGAGTCAGATCTCATCCATATCCCTTCCCCGGTCAGCCCTAGGAACTAGGCCTGAATGTGTAATTTTTCTTTCCAGAATGCAAAACCACCTGCTAACAGAGTGCCATATTCTTATGAACAGTCACAAAGTAAGGTAAACAAAGATATGTATGAGTTGCTGAGTGCTCTGAGCAACTAAATATAACAGATTCATGGAGATCAGAAATGGGAAATACCTATTAGGTCCTCTAATCCATGCACATTTTTCTACTGCAGAATTATTCCCTATAGTATTACTGCATGCTTCCTTTCCAGCCCTTACCTTCCACTCCCCTTCTCCCCACACCCCAAAAAAAATAGGCAGGAGAAGACGGCAGGCTTAAACCTCCATTTTCTCTCTGCCCCTCTACCCATCCCCTGTCCTCCAATAGTTGAGCTTGTTCTGTGTCTTAATTTTACTTGAAAACTGTCTTGAGAGGCTTAAGAAGCTGAAGTGGGAGGTGGTTTAAATAACAGTTCAATGAGAAGCAGCCCAGGTGCCTCACAGAGGGCTCTCTCCTTTTGAAAACGTCCCTTACAAACACTGCCGGGGTTCCTTTCAATGGAAAATGATACTACCCCTCTCAAACCTGCAGTGAACTATTTCTAACTGAACTATTAATGGGAGCAGGACTGACTACAGTTTTCAGTTAATTACAAAACTTTAAAGGTTATCTTGTAGGCAGGGAAGGAGAAAAGGCAGTCTGAATCATGGGCGGAAGGAGAGGGAGGACTGCTACAGACTGTGACTGCCTTTACAGCTGAAGCCTGTAGGGTTGTTCATGTATATTTAAAGACAAGGATGATGATTCTTCAGGTATTGTCCCTATGGGTGCTCCACTTCAGGTGCCCATGCACCCTATGTGCCTTTCATGGGAGACTTAGTCCGCACATGCACCCTAGCTATCCTTATGCCCTATACCGTGTTTATAGGGCAGTGTCTGATAAACAGACCTAAGTTCCTTCCGAACCACTCAGCTTGAGACAGAGCAACTTGCAGTGCCCACTTCTTTATACTGGTTAAGTTTTTATGTAGCTTTCCCTTTCTCTTCTGTTAGTTTGAGTGGATTTTTTTTCAAGAGACCTTTGTCTCCTGCCCCCCACACCTCAGTTTTATCTCCCTGCTCCCCCCCTCGGGGGAGGGGAGGCAGGGAGGATTTTTCCTCCTTCTTTCAAAGGAGTTTACTTTTTTTCCTCAGGGTTATGCCTAGATCCCCCAGTATTTAAGCATTGCCTAATTTGCCAGGAGTCTCTCCCACTAGCTGTCCGTGTTGCTTAGGGGCCACCCATGTCCCTTCTAAGGAAGGTTCGAGACAGGGAGATAAAGTTAAGACTTCTCATTATGGAGCATTCCTTCTGTCCTTCTTTGGACCCAGGCCCAGATTCCAGCTCCTCACTACATCAGAGTTCTGAGAATCAGAGTGCCTACTTGCCCAGGAAGTCTGCCCAGGAAAGTCTGTGAGGGACAATTCTAAGACTTCTATAAAGAGTAGCTCTGAATCCCTTCTGAAAAGAGTCATGACTAAGAAGCTCTGGTCACCTCAGAGAAGACCTCACATCCTAAAGAGAGTACTGTTGAGGTTCCAAGATCCTCTGGTAGTGAGTGTCTTGTGAAAGTCCCATGTACCTCTAAGGCTCACAGTACCCATCATCTCTCAGTACCTAGGCTAGTCTTGGTACCATCCAAGCAGGATCAGGGCTCTAGAGACTCTAAGCTCTCTGCATCAACCAGACCAGTACCGATTCTGGTGTCAGTGGTTCCTGCACTGCCAGCGGTACCCAAAAACATGTTAACCAGTTTTTTACAAATCAAAGTCATCCTTAATAATACCTGCTTCCAGCTCTGAACCTCACCAGGTTCCCGAACAGCTTCACCTCGTACTGCAGGAGTTTAGGTTCTCCCAAGGGTTGACTGTTTCAGACAAACCCAAGTTACCTCTGTTGATGGCTGCTGAAAGACTCTTAGACCTCATTTTCTTGCCAGTGCTGCACCATTTCACCAGACACACTCTCTGGTACCACTGGCATAGACTGACACCTTGTCTCAATTTCCCGATCATTTGCCCCCATCTAGACTTTGGGGAAGGGTAGCTCCTTTGACTCTCAGATATCTGTTCAGGCTTGTTAGATTACTAGTACAGAGGTGTCTTTTCCAACAGCCTTTCCTTAAGGGAATCCTTGAGGCACAGACATGCCTGGGCTACCCCACACTTCTCTTGTTATGAACATGCATGGGTGCCCCTCTCCCCTTATTGACCACCCCAGTGGTCATTCTGGGATCCATGGGCTGCCTTTAGGGGGCAGTTCTCCAGAGCTCCTAACTACAGCCATGGGGAGCATCAGAGGCAACAACGTCCTACTCCTCCAGCTCTTCCATGTCAGTCACCTCCTCAAGAGGGATTTTTCAAGGATCAGGAGAGAAGGGCTGATGAGGAAGCTACACCCCAGACTAATATCTTTCTCCTCACCTGATGAGGCAGTAAAGCCTCCTCCCCAGGCACATGCAAATGATTTTAAACAATTTCAGGATCTCATTTAAAGAATTGCAGATTCTCTCCCAATCCCTTGGGAGGAGATTCATGAGACTCAACATAAACTGATTGACATCCTTCATCCTGCCTATAAACTAGACTCTGTTTGAACCTGAAAAAACAATTTTGCAGACTCCAGCTACCATACCCTCATGTGCAAGAGGGCAGATAAGATGTACTGTGTTCCCAGTAAGGGTTCAGAGCTCCTGATCACACATCCTACCCCAGACTCCATAGTGATTGATGCAATCAATGAATATAACAGCAACACCACTCTATATCCACCCCTCATGATAAATACCAAAAACAATTAGACTTGTTTGGCTGCAAGAGTTATTCTTTTGCATCACTATAGTTTAGAGCTGCCAAATACCAAGCCCTAATGGCGAAATAAAACTCCACCAATTATGGACATTTCAATGCTTTTATTGACCATCTGCCTCAAGAACAATGAGAGCAATTTCAGGCTGTCATTGATTTATAGTGAGGAGTTCACTACAGTCCTCCCTGGATGTAGCTGACACAACACTCCCTGGTGACAGTGATTGTTATGTGTGGCGCAGGTTGACCAGAATGCTGTTGCGGATATCTCCTTCAACAGATCCAAGCTGTTTAGTGAGTCCACTGATGAGTCCTTGCACTCTCGAAAGGATTCAAGCACTATCCTCCAATCTCTCAGTATTTACATTCCTGTGAACAAGAAGAAATTCAGTAGGTTGCAAACCACAGTACAGAGGTCTTGCCACATTCTGTTCCCAGTCTGCCATACACCACTGGAGCCTCCCAAAAAGAAACACAAGCAGAGGGACTGGGGCCAAGTAACTTGGAGCGAAGTGAGAAGTTTCAAAGCAGACGGGCTTCCACTCGAATCCCAGACCCAGGAGGGTTCCGCAGAGTAGAGAGTCTAACCCGACAGTCTTCTCCACAGCTGGAGGGCAGATGCCCAGCTGGCCAATGGGAGAGCAAAAGTCCAGGCAACAAACGTTTTTCACACCACCTGTTCATGACTTGCTTCCAATACATGTGTTTTAAGGTTTCACTTACTTTATTTTGAGTTGTTAACAGCTTAAACATGCAGAGTTTGGCTTGTTTCTGCTTGGATGCCAGTTACTCTGGGTACAAGTGTTATAAACAGTGCGGTACTCTAATCCAGTGGCTGGAATAGTAGACAATCTGCTCTGGGGTAGCGAAGGGAGCCTAGAATGAATGTTCATGTTTTGATCAGGTCGCTTGCTGCTCACGTTCAGATGGGCTATTGTAGCATCAGTTTTCTTTGGAGGTTTTTTCTTTTTTTTAATGTAGCCCTTTACCTCTAAGATTTGGCCTTTTCTATGGCTCTACTAGATACCTGAGTGGTAGAGGCTTCTGTTTATAGTAACCATGACTAAAAAAAAGCCAGGAGAATCTTCTATTTTTTTTAAAGATCTTTCCTGATTCATTCAGGAAACGACTAAGTCAGGAGACGACTAAGGGGGGGGGATATGATAGAGGTCTATAAAATCATGACTGGTGTGGAGAAAGTAAATAAGGAAGTGTTATTTACTCCTTCTCATAACACAAGAACTAGGGGGCACCAAATGAAATTAATGGGCAGCAGGTTTAAAACAAACAAAAGGAAGTATTTTTTCACACAACGTTCAGTCAACCTGTGGAACTCCTTGTCGGAGGATGTTGTGATGGCCAAGACTATAACAGGGTTCAAAAAAGAACTAGATAAGTTCATGGAGGATAGAATAATAGAATCATAGAATATCATGGTTGGAAGGGACCTCAGGAGGTCATCTAGTCCAACCCCCTGCTCAAAGCAGGACCAATCCCCAACTAAATCATCCCAGCCAGGGCTTTGTCAAGCCTGACCTTAAAAACCTCTAAGGAAGGAGATTCCACCACCTCCCTAGGTAACCCATTGCAGTGCTTCACCACCCTCCTACTGAAAAAGTTTTTCCTAATATCCAACCTAAACCTCCCCCACTACAACTTGAGACTATTACTCGTTGTTCTGTCATCTGGTACCACTGACACCAGTCTAGATCCATCCTCTTTGGAACCCCCTTTCAGGTAGTTGAAAGTAACTATCAAATCCCCCCTCATTCTTCTCTTCTGCAGACTAAAGAATCCCAGTTCCCTCAGCCTCTCCTCATAAGTCACGTGTTCCAGCCCCCTAATCATTTTTGTTGCCCTCCGTTGGACTCTTTCCAATTTTTCCACATCCTTCTTGTAGTGTGGGGCCCAAAACTGGACACAGTACTCCAGATGAGGCCTCACCAATGTCGAATAGAGGGGAATGATCACGTCCCTCGATCTGCTGGCAGTGCCCCTACTTATACAGCCCAAAATGCCGTTAGCCTTCTTGGCAACAAGGGCACACTGTCGACTCATATCCAGCTTCTCATCCACTGTAACCCCTAGGTCCTTTTCTGCAGAACTGCTGCCTAGCCATTCGGTCCCTAGTCTGTAGCAGTGCATGGGATTCTTCCGTCCTAAGTGCAGGACTCTGCACTTGTCCTTGTTGAACCTCATCAGATTTCTTTTGGCCCAATCCTCTAATTTGTCTAGGTCCCTCTGTATGCTATCCCTACCCTCCAGTGTATCTACCACTCCTCCCAGTTTAGTGTCATCTGAAAACTTGCTCAGCGTGCAGTCCACACCATCCTCCAGATCATTAATGAAGATATTGAACAAAACCGGTCCCAGGACCGACCCTTGGGGCACTCCGCTTGATACCGGCTGCTAACTAGACATGGAGCCATTGATCACTACCCGTTGAGCCCGATGATCTAGCCAGTTTTCTATCCACCTTATAGTTCATTCATCCAGCCCATACTTCTTTAACTTGCTGGCAAGAATACTGTGGGACACTATCAAAAGCTTTGCTAAAGTCAAGGAATAACACATCCACTGCTTTCCCCTCATCCACAGAGCCAGTTATCTCGTCATAGAAGGCAATTAGGTTAGTCAGGCACGACTTGCCCTTGGTGAATCCATGCTGACTGTTCCTGATCACTTTCCTCTCCTCTAAGTGCTTCAGAACTGATTCCTTGAGGACCTGCTCCATGATTTTTCCGGGGACTGAGGTGAGGTTGACAGGCCTGTAGTTCCCCGGATCCTCCTTCTTCCCTTTTTTAAAGATGGGCACTACATTAGACTTTTCCCAGTCATCCAGGACCTCCCCGGATCACCATGAGTTTTCAAAGATAATGGCCAATGGCTCTGCAATGACATCCGCCAACTCCTTTAGCACCCTCAGATGCAGCGCATCCGGCCCCATGGACTTGTGCTCGTCCAGCTTTTCTAAATAGTCCTGAACCACTTCTTTCTCCACAGAGAGCTGGTCACCTCCTCCCCATGCTGTGCTGCCCAGTGCAGTAGTCTGGGAGCTGACCTTGTTTGTGAAGACAGAGGCAAAAAAAGCATTGAGTACATTAGCTTTTTCCACATCCTCTGTCACTAGGTTGCCTCCCTCATTCAGTAAGGGGCCCACACTTTCCTTGACTTTCTTCTTGTTGCTAACATATCTGTAGAAACCCTTCTTGTTACTCTTAACATCCCTTGCTAGCTGCAACTCCAAGTGTGATTTGGCCTTCCTGATTTCACTCCTGCATGCCTGAGCAATATTTTTATACTCCTCCCTGGTCATTTGTCCAATCTTCCATTTCTTGTAAGCTTCTTTTTTGTGTTTAAGATCAGCAAGGATTTCACTGTTAAGCCAAGCTGGTCGCCTGCTATGTTTACTATTCTTTCTACACATCGGGATGGTTTGTTCTTGCAACCTCAATAAGGATTCTTTAAAATACAGCCAGCTCTCCTGGACTCCTTTCCCCCTCATGTTATTCTCCCAGGGGATCCTGCCCATCAGTTCCCTGAGGGAGTCAAAGTCTGCTTTTCTGAAGTCCAGGGTCCGTATTCTGCTGCTCTCCTTTCTTCCTTGTGTCAGGATCCTGAACTTGACCATCTCATGGTCACTGCCTCCCAGGTTCCCATCCACTTTTGCTTCCCCTACTAATTCATCCTGGTTTGTAAGCAGTTGGTCAAGAAGAGCTCTGCCCCTAGTTGGTTACTCCAGCACTTGCACCAGAAAATTGTCCCCTACACTTTCCAAAAACTTCCTGGATTGTCTGTGCACTGCTGTATTGCTCTCCCAGCAGATATCAGGGTGATTAAAGTCTCCCGTGAGACCCAGGGCCTGTGATCTAGTAACTTCTGTTAGTTGCCGGAAGAAAGCCTCGTCCACCTCATCCCCCTGCTCTGGTGGTCTATAACAGACTCCCACGACATCACCCTTGTTGCTCACACTTCTAAACTTAACCCAGAGACTCTGTGTTTTTCTGCAGTTTCATACTGGAGCTCTGAGCAGTCATACTGCTCTCTGACCTCAGGGCTTTGGTCTCCTTCCCCCGGTGAACCTAGTTTAAAGCCCTCCTCACTAGGTTAGTCAGCCTGCTTGCGAAGATGCTCTTCCCTCTCTTTATTAGGTGGAGCCCATCTCTGCCTAGCACTCCTCCTTCTTGGAGCACCATCCCATGGTCAAAGAATCCAAAGCCTTCTCTCCGACACCACCTGCATAGCCATTCATTGACTTCCACGATTTGACGGTCTCTACCTGGGCCTTTTCCTTCCACAGGGAGGATGGATGAGAACACCACTTGCACCTCAAATGCCTTTATCCTTCTTCCCAGAGCCACGTAGTCTGCAGTGATCTGCTCAAGGTCATTCTTGGCAGTATCATTGGTGCCCACATGGAGAAGCAGGAAGGGGTAGTGATCCGAAGGCTTGATGAGTCCCGGCAATCTCTCCATCACATCGTGAATCCTAGCTCTGGGCAAGCAGCAGACATCTTGGTTTTCCCAGTCGGGGCGGCAGATCGATGACCGAGGAGGGAGTCCCCAACCACCACCACCACCCGCCTCCTCCTCTTGGGAGCGGTGGTCATGGAACCCCTATCCCTAAGACAGTGCATCTCATGCCTTCCAATCGGTGGAGTGTCCTTCTGCTCCCTTCCCTCAGATGTATCATCTAGTCCACTCTCCACATTAGTACCTGTGGAGAGAACATGAAAACGGTTGCTCACCTGTATCTGCATTGCTGGTACATGGACGCTCCTCTTTCTTCTTCTGGAGGTCACATGCTGCCAAATTTCTTCACCGTCCTTTTGTCCCTGCTGCGCAGCCTGCTCTGATTCTTCAGAATGTTGTGTCCGTAGAAGCATATCCTGACGTCTGTCCAGGAAATCTTCATTTTTCTCTTATGCAATGCAGGGTTGATACTTGTTTCTCCAGACCTCAAACCTTCTCTTCCAATATGGAGACCAGCTTGCACTTTGTACAGACAAAGTCACTTCTGTCCTGTGGAAGAAAGACAAACATGGCACATCCTGTGCAAGTAACAAGAGCTGAACGCTCATCGTCCATATTTCCTTCCTTCTAAGAGCTTCCTCAGCTGTTGCAGTAACTACTCAGAGAAGCCTGCATGATGATAGCCTCAGTGCACTCTCCCCAGGCAAACTCCCAGGCAAACTCCCTCTGTTAGCCTCCGCTGTTTGCCGCTCAGCTGGTCCATCAATAGGTCCATTAATGGCTATTAGCTAGGCTGGGCAGGGATGGTATCCCTAGCCTCTTGTTTGCCAGAAGGTGGGAATGGGCAACAGGGGATGGATCACTTGATGATTCCCTGTTCTGTTCATTCCTTCTGGGGCCCCTGCGATTGGCCACTGTCGGAAGACAGAATACTGGGCTAGATGGACCTTTGGTCTGACCCACTCTGGCCATTCTTATTCAAACTAAAGATGTATATATTTGTCCCCTGTGGTGAAAGGCTTAGCAAAACCTACTGTATCACACTTCCAACAGCACCTGGCACAAGGACAAAGTTAGTGTTACACCCTATAAATAAGGCTACAATTTTGTCATGGACATTTTTAGTAAAAGTCATGGACAGGTCACGGGCAGTGAACAAAAATTTATTGAAGCCGTGACCTGTCCCTGACTTTTACTAAAAGCATCCCTGACAAAATGGGGAGGGAGGAGGGCCCAGCACCCTGCCCCACTGCATGCAACAGCAGGGAGCTGTGCCCCCACCTCCGCTCAGTGGCTGGAAGCTGGGAGAGACCCCTGACCATGGGGCTGGGAGCTGGGGGGGTGTCCCCCACTGCCCACAGTGACTGAGATCTGTGGGGTCCCCCACCGCCTGCAGGGCTGGGAGCTGGGGGGGTCCCTCACTGCTGTGGTAGCTGGGCTGCTGCGGGAGGGTCCCCCTGCTGCCAGCAGTGGTTGGGCTGCTTCGGGGCTCCAATGTCATGAAGGTCTCTGGAAGTCACAGATTCCGTGACTTCCACGACCTCCGTGACATACTCGTAGCCTTATCTATAAGTCTAGTGAAGAACTAAGAGAAGTCCTTGCTCATAGTGAATTTCTCTCTTGCCTTCAAATGTAGTTGTAGTCACAACTCGCTATGAAGAATGGCACCTTGTTACTCAATATAATGACTCCTTGTGCATGTGCACATCCTCTCTGCTTGCTTTGATGATGAAAACAAGTGTTCACTTCAGCTTGCAGGCTATATTGGCTCTGCATTTCAAACCATGACAGCCATGGATGAGCGAGCTGCATCTAACTCTGGATCATGCACCATCATTGACTTAATGAGGAAAACTTCAGCTGCAGAATGTTAACTGCTGTTGTGATTAGAGGCAGGAAGAGTACAGCTGGATTTTCAGATCCGAGGTAGGGAGCACAATTAGAAAAATCACCATAACCTGAGCACATTTGAGAATGCTGTCACTGAGACAATATTATTCTTTTCACTAGTAGATGACAGCCCACATTTCACTCCACCTCTCACCTGAAAGGGTTAAGGTAGCTGGGAAGGGGCTAATTAACCTGATAGGCTGCACTGGAGGGAGAATTAGGCTGGTTAGGCAAGCCCTCATAGAAGATGGAGCCTAGCTGGATAGGAACAGGCTGAGGTAGTGTAAAACTAAGAAGCTGAGAACAGAGTGGGTAATAGTCACTCTCTAACCTTTGAGAGGGAAAGGAAGAAACTAAGGGGAGACTAGAAGCCTTGGAGTCCTGGCCCTGGAAGGGGAGGACTATCATGACCTGGCCAGAGGCCAAGCCATGAAGAGGGAACTTCCTGTGTCGCAGAGAGAGAGAGATGTGGTAGGGCATGTGAATGAGCAGGAGAAGGGCGTGTTGGACCTGGAAGGAGCTAATGCGCAGAGCAGTCAGGAGGAGGCGCCCTAGCTGTGAGCGAACCCCATGACAAGGTGGCAGTTGGGTCAAGTAATCCACCATCTGTATTTGATTTTTCCCCCTTAGTGTTCTCTTTCTTTTAGGTGCTCGGAGGCATCTTTCTTTCTTGCATTGTGTGTGGCCAAAGATTAATGGGGAAATGTTTTCACATGTGCCCAATTCTGTCTGGCCTGGAATCAGATTACTCCAGTGCTTGGGGCAAGCCTTCTGACCAGCATGCCTGTGTACTATTTCACTGAACACCATAGCAGGAAACACACTCCCAAAACACCACAGCAGTAGACACACTAACATGACACAAAGTGGCATGTATTAGTGATTAGGAAATCATCTATAGGAGCAGTAAAGCCACCTAGGTGGGTAGCATTTGGGGGCTCTTTTTTCCATGCACTGTATTGTAGTGAGCAGTGCCAGTGTGTGTGTGTTACCCAAAGTTTGTGCCCAGAGCTGCTGGAGGCACAACCATTTCTATGTTACTCCACGTTGCTGTTACTGCCACCTTCTCTGGTCAACTGTCACTTTCAAACTGCCACAGAACCTTTAGACTCCAACATTCCATCAGGTTCTTTCTCACAGGGCCCAGTGTCACTAAACCTGGTTATATATTAAACAAAAAGGGCTCTCAGCCATGCTTCTGGCTGTTTCCATTGCTTCACACTGACTCAACCGACACAATGACATGCAGACAGAGTGACAATCCTGGAAGATTTGTGTTGGTTTGTGTGGGTGGCAAATGAGGGATGTGTGCTGCAGTGAGGGGTTATGGGTGTTTGGTTTTGAAGAACAGTGGCAGTGAGGCCAAGTAATCCACCTGGATTCAGAATAACAATCCTGGAATCTTATTAATATATTATAGTAGTACCGCACCATGGTAGGTGTTACATGAACATGCAGCAAGAAATAGGCCCTTCCCCAAAGAGCATATAGCTAAATAGACATGCCAGCCAAAGGGTGGAAGTTGGAACAGATGCCTCTGTTCCATGTGACTTGCCCAAGGTCATGTGGCAGGCCAGTGGCAGAGCTGGGAGTAGAATCAAGGTCTTCTGTTTGCCAGCCCAAAATAACCTAGCCACTAGACCACACTGCCACAAGGTATCAATTTGATAATCACTATAATTACATATCACTTTTATTGCGTCCTTATTACTTGATCATACAGCCTCACAGAGCGCTTGTCACTTCAATGATACATAAAATGTCAGGTGCCTACCATGAAGAGTCCAGTCTAAATAACATTCAGTACAAGTAAAGCAATAAAGGACAATAAATAAAAGGAGAGGGTTGGGAGGGCTGTAACACTGAATGCATTTTGAGATATCAAAGGACATGTAACAAAATCCCAATCTGAGGGCAGGTCTATACTACCACTTAAGTTGGCCTAACTTGCGTTGCTCAGGAGTGTGAACCCCTCCTCTTCCCCAAATGACACCAGTTTCGCGCTGTCCACACTGGCACGAGATGATCTCCCACCGACATAGCTTCTGCTTCTTGCTGAGGTAGAGTAATTATTCCAATGGGAGAACGCTCTCCCCTCGGCATAGCGTGTCTTCACCAGACGTTCTACAGCAGTGTAGCTGCATCAGTGCACATAGCACTGATGCAGTGCTGATATAGCGCTGATATAGCACATAACAGTGCTGATATAGCGCTGAAGTGTAGACTTGGCCTGTATTATCTTTCATCCATAAGGCAGGACAGTTTGCAGCAAGGGAGAATTAAGCTTAAACATGTCTCAGACCCAATGAAAGTTTGAGTGCACCTTCCTTTCTGCCTCTGCTGCCATCGAGAAACTCTCCCAGCCAGATGTGCTCCCACCTTTTCTCCTCTTCCTCCAATATCCATTAAGTGATGGGTTTTTGCTTGACATTCTGAACTTCCTCCCAAGTAAGGAAGTCCAGTCCACCCATTAAATGGAGGACTAGTTACCGTCAGCACTGTGATCCATTGCCACCTTCTGCTCTTCCTTGGATTCGTTGCTGTGCCTGACTGAGGACTGTGGATTCCCATGCTCCGAGTATTCACGATAGTCCACCAATGGCAGCGGGAGGGTGCTCCTAAACATGAGCTGACCTCCTGGTTGGTGTGTATGTTACCATTAAATGATGCATATGAATGAGCTGAATCAGTTGTTGGGTGAAGGCAATGTGTGAGATGCATAAAGGAAATTATGTTTGTGAGAGACAAACATATTGTATTTCATACAATTGCACTGGGAAAGGAAGAGGTAGCATCCAAAGTGCATAAATAAACTGTGGTCCAGCACTGCTTTATAGTTGCTAAGACTTCACACTCCATCAGTTCTAAAAAGACCTCTGCTCCTTAACCAAACAGCAGAGGCTTATATACAACTGGATACCATAACTCACTAAATCTTTATCACTCTATAGATCAAATTCAGCTCTCGTGCTTTGAAACCAACAGATTTGCACCTATTTACAGCAGGGCTGAATTTGGCCTATAGTCTTCACTGTGTCCTTTGGCACAGCCTACATATTAACTAGAACAAAGCATTTATGTCCAAAATTCAACAGACTAAAGTTATGTTAGTTGAATTATGTAATCATAAAGAGAAATTTAACTTCATTTAGCGAGCTACAGAGATAATTTTGTGTTCCCTAGAGCCTCTTGACAAGATACCTGCAAAATAAGGGTTACCTCCTCACTCTATTTAATAACCTAGCTTTCCTAGAAGCCTTCAATTCAGTAAAACAAATTAAAGCCTAATTTAGCAACTCCCCACATGGTACTGGGATATTTATAAGCAAGTCACAGCTAAATTAGTCCAGCCTTTGCTAGATCTATAAATACCACTTTTAGAAGGAGGAGATGCCTCACTTCTGAAAGCTGAAAGAACTGGGCTACTCATCATAGTTCTCTTAGAGTATCTTCCAGCATCCAGCCTTCATATTTCTTGCTCCACAAAATAACACAGGCGCTGATTAAAAAATGACCGATGCTGGATTATCTGATTCTGATTTATGGTGGTCAGGAAGGATGGCTCAGTGCATGTTTATACACGTTTCTTCAAAGGGCTTTGACTTAATTGGCTTGTGAGCTCTTTGGGGCAAGGACCATCTCTTTTATTACAGTGCCTAGCAAAATGGAGCCCTGATCCTTGTAGATGCTACTACAGTATAAATAATATTTATATTTCTGAGGATAAATTATTGGAATTGCAAAAAACAAAGGGACACTGAGGGGCTTACTTCCAATGGGCCTCCTCAACTGAGCCCACAATATTTGCACTTGCTTTCATTTCTAGGGATGTGAGTTAGAGCTGAGCTGGAAATTGTTGTCCTATCTTGCAAAAATTGTTGAGATTTCAAAACCTTCCCATTTTGTATCGGGATGAAACCGAGATCTTTCTCAATGTTTTGCAAAGTTCCTGCTCTGACTCAGGCAGGAACTTGAACTTGGGTTTCCCACCCAATGCCCTTACCTCTCTCCCTGTCACACACACCCGTTCACAGTGAAAGTTTAATCAAAGCTGATACGTTCCCACAAAAAGTTTGTTTTGACAAATCATCTGTTTAGTTGAAAAATTCCCATGCAGCTGTAATGTGAATAATCTTCGATGGTTTTCTGGGGGTAAACAGTGGTTGGGAGAATGAGCAAGGGCCCATTTGGGAGTGAGGAGAGGTTGGAAAGGAACAGACATCTGAACATAGAAATGATCCTTTATCATTTTAAACTCTGTCCGTTTGCATGTATAAATGTGGAGGTTTGATTGTGCAACTGACTGTGTGCGCACAAGTATTAGAAGACACTGAAGAGGCCCTTTGACAATTTGACAACATTTTATTAAAATATAAAATCCAGACAATAATAAATGCCAGTTAACTAGCACACAAACAGAGGTGATAACCTATTGAGATGTGTAGTTAAACATCTTCTGCAGCTTCGAAGGGTTTTTTCATTAACAGGTATGTCTCTGGATTTGTTCAGTTGTTATGACTTAGGACAGGTCTACTCTACAAACTTTTGCCAGCATGGCTATGTAACTCAGAGGTGTGATTTGTGACTGATATAGCTGTCTTAGTGTAGACACAGTTATTTTGCCAGTATAGCTTATTTCACTTTGGGGTGGCTAGGGCCATGTCTACACTACCACTTATGTCAGCAAAACATATGTTGTTCGGGGGTGTGAAAAGAACACCACCCCCCTCTCCCCCCGAGCAATAGAAGTTTCGCCAGCATAAGTGGTAGTGAAAGACAGCTCTATGTCAGCAGGAGAGTGTCTCCCGGGTGCTCCAGGGCTGGAGCACCCATGGAAAAAAATTGGTGGGTGTTGAGCACCCACTGGCAGCTCCCCCTGGCCCCGCCCCGCCCCCCTGCTCCAACTCGCCTCCGCCGACACTGCGAGCATGCCGCCGCATCCTGCTTCTCCTCCCTCCCAGCCCTTGCGCTGCGACACAGCTGATTTGTGGGGCAGGGAGGGAGGGGGGAGAACGCCGTGCGCTGAGGGAAGAGGCGGGGCCGGGGCGGGGATTTGGGGAAGGGATCCAATAGGGGCAGGGAGGGGGCAGAGTTAGGGCAGGGACTTTGGGGATGGGGTTGGAATGGGGGCAGGGCCAGGGGCGGGGATGGGGTGGAGTCGGGGCAGGGGTGGGGAAAGGGGAAAGGGGCAAGGGGGCGCGGGCATCCACCAGCGCCGGAGAAAGTTGGCGCCGCTGTATGCTGGCAGTTTTGCCTGTATAAACTATGTCCACACTAGGAGTGCTTAACATCCCTCCAGTCATGGGGAGAGAGAGGAGGAAAGGAGAGAAAAAAAGCTGGGGAGTCTCTTCACCTTGAATGGTCCCTTGAAATGTGTTAACTAGTTATGCTAAACAATTGATTCCACCTTGTACTTAGCTGTGACATTCTAGAGCTGTCTACACTGCTGTTAAACATCAGTGGCTGCCCTGTGTCAGCTGATTTGGGCTTGGGCTGTGCGGCTGCTTAGTTGCGGTGTAGATGTTCAGGCCTGGGCTGGGTTCTGGGACCCTGTGGGAGGGGTGGGTCCGAGAGTCTGAGCTCTATTGTGAGCCTGAATATCTACACCACAATTAAATAGCCTGGTGAGCCAGAATCAGCTGCCACAAGCCAGCTGCAGGTGTTTAATTGCAGTATAGATAGACCCTCTGAGTATGTGTCCAGACCTGAAGAAGAGCTCTGTATGAGCTCGCAAGCTTGACTCTCACTAACAGAAGTTGGTCCAATAAAAGAGATTACCTCACCCATCTTGTCTCTCTAATATCCTGGGACTGACACAGCTACTACAACGCTGTGTGCAACTAATAAAGCATGCATCTATCATTGCCTTGATCAATGTGCTTCTACAGTGTGCTGCATCCCTGGTCCCTTTTAGACTGTGAAATTTTGGGGTTGGGGACTGTTGTCCCCATTCCCCACAGTGCTAAGTGGCTGTAAAACTGTATCATTCAGATTTGATAGCACTTCACACCCACTTTGCACGAGGTGCAAGGCTGCAGAGACTCAGGCCCCGTGTCTTCTTGAATAAGCCCTTCACGCATGATGGGTGTGCATTACTACAGTCTAACTAATGAATAATAAGGATTTGGTCCAGAGCTCATAGATGAGCTACTTATTCATGTTCCTATGGAAAAACCAAGTATGTTTAAAACAAATAATAATACAAATCCTTTTGCTATAAGTTGACTGAGCTGCATAATTATCATTATTTACTATTTGTATTGGCATAGCGTCTAGAAGCCCCAGTCACGGAGCAGGACCCCGTTGTGCTAGGTGCTGTACGAACACAGAATAAAATGAGAGCCCTTGCTTCAAGGCGCTTCCAGTCAGGAACAATAATTCTCTGCATTTGGAAAAACATAGATGGACTCATGGCATTGGGGCCTTCGTATGTAATTTATTTCAGAATTTAAGCTTCTCTGTGTTATTTTCAAACAAATTTACTTGTAAGCCTTTTGGTTCACAGTATGAACCCAGGGGGATTTGGCCAGATCCCAGGAGGTGCCAAGCACTCATAGTTCCCACTGACAGCACTGGGTACGTGGGCACTAAGCACTCACTAAGATCAGGCCCCCACTTCTTTGAGTCTCCAGCCAGAGAGACAGAAGCAGGAGTACCAACAGAGTTATGCACTGCCTGCTGCCCCCTCATTTATCTCCACGGAGTGTTACTTTTGAAGCTTAATTATCAGCATCTGTGATCCTGAGCAGACAAGCTAAATGTAAATTTCATGGCAATGCAAATGCAGAATTTCCATTTCATGCTTGGAGGAGGGAGATAGGACTGTGAGACCTCATCCAATTGCAGCCCCTTCCTGAACTAATAGATCCGATCTGATTCAAACCTGCTGCTGCTTCTGCCCTTGAATCTATAAAATCACTGCAACTTCCCTTGCTACTTCTGTAGCTTCTTCCTGGAATATGATACTCTACCCTTCCCAGTCCCCCAGAATTGATTCCGTTTCAGACACACTGCCCTCTCCCCCACCTCCCAGGATTTTAAATCCATGACCCTGTGTCAGGGCCGGCTCTAGGCACCAGCGGGGGGTGCCCTGTAGGTGCTGCGGTTCGCGCCGCGGGGGAGCAGCGCCCACACCTTGTGGCTGGGCTGGGCAGGCTTCGAGCGGGGGACACTCAGGCTGGGGGACACCCCACGGGGCACACGGAGCCGCCTGCAGGTGCCGCAGGGTGGCTGCCCCCAGCGCTGCAGCCGGGGCTGGGCGAAGTGGCCCAAGCCGCCCAGGGACTGTGGCAGGGCGGCCAGAAGCAGCAGCGGGGCCATAGAGGGCGGGGTGCTGTCGTGCGGGGCCTGCGTCCCACTCTCCGGGGCTCCGCTGCCTCTGGGGCTACCCTGCCCCGGCTCCTCAGCCCTCTGCCGGGGCGGTCCCCCGGCTCTGCCCTCCTGGGTCCTGGCCGGTCCTGGAGGCGGGAGCCCTGGATGGCCGGACCCTGGGCTGAGGCGCGGCCCAGGAGCCCCGCTGCTTACCCCATCCCTGCCAGTGCCGGACCGGCTGGAGGTGAGGGGGGAGCGGGCAGAGTCATCACTGGTGGGGGGGAGCCCAGGGCTGGGGCGGCAGAGGCTGCGGGGGGGGAAGAGAGAGCCCAGGGCTGGGGCAGCAGGGGGTGGGGGGGGGGAAGAGAGAGCCCAGGGCTGGGGTGGCAGGGGGTGCGGGTGGGAGGGGGGAAGAGAGAACCTAGGGCTGGGGTGGGGGGCAGCCAAAAATTTTTTTGCTTGGGGCGGCCCAAAACCTAGAGCCGGCCCTGCCCTGTGTTGCTGCGCTCAAACTCAGTCAGGTCCCTGGCCATTCAAGCTCCGTAGACTTCTCTTCTAGTGAGTCTACCCATCACAGCATTAATATCACTGTGCCCATTACCCTGTCTAAGGACTCCATTCCCCTGACTGGGAAAGATCAATTTTTAAAGTGAATGTTAATCTTTCTTATCACTGTACTGCTCCTATTGCTCTTAGGCTGCCAACCAAATTTGTTGTTGTGCTGAGCTGGCTCTTTTCTGCATTCAGCACTTCTTTATACTAAGCACACTGTGTGTGTCATGAAGCAAACAGTGCTACACAGCTCCTGAGTTTCAAGCTGTTTAACACCTTCAGGGGCAGCATACTCCTATCTAAGGGCATGCCCCACTATAAGCTTAAGTCAACTTATTTTAGGTTGATTTACCACCACCATAGTAATTACTGTGGTGGTTCATGTCCACACTGCCCTTCTTCTGTGGGTGGTGCGTGTCCTCACCAGGAGCGCTTCACTGACTTGAGGGGCAGTGAGGGGGTGGGCATGAGAGCCAGGGCTCTCAGCTCCATACACCAATCCTCCTGCCCTCTTCTCAGCTCCCTGCTGGGAGCCCAGCTGCCCCTCCCCCGGGCTCTTGTCTTCCCGCTGAGAGCACGGCAGCCAACCAGACTCCAGGCATGGAGCTCCATGCCGGGCACAGCCTTGCTCCGAGTGGGGAGCCGAGAGCCTGCGGGGCAGCCGGGCCCCTGGCAGGGAGATCCATGCCTGGAGTCTGGTCAACTGTCATGCTCCCAGCTGGGAGCCAGGAGCCAGGAGCCCAGGGGGCAGCTCAGGCTGGGAGTGGGGAGCTGGCTTTCTTGTCAATTTCACAGCTCCAGCAGAGTCATGAAATTGACAAGAATGACAGCCAATAGATGTAAGTAACCTAGTGTCCACAGGGACACTGTGTCATCCTAACTACACCAACCTAAGCCCTCTGCCTCTTGTGGAGGTGAAGTTATGTCGGTGTAGTAGGGTGCTTACATCGGCGGGAACAAGGCTGTAGCGTGTACACTGACATAATTAGGTCGACATAAACTGCCTTACATTGACCTAACACTGTAGTGTAGACCAGGTCTTAGGTGTGTCTACACTTACAGCGCCACAGGCTTTGTCTTCACTACCCGCCGATCCGGCGGGTAGCAATCGGTTTATCGGGGATCGGCTTACCGCGTCTAGTGAAGACGCGGTAAAATCGATCCCTGATCGCTCTGCCGTCGACTCCGGAAATCCACCTCGGCAGGAGGCGGCAGCGGAGTCGGCGGCAGCGCGGCAGCGGTCGACTTTCCCGCGTCCTCACCGCTAGGTAAGCCGACCTAAAATACGCAACTTCAGCTACGGTATTCACGTAGCTGAAGTTGCGTATCTTAGGTCGGACCCCCGCTGTAGTGTAGACCTAGCCACAGTGGTGCACCTGCCACTGTAGAGCTTAGTAAAGACGCTATCTACGCCAACGGGAGAGTTTCTCCTGTCAGTGTAGGTACTCCACTTCCTCGAGAGGTGGTAGCTATGTCGATGGGAGAAGCCCTCCTGTTGACATAGCACTGCCTACACCAGGGGTTAGATCTGCATTCCTTGGGGGTCTGGGTTTTCCATACCCCTGAGTGACATAGTTATACCAACCTAAATTCCTAGTGTAGACCACGGCTTAGGTTCTTCTAGTGTCCTCATCTGAGCTCCTCACAATCTATAATGTTTTTATCCTCACTACACCCCTTTGAAGTAGGAAGACTATTATCCGCTTTTTACAGATAGGAAACTGAGGCATAAGAGGCTAAGTGACTTTCCCAAGGCCACACAGGATGTCAGTGCCAGAGCAGGAAATTGAATCCAGGTCTCTCAAGTCCTAGGCGAATCACTGGACCATCCATCCTCTCTACTCCTGGGGGCTAAAACATTATTTTAAAAGCCACCTTCCCTTTTCCACAGCTCAGGCTACAGAAAAACAGCAGGCAGTACTAAAAAGGCAAGGTTTGGAGAGAAAAAAGGTGATGTAAGGCAAAGAAAATACCCCTCTCCAGTATTTTATTCAGGCACTCAACTTCTTAGGGTTCTGTTTCCCTATCTGCATAATGGGGCTATTAAAACCTACAAGAAATTAAAACCTCCCTGCTTTATAAGGATGTTGTAAGGCTCAATTTATGGATATTTGCAATGCACTTTGAGATTATTGGAAGATCCTACAGACATGCATTTTAAGTGTGAAGCGCTAACAACTATTCTGATAGATATTCAGAGGGCATAACCCTCAGAGAACCATATAACGCCAGTGAATTCCCCCGTAATTGTCTAGCAGCTCCTAGCACAAACAAAATCTCAGCCTCCAAATCATGAAAACAAAATCGGGCCATTTCAGTCCAAGTATTTTAGTGTTTCTGCATTTGTGATATGAGAGATGAAGAAAGATTCCTGCAAAAATACACCTGGCATGTAAGCCACGGAGTGGGGATATGGGGGTAGAATAAATGCTTGTTCTTTGTCCTTCTCTCTCCTGCCATGCTTAAATCAACTTGTGTAATGCCCCATGATCTACATCTCTGCTCATTGTCTTGAGAGAGTGCATTGCATATATCCCAGAGTTTGGGATACCAGAACACTCTAAAGCAGCGGTTCTCTAACTTTAGTAACCTGAGGGCCCCCATTTTGATTTAAAAATTTTTGTGGACCCCCAAGTCCTCCACTCCACCCCAGACCCTGCCCCCACTCCACCCCTTCCCCCCCACAACCCCGCCCCCAACTCTTCCCACCCCCATTCCATCCCTGCCCCTCCTCTTCCCTGCCTCTGTCTGCTCCATCCCCCCCTTCCACTCCCTCCCAGTGCCTCCTGCATGCCGCTGAACAGCTGTTCCCCAGTGTGCAGGAGGTGCTGGGGGGAGTCGATCAGTGGGGCCAATGGCCCTAGATATGATTCCGCCCCCTTCCCTGCGAGCACCCTGTCCATCCATCCCCCCCCCCCAACACCTCCTGCACACCGGGGAACAGCTGTTCCGTGGCATGCAGGAGGCGCTGGGAGGGAAGGGGAGGAGTTGATCAGCAGGGCCCGTGGACCCCCTAGAGTACTCTTGCAGACCCCAAAGGGTCCATGGACCCCAGTTTGAGAAATGCTGCTCTAAAGGCCTGATTCTGATCTCCCTTACACCACTGTAGCTCTATTCACTTAATTACACCCTTGTGAGCAAGATCAGAATACTGATCCCTCAAATCAATGAGGCATACCATTTGTTTCCTTTGGTTTGCCTTATGCAGAACATTTATTAGGAATCACTAAGAGGTGTGTGCAGTGCATGCAGGAGATACTGTCAGATGTCCTGCTAACCACTCCCTTTTAATAAATAATTGAGACAGCAAAAATCCATTGCCAGGCTGCCAGATACAGCGAGACCTTAACAATTCTAGGTTACATGCTGTTCTGCCCAAAATATGTTTAGTTCATAATGATTTGAAGAGAACACACTGCTTTTCCTGATGACTTTGCACCTTTTTGAATTGCTATCTCTTCCAGTGACACAGATGACTTGCTCATTTAATGACAGAAAAACTGTTTCATTTATCTTTTTTCCTTTCCTCTTCTTCTGCATTCTCAACTTTTTACGATCCTAGAGGTTCCATGGGGGAAAGTCTGCATTGAATACATGACCAGATTTGTTTAGTATCAGATTCCTGAATATTTAACTGTACTAAATTACCAGCAGCTGGTGAGAACATTCACTGTACAGATGAATTAAGAAATAGAATTTAAAAAATAATTCTGTTTTACAGTTGTGATTAATCTCCGGTGGTTTCTGCTCTGTGATCTTGATGGTAATATGTGAATGCAATCATAGGTGCCAACTCCGTGGGTGCTCCGGGGTTGAAGCACCCAAGGAAAAAAATAGTGGGTGCTCAGCATCCACCGGCAACTCCCCCCCCCAATCAGCTCCTCCCCCAGCACCTCCTGCCTGCCAGCAGCCCCGCTGATCAGTACCTCCTGCCCACCGGTGATCAGCTTTTCAGCAGCATGCAGGAGGCACTGGGGGGGGGAGTGGGAGGAGTGCAGGCGGGGTGCACTCAGGAGCGGGAAGAGGTGGGGCGGAGGTGGGGGCTTGGGCGAAGGGGTGAAGTAGGGGTCCAACACCCATCGGCAACTCAGATGGTGCCTCTGAATGCAATATTGCTGCTGGTTGGTGGATTCCTTATGTAACTCCCCTTTCCTCCTTGGGTTACTCAGGAGCAGGTAACACTCACCTGTGTGCCTGGGCACCTGATGTTGTTGACATTAAAGAAGATCCTGTGTATCCCAGTAGTGATGTTGGATAAGTGGGAATCCTCTATTCACCCTCTACCGCAGTCCCTTTACTTCTAAAGGAAGTTTAAATTGGCAGTGTCTCCACCTGGCTGGCCCCTGTACACACTCAATGGCCCGCCTTGGGAACCTCCAGGAATAAACCCCATCAAATAGTAATAATAATAACCTGTGGCATGGGTCTAACTCAAAAATACCAATTATAAATAATATACATCCAATATACTTAAATTAGAGTTAACACACCTTTACTTAACAACTTAAAGAAACAGAGTATAACAGACTAAGATTAAATGTCACTACTAATTTAAACCCACGGGGGGCAGTTGAATAAAATCAATTAACAAATATAATATACGGTGATAAATGAAACTTTTCTAATTGGCATTTACACTGCCACCATCTACCCCACCCCAGAGCATACACTCCTCTGGATTGCAGAGTCCTAGACACTTGCTTGCGTGGGCGCACTTGAAGATCTGCAGCGGGAGACAGCACTCTGTCGGGTCTGTGTATCAGTCCAGCCAAGGCAACAAGCTGCACAACCCCTCTGACGATTGGAGCCGGCCCCACCAAATGTCAGCAGCTCTGGGTCCTGGTTTGGTGGGAAGATCCTTCTGCCTCTCCTCAGACTCAGTCTCTCTGCTGTGCCCCTTCCCTTGCAAGTACTTTCCCAAACAAGAGTGGGGGTTACTCATAGTTCCCTCACTGCAGGCCCAGCTCAGGAAGCTCTAGCCACAGCAATAGTCTCTGCCCTGGCTCCAGTGAAGCTGTCAACAGCCTCTGAGGCTCCCTGCTCGATCAAAGCCCCTGCAGGCTCTCAGCAGCAGCTTCTGTCTTCCTAACAGCAGCTCCTGGTATGGACAGAGCTCCACAGCAGCAATCTCACTCCTTTTCCCAAAATGGAGTCTACCCCTGCTCTCAGGGGCGGCTCTATGTATTTTGTCGCCCCAAGCACGGCAGTCAGGCGGCTTTCGGCGGCACACCTGCAGGAGGTCTGCTGGTAATGCAGATTCAGCGGCATGCCTGAGGGAGGTCCACCGGTCCCGCGCCTTCGGCGTACCCGCCGCCGAATTGCCGCCGAAACCTCCCGCAGACAGGCTGCCTAAGGCAGCCTGACTGCTGCCCTCATAGCGACCGGCAGGCCGCCCCCCGCGGCTTGCCGCCCCAGGCACGCGCTTGGTGCGCTGGTGCTTGGAGCTGCCCCTGCCTGCTCTCCCTGCACGAGGAAGTCGCAATCTTTCCCCAAGGCATCATGGGAGTTGTAGTCTCTAAGGCTAGATTGCAGCACACAGGCTTTTCCCCTGGAACACTCCCAATAAAATTCAGAGGCCCTTCTAGTAAAGGGTGCCTATACTTATTAAACATTCTGTAGAAAAATATGTACTGCAAAAATGTAACAAGAAAATTGGAATATTCAAAAGTAAGCTTCATCCTTTCATCCACTACTGCAAAGTAATCTCTTTTACACTGTGGCCATGTATCATAATGTGCAACAGTTATGGGCATGCTAGAAAGAACTATCATGAAGCCAATGCATTATTTTCTATATAAATGAGGCGTATGACTCAATGGTTACAGCACGAGATTATAAGTCAAGGTTCCTGGGTTTTATTCCAGACTCCATCACCATCTCATTGTGTGATTTAAGGAAGTCATTTAGCTGTTCTTTGCCTCAGTTTACCCATCCACAATATGGGTGTAACAGCAAAATAATTACTACACATACTTCAGTCTCAGAAGTGTTAGGTGCAGTTAATAGATATTTATAAAATCCTTTGAGATTCTCTGAAGAAAAGCATTATATGTGCAAAGTATTATTATAATCATGCCCTAGTACTTAAAAAGGAAAAATTGCTATTGTGTTGGATGCATTTCAGCAGAGAATAAAGTGATCCCTTTATATGATTGTATATCAGTTTTAGTTTTTAATGTGCTTTGAGATCTTTCAAGATGAAGGGTGCTTTTTATAAATAAAAGATTATTATTGCTTCATGTTGCTGGGGCTGGAAGAGCCTGGTGGGATAATGGAAAAACAAAATTCTAGCATGGCATTCCATAAATGGAGTAGAGATGATTGTTTTGAAGCAAACTACTCTGAGATGAGCATTTGTAGAATGACTCAGTGGCTGTCTTAATCCAACTTTCTGAAATTTAGAATGTTGACAAAAATTGGGCAGATACATGCCCAAGACTGGTAAGGCAGCTCCCATTGCCAAGAGTAAATATCCTCTTTTTCTGGGAATGACATAACCTGCTAGCAATGTGAACTCAGCCTTGTCTCATTTGGGAGGTTGCTTCCAGAGTGATTCTGTTTGCAATTAATGATTCCAAGAGAGGTGTTTCATTTATCATGAGAAGACTCCATGCTTGCATAACTAAACTGGCTCTTTATTTAAAAACTAATTACAGAGATGCTGCAGCTAGCATTCCAGTCATGTGCACACAGATTTACTTCCTGGTGCCTCTCAAAACTCTTCCTTCCTGCAAGCTTGGCTCCTCCCTCCAAGTTCCATGCAGGTTGTTACCCAAGTTGGCAGTAGTCACTGTGCTGTGGTGGGAGTGGAATGGGTATGACATTTGCTGCATTGTTGCAGGTAATTCCTTGTAATGGGGCCAGCTTCACTGGTACATTCTGGCTGCTCCACTGATGCGTAATAGCCAAAAATCTGGCTTAGCTGTAGAAGCAGGTAGAATAGTCTTTAAATAGCAAAGGATAATATGTTCCACTATTGCTAGTGCCATATGTAAGCAGAGTCAGGATGAGCTCTACCCTGACATCTGGTGGTGAGTTGTGGCGAGTTGTGGAAAAGAACTTCAGGAGCTGATCTTGTTTGCATAGGCACACCCACCCCACCTAGAATGAACACATAGCAGCCAAAATGGTCACTTTGACTGCTGTGGGATCCCCAGTTTCTCTGTTATTGGGGCAGGAAGAATAAAGTGTTGTTACCCTGATTATGTGAATCAAGGACAATGAAACTGTTTTATGACAGAGGGACTCGCCATCAACTAAGTAGCACTCGCTAGACAAGGGACATGGGTTCCAAAATCTAGTGAATTGAGAGTGACTGGGGATAGGTATTTATACCCGATAGGATGGGTATGCTTTTGAGGGGCCTGAAATGCTAATTGTACCTCCTCTTTTCTCTACTGTGGAATAGCAGAACTAATTTTAATTCTATTAGGAGTCTAGTTACAGCTTGCTGAGTTGAATTCATGTTGGGTCAATAGTGCACTAGCACTAAGGCTCCCCTACTATAAGTTGAAATCACTGAGTGCTGTGGGGGGGCCTGGAGCTATATTGCTGAGCGGCTGGCGGAGTGGAGTAGTTTGCAGGACAACTGGAGTGGCTCGTGGGACAGCTGGCGAAGCGGAGCAGTTTGTGGAATGGCTAGAGTGGCTCACAGGATGGCTGGTGGACCGGAGCGGCTGGTGGAGTGGCTCATGGTGAAGGCTGCAGCAGAACCCCATGGAGAGGCGGGGCAGTTAGCCTCAGACCACGTAAGGTGACCCTTAACACTGATGTGTCCCCCCCCACCACCACCACCCCCAGGCTGGGAGGTAAAACTCTGCAGATAAACTTTTGAACTCTGGGGCTGCATTGACCAGGGACAGAGACTTTTGGGTTGTTGGACTTAAGACGCTGAGGGGAAAAGGATACTGCCAAACTTACTTGGGGGGTGGGTCTTTTGCTCATGGTTTGTCTTATGAATCCTGTTTGTGGTGTTTCCCCAACGTAATGCCGCATTGTTTCCCTCCTTTATTAAAAGGATTTTGCTACACTCAGACCCTGTGCTTGCAAGAGGGGAAGTATTGAGAGGCGCCCAGGGGGTGGTATGTAATTGTCCCAGGTCACTGGGTGGGGGCTCAAGCTGGTTTTGCATTGCGTTATTGAAATGGAACCCCTGGATACTGAATCCGGCCCCTGTTGCTGCCAACTCAGACAGGCAGAAGGGTTACACATATATGATGTCCACCATCTTGAGTAAAAGAGCCAGGCTCTCAGGCTGAGAGCTGTAACAGACCCACATCTCTGGGGATTGGGGACATATTCACTAGTGGGTTACATAACATCACCATGTTTGATTGATGAAAGTAACTATTCTGGGTTGGAATAGCATGCATTTTACAAAAAGTGGAGGTAGCAGGCCTGTCAAATATGCTTCCAGTCTTTCCCAGAACAATTTGCCTAAAAATCTGCATTTCTTTCTTGTGCCTAAATACATTTTTTAAAATTCCAGTTCACTTTTTAAGTCTGCAAAACATCCTGCTGGCTTTTTCTGTTTTCTAACTTGAGCCTCTTTTAAAATAGGAGCATTTTGCACTCCTAGAGATAGATGTTATTACTTTATCCCATTGGAAAGCTGCGGTTCCAAACTTCCAGATGCTGTATGGCATTGACGTTAGCTTTAAACTTTGGGTTCCTCAGATGAGGCCGATTAAAACCAAGACCGTGAAGCTGATGATGGAAGGAGGGTTGGGGAGAAGTAACTAGGAATTGGAATGGAGTCTGTCTTTAAGTCTTGATTCTGCAATCAGTCACACATATACTTTCTGCACATTAAGTCAATGGAATTACTCAAATGGTAAATGTATTTAGTTTTTAAACTAGCAGTAGCTTTTATCCCTGGTGGTTCATTGGATATTGTATCTTAAAATGGAGCAAGGAAAAATACAAGCTATTTATCTTTCAATACTCCCACCCCCCGGGCCATTCCATAAATTGTCAGGTGACATAATGTATATTAGGCTTGGCAGAACTTGAATTTTTTTATAATTTCAGCAGATAATATTGTTTGCTTTTTAAAGCATTTGTTTTTATCTATTTATAGAATCATAGAATATCAGGGTTGGAAGGGACCTCAAGAGGTCATCTAGTCCAACCCCCTGCTCAAAGCAGGATCAAGCCCCAGACAGATTTTTACAGTTGTGGGGAAATTAGGGGAGGGGTGTCAGAAAATAATTCTTTAACTTTTTGAATCTCAACATTTCCTGTCATTAAAGCTGCCCCAGTGGTGCCTCTGCTCCAGTTCCACGAATGCCAGCATTACGTTTTATACACACTAAGGTAGAACTCTAAGTACTCCAGCAGCATTTTTCTTTGTTTGCCCATCTGTAATTTCAATTAGTATTGATGGGGAAGAAAATTTCGTCAATTTGGGTTTGTACACTGTAACCAATGTTTACTGAGATTTACCAATAAAAATAGAATCCTTCCAAGCCTATATATAAAATGTTATCTTTACTATACTTTAATTCATCCATTTACCAATGTAGTTATTCCTATTAATATCAATCATGGAACTATCACAAAAGTAAACATCCCTGTTCTTACCCCTCACATCTGCCCCAGTAGAGCCAATGCAGCCTACTGGATGGTGCACTGGATTGGGACTCGGAAAATCTGGATTCTATTCCTGGATTTGCCACTGCCTTACTGAATGATTTTGGGCAAGTCATGTCACCACTTATGCCTCAGTTTTCCCATCTGTAAAATGGGGATAAAGATACTGACCTCCTTTATAAAGTGTTTTGAGATCTACTGATAAGTGCTATCTAAGAGCTAGGTATTGAATTTATTTATTCCAAACCTTCTGGGAATGTCTCTAATTGGATTCCTATTTTTGAGATCTTTATATAAACTTTTAAGTAAACTCTGTCATCTTGTTTTATTTATGCCTGTCTCCATCTCAGTTCAGGGCATACATTTTGTGACTTTGACCCAGCATGAACTGACAGAGAAAACATTTCAGGCTAATTGACAGTGGGTATCTTTAATCCATCCTCACCAAATGTGTATCTAATTTACTTAGTTTAATCCTAAATCACAGTTGTTCATTTTCACGCCTCCACAGGAAGGCTAATGTTTCCATCTTGAGCCTTGAGAATAAACTAGCTGGAATGCCCAGTGGCAACATCGACAGTAGGAAATGCATGCACGGAAATGCATCCACTTGATAGCACTTGTCTTTCCCCAGAGGCCAAGGTCTAAGGTTTCTCATCTTTTTTGAAGTGCTCAGCTAGGATTGTGAGTTTCCGGTGGTCTTGCACTATACTTGGGAGCCCCTCACTTAACTTTGTGCACCAATATAGTAGATTTCTGTGTAACCATTTAAATATGCATGCAGTGAACAATGATGGAAATCGGACTTTGGACAAATGCTGTTTTCTTGATATATTATCAAAATTGTTAATCATTTCCAAGGACTGAAGTTTCTGGATCCTTATCCCAGCAATAATAATCTCATTTCTGATCGTAGTCATGAAAGGTGAGCCTGAATGAAGTCTTGGATCAGACCACCTCAAAATGTACTACTTTATCACTTACACTGCACAAAGGCAGAGAAACCTAATCTAGGCCAGGATTAATTGTTCTAGGCATTCTACAAGCATATCATAAATGACAGGCCTTGCTACAAAGAGTTTGTAAACTAAAAAACTTAGAAGAAGTTGGGAGCTGGGTCTAAATTTTGGATAAAATTTTCAAAAATGCCTAAGTCCTATAGCAGGTGACAGAAATACCCTTTGTGGCTTATGCTCCATCCTATTAGACTTTCAGCATGCTGTGCTGGATAATGGTATTTACCAAGTATGGAAAGCATCCACTGAAAGCCTCCTACCTCTCGGTGCAGGCAATTAGCCAGCCTGTACAATTGTCTAGTGCAGCACATGAGCAAACTGGCTGTTGTCACAATTACTTACCCTGCTCTAATAGTGTTGGAGAGGAGGGGCTGGAGATGGAGTAGTTAAAAAGCAGTGTTGCTCTGAAAAGTGGCTATGTAAAAACAATGGTTGCTTACTCATCAAATTTGCTCCCTCTGTGTATTCAGAATCAGATCTGCTGATGTCAGTAGGAAAACTAAGTTCTGCCACCTTTTGCTCTCGTTAGCACTGCAGGGTGAACGCAGTGGAGAGCTGGATTCTGTTCCTTCGTGGGCATCCACAACATCATTTGTGAGGTTACAGTAGACCAATCATTTACACCTGTGCAAGAAGGAGCACAACTGGAAGACTATAAGGTTGCATGGGTATAATATGGATGACAGAATCTGTTAATGCATGAGATGGGAAGAACTCACGTGACTTTCAGATTCCAAGGTTGGATTATAGAAATTGGTAGTTATAAAAATAAAAAACCCACCACCTTTTCACTTGTGAACTAAGCACATTTTCTATGGAATAATTAAGAGGCAAAAATCAAGGAGTCATGGTGCCTATTTGACATAGCCACTTTTCAGAATAAAACCGTACTTAATTTTTCACCTTTAACTCCATCTATTACCCCTGGGTGTTTCAGTGTGTGCATCTCTTGTTAAAGTCAATGGAAGCAGTGACAACTTACACCAGGACTGTATTTGTCCTCTGTATTCAGATATGGCTGAGTTCACAAATAAAATGAGTCTGGTTATGTCTGTCTAGTTCACTGTTAACATCAAGGAACAGATTTTCAAAAGCAATCTCTAAATTCTGATAGTTTCTTCTAAATTAAGAAATTCTCCATGCAACAATGTGCATTTGATTATGAAAACATAAATTTGGTATAATTGCATGCACAAAACCATGGGATATTTTGGTTTCGCCATGAGCCATGGAGGTGATCAAATGTGAATAAAAGAAGTGGAGTGTGGTAGATTGAGGTTTGGCACAGCTTGTAGGGACAAACTTGTTTAGCACTTTCTTGCCTACAAAAAAATTGACAAAGGTTAGGCAGTGGTGTGCTATCATGCTGACAAATAGTGTTTCATATTTCCTTGTGCTCCGCTGTCTGTACCCACCTGTCATCTCTTGTGTTATACTTAGATTGTAAACTCTTTGGGGCAAGGACCTTTTTTTTTTTTTTGTCCTGTACAGTGCCTGGCAGAATGAGCTCCTATCAGTGACTAGTTCTCCTAGCTAATAATGCTGTTTAGCTCATCTCAATTTTGTGAGCACTAAAATTCATCCAAAAGGTATTTATTTAAAAAAAAAAATAAGAAATTCAGATAACTCTACCTGACAGCTCTTATTTGTGAATAATGGGGAGAAAAACATGGGGTGAAATTAAATACCTCAAAATATTTTGTCTTCCCTCCCTCTCTCCCCCCTCCCAACTTCAGCCCCTGCTGTGTGCTGATAGACAAGATGCGTTATTCATTGGTGATTTTATTTCCATACGTATTTCTTCAGAGGAGCAGGTCTAGTTAGGAAGATTGTCTTTCAAAGATATAGTTTTAAGGCATGAATAATTTAGCAGCTTCCTGGCACACTAAATATTTATTTGTGGCACCAGTCTGGGCAGAAATGAAACAAACAAATAAAAGCAAAACACATCAAAAACAAACTTTACATTGGCCAGGGGGATATTTACAGTAGATTTTGTTTAATAGCAATCCTGATATTGGCAACTTCCTGTTAATGGCAACATCCTGCTGGGAACCAATCCCATCCCATTAATATCAATGTTAATAGCATTCAGATATTAGCAAGGCATGCTGCTTATTCACAACTTTTTTTATGAAGAATGGTGCCACCTACAGGCTGGTTTGCAAGGGGTCAGTCCCAGAAGGTAGCTCGGGGATGTGCAGAACACCCTCTGCAGGCAGGTTTGCAGGGCTGCAGCCATGGAAGGAAGTGCTGGGACATGCCTTCTCTAGTTGCAGCCCTGCAGTCAGTGCTCAGCCTCCCCCAGCCTTTCCTTCTGGGTCTGCAGTCAGGCAAACCTGCCTGGGCACAAGCTCAGGAAGTAAGGGGCTGGGAGGGCAGGCTGGGAGCAGGGCAGTAGCAGGGAGGAGGAGATGCAGCTGGAGCTGCTTGGTAGCTCTCCCTGTGCTCTCTGGGCTGCATCCTGATGGGGGACTGCATGAAGGGAGGCAAGCGCTGGGATGTGCTGAGCCCCAACCCCCCAGAGAGGGCAAGGAGAGGTATGGAAGGGAAGCTCCATGGGCACCAGTGCCCCTGATCCCCCATAAAAGCCCCAGCATCTGGGCTACAGTCCTACTCCACTCCTGCCCTCCCTGCAGGCAGGTTTGCAGGGCTGCATCAGATGGCATCTCTCAGTGCTTCCTTCATTGTGAAGCTGCAGCTTATTAGCAACAGCTGGATAACAGCAACTCTTTCTGGCAGCTGAGGGGTGGCTCATAAGCAGAATCTACTGTACTAACGAGCAGATTTACCAAACCACTTAAAAGATTTCATAGCACAAATCCCATTGCCAATAGAGCTTGCATTCCTAGATCAATTCAAGAAGGATGCTGATAAACTGGAGAGGATTCAGAGAAGAGCCACGTGAATGATTCAAGGATTAGAAAACATGCCTTATTGTGGTAGACTCAAAGAGCTCAATCTATTTAGCTTAACAAAGAGAAGGTTAAGGGGGAAGTTGCTTAGTCTATAAATCGGTACATGGGGAACAAATATTTAATAACGGGCTCTTCAGGCTAAGAGAAAGGTATAACATGATCCAATGGCTGGAAGTTGAAGCTTGATGTATTCAGACTGGAAATAAGATATAAAAATTTTAACCGTGAGAATAATTAACTATTGGAACAATTTGCCAAGGGTTGTGGTGGATTCTCCATCACTGACAAATTTAAATCAAGTTTCAATGTTTCTCTAAAAGATCTGCTCTAGGAATTATTTTGGGGAAGTTCTATGGCCTGTGTTACACAAGAGGTCAAACTAGATGATGGCCTTGGATATGTGATACACCCAGGCATGAAGCTTTCTTTGCTTAGGATACTCCAACTAGTACAGAATGCTGCAGTACATTTCTTCAGCAACACTGGCTACCACAGGCACATCAGACCTGTCCTCCATTCTCTCTCCACTGGTTGCCTTCCCATAGAATATTCAACCCTATTCAAGGTCTCAGCCTTTACTTGCAAGGTGCTCCATGGCCTGACCCAGCACATCTAAAAGACTGCCTAAAGCTCCGAGATGAAGACCATAGCCAACAACTTCGCTTCTCTGGCACAATGGAACTCCCTCCAATAAAGATAAAGCTTGTCTGTGTGGGAGATAAAATTTTTCTCAGAGGCTGGTCCAAGACTATGGAATGAACTCCCCCAGGAACTAAGAACCATCACAAACCTCACCACCTTCTGTTCCAGGGCTCATCTCTTTGACCTTGCTTTCTCTAGTATAAACACATAGCAGCAGGTGCATTTATTAAAATATAAATACCCCACCACCACCACCCAAACCTTAAAATCTACCAAAACAAGACACTCCACAGCACATGCTTCTACACCCCAGGGAGAGGATGAGAGAACAAACACATGACAGATGTGTATTCGTGGTGCTTAATACACATTACTGGAAGGTGCTCAAATACTATGGTGATGAGGATGGTATGAAAACCTAGAATAGAGCGTGACCTTAATTCAACTCATTTATGCATTTTGATAGTTTTTTAATTACATAATTATGCATTTAATTTTGATACTGTCATTAATTACATGATCCCACAGGAGTTTTGGGGACAGCAAAGCATTGTCAGGTGGGGCCAGAACAACCACCATTTCTTCTGATCCTCTGTTTCTTCCCACCTCTGTCTGGGATTGGTGGTGTCATTAGACTTCGGTGAGTGGCTCTGCGCCTTTTATGTGCTCTGTCTACCCCTTCTCACTTACAAACATTCTCTGTAGCCAGCTCATTTGCTCTGACTGGTTATTTAGGGCAGGGGGCTGTGTGTTTGGGGGGGGAGGGAGGAGAGATTATTTCTTAGTGTCACTCACATCACTATGAACTATAGCCAGCAATTGTTCTATAAACTGCTTAATAGCTCAGCCATTTCACATTACATTTGCCTTCTTCAGGTCTCTCTGAGCCACATCTTTGCATTTGGTCATTGTTCCCCTAAAATCTTCTCACTGACTCATTAAGTTCTAATTTTTGGAGTGTAAATTTGAAGTGTTTGTGAAGGGAAAACTGACTGCATTGGCTAGAGCCAGGCATAGATCATGGGTATCTATAGGTTTCTTCACAGAGCTCTACTATAGCAAGGAAGGATGGTCTAGTGGTTAGGACGCTAGGCTATGAGAGACCAGTATTAGTTCCCTACTCTGCAACAGATTTCCTGTGGGACCTTGAACAAGTCACTTAGTCTCAGTACCCACCAGCAGAATGGAGATAAAAGCACTGCTCTACCTCACAGGGCTGTTGTGAGGATAAATGCTTTAAAAATTTGAATTGTACAGTTAGTCCTATGATGGGGGCCTGTAGCGGGGTGGATACCCGCTCCTGCCCTGAGGGGTTGGAAAAGCCCTGCAGAGGGCTTGGGCTGGGCAAGGTAAAATCCTGGCTGGTTGGGGGAAGTGGCTGCAGCTGGGGCCACGCCCCAATCAGGCCTCAGTTGGCCCTATATAAGAGGCTGGGAGCCAGGCGCTCAGCAGAGTCTCTCTCTGGCTGTAGAGAGAGAAGGGCCTGGCTGCAGGGAGCTAGACACAGGGTACCTGAGTGGAGCAGGGCTAGGGAAAGGCTGAGGAGCTGGGGAGCTCCAGCCTGGAAAGCTCCAGGCTGTGGCCTAGGAGAAGGCCAAGGGGTACTGGGGGTTGCAGAGGGCAGCCCAGGGCTAGTCCAAGGCAGCAGGTCCAACCCCCCCTTGCCAGTGATGAGTGGCCTATACTGCAGTCTGCCCCAGGGTGCGGGGGCTAGATGGTGACTGGCAGTGGCCTAGTGCTGAGGCAAGGTGGGGATAGTGGGTGGGGGTTCCCCAGGGAGGGGAGACCCAGATCTGTGGGGTACTGCCAGGGGGCAGCATCCCAGTAATAGGGGCACCGGGTCCTGGGAGGGACACGGGCGCCAGCAGAAGACCAGGCGGATCACCGGCCTGCAGAGGGTGCTCCAGAGGCTGGTGAGCTAATTCCCTGGATGACCAGTAGGAGGCGCCGCAGGGGTGAGTCCGCTCCTTTACAGGGCCATAAAAGTGCATTAGGTAGTGTGACGGGGCACCTGCCCCGCATTGCCCCTGAGAGGGTTAAAAGCCTAGGGAGGCTGAGTGGCAGGCAGTCAAAGGAGTGGCTGCCACTGGACTGGCCAATCAGGGCAGCAGCTGGACTGGCCAATCAGGGCCCAGCCAGGCCATATAAAATGGAAGCTTCTGACCAGAATGAAGAGTCTGCTGCAGGGCGCCATAGAGAGAAGGTGGGCTTCCTAGAGGCTCAAGGCCCTGGGCTTATAGGCTCAAGGCCCTGGGAAGAAGGCAAAGGAGTTGGAGTCAGAGGTAGGAGCAGGAGGAATGGAGGCTGATGGGCAGTGGCCCAGGGAATAGAGACAATGAGCTGGAAAGAAGCAGGAAGCTGCTGTTTGCAGAGTCCCTGGGCTGGGCGGGCCTGCCTTCCCCCCCCCCCCCCCCCCGGCACTAGCCGCTGAAAGAGCGGCCTGCTTGTGGACTGCCAAGTGGCTGCAAGGAGTGGCTGGACTCTTGTTGGAAAGTCCCGGAAGGGAGGGAAACCGGGTGGTGACACCCCCGGAGGGCTGAGCCACGAAGCAGACGCCGAGAGAAAGGAGCCGTAATGGCTCTGCAGGCGGCGATGCAGACAGCGGAGCCACCACTACCCGAGGGCACACCCACTGGGACTGAGCTAATTCACGAACCGCCCAGGAGGAGGTGCCAGTGTGGTGAGTGACCCCATGACAGTAGATAGAAGTCCTATACAACAGCCTTCTCTAAAATGTATTTCTGAAGCACATTTTATGCATGCAATATGTTCCTTGTACCAGCTGCAATAAAAAATTCACATGAGCCTTTGCAGACAGAGTCAACAGGGAGCTGTCTGCCTACATGTGGTTTTCAAACACGTTTCTCACAGGGGCGTTGTGAGGCATTCGTACTACAGTAATGGGGGCCATATCAGTAACTTAGGCCTTGGCTACACTGGCGCTGTACAGTGCTGCAATTTGCTGCGCTCAGGGGTGTGAAAACGCCCTCCTCCCCCCCCCCCCCCCCGAGTGCAGCGCTGTAAAGCGCCAGTGTGATCAGAGCCTGCAGCGCTGCACGCTCACTCGCAGCGCTGCAAGCTACTCCCCTCGGAGAGGTGGAGTACATACAGCGCCGCGAGAGAGCTCTCGCAGCGGCAGCGCTGTGAATTCCCAAGTGTAGCCAAGGCCTAAGATAGTTTAGATACCAGCACATCTCACTCAAAGCCTGTCCAGTAACACCTTTTCTGAGCCTGTCCGGGGCGGAAGCTGTTAATTATAACACTGAATTTTGTGGTGGGTTCATCCACTACAGACTAGCTTAACTAATTTTCACTTGTTCTACATAGAATTTGTACCTAAGTCTCTTGAGTCTTAGCCCATATCCTATTCAACTTCTAGTCTCACTATTTTGGCCTGTTGTCTTCTGTGGGCTTAATTCTAAGCTCAGATACACAGGATCCTATCACTATATATCTTGTAAAATCAGTCACAAAACATGTGAAGGCCTTCCCCTCCACCCCCCCACCCCGCCCCCGCATGTTGGCCAGTGATAGGTTCCCACCTATCTGAAAGTAGAATCAAGCTCTTTGTTTACTGCTGGTGTGTGAAATTGTTCTGCTTGAATTTCCTAATGGTTAGCTTGCAATCCCTGGATCTTTAATTACTCCGTACCGTGCACAGCATTTATTAGGCAGTCTCATTCCTCTCCATAATTTTGGATATCTTGACTTCTTCCAATAACTGTAACCTCATTAGCCATTATTTACAGTAAGCAGCCAAAATAAAATCAAGGTAGCAATTCTCAAGTATGAGAACTAACAAGAGCCTTGCATATTAACACCATCACTTCTTTATACTTGGTTCATTTTCTGTCCTTCCATTGCTGTCCTCTATCCCCTATCATGTTCAATTTCTTCCTATATAGCTCATGCTGGTCTGTGAGTTATGGATATTTCCATAACTTATCCCTACATCATCAGCACTGTACATTGTATGGCTGCTCCATTTCATACATAAATACTTTTTAGCTAAATGGCCTCTCTGTTAGTTGCCATTTCATAGAAGTTTAGGGTTGGAAGAGACCTCAGGAGGTCATCTAGTCCAACCCCCTGCACAAAGCAGGACCAACCCCAACTAAATCATCCCAGCCAGGACTTTGTGAAGCTGGGCCTTAAAAACCTGTAAGGATGGCAATTCCACCACCTCCCTAGGTAACCCATAGTGCTTCACCACCCTCCCAGTGAAATAGGTCTAGGTTGGATATTAGGAAAAACTCCCGCACTGCAACTTGAGACCATTGCTCCTTGTTTGGTCATCTGCCACCACTGAGAACAGCCGAGCTCCATCCTCTTTGGAACCCCACTTCAGGTAGTTGAAGGCTACTATCCAATCCCCCCTGCACTTTCCATGTCTCTTAAAATCTAGCTTTGTTATTCACCATCATTTGTTGTTCTTCCAGGTGTGGGTAGAGTGAGTGAGTGGGTGATGATCCTACCTACATACACATGTGTTGGAATACCTAGGCACAACCAGTTGGTTGTTGGATGTCACTTTTGGGTAGGATTTTCAGAAGTGTTTGGTGTTGGCCTAACTCTGTTTACATTGGAAATAGGACCATCCTTCATTGTTCTATTACCCGAGGGTTTTTAGATAGATACTAAAAGGAGCTTAGCCGATATTTTTAAAAACCAATGTGCCCATAATTAGGTCCTTAAATCCATGTTCAACTACTTCAGTGAAAGCTGCAGGTGCTCAGCACCTCCAAATCAGGCTACTTATTTGAGGTGCCTAAAATGTGGATTTGTAAGCCTCATGTTTGGAGGCCAGATTTGAATATGTTCCTCTGTGTGAAAGAAAATTTCCTCTGAGGAGGAAATTTCAAACTTCAAACTTACCTTGCTCCGTTTTGATTAAACTGATCTTTCTTGAGAGGAATAACCGTAAATACAGCATCCAATGAGTGTCTGGTTCAAAATACTTAGAGCCATTGAGAACAGAGAAATAATCCATGACCCAAAGCTTGCTACCTCCCTTAAGAAATATACTAAGCTTTTCTTGATGTGTGGAGAGTATATTTAATTACTTCTAAATTTATACAGTCAAAATCTATAATGCCGGTGCTTTTCTACAGCATGAGGATAACTACTTTTTTTTTTTTTTTTAGGGGAAATGGTTAATATGTAGCTTTTTATGGCTTTCTGGGAATAAAAACTAAGTCAAATGCACTGAACCTGTTAGCAAAAGATGAACCAATGACAAAGATGTAAGGGATACCCACAAGTGCCTTTCATCAAACACTGCACAATCAATATGACACTAAATGAAATCTAGACGGCTGGGGTAAAAATAACACATTCAAGATCACTTTGGAAATTGGGCTAAAAATAAAGATTAGGTTTTGTATTAGGATTAGATGGCTTAATAGTTTTTTAAACAGAGGAGGGCTGGAGACACAGTGGTTAATGTCCCTCGTGGGATATGGGGTTTTTTGTACATGCAGCTTAATAGAAAATTAAATGCGAAGAGAGAGAATTTTCATCTCATTCTGAACACCTGCTTTTCCCACACACAGATCCCAGTCCTGCAGCTCTTCCCAGCCTGTATGCGTTGTAATCTCTCTGAAGGCAATAGGATCGCATTCATGTAGCTTCAGGCGCTCAGATGTGCAGGCACAACTCACTTCCTCTTGCGGGGGTAGCACCTGCGTGCACTACTCAAATGCAAAATTGCTTTCATGATAATCAGGCACTCAGCCAAAATACAGCTGGATGCCAAAATTAAAGGAGCAGTTAGAACAGCTTAGCTAGAGTGGGGGTGTGGGAAGGTGGCTCAAAAGCCACTTTCAACTCAGTCGTAGCGTTTAAGACCAGAAGGGACCACCAGATCATCTTGTCGGACCTCCTGTATATCCCAGGCCACCAACACTCCCCAGCACCCACACACTAAACCTGACAACCGAAATTCGGGCAAAGTATTACAGCCCATAAGAGACTAGAGCAGGGGTCAGCAACCTTTGGCGTGCGTCCCATCAGGGTAATCCGTTGGCAGGCCATGAGACATTTTGTTTACGTTGACCATCCACAGGCACGGCCCTCCCGCAGATCCCAGTGGCCATAGTTCCTGGCCAATGGGAGCTCCGGAGTTGGTACTCGGGGTGGGGGCAGTGTGCGGACATCCTCCCCTCCCCCCAGGGGCCGCAGGGACATGCTGGCTGCTTCTGGGAGCAAAGCAACACAGAGGGAGGGAGACAGAGCAGGCAGGGAGCCGCCTTAGCCCTGCTACTTGCACGTCTTTGCACGCCCCTTGGGGGGAGGTCAGCGGGTCTCCGTGCGCTGCCTGGGGTGAGGGAAACGCGCAGAGCCATGCCAGCAGCCGGCTGCTTCTGGTTGCGGTGTGGGGCCACGGCAGGCAGGCAACCTGCTTGCCTGAGCCCTGCTGCACCACCGGCTGGGACTCGAGGGCAGGTTGTCAGATATTTGTCCTGCATTTTGGGGGGCCACCCTGTTGGGGGGGGCATGCCATCGCATGGTTTGTTTCATGGTAAATCTGCTCCTGAGGCAAGGACTAATCTTCTGGAGACAAGATACAAAAAACTCCTTTTAAAAACATCAGAAACAAGCTTCCTAAAGCAAGGCAGTTATTGCTAGTGTTAATTACACCTGTGACAGTAAAAAACTGGTGAGTTTATAGCAGAAGGGAAGTGGAAGAAAGTGAATATGAGCATGCATGTGAACCTGACATTTTGTCTCATCTGAAGTCTTGTTCACAGTGGGAATTCAGAGAAAAACTAATTGAATTTCCATCTGTGATGCTACAATAAGTGGATTTTAACTGTACAATGCAGTAAAACAATTTAAGTGAGATCAGTCTTGGGGGAAAATATTTCATTTGTCTTGGAGTACAAGATAGTGGTAATTTTCCATGGGTTTTATAGTGTAACTTATTCCCTCAAAAGAGCTAGTGTACAGCTAAAGAAATAGAGCACTGAGCATAATGTGATAACCCTGTGAAGCTAAATAGAAAAGGATGCTCTTTCAGTAAATCTAAGCATTCATCTAATACTGATATGTGGGCTTGATTTTATTCTCCATTATTTGTTCAAGTAAAGGAATAGTTTAACTGTTTTTGCTATTTGTTTTTCAAAAGCAAAACATGGAAATGTTTTTGTACTTCATGATTACATTTAGTGCTATCTTCTAGTCCTCTTCATTGGGAAGAAGAAGAATAAAGAGTAATAGTTAATCTGTCTGCTGAATCAAAGGGCCATATTCATCCCTAGTGTAACCCCTCTGAATGCAGTGGAACTTAATGTAATTATACCAGCAAGGAATTTTGGCTCAAAATATTGGTCTACATGGTTAGCTCTAATGTGTCCCTCCTAAGGCATGCTGGTATGTGAATGTATAATAAGGAGTTCTGTATATATCCTTTCCCATCTCTCTCTCACACTCACTCTATCTCCAGAAGTCCAAATATCCTACATTCTTCCCCCTTTGGTCTTATGTCTTTATTTTTTTCCCTTTTATTGACATGGATACAAGCCTGAGAAGGACATTTTATGTTCCGTCTTCAGTAGTCTTTTAAATTTAATGCCTTGCATATTGATCTTTTCAGGAAGACCATTATTTCCAATTGAATGGATGGGTGGTAAGTATCTTGTAGGCATATAGTAGATTCACACTGAAATGGGATGTACAAGACCAAATTCTGTTCTGTTTTACCACTGTAAATACAAAGTAATTCTAATAGCGGTGTTGCTCTGGATTTACATGGTGTAAAAAGCAGCAGAATTGGCCCACTGTGTGATCTTTCACTAATTTACTGTGAGTAAATACATAAGGAATCAATTGAAAAGGAAATAATCTTTTCTCCCCCCACTCTCCCACAAATGCTAATTTTTTTTTCTGTACGTTGTTGTGGTGTTAAAGGAGATAGTTTTTGCCATTACTGTGGCTTGTGATTCATGGCTGTGTTTAAGGCAATGTTTTCTCATTCCAGTCATAGTCTGATTCTGTACTTGCTGGATGAAAATGGTTATGTTCGCCATCCATCATCAGCATGGAAGTCACAACACGAGAAAGGTGTCACCTAGGTTAGACTTGCCTTGTCAATCTAATCACACTGTCCGTGTTAGGACACTGCTGAGCTGCAGTAAGTCATCAACCTGCCAAATGAAGTGGGAGGTTCCAGAACATTAGAATTTCCTTACTCAGGCCAGCAATTTCTGAAAGAACAAACAGCTCTACATACATATGGATGGGAGGAGGGAAATATCTTGCTGGCCTCTACAAATTGCCATTTTAATAACCACGTTGATTGTTCTTCTCCTGCTTTTTGAAGCAGACATCATGCAAAAGATTGAGGGGAAACTCATCTTGAAGGACCACTCTTCACATGTATGTGATTATTTAAAAATGCATTTCCCTAAAGCCCCTGAATCTCTCTTATTTCCCCTACATTTTTCTCCATCACTGCTGATTGCCAAGATACTTGCCTGTACGTTGGAAACTGTCTCTCCCTATAATCAGCTACCTGTTTCTGTTTGATTTATTTCTTCATTGATGTCATACTAAAATGTTTCTTCCAGCAAAATCACGCCTACCATGGTGGTAAATTATAATAGATGGGCTGTGACTTGATTGTGAATACTGAAATGTGACATTGCTGAGAAAGAGGGGAGGTGAATTATTATTAGGAAGTACATTAGTGTGCTGAGTAAGCTTTCTAATAGCGGCAATGGGAAAAATCACAAAATCAGTATGCCACAGTTTTGGTAAAAGGAGGGTGTAATAACTAACACTTACCTGACCTCAGGAGACTGTGTGTTAAGGCTTCCAAGATCTGTCCTTCACTCTGTTGCTGTTTTGCTGAGGGAAGTTACTTAGCTTCTTTGTGCCCTGTGTACCCTCCTGTAGAGCGGGCACAATACTTTTTTCCTATTTCAAAGGTGTGTTGGGAAACCCAAAGACTTGATTAATAAGCATCTTCTTATGGAAGCCACTCTATGGGTCCAATGTGATGTCATTGTTAAAGTGTATCTGGCAGTGGTGGCAACTCTTCAATGCTGGAACGGAGTTCAGAATTCCTGAAGCAACATGTTTATGCCACATGTCATCTGATCTACTGGTGAGAGCTCTCCAATATGTTGATGCCAAATGGTTAAGACGTAGTGTCTGGCCCTGTGTCTGTGCACCATGTTGTAGTATAGTACTGCAGTTTGGAAGCTCCGCAACAGTAATTGTCCTTTAGATTTGAGAGAGAGTTGAGAAATTGTTTCCCCCGCTATAGAAAGACAAGAGTAGCAGAACTGACCTTGGCTCTAGAATGTATCCCATCTTACAGCAGAGTGGAGTTCAAATGTAGCTTAATGTGGGCAATAGTCTGCTCCTGGAGTTTGCCAATGGTTTAAACAGTAGTGGCCAGATCCTCAGTCCTGCTATGGCATTAAACATGGCTTAAAGAGCCCCTGCAGAGGCTTTGGGCGGTGGGGGGGAATGCTTGGTTAGTGCACAGCTGCTGTAGTGGCTCCTATATCTGTCTCCCAGGCAGGGGGTGTGGCTGGGTTATCCCTATGCCCAGGGAATCTCTAGCTGTGAAATGGTCCTTATGAACTGGGGGCAGTCAGCATGATGCAGTGCAGCCTAAAAGGGGAGATTAGGGGAGCACAAAGTGGGTACGGATTTTAGATTTAATGTTCTTCTTTTAGAATGGGAGCTGCGTGGGGCAGGGACTGTCACTTACTGTACATGTCTGTACAATGGAGACCTGGCCTGGTTAGGCTGTAGGTGCTGCCACACTATCAGTGTCAGATAGGAATAACATACAAAGCCTTGGCTACAACAGGCATGGAAAGCCCGGACCCCAGAGTCTGACCCTGGCTGTATTAAAAGGACAGGTAGTTTCTTGTTCGGGGTCCATGCCCACAGTGGGGCTTTAAACCACGTTTCAAATACAACTATGCCCAAGCATGGTGGGTAGAAGGCTCGCGCCAATACTCAACACCACTACAAGCCATGGGGCCTGGTCATGCCATCCTTTCTTAGTCCTTTGTCCTTGAAAAGTTGAGATTAATGGGAGTCCTGATAAGGGAAGGACTGTAAAGACTCAAGAATTGGGCTCCATGGTACAGTGGTGTTAAGGAGCCATGTAGAAACACTGCTACTGTGTCATTAATGCACTCTCGCCTAGAGAGGAGGATGGTCTGGTGCTTTGGCCCTAGTGTAGGCCTAGGGTGATGTGGGTGTTGTCAGATGGCCACTGGTGTGGTGCTCTGTTCAATGTTGATATCAGTGGGCTGCACGCATGTGTTCCCTCTGTGTGCTGCCCCGGCTCTGCAGATCGCTGGTACAGCAGACCCCGAGAGAACCCCCAATGCCCACAGACCCTGAGAAGGTACGAAGGCACCCGGCCAGGTTTATTGTCAAACGAAACACAGTCTCTAGCTCCCCGGATCAGATGTCCACAGTTCTGCTAGTACATATGTGCTCCCTGACAATGGACCGGCTCAGTCAGTGGCGGGGCTCTCCATTGCCCCCTAGGCCAGACAAAGACACCGCCCCAGGGGTGCATTCTTATACACAGGTACAAACAAGTTACACATCACTCCTGATGTATTGAGGTTCAACCCCCTCTACATAGTAAGGTACAACCCTTCTACGCAGTAAGGTGCTGCCTCTCACCTTCTACATGTTGGTTTGGACAAAACAACTCTATCCATCATATTACCCTTTTGACCCTGTCTTTAGGATGGGTCAGCCTGTTCCTTGTTATCTGTGTGGAATGTGCAAGTATCCAAATGTTCTGATATCTAGTGTCAGTACCTTTTTAGGTATGTATCTTTTTGAAGCATCAGCCCTTTCCTTGCCAGCTTCTGTGAGCAGGGCCTGCCTCTGGCTCACAGCTTAACTTTGCTTTATGTTACCAAAGACTTGACCATTATTTTAGTTCAGGCTTCATATCGGGCCTCTGATACAAGGGTTTGTGTTTCAGGGCTTCATCTTACTACAGTGGGTTCAAGTCCCTTCCCTGCCACAGACTTCCTCTGATCTTAGGCAAGTCACTTAGCCTCCTTGTTCTGCCTATTGTCCTTATTTGTAAAATGGGCAAAAGTGATTCTCTACATCACAAGTGGCGGTAGGGATAAATAAATTAGGCTGTGTTGCCTAGTGGATAGAGCAGCTCACTGGGGTTCATGAGATGTGGGTTCCTTTCCCAGTTCTGCTGCTGCGTGACCTTAGGCAAATCACTTCACTGCCTGGTGCCTCAGTTTCCCCATCTGTAAATGGGGGGTAATATGTATCTACTCTAAAGTGCTTTGATCTACTGTATAGAGCAAAGTGGTATTATTCAAGATGGTGAGTTGCACATATACTATGGCAATGAGGGCTATGTAACTACTTTAGATAGCAGACTTGTTTTAAAAAAAATCTCTGTCCCCACTGAAGGCCCAGACTGTAGTAAAGCCCTAACAATTAGGGCTGTCAATTAATCGCAGTTAACTCACACAATTAACTGAAAAAAATAATAATCATGATTAATCTCACTGTTAAACAATAGAATACCAATTGAAATGTATTAAATATATTTGGATGTTTTTCTACTTTTTCAAATATATTGATTTCTATTAAAACACAGAATACAAAGTGTACAGTGCTCACTTTATATTTTCATTGTTCAAATATTTGCACTGTAAAAATGAAACAAAAGAAATAGTATTTTTTTAATTCACCTCATACAAGTACTGTAGTGCAATCTCTTTATCATGAAAGTGCAACTTACAAATGTAGATTATGTTTGGTTACTTAATTGTTTTTGTTTTTGAGAGCAATGTAAAACTTCAGAGCCTACCAGCCCACTCAGTCCCACTTCAGCCAATCGCTCAGACAAACAAACTTGGTTACAATTTGCATGAGATAATGCTGCCCTCTTCTTGTTTACAATGTCACCTGAAAGTGAGAACAGGCATTTGCATGGCACTTTTGTAGCCAGCATTGCAAGGTACACCTCTACCCCAATATAACACGAATTCGGATATAACGCTGTAAAGCAGCGCTCCAGGGGGGTGGGGCTGCGTGCTCCAGCGGGTCAAAGCAAGTTCGATATAACGCGGTAAGATTTTTTTTTGGCTCCCGAGGACAGCGTTCTATCAGGGTAGAGGTGTATTTATGTGCCAGATATGCTAAACATTCGTATGCCCCTTCATGCGTGGGCCACCATTCCAGAGGACATGCTTCAAGGCTGATAACGCATTATTTTTTTTAAATGAGCATCACTTAAATTTGTGACTGAACTCCTTGGGGGAGAACTGTGTGTCGTTTGGCTCTGTTTTACCCGCATTCTTCCATATATTTCATGTTATAGCAGTCTTGGATGATGACCCAGCACATATTTGTTTTAAGAACACTTTTTCTCAGCAGATTTGACAAAAACACAAAAGATACCAATGTGAGATTTCTAAAAATAGCTACAGTTCTCGACCCAAGTTTTAAGAATCAGAAGTGCCTTCCAAAATCTGAGAGGGACGCGGTGTGGCGCATGCTTTCAGAAGTCTTAAAAGAGCAACACTCTGATGCGGAAACTACAGAACCCGGACCACCAAAAAAGAAAATCAACCTTCTGCTGGTGGCATCTGACTCAGATGATAATGAACATGCATCGGTCCGCTCTGCTTTGGATCATTATCAAGCAGAACCCATCATCAGCATCGATGCATGTCCCCTGAAATGGTGGTTGAAGATGAAGGGACATATGAATCTTTAGCGCATCTGGCATGTAAATATCTTGTGACGCCAACTACAACAATGCCATGCAAACGCCTGTTCTCACTTTCAAGTGACATTGTAAACAAGAAGCGGACAGCATTATCTCCTGCAAATTGTAACCAAGTTTGTTTGTCTGAGCAATTGGCTGAAGTGGGGCTGAGTGGACTAGTAGGCTCTAAAGTTTTACATTGTTGTGTTTTTCAATGCAGTTATTTTTTGTACATAATTCTAGATTTGTAAGTTCAACTTTCACAATAAAGAGATTGCACTACAGTACTTGTATGAGGTGAATTGAAAAATACTATTTCTTGTTTTTTACAGTGCAAATATTTGTAGTATAAAGTGAGCACTGTAAACTTTGTATTCTGTGGTGTAATTGAAAACAATATATTTGAAAATGTAGAAAACATCCAAAAATATTTAAATGATATTCCATTATTGTTTAACAAGCGATTAAAAAAATTAATCACGTTGACAGCCTTAATAACAATCCATAATCTTTCTTGCCAGTTCCCTATTCAGTGTTGGTGACTTTATAGCCTTCTTCCAAAATTCCTCATTGTACACTAGGCTGTCCTGCAGATTGATCTTTCTGAGGTCCACTGATATCTGGTCCATGTACTGAGTCTTTGGCCTCCCCCTTGGTCATCTTCCATCCACAATGTTGCAGGGGCCATCCTACTGATAACTCTCCAGTTGCTGCTGGATATGCCCATACCAACCGAGCCTAGCCTCCCTACACGTGTCTTCAAGTGGAACAACCCACATTAGGCCCCTTATAACCTGTTTCTTTTCCTGTCAGGCGCTATCCAACCATCTGATCATTTCAACATCTTCATTTCCATGGTGGAGAGCATCTTGATTTCATTTCTTGTGGCTGTCTCTGTTCCGTACATTAAGAGGGGTCAAATTTATACACTCACCTGTTAGCTTTATTGGCATCTCTGGCAACTATATCTGTTTGCAAGCAGTTCCTGTGAAGTTGTTGGACAGGCGAAGGGTCTTGCACTGAATTCCAGAATGATGACCTCTCTGAAATCCGGATGCTGTTTATTGCTGTGATCAAGTCCTGTTTCGTGTACTCAGTGAATGTCCCCAGGAATATTTCTGAAATGTATTGAGAGAGTTCATCTTGGAAAATGTAATTTCATGATTAGCAAAACATTAGACGTGGTGATAAAAGGCTTAATATGTGGTGGGTTTTGTTTTTTATTTTTCTGTCAGCAGTAATTTTTTTTTATTGCATTTTTGTGGCTGAGTATAATGAAGTCTCAACAGAATTTTGAGTGAGTTGCTTTTGATTTTCTTCAGTTTTCTCAGAGAAATTTTAAAAGCAAACGTTTCTGCAGATCTCTGACTAACTTGTTCAGCTCTTAACAGTGGCGGATTAATGATTTTGCCGCCCCTGGCCCCATATGAACTTGTTTTAGTTTTTTTACAAATTTGTTTGAACTAAAATTAATCTAAATATCATTAAAATAATTGAACATTTACAAGTTTTATCATCAATAAAATTACAAGTACAGTGGACGCTCGCTTGAATGGCCGTCTGTATAGCACGATTTGGCTTATAGCGCGGGACTGCGTATGGATCCAAAACCCCGCGTTCAAGCGGGGGTCCTGTGCAGTTTAGGATTCTTAAGAGTATGTTTACTAAATGGCGTCGTGCCGTCATTGGTGGTTTCAATACGTGCTATGATTGGTAGAATTGTGGCATCGCTGATGCCGCGATTACAAAAATGCTATTATAAATTTGCCGCCCCCTGCAAATTTGCCGCCCTAGGCTTAGGCCTTATCACCCTGGGCGATAATACGCCACTGGCTCTTAGACATATCAGGAATAGTAACTTCTCTCCCATATATACCCCAGCAAAACAACCCAGTCAGAGTAAATGAAGGTGCTGTGACCTCTGAACAGTACAGCATGTCTCTGAGTTTATTTAGGCACCTGGAAATGTCAGTCTTTTGTTGGCATTCTTAATTATGGGGTGAATATTCAAAGTGGTGCATAGAACTTTAGCTTTCCATGTCCTCCCAATAAAAGCAATGGAATGTAGTGCAGCTAAAACCATATACAGTGCTATAAAATCTTATCCTTTGTGCATCTATGCTTAAGCATTCTTCTCACATAGAGAATGACAAGAAGTTTATGAAACAAATTTTGAAATGCTTATTTTCCAAAGCCACACTGAACAACTTACAACAGCTATATATGTAGTAGAAGGTGTATATAACACCTGAGAGATAAATACCATTTACTGAAATGTAGTTGATCGGAACAGAAGAATGTTGAGTAAAGGAATGGTTAGATGAGACGGAGAGACAGATCTGGGAGTCAGTCAGTTCCTGCTGGACCATTGTTCCACACCCTCCTAGTAGCTTCACTTTCACATTTAACAAGCAGACAATCATCTAGGACAACCCTCTGGGATACTTCAAAAAGAAAGGAGGGAGCCATTCCATAGCAGGGCTCAAGGAACTTGCTAGCAACCACAGATGTCATCAAAATGTAATGATTACCAGTGTCAAAGGCTGCTAATAGGTGTAAGAGAATGAGAATAGCTGCATCACCAGAAAGATGGCATTGACTAATGATACTGGTGCTGTTTCTCTACAGTACCCTAACCTCAGAATAGACTGGAATGGTTATGGAATCTCCATCATTGGAGGTTTTTAAGAGCAGGTTAGACAAACACCTGTCAGGGATGGTCTAGATAATACTTAGTCCTGCCTCAGTGCAGGGAACTGGACTAGATGATCTCTTGAGGTCCCTTCCAGTCCTATGTTTCTATGGTTCTTCAGACAGTCCTTGATTAGCCAAGCTATGAAGTGGCCATAGCCACCAGTGTTGGCTAGCTGCTTTTCTTGGAATAATAGCATCAGTGAAGACCTCCCTTTATACCAATGTTACTTGTGCTTAGTACATTTCAGTCATGGCAATGGAAGAGCAGCAGTGCACTCCTGCCCCTTCTGACATTGCAGCCTGTTCAATGATCCCAGGGATCATTGGCAACATCACTATCACTTATTGTGACCATGGTCAGTGTGAGGGTGGCATGTTGGCAGATGATATGCTGATAGATGGGACACTTCTGTTGGTCCATAGAAAACATCTGTGCCTTAATTTAATCAATTAATAACATTAGTCCTTCCTCTCTGTCTGGACAAATGGCAGGGAGATGTCCACTGCAGCAGTGAGGGTCACTGTGATCGCTAAATAGTCAGTATTTGCATGATGTTATTTACCGTGTAGTTACGTACCATGCATATTTTCCCATATACTTGTTAAAGGAAATAACTCTGAATAGCGTGGGACCTGATGGAAAATACTGACTTTCAGTGATCACTGATCTAGTCCTTTTTTTTTTTTTCTTTCCCTCACCCCCCCATGCCCCATCTTACTGTAACTTGTCGAGAGGACAAGCTGTTGGGGGTTTTTTCTTTTTCTTTTTTAAATGCAGAGTGTGGCCTGGTGGAGGTCTGGGTTTTTCTTGTTGGGGTTTTTAGTTGTGTTTTCAAAACTTAAATAAGTGGGACAACTGCTTAAGAATGCTGTTTCAGCTCTGACTACTTCAGTGACAATTATAAAGGGCTTTGGGAGGTGTTTGAAGCGTGGTCCATTAGGCAGAGCAGAGAACAATGCCCTTGCTGATATAATTGTACATGATTTGTTAAATAATTGCTTTCTCATAAAGACTGTGTTCAGTCATGTAGTAGGTAAAATACCATCTGGTCTGTACACCCTGAAGAAACTGCTCCATTGGGCACTTTTTCTCTGTTGGATCTAGGTAAGAGCAGTCTTGCAAAACTCTCATGACAATATACCAGCTCATGCACAGATTAGACTTGCCTGCCCTTTGTCATGACGATAATTCAAAAAAATTATACCACTTTATTTCCCTAGCAAAAATATATATATTAGGGCTTTCAATCGCAGTTAACTCCCGTGATTAACTCAAAAATATTAATCACGATTAAAAAATGTATCACAATTAATCAGTTTTAATCTCACTGTTAAACAATAGAATACCAATTGAAATTTATTGAATATTTTGGATGGTTTTTCTACATATTCAAATATATTTATTTAAATTACAACACAGAATACAAAGTGTACAGTGCCCATTTTATATTTATTACAAATATTTGCACTGTAAAAATGATAAACAAAAAATAGTATTTTTCAATTCACCTCATACAAGTACTGTAGTGCAATCTCTTTATCATGAAAGTGCAAATTACAAATGTAGATTTTTTGTTGTTGTTCTATAACTGCACTCAAAAACAAAACCATGTAAAACTTCAGAGGCTACAAGTCCACTCAGTCCTACTTCTTGTTTGTCTTTGCCATTGGCTGAACAAGTTTGTTTACATTTACAGGAGATAATGCTGCCCACTTCTTGTTCACCTGAAAGTGAGGACAGGCATTTGCATGGCACTTTCGTAGCCAGCATTGCAAGGTATTTATGTGCCAGATATGATAAACATTTGTATACCCCTTCATGCTTCAGCCACCATTGCAGAGGACATGCTTCCATGCTGATGACACTCGTTAAAAAAAGTGTTAATTACATTAGTGACTGAACTCCTTAAAGGAGAATTGTATATCTCCTGCTCTGTTTTACCTGCATTCTGCCATATATTTCATGTTATAGCAGTCTCAGATGACTCAGCACATGTTGTTCATTTTTGGAACACTTTCACTGCAAATTTGACGCAATGCAAAGAAGGTGCCCATGTGAGATTTCTAAAGATAGCTACAAGATTTAAGAATCAGAAGTGCCTTCCAAAATCTGAGAGGGAAGAGGCATGGAGCATGCTTTCAGAAGTCTTAAAAGAGCAACAGTTCGATGCGGACACTACAGAACCCGGACCACCAAAAAAGAAAATCAACCTTCTGCTGGTGGCATCTGACTCCGATGATGAAAATGAACATGCATTGATCTGCACTGCTTTGGATCGTTATTGAGGAGAACCTGTCATCAGCATGGACGCATGTCCTCTGGAATGGTGGTTGAAGCATGAAGGGACATATGAATCTTTAGCACATCTGGCACGTAAATGCCAGCTACAATAGTGTCATGCGAATGCCTGTTCTCACTTTCAGGTGACATTGTAAACAAGAAGCGGGCAGCATTATCTCCTACAAATTGTAACCGAGTTTTTGTCTGAGCGATTGGCTGAAGTGGGACTGAGTGGACTGGTAGGCTCTAAAATTTTACATTGTTTTCTTTTTCAATGCAGTTATTTTTTGTACATAATTCTAGATTTGTAAATTCAACTTTCATGATAGAGATTGCACTACAGTACTTAGGTGAATTGAAAAATACTATTTTTTACAGTGCAAATATTTGTAATAAATGAGCACTGTACATTTTGTATTCTGTTTGTAATTGAAATCAATATATTTAAAAACATAGAAAACGTCCAAAACTATTGAAATAAATAGTATTCTATTAATGTTTAATAGCACGATTAATCGCAATTAATTTTTTTAATTGCTTGAAAGCCCTAATATATATTATATATTCACCATGGAAGAGAAGAATTTGCAAGGCTGTGTGAGAGGCTCATGAACTGAATGGCTAAGTTGAGTGCAAATTTCACCATGCACATAGGAAAGGCACCATAATTTAGTGAATAGGGCATTAGACTGGGACTTGAAACACAAACAGGTTCTATTCCTGTCTGTCACAGACCTGCTGTGTGATCTTGCGCAAGTCACTTCATGTCCCTGTTTCCTGCCCTAGTCTTTGTCATGTCTAGCTAAATTGTAAGCTCTCTGGTGCGATCACCGTCTCTTACGATGCATCTGTACAGTGCCTAGCACAGTGGGGTCCTGATCTTGGTTTAGGGCCTCTAGAAGCAACCATCTTATAAACAATTGATAACAACCAGGGCCGGCTCCAGGCACCAGCCCACCAAGCTGGTACTTGGGGCGGCACCTGGAGGGGGGCGGCGCGGCGCTTTGGCCCGAGAGCGGGGCCGCGACCGGGCTCTCCGCCCTCCCCCCGGCGCAGCCTCTGGCCGCCGGGGAGAGCGGAGCCCCGGCCGGGCTCGCCGCCCTCCCCCCAGCGCTCTGGCCGCCGGGGCTCCACTCTCCCCGGCCGGGCTCGCCGCCCTCCCCTGCGGAGGGGGGGGTGTGTGTGTGTGCGGCGGGAGGCTTTTTTGCCTGGGGTGGCAAAAAAGCCAGAGCCAGCCCTGATAACAACAGCATGGTCACTTCAAACAAATTAAGACTGTGGATGTAAATGAGTCCAGAATCTCCCTAAGTGCTTGTGTTTTACTGATACTATTTTCTGAAATGAAGACGCCTTCTGAAGTGAGCCAGTAGTTACAACATTCCATCAAACCCATCCCACAGCAAGAGCAGAAGGAAATGTCACCTAGGAGCACAGCCATTTTCTCTCGCATGTGTTGCTGCCAGAGTTTCTACTTAGGGCTTGTCTACACTTACATTGTATTGTGCTCTAACTGATACCACCAATGCCTGGCCCTGAAGCTATGCCAAAATAAAGAATGCTAGTCCACCCCCTCTCTGTCAAAGACAAACTAGTATGCTGCTAGATTCCAGGCATTTGGCTATTGGTGTACAGCCTGGCTTAACATAAATAACTTGCCTCATTTCTTAGTGGGCAGGAGGTGAATGGTGTAAATAGGGGCTTGACAAGCAGTATTATGGAGTCAGGATGCCTGAACTAGCAAAGATAAGCAGCAACACCCTGATGCTAGGGACAATGGACAAGATAAACTTGGAGTGTAAAGATCAGGTTTCATGTGGCCAGACCATACTCTACAGGGATTGGTTCCTGCAAAGTAACCAAGCCACGCCAAAAATGTGTGATGTAATTTATAGCAAATGCAATGTAATGTGTAAACGTATATCAAGGAAGAGGTTTTTCTGTGTAACTTTGGATGTGTGGTACATCCTATACCTACCTCCCTACATTTGTGTCTGATCAACTCAGCAGGGCTTTGCTGTATGCCAAACAAAGGAAACTGAGTGGTGAAAATCTGAAGTCAAACTGAGTGTTTTGGATCCTAGAGAACTGGATGAAGTGTTCTCCCAAAACTGGACAAGGTCTTCTGGATAAGATGAGTGAAAAAGGTCTCGGAGGGAATCCCAGCAATGTGTGGCAGAATGTAGGACTTCTCCATCTGGCTTGCCTGACAGGTCAGGGATGTAGACACCATTTTTGGGGGAGGGAGGCTACAGTTTAAAAATACAAACTAGTAGCTGTTGAATATCATTTTTACACTAATTATTGTAGCACATATCAGCCCCTGATAATTCAGTTTGTTCTTTTCAGTCCAGGAGGCTGTGACCCTAGGCACCCTGTAAGAGGTCCGGACTCACCCCTGCGGCGCCTCCTGCTGGTCGTCCAGGGAATTAGCTCACCAGCCTCTGGAGCGCCCTCTGCAGGCCGGTGATCCGACTCGTTCTCTCCTTCTCGGCCCCCGTGTCCCTCCCAGGACCCCGGTGCCCTTTGTTCTGGGTGCTGCCCCCTGGCAATACCCACACACTAGGTCTCCCCTCCCAGGGGAACCCCCACCCACGATCCCTACCTCACCTCAGAATAAGGCCACTGCCAGTCACCAATAAGCCCCCGCTCCCTGGGGCAGACTGCAGTATAGGCCACTCATCACAGGTAAGGTTGGGTTTGGATCTGCTGCCTTGGACTAGCCCTGGGCTGCCCTCTGCAACCCCCAGTACCCCTTGGCCTAATACTAGGCCGCAGCCTGGGGCTTTCCAGGCTGGGGCTCCCCAGCTCCTTAGCCTTTCCCCAGCCCTGCTCCACCCAGGTACTCTATGTCTAGTTCCCTGAAGGCAGAGAGAGACTGCTGAGCTGCCTGGCTCCCAGCCTCTTATATAGGGCCAGCTGGGGCCTGATTGGGGCGTGGCCCAGCTGTGGCTACTTCCCCAATCAGCCCAGTAGCTTTTCCCTTTGCCCCAGCCCTCTGCCAGGGCTGTTTTAAACCCCTCAGGCAGGAGCAGGGTAACCACCCCGCTACACACCCCTATATTCAAACCCTACAGACCACTGCAATGATATTGGTACAAAATATGCCTTGTCAGGTATAATTAATAACCAGTGTGTTACTAGCTTTCATATCATTGTAAAATGTGCGTGTTAACCTTCTATGGAAAGGTATGAATTCCCTCTGTATGATGTAGATAAGACAGTCTAGCCTAAGTAAAGGTAATAAAGGTCTGTCACAAACAACGGGGCATGGAATCGGCTGCAGCGACTCGGTCTAACCCGCAGGCCTCACGCTGCTGGCAGTTTCATGCATCCTTGCCATCGGCTGCAGCTTTTTTGGGGGGGGGGGGGTGTCTTTGACCCCTGCTGTTGTGCTATTGCCTCACACTTTGAACCACCTCCCACATGCCAACCTGCTCATAGACTCATAGACTTTAAGGTCAGAAGGGACCAATATGGTCATCTAGTCTGACCTCCCGCATGATGCAGGCCACAAAAGCTGACCCACCCACAACAGAATCTTCCAGCCTGCGAGCCCTGCCCTATGCTGCGGAGGAAGGCGAAAAACCTCCAGGGCCTCTGCCAATCTACCCTGGAGGAAAATTCCTTCCCGACCCCAAATATGGCGATCAGCAGTACCCCGAGCATACAGGCAAGATTCTACAGCCGGATCCTCATTTTACCCGCGATGGCACGTTAATGCCTAATTGACTAAAATCACGTTATCCCTTCAAACCATTCCCTCCATAAACTTATCAAGCCTAATCTTGAAGCCAGAAAGGTCTTTCGCCTCCACCGTTTCCCTCGGAAGGCTGTTCCAAAATTTCACCCCTCTGACGGTTAGAAACCTTCTTCTAATTTCAAGCCTAAACTTCCCCACGGCCAGTTTATATCCATTCGTTCTCGTGTCCACATTACTACTGAGCTGAAATAATTCCTCTCCCTCCTTGGTATTAATCCCTTTGATATATTTAAAGAGAGCAATCATATCCCCCCTCAGCCTTCTTTTGGTTAGGCTAAACAAACCGAGCTCCTCGAGTCTCCTTTCATAGGAAAGGTTTTCCATTCCTCGGATCATCCTAGTGGCCCTTCTCTGTACCCGTTCCAGTTTGAGTTCATCCTTTTTAAACATAGGAGACCAGAACTGCACACAGTACTCCAAATGAGGTCTCACCAGCGCCTTGTATAACGGAAGCAGCACCTCCCTGTCCTTACTAGAAATACCTCGCCTGACGCATCCCAAAATCGCATTAGCTTTTTTCACAGCCACGTCACATTGCCGACTCATAGTCATCCTACGATCAACCAGGACTCCGAGGTCCTTCTCCTCCTCTGTCACTTCCAACCTATGCGTCCCTAACTTATAACTAAAATTCTTATTAGTCATCCCTAAATGCATCACCTTACACTTCTCACTATTAAATCTCATCCTATTATTTTTACTCCAATTTACAAGGTCATCCAAGTCTCCCTGCAGAATATCCCTATCCTTCTCCGAATTGGCAATACCTCCCAACTTTGTGTCATCCGTAAACTTTATCAGCCCACTCCTACATTCGGTTCCGAGGTCAGTAACGAATAGATTGAATAAAATCGGACCCAAAACCGAACCTTGAGGAACCCCACTGGTGACCTCCGTCCAACCCGACAGTTCACCTTTCAGTACTACCCGCTGCAGTCTCCCCTTTAACCAGTTTTTTATCCACCTCTGGAATTTAATATCGATCCCCATCTTTTCCAATTTAACCAATAATTCCTCGTGCGGGACAGTATCAAACGCTTTACTAAAATCGAGGTAAATTAGATCCACCGCATTTCCTTTATCTAGAAGGTCTGTTACTTTCTCAAAGAAGGAGATCAAGTTGGTTTGGCACGATCTGCCTTTCGTAAACCCATGTTGTAATTTGTCCCAATTGCCATTCACCTCAAGGTCCTTAACTACTTTTTCCTTCAAAATTTTTTCCAAGACCTTGCATACTACAGAAGTTAAACTAACAGGTCTGTAGTTACCCGGGTCACTTTTTTTCCCCTTCTTAAAAATAGGAACCACATTAGCTATTTTCCAGTCCATCGGTACCACCCCCGAGTTTACAGATTTATTAAAAATTATCGCCAAGGGGCTTGCAATTTCTCGCGCCAGCTCCTTCAATATTCTAGGATGGAGATCATCCGGTCCGCCCGATTTAGTCCCATTTAGCTGGTCAAGTTTGGCTTCCACCTCTGATACTGTAATGTCAATCGCCCCTCCTTTATTCCCCTCTGTCCCGCTCCCTCTATTCCTAAACCCTTCATTAGCCTTATTAAATACTGACGCAAAATATTCATTTAGATATTGTGCCATGCCTAGATTATCCTTAATCTCCACTCCATTTACATGCTTCAGCGGTCCCACTTCCTCTTTCTTTGTTTTCTTCCTATTTATATGGCTATAAAACCTCTTACTATTGGATTTAATTCCCCTCGCGAGGTCCAACTCTACACGGCTTTTGGCCTTTCTCACCGCATCCCTACATGCTCTGACCTCAATAAGGTAGGTTTCCTTACCGATCTGCCCCCTCTTCCATTCTATGTACGCTTTCTGTTTTTTCTTAATCGCCCCTTTGAGACGCCCGCTCATCCAGCTAGGTCTAATTCTCCTGCCTACTAACCGTTTCCCCTTTCTCGGGATACAGGCCTCGGACAGCTCGTGCAACTTCAGCTTGAAATAATCCCAGGCCTCATCTGCCTTTAGCTCTCTAAGTATGTTAGCCCAATCCATTTCCCTAAGTAGTTGCCTTAATTTATAAAAGTTGCCCTTTTTGAAATCGTAAACCTTAGTCACAGTTTTATTTCTGTTAATCCTTCCATTTAGTTTAAACCGAATTAGCTCATGGTCACTCGAGCCAAGGTTGTCCCCTACTATCATTTCCTCAACTAGGTCCTCACTACTCACCAGCACCAAATCTAAAATGGCATCCCCCCTCGTCGGTTCAGCTACTACTTGCTGAAGGAATTCATCTGCTAGCACGTCTAGGAACATCTGAGCCCTATTATTGTTACTAGCATTTGTTCCCCAATCTATGTCTGGGAAGTTAAAGTCCCCCATGATCACACAGCTCTTATTAGTTTTTACTTCCTTAAAAACATTAAATAGTTCTCTGTCCGCATCCAGGCTAGATCCCGGCGGTCTATAGCACACCCCAAGCAGTATCTCAGGGGAGGCTCTAGTAGTTCTTTTACCCAGTGTAATCATTGCCCAGACAGACTCTGTCTTATCCATTCCATCACTTATTATTTCTTTACATTTTAGTTCATTATTCACATACAGTGCCACACCCCCACCTTTACCTTTTTTCCGGTCATTCCTAAACAGCACATACCCTTCGATACCTGTACTCCAGTCATGACTACAGTTCCACCATGTTTCGGTTATTCCTACGATATCAGGTTTCATTTCTTGGACCAGGAGCTCCAGTTCCTCCATTTTGTTACCTAGGCTTCTCGCATTGGTGTATAAACATCTTACCGTATGCTGTCTGTCCTTTCTCCCATTAGTTATGCACTTTGGTACGGACCCCCTAGTGTCCATCCGCCCCCTCCTTCTAATGTCCAATTCCCTACCCCATCTATATCTGTGCTTATCTCTTTGCCCTCATTTTCAGTGTTGGAATCTGGCGTGGAGATTAACTGGACATCTCCCAACCGTCTCCCCCAAGTTCCTAGTTTAAAGCCCTTTTGATGAGATGGGCCAGCCTCCCTCCCAGAAGTCTATTTCCTTCCCTACTCAGGTGAAGTCCATCCCGCGAGAACAGCTGTCTGTCCCCGAACGCCTCCCAGTGGCCATACATCCCAAAGCCCTCCTTATAGCACCACTCCCTCAGCCAGCTATTTATCCTCACAATTCTGTCTGCCCTTTGCTGTCCTTCTCTAGGAACAGGCAGAATCCCACTGAAGATAATCTGAGCCTCAACTTCCTTAAGCGTCTTCCCCAGCCTGGCATAATCTCCCTTGATTCTCTCTAGCGAGAACCTAGCCGTGTCATTCGTTCCTACGTGAAGGACGATCAAGGGGTTCTTACCTGCTCCCTTTAGGATCCTTTTCAACCGCAGGTCCACATCCCGTATCTTAGCGCCCGGCTGCTAAACTGCTGTAGGCATGAGTCAGGTTTGAGGCTTCTGGCACTGGCCAGCATGCAGTGCTACTGCACACATCTAAAGATACTCCATCAGCTAAGCCAATCCCTCCCCTTCCCAGCTGTGACATCTGAGCCCCTTCGCTTCATGTGTGCGATTTATGAGCCAGGTCTCCTCCCCTCTCCTGCCATCCCCTCCCGTCTCTTGTTAAATATTCATTGGAGCCAGCAATACCCCAGAGGTATCATGTCTCTGGAGACTGAAGAAATGCCCCTGGGAAATGTGGGTAATGATTACACCACAGCCCTAGGCCCTAGAGCACAGTCTGCCTAATATTCTGTTGGAAGACTCACTTTGCTGCTTAAAATAACAAGTGTGGGCAGGTGCGGTTGCTTCTGGCTCCAGGGAGATTGGCGGTGGTGTGCTGCCATTTATTTACTCTGACGCTTTTTTCCTGAGCTAGTCCAGCGAATGTCTGGGCCTCCTGAAAGCTTGGGACAGAGACTGGTAGCTACAGCCAGGCATGGTTCTGTGCACAACAGGCATCCCTACCTCTCCACCAAGAGTTAACGTGGGTCTGAAAAGCACGTGGAGCCCACAGATTTGGACATCACATGCTTGAGAGTTACATGATGACGATGGGCAACCGTATCTCACATTCCCTGAAGGGTGGGTAGGAGGAGTGTTATGCACCTAGCCCTGGGCACTCTGGCAAACCGGGCCTGGATTCTGCAGCAGGGTCCCTGGATTCGGAGGCAAACTGCTGCATCAGTCTGGAACTTCTGCTGCAGCCTCATTTAAAGCAACAAACACAAGTGTTTAAGAAGCTATGCAAACTGCATTGTAGAAGTTGTTGGGATCAGAGGCAGGTTTTCGAGCTCAGTGAGGGCAGACATGGAGGCTTTAGGCAGTTGGGGAGGCAGTTGGGGATTAGCTCATTAGCAAGATACTTCTGCTAAAATGATCAGCAATGAAATAGTTAACTGGCTGGGCATCTGAATGGTGATTGTTAGGTTTCAGAGTTAACACTGTGTTGAGGGGGAGGCCAGACATCATGGTTCCCATGTTTCTTTGGATGTCCTTTTGCAGCCTCTCACCTCAGTCCCATCATGCCTGGGAACCCAACGGCCTCCAACTGCCATCTCATTTGTAGGCTTTTCCTTGTCAGAGTCTGGGTTAGAGAGGAACCCAGGGGATTACATAAGCAAAACCTACATACAAGTAATCGTTTTCCAGGGTAATCAGTGAAACAGATAAAGGTAGGCTGTTCCCTTTCTTTATTCTGCCATATTCTAGACTGGTCTACAAAAACTGTGTGCATTTTCAAGGTGCTAAAACCACTTAAAACATGACTGATTAACAAGGAGAAACTACACTTCCAACAGCAAATGGATCAACTACTACTAGTTGTGGTACTGAGCTGTCTCTGCCATTGCATGCAACTGGATCCAAAAAGAAGTGGGTCACAGCTGAGATGTTGTTGTCCTGTATATTAGTAAGTTGTATCTGCCTGGGGGAGGGGGGGTTAGCAGGAGGTTCTGTAGCCCCAGAATTTGACAGTACTTCAGTCAGCCATTTTGTATGTTCAACCGCTGCCAGCTGCAACCCAAACATCCCGTCGCTAGGGATAATGTTAGGACCCTGAGATGCAAGGCTGTGCAGCTGCATGTTTGCAGCTCTGCTAATCAGAAGGGGAGGTTGGGACAGGGAGTTTAAGGTTCCATGAAAACAGAAGCAAAGTTTGGACAGCTGACCTTAGTTTTAGGCACCTCTGACATGCAAGTTTTACTGGTATGATTAGAAATGCTTTGCTGATAAGGAGAATAATAAATTGTTGTTGGCTGTTGCTAGGGAAAATGTTAGCCTGTTAGGAGCTATTATGAGTTATGTGCTTTGTTCAGAGAAAATTTTATAAAAAGTTTAGTTACAAAGTGTGTTTTGAGAGCAATCTGAGGAAGCTTTCTTTGGGCAAGGATCTGACACCTAAGTTCCCCAGCAGCTAGATGGAAGGAGCCCCTCCCCCCGCAAAAAAAAAAACCCCAAACAGCCTGGCTGTTGATTCCTTGAAACCATCTTCACTTAAATATAAAGGTTTAAGATGCTCTGAACCTACTGCTACAGCATAGATATGTGCTTGAGACTTAATAAAAGTAGTTTTAGGTGAAAGCACTCTTGTTTGTATCAATCATATAGCAGACAGGGGAGCTGTGCCCCCATTGATTTATTCCTGACACCACTTGGATTGAAATAGTTAAGGTACCACTGTTTTGGGTTCTGAAACCCTGGTAACAGTTCAATCTTGCCTGTGTGTGCTGGAATTGGTTCTAGACAATAAATCCCTGTGATCCTATAAGCGAATATTACACTATTTCAAAGGAGCTGAAAAAGAGTCAAGAGAAGTCCCGTTATTCAAAAAACTTACGCGGTGTGTGTGTCTGTCTGTCTCATACACACGGTGTGTCTCCTCCCTCCATTCGTGCTGCCTTGTAGAGTGTGAGGCTACATTAACAACAATGTGTTAACCCTTGATGGCTCAGCCAAATGCTAGTTCATCATTTAGCAGCAAGGCATTCCCTGGGAAATACCCCACCCTCTAACTCCACCATCTCAACCAAGCTTCACAATCATCATTGCTGTGTGCAGTATTAAATTGTTTGTTTAAAACTTATACTGTGTATATGTGTATAGTTTATTGTCTGGCAAAAAAAATTTCCCTGGAACCTAACACCCCCACCCCAAATAACATTAATTCTTATGGGGAAATTGGATTCGCTTAACATCATTTCGCTTAAAGTAGCATTTTTCAGGAACATAACTACAGGTCTGTCTCATCTTACGCAGGGGTTCCGTTCCGCGGTTAGTGCGTAAAGCGAAAACCGCGTATAGCCAAAACCCCATTGAGTTCAATGGCGGGCGAAATCGCCCGCACTACAGGTATAGTATTAAAACTGTTTTTTTGTTTTTTTTCCGACCGCGTAAAGTTGAAATTGCGCATGTTAAATGCGCGTAAGATGCGACAGACCTGTACAACGTTAAGCAAGGAGTTACAGCACTGGTGGCTGTTACAGTAAGTGAGCATAGTTTCAGTGCTCTATACTATGTTAAAACATGGCTTTGATCCACAATGGGACAATCACAGCTCAACTACTGTATGGTTTTACATGTACACAAGGATAAAACCGATGACTTACAGCCTATAGATGTTGCAAAAGAATTCATTTCAAGAAACCCATTGAATGGAACTTTTTCATATTTATAAGTTCTTTTTAATCATGTTTACAAAAGTAATGCTTTCATGAATACTTTTATATTAAATTTGTCCGCTTTTAATAAAGTGAGAGAAAAGAGCTTCTGGTCCAAAGTATGTTTGCTTTATGAATGCACTCGCTAATTTTGGGGGGATGGCACTAAAGCCCTTCAAGCCCCCAGTTGTCTATGTCCATGCAGTTGAATCAATAAGTTGTCAGAAATACAAGGTACTGCAATGGGTGAGAAGAGTATTCTGCTTGGGATACAGTTGCTCTTTATGCTGCAACAGCAAAATGGGAATGAGTAGAAATTGGAGCAGACCCTATTGTTTTTCTTAATGGGGAGGGGATATAGATGGCTGGTTTTAATACTAGCTGGTACTATCCCTCCCCACGACACACACACAAAAGCTCCTTAAATAGCTGCTCAGCTGTGGTCTCCCACACACGCTCTTTTTTACACACCTGAATTTCCTAATAATGCTGGAGCTAACTGCCACTTTTATGCTAACAAAGGCCCATGTGCTCTATTATATGAGATGGAGGGAGGTAGTTTGATATCAAAAGGGGAAGAAGAGATAATAAGGAGGGCAGAAGAGGCAATAAGCTACCACCAAGCTGCCATCGATCCCAGTCACACATTCTCTTTACCTATAGCTATCTCATAGAGCTGGACGGGACCCCGAAAGGTCATCGAGTCCAGCCCCTTGCCTTTAGTAGCAGGACCAATTTGGCCCCAGATCCCTAAGTGGCCCCCTCAAGGATTGAACTCACAACCCTGCGTTTAGCAGGCCAATGCTCTTACAGCAGATAGTCCTTGAAGAAAATAATAGGGTGGCCAGGTAACAAGGGTAGTGTGGTTAATGCAAGATGAACTTGTGTTCAACAAATTATTCTTTTATTTTAACATTGCATCCACCTAGCTTAACTATGGCATGCAACCCTCCATCTGCTCAGCATCACAGTGCCTTGCATTGCAATGTGAAGGTTGACCCTTTGGACTCTCCACCCATCTCTCACATCCTCACATAACAATAGCAGCTACTCCACACAGGTAGAAGTCAGAGAACCACAGCCTAAAACAAGCTTACATAGCCCATTAAGATTTGACCTGAGCAGGTCAAGAAGACAAGGAGTCCTGCTCTGTACTTTTTGCTGTCGGTGACATCTTCTCTGTGTGATTCTACTAGGAATCATTTGCATGTTGGCAAATTCAAATGACTTAAGGGTGGCATCTGGATTAGACTGCTACCAGTTGTCTGTAACACTGTTACACCTTATGTCTCTGCCTATTGCATTTAAATGTGACCTTTCATCCACGAATGGCCACTTGCAAAAGTTACTTCCCTTCAGCATCTTGTTCTTAAAGTCATCACAACCAACTAGATTCCAGGGTCTTGTAAGAGACACTTAACTATGTGAGGACCTGAGACACATGGTATTACTATCAGAAAGTCAGTTTCAAAGAAACAAGCACAACATTAATTGTTTGCCTGCTGTGACAGTTGACTTTTAAATTGATAAAGGCTAATTCAAATCATGCCTTCATTAAAGATGAAAACGCGCTTGGACAATCAGAATAAAAGCACCATCCAAATTAAACTGTTAGGTTTAGAATTATCAGACCATACCATCTCTTCAGATTGACAGAAAAATTACTCATTAAGTGGTGATAGATTGTCAATTTTTTTTCACCACGTATATTTTCTAAATTTGCAGCATGCTGCTCGGCCATACTAGTTGGAGAATCATAAAAATTAAATCCTGTTATTTATAGTTTGTAATAACAATCCCTTCCATTCCTGTAAATAATAAAAAAAATATACAGCACCCAGTCAGATATGCTTTCTAAATAGGATACTAAGAAAATGCTACATTTTGGTATATAGCTTATTTTTCTGCTTCTAATTGCCAGTGGAAATTTGTTTACTGGACACAGGATCCAAATTGGGTTAGGATATTAATATTTAACTGTCTTGTGCAAGTGGCTAATTAGACACATTTCCAGATTCAGTTACATGACTTATGTGCACCATTATGTTAGTTGCATGTGCAAATTAGGCGCACAATTGTGTTTCTAATGTGTGCATGCAGTTGTGTAGCTAACATGTTTGAAAATCTGTCCTTTAGTCTTTATTTTTGAATAATAGCTTTTTAATATCTGTCTTAGAAGAGAGAATCTGGCTATTTTTTTACCTGATGCAATACCCATTGAAGTCACTGGAGTCTTTGCATTGATTTAATAGAATCTTAGGCTACGACTTCACTACCCGCCTGAATCGGCGGGTAGAAATCAATCTCTCGGGGATCGAATTATCGCGTCTCGTCGGGACGCGACAATCGATCCCCGAATTCATGCTTGTACTCCACCAGCGCAGGTAGGAGTAAGCGCCATCGACGGGGGAGCCAGGGAGGTCGATTTGCAGTAGCTGAATTTGTGTATCTTAAATCGACCCCTCCCCCCGTAGTGAAGACGTAGCCATAGATATGTAGGGCTAGAAGGGACCTTGAGAGGTCATCTAGTCCAATCACCCATGCTGAGGCAGGATAGAGTATACCTAGACCATCCCTGTTAGGAGTTTTTCTAACCTGTTCTTAAAAACTTCCAATGGCAGGGATTCCACAACCTCTTTTGGAAGCTTATTCCAATGCTTAACTATCTTTACAGGTAGAAAGTTTTCCTTAATATCTAACCTACATCTCCCTTGCTACAGATAAAGCCCAGTGGACATGGAAAACAATTGATCACCACCCTCTTTAAAACAGCCCTTATCTAGGGCTGTCGATTAATCGCAGTTAACTCACATGATTAACTCAAAAAAATTAATCGCGATTAAAAAAAATTAATTGCGCTGTTAAACAATAGAATACCAACTGAAATGTATTAAATATTGATTGTTTTTTCTATATTTTCAAATATATTGATTTCAGTTACAACACAGAATACAAAGTGTACAGTGCTCACTTTATATTCATTTTTATTACAAATATTTGCACTGTAAAAATGATAAACAAAAGAAATAGTATTTTTCAATTCACCTCATACAAGTACTGTAGTGCAACCTCTTTAGCATGAAAGTGCAACTTACAAATGTAGGGTTTTTTGTTACATAACTGCACTCAAAAACGAAACAATGTAAAACTTTAGAGCCTATAAGTCCACTCAGTCCTACTTCTTGTTCAGCCAATCGCTAAAAGAAATAAGTTTGTTTACATTTACAGGAGATAATGCTGCCCACTTCTTAATTACAATGTCACCTGAAAGTGAGAACAGGCATTCGCATGGCACTGTTGTAGCTGGCGTCGCAAGATATTTATGTGCCAGATGCGCTAAAGATTCATACGCCTCTTCATGCTTCTGCCATCGTTCCAGAGGACATGCTTCCGTGCTGATCACGCTTGTTTAAAAAAAAAATGTGTTAATTAAATTTGTGACTGAAATCCTTGGGGGAGAATTGTATGTCTCCTGCTCTTTTTTACCCACATTCTGCCATATATTTCATGTTATAGCAGTCTCGGATGATGACCCAGCACATGCTGTTTGTTTTAAGACCACTTTCACAGCAAATTTGACAAAATGCAAAGATACCAATGTGAAATTTCTAAAGATAACTATAGCACTCGACCCAAGATTTAAGCATCTGAAGTGCCTTTCAAAATCTGAGAGGGACGAGGTGTGGAGCATGCTTTCAGAAGTCTTAAAAGAGCAACACTCTGATGCGGACACTACAGAACGCAAACCACCAAAAAAGAAAATCAACCTTGTGCTGGTGGCATCTGACCCATGATGATGAAAATGAACATGCTTCGGTGTACACTGCTTTGGATGGTTATCAAGCAGAACCCGTCATCAGCATGGACACATGTCCCCTGAAATGGTGGTTGAAGCATGATGGGACATATGAATCTTTAGTGCATCTGGCATGTAAATATCTTGCGACACTAGCTACAACCGTGCCATGCAAACACCTGTTCTCACTTTCAGGTGACATTGTAAACAAACTTGTTTGTCTGAGCAATTGGCTGAACAAGAAGTGGGACTGATTGGACTTGTAGGCTCTAAAGTTTTACATTGTTTTGTTTTTGAATTCAGGTTTTTTTGTAGATAATTCTAGATTTTTAAGTTCAACTTTCATGATAGAGATAGCACTACAGTACTTGTATTAGGTGAATTTAAAAATACTATTTTGTTTTTTACAGTGCAAATATTTGTAATCAAAAATAAAGTGAGCATTGTACACTTTGTATTCTGTGTCGTAATTGAAATCAATATATTTGAAAACATCCAAAAATATTATTGTTTAACAGTGCGATTAATCATGATTAATTTTTTTAATTTCTTGACAGCCCTACCCTTAACATACTTGAAGACTGTTATCAGATTCTCTCCTCAATCTTCTTTTCTCAAGACTAAACATACCCATTTTTTAAATCTTTCTTCATAAGTCAGGTTTTCTAAATCTTGTAGTATGTTTGTTGCTCTCCTCTGGGCTCTCTCAAATTTGTCCACATCTTTCTTAAAGTGTGATACCCTGAACTGGACACAGTAGTCCAGCTGAGGTCTCACCATGATAATTAGAGTAGAACAATTAACTTCCGTGTTTTACAAGCAACACTCCTCTTAACACACCCAAGAATATCAGCTTTTCTTGCAACTGCCTCACATTGTTGACTCAATAAATCTGTTATCCACTATAACCCACAAATCCTTTTCAGCAGTACCATGCCTAGCCAGTTATTCCCCATTTTATAGTTATGCATTTGATTTTTTTTCTTCCTAAGTGTACTGTGCACTTTTTTATTGTATTTCATCTGGTTGATTTCAGGACAATTCTGCAATTTGTTGAGGTCATTTTGAATTTTAATCCTGTCCTACCAAGTGCTTGCAACCCCTCCCTGCTTGGTGTCCTCTCTAAATTTTATAAATATATTCTTCACATTCTTCCAAGTCATTAACGAAAATATTGAATAGTTCAGAGCCTTCCATTGTTAAATACAATGTAATAGCTTTGTTTTGTGTCTCCCTCCAAATGCTCAGCAATCTAAGCCCTTTTTTATCTGTATAGCTGTGGTTTCAGAAAATCAGGGTCACCTCAGGGCTTGTCTACATTACCCGCTGGATCAACGGGCGGCGATCGATCCAGCGGGGGTCGATTTATCGCATCTAGTCTAGATGCGATAAATCGACCGCCGAGTGCTCTCCCTCTACTCCGGAACTCCACCAGGGGGAGAGGCACAGGCAGAGTTGACGGGAGAGCATCAGCCGTCGACTTACCGCAGTGAAGACAAGACACCGCGGTAAGTAGATCTAAGTACGTCGACTTCAGCTATGTTATTCATGTAGCTGAAGTTGCGTAACTTTAGATCAATTCCCCACCTTTCCCTCCCCCTCCCCCAGTGTAGACCAGGCCTCAGTCTTAAATGGATGGGTCTTTAAATTAGCATCAAATCTTCCTTTGAAGATTGTCAGGACACAACAGTCCTTCCTCTTTAACCACAGAAAAATTTGAACTGACTAGGGTGTTCTAGAAGGACACTTAAAAATGTGAAAGGAATTTTGCCAAATGAATTTGCATCCCACCCCTTATCTGTCAATTGCTGTCTTAGATTATAAGTATTTAAAAGTAGGAACTGTCTCTTCTTACTTACATGGTGTGTACAGGATCTAGCATGCTGGTGGCACCATGGCTTACATTTTCAAAATGTAATGGACCTTGTCTCCACCACTGCCAAGGGAGAGTGATTTGGTGAAAAAAGTGGGTAACAAAGTTAGGACTTCTGAGTTACAGGTTAGCCACTGATTTGTTGCGTGACCTTGGGCAAGTCATTTAACCTCTCTGCACCTTTGTTTCCCCATCTGTAAAGTGAAGTACTATCTATCTAAGCATGGGGCTGTGAAGCTCAGTAGGAGTTTGCCAAAGCACTTGTTTTGTTTCTAGAGGACAGGAGCTGGCAAAGGGGCAGGGCTCCTGTTGGAAGGAAAGAGGAGAAGGGAGAGCTGAGGCTATTCACCTTCAATCCCTGTGTGAAGACCACTGGAGTGTTCTTCTGGCATTCCAAGGGTTAAACACTGAAGGGAAACCTTTGGGATAAACATCGAGAATTGGGAAGCCCAATTCATGGGGAGCCCTTGATGCTACTCGGGTAAGGCCTAAATCAGATGGCCCTGGAATTAGTGCTGGAGTTTTTTGTTTTGACGGAGCGGGTAGATCATAAGGGGGGGGAAAAACGTGATGGGAGGGGTTGGTTAAAAATGGGATATGTGGATTCTCGATGCCTATGAAGTCTAGGCCCATTATTTAGGCCCCTAACCTAAGAACCTGCAGGTCTAGAGCCTGGACCCATGGGGGTTGTGGGCTGCTGATGCTGCCACATCACCAAAGGACGCTTAGGCTAAGCTTCCACGGAAGGACACTGTGAAGCTGGGCTCAGGAGGAAGTACTGCTCAGCAGAACCTGAGTGGCAGCTCCTTACACTCCACTGATTGGCTGGCACCAGTACCTAAGCCAGGAAGCCGTGATGGGGAGCTGTCTGAGCACCAGCACAGCCTGCATGCATGCTTCAGAGCCTGTGTGTAGCAGACCCCAGACTCTGGCTTCTGACTCTGCCTGTCTCCTGACACCTCACTCTTGGTTTGTCCTCTGGTCTGTCTTGGACTCTGGCCTTCTGGTACCTGACCCGGCCTGACTCCCACTTTTTGATCGTGACATCCAAGTTTGACAAATTTGTTCTTGATGATGATCTCTAGTACAGGGGAGGCATGAATGGAAGTGCACGCCTGTCCTGAGATCTTGTGTGATTTCAATTGAGATAATGAGAAAATGTATTATCCATCAGCCATTTCATAGGGCATCCATGGCTTGTGGTCCTCGGATTTCACATCAATATTTCCCTAGCTCCCAAGAGTGTTGTGAGGATAAAATCCATTAATGATTGAGAGGTGTTCACGCAGACTGGTGTGAGGGCCATACGAGTAAATAGAAAGACATCAGTACTTGATGGGAAATGGTGCAAGAAATGGGGGCATAATTTATTTTTTGGGGAAGAGTTTTTGGTCCTGTTTTTATAAACATGTTACATTTGTTCCAAGAATCGTGAAACTCAAGCCAGGGCCATTTTATCAATTAAAACACTATGGCCTGAGGCTACTGGGTGGTGCCATTAAGGCACTTCTCCACTGTATCACTGGGTTGTTGGTGGAGGATTTTCCCCTTCTGATTAGCAGCAAGTGGCATATTGCACTGGATACACTAGCATGTGTCTGTGTCCTTTAAGCAGAAAAGGTATGGGGCTGGCTGGAACTTGCTAGTTTATTGAGAAAACTGAAAAATAGCCTTTGGGTGTGCTCATGTGCTGTCAAGGAGAAGATAAGACTCCAGGCATTCAATGTAAAAACATTCTGCCACCAGATTCAAGCAGTTCAAGGGAGCTATCAGCAATGAACACCTTCCCCCACCCAGTTTGTTTGCTTTACGTTTATTCCCCCTTTGGGGAGCTCAGCAACACATTGTTGTCCTGCTGCATCTGGATCTGACACTATGGTAACCAGTGCTTTGTAAACACTTGGGCAGACAGAGCTTATCTAATTCCTCAAAGTTTAAATGTCAGTGTCTGGAATATATTCTGAAAAGTGAGGGGCTGGATTAATACTGCTTCTACTGTGCAGCATGTGTTTTGCACTTTTTTTATTTCCTACTGGCCAAAATCTTCAAAACAGGGTGCTCGAAGATAGGCTCCTAACCCCATATTTAGGCACCTAAATCTAAGTGGTTTTCAGAAGGGCTGAGTGCGCACAAGGCCCATTGACTTCAGCTGAGTGAGTTAGAACGCTGTAATAATAGTAATTTGTTCTTCTGTAATATCTCCCATTGGAGGAATTCCAAGGCCTTCACAGAAGTATTAAAGATTGAACTTCATGACATCCCTGTGAAATAGCTAAGCTAGTTTACTGATGGGTGAAATGAATCACAGAGAAAGTAGGCGACATGAGCAAATTCACACAGTCAGTCACAGAGCTGGGAGTAGAAGCTAGGAATTGTAATTTCCAGTTTCCTTCTCTAACCATTTGGTACACTTCCCTCACTAATGCTAATATGCTCTGCCAAGTACTTCAGATCTCCTATGTTAATTTCCTCACCTTTGCAGAAACTCCCTCTGGGGTTGTAACTACCATAATTTTTTTTTCTATTTCACTTTTCAATTATGATCATAAGAACATAAGAAAGGCCGTACTGGGTCAGACCAAAGGTCCATCTAGCCCAGTATCTGTCTACCGACAGTGGCCAATGCCAGGTGCCCCAGAGGGAGTGAACCTAACAGGCAATGATCAAGTGATCTCTCTCCTGCCATCCATCTCCATCCTCTGACGAACAGAGGCTAGGGACACCATTCTTACCCATCCTGGCTAATAGCCATTTATGGACTTAGCCACCATGAATTTATCCAGTCCCCTTTTAAACATTGTTATAGTCCTAGCCTTCACAACCTCCTCAGGTAAGGAGTTCCACAAGTTGACTGTGCGCTGCGTGAAGAAGAACTTCCTTTTATTTGTTTTAAACCTGCTGCCTATTAATTTCATTTGGTGACCCCTAGTTCTTGTATTATGGGAATAAGTAAATAACTTTTCCTTATCCACTTTCTCAACATCACTCATCATTTTATATACCTCTATCATGTCCCCCCTTAGTCTTCTCTTTTCCAAACTGAAGAGTCCTAGCCTCTTTAATCTTTCCTCATATGGGACCCTCTCTAAACCCTTAATCATTTTAGTTGCTCTTTTCTGAACCTTTTCTAGTGCTAGAATATCTTTTTTGAGGTGAGGAGACCACATCTGTACACAGTATTCGAGATGTGGGCGTACCATGGATTTATATAAGGGCAATAATATATTCTCAGTCTTATTCTCTATCCCCTTTTTAATGATTCCTAACATCCTGTTTGCTTTTTTGACCGCCTCTGCACACTGCGTGGACATCTTTAGAGAACTATCCACGATGACGCCAAGATCTTTTTCCTGACTCGTTGTAGCTAAATTAGCCCCCATCATGTTGTATGTATAGTTGGGGTTATTTTTTCCAATGTGCATTACTTTACATTTATCCACATTAAATTTCATTTGCCATTTTGCTGCCCAATCACTTAGATTTGTGAGATCTTTTTGAAGTTCTTCACAATCTGCTTTGGTCTTAACTATCTTGAGTAGTTTAGTATCATCTGCAAACTTTGCCACCTCACTGTTTACCCCTTTCTCCAGATCATTTATGAATAAATTGAATAGGATTGGTCCTAGGACTGACCCTTGGGGAACACCACTAGTTACCCCTCTCCATTCTGAGAATTTACCATTAATTCCTACCCTTTGTTCCCTGTCCTTTAACCAGTTCTCAATCCATGAAAGGACCTTCCCTTTTATCCCATGACAGCTTAATTTACGTAAGAGCCTTTGGTGAGGGACCTTGTCAAAGGCTTTCTGGAAATCTAAGTACACTATGTCCACCGGATCCCCCTTGTCCACATGTTTGTTGACCCCTTCAAAGAACTCTAATAGATTAGTAAGACACGATTTCCCTTTACAGAAACCATGTTGACTATTGCTCAAGAGTTTATGTTTTTCTATGTGTCTGACAATTTTGTTCTTTACTATTGTTTCAACTAATTTGCCCGGTACTGACGTTAGACTTACCGGTCTGTAATTGCCGGGATCACCCCTAGAGCCCTTTTTAAATATTGGCGTTACATTAGCTAACTTCCAGTCATTGGGTACCGAAGCCGATTTAAAGGACAGGTTACAAACCTTAGTTAATAGTTCCGCAACTTCACATTTGAGTTCTTTCAGAACTCTTGGGTGAATGTCATCTGGTCCCGGTGACTTGTTAATGTTATCAATTAATTCCAAAACCTCCTCTAGTGATACTTCAATCTGTGACAGTTCCTCAGATTTGTCACCTACAAAAGCCAGCTCAGGTTTGGGAATCTCCCTAACATCCTCAGCCGTGAAGACTGAAGCAAAGAATCCATTTAGTTTCTCCGCAATGACTTTATCATCTTTAAGCGCTCCTTTTGTATTTTCATCGTCAAGGGGCCCCACTGGTTGTTTAGCAGGCTTCCTGCTTCTGATGTACTTAAAAAACATTTTGTTATTACCTTTGGAGTTTTTGGCTAGCCGTTCTTCAAACTCCTCTTTGGCTTTTCTTATTACACTCTTGCACTTAAGTTGGCAGTGTTTGTGCTCCTTTCTATTTGCCTCACTAGGATTTGACTTCCACTTTTTAAAGGAAGTCTTTTTATCTCTCACTGCTTCTTTTACATGGTTGTTAAGCCACGCTGGCTCTTTTTTAGTTCTTTTACTGTTTTTCTTAATTTGGGGTATACATTGAAGTTGAGCCTCTATTATGGTGTCTTTAAAAAGGGCCCACGCAACTTGCAGGGATTTCACTTTAGCCACTGTACCTTTTAACTTTTGTCTAACTAATCCACCTCTTGTTTAAATTTACCAGCATTTGCAAGTCCTTTCTATGTGTTCCTTACACCTGTGTCTGTTAAGTTAAATTTGGACGCATGTTTCTCACTTTTAATACCATGTTTAATACAGGAAGGCTATTGATCTAATAGTGTGAGCACTTACAACTGGTGGAAGGGAAATGAAGGACCATTCAGCTGAAATTGCAATTACACTGCATTTTACATTAGGTTGAATCGTGCCCCCCGTTATCACTGATATTCCCCTATCAGTAGGAAATGTTTGTGTCAATGTTTCAATGTATCGTGAGGGTTTTTTTGCTATTCTATATTTAGGATACATAGGATACATAGGCAGCTATGGATTACTAACATATAGTAAAGTTGCCGATTCATAGAGTTTAAGGCTGGAAGGGAACATGGGGATCATCTAGTCTGACATCACAGGCCACAGAACCTCACCCACCCCTTCCTGTAATAGACCCCTAAGCTCTGGCTGAGTTACTGAAGTCATCAAATCATGATTTTAAAACTTCAAATTACAGAGAATCGACCATTTACTCTAGTTCAAACCTTCAAATTACTCGTACCCCATGCTACAGAGGAAGGCAACCCCCCGCCTCCCCGGGTCTCTGCCAATCTGACCTGGGGGAAAGTTCCTTCCTGACCCCAAATATAGCAATCAGTTAGACCTTGAGCATGTCGGCAAGACCCACCAGCCAGACACCGAGGAAAGAATTCACTGTAGTAACTCAGAGCCCTCCCCATCTAGCGTCCCATCTCTGCATTTGCTACTAGCTGTTGCAGATGGACCATATGCCGTTGTAGGCAATCTCATCATACCATCCCTTCCAGAAACTTAGCAAGCTCAGTCTTGAAACCATTTAGGTTTTTTGCCCTCCACTTTGAAGGCTGTTAGAGCTTCAGTCCTCTGCTGGTTGGTAACCTTGATCAAATTTCAAGCCTAAACTTGTTAATGGCCAGTTTATATCCATTTGTTCTTATGCCAACGTTGGTACTTTACTTAAATAATTTCTCTCTCTCCCCAGTATTTATCCCTCTGATGTATTTATGAAGAGCAAACCTATCTCAGCCTTTGTTTTGTTAGGCTAAACAAGCCAAGCTCCTTGAGTCTCCTCTCATAAAGTAGGGTTTCCATTCCTCTAATCATCCTAGTAGCCCTTCTCTGCACCTGTTCCAGGTTTGAATTAATCTTTCTTAAACACGGGGGACCAGAACTGAGCACAGTATTCAAGATAAGGTCTCAATAGTGGATTGTATAATGGTACTAACACTTCCCTGTCTCTACTGGAAATACCTTGCCTGATGCAACCTAGGATTGCATTAACCTTTTTGACAGCTGCATCACACTGATGGCTCATAGTCATTCTGTGATCAACAATATATCCAGGTCTTTCTCCTCGTCAGTCACTTCCAACTGATATATCCCCAGATTATAGCACAAATTCTTGTTGTTAGTCCCTAAATGCATGACTTTGCACTACTAAATTTCATCCCATCTCCCACTTTCAAGGTCATCCGATCTTCTTGTATATACACCTCTACCCCAATATAACATTGTCCTCGGGAGCCAAAAAATCTTACCGCATTATAGGTGAAACCGCGTTATATCGAACTTGCTTTGATCCGCCGAAGTGCGCAGCCCTGCCCCCCTGGAGCACTGCTTTACCGTGTTATATCCGAATTAGTGTTATATCGGGGTAGAGGTGTATTCCCGTCTTTCCAACTTTGTCATTTGCAAATTAGCACACTCCCTAGGTCATTAATGAAAATGTTAAATAAGATTGGTCCCAAGATCCATTTCTGAGGAACTCCTCTAGGAACCTCCCTCCAGCCTGATATTTCACCTTTCAGCATAACCCACTGTCGTCTCCTCTTTAGCCAGTTCTTCATCTACTGCATTTCCTTTGTATAAAAAAGATCAGTTATCTTCTCAAAGAAAGAGATCAGGCTGGTCTGGCACAATCTATCACTAAGCCCATTCCTATTGAAAAAAATCTCCTTTAGAATATAACAGAACAGACTAACATTTTTAACTACTCCATATCATTTAATAGAAAATTATCCCTGCTATAGAATTCTGTAGGATGATTCCAAATATTATAGAAAGAATAGCTTTCTTTGTCAAATTCTCCAGGTTTTTAATTAATTTACAATTCTATAGATTTCATCCCTATTTACATTCAATAGGAGTTTCCTATAAAGGAAGGATATCTCTTTCTACCTCAGTGTTATCTTTAGGAAACTGGTCCAGAACTCGTTGAAGGTTTGTAGTGACGTCTTCTTTTACTACTCTTACTTTTTCCAGTTAGGCTGGGTGGACTCCCAGTTAATTCCTTTCATTTTTAATTGGGCCATAGGTTTTGAAATTGGAAAATAGCTATCAGCTCAAGTCTACCCCCCTTGTGATTGCAGGACAGAGTCTCCCCAACTGAAGCTATATTGGCTATTAAATTTATGGTGCACTTCATCTTAGCTGAGATGCTGAGCAATAAATCACTGTAAAGCAGTAGAAAGGGTTACGCTGTAGCTGAAATGTTGGTGCCACTGCTGCAATCTGGAGGTCATACTTAGTTAAGCACACTGTAAGCTTCTACTCTTGCTGAACAGGAGGTCAAGAGAAGTTCAACATAATTAATAGTTAAGAGATACATAGGATGGAAAAGTACCAGGCAGCATTTATTTAATGAACTATAAAACTAGCAAGAAATAGTTGGCCTGCCAGAGAGGGAACTATTAGATTCAGTCTTGGTTGGGAAAGGTTCTGTAATAGTGTTGTGATTCCATAAATGTGTGTGAAACTGTCTGAATAAAACTGATTTCAGGAGCCAAGAGAGTACCAACTAATACTCAGCTCGTTCTGCCTGATGAATGAGTGTGTTTGGGATGCTACTGACTCTTAAGTGGCCAGCATGCCACGATACACTAATCATTCCTAGCTCTTATAGCACTTTTCAGCAGTAGGTCTCAAAAAGCTTTACAAAGGAGTTCAGTATCATTAGCCCCAATTTACAGATGGGGAAACTGAGGCAAGGGACACAATCGCTTCAGGTCATCTAGAAGGCCAGTGGAAGAGCTGTGAATAGAACCCAGATCTTCTGAGTTCCTGTCCAGTGCTCTCTCAGTAGGCCACCCTGCCTCAGATATTTCCAAGGGGCCTGCTACTGTAGTATCAAAGCACTGCCAAAGGGAGGAATCATCACTGTGCTCCGGTCATTTTACATTGGCTCTATTAGTGTAAAATGGCCGCAAAGCAGCCACAGTCCCCCCACCCTCAGGACAGGTGCAGAGCCAACCCCATGGGCTCTGTATGGCTTTGCAGAAGCCCTATACTCAAGGGTGTGCCCATAGGAATGGGGAGGGCACAGATATAGCCAAGCCATTCCTATGTCCTGCTGATTAGTTGCTGGCACAAGCCCCATTGGGGCTATAGCAGCATAGACCATAGTTTAGGGCAGCACTCATGCTTCCCCAGCTTGCATTAGGGTCCAAACTGGGCCACACACCAGCTGAATAAGGATGGCACAAGCCACCTGCCTTCAACACCTGCGCTGGCTGTCGCGCTGCCACAAGGATGAATTGGGCTGAAGAAGGGTTACTTCGTGTCACCTCCCACTGCTACTGCCCTTCCATTGAACTCAAGGGAGAAGGCTTTCCTTCCTTTCTGATGGGGGCAGGCTGATGCGATCAGCTCAGCAAAGGGAAGGGAGAGGTGAAAGCCGCAAAGTTCAGATCTGCATGTGAAACGCCACAACATTTCAGTGGTGTCGAGAGCTGGGGGTAAGGGGTTATTTCATTCCATTATAAAGTCAGGGGGTGTTTTCAGAAAACAGGCACGTGTTTTCCAAGCTTCCAAATGTGGCTGTGCCAGTGAACTTCCATCCTGGTGGACAGCACCATTCCATGCCTGGGACTCCCTCCCATTTATTGCTCAAATCTAATTGAATTTTGTGGCTAACTAATGGTGACCATCAAATTCACTTGACCTTTGGGAACCAAACCAAGGTCTCTAGAGGGGAAAGGCTAGTACACAGAGCCACTTAACTATTGCTGTGCCATTAATGTGAAAGCTCTGCTTGTCTAGTCTTGATGCTGTGTGTCTATCTTCTAATGCAAAGCCATAAAACAAAAATACAATGTTTGAGCTAAGAGCTTTGCAGAACAATGCTCTTAAACACCTATAATGTCCTTGATAAATATCCCTGAAAGCTGCTGCCATTCATTTGTAAACAGAATTCTATTATCCTTGCTGGAAGTTAGTTTAATATTTAATTTGATAGGTCTCATCTTAAAATTGTTTTTCTTTCTTCCCTCCATTATAAATCCCCTGTCAAGGTATCCATGGGACTATAAAGCATCAGAAATAAACAAAGAGACTGTATTAAAATTATGATTCATATTGCAAAAATAACAAAGGGTTGACAAATGAGCTGTCATTATTTAATGTGGACATTAACTCACAATGATAGATCAAATGCCCCTTTTAGTGTGAATATATATCACTTGTTTTAAATTCACCCTGTCCTCACTCTATTACAAGCGCCCAGCACGCTTTGGGTGCTGTATAAAATAATGACCATCATTAAATTCTGCCACATGTATAAAGTAGAAGTTTTGCCTCAGAACAGTGTAAAGACTACAGAGTTTGGCTCACTGTGTTTTCCATTTTGTACAGTACTTTTATATGTTTTTGCACTTGCACGAAGAGACTGGAGCCTAGGATGGAAAAACTGATCCATGAAATTTCACATTACTATAATTAACGGGGGGTATTTTTATTACTAATATAAATTTATACAGCACTTTTCAAACCTAGCAAGATACTTTCTATGCCCTAAATACCTTACGGTTTTAGAGAGACATGCCAAATCATGGATCAGTCATTCATGTTCCAAGCATCTGAAATCATTCTCTGCAACGTTTGCATTTGAGAAGAATTTCATAACCCTTTTTTTTATAACTATGATTGCAGTACAGACTCTTGTGGCCTAAAATGGGGGTCTTGGTACACCCCTATCTCAGCTTCTCCAATGAAGTGAGGTGGCATTGCTCTAGATATTGAGTCAGAACGACTTAACAGGAACTCCTTGTGTGGCTCAGAGAATATCACCCTTTGGGAGTCAGGCTGTGTATTGAATTTCTAACACAGTAGAAACATTCTGCAGGAGCTTGTAAAGGCAGAGCAGACTCTCAGAGGAAACCTATTCCCATTTACCCAGATAGTTTAAGGAATTAACTTTGTAGAAATCACAGTCTACTCTGAAGGTTTTATATAGCTAGCCCAGTGGCACTGGGCAGATCGTTTGGGTCTTGATGCTGTAAGGTGCTGAACATTCTGGTCCTGATCCATCAAAGCATTTAAGCACATGCTTAACTTTAAGCATGGGACAGGACAGTTTATATGCTTAAAGTTATGCAGCGCTTAAGTGCTTTGCTGATTGAGGGCCAGAGCGCTTAGCACCTTGCAGGATCGGACTCTGGAATCGGACTACCTTTGTATGTTTCATGTTTCCAAACCTAATAAATGAAGGCTCGTAAGATATAATTTACAGTACTTTCTTTTCTTTAAGTGGAAGAATCTGTGGTGGTTTGTAGTGGGGAACAAGAACTGTTTGTGGGTGTCTTGTTTCTTCTTCAGAAAAAACAGCATTTGACTTTAACAACAAAATCTGAAAGCTGCCACCTAAAACATCTCTCTCCTTTGTGGTACCATGTGAGAGGCTGTCAAACAAAGGTTTAAAAGACTCAATGCAGAGTGAGTGAATTATGGGAATTGTTATAAAGGAAGGATTACTACATGACTTTTTCCATTTTCTTTTCCTGTGGTTTGATGGTGAGCAGCAAGCAAAACTCAGTCCCCATCAAGAGAATGCTGAATCCAAAGTATTGGTCACATTGCTGCAGTAAGAAAAGTAGCAGCTGGGCTCATTTTAAAAACAGAGCTGTTTGGTAAAGGGAATTTTTGTCTGTGGGAAATCCTAGTGTTTCAATAATTGTTTTCTTCCCAAAATGAGACCAAAAATTTTGGAACGAAACGTTTTGAAACATTTTGATTCAGAAGCATCAAAATGAGAAACTCTGACCTTTTTGATCAAAAGGAAACAGGTTTTAAACGGCCAAAGTTTTTAAAATGTTGAAAATGTCGATTCAAAATTAAACATTTCAATTTGAATTTTCCTATTGAAAAACTGGAACACTTCATCAATGTTGACATTTCCCAGGAAAAGTTTCTATTTCAACTAAACCAGAGGCGTAGCGAGCGCCCTCCGTACCCTCCAACCGGAGGGGGTCCCGCAAGGAAGGGGGCCCCTAAAAGTGGCAAAATAAATACCGCATTCCAGTTTCTGCATTGTAAGGGGCCCCGCCCAGACATATGTTCGGAGGGGGCCACGTTCGGAGGGGGCCACGTTCTTTGTTGCTACGGCCCTGAACTAAACCCCATATGTCATCGGGGGGGAAATGGTCACAATTATTTCAGCTGAAGTTCTACAGTGCAGAGACTGTAAGTGCCCCTCACCTTGGGCAGGTTGTGCTGGCTGACAAGAGAGCTCCTTGCTCCATCCAGCCACACCCCCACGCTCCCCACATGCACAGAGCACTTACATCTGGTTTCTGTTGGGAGCATGTCCACCCCAATCCCCATAACAAGAGATTGATGTATGATAGTTATACTGTAGTTTTTGTTTGCCTATTTTTGCTCCAGGTTCAGTACAGCTTCCATCGAGTCAATGGGAGTCTGCAATTGACTTAAATCAAAGTGAGTTTGGGACCTATAGCAGGATTATTTGTGCAATCTTGCCCTCAGTCTTCCCTTGTGCTCCCCTGTCTATAAGCATATGTTGTCTTTTGTCTTATACTTAGGCTACCAGGGGTGGCGGGTTTGTAGAAATTTTGGTGGTGCCCAGAACCCACCCACCCCAAACTCCACCCCCCCCACCTGCCTAAGGCTCTGGGAGGGAGTTTGGGTGGGGGAGGAGGTCTGGGATGCAGGCCCTGGGCTGGGGATTAGGGTGCAGGAGGGGTGCAGGGTGCAGGCTCTGGGAGGGAGTCGGGTGCAGGGTCTGGGACGGAGTTTGGGTGCTGGGTGCAGGCTCTGGGCTGGGACAGGGGGTGGGGATGCAGGAGTGGGTGAGGGGTGCAGGCTCTGGGATGGAGTTTGGGTGTAGGCTCTGGGCTGGGGCAAGGAGTGGGGTTGTAAGAGGGGGTGAGGGGTGCAGTCTCTGGGAGGGAGTTTGGGTGCAGGATCTGGAAGGGAGTGCAGAGGGTTGGGGTGCAGGCTCTGGGAGAGAGTTTGGGTGCAGGATCTGGGCTGGGGCAAGGGGTGGGGGTGAGAGATGCAGGCTCTGGGAGGGAGTTTGGGTGCAGGCTCTGGGCTGGGGGTGGGAGTGTAGGAGGGGGTGAGGGGTGCAGGCTCTGGGAGGGAGTTTGGAGGTGGGAGGGGGTGCAGAGGGAGGGGGTGCAGGCTCTGGAAGGGAGTTTGGGGATAGGAGGGGGTGCAGAGGGTTGGGGTGTGGGGTGAGGGCTCTGTCTGGGGATGAGGGGCTTGGGACATTGGAGAGGCTCAGGGCTAGGGCAGAAGGGCAGGGTAAGGGCAGCCTGCCCTGCCATTAGTGGATGGGGGCACTAGGACCCTGTAGCAGCAGTTGATGCCGGGAGCTGGCAGAGCAGAGTCAGTGGGAGCTGCAGGCTCCAGGGCCCGGGGAGGTGAGCGGGGGCAGCAAGTGTGGGCCGGGAGACACTCTCGGGGGGGGGGGGCGGTGGCAGGCAGGGCCGGGGGAGAGACCCGGCCCCCAACATTGGTGGAGCAGGGCCCCCGGGCCCTGAATATTGCTGGAGCCCGGGCACCACGGGCTCATACAACTCACCGCCCCTGCTACATCTACACTACGAGAAAGGGGTGTGAGTCCCCTGCTCCAGTACACATACCTGCACTAGCTCAATGAGAGCTAGCATGAGTATAAGTGGCAGTGTAGCTACAATAGCACAGGTAATGGCAGCAGAGGCACAGCTGAGCCATGCCAAAGTACAAACCAGCCTAGAAACCAGCTGCCCATACTACCATGGCTACACTACTATTTATCCTTGCACTAGCTCTCAATGAGCTAATGTGAGTATATGTACACAAGCAGAGGAATCACACCCTTAGCTTGTGGTGTAGACTTAGGTTGTAAACTCTTTGAGCAATGGACTATGTTTTTGGTCTGTGTTTGTACAGCGCCTAGCACAATGGGGTCCTGGTCCACGTCCTTGACAATGCCCCCACCTTGCAATGTCTTAAGTCCCGCAAGCCTTTCTGGGAACATTTGTTTAGTTTCATGCAATCAGTCTATGATCAGAAGGAGGCTTGGAAAGCAGATGGGGCTAAACAAGACTTAAAAAATAAGCACCTTGCGCCGGATCCCCTGCAGAAGGTTCCTGGTCATCTTGGTCACCTCTGAACCAAATCCAAACCAACCATGGTAGATGTGCACATCTATTGCACAAATGGAAAATCAAGGACTCCCCAGCATGCGAGTGTGGTTCCCCATGACAGACCATCAAACATATCACTACCTACTGCCCAATTTATAAGTATGAAGAAGGCATTACTGCAATAAATTCTGCTACTCCTGATGTAGCCATTTGGCTCGATCAACTTCAGATGAAATTGTACTTGCTGCTCTACACCAGCCATACGAAAGAAGAAGAAGAACTGGGGCCGCTAGGTGCGACAATAATATAAATAATTAATAGTAATAACAATCTACTTAGTGTGAACATAATGGATTTTAATAGTATGCTGCAAATTATTCTTTGTTGGTTAAGCACCAGCACTGTACTTGGATTTGTAAGTACTGAAGCAGTGACTTGTTTTCTAGTATTTGTATTTGTTGTGACTGGGTGAAGGTCAAAATGTGGTTGTTAGTACATAACTTTAACTCTTCATGCTCCATCTGACAAAGTTATTACTCAGCAGGCACTTTGGTAAGCCAGGATTTTCCGATAGTGGCAAGTCTGGGTTCATTACTGCTTTAATTTTCAAGTGTTTAAGGACATTTAGCCATACTTATAATAATGTTACAAAATGCAAAAGGTAAGGGATTGATTTGGTCGTGGTTTCCATACAGAATAATCGGTGTCCTGTTATGTTAGCATTTCTTCTAAGTCCTCACAGTTACTACCTTTACAGCATAAAAGTACTGTGTGTATTGAAGGCAAGCTGCCCAGTAGCGATCACAACTCACTGTGGACACCCGAACTACCATGTCTTAGGTTCATCAATGATAATTCTGAGGACTTTATTGATCCATAAAAAATGAATTCAGCAGCTTAGAGAACATGGGTCCCAATCCTGTTCCCACTGAAGTTAATTGGAGTTTTGTCACTGATTTCAATCAGGAGCAGATATGACTTCAGTAGGAGTACTGGCATGCAGGGTACCATGTAAGACCTGTAAGCTTGGTCAAGCTTTCATGTTTAACTGTGGGATCAATTTATAACAAAGGATGTTACTCTGTTACAATGCAGGGACTCTGCTTTTCAGTCTTTAATCTTTAAAGAGTTACATTTTGTCATTTTGAGTGTTTGGGTTGGTTTTTTTAACAGTATAAGACGTTCAGACACAACAGTGCTGAAACTTCTAAATATAAGTTAGCAAATGTGTTTATTGTTTTATACACTTACATTTATGTTAACCATCACACTAAGCTTTTGTGGTTCCCAAGAGAATTTCCAAGCACCCTGATGCACTTTCCAAGTACTAGGTAATTATTATTCATCATAAGCCCCTGAAGACTGGAATGAGAACAGGAGCCATATACCAGTCAGCCTGTCAAGATCCCAGCTATGGAGCCTGGCCCAATTTGAGGCTGGGGCCTGGGTTGGAGAGGATTCGAGAACGTGGTCTGAGTTCAGTCTAGAGGGTCAAGGCCAGAAGCAGCAGTCCATACTTGTGTCACATTGTAGGATAAGGTTGGATTGAGGTTGATGAACCACACCACATCAAAGCCCAGGGAGTCAGCTGAAGTCAGGTTAGTGGAATGGAGACCGTGTGAGCTGTCAGGAGTGAAGCAAGGCACCAGGAACCAGGGCCTGGAATGAGGCCAGATATCAGGAGTGAACAGCAGGATCTGTTTGCAGCAGCAAGCAAGGGATCCACCTATTTACACAGCCAGCCTCCAAGTGTTTTCCCTAGGCCTTAAATAGTGTGCCTGGGCCAATCATAGAACAATAGGATTAGAAGGGACTGCAATCAGGGAATGCGGTAGGCTTTGCCAATAGGGACCTCCATGGGCAGGACATCCACTGGTGCTTGAACATGTAGGGCTCATAGGCTGCAGTTCCCCATTTCACCGGAGCTGTTAGGCAGCAGTGTGGACAGGGCAGCAGGAGACCAGCTCCCAGACCCATCATCACACAGACTTCTTAGAACCTTTCTTCTTAGTCACAAACAAATGCTTCATTATCACAACTCCACCAGACCAACATCTCCCATATACTTGTGCCGTTTTGTGAACTCTCATCAGGCATTTCACAATAAAAGACTCAGGCCCATAGGCTTGGCCAGGGCCATAATCAGGGCAGGGCAAGTAGGGCAACCGCCCAGGGCACAAAGCCATGGGGGTGGAAAAATGGGGTGGCATAGGGAGGCACGCAGATTCACATGCCCCCCCCCCAGATTTCTGCCTTCCATTTAGCACACCGATTTTCAAACTGGGGGGCATGCCCTAGCGGGGTACTCCCCACAGTTTGAAAAGCATTGCCTCCTGCCAGGAGCTGGTGGATCGGAAGCTGATGGGAGCCACCAGGCCCCTGGCTCTCCACAGTGTGGGACCCGGGTCATTGGCTGGCTGCCCAGCAGCCCTCCCTGCCTGGCTTTGCAAGCCAGGCTGCCTCTGCACAGCTGGGTGCTCCCCAGGCAGAGTGGGTGGCACAGATCCGAGCTGCACCCCAACACGCTCTTGCCTCTCCCCAGTGCCAGCCCCTGCCTGTGGAGCCCGGCTGCCATGAAATGCTCCCTGAGGCTCTCACTCACCCCAGAGTTTGAAAACCTCTGTGCTAAATGGAAGGCAGAAATTGGGGCGGGGGCATGTGCCCCCCCATGTATTGCATCGGGGGAAGGGGGAGGGAGCGCAAATATGGTTGCTCACTCCGGGCGCTAAAATGCCTAGTTAGAGCTCTGGGCTTGGCTGCTTCCTTCCTCCAGCTCGCCATAGTCTGATAGTCCTCCTTTGTTCTGATCATTTGGCCGACTCCTCTGCTTCTGATTACTACTTATCTAATGGTAGGGCCTAGCAGCCCCAACTAAGATCAGAACTCCATTTTGCTAGGCACTGTTCAAGCACATGACACGTCCCTGAGCTGAAGAGCTCACGGTATAAATAGGCACAGTGGACAAAGTGGGGAAGAAAGGAAGTATTAACCCCAATTTTACAGAAGGGGAGTAAAGACATTAAGGGTAAAATTTTCCAGTCCTGGAACTTAGACTCCTAAAGCACTTAAGCCCCAATTTTTAAAGGTATTTAGGCATTGCTCCGCTCAGCGCTGCAACACCCAACTGATTTAGGATCCTAAATGTCATTTTCAAAAATGCCTTAGGCCCAGATTTTCAAAGGTATTTAGGCACCTAACTCCATTTCCTAAATGCCTGTTACTTTTGAAAATGAGACGGAGGCTCCTAAATTAGTTAGGCATCACAACACTGATTGGAGCCATGCCTAAATACCTTTAAAAATCTGGGCCTTAGGCACTTCTGAAAATGTTATCCTAAGGGACGTGCCCAAGGTCATGTAGGAAATCTGTCGGAGCTGGCAAATAACCCCAGATCTCCTGAGATCTAGTTTAACTGCAAGACCATCCTTCCTCTCTCTACTTCCACCTGCTGCACTTTGTGAAACATTACAAGCTTTCCCCTTTATTCCATCCAGCTACAAGTAGAATGCTTATCATCCTTCTGCTAAAGAGATTTTCTTGCCTCTCACATTTCAAATTTCCCTTTATACAGCACAAGCCAAAGAACAAAATCACCTCAGTCCCCCAATGTCACTTCTGCTTTTGCATGGTTTGTCACTTGTTCAAATCCAACATTTTTGTGGGAGGTAAATTAAAGAACTCATTTCTTTAAGACCCCAAACTTTGCCAGTCCTTCCCATTTCTCACCCTGGGCAATTAAATACATGAAGTACTTAGTTCATCAAAGGTCATCATAAGCTGCCTTATCAAAATAACTCAATTTTTTTCCTTTTAGTGATGACATTATGATGTCATGGGAAGAACTTGCCAAAAGTGCTTTCTGGTGGGTAATAAATTCATGTAGTAAACATCAGCTCAAGTAATATTGAAAGTAGAAGGCACTTTTGGAGATTAGCCAAAAGTAGCTATGTTTTAATACTAGCAGCTGTTTTGCGTCCACAGCTATCATATTTCACAGCCAGTGTGTTATAATCAGAATTATTTTGAGACAATAAAAACAACAATCACACTCGCTGTTTCCAATTAGTTTATAAACCATTCAATCTATTTGGCCAATTTCCTGGAAAATCAGCTCTGTATCCCTTTACCTTAGCTATGATGAGCACCAAGGCAACCATTTGGAAAGGTTCTTATATGTAGCAATATTCCGCACTAAATCCACATCACAAATACATTGTCTTTCCAGAAGATACTGCATCCCCATGCAGCCTTGTAGTACTATATACACAAACACTTTAGCAATCAAACAAATAGATTTACTGATATTTTGAGAGAGAGGCATTGTGACAACAAAACATGACCACATACACTGAAGTCTGTTACCATCAATACAAAAACTATGGGATTAACATTTTTAAAGATGTGAAGGGACACTGTCAAGTACTGTACCTTTAACTCTGTTTAACTTGACTGTAGTTATGTTATTATTTGGCAAGTTCCATCAGTATGTTTAAAGGAAGACATGGTTCCTGCCCCTAGGAAATTGTCTTCTAAATTAGACAGATGATACAGTTTGATATATGATCAAATGAAAAGCCAGCGTCAAAGCAATGTTGGTGACCTTTTTTAAAAACAAAAATCTTCACCAGATTATCATTTGAAGGTTTTATAGCAGATATGATTTTTGGGGAGGAGGGTTGAATGATAAGGGTGGTCAGTGTGCATAATACTTATTTAGAAGTTGGTTGTCCTGGGTAAAACTTTCAAAAGTGCTTAAGTGACATAGGAGCCCAGGTCCTATCCTCAAAAATGACTAAGGCACTTAAGCCCAGATACAGGCCTTGAAATCAATGGGAGTTAGGTGCCTAAATGCCTTGTCACTGGTAAAAATGGGTCTTAGGCTCCTAAGTCACTTGGGGTATGTCTACACTTAAGCCATGTCTACTCTACAAAATAATGATGACCTAAGTTGTGTTGGCATACAGCCACCGCAGTTATTACATCACTTGTGCGTGTCCACACTACACTCCTTGTGTCGGTGGTGCAAGTCCTCACCAGTGCTTGTGTCGAAGTAGCTTGCAGTGCACTGTGAGTAGCTATCTCATTGTACAACTTGCCTCCTTGCAGCGCAGGGTGTTTTGGGAAGTTTTCACAATGCCTCATGGGGCTGAAACAAGTTGCACAGGGGCCACTGGGAGCATGGTTCAACTTCCCATAATGCAGTGTTCTCTATCCCATAATTGCATCTACACTCCATAATGTTTTGTGCCTCTTTTCAAAATCCCACAAACCCACGCGTGCCCCCTCGCTGTCCGCCATCTCCGACAGAAGCATGGAGCCTGTACAGCTCTGTACTGTTGTGATGAGGAGTGCAAGCATGGGTCTACCTGCCTGATCCTGCAATATTTACAGAGCCACAAGATGAGCCAAAGGGACCATGACGATTCCTTGGAGGTTAGATTGCTGTGGGACATAGACACAATTCAAGGCTGTTGGTGGCGTTCACAGAGCAGCATCAGAGGGTGGAGCGCTGCTTCTGGGCCCGAGAAACAAGCACTGACTGGTGGGATCACATTGTCATGCGGGTTTGTGATGACGAGCAGTGGCTGCAGAACTTTCAGCTGCGCCAGGCCACATTCCTGGATCTGTGTGCTGAGCTCGCCCCAGCCCTCCAGTACAGTGACACCAAAAGTAGGAGTTTATCAGACCCAGATGGGCCTGGTTAGCATTTAATTCCTTGACAGGCTGAAAGAGCTCAGTTGAGGTGGAGAGTTATGGGAAGCAGGTTGGTTATTGCAGCAGGGGATTCCCAGATAGATGGCCTGTAAAAGGACTGTGGAAGAGGTGCCATGAGCAGGGAGGCTCTGGCAAGGAAGCCCATGGGCCAGGGAATGGTAGCTGCTGGATTCATAGATTCATAGATTCTAGGACTGGAAGGGACCTCGAGAGGTCATCGAGTCCAGTCCCCTGCCCGCATGGCAGGACCAAATACTGTCTAGACCATCCCTGATAGACATTTATCTAACCTACTCTTAAATATCTCCAGAGATGGAGATTCCACAACCTCCCTAGGCAATTTATTCCAGTGTTTAACCACCCTGACCGTTAGGAACTTTTTCCTAATGTCCAACCTAGATCTCCCTTGCTGCAGTTTAAGCCCATTGCTTCTTGTTCTATCCTTAGAGGCTAAGGTGAACAAGTTTTCTCCCTCCTCCTTATGACACCCTTTTAGATACCTGAAAACTGCTATCATGTCCCCTCTCAGTCTTCTCTTTTCCAAACTAAACAAACCCAATTCTTTCAGCCTTCCTTCATAGGTCATGTTCTCAAGACCTTTAATCATTCTTGTTGCTCTTCTCTGGACCCTTTCCAATTTCTCCACATCTTTCTTGAAATGCGGTGCCCAGAACTGGACGCAATACTCCAGCTGAGGCCTAACCAGAGCAGAGTAGAGCGGAAGAATGACTTCTCGTGTCTTGCTCACGACACACCTGTTAATACATCCCAGAATCATGTTTGCTTTTTTTGCAACAGCATCACACTGTTGACTCATATTTAGCTTGTGGTCCACTATAACCCCTAGATCCCTTTCTGCCGTACTCCTTCCTAGACAGTCTCTTCCCATTCTGTATGTGTGAAACTGATTTTTTCTTCCTAAGTGGAGCACTTTGCATTTGTCTTTGCTAAACTTCATCCTGTTTAACTCAGACCATTTCTCCAATTTGTCCAGATCATTTTGAATTATGACCCTGTCCTCCAAAGCAGTTGCAATCCCTCCCAGTTTGGTATCATCCGCAAACTTAATAAGCGTACTTTCTATGCCAATATCTAAGTCGTTAATGAAGATATTGAACAGAGCCGGTCCCAAAACAGACCCCTGCGGAACCCCACTCGTTATGCCTTTCCAGCAGGATTGGGAACCATTAATAACAACTCTCTGAGTACAGTTATCCAGCCAGTTATGCACCCACCTTATAGTAGCCCCATCTAAATTATATTTGCCTAGTTTATCGATAAGAATATCATGCGAGACCGTATCAAATGCCTTACTAAAGTCTAGGTATACCACATCCACAGCTTCTCCCTTATCCACAAGACTCGTTATCCTATCGAAGAAAGCTATCAGATTGGTTTGACATGATTTGTTCTTTACAAATCCATGCTGGCTGTTCCCTATCACCTTACCACCTTCCAAGTGTTTGCAGATGATTTCCTTAATTACTTGCTCCATTATCTTCCCTGGCACAGAAGTTAAACTAACTGGTCTGTAGTTTCCTGGGTTGTTTTTATTTCCCTTTTTATAGATGAGCACTATATTTGCCCTTTTCCAGTCTTCTGGAATCTCTCCCATCTCCCATGATTTTCCAAAGATAATAGCTAGAGGCTCAGATACCTCCTCTATTAGCTCCTTGAGTATTCTAGGATGCATTTCATCAGGCCCTGGTGACTTGCAGGCATCTAACTTTTCTAAGTGATTTTTAACTTGTTCTTTTTTTATTTTATCTGCTAAACCTACCCCCTTCCCATTAGCATTCACTATGTTAGGCATTCCTTCAGACTTCTCGGTGAAGACCGAAACAAAGAAGTCATTAAGCATCTCTGCCATTTCCAAGTTTCCTATTACTGTTTCTCCCTCTTCACTAAGCAGTGGGCCTACCCTGTCTTTGGTCTTCCTCTTGCTTCTAATGTATTGATAAAAAGTCTTGTTTCCCTTTATTCCCGTAGCTAGTTTGAGCTCATTTTGTGCCTTTGCCTTTCTAATCTTGCCCCTGCATTCCTGTGTTGTTTGCCTATATTCATCCTTTGTAATCTGTCCTAGTTTCCATTTTTTATATGACTCCTTTTTATTTTTTAGATCATGCAAGATCTCGTGGTTAAGCCAAGGTGGTCTTTTGCCACATTTTCTATCCTTCCTAACCAGTGGAATAGCTTGCTTTTGGGCCCTTAATAGTGTCCCTTTGAAAAACTGCCAACTCTCCTCAGTTGTTTTTCCCCTCAGTCTTGATTCCCATGGGACCTTACCTATCAGTTCTCTGAGCTTACCAAAATCTGCCTTCCTGAAATCCATTGTCTCTATTTTGCTGTTCTCCCTTCTACCCTTCCTTAGAATTGCAAACTCTATGATTTCATGATCACTTTCACCCAAGCTGCCTTCTACTTTCAAATTCTCAACGAGTTCCTCCCTATTTGTTAAAATCAAGTCTAGAACAGCTTCCCCCCTAGTAGCTTTTTCAACCTTCTGAAATAAAAAGTTGTCTGCAATGCAGTCCAAGAATTTGTTGGATAGTCTGGGCCCTGCTGTGTTATTTTCCCAACATATATCCGGATAGTTGAAGTCCCCCATCACCACCAAATCTTGGGCTTTGGATGATTTTGTTAGTTGTTTAAAAAAAGCCTCATCCACCTCTTCCACCTGGTTAGGTGGCCTGTAGTCTCCTAGCATGACATCACCCTTGTTTTTTACCCCTTTTAGCCTAACCCAGAGACTCTCAACACTTCCATCTCCTATGTCCATCTCTACCTCAGTCCAAGTGTGTACATTTTTAATATATAAGGCAACACCTCCTCCCTTTTTCCCCTGTCTATCCTTCCTGAGCAAGCTGTATCCATCCACACCAACATTCCAATCATGTGTATTATCCCACCAAGTTTCAGTGATGCCAACAATGTCATAGTTGTATTTATTTATTAGCACTTCCAGTTCTTCCTGCTTATTACCCATACTTCTCGCATTTGTATATAGGGATTGATGTTGACGTTTTTTATTTTGGGGTTTGCTGGAGATTGTTGGTGCAACCAGTAAATGGTGCCCCGAAGGAAGGGCCTGAACAGCCTCTGGGTGTGGTGCTACTGTGTCCTGGGCTGGGGAAACAGGCTAGCAGCCAACAATAACAAACAACAAAGACTTTACACTCCTCACTCTAGCCATGGTGTGACACGTGAGTTAGAATCATAGAATATCAGGGTTGGAAGGGACCTCAGGAGGTCATCTAGTCCAACCCCCTGCTCAAAGCAGGACCAATCCCCAACTAAATCATCCCAGCCAGGGCTTTGTCAAGCCTGACCTTAAAAACCTCTAAGGAAGGAGATTCCACCACCTCCCTAGGTAACCCATTCCAGTGCTTCACCACCCTCCTAGAGAAAAAGCTTTTCCTAATATCCAACCTAGACCTCCCGCACTGCAACTTGAGACCATTACTCCTTGTTCTGTCATCTGCTACCACTGAGAACAGTCTAGATCCATCCTCTTTGGAACCCCCTTTCAGGTAGTTGAAAGCAGCTATCAAATCCCCCCTCATTCTTCTCTTCTGCAGACTAAACAATCCCAGTTTCCTCAGCCTCTACTCATAAGTCATGAGCTCCAGCCCCCTAATCATTTTTGTTGCCCTCCGCTGGACTCTTTCCAATTTTTCCACATCCTTCTTGTAGTGTGGGGCCCAAAACTGGACACAGTACTCCAGATGAAGCCTCACCAATGTCAAATAGAGGGGAATGATCACGTCCCTTGATCTGCTGGCAATGCCCCTACTTATACAGCCCAAAATGCCATTAGCCTTCTTGGCAACAAGAGCACACTGTCAACTCATATCCAGTCTGAGGACTGTGACCCTCAAGAAGTCTGTAAACAGGTCACGGGGTTGCAACCACCCCTCCCTGGTGGCTAGATGGGAGGAGAAGCCTGAAAGTCTGGGCAAGGCTGGAAGATCTATTTTCCACTGTAATATTAGTTCACAGTGCAGAAAAACATCAACATAACAGCAGAGACAGAACACAGCAGGGTAGGGCCTATGTCATATCACTGAGCATTTCTGTTTCTACCCAGCAGACGGCAATAGTACACATGCATAGTGTGCGTGTCTATCCAGTCATCCTTGTTTGCATACAACATCCTACATGTGGCCATTGCTAATGCCCAGACAGACGTGTATAAATTTTTCTCCCTCTCCTCTCTGGCGGACTGCCTCAGCATTGCAGCATGAAGAAATGGGAAGCAGTTTTTTTCAGTGGTTAGGGCCAGGGGGTTAGAAGTCACAATACCTACATTCTATTTCCATTTCTGCCAGTGACACATGTGACTTTGGTCCAGTCACTTAGACCAGTGTGCTCAGACAAGCCAGGCACCTAAATAAAAGAGGCCTGATTTTCAGAGATGCTGAGTACCTGCCACTCCCATTGACTTCAATGAGACTTCATTACAGTGAACCATTTACAAAGAAGCAACATTTTTGGGTTAGCTGTTTGCTACTCTTTAACATTAAGGTTACTTTTTAAATTGGATGAAGGTTTTATGACCAAAAAGGAATGATTCCCATTACAAATAGTTTGTAACCTTCCTAAAAATTAAGACACAATCCACTGTGTATTTCTGCTAGAGAAGAGAACTCTCTCTTAAACTGAGAGAGGAGAGTACTCGAGTATGGTGTTTTTAACTCATGTAAAAATGTAACATTTTACTAGATCTTCATAAGTATCACACTTCCAGCATATACATAACTACTTTTTGATACAGGGAGTGTATTTTACAGCAATATTTAATAGTTGTGGAAATGAAAAGCCTGAGGGGGTGTCTAATTAGAATGTTTGTTTGGTTTTTTTATAGTCAGATTAACAATTATCTTGTTTCTTTTATTTTGCATTAGCTAATTGCTTTTCTAATGAGGATGACTAGAAGTGGAGTTCCTTTGAGATTTTGATGGAATGCTTGGCATGTGTCATGTTACAGCTGCTCATGTCACTTTGCATTGTATCAAACTTTGAAATGTAATGCTGTTACATTGCCACATGCAGTAAGACACATTTGTATTTGAACACTACAAATCCAGGGCCTGCTCCTGCTCCCACTGAAGACAATGAGAATAGAACTGGGCTCTTTAAAAAGACTCCTTTTAAATTTAAGTATCAGCATTTTTAGATGGATGAACGATCTATGGTGCTAGTATTACTTATATCTTCCATTTCACAAGTTTATATATTGTTTCAACAATATGAACCTGATCCAAATCTATTGACGTCAATGGTCTTTGGATCCAGCCCTATATGAATCGATTCACTGCAGGATTACAAGTGCCTGAGCACTAGTTAAAGAGCCAGTATAAATTAACTCTGTTGAATATTGTTTATTACGGTACTGCCTAAGGCCAACCAAGAATGAGGCCTCATTGTGCTAGGTGCTGTACAAACACTTAGTAGCAGATAGTCCCTGCCCCAAAGAGCTTACAATTCAAATAGACCTGACAGGCACAAGGTGTGGCAAGGGGTAGAACACACAAGCAGAGTGAACCATGTAATGGCAGTAAATGGCATGTTAGTTCTATGGTTTTAATTATTTATTTTTGAGGGGGTGCATTTAGGATCAGGTAAATGGAAAGAAGAGTGAAGGGAGAGGGCACGTTGGGGGAATTGGGGTAAAGGGGACAGGGTAGGAGGTAAGAGGATCAGGTGTGGAGTGAAACTGAGGTTAAGAGACTGTGTGGGAGAGGGTTGAAGTAAATAGCCAATCAACACAGGACAGAGAAAGTCCGGTCAAAACTATAGTATATTCTATGAACGTCCCTGCTTTGGCTGCTTCCTCAATTGCTCCTTCTGGCTGGTTCCTACCAGGAGTTGTTCTCCAAGACAATAAGGGGAGAGGGGGAGAAAGGAGGTGGCACCTGGATCCTAGTGCCCCAAGACTGTGTGTATTTGGATCTACGCATACAGTTCTGGGTTGGGGTGTGTGCTGAAGGGAGAGGTTCCCCATTTCACCCCTTTCCCACAGTACTCCAGATGTTTCTATTCTCTGACGATCTGATGGAAAAATAATTAGGGGGTATGGAATGGCTGCCTGTGGTGGGGTGACGACTCACCGCCACGGCGCCTCCTGCTGGTCGTCCAGGGAATTAGCTCTTCCAGCCCAGAGCGCCCTCTGCAGGCTAGTGTCTCCCTCAGCAGGCTGCCGCTGGCCCCCATGTCCCTCCCGGACCCCAGTGCCCTTTGCCCAGGGTTTCTGCCCACCGCAGTACCCTTCACTCTGGGTCTCCCCTCCCAGGGGAACCCCCTATCCCCACCTTGCCTCAGTGGCTACTGCCAGTTTCCATTTAGCCCCCGCTCACTGGGGCAGCCTGCAGCCTGTAAACTACTCATCATCGGCAAGGGGGGGTTGGACCAGCTGCCTCTGCTTATATCTGGGCTGCCCCTCTGCAGCCCCAGTACCCTTTGGTGGGCCCTTAACTCGGCCTGCAGCCTGGGGCTTTGCTAGGCTCGAGCTCCCCAGCACTGTTCCACCCTAGATACCCTTCTCCGCTTCCCAGGCAGCCAGGTCCTTCTCTCTCTAGGAAGCTAGAGAGAGTATCTGTCTCAGTCTCTGGCCCTCAGCCCTCTTATAGGGCCACCTGTGGTCTGATTGGGGCGTGGCCTCACCTGTGGCTGCTTCCCCCAATCAGCCTTTCTTTTCCCAGCTGTAGCTCTCTCCAGGGCTGTTTTAAACCCTCTGGGCAGGAGCAGGGTGGCCACCCCGCTACACTGCCGTATGAGGAGAGATTAATAAGACTGGGACTTTTCAGCCTAGAAAAGAGATGCCTAAGGGGGGATATGATAGAGGTGTATAAAATCATGAGTGATGTGGAGAAAGTAAATAAGGAAGTGTTATTTACTCCTTCTCATAACACAAGAACTAGAGGCCACCAAATGAAATCAATAGGCAGCAGGTTTAAAACAAACAAAAGGAAGTATTTTTTCACACAACGCACAGTCGACCTGTGGAACTCCTTGCCAGAGGATGTTGTGAAGGCCAAGACTATAACATGGTTCAAAAAATAACTAGATAAGTTCATGGAGGATAAGTCCATCAATGGCTATTAGCCAGGATGGGCAGGGGTGGTGTCCCTAGCCTCTGTTTGCCAGAAGCTGGGAATGGCTGACAGGGGATGGATCACTTGATGATTACCTGTTCTGTTCACTCCCTCTGGGGCACCTGGCATTGGCCACTGTCGGAAGACAGGATACTGGGCTAGATGGACCTTTGGTCTGACCCAGTCTGGCTGTTCTTATGTTCTTATGATCTAAAACAAATTGCAGCTTGAAAAATCTTTCAAAAACTTTAATGAATTGCTTTAAGAAGGTGAAAACAGTCCCTGGAATCACTCAAGTTTAGGAACAACATTTATTCTGCATGTGTAGTTCTCCATGATGAACCCTTCTGAATTTTGAGAAGGTGCCAAATGGAAGGCAGACCGCAACACACTTCCATTTACCCTGGTGACCTTGTTAAAAAAGTTGCATTGCACTGTACTTGGTAACAGATTGCATCTGAAATCTATGCAGAGTACCAAATTCTTGCTGTCAGTGACATTAATTTAAATCTGGAGTAAGTCAGTGGAATTACTTTGGACTAAGGCTAATGGAAGTGAGTGGAGAATTTGATCCAGAATCTCTTCTTGAAACTTGTAATATAGATGGATTGAAACATTATTTCAGAAATATAGTATAGTCGATACCATGACTTCAAGGCTCAATGTCATCTTAGCTCTGCTGGCATGAATACATGACATTTATTAATAGAGGTACAGAAGGACTAGCATATTTAAATCCAGTTGATGTCATCAGCCAAATTACTTCTCCATTACCTATTGATTAAAGATGTGCTTGGCATAGAATATGTGCTTTCTTTTTCTACCAATGGGAAATAGCAAAATACAATAGCCAACCACCCAGGTAGTTATCCAGTTTCTGACACGCCTTAACCACGGCCAACTAGAAACGCCAGCTTATTCAACATGCAGCAATCCGCCTCCTAAATGGGAGGAGCCATCCAGAACATACCACACTAGCGCTCCTCATGCTTCAACAGCTCTTTCCCATCTGATACTGGGCTGAATTCAAACTCCTAGGACAGATTAAGTCAAGGGCCGCTTTGTCATGTGTGATCCCCAAGTCAAGAGGGAGTCATCAGTAGAGCTGGTCAAAAAATTTTGACCAAACTGTTTTCCTCAAAAAATTACAGTTTTAGTGAAATAGAAATACTTTGTGGGAACGTGTTGATTAAATTTTCAGTGGGAAAAAGTCAAAATGAATTGTTTTCATTTTTTTGTTTTGTTTCAATAAGGTAAAAACATTTCATTCAATTCATTTCATTTAGATTTTTGTGTTCTAACAAAATATTAAGTTTAATAGATTGTGAAGGTGCTATTTTAGGAGCTAGGTATTATTATTATAATTTTATTACAATGTTTCAACATTCTCAAAATGAAATGTTTTTGTTCTGTGGGAAATTTTGAAATTTCAACTTTTCATTCTGGGTTGGGATGAAAACAAATTTCAAAATGTCATAGTTTCACACAGCTCAAAAGTTCCATTTTCTGGCCAGCTCCAGTCATCAGCAACTTTAACTAGAGAGTGACTCATTGGAACTGGGGATAAGGCATTTTCAGTGCTAGGTCTAAGGTTTTGGAACACTATACTTGGATCTTCTTATGCGCTCTAGTCTGACCACCTTTCCGAGCTCAATGCAAAACCCACTTTGTGTGAAAATACCTAGAATATTATGATGTATTCATTTGTATCCTGGCAGCACCCACAATATAAAGTGTTTTCTAAACACATATGAGAACATAGCTATAAGGGTTCTTCATTGTTTTTAAGCCAGCTCACTCCTCCCTACAGAAAAATCCATAAAAGGTGCACAGCTATTATTCCTTCTAAATAAATCTTGTTGTCTCTCGCTCACTCAGAGGTGGTGTCTGACCAGAAACTTTATCCTCTGATTATTTACATTCTGGCTGCTTTCAAGCCTTTCCTAAGGAGAATGTACATGTAGCTGCTGCTCTGCTGTTGGAACCAGCAGCTCCTGGTCTAGAATGTATTATAGATAGCTGCTACTCCCAGCTGAAGTACAGTCATCTGCTGAGATGTATTTTTCATGATTGGGCAGAGAAGGCTCTTGATTTAAGGTATCTTGGAATTATTTGAAAAATTACTTTGAGGGTTGGTGGGTTGAACTCTGCTCTGATTTATATCCTGTGCGGTCCCAAAGACTTCAATTGACTTGTGTGGGGAGTAAATCAGGACAGAATTTGTCCCATTGTTTATGCTCAATGAATATGTGACTGAATGGAAGCTCTATGGATCTGGCAAGCAACAGCTGTAGGGATTCATGAGCAATTTCAACATCCTGCAAAGCATAATGCAATAAAAAAAAATCTGTATTTTTCAAACTAAAAATCTATGCTCCTAGGGACAGAGCTGTCTGAATCACTGGAAAAAAATGCTAAATGAATTGAGCTTCTTAGGTTGAAAGAGAAGAGTGCACAAGCTGACTTACTTTGTTTTCCAGGCTCTTATTAACATTATTCTGGCTGTGATCTAGTCCTTAAGCAGCCCTGAAAGAAGCCTCTCAATATATTTATTTAAGAAAAACAACAATACAGAAACATTACTGAATATAAGTTTTAAAGGGAAAATTCAGCCTTCCCTATACTATATAGACATTGACCATTCTAAAGCATTCACAATCTTCTAATAACCAAAACTCCACTGCCATCCTTTAATCCACCTGCTTTTCTGAACAGAAGAGGAAAACTATTATAACAGTGGTTCTTAACCTGGGGTGCATGCACCCCCTGAGGGTGCGAGATGCCCTTTCTGGGGGTGCGAGACATGCCAGATTTTTTTAGAAGATAAATCATCGAAAACACAAATTAAGCACAGGCACGTAAGTACAACTACTTTGTTTCATCAAACTATGTATTTATTAACATTACACATTTTAAACGATTACTGTAATATACAAACAAAAAATATATCTGGGTTTAAGGGGTGCGAGAACATATTTTTTAGGTTTAAGGGCTGCAAGAACATATTTTGAGAACCAAAGGGGTGCAGGCTGCAGTAAAGGTTAAGAATCACTGTATTATAAGCGGAGGGGGTGGGGGAGGGGAGGGAAATCGTAGGATGCTATTTTGTCCAAGAGTGACCTGTACTGAGTGAGTGACTAAGTTATCTGTAGCTACTGGTGTGTTTATAAATGCATTGTCCACATGGTGCCTGGCCAGCTGTTTACCATGGATGTTAGTTAATATCATGAATGGTTCGAGATGGCATTTTATAAAGAGCTGCCTGAATCAGTGTCTAGCAACCAATGTTAAGCTCCTAAATTCAGTTGACTGGTAACTGTAGTTATCACTAATGAGTCCAGTCCTGCAAGTGCTCCACAGGCTTGCAGAAGTGGACCCTTTACGGGCCCAGACTTGGCTGCTAGATAACCAGTCACTTGTCAGGTGGACTGGTCACTTGTTGCATCTGTAGGTATGATCCACTGGCACGTAGGCATTAGTTGCACTGCACCATCTACCCTGTTCCATCAGGGGATATTTCCACATGGATAGTTAGGACATGACTGCTGCTCCATCTTGCAAAGGCCCGACTGCTGCCACCCTATGTTCCCTGGGCTGGCCTGCTGAGATCTTCTGCCCAAAGCCTCCTGCCTTTGGTGCCTGGATGTTCCATACCCTAAGATGTATTCTGAAGCAGGAGGGGCAAGGATATAATATCCATACAGGAGCACGGCTACATTATAGCATCTCCCTGTTAAAAATGAGGGTTGCTGTTCCTGTTTCACTTGTCTGAACTGCGGGTAGCCTCCAAGCTGCTGGTAACGTGAATTCAGTGCTTGGCTGGGAAAAGCTTGGGTACCCTACCTTATAGGGTACATTATTACCCTGCTACAAAAGGCGTTACCCAGCCATGTGCCATTATTTTTAACAGGCAATGATGTATGTAACTGTTTGTGCCCCATGTGGAAGATTTAACCACACATCCCAAACCCCAGTGAACTGATCGTTAGGAGCCATCTTTCATACCTGAAAGGCAGATCAATGAAGAGCTGTGAGCTTTTTATTACAGCTTCCGTATCTGTAAATATAGCCAGTAGATGACTACCTTAGTGTTAACAACTGCAAGTTAAGAAGGCTTGGAAATGTAGTACCGTTCTGTGCTCACCGAAGTAGAAAGGATAACTTTTCTGGTGTGATGGGGAAGTTTGAATGCTATTACAAGCCCTGTGAGCATGTAGGTTTTAAGATTACAATTCCAGAAACTGAACCAATTGGGTGATACATCAGAGACTTGAGTCTGAAACCTAAGTCATGTGTGGGTCTCTGAGCAGAGGTCAGACCTGTGAAGGGCATGTAAAACAGCACCCAAAAGGTCTGCACATCTCCTTTAAAGCAATGGGCTTTAGCAAAAGTTAGGTAGATTGTTAGAGTTTCTGTGGGGTTTCTAAAGATTTCTCCTCCGAGAAAAATTGAGTGCAAGAAAACAAACAATAAGGTGAGGTTTTAATGGTCATGGATAAACACCATTCTTCCCTATCCCCCTAGCATGGGGAGTAGACAGAATGGGTGAATTCAGGGTCCTATTGAAGTCAATGGCAAAACTCCCATTGGCCTAAATGTGGTCAAGATTTCACCCAATAACTGTACATTTCCAGATGATAGAAAACACATGAAGATCTCAGTACCAGATACCTGTTTTCCCAGTGCTTGAAATACGGTAGAAGGAACAGCGCTTTACAGAATGAAAAGATCCCATGTAGATCAGTGATGTCTTATAATGGCTTGTTTCTCACACAAAAACTTCACTGCAGGCGGAGTTTCAATATCTCAGGTGAGGACCTGTCTGACAAAAATGATATCAGAGGGGTATAGGAGATGGCAGGAGGGACTCTATTCCACTCTTGTACATGTGAAGAGTACAACTGGAATCTGTGAGGATGGGAAGAGTGTCTCTCTCAAGAAATCAAAACTTCATTCCCAGTGGTCAGTAGGGGGCAGCACCCCTTCACAGCCCACTTACGCCAGTTGCTGTAGAATGGGGAACCAGATATTATTCCTTCTCCATTTAACCATTTTTCTTCTCCTCCTCCTTCCCCTCAGGTGGAGGCTCATACTGGGGTGTGTGGCCTTCACACTTACCAAAGGGCTGCATTCCACTGACATTAGCACAGTGGAACCTGTTTATAGGGCCTGATCCAAAGCCCTTTGAAGTCAATGGAAAGATCCCCACTGATTTCATTGGGCTTTGGATCAGGCCCATAGCATCACAGAGGCTATAAGCAGGGTAAACTTCACTACCTAAGAGGCGTGGAAGTGCATTGAAACAAGTCAGGACTTACCCTGTGTTCAAGTTTGTACGGGGAGGTTACACTGTCTTTGATCAAATTCCTCTTTACTGCTGAGACGCTGACACAGGAAGAACATAAAACAAATGTGAGCAAATCTACTTAATCAGTAGATAAAACAGGTGCATTATTACTTCACCAAGTACAATTTGCTTCATCAATGTGGTGACAGCAGCTACCTCTGATGTTTCTCAGGCTTTTACCTTAATTGTCTGGATACAGGCAAAGCAGTACAGATATTCTACCATTGTTCAGCAATGCCCTTCCTCATGAGCATTTGGCCCATGTTCAGCCTTCAAACATACTTTACACAACAGTACAAAATATAGCTAAGGACACCGCTGCGAGTCTAAACCTCGTCAGCATCCCACTGCATGGCAAACAAATGGGGAATGAGATAAAAAGATTAATACAGCTGGAAAGGTCTTTTTAAAATAAAAAACACAGCGGGATAAATGTCAGCCCAAAGATCAAAAGTTTATGATGCTTGGAGACAGGTTGTCGACAAGCAGAACACAGCCTGCCCATAGAGTAGCATACACGCAATTAGAAAATGTCCAGCCCGAGAAACCTAAGTCATCTTTAAAGAGTGCCAAGAACTGATACATAATGGATTTGTTTCAGAGTAGCAGCCGTGTTAGTCTGTATCCGCAAAAATAAATTTGTTAGTCTCTAAGGTGCCACAAGTACTCCTGTTATAATGGATTTGATTCTTCATTCCTTCCACACCCAATGCTCTCCTTGGAGTCAGAGGGAATTTTAGTCATGCAGGGAGAGTGAAATTAACCCCCACGCAGGGGTCCAGAATAAGGCCCAAGCGCCACTTAAATTCCACTTACCCCTTATCTGTCCAATGCAGACCATAGCCTGTGTCCAGGGGTGAATCTATCTATCGTAGGGTTTTATACTGCTGCCCGCCCATCACCCTATTATCTCAGCTCCTATCTCAGCCACAAAACAGGCCAGGGACCTATCTAAATAAGATTGTACTTGATTTTGCTTCACTGGAAGAGAAGCACTAGCTTTTGCAATTAATGATGGATTTTGGTGTGTTTGACAAGTAAAAGCAGAAGAAAACGATTCATGGAATAAAAAGAGAGTGAGGATAAAGACCCTGGGTCAGGAAACTGATTAGGTATGTGTTTAAATCCATCACTATTCAGGATAGCACTTAAGCACGTGTTTAATTTTAAGCATATATTTAAGTCCCAGTGAGAACTAGAGTCCCATTAAAATAAATGCCTGTGCTTAAGCATCCTTCCTTCCCCCTCCCATACACACATGCAGTGTTTATTTACGCCGGACAATTGTTTTAGGAGCTCTCCAGAAGAACTTTTATAACTTGTTCAGTCAAAAGCTCGCCATTGTCAATGACAGGAACGAAGCATGACAGCAGAGTAGACAGGGACATATTTCACCTGAGTGCCACAATCAGACACCCCCTTCAATTTTACTTTGTCATTTATTTTTTTGGTGGCTGTTTTATTTGCGCATTTTGGTAAAAAAACAAAGAAGAGGGGAAATCAGGATACATAATTCCCATGACTGGAAGCACTTGGGTAACCTCCCCAATCTTTGCATCTCCTCCTGTTTAGAGTTAATGGTAGGGGTTATGGTATGGACAACAAGGGCATATATTACATGTGAACATCTGTCTTGTGTACAGCAGTTGATGGATCTTGTATGTTTAATAATAGTACTTTTCACTTATATAGTGCTTTCCTGCTGAAGACCTCCAGGTGCTTTTCAAAACTGGGTGATTATTATTGTCCCTGTTTTACAAACCGGAAGCTGAGGCACAGTGTCTGTGATGTGCCCAAGGTGACATGGCTTGCCAATGGAAGACTAAGACATAGAACTTGTGTCCTTATTTTCAGCCCTGTCTATGCTCCATCCACTAGACCACAGCTGCCTTTGTGTTCAGTAAATCACAGGGTAAGCTTATGGGCTCTATTATAAATAATAATCCTCCATATTTATAGTTTGATAATCTGAGTTTGTGGACTGGAGCATGAAATTGTTGCAGTAGCCTACAGGCTTTTCTCACAGAGACAAAGGAGAGCAAAGTCAATCACCTGGTGCAATTGTTAGACTATGGGAGAAGTTCTAGCTGCTGAGCTGTATTTTAAAAGTCATTTTCAATGACAATCAATACACATTTCTCCTCCTGGTCTCAAATGAAGGTCACACATAAGAAGGTGAGCTTTGCTTCCTTTCAGGCAGGCTTCATTGACATCTGGGCATATCTGACACCTGGGCTTACCTCACCTAATCAATTCCCTTCCACTACAGGGGGCATATACACAGTGAAACCTTGGTCTCTCCTGTTCACTGCCTGTGGCACACAAGAGTTTAGTCTCCTGGGGACTGAAATGTTGTTATTGGGTTCAATATGGAGTAACTGGATGAAGTTTAATAGCCTGTGATATACAGGTCAGACTAGATGATCTACTGATTCCTTCTGCTCATTAAACTACTACACAAAGGGAGGACTAAACCAGTGTTTGGGCAGGAGCAGGGGTGCTCAAAAGTGGCTTAAAGACACTTCTGCCAACCTGCTATGCCAAGTGGTCCTTGGTAGCACCTGAGCATCTGGGCAATAACCTCCTTTCAAACACCTAACCCATCCTTGTATGGAAGGGTAATGGACTCGGAATCTAGTCATCTGAATTCTTATATCTACAACATTTCTTGTCACCAAGTACCTTAACTCTGTCACATGCCAGCACTTCAACTCCATCACAAACACCATATGTATGTTAAAAAAAGTATCAGTTACTGCCAGTTACTTTTGACTTGATGGCAAGAATCCCAGAATGGCAGGTGAGCCAAAGAAGGAGACCTCTGAAGGACTTAGGAGTAGGTGGCATTCATTTCCATTAACAGAGCATGGAGTGATGTGTAGGTTATACTGATGTATGGTGCTTCTGACTGCCGGATGTTGGGACTGGATGACAGGGAATGTATCACTCGATAATTCCCCTGTTCTGTTCATTCCCTCTGAAGCACCTGGCATTGGTCATTGTCAGAAGACAGGATAGTGGGCTAGATGGACCCTTGGTCTGATGCAGTATGGCCGTTCTTATGTTCTTAAAAGAAAACCAACTGCTATTTAGCAGAGCTGTGTCTTTGCAATGTTAGAAAAAGCCCTAATTATTCTGATACAAGAAATTGTGGGCCAGATTTTTAAAGGTATTTAGGTGCCTAAAGATGCAGACAGACACCTAGTGGGGTTTTCAAAGTTCCTATGTGGATCTCCAGGTAGCTAAAAACATTTAAAAATCTTCTCCTGCATGATCAGATTAAGAGCAGACAAAGTGACTACAAATTGGACACTACACAAAGGGTAAAAAACCACATTGATTTGTTTGGGTTTTCTCCAGACAGCTGTTCACACCACCACCACTACCACCATAAGGATGAGACGTTTTTAGCTTGATAGAATAGGTATAACTTGAAGTAATGGAATGAAACTGGGTGGAGGGAAGGCCAGTATAGTCTGAATATTAGTAAGTATTTCATAACACTGGACTAGTAATGGTCTTGGTAACGGTCCCTCAGGTAATGGAAGCTTCATCCCTGGAGTCACTTAAAATTGGACTAAAAAAGTACTGAATATGTAGACTATTTTCAAAGCTGACAAGGTGATTTTGATACCCAGTTGCCAGGTGTTCAAATCTTCCAGGAGGCTTTGAAAATTTCAACCATATTGTGATGAAAAACCCTGCACTGGCAGAGCAATGAAAGCATGGAGAACAGGTCTCTCCTATCTCTAACATATAGGTTTCCCTTTCATTTGTTAGACTGTACAAGAAGTGGAAGTTTCTCAAAGGCACAAATGGCAGCTGGGCTCCTAATTCACTTTGTAAGTCATTGGGAGTTGGGCACCTAACTACTGTTTGTGCCTTTGAAAATCTCCCCTGAATTCTCCAGGTTTTGATGACATTGTCTTTTATTACCATGTGCTCTGGTAACAGGCATAGGGAAATATTCTCTGCTCAGCTCATGAAGTTTTAAGTATGAATCTCTATTCATAAGAAAATATGCCCTTACACAGAGAAACCTGTTCAATTTAATCTCCTTAACTCTTCTTTTCTGTCCTTTCAATGACATGAGTCAGTAGCTAGTGCCAGTGGGTGTGCCCAGATATTGTTTTCAGGGACTGTGTTAACATTAACATGTCCTGGCTGTTGAGGAAGAACTTTCTGTGTTATGTGATACTGCTTTTTCCTGTTTGATGGTCTCACTGGTACAACCAATGGAGGGGGAAGGGAGGCTGGGGACACAATAAATGCAGTCTGGCAAAGAGTGAAGACTTTGCTTTCCTTCTGAATTCCCTTCTGGCTGTCTGCTGTTATCAGAAGCAATAATGCAGCAACCTAAATGCCACAGTACAATACAAGTTAATAAGTGCTGCTGTTTTACTTCTACATGATATTTTTTGTACTTGCAGCTCATGAGTTTTGTGTTTGATCTTTGAACCTTTCAGCATGAGTTTTTATAATCTCTTTAGTGTACTTGTGTGGAAAAAAAATCTATTCAAAAACCTTTTGCAAGAATCTCACCGAAGCTTCCACTTGAGGATGCGCCAAGCACCACACACCAGTATAACATCTACACATCACTCCAAGTGTTGTTAATGGAAATGAATGCCACCAACTCCTAATAAGTCCTTCAGAGGACTTCTTCTCTGGCCCACCTTCCATTCTGGGGTTCTTGTCATCAAGTCAAAAGTAGCTGGCACTAACTAATACTTTTATAACATACATATGATGTTTGTGATGGAGTTGAAGTGCTGCTATGTGATAGGGTTAAGATGCTTGGTGAAAAGAAATATTATAGAAATTAGAATTCAGATTACTAGATTCTGAGTCTGTTACCCTTCCATACAGTGATGGGTTAGGTTTTTGAAAGAAGACTATTGCCCAGATATTGAGAGGTAACCAAGGACCACTTGGCATAGCAAGGTGGCAGAAGTGTCTTTAAGCTACATTTGAGCTCTCTGCTCCTGCTCCTGTCCAAACACTGGTTTAGTCCCCATCATAAATTAAACAGCCTGTTTATTTCTCTTTGTCCCTCTGCATCCTAATGTCAAACAAGTTGGTTACTTCAGTGAAGGGTTAGAGTTGGAGAAGATAGGGTGTAGAATCGAAGTCTAGACTTGACTTTGAAGTTGCTACCATTCCCTCCATAGCAAAAGGTTTAGACATAGTAGATGATGAAAAAGTCTCCCAAGGAACATAGTGGAAGCTCCATTGCCTGAGTTATTCAAATTGCACTGGACTAAGCACTAAAGAATATACTTTATTATTATTATATTATTATATTATTAATAATAAACATATATATTACAGTAACTCTAAGAGGCACCCAGGTCATGGCTCCACTGTGCTAGCTGCTGTATGAACAAATTAAAAAAAGTCCCTGCTCCAAAGAGCTTATACTCTTAAAAAAGACATAACAGGTGGATGAGACAAACAAATGTGTTGGGAGGGGGGAAGGTCAGGGAGACAAGACAAAACGACACAAACAATTAGCAAATCAGAGGCAGTACCACCTGCCTAGCCATTCCCTTAATCTAGGGAACAATCCATTACTGGTTAGTGAATAAACTATATTATGTAATTGGTCCATCCCATCTGTAAGTTAATCACGCTATGTGACTTTAAAAATATGAACTTGGTTATGAGAGGGTTTTGACTTTTCCCAGCAGTAATGTTGCCAGTGGTTAGTTTCATTGTGTGTCATTCTAAACATTCCCTCTTCTTAAAGGTGTTCCTGTTTGCTTCTTTGCTGTACACATTATCAGTATACTTGACAATTTCAAGGGGGAGGTTATTTTAAGGCACATGGGGAAGTTAGGCACCCAACTCCTACTGAATAGCAAGGGGAGTTGGGTATCTCATTTCTCTTTGTGCAAAGGAAAATCAGTCCCCTTCTTGTGTTTTCTCACATGGCTGTGTCTAGATGTGCTTGTGCAATAGATCTCAGTATACCAGGAATCTTATCTGAGCACTACAATAAAGTATTATACAATAAACCCTTACATAATTATTGATGCTTCATTTCCCTTAGAAAATCCCATTACACCTGACTTCACAAGATAAGGCTTTATCAGATATACCAGGACAGCTAGTTACTGTCAGTAAATTCCATGTCTAACACCACCTCTCTTTTTTATTGAAATGTAAATTATTATTTTATTTTATTAGTTGGTATTTTCCCCCCTAAATACATTGCATAAACATATATCGTTCACTACCAAAGCATCAAAGCTAAGCTATGCCATGTCACTTGCAAAAACCAGACACTTACTGGCACTCTTCCACAGAATGTAATGGCAAAAGCCCAAATTCTGTCCTCAGTTAAACCAACATAAGAAGGAGGAACCTCACTGATGAGTATTATTATTTATTTTGTATTGCAGTCACACCTAGAGGCTTGATCTCTAGAATACAAGGGTACCTCAAGATTAGTGCAGATCAGTGTGGATACGTTATAGGCTGGAAGCATCCATGCAGAGCTCTATACTGCATGCCTCCCCACTGTCTCTAGGTTTTCCTATCTTCCCCTTATCTCCTTCCAGCTCCATCGTAATCACATTGGCACAGACTCCTTCACCCACCTCTGCCTCTGGAAGAAACCTCAAGAGGCTTCCACAGCAATGAGTTGGCTTAGCTTCTGTTTGCATTCATTTATTATTATGTGGTTTACAATAATGCCTCGAGCCCCAGTCAGGCATCAATCGGGTTGTGGCAGGGGTTCTAATATGCAGATTGTGTAAACCCTGGACAAAGATGTATCTTATATCAAGTTCTAAAAGTGGGGAAGTTGGGGATCACATGTACATTGAATGGGACACCAAGAGGCCACAAATGAGAACAACTTGTTTCCCAACCTCCATACTTGGGACAGACAGCTGAAAGCATCCCTCCTGCAGCTGCCAAAATGAACACAGGTAAAAGCCTACCAGTTTAGGGCTTTATAGATAGTATCCAGTGCATTATATTTTTAACTGGAAGTGGATGGGTCCCCAGCATAGCGCACAGGTGTGATGTGCTCTGGACAGTGTGCTCTACTCAAGAGATGGCTGGCCAATATGGCAAAAGAGCAAATTTGCCCAAATAATATTACTATCAATTAGTTACCGCCGCCAGAAGCTGATGTTTGTCATTGCTTTACCACAGGGGTACTGCTGTGGCATGTTTGCTATTATCTAATTTGGTAAAATCCATATCTATTTCATATTGAACTAAAGTTTAATATAGTTTGGGTTTTTTTTAAGTAACAGCACCCACAAATCAATGTGTATTGTTAGCTAGCCACAATGCAATAGTTAGTCCCTGTATGCCCATGCTTTGTGTGCTATCTGCATAAGCTATGCGTGGCATACCTAGCTTCCTGTATTAAAGCACAGAAATATAGGCAGTAATGACTACTTCCAATAAGCGAACTCCATCATAAGTGAGTTAAATGATATCTGTTCATTTTAATTTAGGGTTGACTCTAAATTAACCAACCAACCTTGCAAAGGGAACAGTGACCTCTTCAAATAAATTGATTGCTTTAAATTTCCAAGTGTCTTATGATTTTGGATGTCTTAAATTTTGTGTGGGCAACTTGAGATGAGTTAAGTAGGGAAGAGTGCTCCTACCTGAGTTGTATTGACACTTAGGTCACTTTTTATTTTTGAAGTTATTTGTTCTTAGAAACATCTATATAATATACTCAAGTTAGATCTCGTGGTCTTCCATACCGGAAAACCAGGCTTAAGGATGGATTGTTGGCAAAAGGAATACACTGTCAGAAAGCCATCTGGACAGTACTTTATTACATGTAGTTTTTTCCAGCATCCAACAAGTTGTTGATCTAATTTAACTAGCCTTAAGACAGTGTGGCTGGCCCCTTAAATGAAACTGGGCTCAGCTCTCCTGTCCCAGTCCAGTTGCCCTAGTATAGTGTAATGAGGAGGATGGGCTGCCCCTGGTAGTTATAAATGAGAGTCCTGAATCCTGAGAGAGAGAGAGAGAGAGAGAGAGTGTGTAGAGGGATAGTTCAGAATCCAGAGTTCAGAAAGGGAGGGAGTCCAGAGTTCTGATTGCTCAGGAGACAAACAAAGCTGGGGTGAGAAGATGCCCCTGAAGAAGGGAGCAGTGAAAGTTCCCTGGCTGAGCAGTGGCACCAGATCAGGCTGATGAAAGCAGAAGGCAATTGGGGGTCACCTACAAACTTCCCCAGGCCACAGCGCCATGGTCAGAGAGAGCTGTGAAGCCTAAGAACTGCAGAGGGAGATGCTTGCTGGCTCTCTGAGCCAGAGAACTGAAGCCAGGGGACCAGAGAAGGCTGATGGCTGGGGAGTGATGGAGATTGAGTCCACTGATGTTTCCAGGCAAGATCAGAACCCTACCTGGGAAGGAAACAGGGCTGAGAGGCATGGTGAGAGATGCTAGAGCAGTAGTTGGTGTTGGACTGTTGGGGTGAATGTATTGTTTGGACTGTGCCATGCTGGGGGGATTCTGGTTGTTGGAAGTGGGACTGTGGGTGATAAATTAACTCAGCAAAAGGGCTATTTATATGCTCTGAAGGCTGTAATAAGTTTTTCTGAAGAATCAAGAGGTAAACTGCAGTGAGGAGCCACTTGCAAGGCTGCCCTGCTGGCATCAGGGGATGCCTGGGAGGAGGCCACTTGTTTACAGATAGTCTTAGAGACTTGCACTGTTGGCCACTATTGTGATTTGTATCACAAGCCTGGTAAACTCTGTTTTTTCAAACCTCAGCTCCTGAAGTCATGTGATCACCTGAGAACCTCAGCTTTCCATTTTTAAAAAGTAAGTTTCTAGCTTTCCTGGAGAAATGCTTGGAAACATGACTGGAGTGCTCCCTGAGAGCTGTTGTCATAGAATCAAGGTGAAACTGTTGCTGATGCTCTTCTCCACTGCTTTGTAGCATGGCTCAGATTAGGAAATAGCAGAAACTTGCTGCTGGTTGTCTTTCTGTGTTCCTGTAAAACGCCTCTCTGTCTTTCTCCACAATCATTAGAGTGGCTATTAGTGTGCTGCTTACAAGACTTTGCATCTGTCCCTTAGGAGGGAATCTACGGTAGTGTTCAGAGTACATTTTTGGTCCTCCTAGAGGCCAGACTCTAACAGAAGAGGTATTTTACATTCTACTAACTCTACTATTTCCTGTGTAGAGAGAGAAGAGGAATGGGCTGAGGTCAGGACCTTGGAAAACCCCCACAAAGAAGAGGATGACAACCCATCAAAAGAGATGCTGAGACAAATGCTTCTGAGAGGCAGGGAATGGTGGTCTTTGGCTGGAGTACGGGCGTGAGTGGCAGGTTACCTGGGTTCTGATCCCAGCATTGTCATTCTCTTGCTGTGGCCTTGGGCAAATCTCTTAACCCCTCTGCCTGTTTTCCCATCTGTAATCTGAGGATAATAATGTCCACCAAAGAGAGTGCTGGGACTAGTTACTGTTTGTGAAGTGCTTTGAATGTGCAAAGGTCTGTGTAAATGCTATGTTTAAATATTAAATATTCTTGTTATTCAGGATTATGTGAACTGGAAATAATCTTAGAATTCAGACCTTTTCAAACAGAAGTTTCTCAGTTGCCAGTAAGCGATCAGAAAGTGGAGCATGACAAACAGAAACTATTTTAAAAGCTTTCACTTTCTTTACTTTGGATTTGATATCTCCTTTAATCCCATAGTTTTTACAAGTGGCAATGAAATTCAATTTACAGAGACTAGCAAACTCAGTGGTTTAACATTTCAGATGTGTGCCATTTGCTGGATGTATTATCCTCTTTACCTACAACCAAATGGAGTTTAGTAATTAAACCTCAGAAGTTTAATGTGAGATTATAAAACTTCTGCTTTGAGATTCCCCCCCCCCCCCCCCCCCCAGGTATCCATCTGGATGCTGTTGTCTTAAAAATAATCCTTTCTCAGCGTTTGGAAATAGCTAGGATTGTGACTATCGGCTTAAAATGATAAGGATTCCCCTGCCTTTTTGCACTCTTGTTTTATGGCACATTCACTCCCAATAGAACCTTGTCACTCTGGGCCCTGTTTCTGTAGCCATTGTTCTATCATCTGCTACACTGTCTGCTGTATATCTCTTTGCCTGCAGTCAATAGCAGATATCAACAGTCTTCATCAGTCAGCAGGCCCGGTTTTAGGGATTTTATGTGTCCCCCCCCGCCACCTGTCAGACTACTCTAGCCTATCCCATGGTTTGCTTTATTAGAGAGTTATTTAATTGTAACATTCTGCCAGTGAGCTGGAGAATGCAGGGAAGAAAGCATAAGTATAAAAGGCTGATCCAGGGGCAGGAAGGGCCCTCCATCCACCTGCTGCTGTACTGTGTTGTACCTGGAGCTTACTAATAAACAAATTTGGTGAAGGTACCTCAGTAGATTGTGTGTGCTGTATAAGTCACCTGGAGGCCTTATCAGCCCGGGTTTGCAGGAGCTTCACGGGGGCAAAAGGGGTAGTTTGCCCTAGGCCCTCCACTGGAGAGGGGCCCCAAACCCGAGTCACAGTGCCACTCAGGTTTGACCTGGCTTCCCCATCATCTATGAAGGGGCAGATGGGCCAAATCTGCGGTGCTGCAGCCTGCTTTAGTCACTTGAAATATTTGGAGGAATGCAATATGCAGGGGCCAGAGCAGGCTCACAGTCCCTGAGTGGCTCTGCTGTGATCTCAGCTTCAAGCTGCTTCCACCAATGAAGAGGTGAGCACTTGCATTTGTAATGCATTATGGGGCATATCAAGACTTCATTCAAAGGCAGCTTCTGCTTGGGACCATCTGCAGGGTTTGAACCCAGGAACTTAATCATCTACTGCTTGAGCTAAAGGAGCTATAGCACTAGCTGGTAGCTGTAGTAGACTCTTAACTTCTTACACAGAGTAGCCACAACAGAGGGAGAAAGACAATCAGCCAGCATGGCTTATATAAGCAGAAAGTAAAAATGTATTGTACAGCATGGATGAGAAAAATTATTGACATCAATAAGATGTTGATATCACTCTAGAAAGAAATTATCCCTCCTTTCCACCTCATATATATATACAAAACTCACATGTGGTCTCTCAAATCACGATTAGTGTGTATATGAGGCCAGGTCTACACCCAGCCGCTAGTTCGGCGGCTGGGAATCGAAGTTCTGGGTTCGATTTATTGCGTCTGGTCTGGACGCGATAAATCGATCCCGGAAGCGCTCGCCGTCGACTGCGGTACTCCAGCTCGGTGAGAGGAGTACCGCAGAGTCGACGGGGAGCCTGCCTGCCGCGTGTGGACCGCGTCTGAACCGTGGTAAGTTCGAACTTAGGTATGTCGACTTCAGCTACGTTATTCACGTAGCTGAAGTTGCGTACCTTAGTTCGAATTTGGGGGGTAGTGTAGACCAGGCCTGAGTCAGGCACATGTTCAATTCTGCATGTGCCCTTTGAAACAAATGCCTGTTTGTATGTTGTCATATCTTTGTAGGGAACATAATTCAGCAGGGCCAGTCCTGCAAAGTGCTGAGCACACAGGAGGTTTATTCCAACAACTCTTTGCTGTAACAATAGTGTTCTTCTCTTTCAGCATGGGTAAGTGAGACCTTGGACAACTAGAAAATGATACTGTTTCTTATCTAAACAAAATGAGCTTTCTCCCTGAAAACAAAGGGTTGTGCTCTTCCTTAAAAAGGGGGTTCAGTGACTGTCCTTGCTCATAGAAAGCAATTGACATGGAAGAAAAATTATCATTAGCGATTCTCCTGGAGATCTTCCCGGGAAAAATCTCATGACTGAGAGGGTGAGAAATGCAATCTCTATCAGTTACACCTGACTGTCCAGGAAATTAAGCTTGTCATAAGAACGATAACAAATGTGTTTTCTGTCAGTGGGAAGTTCACTGTACAGACGTTAAAATTTATTTCAAAAATTGCTTTCTCCCATGAAGGATGCTGTTTATGTTTCCTTATGGAGTCTGGTATGTTTGGATTTCCTGCAGACAGCTTTCTGCCTTCTACTCTCAGAAACAGTGTGATCAAGTGGCTAGAATACCGGACTACAGCTGAAGAAACCTAGGTTCTACATTGCTGACCTGCTGTGTCATGCAGTTCAAGTAATTTCTCTCTGGTGTTTCCCCTTCCATCCTCTGCCTTAGAGAGGGGCAGAAGGACTGTCTCATGCTGTGTGTATGTACAGTGCCTTGCATAAATGGTCCCAATTCTATTATGTGTGTTGTGGTAGCATTTAGGAGCTCCTGTCATGGACCAGGACTCCATTGTGCTAGGTGCCGAACAAATAGGGTGACCAGACAGTAAATGTGAAAAATCGGGACAGGGAGTGGGGGGGTAATAGGAGGCTATATAATAAAAAGACCCAAAAATTGGGACTGTCCCTATAAAATCGGGACATCTGGTCACCCTACGAACAAACCCAGAACAAAAAGACAGTCCTTGCCCCCAAGGCACTTAGTTATTGGGGCCTTGAGATGCTACTGGAATACAGATAATAATGTGTAGACATGGATATTAGCCATTAGATTGATTTGTCTCATTCTTATGTAACGTCATGTTCCTATTGCTGTCAGCCTTGGGGGCTGCCTCCTTCCCTCCACTGGGTTCTGTAATCAGTGGTGATGTCTCATCCCTGCTTAGGATCTGATCCAAAGCCACTGGTAATCAGTAGAAAGTATTTGCTTCAAATGTCTTTGGATTGGGGTCTTAGATTGTAAACTCTCTGGGGCTGGGATTTTAATTTTGTTTGCACAATGTCCAGTGTAATGAGACCCGATCCTGATTGTGACATCGCGATTGGGGGAGACCAAAGGAGGAGGAAAAAGAAGGGAACATAGGCTCGGGTAGAGGAGGAGGAACCGCTGGGACTCAAAGCAGAGGGGGTACATTAGGTGGAAGGGATCCTCCTCAGGGCTAGAGAAGGATGAGAAGGAGGCTGCTAAGCTCAAGGACGGGGTACCTTAGGGATCACAAGGTGGGCAGAGGAGGAAGGAAATCTGGGTTACAATAGGAGGAAGGGGGGCTCTCCATCAGGGCTTGAAGAGGTTGGGTAAGGTGAGAGAGCCTCCTAGGATTCAAGGAGGCCCAGGGGATGGGGAACCTCAGGGATCAGAGAGTGGCCAAGGAGGAGCAGCACTGTGGATGTTTTTGGAAGAGCTCTATTGGGGCTCTGTGTTGCTGGGGGTGATGGGTTTTGGAGCAGAGAGGCTGCATGTTGGGATGGAAGTTTCCTTTGTGCTCCTTTCAGCAGTGTCTGTGAGCAGGGTTCGGGGCTGCTCTGTGGCAGAACCTCACTGACAACTGGGAGAACCATTGGTGAATTGGGGCAACAAAAGAGTAGACTGCCTTATGCCATCCTTACTGCCTCTGAGCAGAATGTCCTGAGGGAGAAAACATTATTTGGCTCCTGTCAGAGCTTTGCAATTATCCACTTGCTAGGGGACAGAATCTGTAATGCTTATTTATTCCCGCTTCCCATTTCCTTCAGCGGGACTACCTGTCTGAGTTAGCATGACTCATGGCGAGCGAGGGCTGCAGGATCTGACCCATAGGGAAGAGCAAGATACCTGCACCATCTACAGTGAGTGAATAAACACAACTGAGGGCAGATCCAATCATTAACAAGCCCACAGAGGGCAGATGGAAATGTTTTCCATGAGGATGACATTTCCCATGAGTCTTTGCAGCGCTGTTTGTTTTCTTCATCACTGCTATGTGGGTCACATACAGACGTCTTGCTCCCGAACTGTCAGGGTGTTTTTTTATCTGCCAGTCAGACTGCCTCAGTTCTACTTGCTATGTGCCTCCCTGCCTTGCTTTTGCTCATGACTGTTAACCCTTTGAGCACATGAGATATGGCACGAGCTGCATTTTTCTCCAAAGCCATGTTCACACTATAAGGAGTAAACGGATCCTGGGTGGAAACTACACACAGCTCAGAACAAGGAATGGAACAAAGCAGATCTCTCTCCTTCCACCCCAGGAGCCTCCCCAAGCTCCCTTGTGTGCAGGGAAAGAAACCCAGTGCTACACGCCCCTTCAGCAGGTGCAGCATGAACCCCAGTGTGCATTGCCCCTGCTGCAGAGGCCAGTGCAAGGAGGGGAGGTACAGCTGCACCCCACAACATCTTGGGGGTAGACTGCACCTCCGGGGCATAAACAGGAAGCAGTTCCTTTTCCCACACCAGGCACCCTCCTGCCCCTTCCCTGTTGTGCAACTGCTGTTTTGCTGGTAGAATCTTCAGGACAGGGACTCTCTCTTACTCTTGTCTAAACAAACACTTAGTTCACAGCAAGCTGGGGTGTAAATCTACTCTACACTAGCCTGCCGCACACCAAGTGTCCCTGTGGGACGTGCTGCTCCACACTAGAAATTCCCTAGTGCACTTCAATATACGTCCATTTTGGCGAGGGTAGATTAAAGTGCACTAGGGAACTTTTCGTGCACGTCAGCAGGGTCCATGCGGTCGCTTCGCGTGCTGCAGGCTACTGAGGAGTAGATTTACACCCCAGCTTACTGCCCTTACTGAGTTTGTGCATGTGCAGCACCTAGCGCAAATGGACCTTGATCCCAACTGGGGCCCTCCAGGTATGCTGTAATAGAAAGAATAATAATCTGTCCATCACTGTTTAAAGCATTTTAGCAGCCTGGCAGAGGTGGAGGATATTTGATTTGTGCTTTAGCTAGAACAATGAATTAGGCTATTGCTTACTTAGATGTATTTAAATTACTCCCCCATCAATCTCTCTAAATCCATTTATTTCCCCTAACACAGAAACACAGGGCAGATGGTTGTGTAGAATAGGCAGCCCAGGGGGTTCGGGAGCCTTCCCCTTCCTGCCCTTTACAGAGGTCAGCCAAGGTCCCAGTCTTTGTGCTCTCTGATCCAAATCATCTGCTATGCAGAGTGGGGGCAGCACTAGGTGAATGCACTGCTCAGGTCCCACGTAGAGTCTCGGACTTGAAGGGTGCATAGCTTTTGAGCTGGCCCCCTGCACTGCCCTGGACTCGCCCCCTTGGGCAGGCGTGAGCAAGCCCGGCAAAGGAAGATGACGAGGCAGCCTGTCATTGGGCCTGTGCGCCTCAAGAACTTGTCAAAGATCCTGAGCATCTGGCTCAGCTTGTCACTAATAACACAGGTGCTGCAGTCAATCAGGGAAAGGATCCGGCTCATTTATTTGTCCCGCCCCTCACCAAACTGGGGGAAAAGGAACAGAACAAAAATAAGCAAGCAAACCAACACCCCTCTCAGATTATCAACAATCTCTATCACTAGCCCCCGGACAGCAATCATTGGCTATCCTGAACTGAGGTCTCTTCTCCGTTCCATATGCTGTTTTGTTAACTTGCTGCAGATGAGAACTCAATCCCTAATAGTCACTGGTAACCAACACCTCATTCCCGGGTGCATACAATCCACCGTGACCATCCAGACCTGTAAATGAAAAACAAACAAAACCCCAGACAGTCTCTTAAAGCACCTGCTTCTGCCGTGCTGTAGGGATCTTAGAAGAATTGTGGCTGACACTGCTAGAATTCCTACACTGGTGTCTTCTACTTGTCTTCAGATCCTCCCTTCATCCATTCCCATTTGCTCAGCCAGTGCATCTGTTCTGTGAACCCAGAGGAACAGAAACCTGGCAATGGCTTCTGAAGAGGTATAAAATTACTGTAAAGTTTGCCCTGAACTTTAATTTTTGTGGTGCTGTTTTTTTTTTTACCAGAATGTAGTTATTTCTGGGTGTGCAGGATGCTTAGGTGTGAGCATTTGGCAATTTCCCGTAATCCATCTTTATTTTAGGAAAAGAGAGAAAATGAGCATTTTGGCTCTTATATGTAATGTAATTGTTCAAATGATTGATATCCATAAGACAGAGCTGCTGTTGGAATGACAGTGCAGTTTTAGCATGCACTTATATTTCCCTTTATTCTCCAATAAGACAAGCTTTTTTTGTTTATGCCTAGTGCAGATTGTATTGTGAAGATAAAAGACTTGGGGATGAACAAAGAAAACAATGGGCAGGCAACAAAGAGAAGCAATGGCCCCCTTTGGTTAAGGATCGCTATCTCACTTTCACATAGCATGGGATGTGTAATCAAGTAGTTCTCATGGCTAGGAAGAGAAGGACCCTCCCTTCCGAGTCAGTGCACTGTCTTGTCTACACTGCAGTTAAAAAACAGTGGCTGGACCATGCCAGCTGACTCCAGTTCCTGGGACCCAGGCTAAGAGTCTATTTAATTGCAGTGTAGATGTTTGGGATCAGACTGGAGCCCAGGGTCTGGGACCCTGTGAGGTGGGAGGGACTCAAAGCTTGGGCTGCAGCCTGAGCCTGAACATCTACACTGCAATTAAACAGCCTGTTAGCCTGAGTCAGCTGGTATGGACCAGCCACAGGTGTCTAAATGCAGTGTAGAGACGCCATTCATTGGTGGCGCCAATGAAAGCAAAGCGCATTGCTGCTCAAGGAAGCTCTTTCAGACAAGGATGTGGGGGAGCATAATTCAAGTTGTGTGACTATATAATCTTTGGGGAAACTGCATGTGGCTTTGCACTGTATAAACCAGAGATGCTGCAAAAGGAGAAGCTGACAAGACTGTAAAGGACGGGATGAAGCAATGGGGTCACTGTTTGCAGTGTATCATAATTAAAAGAACACTGTCAAGTTATTAACTAAGGGTAGGATTTTTCAATGCGTTTGGTGTTTGCCTACTTCTGTTTCCAGGGAAGGCAGTCATTGACTTCAGTGGGAGCAGAGTTAAGCCAATGCTGAATAATTCTGAAAATTCTCCCCTAAACGTGTGTGTGTTTAACTTGCTAGGATCAGTGACACCCTCTGAGGTTTTTGACTTTCTTTGCAAACTCTGAGGTCAGACTCTCCAGATTGTTAGCAACACTTTGCAGTATGGTGACCAGACAGCAAGTGTGAAAAATCAGGACAGGGGGTGGGGGGTAATAGGCGCCTATATAAGACAAAGCCCCAAATATCGGGACTGTCCCTATAAAATCGGGACATCTGGTCACCCTACTTTGCAGTACCCTCCCGGCATGCAACTGCCTTAAAGCTGGCTGACCTGAGCACTAGAGGACAACCAGTGTGTGGTGGAGTCTTCCAGTGGCACAGAGCTACTGTAGCAGCTCCTACACCACCCTCCTCCAACCCTAACCCTGGTGTAGGGAGCATGTCCTGCGTTGGGCTGGCCAGAAGATGACAGTTCTGTTCTGTGAAGAATTTCAATGTTTTGGATCTTGTTTTCATTCTTAGAGTGTGGGAGAGAGTCTCTGCTTCCTTCCACCACCCTCTGCTACCCCTTGTTAATGGCCCAGTGGATAGGGTACTAGCCTGGGTGTAGTAAATCTAGGTTCAAGTCCCTGAGTTTCCTATGTCCCAAGTTATTAGGCCCCTCTCTCTCTTATTCCATGCTGGACCTGAGAAAGCTTCCCCAGGGAAATTTTTGTTGAAATTAGCATGTTTCAGTGAGAAAAAAAAATCTTGTACAAATTTCTTTGGAACGGCTCTAATTCTGGACAAAGAGGCTGTTGCTGGAGTGTGCCTGCAAACCAGTGCTACTAGAATGGCCTCAGGAGGCTATTGGCAGCTGGTGTAGTATAGAACAGTGGTTGGGCTGCTGTAATTTGCACCAGAAGACCAGACCAGACCAGACCAGCACTAGCTGAGGGGTCTGTTAAAGCCATCTTTTCCTCTCCTTCTCCTCACAGGCTAACTGTAGGGCCTGGCCCTTTGCTTTCTCTGCTTAGCAGTCATTCAGAGCCCCATCATCTCCTCCTATCCAACCCATTTCATTAGCAGAGTGGGGGGACTGGCCTCTGGAGACTGCTCTGCAGCCTGTTTCCCAGCCCTGCAGGGGGACCGTAGGGGTGAGTGGAGGTACTAGGGGAGGACCAGTGTATTATCGGTCCTTAACGCCTATAGGAATTCCCCCCCAAAACACAATGGTGATGAAATCAGCGCTATCTCACAGGTTCCTGCTTTGGTTAATGTCACACCACTGAGCATGGGGGAGGCAGCAACTAGCGGGGACTCATTGCCAGCACAGCTCCTTCAGCACTGCCATGTGGGCTGGGAGTGGCACCGGGAAGCCATGTGGAGGCCTTGACCTCTGTGAATCACCTGTCAACCCAGTGACATTGTACATCTGTTATCTGTTGTTTTCTGTGTGTAGTTCTGCGCCTGTTAATGGAGAGAAGGCCCTCTCCTTACCGTAGAGGCAGCAGCCATTTTGTTTTCAGGTGCAACCTGCTACAAAGGGGAGAAACATGCTGTGCTTTCTCATAGAGACCTTGCTTTTGGTTGGTTGTTATTCTTTTCTCAATATAAAGCAAATGGTGTCACGCTGTCTGGAGTGGCTCATGACTATGAGTGCCTTCCTCAGGGCAGACTGTTTGAAACCAGGCAGACACCCCAAACTAGTGGTGTGTTTTATAATTAGATTTCATTAAGCCAGTGACAAATGTGAACTCCTGGATCACTATACCAGTCTTACCGTGGAGTCACAGACAGTCCCCTTAGACTCTCCAGTCTATCTTGCCCTCCAGACAAACTGGACTTTGTGATAAAATGGTTACTTACACCAAAAATCACATCATATTTAAGTTAGTTCTAGTCCCAAGGGACCAGTCACTTACCCCAGATCTGTTGATACTCTAGAGCTTACTGTGACGGGTTGGGTCACAGAAACCCCCTTGGACTGCCACCTGATGTGCTGAGACTACCTCTGAGCCCGTTTTCCCTGGCAGCTTGGGACTTTAGTACCCTGTCTTGTTGAGCCAGACACACTAGCCTGCTGCAAACACAGACCCAGGTCTGAACCACGTCTCCCAAAAGCTGCAGGCTTAACAGAAAACAGCTTAGAAAGTGCTCTTGTCTTCATCCCACTGGGATCCAAACCCCAAATAAATCCGTTTTACTCTGTATAAAGCTTATACAGGGTAAACTCATAAATTGTTCCACTGATAGAGAGATATGCACAGCTGTTTGCTCCCCCAGGTATTAATTACGTGCTCTGAGTTAATTAATAAGCAAAAGTGATTTTATTAAGTACAAAAACAAGGATTTAAGTGGTTCCAAGTAATAACAGATAGAACAGTAAGTTACCAAGCAAAATAAAACAAAAACACGCAAGTCTAAGCCTAATACATTAAGAAACTAATTTCGGATAAAATCTCACCGTCAGAGATGTTCCAATAAGCTTCTTTCACAGACTAGACTCCTTTCTAGTTTGGGCCCAATCCTTTCCCCTGGTACAGTCCTTGTTCCAGCTCAGGTGGTAGCTAGGGGATTTCTCATGACTGCAGCCTCCTTTGTTCTGTTCCACCCCCATTATATCTTTTGCACAAGGCGGGAATCCTTTGTCCCTCTCTGGGTTCCCATCCCTCCTTCTAGATGGAAAAGCACCAGGTTAAAGATAGATTCCAGTTCAGGTGACATGATCACATGTCACTGTAAGACTTCATTATCCACTTGCCAGCACACAGGTATACAGGAAGACTTACAAGTAAACAGAGCAATTTACAACCTATTGTCCAGGTTAATGGGAGCCATCAAGATTCCAAGCCACCATTAATGGCCCACACTTTGCATAATTACAATAGGACCTCAGAGTTATATTTCATATTTCTAGTTTCAGATACAAGAATGATACATTTATACAAATAGGATGACCACACTCAGTAGATTATAAGCTTTGTAATGATACCTTACAAGAGACCTTTTGCATGAAGTATATTCCAGTTACATTATATTCACACTCATTAGCATATTTTCATAAAATCATATAGAGTGCAACATCACACTTAGAACAATAGCTAATTCTGTAATAAACTAATTAAAGGTTTATTAGCTAAGTAATGGAAATGAGAGTTATTGAGAGGTTAAAGCAGGTAAAACATATACAGGTAAATTACAGTTTGTAATTCCAAATGGCAGCAGTGATGTAATAAACTACTAGTTTGCTAAAAGTCTTTTCAGGGTACCCAGACTGTCTGGTACACTTCCCTGTAAGAGTCCAAACAGTCAAGAGATCCAGGATCTTTCCATGAATCCATATTTATAGCTTCTTCTCACAGAAAACAAGCTGTCAGTGTCACTACCCATGTGGGCTTTTCCTTTGATGATGGAGAGTGAGGAATTCATTTTGAGTCTTTGACCTCTGATCATCACACAAAATGACCACTTGCTTTGAAATTAGCACTTTTCTGTTAAAGTTCTTCGTTTGCATTCCACAAGGCTTCTTGTTCATTTAATGGGTTATTCAGTTACAGGAGTATACACAATGTAAATGTTTGCTACTATACAGTAACTCCTCGCTTAACATTGTAATTATGTTCCTGAAAAATGCAACTTTAAGTGAAACAATGTTAAATGAATCCAATTTTCCCATAAGATTTAATGTAAATGCGGGGGGTTAGGTTCTAAGGAAATGTTTTTAGGGCAGACAAAAGGCATTATATACTGTACATTACTGTACTGTACTGTGGTTGGGAAGTGCCCCTGACTTACCTCACACAGGCACAGCCCGCTGCAGGCAAGGATGCTAGGAAGCACCTTTGCAGCAGCAGAGGCAGCTTCCCCAGAGAAGAACAGGCTCTGACTTTGCCGGGAATGCTCCAGGCCCGCCTCTTCCTGTCCCCGTTCCACTCCAGGCCCACCTCTTCCCACCCCTACTCCACCTCCTCTCCAGAGCACGCCACATCCCTCCCACCCCACCCCCACCCCCCCAAAGTCCTAAGCGCTGCCAAACAGCTGTTTGGCAGCGCTTAGGACTTTCTGGGAGGGAAGGGGAGGAGTGGAGACGTGGCGCTTCCCTGCTCCTGCCCCTCCCTCCCAGAAAGTCCTAAGTGGGGGAAGCGCTGGGAGGGAGGGGGAGGAAGCGGAGAAGCGGAACTTGTGCAATGCTCCCTTGTAAAGTCACTGCTCTTCCACAGAATCTTACAAGCAGGCAGCCAAATGACGTTATAAGAGAGCACTGCACAACTTTAAACGAGCATGTTCCCTAATTGAGCAGGGACGTAACATTGAAACAACGTTAAGTGGGACGATGTTAAATGAGGAGTTACTGTATTATAACATGATACAGATAAGTAAAAATAATGCAAGTAACAACCCACTAGTTTTCATGAAGTTAAACACCAAATACACTTTTACACATTTAACCATCACTTTGATCTATACTAACACACAGGTGATTTTGTAACCCAGGCCTGCTTGGTGTGGTGCTTTGTCCCCCTTTAGTAGCACCTACAGCAGTGATTCTCAAACGGGTTTGTGTACCCCTTGGGATACACACAGGTCTTCCAGGGGGTACATCAACTCATCTAGATATTTGCCTAGTTTTACAACAGGCTACATAAAAAGCACAGTGAAGTCAGTACAAACTAAAATTTAACAGAGACACTGACTTGTTTATACTGCTCTGTATACTATACATTGAAATGTAAGTACAATATTTATATTCCAGTTGGTTTATTTTATAATTGTATGGTAAAAATGAGAAAGTCAGCAATTTTTCAGTAATAATGTGCTGTGACACTTTTTTGTATTTTTATGTCTGATTTTGTAAGCAAGTCGTTTTTAAGTGAGGTAAAACTTAGGGGCACACAAGCCAAATCCGACTCCTGAAAGGGGAACAGTCGTCTGGAAAGGTTGAGAGCCACTGGTCTAGAGATTGATGAGTCTGCTACAGCCTTCACTAAGAGCCATGTGGTTTTTAGCTCCTGTAGTAGAGGCTCATACAATAAGGTTCAGAGATCCCAGGTTTGATCCTGCCTGCCAGCAAGCAGGGCCTGCCAGCAAGCAGGGTCTGTCAGCCTTACAAATTATCCTGGGGCTCTGACACGAGGTGGCACCTGGTCTGCCAATGTCACAAATGGCATCCTGACTGAAAGTACAGGGTTGCTCTTTGTCTGTGGAAAAACCATGACATCCCTCCCATTTCCTGCTGGGGAGTAGGAGTAAAATGGCAGCTGTCACTGAGGAAGACAAAAGCTTTCTGTTGTGAGGATAGTAAATTAGCTTCAGCTATTTCAGAAAAGGTGATGAAAAATCAGGTTGGATTGTGTGTGGGGGTGTAAACATAAAAGAGGTTGAAAGAGTGTCAATATTTTATTAGCTATGTAACATTTTAGAATGAATCACTGTAGTTTAGCTTTCATGCATCATCAGATGACAATAACCTTAGGAGTCAAATATATGATCGGTTCAACAGATGACCTCATTGTAACAAAATACTGTTTGGGATTGTTAAAGAGTACAAGGGAAACCATGACTAGGCATGACAGATGCTGCATTGTTATACTGTCTACTTTTAGACCTTCTTATGCTGTTAATAAAATGTTACAATTAATCTACAAACAGTGAGTAATTACTATGATCCCATTATCTTAACAGCAAACATGGGGGTAGTCAAAATCAAGGACCTCTGCAGCACACTGCATATTGTGCATTTCTTCATGTATATTTCCATGTGCTAATGCATACAAAGGCCCTGTCATGATGCACTAGACTAGAGCACCAAATCACAGCACATGGAGAGATGCTTAGGGACTCACTGCAATATTCATGCAACTATATGAGCAGTCCAGTCATACATCCCATAGACCAGCTCCCAATTTGAAGTGCTGCTTGTATCTTCCTGCACCTCTGCCAGTTGTTGCAGTCAGCTCTGTTCCACTATATCGGATATTTAATGAACACAGAAGCCTGCCTTGAAACTGTAACTTCTTGTTTCTGACCCCAATATGAGGAGTTCAAGAAACTGAATGATTCTGGAAGACTTAAACAAAATGGGGATTAACTTCTTTCCAATTTGCAACACTCAGTACCTCAATTTCATGGTTCAGCATTTGAGCCTCAGTAAATAAGTTACATTACCAAACCCAGTGTGGGAAAAGGTAAATATGTGTCTAAAATGAAGGATTTTTCTTGGAATGGGAGACAGTTAAGAGGTACCGCTTTTAGACCTACATTGTGCTGCTCTTTTTCTGGTGAGAACTATCTGAATTTTGCCAAGAAAACCAAATGCTCTCTGGGAAATCTTGCCATAGGGAGCAGGTGCAGTTAGTCACCAGTGCTCCTGGCTAGTGACTCAAAACTCTAGGCTTTTAGTGATTAGTGCATTTTTATGTAATGTTTCTTTTTTTCACTCTTGTTGATGACAAAGTCAAAAATTGTTGGACTGAAAATTATCACATTTAGATTTCTTTTATGTTAAATGTGTCACTGAAGCAGCAAAGTACTTTTTATGTTACTCCATTGCCCGAGGCATTTCTTAAAACCTCTCTTCATGAGCTACTTTTCCCAATGTATGAGCACAGCTATTCATTTTTAACACACATTTTGATTTTTTTCTTAAATGAAAGAGACCTAGGCTGTGAATATTATTGGTGCTAAAAGTCCTCTTCATTCATATTAACTCATATAATCATAGAGATTAGAGACAGAAAAGACTTATTGAGTCACTTAGTTCATCCTCTTGCCATTACTGGGCTGTCATCTAGTGCATATACAGTGTTTTGTCCAGTTTAAAATCACTGGAATGATGCAGTTTCAAACAGTTCTCTTAAAATAGTAATTCCACGCTCTCATGTTGACCTGAAGAATAGGAAAAAATGTTCAGAATTTCTTTGCTTAATTATTATTATGTCTAGCTGTACCATTCGTACCACTGTAAGCCATTATCAGCACTTATATCTTTTCAAATTAACACCTAACAGTACCACCCAGACAAGTAACTATGATTTTGCTTTCTGTGGGCTGCACCTTTAAATCTTTAAGAACTCTCCCTAAGGCAGTGGTCCCCAAACTTTTCAGGGTCACGCCCCCACTTATCCCTGTCCACGCTTCCCCCGCCCCGGAGTCAGGAAGGGGGCCATGGCTCCAGGAGGGGGGACGCAGACTGGGGTAAGGGGGCCAAGGCTGGGGTTGCGTCTGGAGGTGGGTCTGGGGCAGGAGCCTGGAGTGGAGCCCTGGCTGGGAACTGCAGCTGGAGGCAGGGCTGGGAGTGGAACCCCATCTGGGGGCCACAGCTGGGGGCAGGGTCTGGAGAGGAGCCCCGTCCAGGAGCCAAGAATGGGGGTGGGGGTGGGGGGTGGGAGTGGAGCCCCAGCTGGGGGCAGGGCCAGATACGGGGCTTGGAGCTGGGCCGGGGCCACGAGCAGAGCTGGGAGCAGAGTGGGGCTGGATGGCGCTCCCTCCCCATCCTCTGTGGGGGCTGGCCTGGGCCCTGCCATGCCCCCCGAACATTCCTCTGTGCCCCCTAGGAGGGTGTGCCCCACAGTTTGGGGACCTCTGCCCTACAGGCAGAGTTCAGCAGTCATTTCTCTCATAGACTGCAGGATGGGAGATGTACAGTGGAGGTAGACTTACAAAAGTACTTAGGTATCTAACTGCCACTTTAGGCACCTAAATACCAGAATCAGGTCCCATTCAGATTAAAAACCCCACTCAGCTGCCACTGAACCTTGTAGGCGCCTAACCTCAATCAATACATTTTTGCAGTAGAAGTTCCCTAGGTGCCTGTATTTCTGCTTCTGGGCATGAGCACTGCCACCCCAGGGTGATGCATGAGCCAGGTGAAGACAGGTGTTCCTCCACCTAACTGACCTGTGGGACCCAATCTGGTAAGTAGGCTCACAGCTTGCCTATTAGATCAGGCCCCTATAGGCGAACTTACAAAAAATGGCCGGGGCGGGGGAACTTGAACTGGGGGTCTCCCACACCCCACGTGGGTACTTAAACCACTAGGCTAAAAGTTACAAGGGAGGGCTCCATCATCCGCCACTTCTTGCAAAAAATGGCGTAGGTGCTTAACTCCAAGAGAGGGTTTGTTTGCAGCTGAGAATCACATGGAGAGTGAGGTGCCTCCCTGCAGCCTGGACTTAGGCCCCAAACTCCCTTTGGGGGTGGGGCTTAGGACACACGCCTCTCTTCAACATCTCCCATTGGCTAGCTTAGGTGGAGAGCGGCCTAACAAGCTGGCTTTTGTGTATCCCATTCTGAGGCACCTGTCTCCCCACTGATTGTATAGGGAGTCTCAGCCACTGTGAATCCCAGTGGTTTTTATAGGTTCCTAAAAGTTAGATTTGATGATGCTGAACATCTCCATGCCTAAATTTCTTTGTGAATCTAGCCCTGGGTGCTCTCTCCTGAAGACTTTCCTTTTGCTTTTGTTCTCTTGGGATAAGATGGTCTAATTGAAAGCAGCTGGGTTTGTTCTTTGTATGTGATGACTACCAGTCAGGGTATGTCTACACTGCAAAAAAAACCTCACAGCAGTGAGTCTGAGCGTGGGTCAGCTGACGTGGGTACACGCTAGGCGAAGGAGCGTAGACATTCTGGCTTGGGCTGGATGCCAGGCTCTGAAATGGGGGGAGCATCTCAGAGCCCAAGCACCAAGACCAGGCCCCCTTGCTGGAGCCCAACCATCTACACTGCTATTTTTAGCCCTGTAGCACAAGCCTGAGTCAGTCGACCTGAGCTCTGAGACTCACTGCCATGGTTCTTTCTTGCAGTGTCGATGTACCCTTAGTGTTCATGTCCTGCTCTATTCCCCCACCGGACATCCCTTTAGCTGTCATTTGGCTATATATTTAGACCTCTTTAATCTTTCCTCACAATTCTACTCCTCCAGATCTATAGTCAAGCCAATTGAGTCTTTAAGTTCCTTTCAATTTGCTGGTATCTTTGTGCAGTCTCATCAGTGCCATAGAGATAGCGACTCTTGCCTCTCTGCAACAGGATGTGGAGCCTGTGCGTGCACAGTCCAAAGTCGCGGTGTCTTTTGTCTGCACCATTTTGAATTACAAACTCATGGCTGTCTGACAGCCAGACTACTCAGATCTCTCAAGTCCGTGAGGCAGTATAGGGGTAAGTCACAGCACAATCTGGCTCTAAGCACCCCATATTAAATGTGCCGTTGGAACTTCCATAGAACTTTTTTGAAAAATCAAAACTAAAATTTTAACTCAGGTGTGGCATTGACTTTAGTATCTTGTAGGGCCAGAATATAAACAATTCAGTTAGTCGTCCGGTACTCAATCCTCATGAACGTGCTTTATTTTTTTTTTGGAAAATATCATGCCACTCAAGCTTAGGTCAGCACAATCTTTACTATTTGTATATTTTCCAGCTTCCATAAAACAGCAAAAGTCCTAGGCAAGGTGCTGCCTGTCCCTGTCCCCTTATATGGATTAGAGCCAGTTTACCAGGCAAAACTGTTCACTGGTTCAGTTTCTCATTCTGCAGGCTGATGGAGTTCTGGTGTATTACAGAACTCCCTTCATGGACTGGTGCAGGGTTTGCTTGATACCGTGTGTTCCTGGCTGGCCAATGAGTGGGACAGTAATTGCATCAGGCTTACAGCAGATGCGGCCATTGGTTCAAAATTTCAACCGATGGATAAAATGTGATTGCAACAGCTGGTGGTGGGAGTGGGGGAGGAAGAGTTTGGAAGGTTTTGCCCCCAGTACAAGAGGGATTTCTATTCTCCATCTGATCCAACATGGATCTGGGCTGGGAACAGTGATGGATGGAGAATCCAGTTAGGTCACCTAAAGGAAAACAAAATTCTGGGTATGGCAAATTGGAAAATTGTGCCTGGGAGAGCAACATTGCTAAGAGGGATTTGATTATTAGCAGGTAAATATGCCCGATGGGATGTTAGATGGGGTGGGATCTGAGTTACTATAGCAAATTCTTTCCTGGGTGCTGGCTGGTGAGTCTTACCCACATGCTCAGGGTTTAACTCGTTGTCATATTTGGAGTCTGGAAGGAATTTTCCTCCAGGGCAGATTGGCAGAGGCCCTGGAGGTTTTTCACCTTCCTCTGCAGCGTGGGGCATGGGTCACTTGCTGGAGGATTCTCTGCACCTTGAGGTCTTTAAACCACGATTTGAGGTCTTCAATAACTCAGGCATAGGTTAGGGGTTTGTTACAGGAGTGGTTGGGTGAGATTCTGTAGCCTGCGTTGTGCAGGAGGTCAGACTAGTTGATCATAATGGTCCCTTCTGACCTTAAAGTCTATGAGTCTATGAGCTGTCACGGAAGGTAAAAGATTGTTCAGCTTTTCACTGGTCCATTACGTGTGTGTGTGTGTGTGTGTGTGTGTGTGTGTGTGTGTGTGTGTGTGTGTGTGTGAATCCTATCGCCCATGGCTCACCTGCAATGGACAGGAGATTGTTGAAGTGGTCACTTGTAAGTATTCCCAGTGTTTCCAGGACAATAGTATTCAACGGTTAGTTAAATACCATCTCTGACAGGCACCTGATACTATTCATGTCTCTTGGGTGTTCACTTAAGAAAGGCATCAGTGTAGCTTATTTATGGAACTGAAGGGATCATTTTCAAACTTGGGCCCCTAAACCCTTATTTAGACACCTAAAAAAGTGGCTTTATTTGTCAAGTGTGAGCACAGGCATCTCCCATTGACAGAAGTGGCAGCTGTGGGTGCTCACTGTCTCAAATCAGGCTATGTATTTAGAGGTGTAATTTTACACACAAGTTTGAAAAGTTTGGCCTAACACTATTAATAGCCACTAGCCCCCAGACCCTCCAAAGCCTGGAAAAAACAAAAAACAGACCTTGCAGTGTACCCCAAGTCAACAGCCCACTCAGCATTAGGTCTCTACATTACCTGTGATACTAACTGGCACTGCCATTAGCACTCAGTCAAAAAGCTAATAATGCTTCTAGCCTTTCTGCCACTACACTGGAGGGGAGTTTCACAGTCTAGGACCTCCCAGTGAGTAGGTGCCTTCTATGCCTCCTGTGAGTTTCCCCTCGGGGGCTGTCAGCTGGTGTCCTGTTTGATTATAGCTCATTGAGTGGTAAACAGAGGAAGAGGCAATCCCTGAAACAGCTTGGGCCTAGTCCAGTGAGGTCTCTAAAGGGTCTGATCCTGCAATGGATACGGAGCCAGTGGGAGCATTCCCTAGCAATAAGTGATCAGGCACAATTGTAGGAAGGAAATCTTTATTAACTATGGCCAATAGCCACATTACATGCTGAGATGCTAGAGTTCTGTGTGCCAACAACGTGGGCTAGCTTACATTCCTGAGCCTCCTGGTGCCACGCCAAACTTTGTCCCTCCTGACATCTGACCTTGTTTCTCCATTTCCACTCATCATACTTCAGGGAGCACAAGCTACGCTCTTTCTTCAGTCTCTTGCTTAGGAGGTGGGCTGCTGCAAACCATGTGGGCTACGCTGTCAGTCCCAGAGAGAGTGCATTTGCAGACACCCAGGCTGGTGGTGACAGTTGCATGTAGCACAGCGACTAGGCGCTCTTCAAAGAGGAAAGGACAGCGTCTCCTTATGGAGTCCATATTGTCCCGTGGCACCACTTGAGAGATGATTGAGTCCTCCAGCACTCCAGAAATGGAGCTCTCAGAACAGGAAGAAGCTGCTCATTATGACCATCTGCAGGAGGTTTGTTCCTTATATATGTTCACCGTTGGTTTGTCCTGGCCAATTCTAAATAACAAAAGCAATGAGGATTCCACCTTTTCCCTTAGACTATCCCATTCGATTGTAAGCTCCATGGGACATGGACTGTCTCTTTGTGCTGTGTGTGTACGGTGCCCAGCACTAGGGGTCCTGGACCATGACTGGGGCTACTAGGTGGTGGTGGTTGTGTTTTTGTTACTGTAGTGCCTAACTGATTTCACTATTGGAAACTTTTCCTAATATTCAGGTTACTTTCGCCTTTGTTTAATTTCATCCCATTACTCCTCTTCACAGGGCCGGTGCAAGGATATTTTGTGCCCTAGGTGAAACTTCCACCTTGTGCCCTCCTTTCCCCTCCCCTCCCCCGAAGCATCACTTATTATAAACTTTCAAAAATGAATACTGCATAATGTGGCATTGTTCATTAGAATTAATACACGTTCGGCTTGAAAATTTATTAATTTCATTATTTAGTCTACATGTTTAATGCAAATAAATGGCCTTGGGTCTCCTGCACGTGGCTAGAGTCCCTCCTCCCCTACCCCCCATGGATCTGGAAAGGCCTGTTTTGGGGATCAGAGCACAGAGCTGGGAGTTGGGATCTGGCTTCTATTCCCCACCCTGGCACCAACTCCCTGGATGATTTCAGGCAAGTTCCCTGTTCTGGGCTTCAGCTCCCCCCAGTGCTAAGGTGTGAAATGGTTCCTTGCTCCTGGGCTGGAAAGTGCAATGCAGGCAGGAGGGGGTGTCTGAAGGCCTGTCTTCCCCACAGGCGTCAGGCGAGGACAGAGTTCCAGCCTCCGTCATGACCGTCCTGGTTGCTTTCCTCTGCCCCACACCAATTGCTGCTGAAGCCCCTTACTCAGAGAGCTCTGGCCCAGGGCAGAGGCGTCAGTGTCATTCTGGGCCTGAATTTCAGAGATGCTGAGGACCTGCAGTTCCCCCAATGTCTGTGGGAACTCCAGGGTTCTCAGTACTTCTGAAACTCAGGGCAATTTATTTTGAATGCTGGGCCAGGACTGAGCCTGCAAAGGCAGGTCCATATACACCCCTCAATCCACAGCAGATCTCCCATCAATAACAATACATGCAATCAGGAGAATGATGGGGGGCAGTTGGTCCAATGCTGGGAGTGGGGAGGATATGTCCCTAATGTGGTCACTAAACTTCTACCTAGTAAAGTTACTGGTGCATCTGCTGTCATTCAGTGGGAGAACAAAAATCTCTTGGGTGCTGCAGCCTGCCCAGGGTTCAGCTGCACTTAACCTGAGTTGCTCGCACACTTGCAGTGGTTGTGCACCATGCAACTGGTCACCCATGTTACATGAAAATCTGGCTCTGGCGGTGTCGTAATCAGACTTAACAGTTACTGCTGCATTTCCAAAGCTGTTGTCCCAGGCTGGCTGCAGACTCAGGCAGACAGAACTGTGTCGGCTAGACGCCCATCACCTTTGGAAGGTTTTCCTTGTAGCCATAAGGGCTCGAGACAGCCGTGTTTCTTCAATGAAAACTTGCAGTGTGCTGCCCCTGCATCCCAGATTAATACCGTGTGTGGGCAGGTGCAGAGCTCAGGGCTTGAATTCCTCTGTCTAATGGTCTGAGCTAGCGCAGAGCGAGGAGCCTCGATCTCCTGTGTTCAAAGCAGGACTCCGCCAATGACTCTCCGGGTGACCTTGGGCAAGTCACATCCCTGTTCTCTGCCTCAGTTTCCCCAAAAATGGGGCTCTATTTACCTGCTCCACAGGGCTGCAGGGATGGATGGGGATGAAGCCTTGGAAGGTGGCACATGCTGAGGACGGTTGCGCTTTTGCAGCTCTTGAACCCTGTATCTTCTGGCAGGGCCATGATCCACCCCTGCAGGTGGACCGGTGGTGGCCATGGTCTCCTCTTCCTTTCCCCCACCCCCGCACCCTCTCCCGCCGCTGCATTGATGTCAACAGGGCCAGCTGCAGGCGGACTGATGTCATCCGCTCCGATCTGCAGCCGGCAGCCCTTGGGCAGCAGCCACTGCTGCAGCATGGGGTCCGGGACTGTCAGAGCCAGAGGGAGCGGGCTAGGGAGCGATGCGGCAGCTCGGGGAGAAGGCGGCTCCGGGCTGGCAGGGGGGGTGTGGGCGGGCAGTGATGTGGGGCACGGCAGAGGGAGGTGGTGGGGCCCGCAGTTGCAGAGGACGCCCGCAGAGGTAGGTGCTAACGCGGCTGCGAGCGGCCCATCCCCCTGCCGGGAGCAATGGTGTAAAAATTTTTTTGGGGCACCGCTTTTTGGCACCCCCAAATCTTGGCGCCCTAGGTGGCCGCCTAGTTCGCCTAGTGGTTACACCAGCCCTGCCTCTTCACCTCCTACATGCATTGTGCTTTGCAGCACCTCTTCAGTAACGAAATATAAATCTCAGCAATCTGTTTGAGTTTCTTAGAAGTTTGGGGTTGAGAAAAGAAGCCACTAAAAAGTCTCACAGCTGTGACCTGACCATTCCTCTCAAGTGCCTGGGTGTGGTGGAGGAGCAGTTGGCTTAGGCCAGTGAGACCTGCAGCCATACACACATTATGGTGCGTGTCAGTGGCAGAGGCAGGGCCACCCAGAAGGGGGACAATATGCCATAGGCCTCCTATTGAGAGGGCCCCCAAACTGAATGGAATTGTGACCTTTTGCTCCGGGTTGCAATGCTACTCATTGAAATTTGGCACAGTGGCTCCTCTGACATGATGGAGGGCCAGCCAAGCCAAATGGAGGGGGGCATGCTAAGTTGAAGGGAGAGAGTTTCAGTTGTGCATACCATGTGAGAAATTTCTGGGGCGCTCCGGCTGAGGCCGTTCCATTCAGGGACCCAGGGTTGAGGAGCAGCTGAAGAACGGAGGGAGAATGGGGAGTCATTTAAAAAGAAGACTGAGAATAATAATTCAGCTCTTTCTTGTGAGTAACTTTAGCTGGGAAGTGGTGGGGTTGTTTGTTTATTGGTTTTTAGGATGAAACTTGATAGAAGTGGGAAGATTTGCTCAAATTGAAGAGATTTCATCAAAACTTTGCTCTACTGAGGTTTGGGGTTTTTTGGTAGCTTTCCCATCACAAAAGATTATGAAATGCACCATGCCAGAGACTGAGAGGAAAAGATCAAGGCAGAAAAAAGATAATTTTCTAATTTAAACTGTTGCTTCTAGTAATCATTGGAAATGAAAAGCTGTCAGATTGCCCTGCCTAGGCTTGGGGTCATAGAACGACTCTGCTTGAGAAGTGAATGTACAGGATGTAAATCCTTTTAGTGAGTTTCTATAGACTTTCTGGGCCTGAGTCTCCATTCACATTGGTTTTACACCAGTGTTACCATCTAACTCCATTACTTTCCATGGAGTGTCTCCTGATTTACATTAGTGTAAGGGAGATGAGGATCAGGCCCTCAGGGTATGTCTACATAGCAATTAAGCCCAGGGTTAGCAGAACTGAAGTTAGCAGACCCTGGGTTTGTTAACCCAGGGCTTGAGCACCTACTCATTTGTAATGTTAGGAATTGTTGAATACTAGGTTCCAACTTGGGGATCTAGTGTCTATACTGCATTATATGGGCCCGAGTCCAACCCAGCGCCCTCCTAGTATGTGGCCACTCTAGCCCTTTGGTGGTGGTGGTGCAATGTGGGAAAACTTGACTGTCCACAAAACTTGACTGTCCAGAGGACAAAGACAGTTGGCCTGTGGGATTGCGGGATACTTTTGGCCAACTCCCAGAGCAGAAGTCCAGTGGGATTGCATCTACACTGCAAAGCAATAGAGCTTGAACCCTGGGTCCTGGCTTGACTCAGTCTCAGAACCTCCACTGCCAAGGTGGCCTGGGACCCTGGGTCCAAGCCTTGGGTTAGGGCTATTTGAGTGTAAAAGGAAGGGGGCTAGGCTAGAGCCTGAGTTTGAACCCTGCAGTTACACTGCAGTGTAGCTATACCCGCCAACACCCGCAGCTGGGCTGTATCACCTGACTCAGGCTCATGGGGCTTGGGCTGCAGCGCTATAAAATTGTAGTGTAGACATTTGGGCTCAAGTGGGAGCCCAGGCTCCAGTCCAAGTCAAATATCTATTCTACATGGCAATTTTATAGCCCTGCAGCCTGAGCCCTGTGAGCCCGAATCAGCTGACATAGGCAAGCAGCGGTGTTTTACTGTAGTGCAGACATACCCATAGTATCTGGAAAAATCAGTATTAGATTCAACTGGACAAATTCTATCCTATATCCCAGTGCAGAACACTCCTTGGTATAAATAGAAGCTATAGGAGAAGATGCAGGTAGAATACGGTCCTTAAAGTGCAGTCTGCATTAATAAGGTATTGAGACACCAACTCCCTGCATTTTTAATGAACTGCATGGGGAATCTTGCCGCACGATTCCCATTAATGCCAGGGAAGGCTCTTTGCTACACTTTGTGATTACCACTCTGAAATGTTGAGGCTAGATTTGTGTAGATTTGACCTAGGAGCATGGAGTATGTTTAGACGACTTGGAATGGATGGATAGATCTTAGTACAGCTTGTGATAAATCACAGTGTGGGTAAACATGTTGTTGTGCCAGATGAAGTCAATGGAACCATGCCAATTTATGCCAGATGAAGATTTGGCCCACTTTTTGTTTGATGGATTTACACCAGTGTTACTATCTAAGGGCTCAACCCTGCAAGGCATTGAGTACTCTGACACCAAAGTACTTAAGCCTTCATTGTTAGCGTGTGAGTAGTCTTGTTGAAGTCTGTTTATTTGTGCATTCTTGTTTGTATTACTGTAACTCCTAGGTGCTCCAGTTCCCCATTCTGTTAGGCACCATACAAACACAGAACAAAAAGATTGTTCTTGCCCTATGGAGCTTACAAACTGGACCGCAGGTCTGAGTAGCCTATGCACAGGTGTATGGAGGGTTCCTGCCACCCTGTTTGCCCCTGCACATGCTAATCTAGCCCGCAGGGAATAATATGCAATCACTGTTGCTTCTTGGGAGAATGGGTTGGGCTGCAATCCCCTCTAACCTTTAAGAAAATGAAATGGCATTGTAAAAAAAGTTGCATAAAATACAAGTATTACAATAACATAGTATAGCAGGGACACTCTGTCCTGCTGTAATTCCCAAAACATCACCATTCACTGGATTTTTATAAATAAGAAAGATGCAAGAGGTCACTGAGTGGAAAATCAAAGGCAAGTTCAGCAGTCAACAGGATATAATAAGAACAAATAGAATATCTAAAGAGCATAAAGGCACCAGGACCTGCCCTTGTAATTTGTGTGTAAAATACCACATTTATTTAATAGATCTTCATTATCTCCCTGTGAAGCAATAAACTGATCAGACTAAGATTGTATTGGTGCGGGGAGGTGTTTGGGAAATGATGTGTTACTATTGTTCATTCTGAAGCACAGTGGAAACTAGCAGTGGGTACTCAATGATACATGATACTCAATGATACTAGGAGGGTGGTGAAGCACTGGAATGCGTTACCTAGGGAGGGGATGGAATCTCCTTCCTTAGAGGTTTTTAAGGTCAGGCTTGACAAAGCCCTGGCTGGGATGATTTAGTTGGGGATTGGTCCTGCTTTGAGCAGGGGGTTGGACTAGATGATCTCCTGAGGTCCCTTCCAACTCTGATATTCTATTATTCTATCTGAGGAAGAACAGTTGTGAGGAGCTTTGGATAGAACTTCGGTATGAAAAAGGCTGAGAACTGCTTTCTCCAACTCATTGTCTGTGTCGTGCTAAATAGAAGCAGTCTCTAATGTCTGTAGTTTGCACCTACACTTTAACAGGCTTCCACACAGCTTGAGTTCCAGTTTTGTCTCTCTTGTTTACATGGGACTGTGCTCTGCCTAGCACACTGCAGCATAGAGAGATATCTAGTGGCTGAACAATATACTGCAAATAAACATGTTAGTTTCTTATCAACTTCCTTTCACTGTCCCCTCCTCAAGCTAGGATGCAAATTTTAAGTTTCACTTGTGATCTTTCAGGTACCATGAGACTTACTGAAGGAAACTTAATCTGCCTTTGGACCACTGTGGTTCTAAATCTTCTGTGATTGTGACAGTTTGAGAAATTGGTCTATGTGAATTCTGGGTGATTTTACATTATCATTATGTATCATTATGCCTCAATATATATTGAATCAGCCATTTGCTAACAGGGACTGTGGCATGTACTGCAAAGACCCATCTAGAGAGCCATTACAGGAACATAAAGGCTCATTATAAGCATAAATTTGATCTAGTCGGTATTACTGAAACCTGGCAAGATGATTCACACAATTGGAATGTTAAAATCAACGGTTATAACCTATATAGGAAAGATCAAAGGAAAGTGGCACTCTATGTCAAAAATATTATTGCCTGTTTCCGAGTCACTCGTCTTGAATGCTTATGGCTCAAAGTCCTAACAGATAAAGCACAAGATGGGGTATTAATTGGTGTCTGATACAGACCACCACATCACACTAGGGAACAGGATGACCACATCCTTATGTATTTATCTATAATGTGTAAGAAAAAAGACTGCATGTTCATGGGGGACTTCAATTTGAGTGACATGTGCTGGAAGTCTCATGCTGCCAGTACTAAAACATCGTTGGAATTTTTAAACATTATAGATGATGGTTTCCTATCTCAAAAAGTATTACAGCCAGCACAGGGGAATTCTTTATTATACTTTGTCTTAACAGCGAGAAAGTAATTGCTCACAGAACTAAAAATTAATGGTTGCTTGGGTACAAGTGATCATGACTTGATCACATTTATAATCAATTTACAATGAAGTACAAACCAGTAATATATTTACTTGGTACTTTAATAGGACCAGTTTTGCAAAGCTGAAAACAATTGAGCCAAATCAACTGGGAGGAAGAATTTAATCAAAATATGTGAATTCTAATTGCAAATCATTTAAGAATATCTTACTAGATGCCCAAATAGCCAGAATCCCACAATTGAGGAAAAAGACTATATTAGTTTTAAAAAAGATCTGGTTTGGAGAGGAAGTGAAGGCAACTATAAAAATAGTATATAACGAATGCAAGAAAGGGGCAATTGATAGTAATGAATGTAAATCCAAAGTAGGGAATTTTAGAAAATTGATAAGGGAAGCAAAGAGACACAAGAAGAAATCTATCGCCAGCAGAGTTAAGGACAATAACGAGGTTTTTTTTAAAAAAATATTAGGAACAAAAAGAATTCTGACAAGGTCCATTTCTAGCTAGAAATGGTCGAATTATCAGTAATAATGCAGAAAAGGCCGAAGTATTCAATACATATTTCTGTTCTGTATTGGGGTGGAGGAACAGATATGGTGATAACACTCTTTCCATTCCACTAGTATCTCTAGAGGATGTTAAACAGAAGCTACTGAAGTTAGACTTCTGGACCTACTGATTTAAAAATCACTTGCATTCAAGAGTTTTAAAAGAGCTAGCTGAGGAGCTTGCTGTATTGTATTGCTTTTCAATAAGTCTTGGAGCACTGGGAAAGTTCCAGAAGACTGAAAGAACGACTATGTTGTGCCAGTTTTTAAAAAGAGTAAATGAATGACCCAGATTTTTATAGGCAGTCATCTTGGCATCAATCCTAGGCAAGATAATGGAATGGCTGATATAGGACTTGATTAATAAAGTATTGAAGGAGGGTAATGTAATCAGTGCAAATCAACATGGGTTTATGGAAAATAGATCATGTCAAACTAACTTGATACCTCTTTGGTGAGATTACAAATTTGGTTGATTAAAAATAATGATGGAATCTCCCGTCGAGTTTGACAGATGAGTTGAAGTCACTTATCGTGAGTCCTAAGAAGAGGTAATAATGTTACTTAGATTTGTGTAAGGTGTTTGACTTGGTATCACACAACATTTTGATGAAAAAACTAGAATGACATCAAATTAACATGGCACACAAATGGATAAAAAAAACTGACAAGTAGGTTTCAGAATGTAATTGTAAATGGGGAATCATCATTGAGCGCATGTATTTCTAGTGGGATCTCTTGGAGATTGGTTCTTGACCCTACGCTATTTAACATTTTTATCAGTGACCTGGAAGAAACATAAAATCATCACTGATAAAGTTTTCAGATGACACAAAAGCTGGGGGAATGGTAAAATAAATGAAGAGGACAGGTCACTGATTCAGACGGACCTGCATTGCTTAGTAAACTGGGTGCAAGTAAACAATGTGCATTTTAATATGGCTAAATGTATCCATCTAGGAACAAGCCATACTTACATGATGGGGGACTCTCTCCTGGGAAGCAGTGACTCTGAAAAAGATTTGGGGGTTGTGGTGGATAATTAGCTGAATGTGAGCTCCCACTGTCAGACTGTGGCCAAAAGAGCCAAAGTGATCCCGGGATGCATAGAGAGGGGAATCTTGAAGGAGCAGAGAGGTTATTTTACCACCCTATTGGGCACTGGTGCCAAACACTGCTGGAATATTGTGTCCAGTTCTGGTGCACACAATTCAAGAAGGATGTTGATAAATTGGAGAGAGTTCAGAGAAAAGCCACAAGAATGACTAAAGGATTAGAAAACCTGTTTTGTAGTCATAGACTCAGAGAGCTCAGTCTATTTAGCTTAACAAAGAGAAGGTTAAGGAATGACTTGATTACAGTCTGTAAATACCTACTTGGGAAACAAATATTTAATAATGGGCTTATAGCAGGGCGGTCACCCCGCTCCGGCCCTGAAGGGGTTAAAACAGCCCTGGGAAAAGACTGTCCCAGGGAACCAATAGGGTAGGCTGATGGGGAAGGCAGCCACAGCTGGAGCCATGCCCAATTAGGAGACAGCTGGCCCTATAAAAGGGCTGTGAGCCAGGAGCTGGGGCAGTCTCTCTCCAGCAGTGGAGAGAGAAGGACCTAGCTGTCTGGGAGTAGGGTACTTGAGGTAGGGTAGTGCTGGGGAAAGGCAAGAGGAGCTGGGGAGCTCCAGCCTGGCAACTCCCCAGGCTGCAGGCCTTGTGCAAGGCCTAAAGAAGGTACTGGGGCTGCAGAGGTGCAGTCTGGGGTTAGGCAGAGGCAGTTGGTCCTAACCCCCCTTGCCAATGATGAGTGGCCATGACAGACTGCAGTTTGCCCCAGTGAGCGCGGGCTAGATGACAACTGGCAGTAGCCACTGAGGCAAGGTAGGTGAGAAGGTTGGGGGTTCCCCTGGGAGGGGAGACCCAGAGCATGGTGGGGTACTGCTGGGGCAGCACCCCAAGGTAAAGAGCACCGGAGTCCAGGACGGACACAGGGGCCAGCAGCAGGTGAGACACCGGCCACCAGGAGGTGCTCTGAGTGCTGGAGAGCTAATTCCCTGGACAACCAGCAGAAGGCACCATGCTGGTAAGTCTTGACCCCCGATACAGGGCTCTTCAGTCTAGCAGAGAAAGGTATAACATGATTCAATGGCTCGAAGTTGAGGTAGATAAATTCAGACTGGAAATAAGGTGTACATTTTTAAGAGTGAGAGTAATTAACCATTGGAACAATTTACCGAGGGTTGTGGTGGATTCTCCATCACTGACAATTTTTAAATCAAGATTGGAGGTTTTTTCTAAAGGATCTGCTCTAGAAATTATTTTGAGGAAGTTCTATGGGTTGTATTATACAGGAGATCAGACTAGATGATCACAATGGTCCTGTAATCTGGGCTTGTAATATATGAATCTATTAACATTTGAATAGGTCTACCTTGGCCATACAATGAGTTGGCTACAGTTTTTGGTTGGTTGATTTTTTGTTTCCCCATTCTGGACTTTAGGTGGGTGGTAACCAATCAGCAAATCACTTATTGGGGGAGGACTTCATCACCTGAGGAGATCTTTGAGGCTGACCAAGTGGGTCAGATGAGAGAGAACTGGAAAGTTATTAAAAGACAAGGTATGCTCTGAGTAGCACTCTCTTTCACAAAACAGATCAAGAAAACAAGACTGGGCAGGAGGAAGGAAGGTAGTTGGAGAGATGATCTTGGGACCCTGAAAGTACTGACCAAAACCCAAAGGGTTCTAAGTAGTGAGGATGCTGGAGAAAGGTTTTTTGCATCCACTTATGTGTTATTTTTGCAAGGATCTTTAAGTCCCTTCTGCCTTCCCTGTGAGTAAAGTGCATGTGTGTTTGGAAATTTCTTTGCAGAATCAGTATGTCTGGCTTGTAGTGTTGCACAGTCCCAAGAGGGGTATCAGACATGAAGTCTGTACTTGGAGTGTGCGTCTAGGAGGCCTGGAGCTCTCCCGGCTCCAGCAAGCCAAGTGTACATGGTTTGTGTCCAATACAGCAACGTGATGAGTATCCAGCAGGGGGAGCTCCTCAGGAGTGGAGCAGCCATGTTTAAATTAACCCTGCATGTATCACGTTAAAATGTAATGTATTTCTAACCTCGTGCAGTTTGACTAAAGTGCCATGCCCTGGCATGCAGGAAACTTGCATGTGGAAACAAGGTTTGTACAGAGTGTTTATGTAAAGAGTAGCCAATGATGTGCAGTTTGGAGACCAAACAAAAACCATCATATTCAGCATGGCATAAATACTAAAAGGACATTAAAGGGCAACAGCAGTGAGTACAGTATAGGTCTCCCACTGCCTATGTATTATATAGGACGTTACACAACCCAGGCTCTGCTGCTGCTCCTCTTATGGCCATAACAGGGGAGTTGAACTTCTTCCTCGGAATCTGGAACAGTGATGTGGTCCTCAATAGAGTCAAATGGGAGCTGCACAACTTCTACCGGAAGCCAGTGCCTAACACTGTGTGACAGAGACAAACAGAGCCACTCTTCCCCTCCCTGCCCGCCCCAATACATCAAAGTCAAGCAAGTAAAAATAACTTGAATTATCAGAGGCCTGCTGAGAAACCGCTGCAGAGAGAGAAAAACAGAATAGCCTAGTATTACAACAAAGGTTAGGAGTTAATCATCAGGCAAATTAAGCCTCTGCACTCAGCAAGACCTGACTTCGATGACTGAGAAACAGACCTGAAGTTGAAGTGCTGCAAGAAAAGAAAGAAGCTGGATCTTGGAGTGAACTTAGAGTGTTATTAAAGATGGTAGAAGCAGCTGGGATCATCACAAACAAGTCTGAAGAGAGAACTTTGCACCCAGTGCCCCGGGCCAGAGGGTCTTGGGCTTTCCTGGGGCGCCAGCACAGCCAGGGGCAGTAGGGGAAGGAAGGAGCCTGCCAGCCAGGCTGTTGGTGAGCTGAGCACTCCGACCAGGGGCTGGTTTGCCGCACAGCGCTGGGAGCGGGATGCACCCCGCTTGGGGGGGGGGATATGGAGGAACAGCGGGGCTGGGGTGGCAAAGGGGAAAAGCAGGAAGAGGACAGCAAGATGGGAAGCACGTAAAGGGCTGCTGGGTGAGCAGCAGAGGTGACACGTAACCAGCTGGCGCCTACCCACACTCACCAGCCACCGCATCTCTCAGCATGCAGCCAGCGCCGGCCAGAAACGGGACGGGGTGGGGCCCTGCTGTCCGAGAGCAGGTACGCAGTCAGGGCTCTGCTGATGGAGCAGCAGGGGGAGCTGCCGGCCCCGTGCTCTGCATCTTCACCCCATTACTAGCCTTACACATCCACCTCCATCGTCAGCCACTGGACTCCCCACTCACCGCTGGTGGGCAGGCAGCTGGCGAGCAGGGATCTTGCCAGTAGCAGGACCTGCCAGTACTGATGGGGGGGAGGGGACAGAAAATATGGGACAATTTGCGTGTTTTAAAGAAAAAGTCGGCACACCTGCAGGAGGGTTTAGATATGGGATTGTCCCTTTAAAAACGGGATGTCTGGTCACCCTACTCAAGACGATAGTGTAGCTGAAACCTGGAAAAATTGCAACCTGTTGCTTTCAGTCCTGGTCCTGCTTGCAGAGTGGGGGACTTTGTAGGAAATGTGAGATGTGAGCCTAGCAATCTGTTTGCAGCCAGCTAGCATAGGGTGGGGTAGCTGGTACCTCTCTGTTTTAGGGAACCTCTTTGGGGGTTTCTGTGCGTTCTGAATTCTAAGAAATGAAGTTGTTACTTTGCAACCTTTCAGCACAAGTATTTTTTTTTAATCTAATTTCTCTGTATGCTGTGAAACATAACGTAAATCATCTAGTCCATCCCCGGCACTGAGGCAGGATTAAGTATACCCTATCCTGCTAAATTTTATTAAGGCAAAACTTCCATTAACATGTGAGGCAGTTTTGCCTGAGTAAGGGCTGGAGAAATGAGCCCCCTGAATGAGACAATAAAATGCCTCCAGTGGCAACGTGACTCCTTTACCCAATAACACACCCAAAGCAGACTGCAGGGAGTGCCTCCTCTTCTGCTGGGTGCTGAAACATGTATAGAGGGGATTTCATCTTGTAGTCACTTCACATTTACACGATTGATGGAGAAAGTTTTTGATCCTAAATTTTAACAGCTCAGCAAACTTAGGGATGCTTATTATATTTCTGACAGTCACTGCATTGTCCAGGAATGCAAGCAAGACAAGCCTTCAGTCACTTGTGTGGACAGAGCCAGCAATGTGCAGAAGGCTATCAGGGAAAATCTTTGACACTAAATGCACTGTTAAAACAGCAACCCATAATTTCAGGCCCTGTCAGCCCCACCATTGTATGGGACATCTTCTCTCATACTTCATTTTTGCCAAAGTGCTGCAATTTTCTGACACTAGTAATGACTTAATGAGAGACACAGCAGAGACCTGATCCACAGTGGCAGTCACAAAATCTATTGGCTGCAATGTATGAGCCCAAACTTGTAAAGAACCGAGCAGCATCTACAAAGTGCTGAGTGCCTTCAGTTCCCATTGGCTTCAATGGAAATGGAAGGCTCTCAGCCCAACTGTCAGGGTTGGGTGTTTTGGAAGAGAATCTGCCCATAGCAGTGAGATGTGACTCTGCCTTTTGAATGCACTCACTGCCCAAACCGACTCTTGGTCTCAGAACTATAGGCGCTGTGGGATAACAGTAATGGCTGCAAGAGTTTTTCAGATCGCAGCAAATGCCAACACCGTTTGACATACTTTTCTAGAACTTATTTGTGTTAAATTACCAGCCCAAAATCCCTGAGACTGGGGCCCTGTTGTGCTAGGTACCATACAGACTCACAGTGAGAGACAGTCCCTTTTGTTCACTTCTGTGCACCCGATGAAGTGGGCTGTAGCCCATGAAAGCTTATGCTCAAATAAATGTGTTAGTATCTAAGGTGCCACAAGTACTCCTGTTCTTTTTGCGGATACAGACTAACACGGCTGCTACTCTGAAATCTGAGTCCCTGCTCTGAACACCATGCAATCTAAATAGAAAAGAATGGGAGGGGGAAAGGTGCAGTGATTTGCCCAAGGTCACCCAGTAGGTCAGTAGCAGAGCCAGTAATAGAACCCAGGTTTCTTCTTCAAGTAGTGTCCCTACAGGTGCACCACTCTAGGTGCGCTAGCACCCTCTGCACCTTTCATAGAATCATAGAACTGGAAGGGACCTTGAGAGGTCATCTAGTCCAGTCCCCTGCACTCATGGCAGGACTAAGTATTATCTAGACCATCCCTGACAGGAGTTTGTCCAACCTGCTCTTAAAAATCTCAATGATGGAGATTCCACCACCTCCCTAGGCAATTTATTCCAGTGCTTAACCACTCTGACAGTTAGGAAGTTTTTCCTAATGTCCAACCTAAACCTCCCTTGCTGCAATTTAAGCCCATTGCTTCTTGTCCCATCCTCAGAGGTTAAAAAGAACAATTTTTCTCCCTCCGCCTTGTAACAACCTTTTATGTACTTGAAAAGTAGTGTTATGTCCCTCTCAGTCTTCTCTTCTCCAGACTAAACAAACCCAATTTTTTCAATCTTCCCTCATAGGTCATGTTTTCTAGACCTTTAATCATTTTTGTTGCTCTTCTCTGGACTTTCTCCAATTTGTCCACATCTTTCCTGAAATGTGGCACCCAGAACTGGACACAATACTCCAGTTGAGGCCTAATCAGCATGGAGTAGAGCAGAAGAATTACTTCTCGTGTCTTGCTTACAATACTCCTGCTAATACATCCCAGAACTATGTTTGCTTTTTTTGCAATAGTGCTACACTGTTGACTCATATTTAGCTTGTGATCCACTATATCCCCCAGATCCCTTTCCGCAGTACTCCTTCCTAGGCAGTCATTTCCCATTTTGTATGTGTGCAACTGAGTGTTCCTTCCTAAGTGGAGTACTTTGCATTTGTCCTTATTGAATTTCATCCTATTTACTTCAGACCATTTCTTATCATTTTGAATGTTAATCTATCTTCAAAAGCACTTGCAACCCCTCCCAGCTTGGACCAATTCCCAACAAACTTTATAAGTGTTCTCTCTATGCCATTATCTAAATCATTGATGAAGATATTGAACAGAACCAGACCCAGAACTGATCCCTGTGGGATCCCACTCATTATGCCCTTCCAGCATGACTGTGAACCACTGATAACTACTCTCTGGGAATGATTTTCCAACCAGTTATGCACTTTGCTTGGAGATTTCTCATAGCCGTGTCCGTTCAGCCTGCACATGTGTGTTAGTCTCGTGCCCCATGCCGTTATATAGCACTGTGCGGGCGATCAGCCCTCACTTCCTTCTCAACCATCATGGTCTGAGATGGAGCTCTGGCAGTTGTCTCGTTGAGATTTCCTTAACTTTATCCTCTGATCCTAATAGTTAGTCATAGTAGATCTTCGTGTTAGTTTAATTAGTTAATAAGTAGTGTAAGCAGGATCTGAATGAGTTCTCCCCTGACAGCTAGCTGGGAGGGGGAGAGACTTCAGGAGCAAACTGTATTTACATGAACACACCTACTTTGAGTAGGTATCCAGCAGACAGGAGCTGTGATCAACTTTGGCTGGTGTTGGGTTAGAAAACACTGTAGTATTGAATGCAGGGGTAGTGAAATGTTGTTATCCTTGCTGATATCTTTATTGCATCAGTAAAGGGGAGCAGAACTGTGCTGAGCCTGTCATGATTGAGGGGTCACCCTCAGTTGAAAGAAACTCGCTAAGGCAGAGCTCAAATGCCAGAGCCCTGTGAAAATAAAAGAGGTGAGGACAGGTGCCCCAGGCAGGAGTTGTGGACTTTCCCTAAGGGTACCCAGTCTGGTTTAGCCTGTTCCTCCCCACTGTTCAAAAAGAGAGCTAAATAGGCTTCATTGGGAACTCTTTGTTATTTTAAGTACTCAATAAGAGCTTCAATCACTTGTGGTGGGGCAGTGTTTCTGCCTGGCCTGCTGAGAGCTAAAAAATCACTAAGGCCCCTGTCTACACTGGCAATTTTCTGGGCAGTAAAGCAGCTTTGAGCGCTGTAACTCCCGAGGTGTACACACTGCCAAGCCACTTAGTGCACAGAAACTGCGCAGTTGTAGCGCTTTAAAAAAAACATCCCAATGAGAGGCATACAGCTTTCTGCTCCCGGGCTACAGCGCTGCGGTGCCAGTGTAGACACCGTGGCAATTACAGTGCTGCGATTGGCCTCCGGGAGGTGTCCCATAATGCCTGTTCTCACCTCTCTGGTCATCGGTTTGAACTCTACTGCCCTACCCTCAGGTGACCAACTGTCATCCCCACCCCGTAAATTCCTTTGGAAATTTGAAAGTCCCCTTCCTGTTTGCTCTGTGATGCGTCCAGTGGTCTCAGCTCATCTTTCCAGGTGGCCATGCCTGCTCCACACACCAGGCAATCCCCCACTTAGAGCAATGCTGAGCTGCTGGACCTCATCAGCATTTGGGGAGAGGAGGCTGTCCAGTCCCAGCTGCGCTCCAGCTGTAGGAATTATGATACCTACGGATAGATTTCATGATGCATGACAGAAAGGGGCCATGACTGGGACACATTGCAGTGCAGGGTCAAAGTGAAGGAGCTGTGCAACGCCTACCACAATGTGCAGGAGGCAAAACCGCCGTCCCGGCGCTGCGCCCATGAGCTGCTGGTTCTACAAAGAGCTGGACACAATACTCGGCGGCGACCCCACCTCCACTGTGATATTTGTGGATATTTCAGTGGCTTGCGTGCCAGTCAGGAGTGGACTGAGCCAGGAGGAGTAAATCTTGGATGAGGATATGGGGGGGGACCCAGAGGCAGAGGATGACTCGGAGGCCAGAGATGCATGCAGCCAGGAGCTCTTTTCTACCCCGAAGGAGGCTAGCCAGTCACAGCTATCCGAGCTTGGTGAAGAGCAAACAGGAGAGGAGGCCCCTGGTAATAGGCTTTGATTTTGGGAATCGCTGAAGCGAGTTGTTGGGGACAGGAGGGTTGCAGAAAGCAGGCTTGTCTCCCACCTCATGCCTAGTCTGAGTGGTGGAACAGGCTGTTGATTGACTCCCTCACTTCACGTGAATCTCCCTCAGAGATCTCCAGGAAACTCGTGGAGATACTGGGCAATCCTACTGGGCAATCCGCTGCTGCAGGTTCTTCGGCAGAGCTGCTTTGTTTCTTGCCCCATTAACGGTAACTTTCCCACACCACTCTGCTATCACGGGGGGAGGGGGAATCATTGCTGCACGCAGGCGAGCTGCACAGGGGCCAGGGCAGAAGCCGCAGGCTTGGAGAAGACCCTCCCTTGATTCCCTGCTCACCCTTAGCAGCAAGGTATCTTCCATAATGATCAGAGCCTGTGGAAAGTGTGGGGACAGGAATGATTATCAGGCCCCCCCTACAGTGCTGGCTCTCCCCAAGAGCCATGTGCCCAGTGTACAGCAAGGTCCAGTAAAAGTGATTTACCCTGCCCTTGCGGCTACTCACCATTTTGTGGGTCTTGTCGCTCATGTGTGCTTGCCTGGGGACAGCGAGTTAGTGACAGGTGTGTGAGCACTGGCTGTGTTTTAAATCACTGAATCAGTGTAGTCTGTGTTGCAAACAATACTGCTTCTGTAAAATGTTGCATTTAAACTTCAAAGAGATGACCTTGGGGCCCAGCCTCCCTCTTTGTTATTGGCAGCTGAACAGCTGCGCAGAATTAGAAAGCGGCCAAGAAGAACTAAGGAAGACTTTCTGCGTGATGTTATGATGCACTCCACCGTCGAGAAACAGGAGTTGAAGGAATGGCAGGACAGCGAGAAGAGGGACCGAAAGGAGAACGCGGCGCGCCAGAATGAAGCCACGGAGCGGCTCTTAAAGATTATGGAGCGCCAAGCAGACACGCTCCAGGTGATACTAGCTCTGCAAACCGAGCAGCTCCACACCCGCCCTCCCCAGCAGAAGCTGTCGCAAAACTCTTTCCCGTGCTCCTCCCAGACACGCCAACACACTCTTATTGTTATACCAATAGAATAAAAACCAGCAGGGTCTTATTAAGAGGGATAAGGCAAAGATGCCACATTTATTGTAAATATAATGATAAAGCAAAAGATAAAAGTAAACAACGTTGTTTTGACTACTTATTCCTATCACTACTTTTTCCTTATACACACACACACACACACATATATATATAGAGAGAGAGATTCATTCACACAATCATTCATTTAAGTTCTGTATAGGTGTTATAGTTACCAGCCTAGAAGTTGCTCATGCCAAGATACTGGCCAGGTATCTTGGTCATGAGGATGGAGCCGAGTCTGTGTCAGGTGCACCTGATGCTCCTGGAGGTTGTCAGCAGAACCAGAGACTCAAAATCCTCAGTCTTGAGAGTCCATTCTTATAGGAATTAATTCCTATGTTAATCTATGGAAGCTGTTTCATCCTGCTGTTGCTGACTCAATCAGCGGATGGCACATTCCTGGGCACATTCCTGGTGGCTCCACACTGTCCAAAGTTTGTGTTTCTGATCCTTCCAGGTGATGGGATGGATCCCAGTTTACCCTCCGGGGGTTTTGGTGGTCCACTTTACACATTCTTCGGCCGATGGATACTCCCTTTCTAGGCTGGCACCTCCCTAACCATTCATGTATATCGAGCATTCATCAGCATACATTCCATTTCTTAACCATATTTTAATTTACTGTCTCCACCACTTTTGGGGTGTGTGCTAATTCATTTGAGACTCCCGGCCCTTTAATCACAGAGGGTGGGAGGTCTGTCCTAGGAGCCGTTGAATGAAGTGAAAGTCACTTAACGGCTTATAGTGTTTGTTTACATTGTATCAATTACTTCAAGAACAAAGTCAATTAACTTGTTTGTAAGTTTTACATAGTAACAAAGTATCTTTCACAGGATAGATATAATCAATGGTTTCTACAGACAGTAGCTTACAAGTTTTAACAGAAGACCCAAGAGATTTTTGTACTTGGTGAAACTGTTGGATTTTAAAGTGTGGGGGCCAAATTATGAGGGGGTCACTGTCACTTGGGGGAATCACTGTTAGTACCTTCTTTAATATCCCTACATAATCCCCCTTTTGACACTACGATATTTATATAATCGTTAGCGTCACTTCCTTTTTAACCTGTTTAAGAGAAGGTACTGTGAGGCAACATGTGTTTGTGATTCCAATTTAGCATACATTCTTTTTATCTGAAAACACATAATCAACCTCCTGGTTCCAGTCTATACCTGTGGCATTCCACTCCTCCCCCCTCACAGTCCAGCACTGCAGACTCCCACTACCCACTGCACTCAACACCCATCCCTCTGCAGTTTGGCCCTGCTGAAAGACAGTACCCACTGCATTGTACTCCAAAGGAGAAGGTTGGATGTGATCCCTGGACATACACAAATCTTTAGCCATCCCGGTACCCCCCTCCTCCTCCTGGGACTTTCCCTTCCCCCCATTCCTCTCCCTACTGATGTTTTTGTTTTTGTTTTGTTTGACTCTCTCCTCTGGTTGTTGTCTTTTAATAAAAGAATTGTGTTGGTTTGAAAGCAATCTTTATTCTATTACTTGAACGCAAAAAGAGCACTGCAAAGCAACATACAATTATGTTAAACCCCCTTATTGCATCATGTGCACCAATCACCTCCTAGCATTACAAGCACTGCTATCCCAAGCATAGCAACAACTATTAGTGGCTTTCAGCTTCAAATTGCTGCCTCAAAGCATTCCTGATCCTTATAGCCCCATGCTGTGCCCCTCTAATAGCCCCGGTCTCTGGCTGTTCAAACTCAGCCTCCAGGCACTGAAACTTTGCGGTCTAGCCCTGAGTGAAGCTTTCACCCTTCCCTTCACAAATATTATGGCGCGTACTGCGCGCGGCTATAAGCATAGGAATATTGTCATGGGCCAGGTCCAGCTTCCCATAGAGGCAGCGCCAGCGGGCCTTTAACTGGCCAAAAGCACACTCCACAGTCATTCTGCACTTGCTCAGCCTGTTGTTGAACCGCTCCTTACTTCATAAGCCACGGCATTTAGGGGTAGGCAGGGTCTCCCAGGATCACAATAGGCATTTCGACTTCTGGTCTGGGAAGAAAGTCCCTGCTTGCAGCTTCCTGAACAGGCCAGTGTTCTGAAAGATGTGTGCGTCATGCACCTTTCCGGACCAGCCTGCTTTAATGTCTGTAAAATGCCCACAGTGATCCACAAGCACCCGGAGAACCATTGAGAAATACCCCTTCCGATTAATATACTCGGTGGCTAGGTGGTCTGGTGCCAGAATTGGAATACGCGTCCCATCTATCGCCCCTCCGCAGTTAGGGAAGCCCATTTATGCAAAGCCAGCCACAATGTCACGCACGTTGCCCAGAGTCACGGTCTTTCAGATCAGGATGCAATTAGTGGCCCTGCACACTTCTGTCAACACGAGCCCAATGGTAGACTTTCCCACTCTGAACTGATTAACGACCGATTAACGACTGGAGTAGCCAGCCTCCACAGTGCGATCACCACTCGTTTCTCCAACGGCAGGACAGCTCTCATTGTCGTGTCCTTGCGCCGCAGGGCTGGGGCGAGCTCATCACACAGTCCCATGAATGTGGCTTTCCTCATCCGAAAGTTCTGCAGCCACTGCTCGTCATCCCAGACGTACATGACGATGTGATCCCACCACTCAGTGCTTGTTTCCCGACCCCAAAACCGGCATTCCACTATGGTCAGCACCTCCATGAATGCCACAAGCAATCTCGTGTCATAGCTACTACACGTGGCGAGATCAATGTTGCACGCCTCTTGCCTTTGTAGTTTAAAGAATGACTCCACTGCCACTTGTGATGGGTTAGTCAGAGCGAGCAGCATACTGGTCAACAGTTCGGGATCCATTCCTGCAGCCCGAAGAGGCAGGGTGCGCAAACCGTTGAAAGATGGCACCAAATGCGGACGGAAGCTGCTGGTTCCTCAGGTACCCAGGGCGTGGCCTGACCGAAAGATGGCAAAGCCTCGGGCCCAGAGAGGTCATTGGTACTGTTAGCAGACAGATGTGGCAAGAGCTCTTCCTCTGCTTCCTCTGTACCGAAGAAGCCCACTTGGGCTCCGACCACGCTTCCCTCAGAGAGCCCAATACCTACAGTTCTGTCAGTGCCCTCGGCCACAATCACCTAGGTACAGACTACAGGCTCCATACTGATAACACCCTCGGTACTGCAGGAGTTCTGTTTTCCCCAGGACCTGGCTGTATCTGAGACTCCCAAGTCTCCGCTGCTTGACTCCGACATGCTGTCAGTACCAAGAACATCAAGATCTCCTGAAGTTCTCCTGGTACCAATGATCACCTCAGATCTCCCCAGACAGAGACTGACTGACACGCACGCGTGGGCTGAACAGACACTACTATGGGAAATCTCCAATCAAAGACACAGTGCGGCTAGTGCACCAAGAGTGGAGCACCCATAGGGACACACATCTTGAAGAACCACAGTTACTGCACAGGGTGAGTAACCATTTCTTTCTGAGTCCCAATCCATTGTCTTCTCCACTAGATCACACTGCTGCCCCTAAGTTAGCCTGCCAAAACACTACCTAGTGGTTAGGCACTGGCATGTCGTGATTATTGCTTATCAGGCTGACCAGTTCCATCTCCTTGTTACTTTGTGCTTCCCTATGTCTGTTCATGCCTTGTCCTCAGATTCTAACCTGTTCCAGGCAGGGACCATTTTCTTGTTATATGTATGTACAGCACCTAGCACAGTGGAACCCTGATCCATGACTGGGGCCCCTGAGCACTCCACACTACAAATAATACTGAGGGTTTCATTGTTTTAAGTTATTGTCTTTCCAGTGGAGGAGGGAAGGAAGTCAGCGGTTCATCACTTCTTTTATGCTATGTGCAGATTTATTGAAAAAGCCCCGTCCGTAACTTCTCATTTACTGCTGTCATTCCTACCTCTGTTCTATCCAGAATATTTTATCTTCAGTTGTTCTCATTCTATTTTGTTGTTTTGGCTTTGGTTCTGCACCGCTTTTCTCCACATAAGCTGTGTGTATTTGTGTGTTCATTTGTTTTGTCTCCATATTGTCTTCCCATCTACTTTACTTTCTTCTTTAATTCCTGGCACTACATTCTTTGCCTGTGATTTTTTTTCCCCTCTCCCTCCCCACTTCCCCCCTTAAGCTTACTACAAAGCCTATTGTTCTTCCCTGTAATGTTTGCATTTTTTCCTTCCGCTCAAGCATTGCTGTTCTCTGTGTGATTCAGCCTTTATTTCACATTATCCCTTCTCTCTAATTTGTATTTTTGACAATATTTGAGGTGGGTTTTTTCCCCTGTGTTGTGGAAAGTTTCAGCATTGCACTTGTCACTCTCTATCTTCTCTTCATTCTATTCCATCTGTTCTTTTTTCCTATTTCCAGTATCTTATTTCCTGAGGATTGCCACTTTTCTTATTATAATTAATTCTTTCCCGGTGATTTTATTTCATGGTTTTTTTCTGTCATTTTACATTGTACTACACTTCTGGATTTAAGCTTCCATTCCCTTTTCAGTGGCATATTTCTGACTTGTCTGTATATTCTCTCACCCACCCACCCTCAGCCTATCTGCATTGCTTCTCCGTGGATGATAATATGACTCATGGCTGCTACTCCTTTCAGAAGTTGGGGGCTTGTTTGTTTTCCCTTTTGCTTCCTATCCAATTTGTCTGCACCGTGACTGTGACAGCTCCTGAGGTGGATTCCTTTGATTATGTATTCACAGCCATGTAGGCCACACTCCACCACAGCACTAGGGAGCCGATCCTGTACCCACCAAAGTCAATGGGAGACTTGCCATTGCTATCAATAGGAGCAGGACTGGGTTCTTAATGTTGTGCCCATTTACTTGTTTCATCCTGACTGTCACAGAGCTGTGACGAGTGGTAACCACAAAGGTCCCTCACCACTGAGCAAAGCCCGGATACAAAAGGGTTTTCTTTGCCTGCAAGCAAAGTAGTAAAAAGAAAGCGGGGCTGATCCTCACGTGGTGAAGTCAATGGAGCTGTGCTGATTTACGCTAGCTGAGGATCTGCCCCAGGAGGTCTGAGAAGTGACATTCTCATTCCCCCACATGTGCGTTAGGGCACTGGCACGGCTGACTCACGGCCGCTGTAGCTAAGTAGAAGTGGCAGATGTCTCAGCTGCTCCCTCACCAGCGGGGGTACTGGTGGTGTGGAATTCCACTGTGTGACCAATGATTCCCACACATCTCAGTTTGCAGTTCACCCCTTGACTTCTGTAGGGGAGTAACGTGTACTTGGAGCTTCCATGCCTTGGTCAACCCCGCTCGCCCCCCCCCCACACACACACACAGCAGAAACACATCGTTTTCATTGCGTTAAAGCTTTTAAGGGCCTGCCTAAGCATTTTCAGTACTGGGATCTAAATCATTATTTTGCTGTCAAAACGTTCCATTTTCTTTTCCTTCCCCAGTCTATAATTCTTTTGTGAGTGGTGACTGCATAGTTAATCAGCAATTCATTATACGGCTGTGAAAAATCCAAGCCTGTGCTCCTCTTTATATACTTAATCAGTATCATTGGCTTGTGTACAGTAATGTGTGGTATTTTTTAGATTAAACTATTATTATTGGTTTTTAACAGGTTATACATCGAAAATGTAGCCATTGCAGGACTTTGGAGACGCCTGTGTGGATAGGAAGGGATGGGGTGAGCGGCAGAAAGAACACAAGCTATGGTGAATTAACAGGGAAGAGAAGTAAACGGAGCTCTTGCTACTTGGGCCTGGTCTACACTATGACTTTAATTTGGATTTAGCAGCGTTAAATCGAATTAACCCTGCACCCGTCCACACAGCGGAGCCATTTATTTCGAAATAAAGGGCTCTTAAAATCGATTTCTGTACTCCACCCCGACGAGCGGAGTAGCGCCAAAATCGATTTTGTCAATTCGAATTAGGGTTAGTGTGGCCGCAATTCGATGGTATTGGCCTCTGGGAGCTGTCCCAGAGTGCACCATTGTGACCGCTCTGGACAGCAATCTGAACTCGCATGCACTGGCCAGGTAGACAGGAAAAGCCCCAGGAAAATTTGAATTTCATTTCCTGTTTGCCCAGCGTGGAGAGCACAGGTGACCACAGATACCACAGATACCTCAGCTCATCAGCACAGGTAACCATGCAGGCTGATAATCGAAAAAGAGCACCAGCATGGACCGCACGGGAGGTACTGGATCTGATCGCTATATGGGGAGAGGATTCAGTGCTAGCAGAACTTCGTTCGAAAAGACGAAATGCCAAAACTTTTGAAAAAATCTCCAAGGGCATGATGGAGAGAGGCCACAATAGGGACTCAGATCAGTGCCGCGTGAAAGTCAAGGAGCTCAGACAAGCCTATCAAAAAACAAAGGAGGCAAACGGTCGCTCCAGGTCAGAGCCGCGGACATGCCGCTTCTACGCCGAGCTGCATGCAATTCTAGGGGGGGCCGCCACCACTACCCCACCTGTGACCGTGGATTCCAGGTCGGGGATAGTCTCATCAGCTACACCTGAGGATTCTGCGGATGGGGAAGAGGAGGAGGAGGAGGAGGATGAGCTTGCAGAGAGCACCCAGCACTCTGTTCTCCCCAACAGCCAGGATCTTTTTCTCAGCCTGACTGAAGTACCCTCCCAAGCCAGTAGCCAAGACCATGACCCCATGGAAGGGACCTCAGGTGAGTTTACCTTTTAAAATATAAAACATGGTTTAAAAGCAAGCGTTTTTTAATGATTAATTTGCCCTGAGGACTTGGGATGCATTCGCGGCCAGTACAGCTACTGGAAAAGTCTGTTAACGTGTCTGGGGATGGAGCGGAAATCCTCCAGGGACATCTCCATGAAGCTCTCCTGGAGGTACTCCAAAAGCCTTGCCACAAGGTTTCTGGGCAGTGCAGCCTTATTCCGTCCTCCATGGTAGGACACTTGACCACGCCATGCTTGCAGCAAGTAATCTGGTATCATTGCCTGACAAAGCCTGGCAGCGTATGGTCCCGGTGTTTGCTGGCATTCAAGCAACATCCGTTCTTTATCTTGCTGTGTAATCCTCAGGAGAGTGATATCGCTCATGGTAACCTGGTTGAAATACGGGAACTTAATTAAGGGGACAGAGGTGGCCGTTCCTACTGGGCTGTTTGCCTGTGGCTGAAAAGAAATCCTTCCCTGCAGTTAGCCAAGCACAGGGGGGGGGGGGGAATTGGCCCTGAGCTTTTCGCGTTTGGCTAGCAGGGATCTTCCCTGTTACCAGCCACGCGGTCGGGGGAGGGGTACATTGATCATCCCAGGGAATTCATGGCGGGAGGGGGGGGGGCGGGGGGGTTAGTTTGGTTTCTGCAGGGATCTTACCTGATACCTTCCACGCGGTCGGGGGAGGGGTACATTGATCATCCCAGGGAATTCATGGCAGGAGGGGGGGACGGGGGGGTTAGTTTGGTTTCTGCAGGGATCTTCCCTGATACCTGCCACGCGGTGGGGGGAGGGATAAAGCGATCATCCCAGAGAATTGGATGGTGGGGGGGTTAGTTTGTTTTCTGCTGCTGAAGGTTAACAGGAAAACCGCAGCAGTCAACAGGCTTTGCTTGGTATGTGGGAAAGGAGGGCGCAGAAGCCGAAAGACAATGGCTTACCATGGCTGCCTGCAAGCTGAATTCTGTTGCCCGGACCTGCGTCTGTGATCTCTAACACCAAAGCCACAGGCACTCAATATTAAGATGGAAAATGCGACCTTGTACTGAAATCACATGTGCTATGTAATGTGAATAGTGTTTTTCACCATGAAAGAGTATAAACATTGTTCTGTAAAATGTATCAGTTTAAAAACTTCTCTCCTTTCTTTCAACCCTCCCTCCAGCAGCTGCAAATTTTTCAAGCCTCCCTCCTCCGTCCCGAAGGCTATCTCAGATAAGGCGGCGTAGAAAGAGGACGCGAGACAACATGTTCACAGAAATAATGGAATCCACCCGCAATGAAAGAGCTCATTTGAATGAGTGGAAGGACACTGTATCTAAATTTAGGAAAGATGCCAGTGAACGTGAGGTCTTGAGGGACGCTCGAGATGAGAGGTGGCAGGCTGCAACGCTGGGGCTGCTGCGTGAGCAAACGGACATGCTCCGGCGTCTGGTGGAGCTTCAGGAACGGCAGCAGGATGACAGAGTGCCGCTGCAGCCACTGTATAACCTCCCTCCCCCCTCACCATGTTCCATATCCCCCTCACCCAGACGTGTAAGAACGCGGGGGGGGGGAGGCTCCGTGCACCCTCCCACTCCACCCCAGTGGACAGCCCAACCAAAAGGCTGTCATTATATTGAATTTGTTCAGTGGCCTTTTACTTCCCTCCTACCCTCCTCCCAAACCTCACCCAGATTACCTTCTTCGTTCTCTCCCTATGTTTATAATCACTTAATAAAGAATACATGATTTTTAAACGATAGTGACTTTATTTCCTTTGAAAGAAAGCTGGGGGAAGGGGGAGGGTGGGTTGCTTACAGAGAATGAATGAGTCAATAAAGGGGGCTGGTTTTCATGAAGGGAGAAACAAACAGAAATTTCACACTGTAGCCTGGCCAGTCATGAAACTGGTTTTCAAAGCTTCTCTGATTCACAGCGCTTCCTGGTGTGTTCTTCTAATCGCCCTGGTGTCTGGCTGCGCGTAATCAGCAGCCAGGCGATTTGCCTCAGCCTCCACCCTGCCATAAAGGTCTCCCCCTTACTTTCACAGAGATTGTGGAGCACACAGCAAGCAGAAATAACAATGGGGAGATTTCTTTGGCTGAGGTCAGAGCGAGTTAGTAGCGATCGCCAGTGACCTTTTAAACGGCCAAATGCACATTCAACCACCATTCTGCACTTGCTCAGCCTGTAGTTAAACAGCTCCTGACTCCTGTCCAGGCTGCCTGTGTATGGCTTCATGAGCCATGGCATTAAGGGGTAGGCTGGGTCCCCAAGAATAACTATTGGCATTTCAACATCCCCAACGGTTATTTTCTGGTCCGGGAAGTAAGTTCCTTGCTGCAGCCCTTTAAACAGAGTAGTGTTCCTGAAGACGCGAGCATCATGAACCCTTCCTGGCCAGCCCGCGTTGATGTTGGTGAAACGTCCCTTGTGATCCACAAGTGCTTGCAGCACCATTGAAAAGTACCCCTTGCGGTTTATGTACTGGGTACCCTGTGCTCCGGTGCCAAGATAGGGATGTGGGTTCCATCTATCGCCCCACCACAGTTAGGGAATCCCATTGCAGCAAAGCCATCCACAGCACCTCAGTGATTGCTTTGGCTACTTGCATCACAGCAGCCCCCACAGTAGATTTGCCCACTCCAAATTGATTCCCGACTGACCGGTAGCTGTCTGGCGTTGCAAGCTTCCACAGGGCTATTGCCACTCGCTTCTCAACTGTGAGGGCTGCTCTCATCCTGGTATTCTGGCGCTTCAGGGCAGGGGAAAGCAAGTCACAAAGTTCCATGAAAGTGCCCTTACGCATGCGAAAGTTCCGCAGCCACTGGGAATCGTCCCACACCTGCAACACTATGCGGTCCCACCAGTCTGTGCTTGTTTCCCGGGCCCAGAATCGGCGTTCCATGCCTATAACCTGCCCCATTAACAGCATGATCTCCAAAGCACTGGGTCCCGCGGTTCGATAGAATTCCATGTCTATATCCTCATCACTCTCGTCGCCGCGCTGCTGTAGCCTGTTCCTCGCCGCCTGGTTTTCCAGGTTCTTGTTCAGCATAAACTGCACGATAAGGCGCGAGGTATTTACAATGTTCATGACTGCTGTCTTGAGCTGAGCGGGCTCCATGCTTGCCGTGGTATGGCGTCTGCACTGTTCACCCAGGAAAAAGGCGCGAAACGGTTGTCTGCTGTTGCTTCCTGGAGAGGGGAGAGGATATACCCAGAACCACCCGCGACAATGTTTTTGGCCCCATCATGCATTGGGATCTCAACCCAGAATTCCAATGGGCGGAGGAGACTGCGGGAACTATGGGATAGCTATGGGATAGCTAACCACAGTGCAACGCTCCAGAAATCAACGCTAGCCCCGGTACATGGACGCACATCGCCGAATTAATGTGCTTAGTGTGGCCGCATACAATCGAATTTATACAATCTGTTTCCCAAATTCGAATTATATAAATTCGGATTAATCCCGTAGTGTAGACATACCCTTAGTTCAGTCTAGCCCAGATCAGTAGTGGCTGAAAGACATGACCATCTGATGGATGTTCTGTACTTTTTGTGAAGGGTTTGCTGGTTTCAATCCAGTTTAAAATTATGCTGTGGAAAGAGGTGACAGCAACAGGAGACACCTAGTGGGGGAATGAGAATGAAGAAACTGATGCCCCCAGCAAGTCTCACTTTCCCTTTAAAAAATAAGTAAGACTGGCACTGAAGCGACAATGATAGTGTATCCCAAATCCATCTCTTAACGCATATAGCATTCAGAGACCTTAGCCTGGCACATGACGTACAGATAGATCACACAATTCCATCTTTCACCTTTAGATTATTTGTCCTAGAATAATTTTGGTTGTGCGGGGCCTCTAGTGTGGGCCTAATCTAGCTGCATTGTTAAGAATTAATTGCATTAGGTTGCTTAATTCAAAAAGATATATAAATCTGGACTATTCATAAGTCACTACAGCAATTTTCCTCTTCATTCCAGTTCAGAAAAGTGCATGACTAAGTTAAAGGCAGCATAAATCAGTCTACACCCTAATGCAAAGTGTCAGCACATTAAAACAATATACCCCTTCTTAGCTATTCTGTGTATATCCAGTACCTAACACGAGGAGGTCCTGGTCCACGACTGGGGCTCCCAGGCACTACCACAGTACAAATAATGAGCAATAATCTTCCCATACAGGACCCAGTTCTGCCATTGTTACTCTTGTTGAGGAAGACCTTGCCCTTAAAATCAATGGATCTACTCATGGAGAGATTCACTGCTCAGTATGAGGAAAGGAAGCAGAATCAAAGGGTCCTTCCCAGATGAGAAGACATGGATCAGAGGAGCAATGGTCTCAATTCAATCATTTGTGTTGGGTGGTTAAAACCTACTGGTCCCCTTGTAGAAGCACACAAGTGATTTCAACATAATCTGACATGAGATGGTGAACTACAGCAAGCCAAGTAAGAACAGCTTTGATGCAGAAGAGCTTTGTCCTTCTCTCTCCTGGTGAGAGCGGTGTGTGATATGAATCACAGAAGGCACTGGCCTGCTATTAAAACAGGTGAAATGGTTTGATAGTAAAGCTTCTGATGGATGAGAACTTTCAAAGCCAGGAGCCTCATTTATGCTACCACTAAAACTTAAAAACGACCAAGCGACTGTCTACATCACTGTTATAATGCAACAAAATGTATATTTATCTCTTTTTGGAAAGATTTGTTTCTTTTCGGCTGGTAAACGCTCATCAGCCTATAAATCACTTCTGTACCTATAGTACCTCTAATAATAGCATATAATCTGTCTGCTTGGGAATCTAGTACAGAAACTCTTGGTGAGAAAATCGAAAATCCAGGCAGGTCTTGAAATGCAGGTGTCTGCCTTGGGCGGCAGAGGCAGATAGTATAGCAGTGCTTACCACATTAGCTAACTAACATAACATTGGTTGATTGGGGATTATAGACACTTTAGTCTCCATATAGTTAGGGTGGAAGCTATCTGGTCATTGCAAGCCTGACTTTGATAAATACATGCTCACTCCTGACTTGGCCAAAACTAAAATATTTCACCTGGTGACAGATTTGAACTCTTCTGCAAAGTTTAAGACAGAAAATAAAAGGCACTGGGGACAGAGAAGGGTTCAAAAATGGAGCTCATTTTAACATTTGGAAATTTTCCTAATGGCCTTCTGGCTTGTAATATCCCCACCCGCAAAACCCAGCTTGGTCTAGAAACACTAAATGTGTCTTAATCTGTTGGTTATGATGTGGACTAGTGCCTTTAGCTAGGTATGGGGCTAGGTTGGGGGAGTTGTGTGGCTATTAAACACACTGGCAGTATTTCTGGTCGCACACAGTGTTAATGCAAGACTTAAGAAGCTTGCAGCCATTGACTGAAGACCTCCTAGAGCACAGCTCTGTGCTACAGCATGTGACCATCAATAACTCCACTATTAGTGGATGTCGGCTTGCAGCAGCTGCAGCAGCAAACGCTGCTGTGGCATTCGCTCACTGCCATTGGCAGCATGGCCTAAAGAGGAATGAGTGCAGAAATGGAGCTGTTTTGAGTTCTAGTCTCACTCCTGCAATCTGGTCTTCACAGAATTTTACACATATGAAGTAGCACCCCTGTAAGGTAGATGAATATCACTGGCCCAGTTTTACATAGATTAATGGCTATACTTTTCCCCAAAACTCCATCTACATTTTGGTGCTTCCTTTCTTGGGTGTCTTGACTTCACAAACTTGCGTGGTGTTGAATTGGCACCCAATACTGGATGCCACTTTGGAAAACATGACCCTCATTGTCTCATCAGGACTCTAACCTTTTTGCTTTTAGTCTGTGGCTACCTCTATGACTTCCCAGCATGGGGCCTTTTGGTGCAACTGTCCAGTCATGTACGGTAAAGGCTGCTCTTAGTCCTGCTGCTGAACATGTCATCTCCTCAACCCTCTGACTGGTGTGAGAATCAAACCAGGTCCACTGAATGACACTCTAATGTAATCACTAGACAACAAGGCTGACAGTCTAGCACCAGGAGATCAACATATTAGACAACAGATCTCGCTATCGTACTAAGATGGCCCCCAGAACCATAGCGTCTGAGCACCTCAATCTTTAACATAGTTATCCTCACAACACCCCCTGAGAGTGAGGAAGTGCTGTTATCCCCATTTTATGGATGAGAAACTGAGGCTTGCAGAGATCAAGGGCCAGATTTTCAAAGGTAATTAGGCATCGAAAGCTGCAGATGGGTGCTTTGCAAAATCCACAAGGCATCTGTCTGCAGCTTTAGGTGCCGAAATACCTTTGAAAATCTGGCTCTAAGTGACTTGCTGCCCAGGATCATTCAGGAAGGCTGTAGCAAAATGGGGACTCAAACCCAGGAATACTGAGGCCTAGGCTCATGTGCTAGCCACGGCACCATCCTTCCACTTTCTACCAACCTGGCACTGATAGTCTCCTTACGTTTTTATTAGGGAAGTACTGGACTGTTATACCAGTTTTAGTCTATTTATACTCTCACCTACTTGAGACCTTGCCTCTATTGTGTATAACTGCATTGAAGCAGCCAGATTGCAGCTGGTGCAGTTGTGACAAGCCCCACTAGGTATGTCTACACTGCAGTAAAACACCTGCGGCTGGCCCATGTCAGCTGACTTGGGTGCACAGGGCTCGGGCTGGAGCCTTTTACTGCACTGTAGACATACCTTCTCTTTACTCCTGGATGTAGTAGGCAGATGCTTTCTAACAAAGCCCTTCTAATGTTACCTGAAGAGCAAATAGCACCTGTAAAATTATGGATTCTCTTTTTAATACGTCTGAATATTGTCATCAGTTCACTATTATTTTTGTAGATTGGTTACATCTCACCCAATGTGCTGCTGTCCAGCTCCATTTCTTCACCAGTGTTAATACTAGTTTGGTTTGTTTGCAGCTCAGGATTTGGTTTTGAGGGTGTAGAAGGAGGAGAAGGGGCTCCCTTCTCACATACTCATAATGAGCCTGGTTCTGTAAGGTGCTGAGTACCTCCTGCAAAGTGCCAAACTCCCTGAGCTCCCACTGCACTCTGTTAGAGTGGAGGGCGCTCAGTACAGTGCAGGATTAGGTCTGCAAACTGGAGGAATAATTCAGCAGGAAAAGATGATCCAGTAGTGCTCAGCGAGTCTTTCCCAGGAGAATTAATGTTTATTACAAGAAAGCAAAAGTAGCCGGAAAGGAAACAGAACATTCTGCAGCATGGAGTCCAATCAATGTCTCTTCCTCTGAGTGCAGAGCCCCACCTACCCACTGCCAAACTTCCTGCTCTTTCGCCCAAGCAGGATATCTTTGCTTAAACCATGCTCCATGAAGCGGGTGTTCACATCTGCCTTGTATTTTTATAGCACTGATGTTTCCCCATGTCGGGTGTTATAGCGATCCAACTGAGTAATTGGTGACTATGACAGATGGCCCTCTGTGCATGTGTGCACCCTCGGGAAAAACAATGTACACAGCAAATTAAATGTTCATTTGAGCAGACCTCTCTTCCTCTGCACAGTAGGCTGATGTGCAAGGTGAATATTTAGGCAGTGTTGAGTATAATATTTCTATAGCAAACAGAAATATGGCACTTGCCATGCTCCTTCTCTTGGTAATAGTGCCACCTGCAGCTTCCAGTGTGCACTTTAACTGAAGACACAGGCCCAGATTCTGATATTGCTTACGCCATGTTTCCTCAGTCTGTTGACTTTGGTGGCATTGCTCTTGACTTTCACCAGTGTGAAGCCAGAAGTGGGCCCTCCAACCTAGGGGAAAGGGATAGCTCAGTGGTTTGAGCATTGGCCTGCTAAACCAAGGGTTGTGAGCTCAATCCTTGAGGAGGTCATTAAGGGATCTGGGGCAAAAATCTGTTTGGGGATTGGTCCTGCTTTGAGCAGGGGGTTGGACTAGATGACCTTCTGAGGTCCCTTCCAACCCTGATATTCTATGAAGGGCAAGATATCAAATAGACATTCATAGCTGCTTTTTGATTTCTCACTTCATTAACTCATCACTTCCCTGTGCATCTCCACAATCCCTCACACGTGTGTACTGTTAATCCAAGTAGACAGACAGTGTCTTAATGCTATAGCTCTGCACAGCATAGACGCCAACTACCCTGAATTGCAGTCATTCCCACCATGACTGCTTCTACAGTAGCATTTAAGGAAATGCTACAAGTTAGAATCAGAAGACTGATTGTCTCTGCATTACCCAGGCAGCTGGTTTGCTGTCACCACTGCTTATTACACGCATTATCATCTCACTGTTACCTTGTGAATACATCACCGAGGAAGGCATCTGTTAGCGCCAATAACTAGTTTGTAAGATCTTTGGGGCAGGGACACCTTTATGTTATGAATTGGAAAGCACCTAGTACATTGGGGTCCCAGTCCCTTACTGGGCCTCCAGGCTATACCTCAAAACAAATAAGCAGTGAGAACTGAAATGCTAGTGATACTGACTTGCTTAAGAACAGACGGGAGGGAAATGACATTGCAGTTTGTACTATTATGACCCACCTACATGAATGTGAAACCATCTATGTGAGTTTGGTGGTGGTCTTTGCATTGATAAAACAGTGATCTGCTCTACAGCACCTCTTCCCTTCTAACTGGATACACCCACTAGAAATGAAGCTGTGACGTTAGCTCAAGTAATGCTGTCATCTGAACCTCTGTAAGTAACTAATGTTCTCAGCCTAAGAAATCTTTATCTCATGGACTCCTGACTTGGTTAAATGTAAATGGTTTGAAGAACATTTTTCAGGAAGGGATTGTTTGTTTTGATTATATGCTTTATACATATTACTTGAACAGTTCTTATCTAAAAGCTGAGTTGTTAAGATATCATTTTACTTCCAACAGCAGTGGTGAAAGACTGATAGATTGCCCATGCAATGCATGAGTAAAAGAAGCAAGTTAAACATCAGGGTCTGGATGAATGATTATTTAATCTGTTTACCAATGGCAATATATTATCAGCAATTTTTGATAAATTCATTTTATCCGCATCTGCTTTTCCATAAGAATGAGGATATTTAGTTTGATTCAAATTTCATGGTCTGAGGGAGCCTTTAATACCAATCATGCCAATAATCTATGAATATAAATAGACTAAAGTACTAGAGAGATGTGCAGGAAAATGTTATCTACCAAATGAAACTGGGGAGAAAGAGTAGGGAGAGACAAAGGTCTTTCTGCCTCCCTTGCAGTTGCAAAAGGGGCAGAATCTTAATGAGTTTTAAGCTAATACCCTCCCCTCTCTCTCCATTTGGGTTTCTCTGGCTACAGTCAGTCTCTGAATGGGACAGGAACTGAAGGTCTCTATTCCCCTGTAAAGTGCTGTGCACACATATGATGCTATATAAATAATATAACAGCAGCAACTGCTAATGTCCTCTCTAGACTGCCATAAAGGTTTAGCTTACCCATGATATGTTACAAAAACTGTGTGGTCTAGGCTTTTTTGGTCCACAGCCAACCTAAGGGCGAGGGCGTTCAGCTGACACAAAGCCATGTGTAGTGGGCTTTGCAGAGTCACCAGACCCCAGGAAGAGCATTAAGAATTGCTTGAGGCACATGGGGAGTGTGAGGTCTGTGCCATCTCTAGGGATCATGTAGCTTGCTGCCTCTGGTGCACTGGCACTCTTCTGTGGGCTAAGGGTAGGGGTAGAGGTGGGGCATGGCCCCAATTTTTCCCTACCCCTTTCAGGTTGATTTGCTCTCTGGAGGGAGTAAGGACCATGTAGTCTCTGCGCAGATGGACTGCTGATGTTCTCTGCTCTTACATGTGCAAGAGCCGATCACATCTCCCATTTGGAGACTCCCCGCTCTCTGAGCTAGTGGAATTTTCTGTATTGTCATTCCAGCTCAAGATGGTGGTGAAATATATGCGGCCACCATTTTTGCCTGCACACTCATCAATCTCTTATATCAAGATTTGAATAACGTACTGGTTTTGGTGTTTTAGTTCCGCTCTGGCTCAGACAGACAATTGCCCAGTTAGGGAACGGGAGTTCATAAAAACAGTTTCTTTCAGTCTGGTTCTGCAGGCCTCCTATAGCTTCTCTGTTGGCTCGGGGAGAGAGTTATTTAGTACACAAAATTGCTTTTTCAGTATAGCACATTTTTTAGCATGAAAGCAAGATATTCTAACACATAGGGCTTTTGTAAGTAATGAGAACATGACTTGTGTCAGACGTGTGAATTTCTCTCCCACCTGCTCTGTAGTCTACCTACAATCTTCTCTCCCCTTCCAGGAAGGACAGACTACACTGGTCAGAAGTAGGAACCCTTGCTCAGCCAGTGGAAGGCGAACTGGGCTGGAGGGAATAGCAGCAAGGACAAAACTGATGTCCTTGAATCCTCCTTTCAGTCTGTTTATAGAGGTTAGATACCAGCACATTATTCAAATCCCTTCAGACTATAACACTGGGGTGAGATGGTGTTCAGATAGATCCTGCACACTCAAGACCTCATTTTCTATTCCTAATGCAGTTAACCTAACACGTTTCACCTTACTACGTACAGAGCAAACTCTCTAAATAAACACAGAGGAAATATAACTTAATAGGAAAGTTAGAACTTTGTTTAAACATCTTGTTTAAATGTTGTTGTTAATACCCTACAACAATAATGATAGGTTGGAGCATGTGTGCATCACATCTCCTATACTGCAATTGTAAAATAAAGGAAAATATTGTTACCACTTATTATACAGAAAAGGGCAGCTCCCAGATTTAATTTTAAGGCGCTATGTACCTGTCACTAATTTAGTTGTTTGTTGGTGGCTGAAAATTACCAGTTTATAAACGAAGAAGCGTTAAAAAAAAAAAAAGTAAAAACAACAAGGAGTCCTTGTGGCACCTTAGAGACTAACAAATTTATTTGGGCATAAGCTTTCGTGGGCTTCATCAGATGTATGATGTAGGCAGGCCCCCAACCTGAAGTAAATACTCACCATCAACTACACACCACACAACAAAAACACCAACCCAGGAACCAAACTCTGCTACAAACCCCAGTGCCAACTCTGTCCACATATCTATTCAGGGGACACCATCATAGGACCTAATCACATCAGCCACACCATCCGGGGCTCGTTCACCTGCACATCTACCAACGTGATATATGCCATCATGTGCCAGCAATGCCCCTCTGACATGTACATTGACCAAACCCGACAGTCTCTACGCAGAAGAATAAATGGACACAAATCTGACATCAGGAATCATAACATTCAAAAACCAGTAGGAGAACACTTCAATCTCTCTGGTCACTCAATAACAGACCTAAAAGTGGCAATTCTTCAACAAAAAAACTTCAAAAACAGACTCCAACGTGAAGCTGTAGAACTGGAAATAATTTGCAAACTGGACACCATCAGATTAGGCCTGAATAAAGACTGGGAGTGGTTGGGTCATTACAAAACCTAAACTTAATTTCCCCAATACTAATTTCTCCCTACTGTTACTCACACCTTCTTGTCAACTGTCTGTAATGTGCCACTCTTACCACTTCAAAAGAGATTTTTTTCTCCTTTGGTATCTGGCTGTTAATTGATTTATCTCCTTAGACTGGCCTCACACTTGGTAAAGCAACCCCCATCCTTTCATGTATTTATACCTGCTCCTGTATTTTTCACTTCATGCATCTGATGAAGTGGGTTCTAGCCCACGAAAGCTTATGCCCAAATACATTTGTTAGTCTCTAAGGTGCCACAAGGACTCCTCGTTGTTTTTGCTGATACAAACTACCACTCTTTAAAAAAAAAAAAAAAAGTAGAAAAAAAAAAGTAGAAATCTTGGCTAGATACAATGGTACAGAACAGGCTATTCCTTCTAGTGGCCTTGATCCTGCAGTAGTCACACACACACACCCCATCACCCATCTGGTTTCAGTGGGGCTCCTTATGGGTGCAGGGCTCCTCCACATGGATCCAAGTCTAGGCTCAAATGCATGCTTGTAAAATCAAAGTCCTGCTAGATGTAGCAGGAATCTGAGTGGTGACACTCATATGCCCATTTCAGAGCATTAAAAAGTATTTAGTTGTAAACATTCATAAATGAGTCTAGAAAATATCTGAACCTATGTTGACTGATGAGCATTTGAGACTAAATTGACCATCTAGAAATGGCTGCTTACAAGAATTGATTAACTGTAGCATTCTCTGATCTCTACCCAGCAATTCCCCTTGGCTCTGCTGTAATTCCTGTATAGCAAGTAACTCAATCACAATTTTACAACCACAGCTGGTTTTTACTACCAGGGCCGGCTCTAGGTTTTTGGCCGCCCCAAGCAAAAAAATTTTTGGCTGCCCCCCACCCCAGCCCTGTGTTCTCTCTTCCCCCCCCTGCCACCCCAGCCCTGGGCTCTCTCTTCCCCCCCCCCCACACACATGCCCTGCTGCCCCAGCCCTGGGCTCTCTCTTCCCCCCCCCCCCTCCCGCACTCCCTGCCGCCCCAGCCCTGGGCTCCCCCCCACCAGTGATGACTCTGCCCGCTCCCCCCTCACCTCCAACCGGTCCGGCGCTGGCAGGGTCGGGGTAAGCAGCGGGGCTCCCGTGCCACGCCTCAGCCCAGGGTCCCGCCATCCAGGGCTCCCGCCTCCAGGACCGGCCGGGACCCGGGAGGGCAGAGCCGGGGGACTGCCCCAGCAGAGGGCTGAGGAGCCGGGGCAGGGTAGCCCCAGAGGCAGCGGAGCCCCGGAGAGTGGGACGCAGGCCCCGCCCAACAGCGCCCCGCCCTCTATGGCCCCGCTGCTGCTTCTGGCCGCCCTGCCACAGTCCCTGGGCGGCTTGGGCCGCTTCGCCCAGCCCCAGCTGCAGCGCTGGGGGCAGCCGCCCTGCGGCACCTGCAGGCAGCTCCGTGTGCCCCGTGGGGTGTCCCCCAGCCTGAGTGTCCCCCGCTCGAAGCCTGCCCGGCCCAGCCACAAGGTGTGGGCGCTGCTCCCCCGCGGCGCGAACCGCAGCGCCTACAGGGCACCCCCCGCGCATGACGCGCTGCTGCTGCCAGGGCCGGCTCTAGGCGTTTGCTGCCGGAAGCACACAAAAAAATGGCCAGAATGCTGCCCTTGAAAATGTGCTGCCCCAAGCACGTGCTTGGTTTGCTGGTGCCTAGAACCGGCCCTGCTTACTACTATTAAATCAGAACTTTCCTGTCTCTCCAGGATTTCTGCAGCTGTCAAAACAAGGCTAAACTTGCACTAAACTTGAAATCTTGGACTTAAAAAAATCAGTCTTGCTATGACAGTCTGACTTGATTAAAAATCAATGGGTCAGCCAACAACTAGCATATTAATTCACTCGAAATAACATTTAATCTCGCTTTATCCTTCCCAAAACGCAAAAGGAAAAACAAGCTGAATGTTTCAGTCACCACTAGTAAAAAGGTGAAAATGATCAAACCAAAGTTTGTATCGCTAATGCAACTGGTGGTACAAAGCTAGAATAGAAGCCAAGCAACCAGGAGGCAGGGGCTTTAGGAGAATACAACAGCCTCATCTTAGCCTTTGACGTTCTATGTAGATCTCTTCTGGATAATCTCTTTGCTTCATCTTTCCCCTTCGCACCTTCTGTTTGTTCCAGGTAGAGAGAACAGACTCCAGCTTCATTTGTGCCATTCCCCCCTTCAAAGCTCTTCTGTAAACCAGCTTCCTCCAAGCCATTCTGCAATGCACGACATTCAATGTAGAAATTGTACATCATATAGGTTCTGAGAAACTAGTCTGGAAATCTAAGGGTAGATCTTAATTAGATTGTAAGCTCTTTGGGCAGACCACTTTTTGTTCTGTTTTTGTACAGTGCCTAGCACAGTGGGGTCCTCGGCCATGACTGGGGCTCCTAAGTGCTACTACTACACAAATAATCTTCATGCTGCTAGCCTAGACAATTGTAACAACTTAGCCCAAGCTGATTGAAGGCGTCTTCTAATTTCTGACAGCAGAGAAGCATGTAAAATCTTTGGCAAAATACAGTGAAGCCATCTGAAGCAGGAGGGCCGTGACTGGCTGCTGTGTGTCTGATATGAGCATTCTTTGCAGTTCACCCTAATTGAGTAACTCCAGTATGGCTCCCTGGGATCTGGGTCACACGGCAATTGCGTGGGGCCGCACATCACAGGGGGGCCCATGAAACTAAGTTGCTCGGGCTTCACCATCAGCCCCAGGTGGTGGGGCTCAGGGCCCCAGGCTTCCTCACATAAGGTGGGGCTTTGGCTTTCTGCCCTAGGCTCCAGCAAGTCTTACACTGGCCCTGTTTGGTGGACCCCATGAAGCCTTCTCGCAGCCCCCGGTCCCTGGTTGAGAACCACTGCTTTATTGCACATTATATGTACAAGAAGCCATGGACCAGAATTTTCAAAAGTAACTAGTGATTTTGGGTGCCCAACAGGAGGAACCACAAGGGGACTTGATTTTGAGAGTGCAGTTTCTGAGTATCAATTCCCTTTAGGGTGTCTGGAGTTGGGCACCCAAAAATCACCAGTCATTTTTAAAAAACTTGGCCCTATTCCGTGGAGAGAATTGGGGAAATCATCAAGGCCCAAATGGTAGTTAGGCTCTCAATTCTCGCACCAACTCAACGGGAGTTGGACACCTCCCTCCCCTCTGTGCCTCTGGAAATACTCCCTAGGATCTAAAAACTGCATAATGGAAATGAGAAATCAGCACACAATGTCTGCCTGTGTTTTGGTGATGCTGTTTCACTGCCCAGCTAAAGGCAGTTAGATGAGCAAGCATAGCTCCCCCCTTCCCCCCAAAAGCAGAGTCCATTTAATAGAAACAAAAATGAATTGCATTAGAATAAACATATTTCCTTGCCCTTGAAGGGTGATTAAACTTCTTTTACGGGTAGAAAAGGGAGCTTAATAGAGTTATAGGTATTTTAAAACTCATAAAAGAAATTTTTACATTCCCCCTTCACGGGTGAGCTGTCATCAGTCATGTGTTCGCAAGCTTATTACCTTTTGCCATTCAGAGACTGGCAGCACGGTTAGAGAGCTTTGCGTGTACTTTCTTTCCTTTCCATGCTTTGCACCAGGGGTTCACGAGTGCTTTTGCTTCCTTTCCGGGAATTCTAGCCATTTGCAGTCCTGTGTTAAAAGAGGACAAATAATGGATTCAGGAGCTCACTCTTTTTCTTGATTCACCCAGCTCTTTATTTGCCAGATATCCAGCCCTCTAAGCTCTGGTTGGTTTTCTTCTGTCAATTGATGAAAACTGTATAGGTGAATACATGTTAGACTGTAAGCTCTGCAGGCCAGGGACTCTCTTCTTGTTTTATGCTTGTACAGCCCCTAGCACAATGGGGTCCTGCCCTGGTTCATAACTGGGGATCCCCTACGGATCCCCCAGTACAAACAATACATATGTTCATGTTTTGACCAACTGTGTCAGATTCCTATGTTTCCTAATGCTTAGAATAGGAAGTAAATGCAGTACCTGAGACAGTAGAGTGTAGACAAATGACTTTTTGTTTTAATGGTCACTATTGTATCTATAGAACTCAGAATTTAAAAGAAATATTCAGCAAAAATATAAGGACTGGAGCTTTAGCGCTGTGGGCTACATTTCCATTTCTGAAGTGACTCGGTTCAGTTGAAAGATGGATTCCATAGGCTGAAACGGCAGAGAACTAGGGCTCCAATCCTAGAGAGAAGTAGCCGAGCACAGCTGGAATTTTCAGAAGGGATTCGCATGCACACATCCAGAACAAGATTGTCAAGACCTCAGCTCCTATTGAACCATCTTCGTAAGTGGCCAGCTCTTCAAAAGCTCTCAGCACATTGAGCCAACATTGAATTTTTTTAAAATCTGCCCATTCCCCCCCCTCCCATGTGTGAAGTGCTGAAGCCTTTAAGAACTATTTATCAACTCAGTAGCATGGTGGGAGAAGCACGTGGCCTAGAAATCACCCCTGCAATGGTCTAAAAGATTCTCCCAACAAGTTCTGGAGGCATTTATTTTAAATACACTTCAGTCAACAAAAACATAAGTTTCTACAGAAGTGTTGGGTCAGTTGTGCCCAGTTTTTCTATTAGAAGATTCTGCATCATTCATCACATCATTACCTTTCTCCCCTTCTATACTTTAATAAACACTCCGTACACATCACACCCCACATGCTCAAACACATACTTTAGAGAGAATTTACCTTTAAAGTGCTCAGATACCACACTGAGATAGGCAGTATATATACCTGTATACATCTATCATCTCCATTTTATTTTGCTACATATACCAGAGTTCATTTCAATAAACCTGCTAAAGAAATAAAGCAGGTTTTTTTAAATCTTGGTGCTGAAAATAACTTCTGAAGCAGTATAAATAACCTTAAGTCAATGTTCTTTTACAGGCTTAGCTCTGCCACAAGATAAAATATTGTGCAAATATTGTCTATGCTGACATACACCCTCAGCAAACTTCAATAAACTTGAATGGGGGTACAAATCCCAGAACTTGGCCCTATATATGGTAAGATCAAAATGATAATGCATTGATAAAATTTCACTTTCTAGACACAAGTCAACAACCCAGAATGCTAGGATGGAGCCTAGCGCACGTGGGTAAAACAAACTTTGGAGAAGAATTTATTATTGTAGTTCACACAGGCTATATATTTAACAAATGTCTCCATCAGTCACAAATTCAATAAGCTCTCAGCATTCTGAATGGAGCCCAAGCATAACAGTTACTTGATGCCTGCTACTTTACTGCTCTCTATTATAACAAATCTCTAGTGTGAAATACTGTTAATTGATCACTATGAAATCCTGATCGTTTTAGTGCTGCTGTAAATTTTAAAAAAAATGATTTTGTATTTGAGTTGCAGTGAGGGTATTATTAACTCTTACAACATGGGCAGGATTTGGGGGACCCATTTGATGGTCAATACTAGCTTCAAGCCCTGTATGTAAATCACAAACTCAACAGGTCATAATTCATTAGTCTGCATACTTAGTTGCCAATAAAAAGGCAAGGAAAAAAAGAACGGGAGAAAAATCTTTAACTCTATTCCCTTTTGTTGTGTGGTGGTGTCTTGTCTCAGAGGAGTATAAGTACACTATGGGCTTTAGCTACATTGGTAGCTTGACGCTGTAGCATCTTCAAAGGATCTGTCTATTATAGCCACAGGTTAGCTGACTCATCGGGGGGCTAGCGCTTTGAAGTTGCGGCAGCCTAGAGGAGATGCCAATGTGTTCACAAGAGACTGTTCCATTAAAAGACAATTATGTTGCTCAGCTCCAAGTTCTGAAGACATTGCACTTCCTAAAAATGCAGTTGTTTTTCCAGACACAACTGCAGTGTCAGTCACAGCAACTGCAAATCACCCACTGCCTAGGTAGCGGCAGGCGGAGAAGAAACCTGGCATGGTCTAGTGGCTTGACCATCACCAAGGAAACAAAGAACTCCTGGGTTCTAATCTTGGCTCTTGGATATAACGTGTTTTGTGGTCTGAGGCAAATCACATAAGCCAGCGTTTTCAAATCCAGTAGTATAAATTTAAGTATTTGGTCTGACTTCCCTCCACCCCTCACCAGTGCTGACAATGCAGAGCTGCCATTAAAGTACCAATGTTCAGCAGTATGATGATCACAGTTATGCTAACTGTTCTGTCTCATGCTACATCTCTAGACAGATATTTGAAGTGTCTCCTATTTAGCTGCAGCATTCTCTGCTGAAGCCTCTTACATAAGTTTCCTATTTAAACAATAAATTAAGATGCCAAATAACCAAGGGGTTTGGTGCCTTGTGTTTCTAAAAGGGCTCCTGAAGTTTACACTGAGAGCATCCATTCAGAATTTGTGGTGGGTTTGGAGAACCCACATTAGTGATGGGCCCTGCATTTTTGGCTGCTCCAGGCCATGCTAGGCCTTAATCTGACATTCTCCTCCACTGAAATGGTTTGCTGGGTCACAGAGCTCCAGTGGTGCTGACCTGAGCAAAGACAACTTGAAGAGCATTGTTTGTGGCTTCAGTCTATATGCATCCGAAGAAGTGGGTTGTAGCCCACGAAAGCTTATGCTCTAATAAATTTGTTAGTCTCTAAGGTGCCACAAGTACTCCTGTTATTTTTGCGGATACAGACTAACACGGCTGCTACTCTGAAATCTGAGATCTGATCACTCTGACTCGTCACTCATTCAGGATAGGTATTACTGCTGTTACTGGTTCCAAAAACTAGGGGCTGCATCCAGTGGCGTAGCCAGCTTCTCAGTGCAGGGGGAGCAACCATAAAAAAGGCGCCCCCCCCTTGGCTCCTCCTCTGGCCATGCCCCTCCTTGGCTCCTCCTCCGGCTGCTCCGCGCCGCCCCCCCCCCCCCCCTTGGCTCCTCCAGCCATGCTGTGGCCATGCTGTGCCCCCCCTCAGAGGGGCTGGGGGGGGGGGGCTGCTCGCTTCTCCCGGGGGCTGGGGGGAGCGGAGCAATGGGGCGGGCAGCAACTGGCGGGCAGATCCCCTCTCCCCGGAAGCTTCCTGGTTCCCTCGCCCGGGCAGCCCAGCATTTTTTTCAAAAGCGGAGCCTGCCGGGCCGCCGCTGGGCTCCTGCAGGCAAGGGGGGGGGGCAGCACGGCCGGACTCCGGAGGAGCCATTTGGGGGGGCAGCAGGTGCGGCCGGAGGAGCGAAGCGGCCGGGCTCCTCAGCCATCGCGCCCCATGCTCAGCGCGGCCGCCTCCTGCGGCGGCTCAGGGCTCAGCGGCCGAGCGCTCCGCAGCTGGCGGGCAGATCCTCTCTCCCCGGCAGCTTCCTGCTTCCCTCGGCCCGGAAGCAGGAAACTGCCGGGGAGAGGGGATCTGCCCGCCAGCTGCGAAGCGCTTGGCCGCCGAGCCCTGAGCCGCCGCAGGAGGCAGCCGCGGCGGCGATGTTGGGGCCGCGCTGAGCGTGGGGCGCGATGGCCGAGGAGCCGGCCCCTTCACTCCTCTGGCCGTGCCCGCCGCCCCCCACCCCCAATGGCTCCTCTGGAGTCCGACCATGCTGCCCCCCCACTCGCCTGCAGGACCCCAGCGGCGGCCCGGCAGGCGCCGCTTTTGAAAAATGTACTGAGGGAAAACGGCTGCTTCCCCTGAACCCCCCTAGCTACGCTACTGGCTGCATCACTCACATAGCAAAGAAGAGCTATGCACAGTGACTCCACTCCCTATGCGAGGCTCCACTGCAGTGAACACTCTAAAAGGGGCGGGGGGGGGAGCGCATTGTCGGTGCTGACGAGCACATGAGCAGGTGAGCCAGATGCTGGAGTCTGGCAGTTCGATTTCCCCCATTGCCCATTAGGGAATATTAATATTATGGCTTTTGGCAGCTGAAGCACCCAGCATGCAAACCTCTTGCTAAAACAAATCCAAACGCAAATTGAAATTGAAAGAACACTGACACTGCAGTGATTTTACCCCTTAGCTGTTCACAAACATGCAGTGGGCGTAGTGTTGGAGAGAGAATGGAAGCTGGCCTGCTGCCACTGTTTTTCCAGCATTGCTGGCTTCTTATAGTATTTCAGCCAAGTAAAGTAACATAAAAATTTGTTCCATGCTATATCAGACCCCACTGGTCCACCTAGTTCAATATCTCATCACCTACCTTAGCTTCAAAGGAAAATGCCCATACCTATCTGTTACTGTTGGGATATGTAAGGGTTAAGCAAAAAACTGGGAGACCGCTGGTAAACAGAGATGGTATTAAGGAGTAGAGGCACAGGCAAGCACCACTTCTGTGCTTGATAGATAAAGTGCAGGCACCTCTCTGCACTTGATAGATTTAGGCAGGGCCGGCTTTAGGACGTGCGGGGCCCAATTCAAAAGAGCTGCCGCCGATATGCCGCCGAAGACAGCGACAGCAATTGAGCTGCCGCCGAAGATAGTGGTGGCAATTCGGTGGCAGCTCAATCGGTTGCCACTGTTTCCGGCGGCACTTCAGCGGAGGGTGTGGGGCCCCTCTTCTGGACGCTGCGGGGCCCGATTCCCGGGAATCGGGGGAAATCACCCTAAAGCCGGCCCTGGATTTAGGGCTACCCCTCTCCCTTCCCTTCTCCTTGTTAAGGGTTTGATAAGGTTGCAGCTGCCTAAGGAATGTGGGGATCTAAAGAATACCTTTTGGATAAAGTAGTGTTATCTCCTCCTCCCTTCCTTTCCCAGCTACACAGGTGAGTTTGGGGTCATGGCCCCTTTCTCCCTTCCCTGCAAACTGATCCAGGGAGTTCATGACTGCAATTATAGCAAAGAAATGTATCTTCAAAGTAAAAATTATCTGTAGAATATGCTAATGCTGTAATCGGGGCCGGGAATAATTATATTCAGTATAGGGTTATTAATATTCATTGTATGGGCGTTCATATTACTCCATAAGGGTTTTGGGGGTGTTGTAGTAAATATAGGAATTTACATACCAACTTAAATAAAAGGAGTGTGCTGTGACTAATCCAGTGCTTACTCCACAACGGGGTCAAGGGGAACAAGTCCTGCAATAAAGAAGCCCATCTACTCAAATCCGCCTCTGGCTCAGCCTGTTCTTCTTCCAACAGTTACTCTAGTGGCCGAGTACCTCACAACACCCTGTGAGGTAAGGAAATGCTATGATCCCCACTTTACACAAGGGGAATGGAGGCACAGAGAGACAAGCTGCCAGACTTTTGAGGATATTAGGCACCTATCTGTGTTTGAAAATCTGGCCCTAACTGAGTTGGTCAAGGTCCCATGGCAAGTCTGTAACAGAGCAGGGAATCAGGTGTCCCAACTCCGTGGCTAGCACCTTAACTTCTAGATTATCCTTTTACTCTGTGGCTAAATATGTAGAGAAAGTGTATCCCTATCCCCAGGCATGTATGGGTTGGCATTTGCCTTCTGTGATGGGGTTCCCAAACCGCTCATGGACCCTCCTCCTGGCCGTCCTGGGGATTAGCTCTGCCCAGTGCTGCGCTCTCCTCAGCGGGTTCTCTACCCATCTTCTTCTCTCAGTCTGCAGCCTCTCTCCCTCTCGGAGCAGCAGCTTCTGGTTTGTGGCTTGGCCCTTCTGCCAGGTCACTAAGGTCCTCCCCTCCAGACCAGCTATTCAGCTGACGTCTCCAACACCCCGTGCCACAACCCAGCAGTTGGTAGGGGAATCCAGGCCTGCCCTCTATGCTGGGTTCCAGCCCACAGACCCTATAACATGCAGCCAAGGCCTGTACTGTCCTAGCCCTTGCTGCTGTTTCCTGGGCTTCTTCCTGCATAACTGGCTCCCCTCCCTCTTTTGGGTTTGCCAGCCCACTCTCCCGCCTCTCCAAGAGAGGCTGCAGACTCCTTCCCTGCAGGCCCCCTTTACCACTTGCAGCTTCTGGGCTTTACACGGGCCCCTCCTGTTCCTGCCCAGCCAAGCCTGCTTCTTATTAGTGGCCTCTTTGTAGCCTACATCTCTCCCCTATGTGCTGCTTAATTGGTTAATTAGGCCTGCCTGGCCTAATTTACCCTCTCAGGGCCAGTGTGGGGAATACACATCACATCCTCTTGCATGAAAGTTCTATTGCTTATAAATGTATCATCAATGTAATGTCTTCTCCTTTTTTAATCCTACTAAACTGTTGCCAGGAGTTCCACATGAGTTCCATATTATTCATAATATGATCCAAACAACAATAACAAAAAGGATCCCCTGCTTTTATTTGTGAATCAGGTTTTTTATTATGGAAACTGTTTTGAAACATTAATTATATCAGTTGTTACCTGTGTCCCTTCAAATTAAACCAAAAATAGGTACATATATTTGCTCCTTGTAAATACAGTTCTGAAATACGCACTTTGGGGAAAAAAATAAAGCTAAGGAAACAGCAGATTTAGGAAAAGTAATAAAAATGCTTTTGTTTTTCTTGGAGCAATCAGGCATGACTAGTTCCAAGGTGGCATTAACAGAAGAACCTGTGTTAAATGGGAAATAGCTCTGTTTGCTCAAAATAAATGTAAAGAAATTGTGAGATCTTCTTAATTCATTGTTGAGAAGACGAGGTCAAAAGCTGAAGTGATGTCAGTGCAAGAATTATTAAACACAGAGAAGTCATTTCTCCTGTCAGTACTATGGGGATTCCAATAATGTCTATGGATTAAGCACCCTTTGTAGTAGGTTTCTGCACCCTGCTGATCCAGTAGCCATGAAACACAGCTGAGCAGTGGAAATTGCTTTAGTTCATTACTTCCCAAAGACTGGCTGCTTCTTGTCTATCCGAGAAGTGAATTAACAGCAATATTAATCGGAAGGAGTGGGATCCAAGTCATTCAGTCCTCTGACTTCTGCATGTACGTCTACACTACAGTGGTGCAGATACAGCATTGCAGCGGTGCCACTGTAGTGCTGTTGGGTAGACACTTCTTACCTTGATAGACAGGTTTTTCCTGTCAATGTAGGTAATCCAGCTCTCCGAGAGGTGGTACTAGGTTGATGGAAGAATTCTACAGTGAGGATTAGATCAACCAAATTATGTTGCATAGGGCACAACATTTTTTTTACAGCACTGAGTGATGTAGCTGGGGTCGACCTACGTTTTATGTATAGACCAGGTCTCAATGAATCTTCTTGGGTTTATTGTAAACTCTTCAGGGAATGGCTCTGTATCTTGTACAGTGCCAAGCACACTATCAGCAATTAAATAACTCCACAGTGGCTTCCAGTGGGGAATCAAATCTCATGATTTTATTTTAACTAATTTTTTTAAGCAAAATAAAAAGCCCCATACAGAAGTAAAAGTTATTCCTTTATAACCTGCTCTTTAGAACAAGGATTGTCTTTTCTTTGTGTTGTACAGAATCTGGCACAGTGGGGCCTTGGTCCTTAATCGGGGCCTCTAGCTGCTACCATAATACATCATAACATGACTATCAATAATGTTACTTCTATAGAGTCGCTCTCTTCTCCTTTAACACAAATGGGTGAGTTCAGGGTGGACAGACCTTTAAACGTTCTTGTGTAACTTGTGCCCTCGACATTCACATCTGACTCATCTACATAGTCTCTTGACTGCTCCCACAACCATCTGTTCACACGGCATGCTGCCCACTCAGAAACTGGTCATACCCTCGCCCTTGGATACATGGTTGCAGCCAATGATGAGCTTAGAAAAGGACAGCTTGCATGATACTACAAGAGACCTATCCAGCAGAGATTCCCTTCCCTGTGTCTTATGGATAAGTGTAGGTGAGAGCTCCTCCTCTTCTCCCTTCTAGCTTTTTCTTAGTCCCTGCTGGTGATGTGAGAAGACACAGGAAGGGAGTCTTTCATTTCTTCCTGAGGACACTGAGGTCCATGACCATTCTCTGCTCAGGGGCACTATCTCAAAATTAACCCCAGTTTCTAGGAAGAGTCTGCTCCTGCCCTCCTTGAATCCAATGGCAAAGCTTCCACAGACCTCCACGGCAGCAAGACAGGCCATAGTGAGTAGAGCACCAGGGTGATGTATACGCAATGGCTGGTATTGCTTAGGAGGCCAGCTGCTGCGTTTTGAGCTGACTGGTACATTTTTTTCCTTATGGCGGGTGCCACTATTCAACTGCTCTGGTACGAATCTTGGAGGTGCAAATTGTATCCATGAGAAGGAAGCTGCCCTTCTACAGATCTATCCCCAAATTAAACGAGAAATGACACATGATATCAGGAAGATTTTCTTTCATGTATTCATGCAGGCCATTTTTCACCATGTGGAATGTGAACAGGAGTAGCAGGCACTGGTCCTTCATTTTTAAGGAGGGTTAGAACAGAGAGACTTATTTGAAGGGAGTAAACATCCTCAGAGGAAAGCAGGTGGCAGGTCCAATTCAACACAAGATTAATTAAACTAGAGATTCTGGTAGCCAACCGTCAGCTGGTCCATAGATAGCTTGTAGGAACTTTTTCTATGGATTGATTTCAGAGAATGTTTATTGCAACTTTTTATTACAGCTAACAAAAGCTGGTCAAATACCGTGATAAATCTTTATCTCCTACCATGATCATAAACTCTCCGTGAACAGATAGTGATTTACGCTCCATGGTAAAATCCTCACTTCTATACGTAGTTCTTGGTCAGTAGCTTGACCAGAAGGTGTTCATTGCAAGTATCCTGGCTGGGCTATTCAAAAGCACTCAGCATGGGCCTATCTCTGCCCCCCTTCAACTCAGGGGCAGGTTTCCCAGTGGCTTCTGTGAGAGTAGAATTATGACCACTGCTATCTTGGCTGACACACAAGATTGAACTGGCACCTCCAGAGCCAAAAGCATAAGTCTTTACAGCTTGAACTAAAGAATGTGTCAATGCTGTACCTACTCCTTTTAACATACATGTTATATGTTCTCCCCTCAAGTCAGTGAATTGTGTCCAACTGGTATTTATGGTGGCCATTGTTTTATATTGATCATTTTTGGCTCTTAATATTCAGAAGCAGCAGGCATTGTATTGACAGTCAGTACCAAATCTAACTAGAGAAGCACGCGGATTACAGTATTTAATTAATTAAGGGTAAGTGCCTGAGCATTAGGGTAATTGGAATTATCAGTATTATGCAGTGTACTATTGTAAATTGTCATGCACTGAAGTCCTGCTCGCCTGACTTATGTGAGTAATCCCATTGAAGGTAACAGAACTACTAGTATGTAGGCTTTCCCCCTCAGGGCATACTGGTTTGATGGGATATTTAGGTTCTGCCTTTACTGAAGGTCATATTAGCTGGGTTTTTTCTCTTCAGTTACAGGGTCATGTAAGTTTCAAGGTCACACACTATCACCATAAACCTTAATTCTGTGCTCCCTGCTCAGGCAAAGCTCTCATCGAAATGAATCAGTAAGGAGTGTAGGATCAGCTTCTTGAGATAACTTGCTTGTCTTTTGGATCTAGCTGAGCCCTGCTTAGCTGTATGATATCTCAGCTCCACTTCCCCATTGCTGTTCCTGAATCTTTCCAAGAATAGTATTAAGACTGAAGCCAAACACACATAAAATACTACAAATAATAGATTCAAGGCTTATCTGGGTTTCTCCTCACACTGGCTGAAATGCAGTTCACTGTCTCCAAGAAAGCTAAAATCGCTTTTATAGCAGTCACAGGTATAGGGCCTGGGTGCAGTTTTTACCTCCCAGCACCAGCCTTGCCTCTTATACTTGACTGGGGATCTACCCCAAGGAGAGCAGGGAGTTTCTATTAACTAGGAGTAGCTTTAAAATCTACCATGGATTCCACCATGAAGATTGAGGAGAGGATAATTTGCACAACCCTTGCCAACTCTGCTCATGCCGTTTCACTAACCAGTTTTGCTCGCTTCTGAGTTGCAACCATTTTGCATTGCCATAACCTCTGCTTGACCCCATCACCTTGACTACTGATCAGGATCTATGATGGACCATGGACCGAATCTGTAAGCTTTGCTTAAATGCATAGCCTGATAGATTCACGGATCTATTTTTAAAGGCTAAGTGCAACCACTCTAATCATGCAGTCCAGTGGTTCTCAACATCTTCACTGTCTGACCCCATATTTCAACAGAAAAAAGTTTGGGAGCCCTCCCTCACCCCAACATCCCATCTAGCTATAAAGTAAGGGGGAATGGTTCCAACCCCTAGGTTGAAAACACCCACTGTCTAGCCTGATTTCCTGGCTAATACAGGATGCCTGGTCACCAGGCCTAGATGCCACAACCACACAATAGATGAAGAAGGCCATACTGATTAAAAAACTATCTGGTTTAGAGGGGAAGTGAAGGCAGCTATAAAATATAATATAACAAAAAAGGAAGAAAGGGGAAGTTGATAGTAATGACTATAAATCAGAAGTTAGGAATTATAGAAAATTGATAAGGGAAGCAAAGGGACACAAGGAGAAATCTCTGGACAGCAGAGTTAACAATTAAAAGGAGTTTTTTAAATATATTAGGAACAAAACAAATCCTGACATTGGTATTGGTCCCTTACATTGACCACTGGTCAATTATTTGTCCACCTCTACTCCTTGCTCCCTGTCCTGTGCATTGAAGAAAGTGGAATGACTCTGCCCCAGTGAGGGTGTCAGAATCGCTCAGACCCATGATGTTTGGCAGGCTATTAGAGATTAAAGGGACTTAGATCACTTAGTCCATCCACCAAGCCATGTGCATGCTAATTTCATACTGTGCATTTGTCCAGTCTAGTTTTATAGGAAATGTTCTTATTCTAGGGGTTCCCATAACTTCTCTTGGAAAGCTATGGCTAATTAACTCAGTGCTCAGAAAATGAACCAACAGCAGGAGCAAAGAGAAGCTGGAAAGATATATCCTTTAGTGTTCGGATCTTGGGAGAGGAAATACCCTTAATAGTATAGAGAGAAAATAAACTGTACTGCAGCAGAACTATAATAAAGATGGGAAAAGGTGGAGGTGGAAACAGTTTTCTACAAAAAACCCTATGATGAAAATGTAATAGGTATCCAAAAAAGGGGAGGGAAATATACAGTCTGTATTAAATACAATCAGATCTACTGTAATCTCTGAAAATAAGAGAAACCAATGGGGTGGAACAGTCATGCAAAAATCACCATAAACTATAAAGAACATTAATCATTCCAAAAATATATCCTGTAAGGTTTGGGAATGTTAATTATGGCCTGATCCTGAGAGGTACTGAGTGCTCATCACTCTCCTTGCCTTCAGCAGGAACTGCTGGTACTTTCCGCCTTGCAAGGGGAGCTCAGCATCTTTCAGGATCTGGACCAAAATTAATGCGCAGTTAAGTTATTAGTAAACCAGAGGAACAAAACTTACAGGTGAACGTTTATTAAATCAACCTCCAAACTGAAATCATTCCTCATGTCTGCCTTGTCTGGGTAAAGTGTCCAGTTATAAATGGAGGATCAAAAATAACACAGCCCAAGTTAACTGCTATACTTATCTAGCATAGGAAACAAAACACTTCAAAACTGGGGTTGGGAAAGCAGTACTGATACATCCAGCCAAAATAACACTAACCACACATGGCAAGATTTTCAGAAGTGCTGAGCATGTAAAACTCCACCGGAAGCCATTGGAGCTGCAGGTTCTAAATGCCTCTGAAAATCAAGCCCATATTGTTTCCATCTTCTAAGTGACTTACAAATGTTTAACTCTCCTGAATCCTTGCTAGGCAAGAAAATATTATCCCCATTTTTACAGATGGGAAAACAAAGGCAGAAAGCTTCAGGTGCCTAAAACGGACATTAGAAGCCCAATTTAGACTCCATTTAAAAGTAAAATCTCCACCCTAGTTGCTTTGGGTATTCTTAGGGTATGTCTACACTACAAGAGTAGTTCAATTTTACTTAAATCGAATATGTGGAATCGATATTACAAAGTCGAACGTGTGTGTCCACACTAAGGACAGTAATTTGACTTTGTGAGTCCACACTAACGGGGCAAGCGTCGACATTGGAAGCGGTGCACTGTGGGCAGCTATCCCACAGTTCCCGCAGTCCCCGCTGCCCATTGGAATTCTGGGTCGAGCCCCCAATGCCTTCTGGGGAAAAAAATGTGTCGAGGGTGGTTTTGGGTAACTGTCGTCATCCAACTGTCACTCCCGCCCTCCCTCCCTGAAAGCGCCGGTGGGAAATCAGACCACTTTTCTGGTCAGTGACAGCGCGGACGCCACAGCACTGCGAGCATGGAGCCCGTTGCGACCATCGCTGCAGTTATGGCCGTTATCAACACCTCGCACCTTATCATCCACCTTTCCCAGAGGCAGATGCTGAGAAATCGGGCGAGGAGGCTACGGCAGCGCGGTGAGGACCTGAAGTCTGAAAGTGGCACAGACCTGTCACAAAGCACAGGACCCCGCGCCGAGGACATCATGGTGGCAATGGGTCATGTTGATGTTGTGGAACGGCGATTCTGGGCCCGGGAAACAAGCACGGACTGGTGGGACCGCATAGTGCTGCAGGTCTGGGATGAATCCCAGTGGCTGCGAAACTTTCGCATGCGGAAGGGGACTTTCCTGGAACTTTGTGAGTTGCTGTCCCCTGCCCTGAAGCGCAAGGACACCCGGATGCGAGCAGCCCTGACTGTCCAGAAGCGAGTGGCCATAGCCCTCTGGAAGCTTGCAACACCGGACAGCTACCGGTCAGTCGCGAACCACTTTGGCGTGGGCAAATCTACCGTGGGGGTTGTTGTGATGCAAGTAGCCAACGCAATCGTTGAGCTACTGCTCTCAAAGGTAGTGACCCTGGGAACGTAGAGGTCATCATAGATGGCTTCGCCGCGATGGGATTCCCAAACTGCGGTGGGGCTATAGATGGAACTCACATCCCTATCCTGGGACCGGACCACCAGGCCAGCCAGTACATTAACCGAAAGGGCTACTTTTCAATGGTGCTGCAAGCACTGGTGGACCATAGGGGACGTTTTACAAACATCAACGTTGGATGGCCGGGCAAGGTTCATGACGCTCGTGTTTTCAGGAACTCTGGTCTGTTTAGACGGCTGCAGGAAGGTATTTACTTCCCGGACCACAAAATAACTCTTGGGGATGTGGAGATGCCTATAGTCATCCTCGGGGACCCAGCCTACCTGCTAATGCCCTGGCTCATGAAGCCCTATACAGGCGCCCTGGACAGTGAAAAAGAACTCTTCAACTACCGGCTGAGCAAGTGCAGAATGGTGGTGGAGTGTGCTTTTGGACGTCTCAAGGGGAGATGGAGAACCTTACTGACTCGCTCTGATCTCAGCGAAACCAATATCCCCATTGTTATTGCAGCTTGCTGTGTGCTCCACAATCTGTGTGAGAGCAAGGGGGAGACCTTTATGGAGGGGTGGGAGGTTGAGGCAAATAGCCTGGCTGCTGATTACGCCCAGCCAGACAGCCGTGCGATTAGAAGAGCCCAGCGGGATGCGCTGTGCATCCGGGAGGCTTTGAAAGCTAGGTTCCTGAGTGAGCAGGGTAACCTGTGACTATTAAGTTTGTTTACAGAGAAGCTGAACCTGCCCCCGTTTCTTTACCCAGTAAATGTTCACTATCCTCTCCACTTACATACCCCGTTCACCCCATTCCCCCCCTTCCAACACACGTTTAAAAATAAAATCACTTGAAATTTGTTAATGAACACCGTTTTCTTTATTACTGTTTTCGTGGGAAAGTGTTGAACCTGGGACGCAGACTGTGGTGGGGAGCGGGTGTAGTGTAGTGATGCAAAGGACGCTTCTAAACTCCAGGAATGACAGGCTCCGCACTGGTGGACTGGTTGTTTCAACGGAGCCTGCCACCCCTCCTGTTCGGGACTCTGTGTGTGGGGGCTATGTGACTTTGTGGCAGGGGGAGGACGGTTACAGATCCCCTGCTGCGTGGCTCTGTGATCCAGGATAAGGACCGCTGCATAAGATCTCTAACCGCCCTCCCCCGCCACAAAGTCACATAGCCCCTCCCCCCCCCCACAGAACATGAAAACCACCTCCCAGACTGACCAGGGTAACTAGTGAATGCAATGTGTGTGTGCCCTGCTGCTGAACCTGCCCCCCGTGTCTGTACCCTGGTAAAGGTGACTGACCTGTCCAATTACCAAGCCCCTTCCCCCCCTTCAAACAGACTCTCCTCTAAAAGAACATGATGGAAACAGTAATGAACAGAAACGTATTTTTTATTAGCAACTACACATGAAACTGGGGGATGAAACTGGGACGGGGGCTTGGGTGAGGCGGGAAGGAAAGGACTTATCAAATTTTGGGGAATGAGAGCCTTCTGGTACTTGAGCAGTCTGCAGGGGTGGAGTGAGAGTTTTCACGGACTCTGCCGCCCGTCCTTCTTGGGACTTTGGGTGAGGGGGGTATGGGACTTTGTGGCGGGGGAGGGCGGTTAGAGATAGACTGCAGCGGGGCTCTGTCCTCCTGCCTCCGGTCCTGCAGAACATCCACAAGGCGCCGGAGCGTGTCCGTTTGCTCCCTCATTAGTCCAAGCAGCGTTTGAGTCGCCTGCTGGTCTTCCTGCCGCCACCTCTCCTCCCGTTCCATGTGTGATCGGTGCATTTGGGACAAGTTCTCCCTCCACTGGGTCTGCTGGGCTGCCTGGGATTGGGAGCAGCCCATAAGTTCCGAGAACATGTCCTCCCGTGTCCTCTTCTTCCTACGCCTAATCTGCGCTAGCCTCTGGGAGTGTGATGCCAGGGTAGTTCGGGAGACAGTCGCAGCTGTGGGATGGGAAAAAGGGAGTGAATTCCTCAGAAAGATAAATTTTTGGGTGAACAAAGAACATAGTCTTTCTCTGTGAACAAGACCATGCACAGCACCTATCACATGCGCACTCAGGACAAGGTCGAATTTTCGGCCTTCGCATTCAGTGCCTGGGGTCTTGCAGTGCAGATCAGACAAGCGGGACAGGACAGCGGAATTTGGGTAACAGGCTAACATGGTAAGCCGTAGACTTGTGGCTGCTTAAAACTTTAATAATAGCACTGGCCTCCTTTCACGTTCAAAGCAATGCCAGTCCCTGCTGCCAGCAATCCAGCAAGCATGAACTCTGCCCCTGTCCCACCCCTCGCGGCTGTCCCAGGGAAAGATTCATAGATTCTAGGACTGGAAGGGACCTCGAGAGGTCATCAAGTCCAGTCCCCTGCCCGCATGGCAGGACCAAATACTGTCTAGACCATCCCTGATAGACATTTATCTAACCTACTCTTAAATATCTCCAGAGATGGAGATTCCACAATCTCCCTAGGCAATTTATTCCAGTGTTTAACCACCCTGACAGTTATGAACTTTTTCCTAATGTCCAACCTAGACCTCCCTTGCTGCAGTTTAAGCCCATTGCTTCTTGTTCTATCCTCAGAGGCTAAGGTGAACAAGTTTTCTCCCTCCTCCTTATGACACCCTTTTAGATACCTGAAAACTGCTATCATGTCCCCTCTCAGTCTTCTCTTTTCCAAACTAAACAAACCCAATTCTTTCAGCCTTCCTTCATAGGTCATGTTCTCAAGACCTTTAATCATTCTTGTTGCTCTTCTCTGGACCCTTTCCAATTTCTCCACAACTTTCTTGAAATGCGGTGCCCAGAACTGGACGCAATACTCCAGCTGAGGCCTAACCAGAGCAGAGTAGAGCGGAAGAATGACTTCTCGTGTCTTGCTCACAACACACCTGTTAATACATCCCAGAATCACGTTTGCTTTTTTTGCAACAGCATCACACTGTTGACTCATATTTAGCTTGTGGTCCACTATAACCCCTAGATCCCTTTCTGCCGTACTCCTTCCTAGACAGTCTCTTCCCATTCTGTATGTGTGAAACTGATTTTTTCTTCCTAAGTGGAGCACTTTGCATTTGTCTTTGTTAAACTTCATCCTGTTTAACTCAGACCATTTCTCCAATTTGTCCAGATCATTTTGAATTATGACCCTGTCCTCCAAAGCAGTTGCAATCCCTCCCAGTTTGGTATCATCCGCAAACTTAATAAGCGTACTTTCTATGCCAATATCTAAGTCGTTAATGAAGATATTGAACAGAGCCGGTCCCAAAGACCCCTGCGGAACCCCACTCGTTATGCCTTTCCAGCAGGATTGGGAACCATTAATAACAACTCTCTGAGTACGGTTTTCCAGGCAGTTATGCACCCACCTTATAGTAGCCCCATCTAAATTGTATTTGCCTAGTTTATCGATAAGAATATCATGCGAGACCGTATCAAATGCCTTACTAAAGTCTAGGTATACCACATCCACAGCTTCTCCCTTATCCACAAGACTCGTTATCCTATCGAAGAAAGCTATCAGATTGGTTTGACATGATTTGTTCTTTACAAATCCATGCTGGCTGTTCCCTATCACCTTACCACCTTCCAAGTGTTTGCAGGTGATTTCCTTAATTACTTGCTCCATTATCTTCCCTGGCACAGAAGTTAAACTAACTGGTCTGTAGTTTCCTGGGTTGTTTTTATTTCCCTTTTTATAGATGGGCACTATATTTGCCCTTTTCCAGTCTTCTGGAATCTCTCCCGTCTCCCATGATTTTCCAAAGATAATAGCTAGAGGCTCAGATACCTCCTCTATTAGCTCCTTGAGTATTCTAGGATGCATTTCATCAGGCCCTGGTGACTTGCAGGCATCTAACTTTTCTAAGTGATTTTTAACTTGTTCTTTTTTTATTTTATCTGCTAAACCTACCCCCTTCCCATTAGCATTCACTATGTTAGGCATTCCTTCAGACTTCTCGGTGAAGACCGAAACAAAGAAGTCATTAAGCATCTCTGCCATTTCCAAGTTTCCTGTTACTGTTTCTCCCTCTTCACTAAGCAGTGGGCCTACCCGGTCTTTGGTCTTCCTCTTGCTTCTAATGTATTGATAAAAAGTCTTCTTGTTCCCCTTTATTCCCGTAGCTAGTTTGAGCTCATTTTGTGCCTTTGCCTTTCTAATCTTGCCCCTGCATTCCTGTGTTGTTTGCCTATATTCATCCTTTGTAATCTGTCCTAGTTTCCATTTTTTATATGACTCCTTTTTATTTTTTAGATCATGCAAGATCTCGTGGTTAAGCCAAGGTGGTCTTTTGCCACATTTTCTATCTTTCCTAACCAGCGGAATAGCTTGCTTTTGGGCCCTTAATAGTGTCCCTTTGAAAAACTGCCAACTCTCCTCAGTTGTTTTTCCCCTCAGTCTTGATTCCCATGGGACCTTACCTATCAGCTCTCTGAGCTTACCAAAATCCGCCTTCCTGAAATCCATTGTCTCTATTTTGCTGTTCTCCCTTCTACCCTTCCTTAGAATTGCAAAGGAATTTTGCAATTCTATGATTTCATGATCACTTTCACCCAAGCTGCCTTCTACTTTCAAATTCTCAACGAGTTCCTCCCTATTTGTTAAAATCAAGTCTAGAACAGCTTCCCCCCTAGTAGCTTTTTCAACCTTCTGAAATAAAAAGTTCCCTGTATGCTGCTCCTCTCCCACCTCCACCACGTGGCTGTAAACCACTGGTTACAGTTCTGTAAAGGAACAGGCAAGCAGTCCCAATACTAACATTCCCCTACCTAATTCAAAGCAGGTCACCATGAGCGACATCACTCTGATGAGGATTTCAGAGACAGAGAAAGAACGGATGCTTCGGGAAAGCCTGCAAAGACCAGGGCCGTATGCTGCCATGCTCTGCAAGGCAATGATACCCGAGTACTTGATTGTCTCCTGGCGTGGAAACGTTTCCTACCACGGAGGACCCAATAAGGCCGCTCTCCCCAGGAACCTGATGCAAAGGCTTTCCAATTACCTCCAGGAGAGCTTCGTGGAGATGTCCCAGGAGGGTTTCTGCTCTATCCCCGGACATATAGACCGGATTTTACTGTAGCTGCACTGGCAGGGACTAAACAGTAGAGCACCTAGGGCAAAACAATCATGCTAAACCGGACATTGTTAGATTTTTTTTCAGTAGTTGCACTGCCAAGGACTGAAACGTTAAGCGCCTAGGGCAAAGTAATCATGAAAAACCCATTGTTAATATTGTTAATATTCCTGTTCTGTTAAAAATAAATGTTTACATGTTTAAAACACTTACTGACTGATCCTTCCCCTGATTCTGTGTCCGGGTTAACGCCTGGGGACGGTTGGTAGGGGATCTCTGTAAGGGTGATGAAGAGATCCTGGCTGTCGGGGAAATCAGCGTTGTAAGCGCTGTCGACTGCCTCGTCCTCCTCATCTCCTTCCTCATCTTCCCCGTCCGCTAACATGTCCGAGGAAGCGGCCGTCGACAATATCCCATCCTCAGAGTCCACGGTCAGTGGTGGGGTAGTGGTGGCGGCCGCACCTAGGATGGAATGCAGTGCCTCGTAGAAACGGGATGTCTGGGGCTGGGATCCGGAGCGTCCGTTTGCCTCTTTGGTCTTCTGGTAGCCTTGTCTCAGCTCCTTGATTTTCACGCGGCACTGCGTTGCATCCCGGCTGTATCCTCTCTCTGCCATGGCTTTAGAGATCTTCTCGTAGATCTTTGCATTCCGTCTTTTCGATCGCAGCTCGGAAAGCATGGACTCATCGCCCCACACAGCGATCAGATCCAAGACTTCCCGATCAGTCCATGCTGGGGCCCTCTTTCTATTCTGAGATTGCACGGCCATCTCTGCTGGAGAGCTCTGCATCGTTGCCAGTGCTGCTGAGCTCGCCACGATGTCCAAACAGGAAATGAGATTCAAATTTTCCTGGGGCTTTTCCTGTGTGGCTGGTCAGAGCATCCGAGCTCGGACTGCTGTCCAGAGCGTCAACAGAGTGGTGCACTGTGGGATAGCTCCCGGAGCTATTACCGTCGATTTCCATCCACACCTAGCCTAATTCGACATGGCCATGTCGAATTTAGCGCTACTCCCCTTGTTGGGGAGGAGTACAGAAGTCGAATTTAAGAGACCTCTATGTCGAACTAAATAGCTTCGTTGTGTGGACGGGCAGAGTTAATCCGATGTAACGGTGCTAAATTCGACATAAACTCCTAGTGTAGACCAGGCCTTAGAAAGGAAATGATCAAAGTCCCAGGACTGTATTGTGTAATTGCTGTATACACAAACTTCCTCTCAGAACAGTAGGATGGCAAGTCTATACCACCTACCATCAGAAGAGCTATTTTTTCCCACAAATATCAATGAATACAATATTTACAATATTTCACAAGGAAACTGAGGCACAGAGAAATCATGTCACTTGCCAAGGTCATACAGGAAGCTTGAGACAGATCTGAGAAGAGAAGCTAGTTCTGCCAGACCTCCTAGCTTTCAGTTCTATGCCTTAGCCACAAAACTATTCTTTCTGCCTGCCTATAAAAATCAATGGCAGAATGTAGCCCATAGAAATGTATTTCAAGCCCTTTGTATGGTCAATCATCCTTCACTTTACAGGGTAGACAATTGATACCTCTGCTCCTACACTTCAGATATTTCCTTAGAAAGAAAATTGTTTCCGTCTGTTTTGAGTTGTTTGGTTTAAGGTCTGGAAAAAGATAGATCTATTTACATGGAAGTAAATTTCCTTTTTATTTCTAGCTGCATCCATAATCCTGTCGTCTACTGCGGTTGAAGCAAAGTTCACATGATGTGCTGCTAGAGACAGGTTTATGATTATTTCCTTAGAATTATCTATTTATTTATGGGCTAGATTATCCCATTTTAAATAATGTACTTGATAATCCCCATTGTTTGTCAGGAATATACGATGCCATCACCGTTCAAAAGGTTCATTCTGAATTAATACTCAACCCGTTAGAAATATTTTCCAATGTAGTACTTATTAGTGTTCCTCTCAAACCTCATTCATAGTCCTGACTGGGATAGCTTTCCAAGAGAAGTTATGGGAACCCCTAGGATGAGAACATTTCCTGTAAAACTAGACTAGACAAATGCACAGTATGGAATTAACCTGCCCCAGTGCCTGGGGGATAGACTAAGTGATCAAGGTCCCTTCCAGCTCTAATAGTCTAGCTAAATATCATAGGGGCTGAGTGACTCTGCCACTCTCACTCAAGCAGAGCCCTCCCACTTTCTTAAATGAATAGGACAAAGAGCTAGGTGTAGAGCTGGACAAATAATTGACTCTTTGTTTCGGTTAGCAAATGAGAAAATATTCCGTTCAGTTCTGAAAATGTTTAGAACTTGTGAGCAAATCAGGGAAGTCTACTTCTGGCCAGCAACATCTGTGTGGGTGCACACCTGCCTTTGTAACCTTTAGCCCAGTGGTTAGAGCACTTTCCCCGGGATGTGGCAGACCCAGCTTTGAATCCCCACTCTGGAGCAAGGACTTGAAGTCAGATTGCCCTGCTGCTACGTGAGCATTCTCTAGCCACCAGCCTGCAGACTGCTCCTGGGTGAGTTGCTCTCACTTGCTCCTGTTGTTGGAGCTGTTCCACTTTGTATATATTCACTGAGCCAAAGAAAGGGTGAGTGAGAATGACTGGATAGCCTGAGCATTAAGGCACTCACCCCAGAGGAAGTCAATGGGGATTCAAATCTTCTCTCAGCCTGATCCAGAGGAGGGATTTGAATCCATAGTGCCTACCTCCTAGGGGAATGTCTTAATTGCCAGAGCCATTCTCTCTCTTTGACCCAATGAATATTTAAGTATTTACGGCTTCAACAGGAACAAGTGAGAGCACCCCACCCCAGAACAGCCTGGTGGTTAGGATGCTCAGCTGGTAGGGGAATGATATGAGTTCATTTGCTGCTCTAGAATGGGGATCGCAGGCAAGTGCCCTAGCTGCTGGGTTAAAGGTAATAGAGGGGCTCATACACAGAGTTTTCTGGCCCTGAATAACTTTTCCCCAGCTGAAACTATCGGATCAAATTCAAATATAGTTTTGGGTCAACCAAAACCGTATTTTTCAGCAAATACATTATTTTGTCTGAAGAAATTTGCCCAGCTCTAGCTAGGAGCTCTGCCTCAGACTCCCTGTATGAACCTGGGGAAAGTCCTGTAGCATCTCTATGCCTGCAAAATAGAGTGTTGTGAGGTTTAATTCTTCAGTCGTGTCCCTCACAGAGTGAGGGGCTACTCAACGTGAGCCAGTTGGGGGAGGGAGGGAATCTGACTCTATGTCAGCTTCTTTTCTTACATTTTCCAGATTTTCTGCTCTCCTGTCAAGGAAACCACTGCACTCCATCAGGGTTTCACAGAAAAGTTGCTGTAGTTTCCACTTTACAGAGAAGTAAATTGTAATATTTCTCCACCTTGTCAGTTTCGGTTCTGTTACTTCCAGCTTCTCCTCTGCAATAGTTAGCCTTGGCCACTAAGAATCAATTCTCATCTTCAGAGACATTAAAGCAGGTAATTAGGTGTTAAGGTCTTCAGATGATGCTGGCCAACTTTTGGCCATGTAGCAATAGCTCCGCCTCCACTAAAAAAAAAGCGGAATAAAAATCATCCCTTGGCCCAAATCCAGTGCTTAATTTGTGCCGGGGCTTGCCAGGGCTAAGCCCCAGCACATCTAGGCTTGGCAGTTCATCGCCCTGTCACCTCTGGGCTTGCCGTGTCATTTATGAAAGTAAAAAATTTGCTTGAGCTCCGGCACGTAATTGCTTGAGTCACAGCATCTCTTTCATTACAAATTAAGCACTGGCCAAATCCCATAGTTCTTTGCAGCCACAAAGAATTGTGGGATATGATTGGTCACAGAACAGTTTGTTGCCCATTCTGTGGGTTGTGGTCCACAGGTTTAAACTATTGAAAATGAAATTCTGGGCCTCTAATTATCCGTCAGCTCCTACTGTAGCTATCTCTTGTATCTTTCTTAATATCTAAGTATTTATAGCAATGCCTTATCTTCATTGTATTTACGCCCAATCTTCCCACTCATCACCACAGGAGTTTTGGGTGTACAAGGAATGGAGGATTGGGCCCTCTGTTTAGAACAAAAACTGGCAATAACTAAGGAGCATGCAGTCTTCCCTGTATAGGTGGGAGAACCAATGGTTGCAGAATCTCTGCGTTTCCTCTGCACAAGGGAGGCAGTATTTGGAGTGGCTATATAGGAGGGTTGAGCACAGGTTTGCTCTGCAGGCTTAGTGCATAGGAGCTGCCCAGGAGCAGGGCCGGCTTTAGGAAGTGCGGGGCCCGATTTGAATACCCAGCGGCGGTCCAGGTCTTCGGCGGCACTTCGGTGGCGGGGGGTCCTTCTCTCGCTCTGGGTCTTCCGCGGCACTGAAGGACCCGCCGCCGAAGACCCGGACCGCCGCTGGGTGAGTAAAAAAATTAAAAAGGCGCCTAAGTTACTATGTGGATCTTTCAATCCTCCCATCAGGAGAATGGCTGTGTCACTGAGTTTGGCAAGGACACATTTCACGTTGATCATAGACTTCAAATTTGCATAAAAAATGTAAATATATATCAATAAAACATTGTGTTCAACTGATACTTATACATGTTGTGACTAGGGAAACTAAAGTTCAGCATTTCATTTTAATCACCGAAAAAGATGGATTTTTATGTTTTTTATTGGAGAATTTGGGGGGGGTTATCACGGAAAAACTAGGATCCCTGGTGTTCACGTAATTAAAGACATAGTGTCTGTGCACAAGAGGGCCAAATTAAGGTTACACAAGCAACTTTCATTCTGGCATTTTCCTAGCTTTTGAGTACTTCACATTGCAACCCTACTGTTCTTTTAATATTGTGGGTGGGTGTGCGGGTGTGTGCGGGTGTGCGTGTGCATGTGTCTTTGTGTGTGTGTGTGTGTATGTGTAATTTCCTTGATTTATAAAAACCAAACTAAATAAATAGAAAGTCGATCATGTAGCATCATTGACACCCATATGGTTCATCAGCAGGGCTGGAACCTTTAGGTCCAGTGCACAGACCTCTGCCACTTGAGCTAAAGGAGTAATTGATAGCAGTACTAGGCGATCAGCTGCTATGTGGACCAGTATTACAAGGGGATGGGACACTTTACCAGTGGGTTTCACAGATATTTGCTGACAGCAAAAGAAGGATGAGCCTCAGGAATTTGGGGTTCCATTCCAGGCTCTGGAGAGGAGCGTGATCTAGTGGGCACAGACTCTTCTGCCCATTTACCACCAAATTTGACACCTTTTGATGTGTTCCCTCCAAACTATTTTTGTCCTACCCTTGGCTCCTTGTCCCCAGTCTCCTTGCTCAGCCAGTCCCAATTCCAAATACATAATACTCATCCTCTCTCTCTCGTCTCTGCCTCCCTGGACTACTCATCTAATCAGTCTCGCACTGCCCTGTGCAGGGCTCCTTGTCCAGCCAGTCCCAGTCTCCAGCTACCCCCAGCTCCTTGTGCAAACTCAGGCTAGGTCTACACTACGGGGGAGGGGGGAGGTCGACCTAAGATACGCAACTTCAGCTACGTGAATAGCGTAGCTGAAGTGGCGTATTTTAGGTCGACTTACCTGGCTGTGAGGATGGCGGCGAGTCGACCGCTGCCGTGCCGCCGTCGACTCCGCTTCCGCCTCTTGCCGCGGTGGATTTCCGGAGTCGACGGCAGAGCCATTGGGGATCGATTTTATCGCGTCTTCACTAGACGCGATAAGTCGATCCCCAATAGATCGATTGCTACCCGCCGATCCGGCAGGTAGTGAAGACGTGCCCTCAGTGTTCCCACCTTGTTCCCAATCATCCATCTATCTCCCCCCCTACACACACACACACCCTGTTTCCCTCACTGTCTCTCAGTTCCAGACCCAGCCTTCATCCCCCCTTCCCTCCCAGTCTGGATCTTGCCCCTCTGCATTTGAATCAAAAGGCTTCCTCCTCCATGATGCCTAGGTGCCAGCAGGGGAATCATTGAAAGCACATGAGACACGTACTCCCTGCTCTCAGATCCAGTGCCTGGCCAAGACGAGCTGGAGGCAGCCATTATAGGACATGGACATGGACAGTCTGGTCAACACTAGGAGCTGTGAGAGGCTTGAGCATGCTCAATGTGGACAGAATATTTGGAGATTTTCTAGCTAGTCTCTACTGAGCATGAGCAAGCTGTGATTCTTATCCCCCCGCCAAGGTTTATAACTTGGCCAAATTTTGGTGGATTTTCATGGGGAATGGCTGACATAAGGGACACCCCCACCCAAATTTCAAGTCCCCGTTCCACAGCATGGGTGAGGATAATGTTGCCAGAATTTTTTAATATGGGCAAAACAGTGCCTTTTCCCCTGGCCTTGTTCTCAGCGTGGCTGAACTACTTTGGCTGAAATTTCCCCCCAAAATCCAAGTTGAAGCAGACATGTCAGCCCAAAGGGTTAAAGTTTGACGCAACTGAAAAGGGGTCTTATAATGGGAAGGGTCGGGCAGCCTTAACAATAGGCAGCGCTATCAGCCCCGCCTACAGGGTTTGTGAATTAACATGTCTGGGGAAGTGTTTTCCATCGGGTAATCAGTTAAAATAGCCAGGGTGACCCCTTCAGTACAGAATCAAAAGCCCCCCAAAAGACAAGACATTCAACCCCCACCTCAGCCTACTTGCCTCCAGCCCTGTTGAACAAAAATAGCTGCACTGGTTAATTAAAAAGTCATACTAGTCAAACCAGGGAAGGGATCTGCACGCACACACACACACACACACACACACACACACACACAAATTCAGAAAATGGGGTTTCCTTACAGACGAGAGCAGTGAAATCAGGTCCTGACCCTGCAAACTCTTGTTTGCATGAGTCATTCTGCTCAACTGGCAGGATCAGACTAATAAAAGGGAAAGAAATAGTGACCCACACTAATTCCTCTAGTATGGGCCATAACATACTCTTCATCTTTGTTCAGAATTCCCACCCATGTCACGTCACTTGTTACAAGTGTAGAAATGTATGGCGTAGTACCTTTTTCAAATAAAAATGGTACGTATTTATCCAAATCATTAATCCGATTTTAAAGCCCAGCAAATGTGTAGGATGGAAATGTGTAGAGGAAAACCCAGGTGAATTCATGAAAACGAGGTTTTGCTTCACTAGCTTGTTAAAATTCTTTGAGTTTTACTGTCAGTGTAAAGGCTGCTGTAATGAAACTGAACCCTACACAGTGCTAGGATATTCATAAAGCTTTTAAACACAATTCCTCAGTTTCCAATTAAAATAACATCTAAGGGCAAAGCCATGGAGCCGTGAGATATTAGTGCAGTGCTTTAAATTAGACTAATGCTAGAAGCAGTAGTGGTTTTTTTTTTCCCCTTTAAGATTGTCAGAAAAACTCCACAGAAAGCAGCATTTGGACATGAGCTTTGTTACTGTTTATATTAACAATGTGCATAATGACACTGAAATCAAGGTTTTCAGGTTTGTAAATTATGCTAAAGACCAACAAATGATAATGAGCTTTGAAATTGGACTCCGAAGTAATATCTAAATGGCAAATGTGATTAAATATAGATAAACAGAGAACAATCAGTCATGGAACAAAGACCCAGAAGAGGAATTACAAAATGGAAATGTACTGCTGCATACTGCCAAGAGAAAAGCTTCGGGAGTGCTTGTAAGGGGGGGGGGGGGGGGGGAAATCAAATCCAGGATGTCCTGAGCTCAGGCTGTGGTTTCTCTAAAGAAGGCAAACAGGATTGTGGGTTGTGTTGCTAGAGAAACAGTAAATCAAAGGAAGTGGTAATACAGTGTTGCTATATAAGGTACTGGTTACAGGTCACCTAACGTGGCTGTCAGTAAACCTTTGGAAGAATAGAACTCCTTTTAATGGGGCACAGCATGGAAGGAGTGAAAAGTTACACATCTCAAAGCTTTGAGTTATGAGGAAAGAGAATGAAAATTAAGCTTATTCCTCACCACCTGTGATTAAAGACCACCAGGCAACAGAGATGTTAAAATTCTCAAATGAGACTGATGAAACTGCTCCAAACTAACACTTCCCCACCACGGGTATGATAACCAAGAGGGAAATGCATTCAATTCGGAAAGCAAGTGTCCAAAGGGACTCCTGCATCACACTGGGAGTGGACAGTGGAGCAGTACAAATAAGGGAAAATGGACATACAACTGTAGATGACTGCTGAACATTGTGACATGCTCCCTGGGAGGAAGGGTGTTCTTTGGATTATTGTTATTAACTACTTGTAGTTAATTCCGGTAGCATCTTGAGGCCCCAACATGTTAGGGCCTAGGAAGAGACTGCCCCTGCATCAAGGGTTTACAAACTGATGGGACAAGATAGAAGCCAGACCTATCCACAGTCAGTGGTGGAGCCAGGAACAGAAGTCAGATCTGCCGAATGCTAATCTGGTGTGTCTGAGTCTAGGGTCCAAGCCGCAGGCCCACGTTGCTTTTCTAAGGCAGAGAATTGGGCTGTAATTTGATCCTGGGGTCTAGCCCCACCTTTTCCATAGCTTCCTGAGTAACAATCTGTATCTCCATTTCTCCATCTGTCGAATGGTGGTGATGGTATTTCCCTGCCTCCCAATGGTACTGTGAAGCTTAATTCAGAGTATGTAGAGGGCTTAGACGTCCTCAGAGGGCAGGTGCTGTATAAATGCAGAGTATTATGTGTGGATTTCCGGGCCCCCACTAGATCCTGCTCTCTTTCCCATGTCATTGCTATTCATGGGTCTTGCACACAAAGTAGATAAGGACCACAATGCAAAGGACAGGGAATTAGAAATGAATAAAACTAAAATTCCAGATATGGTATTGCATAATGAATAGTGACTTTCTTCTTTCTGAAACCTCTTTCCGCTTTATGTTCAAATCAAACCGATTCATTTATTACCTGTTTCTAAAAGAAATGCCTATTCTGCCCTCTAGATCCTAATTGCTTTTCAGATTGTGTATATCATTAGTACTGTATATCTTCATTTATGTAGTAATTGAAAGTTCAGTCATTGTTATACTCACCATTCTGTCAACATTTATTAAAATGGAGCAATTAACTATTGTCTTAAATGGAATTTAGAGGTAAGGCTCATTGGGTTTAGACTCATTACAATTAACTGGGATGATAAATGTAAAAGTATTTTAGTGCAGCTTTGTACAGAAAAGTTGTTCGAACTGATTAGCTAGTGTAAATGTTCTTTCTGCACAGTGTGCTTAAACTAATGTTTCTTCTGGACCGGTTTAATAATAAAACTCTCTCTCTCTCTCTAAAATGGACACTGTAAAAAACAGTAAGTCTCACAACTGCTCATGTAGCATTTGAAACACCATGCATCTTGCCCGCTGCAAACCATTGTCAGAAAATGGGGATTAGCTCTGCTGCTTTTCGAAAGTACTCAGACTTTCAATCCCTGTGTCCATTTCATTCTTCACCCTGGCTCCTTTTGCATTTGATTTTCCATTGTACTAGTTGTGAAGACCATAGTTCAAAATGGTCAGTGCAATAGCGCAGAAAGGCTATTATTCTTCTATTCCCTTGGCAAGTGCTCTCTGAGTTACCGTAAATGCTGTTCTGTCAGGGTTAATTGGCTCCAGTGTATAATGGTGTATCAGGAAGCCAATGAATTTTCAGGTTCCACAGCCCTACAAAGCATTGTACAGAAAATTCTCCTTCACTCCCATACCTAATGGTTAGGAATGGTTACTTTTCTTTCTGTGGGTTGTAAACAGCAGCTGGTCAAACTTACGGTAGGATTTTCAAACCTGGATGCCTGACATTAAGCACCTAAATCTCGCTGTGGCATGGAGCGTGGCCTGACTTTGAGGCTGAATGCCCACCATTTTCATTTAATTTAATGGGAGTTGTGGGTGCTCTGCACATCTGAAATGAAGGTCATTTTCAATTAAGGTCCATACCCTGGGTCTAGGCCCTGATTCAGCAACGTGCTTAAAAACATGCCCAGCTTCAAAGATCTGAGTAGTCCCATTGAAGCCCAATAGGACTATACATGTGCTGAAAATTTTGGCATATGACAAAGTACCTTGCTCAGTTGGGGCCTTAGGTGCTAAGTTTTAAAATAGTGGCCCCAGCTCTTGCAGTATGTTACATCTATGGTAACAAAAGTTGTTGCCAGCTCTATATCAATGCTCCAGACTCCATTAAATCCGTACGGAAGACGTTGCATTTGCTTCTCTCTTTGAAAGTTTCTTGTCTCTCACATAACTTCCAGAACTTTACTTAATTACTTTCCCTCATTTAAACAGGCCGTTCACTATTTAAAATGGCGGGTGTGGGAGGGGAAAGAAGTAGGGATATTACTAATAGATAAGAAACCAGAGCCTGGAGAAAAACAAAACAACTATCAAACTCAATAAATGCTCCTCTAATGGTCAGACCATATCATGCAGTCTCTCTGTCTCTGTCCTTTCACAGGCTTCATAAGTGCTTTGGAGGTCTGTGAGAGATCCAGACAGTATGCATTCTTGGATTCATCTTGGGAGGAGCATATTGTTGCAGTTCAGCTGTCATTGGACAGGTAGGCTACAGCAGCAACCTTTCTAATACTCCTTTAGGGCAGAGTAGAAAAGCAATGGGAGTGGGGGAAGTCCCTAGATCTGTCCTCTCCCCCCACCAACACACACACTGCCAACAAACTGATGTGGTTTCTGGTGAAGGTTGTGGGTGGCTTCCTGAAAGCTTCCTGTCTTCCCCCACTCTGCTGATAAGTCTTGAGAACCCCCAAAATGGTGTCCAAAATTCTATTGCAATGCTCGCTCTGGCCTGTCCAAGGCCCTGACCAAAAAAAATCTTTGTCATTGACTTCAGTGAGGTCGGAATTAAGGCCAAAAGTGCATAAGTAAAACCCATCAAGTTAGAGCAGGGGTGGGCAAACTACGGCCCGGGGGCCGCATCTGCCCCTTCAGATGTTTTAATCTGGCCCTTGAGCTCCCGCCGGGGAGTGGGGTCTGGGGTTTGCGCCGCTCCACGTGTGCCACGGCTTTGCGCGGCTCCTGGAAGCAACGACATGTCCCCCGCTCCGGCTCCTATGCATAAGGGCAGCCAAGGGGCTCCACATGCTGCCCCCGCAGCTCCCATTGGCAGGGAACCACGGCCACTGGGACCTGCAGGAGTAGCGCCTGCAGATGGGGCAGGGCGCAGAGCCACTGGCTGCGCCTCCACATAGGAGCTGAAGAGGGGACATGCCGCTGCTTCCGGGAGCTGCTTGAGGTAAGCGCCGCCTGGAGCCTGCACTCCTGACCCCCTTCCATGCCCCACCCCCTACCCCAGCCCCGATCCCCCTCCCAACACCTCAGTCCCAGCGCAGAGCACCCTCTTGCACCTCCAATCCCTCATCCCCAGACCCACCCCAGAGCCCACACACCCCACTGGAGCCCTCACCCCCACCCTGCCAACCCCCTGCCCCAGCCCAGAACCCCCTCCCACACCCTGAGCTCCTCATTTCTGGACACACCCCAGAGCCTGCACCCCCAACCAGAGCCCTCACCCCCTCCCACACCCCAACCCCCAATTTCATGAGCATTCATGGCCCGCCATACAATTTCCATAACCAGATGTGGCCCTCAGGCCAAAACGTTTGCCCACCCGAGTTAGAGAATGACTTTGTTCATCATAGAAATATCATTGAAAAGCAAGAAAAGTTGCCTCTTCTCTCACAAATCCGATATGTAAAAGATTTGTGTCTCTGCCAGGTACATTTCTGATGCTGAGCAAATGTACAATCTTGAGGAGACATGCTATGTGACAGTGGTAGTTTTATTATGCAAGCCTCTGGGGAACTATGTGGGAAGCAGAAGAGTTGACTCTCAACTGTGGTATCTGACAGGAGTCAATTCTTCATGCAGAGCTGCTCCCTAAGAACTGGACACTGGTGGGAAAAGGCATTGCCCTGCATGCTGTTTAACCATCTCTGCTCCAGGACTAGTATAAATAAAACAAGTTACACTGGGCAGTATTCCCAGACTGCATCACTGATTTCTTTCCAATGGGAAATAGACCTGCAAAGCCCTGGACATCTGCTACCACTCAACATCCTTTCTCTGATGTTGCATTACTCTGTCGTGACACAGCAACATCATCATAAGGCTCAGGAATTCAGGGTTCTCTCACTAGCCTCCAGGTGTAGTTTACAGAATGTGGGACATGTCTATGAAAAGTCAGGACCATGGTGCCAGGATGGGGATGGGCGGCACTGCTTAGCAAAGCCTCTTCCAGTGGCAGCGAGCATTGTGGGTGCCAGAGCTGGTGCTGTACTGCATATTCAGTGGGACTTGCTTAAATTCACTGATCAGCTGAATGACTTTCTTACTGAACAATAATTAATAAAATGTAAATTACTTCAAAATTGTAGGCAGAGCTTTATGTCTCAGAGCAGCAACAGGAGAAAAGATGATATTTTTCATCTGTTTAATGGACGGGAACTTGAGTTAAAGGTTTCATTCTCTTCAAGCCAATTATGGGTAATACCAGTCTTTCATTCTACTCACATTTTTATAGAATGTTTTTCATATTTTAGAAACAAAAGGGAATCATGTACAGAACAGGACAGATGAGAATAGTGTGGAGAAGACAAAGACGTGTTCGTGAGAAGTGGGGGAAGAGAGGGAGGAAAAAGACTGGATAAAATCTTGGCTCCCTTGAAGTCAATAGGAATTTTGCTTTTGACTTCAGTGGGGTCAGGATTCTACCCTTTGTGTGTGTACACATACATCTGCATACTGGCAGGGGGAGACTTTTCAAAGGAAAAAAATCAGGAACTGGGTCCCCAACTCCTAATGAAAGCCAATGAGAGCTAAGTGCCAAGCTTCCATTTGTTCCTTCAAAAATTTTTCCCAAATTACAAACCCTGCTAAACAGGGAGCAGGAATTGACTTTTAAAGTGTTTTGTACAGCACCGAGCACAATCCAATCCTAACTGGAGCCTCTGGACTTTGATTAATCAAGACTGTATAGTATAGTTGAGAGTGAACAATACTTGAAGTATAATTACAGAGGTTATATTATGTTACTTGTAGAGCCGGTCAAAAATTTTCCAGGGAGTTTTCCATTGGAAAATGCTCATTCAACTGAGTTGAAATGTTTTGCAAGACCATATCAACTTCATTGAAAATTTCAATGGGAAATTATCAAAACATTTCTATAAAGGTTGAAATGTTTCATTTCAACCTGTATATTATAACTTATAACAAAAAACAAATCATTTCAACCTTATCAAAACAAAACATAAATACGATTAAAGCAAAATATTTCAGAATATTTTGTTTTGTGAAAAAATTCTAATTTTAGCTTTTCATCTGATTTGGGATTGAACCAAATTTTGGTTTCTTGGAATGTCCCACGGGATGGAAATTCCAGTTTTTGGACCAACTCTAGTTACTAGTGTGCTGAAAGGGCAAGGGGAGTTAATGAGTTAGCAAACCAGAAGTTAGAAGAGCTATAGAGATTCATCCCCTCTCAGAGAACAGATGTCCAGAAACCTTGTAAACCTTCATTAGTGAAACAAATATTTTGTGCAGTTTTTAAATGTTTTTGGTCATATGCCACTGCATTGCTGTAACCAAGAGAAGAATTTAGTGCTTTCTAGGGAACATTCTCAGCACCATTTGCCTCTGTTCTTCAGTACCAAAATCACTGAAGCCAGCAGATTCATATTTGTAGCAAATAAATAAATGAAGCCAAGCTACTGGCTTCAGCAGTAAACTTCCTTCCAGCATGTCTCATTCCTCTTGTTTGGAAGAGGAATTTAAATAAAATACAAAGAATAAGACTTGCCCTGTCAGGCTGTGAATGCCCTATAATTCCTGTAAATTATTCCCTTTCTCCAGCTTTCACAAAGGCATATCATAGACTGTCTGCTCTTGACACTTAGCCTTGTGTTAAAGAAATGTTAGATGCAGGTGTGGGCAGCTTCGATTGTCTGTTATAACCTAGGCATTCTGTATTTATAAAACAGACTGGAGGATTCACTGATTTACTAGATTAAATATTTCATATCCAGCTCAGAATAGAGTGATCGAAAATCATTATTAGTTGTTATCTGTGAAATGTCCAAAGTGAATTGAGACTTTGTGGTCTCATCTAAATCCCTAATGGACTATAATCCCTAAACATAGGGGTTGAGATGCATTGAAATGACGTAATATCATCTGTAATTGGGTAGCTTGGAATAGCAAAGCTACTTCAGCCTGCAATGTAAATCCTGCATTCATCAGGCAATGTTTTTATACAGAATAAAGAGAGAGCAACAAGGAAACCACACGATTTAAAAAAAGAAATTGAACCAAATACTTCTATAGCTCCAATCCCTCCCCCTCCCCTGTTTGTTTCCTAGCAGAGCTTTATATGTTTGAAGTTGAATGATAATGTATAACATTGGCTTTTATTTCAAAAAAATAGCACCTCCTTCTCATTAGAGGTGATTTGAATAGTTCAGTTATGAGTGTAAAGAAAAGGAAAGCAGTACCACATTAATTTAGATCCCCATTTCATGCACATTTAGATCATTGCTGACTTCAGCATCTTTGGAATGAATATGTTCCTACTTGTTGCACCTTACATGGCTGGACATCTGATTATAGAAGGCTTTTTCTCAGTCTTTCATGCTATTTTTTTACTGCTAGCATTGATCTTGTGCTCTTGACTTTCATGGGAATGTTGACTGAGTAAAAGGGGAGTTTTGCATGAGTTAGGATTGCAGACTCCAGCCCGGAGTGCTATTTCACGTTGCCTGTTGACAGTTCAGTCACTCTGCTGCATTTTCACTGTTCAGTATCCAATCCAAGATTATCTGTGCCCATCTGTTATCTATCCTGCTGCTTATGTGACCTGTGCATCACCCTACATTTCTTTTCAAATCTAGTTCAGTTTGTATCCAGTCATTATTTGAGGTTTGTTACCTCTGTCCAAAAACTAACAGCACACACTTTCCTCTAACACGTATTTTAAACAAGAGTAACCTGCAGAGCATTATTATAATAGAGGGATGTATGTATATGTATTTAAATCATGTTATGTGTTTTACACTGGGTTACATCACTTCCTCTGGGTTTATATTACCCTTGTGCTAAAGGGGCAATGGAATCATAAGAGCCAAATGATTGCAGGATGCAATGTCTCAGGAAAGCCAGATGACCATCGTATTAGTCTTTGCCCATGAACCCGAAATATAGCCCCTTGTGCATATGCATTATGATAAAGTCCTTAATTACTTCATTGCATACTATTTTTTCCACAGGACCCCTGCCTCATTCAGTGCACAGAAGGGGCCTGCTCTGGGGATGGAGCAGAGCTGTGTGGTGAAGGACATTTATCTGTGGACTTTTCTCCTCTTCATTCAACTTGGGCGGCTTTCCTCCTCCATGCTTCATGGATACAAAGGTAGGCTCCCTGTTCTAGTGCCCAGCCCAGACCTGCAAGGGCAAGGAAAGTACTTCTCAGCCCCTATGCAGATGGAATTTTCCAGTGAAATTCTAGCAAGCACCTGTTGAGGATGTGCAAACTGTGACTTTTCAGAGGTATAAACTTGGCCTGACACAAAGGCCACCCCTTTCCTAAATTTCTTGTCCGAAGCATGTGTGCTTAAGAACGTCTCAAAAAAGAGGTTGCCAGGATTTTTTGAACATGGGCAAAACAATGTTTTTTCCCTAGCCTTGCTCTCAGAGATGGCGGAACCAAACAATTTACACAGGGGCAGACATCCAGCATGGAAAACGTCTTCCCAAACACTTTAAAGTTTGGCAAACATATAAGCAACTGAAAAGGTAAGTCTTATAATAGGAAGTGTCAGGCATCCTTAATAACAGGCAGGTAGTACCAGCCTGGCAGATGTCAATGGTCGCTATTGCTAATCCATTTAAAGGGGGCATCATACTTTCTTCCCCACAACAGCTTCCACTCCCTAGTGATACAGAATGAGGTCCATGGTCACACCCCAATACTTTGCAGAGGGTGTGGTACTATCTGACCCCAGTGCCTGTGTTCATGCTTCACTGCACTTTATGCTCAGGGTGCAAGTCCCAGAATTCTAACTGCTACTTGTAGAAGTCAGAAAGGGCACCCTGGCCTCTTTCCTTTCCCACCCCACTCCAACTTGTGCACCTCTGCATGAGCAGGTGGATTCGTGCCCAGCATGCATAGATGTCTCTGCATTTTTGGAAGAAAAATAGCATCTCCACAACACCAAACTAAAGGCAACTTTCCCCGCCCCCAGAATAATTTACAAACCATTGCCCGTCTCAGCCAGAGTATTACTGAAGTGGTCATGAGAAAGGAATTCATGTAGAAACATCACTTTGCTGGGAAATGTAAAACGGCAACAAGTGGTTCCCTCTTCAGCATGTCCAATGCTTAGTATAAAATGATGTACAACTAACCTGCAGTGAGTTCAGTGCAGCAGCTCTCTTCTGGGATGCCTAGTTGTAGGTTTTGTACTTGTTCTGAAAAAAATAGAGCTTTTTAAAATAGTGAATGAAAAAGCTACATGGCATTTCAGTTGTCAATGTGATCGTGGTAGGGAAATGTTTTTTTTCCATTCCTGATTATTTCATCATAGCTTTAACTCTCTCCCCACTTTAACATGTGGCTTCCAAGCTATCGGCCAATTAAATCTATCAAGTCAGTGGTTGAGTCCCTTCCACTTCATTCTCTCCTCTTCCCTTCTTACCTTAGCCCCTCTCTCCCAATGCACAGTCTGTTTCTCCAACCCCATCTTACACCCAATATCCAATTCATCTGCTCTTGAGCCACCTCTAGAGAAAGTTCCTAGTGACTTTACGGATGTCTCCCACAGTGAGTTTGTCTTGTGCTCTTTCATCTCTATTTTCTTTGTCAAACAAACAGTGTCTTTCCACCCGCATTAATTTCCACATCAACAAACCACATTGTCACTTGCAAACCTTTCTTAACTCTTTTTTTTTTTTTTAAACCCAAGGTCTTGTCAACATCTTCAAAAGAAGATTGACAAGATCCACTAAAATGTCCCCTCTTCTTTTTCTCTCCGACTCTAAGGTCTCTTGCTTGCTGTCTTCCTCCACACTATAGACTTCATCCTGGCCTGGCTCCTGGTCTCCTTTCCCTCCTCTTTATCCTCTCTCCCCCCCCCCCCCCACTCTTCTGGTTCACCCCTTCAGAGTTCAAGCATGTTCTGGTGTTCCATCCCCACCTGCTTCTCCAACTAATGCCACATCTCTAAATTCATTGTACATGCCATGTACAATCACTTTGAGTTCCTTGTCCCCACCACAGTCCTGAATCCCCACCCCCTTCACCGAGACTGCTTTCAGCAAGGTTTTGAATAATCTCTTCCTGGCCAAATCACAGGGTCTCTGATCCCCATACTCTGACACCTGCTGCTTTTGAAACTGCTTGATGCTCTTTCTCAACAGCTTGTGCTCTCCAGACTTCCACACTATTGGCTTCTCCTGGTTCTCTGCATATCTCTGTCACCATTTCTTCAGTGTCTCTTTCAGTGGGTCTCCTGCCCTCTTCTACTTTCTGTGGGGGTCTCCTGGGCCACCTCCACTTCTCCCTTCACATTTTTCTATGTGATCTTATCAGCTGATGTGGCTTCAGTGACTCTTTATACTGATGACTCACAAATGTACCTCTGTACTCCTGACTTGTCTCCCTCTACTCAGTCTTGAAACACAGTCTCTGGGTGCATCTGGTCAACTTAAACATAAGATGACCCAAAATGGACTATTTTTCCTCCAAAGGCTTCTCCTTTCTCCCTGTTTTCTGTCTGGTGGTGTGTTCAACTATGTCTCCCTATTGCCCAGGCCCACAACCTTTTACTCCCCCATTTCCCTCACCCCTCGCATCCAAGCTGTGTCTGAATTCTGCTGTCGTCATGGCAAAACCCAAAGGGGCATATCTTCCTTGCAGATCAAGTGACATCCAGATGGATCTCTAGTTAGGTCCTTGAGATGGCAATAAGGCAGGTTGTCCTCTTGAGATGGGCCTCTTCTCCTCTTGAGTAATACATGGAGTCTCCATAGAATTATTGCTGAGAAAGCACTTCATACAGGAAACACGCAATATGTAACTGATTTCTCTGTGTTCTGCAAATTCAGCAGAGTTATTTGAACTTAACTGTTGCAGGAAATGCACTTTGTGTGGTCCAAACATTTGTAAAAACTAGGTCAGAGTCTAGCACTTCTTAATAGTGTGGTAGAAGTCCTAAGGCAGGAATTTTCTAGTTCCTACTAGACATTATTGCCTATTAAGATGATCTGTTGTAACCGCTGTTCTTCCCTTAGGAAGCAGTGGAGAGTGACTCTTATAAATTATCTGAGTTGAGCTCTAGGCTGAGTAAATATATATGGTAATCCTGAAAGTATCATTTTGCACCTCACTCCTTTTGTTTTAATCACGGCTGTAAGACACTTGTTTTGCAGGCATTTTCCATCATCGGATCTTTGGGGCTAGTAGCAGATCTCAAAATGTAATGTATGCATTTTGACGGGGAGGATACAGACAACATTTAAATGGAACTGATTTAATAAAATAAATAAATAAATAAACCAAGGTGTTTGTCACCCAGACAAAGAGACAGCTGTGTATTGTACAGCTACGTCATTGTTTCTTAAACTGTCTGTATTTGAAAATCAATGACAGAGGAAGGTGCAAAATCCTTCTGGGCTTCCTGCCATTCCATTATCTTAATCGTGCTGTAACTTCATGGTCATTAAGAATACAAAAGGCTTTTCAGTTATACTAAGGCCCCTTTACACCACGCTGTAGAGTAAAGGATGTTATAGTGAGTAGGCCTGTCACAGGGAGGGCTGGCCCTTTCAGGGGGGGTTGGATTCAGCCCCACCTGTGCCTAGTCATCTTGGTTTTGAGTGATTTGGGGCTGGGGTGGTAGTTGGGTCAGGTGACCAGGCATCAGTGGGGGCATTGCTTCTGATAAAAGGCAGCCAGATCGCCTGGGAAAGACTGACAGGCAGGGTGTCTAGAGAGGCTCAGGAAGGGGTTCTGCACACCCACCACAGGGAAAAGCCTGGCTACACTTACCTATAGTGAGGGGCACTAGGGAATTGATGGCCCTGAGAAAGGGTCTGGTCCTTCCAGAGGGAAGTAGCCTGGATTGGATAGAGCAGCTGGGTAGTGAAGGGAGTTGACACTTGTTTAGGAATCCAGACTGGGACATCCAGTGAGAATGGGAGGCAGTACACCTTCTCGTGCACTGGGCTTCTGAGCCCTGGGAGGGCACATAGGCCAAACAGGGCAGGACCCAGCGTGAGGCTGCTGGGCATCTGTCCAGTTTGTGTTGAACTGTGCGGTGTTAATAATAAAGTAGATCCTGGCAGGGGTGGCCACTTGACTTGCATGGTGTCAGGGACAGTTTTGAGAACCCCAAGAATGAGGAAACTAAGACAGCAGCCGGGTCTGATGCTGGATGAAGTGAAACCTTGTTACACAGCCCTCGTTTATTACCAGAGTGGTGTAAAGAGGTGATAATGCACCTGTCCCTCTGGACCAGATAGGAGTCTTTTGCCCACCCCAGGCACCCGCCAGCTTGGCTGGCTGGCTAGTCTGGGTGTAGGGGGTGCTGTGCACTCCCTACCCACTTACTCATATTGGGGATTAGTAGGCACTGACTCAATCCTCACTCCCCTCCCCCTCTCCTCAGCTAAAGTAGTAGTTTGAGCAGGGCTAAGCATGTGAGCCCTATTCCCCTACCTGGCTGAATCAAAGCCTCTGTTGAGAAGGATAGTCTGGTGGTTAGCATGCTAGGGTAGGATGCTGTAGACGCAGGTTCAACTCCCTACTTTGCCACAGATGTCATATGTGTAAGTCATTTAATTTTATGACTCAGTTTCTCATCTGTAAAATAGGGATAGTCATCCCTAGCTCACAGGGGTGTTGTGTGAGGATAAATACATTCAGAATTGGGAGGTGCTCAGATACTATGGTAACAGGCAGGGCTGGCTCTAACTTTTTTGCCGCCCCAAGCAAAAAAAAAAAAAAAAAAAAGAGTGCCGCCCTCCATAGCGTCGCCATAACACACCCCCTCAGCACCGCGCTGCCGAACCCCCCCACCGAACCTGCCAGCCCCCCGCGGAGTGCCGCTGAACCCCCCAGCCCCCCACGGAGCGCCGCGCAGCCGAACACTCCCCCCGCGGAGCGCCGCTGAACACCCCCCCCCGCAGAGCGCCACCCAACACCGTGCCGCCGAAACCCCCCCCCCCGCCGAGCGCTGCCGAACACCCCGCGGAGCGCTGCCGAACCCCCCAGCCCCCGCGGAGCGCCGCCGAACTCCTGCAGAGCGCCGCGCAGCCGAACACCCCCCAGCCCCCCGCGAAGCGCTGCCGAACCCCCCCACCGAACCTGCCAGCCCCCCGCGGAGCGCCGCTGAACCCCCCAGGCCCCCACGGAGCGCCGCGCAGCCGAACACTCCCCCCGCGGAGCGCCGCTGAACACCCCCCCCCCCGCAGAGCGCCACCAAACACCGTGCCGCCGAACCCCCCCGCCGAGCGCTGCCGAACACCCCCACCCCGCGGAGCGCTGCCGAACCCCCCAGCCCCCCGTGGAGCGCCGCCGAACCCCCGCAGAGCGCCGCGCAGCCGAACACCCCCCAGCCCCCCGCGGAGCGCCGCCGAACCCCCCCACCGACCGCCGCCGAACCCCCGCAGAGCGCCGCGCAGCCGAACACCCCCCAGCCCCCTGCCAAGCGCTGCCGAACACCCCCCCCCGTGGAGCGCTGTGCTGCTGAACCCCCCCCCGCCGAGCGCCGCGCTGCCGAACCCCCCCGCCGCCATACACACCTCCCAATGAGCGCCGCCAAACACCCCCACTGCCGAGCCGCGCTGCCGAACACACCCCCCCCCCCCCGCGGAGCGCCCCGCCACGCCGCCCTCCCCCCCGCGGAGCGCCGCTGCCAAATCCCACCCCCCGCCCGCCCAGCCGCCGAAACAAAAACAACCCACCCCACCCCCAGCGCCGCCCGACTGAACCCCACCCAAAAAAACCCTGAGCGCCCCCCGCCACCCCAAGATTGGCCGCCCCTTACCAGGTGCCGCCCGAGGCACGTGCTTGGTCGGCTGGTGTCTGGAACCAGCCCTGGTAACAGGGGCGATAGCAGTACCACAGACAAGACTGACAGCCTAGCCCTTCATTTTTAAATAACACACAGAACCTTCTCTCTGAATGTCTCTGTTGCTGCTGCAAAATCCATGCATATGTGCACACACTGTGCAGTAATTTGATTAGGGAGACCAAGATAGTAACAATTAAACAAGTAAAGCCACATATTTATTCTGTCAGTCCGACTTGCTCACACTTCAGCTGACACTGTTTGAAAGTTCCACCACTTGAGAGAAAACCCTGTAGCTCAAAGGCATGAGAGGGGGTGAGGAATACCTAGACGAGATTTTGGTTTGTAGGGAGAGAAGCTCCAGTCTTGGAACTTTTGATTAGGATGACACGATACAAAGGTCCCTATCTTAATGTGCCATAATTGATTGATTGGTTAGTTCAAAGGATAGTGCTGTTCAGTCGATTCATGCAGGCTGAGATTTGCTCCGAATAGTTTAATGAATTTGGGCTCTCTTATTTGAACAGGAAAAAAAAGTGTGCATGGGTTTGGATCATCTGGATCTGAACCCAGGTATTAATTTGAGGTATCACGTAGAAAGATGCTACAGCAAGTATTTCTGGGGGTTATGTTTTTCACAGCTAGAGAGCTAGTTTCACATTTTGGCTCTGGGCTGATGGGTAATGTGTTGGTTTGCAGGACTCTTGTCAGGGCCGGCTCCAGGCACCAGCCGACCAAGCACCTGCTTGGGGCGGCACCTTGGGGCAGGGCGGCGCTCGATATTTTATTTATTTATTTATTTATTTTTGGTTCAGCGGCGCTCGGAGCGGGGGCGGGGGTTTCGGGCGGCGTGGTGCTTGGGGGGGCGGGGGCTTCGGGCGGCGTGGTGCTTGGGGGGGCGGGGGCTTCAGGCGGTGCTCGGGGGCGGGGGCTTCGGGCGGCGTGGTGCTTGGGGGGGCGGGGTCTTGGGAGGGCGGGGGCTGGCGCGGTGTGGCGCTCGGAGGGGGGGCAGGGGCTTTGGGCGGCGCTTGGAGGGGGCGGGGCTTTGGGCGGCGCGGCGCTGGGGGGGCGGGGATTTCGGCGGCGCTCGCGGGGGGGGGGGGTACGGCGGGGCGGCTCTCTTCTTTTTTGCCTGGGGCAGCAAAAAAGTTAGAGCCGGCCCTGATTCTTGTCTTTAAAAAGGACATCTCTTCATCCCACATTACCATCATACAGTTAAACTCAGTTTGGCTGTTTGCGCTCAAGGGGTCCATGCCTGGGATATCGAGGAGGGTTGCACGTCAGGCATGAGATGTACCAGCATAGGAGTGCGGAGGAATCATATAATATCCAACCAATGTAACTATTCTTTGACAGTTCCTTCTCTGAACCATAGAATCCAGTGGTAGAAAATAAGATCTTGGAAGAAGATGGATAATGTAATAATGAGATACAAGCCTACTGAATCTTTAACATAACTGCCATGCCCCACTAACGTACCACATTTAAGTATATTCATAACAAATAAATAAAAGCACTCTCGGGAATGTGTAGTATTTGCTTAGTAATTCCTCAAACGCTGCAGAAAATTTACAAGTAATTTCTCACTTAAATGAATAAATAAAGTGATGGCAAAACTTACTGTATGACCTGATTGTACATAGACACTGCTTGTCAGGTGACGCTGCAAAGCACAGAGTATCTAACTCCCATTAAAGTTAGTCGAGCGTGCGTTAACTGAGGGTAGTATTGCCTACTGGACAGAGCACTGAACTAGGACTCAGAATACCTGGGTTCTATTCCCATCTTTGCTGCTAGCCTGCTGAGTGACTTCGGGGCATTCACTTCACTGCTCTGTGGCTCAGTTTCCCCAGCTGTAAAATGGGGATAATTATACTTTTGTAAAGTGCTTGGAAATCTACTGATGAGAGGTACTTTATAGGAGCTGGGTATTATCCTATAGCACCTTGCAGAATTGAGCCATTTGTTGTTCATTATTTAACCTTTACAATGTGTTAGTACATAGATCTCCATCAGGTCAGGCTCCCCTTGTGCATGGGTCGACAAACAGTTTCAGCAGTGGAAAACAGTTGACATGGATGTCTTTTACTTTTAATCGAAGTAAATTTATCAGCATATGCACACTGTGCCCCACCTTTCGGCAGCATCATCATCAGCCAGATGTAGAGCTGGTAGCCCGTTATTGATATAAGTCACTTGGCACTCATCAAGGCTATGAGACATAGTCTGAAGTTGACCACAACTGCATTGCGGGTCATTAGAAAAACCTTATTTAAAGATCAAAGGGGTAGCCGTGTTAGTCTGGATCTGTAAAAGGCATGCGTCTGACGAAGTCGGTATTCACCCACGAAAGCTTATGCTCCAATACATTTGTTAGTCTATAAGGTGCCACAGGACTCTCTGTTCCTCATTTAAAGAGAATGGCTGCACAGTTGCCCTGTCCTGTTCGAAACAGGAGCACAGTACTCTGCTGTTGAATAGCAGAGGGCAAGAGCTGATGTTCAAAGTGTCTGGGTGCTCACACCTCAGGTTGAACCAGCCAATTTTCTGGGCAAGTTGTTCTGAGTACTGACTTTGACCACCAACTTCCTCAAGTGGTTGCATGATATTAATGACTTGTCCAATGTCACACTGAGGTAAACAGGGTTTGGGTCATGCTGCAGGCTTTGGCTGTTGAAGAAAACATTTAACTCATGGCTTGCGCTTGCATTATGCAGATGAAATACACTAGAAGACATCTTGGAAAAGCTCAGCTGCAGGCACCACTGACTACAGTAGTCCACCATGAACTTCCTATCATTCAAGGCCTTGTCAGTTTTAAGAAGGACTGAGCATGGTAGCTGCAGCAGATGTCATCAGCATAGATCAACTTGCGCTAGAGTGTAGCTGCTCATTGATGTACACATTGAACAGGATCAGTGAAAGAACTGAGCCTTTAGGAAGGCCATTGAGCTGACACTTCAACAGCTACAGCAGTTTCCCATGTGTACTCTAAACCGCCTGTTTTGGAGAAAGCTGTACAATTTCGACCACTCAGCAACTTAGAGAGTTTAAACAAAAGGCCTCTGTGCCAACCTGTGTCATAGGCATAGGCGTCAACTCTGTGGTTGCTCCGGGGCTGGAGCAGCCCCACTCCCCCTCCCCCAACAGCTCCCCCCCCCCCCCCATGTTGTAGGGGTCCTTGCCTAGCTTAAGAATTGCAATAATCTTTGCTGGACGCCAAATACGTGGTAACTTCTTCTCGTTAGTGACCCATATGTAGAAGATAGTAAGCCACTGTGATGCCTTTGGTCCAAGTGTTTAAGGATTTCCGGTAAGATGTTATCATAGCCCACCACTGTGCCTGGCTTGATGGAGTTAAGGACCTTATCTAGTTTGTTGACCGTGAATGGCTCTGGTTGTCTCCTACTCACATTCTGATGTCGCAGTTGGTGCCATTTGTCATATACTTTGTGTTTCAATCGCTTCTCCAGCGGGACCTTTGCTACCTGCAGTAGATGGCTTGAAGTAAAGACAATATATGAATACATCAGCCACTTGGGTTGAAATTCACCCTCTTTCCAGGTCTATGCAGAGATTAATTGATTTTAAGGCCAGAAGGGACCATTAGATCATCTAGTCTGTCCTCAGGCATAACACCAGCCATGGAACTTCATTCAGGTCACTCCTATACTGAGCCCATTTTGAGTGTGTATATGTGGTTCATAGGCCTTGTGTGAGCACACTTTCAGGAGGGGTGAATTTTTAAAGAATGAAACACTCTCTGGGCTACAAATTTACAAGTATCAAATTCCAACCTCTTCCTTCCCCCTTTTAGTACATGAACGCCTTCCCAAGGTGAAGATCCAATGGCACCATCTTTTGAATGTTCAAACTGCTGGGATTGAAAGAAGTGGGTACTGTTTTCTTCCAACCATGTATAAACTTGGCAACATGCAAGGATGGAAGCTGGCTGATTTAAACTGCAATGTAACAGCGGCATTTTGTGGCATTTGTCATGCTTACTAATGAGCTGCCTCTCTGTAGTAGTATGCTACATGCAATCAGGGATATGACTTAGTGGACCGACTATGACCTGATAGAGAGCACATGAGTTACATGAACTTTTACTGTGGCATTGTAATATTTTTGATGCCTATTGTTTGAGAGAACTCATTTAGAGCAATCCTTTGGATCATCTGAGGCTCTTCTCTTTTGGCCCTATGTTTCAGATTACAACCCTGCAACTGATTCCTAGGGCTACATATGGGTGCAGAGGGTCCATCTATATGGACCCAATTGTATGATCAGGGCCTATGTATCCACAGATAGGCAAGTGCTCATTATAATTTCAGATTATTAAAATTAGGCAGTCAGTTCTGTACTTGGCAGATCAAACGTTACCTTGAACAGATAAAGTATACTCAACTATAGCAACACACACACACATATATATATATATATGGCTAGCTATTGGCTGAACAATGACCATTCATTTTTGGAGTGTGGCACTTCAAACTCTTTCCCCATCCCTCAGGAAAGGTATTAGATCGAAGTTGTGCATGTCAGGGCCTGCACAGAGACTAGAATAAAGTTGAAAGCTAAGTGAAAATCTCCTAGATGGAAGAATTTTATCCTGAGTTTGGATTAATATTAACTGAAACCATTTCTGACATGTCTTCTCTTAAAATACATATGTAGTTAAAGACAGACTGAAATACAATAGAAGGCCAAACTGTGGAATCTTTAATTCACGTCTGATCGTACTTTTGCTCCACGAACAGTTCCATTGACTCCAATGGGATGTCATCTTGGTGTAAGGCACTGCATCTGTACAGGTAAGGATATCACAATCTAGCCCTTCCAAAATCTGTATTTTAGAAAGCATTTCCCTAATTCTTATATATCAAAGACTCTTATATCTATTGGGAATCTAACAATTTCAGAAGAGATTAATAGCATTGCTGTCCAGATTTGCATTTTTTGAGCTCTGCTAGAGTATCAAAGGAGTATGGACATAAGAAATTCTCAGACCTTTTAAACTGGTTATTAAAACAAAAAAAGAGCTTCCTTGTTCTGTTCCTTTGTATCATTATAGGAAACATGCTATATTCTAGCTTAGCCTAATTTAGATACTTGGGAAAATATTGGAACAAATTATTAAACAATCAATTTATAAGCATGGAGGATAATAGGGTTATAAGGAATAGCCAGCATAGATTTGTCAAGCACAAATGAAGCCAAACAAACTGAATTTCCTTCTTTGACAAGGTTATTAGCCTAGTGGGTAGGGGGAAAGCTGTAGCTGTGAAAGATCTTGATTTTTAGAAAGGCTTGACACAGTCCCACATGACATTCACATAAGCAAACTAGGGAAAGGGGTCTAGATGAAATTAATAGAAGGTGAGTGCACAACTGGTTGAAAAACCATACTCAAGAAGTAATTCTCAATGGTTCGTTGTCAAACTGGGAGGTTGTATCTAGTGGAGTCCCGCAGGGGTCAGTTCTGGTATAATTCAATGTTTTCATTAATGACTTGGATAATTGAGTGAAGAATATGCTGTGAGGGATTACAAGCATTTGAGGATAGGACTCAAATTCAAAGTGACCTTGGAGAATTGGTCTAAAAAAAAAAAAAAATCAACAAGATTAAATACTATAAAGGCAAGTGCAAAGTACTTCACTTAAGAAGGAAAAAAAAAATCAAATGCTCAACTACAAAATGGAGTAACTGGCTAGGTGGTAGTACTGCTGAAGAGGATCTGGGGATTATAGTGGATCACAAACTGATTAGGAGTCAACAATGTGATACAAATGCAAAAAAGCTAAGATTCTGGGGGTGTTGTAACAGCATGGCACCCACCTCTCACAAGCACCCCTTCTGATCAGGTGTGTTTGTGGTCTTTAAATAGTCTCAGCCCTGGTATCGGGCCATAGACCCAGTGCTTTGTCCCTGGAAGCAACAATTTTGCCCTCTTGGTCTATTCTGGTCTCAGCTGGGGCACTAAGTAGTTCAGTTCCCTTTCTGGGGTTTAATCATTGTCTAATTGTAGGTCAGTTCCCCAGTGACTCATGTAGGGAGACCTAGGCCAACCCACTATTCTGGGTCCCAGCCCAGCAACCCAAAGAATAGCAGCGACATATTGCCATGTCCCTTTAACTACACAATTTTCAGTTCCCTGGGCCTCTTCCCCACAGCCCCAGACTTCACCCTTACCTCAGTGCTCATCTAAGTTTAGGCCCAGCAGATAAACAGGAGCTCTTCCTCACTGCCCCTCTCCGTACCTGCACTGAGCTGTCCATGGTGCTGCAGTTCCCTTTGGCCAGCCAGGAGCACCATCTACACTCCTTCCTAGCTCCAGCAAGGAACTGATTGTCTCTGCAGTTCTTTTTATATGGCCATCCTGGGCCCTGATTGGCTGCTCCCTGAAGCCTCTCTGATTAGCTGCTTCCCCTGCATTCACTCTAGGCTGCTTGGAGAACTCCTCTACTGCTCCTTTCCTGGGACAGGTGTGGCAGGACACTGAGGCCTCTTGGCCTAGTCCACCCTGCCCCACAAGTATATTAACAGGAGTGTTTATGTAAGACACAGGAGGTAATTTTCCCACTCTGCTCAGCACTGGTGAGACCTCAGCTGGAATACTGTACCCAATTCTGGGTGGACAAATTGGAGACATTCCAGAAGAGAGCAACGAAAATTATAAAAAGTTCAGTAGAAAACCTGACCTATGAGGCAAGATTACAAAAATTGGGCATGTTGTCTTGAGAAACAAGACTGAGGGGGAACCAGATAACAGTCCAAATATGTTAAATGCTGTTACAAAGAGGATGGTGATCAATTGTTCTCCAGGTCCATTGAAGTTAGGACAAGAAGTAATGGGCTTAAGGCAGATTTAGGTTAGATATTAGGGTAAACTTTCTAACTATAAGGATAGTTAATCTCTGGAATAAGTTTACAAGGGAGGTTGTGGAAACCCCCTCACTTGAGGTTTTTAAAAACCAGTTGGACAAACACCTGTCAGGGATGGTCTAAGTTTGCTTGGTCCTTTCCAGCCCTACATTTCTATAATTCTATCATTTCTGTGATTTTATATTCAGGAAGCAATTCTGGGGAAATTATGGCTTCTATTCAGCAAAGCACGTAAGCACATGCTTAAGTCTCATTGACTGCAAGGTTAAGCATTTGCTTAAGTGCTCTGCTGAACTAGGGCCTAGTACACCTCTTATTATGCCAAATTAGATGGTATTAAACACACAGGGCTAGATACTAACCAAGACTGTGCACTCAAACAGGGACCTAAGGGCATGTAAGATAACAGTCCTGGATCAAGGGGAAATGGGGGAGAATCATGGCTCTCCCTGTTATGGTGCAGTAATGCACCGCTCCTTCCTATGAGCTGTATCCCACGGACATAATCTAGCCCAGAGATATCAATTATGATTCTGTGTTGTGAAAGTCTTTGGTATTGTGACTGTTTTTTAATGTGGAAGTTTTGCGTTTATAAAGGTAAGTTTTCCCATTAATGCATCTCTCTGTCTGTCTTTGGCAGAGGAACTAAGGTACACAAGCTTAGTGCCAGGAGATGAAAAATATTGAAATTAATAGCAGTTGAGCTTTCTCCATCTGATCTGATCTGTTTTCACTCTCTCTCTCTCTCTCTTTCTGTGTTATTTTTCAATGCTTACTCTTGAAAGTGAAGCTCTGTCAGCTATCAGGCATCAACACTATCAGAGAGAAATTGTTGAGGTACATCTATCTGCAATCTTTCTCATGTTGCTTCTTTTCTTCAGTCCCTTTGCCAACCAGTGGAATGTTTTGTTCTTGTCTGTCACTGTTGCATTTTCTTTCACCCTCCTGGTAATGAATGTGCTTTCCAGGAGTTTGAAAGCTACTTGGGATTCTCTTTTCAGAGTAGCAGCCGTGTTAGTCTGTATCCGCAAAAAGAACAGGAGTACTTGTGGCACCTTAGAGTTAGTCTCTAAGGTGCCACAAGTACTCCTGTTCTTTTTGGGATTCTCTGGGTGCCACATAGAAAACAATGGGCTCTCTCTAAAGATAGGTTAACAAAATGCACTATAGTGGGGAAAGGTAACAAGATCTGATTCCTTCAACTGGATTCCTTCAACTCACACTGTGAGACAAATAAATTATTCTTCATCACTTTAGAAAGACTGTTTCATGCTTAATACATTCCTGCTGCTCTTATTTACTCTGTACAAAATATAGATTGTGACCATTTCACTTCTGTTACCTATATCCTATGTAAGCAGAGTCTGAATGAACTCTCCCCTGACAGCTAGTTTGGGAGAGGGAGAGACTTCAGGAGCAAACTGTATTTACATGAACACACCTACTCTGCATAGGTATCTAGCAGACAGGAGTTGTGTAGCTCCAAGTGATCAGCTTTGGCTGGTGTTGGGTTACAAATCACTTTAGTATGGAATGCAGGGGTAGGGAAATGTTGTTATCTTCATTGTATGACTAAGGGGGAGCAGAATTGTGCTGAGCTTGTCCCAATTGAGGGGTCACCCTCAGCTGAAACGAAACTCAGAAAGCCAGGAGCTGGAATGCCAGACGCTTGTGAAAATAAGGGGGGGAGGGGATAGGTGTCCTAGACAGGCTACATGTACTCTCCCTAAGCATTCCCTGTCTGGTTTTTAACCTGTTCCTCCCCACTGTTCAATTATAGAGCTAAATAGACTTCATTAGGAGCCTTGTCTTATCTTAAAGTACTCAATAAGAGCAGAAATCACTTGGTGTTATACCAATAGAATAAAAACCAGCAGGATCTTATTAAGAGGGATAAGGCAAAGATGCCACATTTATTGTAAATATAATGATAAAGCAAAAGATAAAAGTAAACAACGTTGTTTTGACTACTTATTCCTATCACTACTTATTCCTTATACACACACATATATAGATAGATAGATAGATTCATTCACACAATCATTCATTCAAGTTCTGTATAGGTGTTATAGTTACCAGCCTAGAAGTTGCTCATGCCAAGTTACTGGCCAAGTATCTTGGTCATGAGGATGGAGTCTGTGTCAGATGCATCTGATGCTCCTGGAGGCTGGCAGCAAAACCAGAGAGACTCAAAGTCCTCAGTCTTGAGAGTCCATTCTTATAGGAATTAATTCCTATGTTAGTCTATGGGAGCTGTTTCATCCTGCTGTTGCTGACTCAATCAGCAGATGAGTTTTCTGGTCATCCACTTGACACATTCTTCGGCCGATGGATACTTCCTTTCTAGGCTGGCACCTCCCTAACCATCCATGTATATCAAGCATTCATCAGCATACATTCCATACCTTAACCATATTTTAATTTACTATCTCCACCACTTTCAGAGTGTGTGCTAATTCATTTGAGACTCCCGGCCCTTTAATCACAGAGGGTGGGAGGTCTGTCCTAGGAGCCATTGAATGAAGTGACAGTCACTTAACGGCTTATAGTGTTTGTTTGCATTGTATCAATTACTTCAAGAACAAAGTCAGTTAACTTGTTTGTAAGTTTTACATAGTAGTAAAGTATCTTTCACAGGATAGATATAATCAATGGTTTCTACAGACAGTAGCTTACAAGTTTTAACAGAAGACCCAAGAGATTTTTGTACTTGGTGAAACTGTTGGATTTTAAAGTGTGGGGGACAAATTATGAGGGGGTCACTGTCACTTGGGGGAATCACTGTTAGTACCTTCATCTTTTATATCCCTACATTGGGGTGGGGCAGTGTTTCTGCCCAGCCTGCAAAGAGCTGAAAATCACAGCAGAGAGGCAGGTGGCAGCAGAAGGTGACTCATAGTTGGCTGGCGAATGAAGAGGTGGTGAGCAGAGTGAGTGGCTGGTGAGGCGGCCAATGGAGAGGAACAGTGGCTGGTAGGAAGGCTAGCCAGAGCAAGTGCTCAGATGGTGGAGCAAGCCAGGTATCTTCTTTCCGGGGTGGGAGGTGAACTCACACAGATGCACCTCTGAACCCTGGGTCCTCACTGACCAAGGACAACCACTGTGAGTGGGGTAGGGTGAGGGAGCAGAAGGGGGCACAGAAAAGGAACTTTTGGTTGTAGAACTCAAGAACAGGAGGAAGAAGATTACCCCACACACTCTCTGGAGTGGGTCTCATGCTCACAGTTTTATGATTATGAATCCTGCTTGTGGCATTTTCCCTTATTAATGCCAGGTGACTTCCCTCCTTTCATTAAAAGTTTCTTTTCTACACTCAGACTCTGTGCTTGTGAGAGGGGAAGTATTGCCTCTCAGAGGCGTCTAGGGGGTGATGTGTAATTTTCCCAGGTTACTGGATGGGAGCTCGAGCCAGTTCTCTGTTGTATTGTTGAAGAGGAACCCCTAGATATTGAACCCGGCTCTGGTTGCTGCTGGCTTCACCTGGCAGCAGGGTTACATCTACCTATTGTTGTGGAAAATTAACCACTCGTGTTTGAATCAGAAAACACCTGAGGCTCCTTTATTTTATGCTAGGGTTACCATACGTCCTCTTTTTCCCGGACATGTCCGGCTTTTCGGCACTCAAACCCCCGTCCGGGGGGAATTGCCAAAAAGCCAAACATGTCCGGGAAAATGGCGGCTCTGCTCCTCCCCTGACTCTTCGGCTCTGTTTAAGAGCCGAGCTGCCCGAGCGCTATGGGCTTCAGGCAGCCCCCTTGCCTCCGGACCCCAGCCGGGCACTTCCCCTCCCGGGCTCGGGCGGCGCAGGGTCCGGAGGCACGGGGGCTGCCCGAAGCCGGTAGCGCTGGGGCAGCTCGGCTCTTAAACAGAGCCGAAGAATCAGGGGAGGAGCGGAGCCTCTGGCCGCGGCGGCTCTGCTCCTCCCCGACTCTTCGGCTCTGTTTAAGAGCCGAGCGCTACAGGCTTTGGGCAGCCCCCATACCTCCGGACCCTGCGCCGCCGGAGCCCGGGAGGGGAAGTGCCCGGCCAGGGGCGCAGGGTCCGGAGGCATGGGGGCTGCCCGAAGCCGGTAGCGCTCGGGCAGCCCGGCTCTTAAACAGAGCCGAAGAGTCAGGGGAGGAGCAGAGCCTCCAGCCGCGGCTGCTCTGCTCTTCCCCGATTCTTCGGCTCTGTTTAAGAGCCGAGCTGCCCGAGCACTATGGGCTTCAGGCAGCCCCCTTGCCTCTGGACCCCAGCCGCCGGGCGGGCACTTCCCCTCCCGGGCTCCGGCGGCGCAGGGTCCGGAGGCATGGGGGCTGCCCAAAGCCGGTAGCGCTGGGGCAGCCCGGCTCTTAAACAGAGCCGAAGAGTCAGCGGAGGAGCAGAGCCTCCGCGGCTCTGCTCCTCCCCTGACTCTTCGGCTCTGTTTAAGAGCCGGGCATGGGGGCTGCCCGAAGCCGGTAGCGCTCGGGCAGCCCGGCTCTTAAACAGAGCCGGGCTGCCCGAGCGCTACCGGCTTCGGGCAGCCCCCATGCCTCCGGACCCTGCGCCGCCGGAGCCCGGGAGGGGAAGTGCCCAGCCGAGGGTGCAGGGTCCGGAGGCAAGGGGGCTGCCCGAAGCCCAAGCGCTACCGGCTTCACGGTTTGCCGGGCAGCCTCCAGACCCTGCGCCCCCGGCTGGGCGCTTCCCCTCCCGGGCTCCAGCTGCGCTGGGCAAGCGCCGGCCGGGGGCGCAGGGTCTGGGGTCTGCCCGGCAAACCGTGAAGCCGGTAGCGCTCGGGCAGCCCTTTCCCCGTGGCTGGGAGTGGGAGGGAGGAGGGGGCGGAGTTAGGGCGGGGAAGGGGCGGAGTTGGGGCGGGTTGGGGTGGGGAAATGGGCGGGGCCAGGGCCGGTGGAGGGTCCTCTTTTTTTATTTAATAGATATGGTAACCCTATTTTATGCGAGCATATATGCAAGGAGAGTCAGTATAGCCCCATGCAAGGTAGCAAGCTGCTCTGCCCTCCTTAAACTTTAACCATCTTATAAAGGTTAAAACCACAGACAAATTACACATACTTCCATATTAATTACCTTATTTGGAATACATTGCAAAATTAATACAGGCCAAAAGCAAAAACAAGCATCTCCCCCTCTAGGCCCCTCCTATTAGTCTGTTCTTTTGCGGTCAACGACCTTTTTAACACAACTGTTGCGGTTATATATTTCATAAGCCTGGAAAATTACAAATTGTACTGCTTGGGGATTTTTCCACTCTTTCTTTCATGCCCTTTATGCACAGAGAGCCATAGTTCCGTTTTGGGAACTTTCCACTGTGACTCCTTCTACCCCTTGACACACAGAAGCAAGCAGGATCTTAGTTTAGGGCCTGCAAGCAACCTTGACCAAAGACAGGGCCTTGACTAATGTTTTACGTCCTGTTAATTTTCCCTCACACTATAAAGTAGTGTCCCTTCATTTCTCTTCTGTTTTATTTCTGTCTGCACAAATTGTGGTCCTAATTCTGACACTCTTACTCTCATTGAGCTCTACCTTCTTCTACAAGCAATCCCAATTAAGGCCCCTGATCCTGCAACATGCATATGCAAGTTTTACTCATGTGAGTAGTAGCATTGAGTTCTGGGCCTTATCTACAATTTGGAAAAAAAAAAAAACTGCCAGAAAATTAGATGAACAATTGCATGCCTATTTTTTTCTCCAAAATAAGGGAACTACCCACTTCAGTAATTGGCCTCCAATAAATAAATGTTTTTTTACATAATGTTGGTATCAATGGACCTATGTCAGTTAACACCAGCCCTGTATAATATTGTTGTTCTGCAATTAAGCACCTGATCCTGCAATCCTTTCACATCCAAAACTCACTAACTGTGTTATACTTCTATTCATTTTGTTCTGCTATGCACTTTAATATACTAAAATGGCATTGATAAAAATCCAGGGAGTATACTGAAGAATAAAATAAGTATAATGTACATGGCAAACACATATGGAATCATGCATACTCCTAAATATACACAATTCCCCACCATATCTTAATTTAATTCAGAAGATTTCAAATGCAAGATACACACACTATCCATTTCTTTTTGCTTTAATTTTGTGGAGGAAAGCAAATTTCTAAACTGCTGTCAGACTTACTCCTAGCCTTCCCTAATGGTTATCTAGTTAATGAACTGTTAGGTGTGGAGATGAAGAAATGACTACGGGGTTATTGCTCAGCCCAGTCTACTATTAACTACAGGGATTTGTGTGTCTTCAATTGGTAAGTTTCAGAGTAGCAGCCGTGTTAGTCTGTATCCGCAAAAAGAACAGGAGTACTTGTGGCACCTTAGAGACTAACAAATTTATTAGAGCATAAGCTTTCGTGGGCTACAACCCACTTCTTCGGATGCATATAGAGTGAAACATATATTGAGGAGATATATATACACACATACAGAGAGCATGAACAGGTGGGAGTTGTCTTACCAACTCTGAGAGGCCAATTAAGTAAGAGAAAAAAAACTTTTGAAGTGATAATCAAGATACAGACTAACAGGGCTGCTACTCTGAAAGATAGCTCAGTACAGACAGTTTGATAAGAAGCAAGTGTGAAAATACTTACAAGGGGAGATAGATTCAATGTTTGTAATGGCTCAGCCATTCCCAGTCTTTATTTAATCCTGAGTTGATTGTGTCTAGTTTGCATATCAATTCCAGCTCAGCAGTCTCTCGTTGGAGTCTGTTTTTGAAGTTTTTCTGTTTTAAGATAGCCACCCGCAGGTCTGTCATAGAATGGCCAGACAGGTTAACCCCTTGTAAGTATTTTCACACTTGCTTCTTATCAAACTGTCTGTACTGAGCTATCTTGATTATCACTTCAAAAGTTTTTTTTCTCTTACTTAATTGGCCTCTCAGAGTTGGTAAGACAACTCCCACCTGTTCATGCTCTCTGTATGTGTGTATATATATCTCCTCAATATATGTTTCACTCTATATGCATCCGAAGAAGTGGGTTGTAGCCCACGAAAGCTTATGCTCTAATAAATTTGTTAGTCTCTAAGGTGCCACAAGTACTCCTGTTCTTTTTTGCGGATACAGACTAACACGGCTGCTACTCTGAAACCTGTCATTATGCAAGGCACTGCATTTAGCCGTATGGAGTGGAAATCCATCAACTTCATGAAAAAACTCGTACAGATACAGACAGACATCATCTTCCTTTCCAAATGCAAGCAGATGGACATCATACCAAAAGGACTAACGGTAAAAAATCCATTACAATCTACATATCACACAGACTATGCTGAGAGACTGTGTCACACACTCTCAAAGAAACTGCGAAACCACATGATCAGCATCCTATACAGCAAACAGGGAAAGATTAAGAATGAGCTCTCAAAACTGGATACTCTCATAAGAAACCAACCTTTCACACAAACTTCCTCATGGATAGACTTTACAAAAACTAGACAAGCCATTTACAAGACAAACTTTGCCTCTCTACAAAGGAAAAAGGACACTAAACTATCTAAACTGCTACATGCCACAAGGAGCCACAACAGTAGTTCCCTTAACCCACCCAGCAATATTGTTAATCTTTCCAGCTATACTCTTAGCCCAGCAGAAGAGTCTGTCCTATCTCGGGGCCTCTCCTTTTGTCCCTCCAGACCCACGAACATGATACAGTTCTGCGGTGACCTAGAATCCTACTTTCGACGTCTCCGACTCAAAGAATATTTCCAACATACCTCTGAACAGCATACTAACCCACAGAATCCCCCCTACCAGCACTACAAAAAAAAGGATTCTGCGTGGACTCCTCCGGATGGTCGAAACAACAGACTGGATTTCTACATAGATTGCTTCCGTCAACGTGCAAAGGCTGAAATTGTGGAAAAGCAACATCACTTGCCCCATAACCTCAGCCATGCTGAACACAACGCCATCTACAGCCTCAGAAACAACCCTGACATCACCACAGAAGGAGGTAGTGGTTGCCTGAGAGAGGAAGAGAGCTACCATGCTACACACTGCCTCCAGAAGGTACCTTGGGGTATGTGGTCACCCTTCACACCACCTTAACCCGGACGGTGACTTTGGGACAATCACAGGAGGGAGATAGGATGTAGCCCAGTGAGGGCAGCCTTAAGCAGCCCCCTGGCTGTCAGAGCATTGATAGCCTTCAAAGGGCCTGGGTCGGAGCCCAATGAAGTGGGAGAGCCCTGTTCCCCTACCAAGTCCTGGGCCTAAGCCCGACCACTAGGTGATGCTACCCTACCAACCAACCCCCAAGCAAGGACTGTTGCATACCCCTATATCTTGAATAGGAAATAAAGCCCCAGTTCAGCAAGACACATATGTACATGCCTAACTCTAAGTAATGAGAAGTCTCATTGAAGTCAGTGGTACTATTCACGTACTTGGTTAGGCATGTGCTTAAGTATCTTGCTGAATTTGGGTCTAACTGCAGAATCTCCGTTACACACAGGTATTGGATATCCCATCAGTAAGTGTTGACACCTCAGGGGTTACCACAGTCAGCAGGTGGACATTTGTGCTTCACTGATATAAGCAGGGTCTGAATGAGCATCTCGTGATGGGCTGGGGGAGAAGACTTCAGGAACTGACCTTGTTTGCATAGACACCCACTCTGCCTAGGTGCACAGCATGATGGAGCTGCTTTGCCCAAATGATCACTTTGGCTTGTGTTGGATTGCAAGTCACTTTGTTATTGGGTGCAGAGGTAATAAAGTGTAGTGTTAAGAGCTGTGTCAAGTGGTGGGAGCTCAAGATATCCCAGAGACTTCAGTAGAGAAAGCAGTGGCGGAGTGAGCAGCTGATGGAGTAAGCAGAGCAAGCAAGCGGCAAATGGTGGAGCAAGTGGCCGGCAGAGCAGCTGGGCGACGGCCAAGTGAATGGAGAGCAGCCAGACAACAGCGGCGCAGCCAGGTGACAGCAGAGTGGCAGCTGAGGCATTGCTCAGTTCCTTCTCTCCTCACCCGCTGGGTGGGAAGTGAACTCAGGTGAACACACCTCTGTGCTCTGGGTCTTCGTTAACCAAGGACAACAACTGTGAGTGGGGTGTGGAGGAGGGATGGGGAGTAGCACATTGAAGGAACTTTTGTTTGTTGAACTTTCTCACCACAAGGTGAGAACCTGAGGTAAAGGACACTGCCCAACGTACTCTGGGGTGGGTGTTCTGCTCATGATAATATGCTTCTGAATTCTGCTTGCAGCATTTTCCCAAAGTAATACTAGGTTACTTTCCCCTTTTTTATTAAAAGTTTCTTTTCTACACACAGACTCAGTGCTTGCGAGAGGGGAAGTACTGCCTCTTAGAGGTGCCAAGGGATAGTGTGTAACTTTCCCAGGTTACTGGGTGGGGGCTCAAGCCAGTTCTGTGTTGTATTGTTAAAAAGGAATCCCTAGATATTGAACCTGGCCCTTGTCGCTTGCGACTCCACCTGGCAGAAGGGTTACACTTTGTTAAGCAGTTGAACTACTCCTGATGTGTTCGTCTCATGTTTTGATAAGTAATAGTTGAGTATTTTGGCAATATAAATTGTTTTAATCTCTCCCTTCATCCCTGTACGTAGTGCGGCTACAACAGCAAATTAAAGCTGACTGCCTCTTTTTTTTAGCTATCAGCTCTGTTGGGGGAGTGGAGCGGTTTCTATACTTTGGAAATAATAATGAATGTACTACATATCTAGAGCAATTCAAGGGTTCCGTCATAGACTTTCCTAGTCATGGACATGAGTGAAATCTCTTTAGATAGATAATAAGAAAGAGAGCTTGTATTTTTCTCTCTCTATGGGTGTAATCGGGATCATTACCCACTGAAATTGAGCAGTAAATCTCGTGTCAACTTCAAGGTTAGTATCATCTGGGGGGGAGGAGGGGTTCCAATAAAAACCCAGGTTTGCTGGGATGAAAAATTTTGACTTACTGCTGTTGAGCTACTCTTGATGTAGTTCTTCAGCCTTCTGAGCACACCTCTGGGGCCGCTTCCCATCTCTGCCTCATTAAGAAGATTTTGGGGGGAAGGTCATTTATGCACAAAGGATGACTTTACACACACACACACAGGCTGGGAGTGGTCATTTACTCATGCTGCCCCTCCTTCAGCTTTTTGAACAGTGAGTGGCATGAAGGAGTGCAGCCACACTTTACACTAGGGCCTCCTCTCAGGTGCAGGGGGTGGAGGAAAGCCACCATACCTAAATACCTAGATCATTCACAGGTGGTTGGGCAGGCTCTGCTGAGCCGCCATTGCTTTTCCTTATCTACACCTTCTCCAGCCTCCCTGCACTCAGGGCTGGTTACTAGCTTTCTCAGCTTGTTGCTTCACTGAAAGATTCTTAAAATTGCCTGCAGCATGGCTCCAAAACAGGCTTTCAGGGTGGTCCTGCTGCAGGCCCTGAATCAGCAAAGCCCTTGAACACATACTTAACTGTAAGAAGTAGAAATGGACTTAAGCATTTGCTTAAAGTTAAGTATATTGTTGCCCCTTTTCAACCTGAGTGGCTAGTCAAGGTTTGGGGCCCAGGGAGTAGAGACTGGTGATAGGTATTTCTTTGATGCAGTTTTGTTTATTTACAAAGTCCTCTGTCTCTAAACACAGAAGGAATCAAATAGCAGGAAGCAACTTCTTTTGCTCATACCTAAGGCTGCGAGTTTGTCACCGAGGTCACAGATCCCATGACTTTCTGTGACATCTGCATTGGCCAGTGCAGTTGGCCCGGGGGCCGTCTGAGCAGCTCAGGCAGTCCCTGGGCCAGCTGCTCCGGCTGCTGCTGGGGCAGTCTTGGGTCACCATCCCCTCCCCCGCCAGCAGCAGCAGGAGTTTGGGTGGAGGGCTCAGGGCTGGGTGTTGGGGAACAGGAAGCGGTCACAGCTCTGGGCAGTGCTTACCTCGGGGAGGCTCCCCAGAAGCGGCGACATCCCTCGGCTCCTAGGGGGAGGCACGACCAGGGGGCTCTGTGCATTGCCTCCACCTGCAGGCACCACCCCCGCAGCTCCCATTGGCCACAGTTCCCGGCCAATGGGAGCTGCGGAGCCGGCATTTGGGGAGGAGGCAGCGCGCAGAGCTGCGTGGCCATGCCTCCGACTCTGCCTAGGAGCTGAGGGATGTTGCCGCTTCCAGGGAGGCACAGAGCGAGGTGGGGAGCCTGCCAACCTTCCCCTCCCCCGCACCACCGGGGGTCAGGAGCCGTGCACCGCCCCCTCCAGCACCAGCGGGGTTGCGCCCCCCACCCAGCACCTGTGCGCCACCCCTGGGCTGCCCCCACCCCAAGATTTTGTCCAGGGTATATAGTATGAGTCATGGACAGGTCACAGGCCGTGAATTTTTGTTTACTGCCCGTGACCTGTCCATGACTTTTACTAAAAATATCTGTGACTAAAACGTAGCCTTACTTGTAGCACCCACAACTCTCTTCAACCTATACCCCAACCTAAAAATATTTCTCCTGGGGCTATTCCGGAATCACCCCCTGTGCTTTCAGCTGTTCCTGTAGGCACGCCCGTGCGCGCGCTCTACCTGGGGCTAGTTTCTGGGCAGACTAATAAGCTATATTTTATGTGTGGCCTCTTGATTGTCTCTTACAGCTGTATTAAATGGGGGATTCATTCACACATTTTAACTCCATCCATAACAAGATTTCACTCAGCTCATAACAATATGCTGAAGTGTTTTGCTGAATTAAGGCTATGTGGCTGAAGGAGTTGGTTCTCTCTAATGCTGCCTCACCTCCAATTAGATTTGAAAGGTATCAGTGCAGCAAAACCTCTCCAAAAGAAACCAGAAAGGTTTCTCCAGCACTCTCACTTTGAAAGGCTGTATCCACTTTCTTATCACTTGGCTTATAAGTGGCTCCAGATCCTAGCTCTCCTACTGAGACACAAATCTAGTGAAATACAGAATTCTGCCCCAGAGGGATTATAAGGGCAGGAGTCTCATATTTATCATAATAAAGAACTGGTGAGACTGTAACTACAAATTAAAAAATTGAGCATAGATTCTGAGCGGGTGTAATTACAGAAACCAAATTATACATGGTGGCTGCCGTTCCAGAGCATCAGGCTTTAAATGTGTAGGGTCAAAACACAATGCTCAACAAATAAATTAATGGGAAGCCAGTGAAGGCATTTAACTGACGGAGTTGCAAGAGACAGTGAGAACAGTGAAAGCTAATTTCAGCCATTTTGATTACTGACCATACTTGTACTATGCATACAGTGATATGTTTTGTATTGCCTGAGCACAGCACAAATGTTAAACAATTTACCCCCACAATACCCCTGTGAGATAGAGAATTGAAGCACACAGCGGTTAAGTGACCTGATGCAGGTCACACGTGAAGTCTGTAACAAAGTCAAGGACTGTAGCTAGGTCTCCTACGTTCCAACCCACAGCCTTTATCACAAAACCGTTCTTTCTCCCCAGCTGATACCGGAGAGCCCAGGGCCAGTGCAAGGAAGTTTCGCTCCCTAGGGAAACGTCCACCTTGCGCCCCACCCCCTGCCCTGTGGCAGCTCCCCTCTGCCCTGAGGCGCCCCCCTGCAGCAGCTCCCCCCGCCCCGGGGAGCCGTGTGGCAGCTCCCCACCCCAGCTCACCTCTACTCCGCCTCCTACCCGAGCATGCCACCCCCGCTCTAATTCTCCTCCCCTCCCAGGCTTGTGACGCCAAACAGCTGATTGACGCCGCAAGCCTGGGAGGCGGGAGAAGTGGAGCAGCGACGGCGTGCTCGGGGAGGAACGCTGTAAAAAAAAATTGGGGGCACCGCTTTTTGGCGCCCCCAAATCTTGGCGCCCTAGGCAACCGCCTAGTTCACCTTAATGGTAGCACCGGCCCTGGGAGAGCCACCAATATTAGAATAATCCAACCGGAAAAGGACTATTGTGCTATCTTGTTTGCAGTATTGTTGTAGCTATGTTGGTCCCAGGATGTTAGAGAGACAAGGTGAGTGAGGTAATTAATATCTTTTGTTGGACCAAATTCTGTTGGTGAAAGAGACAAGCTTTCAAGCTGCACAGAGCTCTTCAACATTTCCATCTTCGCTACAATGCTTTATTCCCTCCTAACTCATTAAGATATGCTTGTAAAAAATATTGCAAGTACTGCTTTATGGCTTGTGGCTGGAGCCTGGGTTTATTCTATTGCTACACACCAACCCAAACATCAGTAAAGAGAGTTCTGAATAGTTTTTTTTTTTCTTTTCTTTAGACAAGAAAATACTTGCGTAAGTCACATTATCTGTCTTATAAATCTGTCCCTGTGCTATATTTCATGAATCTTTCCCTGACTTAATGTTACATGGCTTTTTTCAGGCTTGACTAACTGTATTATGGCAAAATGCTCATGGAGGTAATTGAAAGGATCTCCGGTTCTGAATTGTGCAAAAGGCTCAGAGTAAGCTAATGCAGTTATTTCTTCTAATATGGTTGAAGTCACAGTAACTCCCAAACAAATTCTACTCTCGTTTTACACCTGTGCAGAATTTCAGCCATGATATTTCAAAGCCACATTTGAATCACAAAGGTTTTTAATTTTGCAGAGCTCAATCAGACATTGAGGGTCAGATTTTCAGGCCTAATGTTCATGCATATTTTTCCACTTGCATACCTACTTTTATGTATGTGTCAAAGTTAGGCTCAGGACTCATAGTTTGTCAGACCACTCTGTTTTATTAGCACAGCGCTCTGCTAATACATTCAGATAATGTGAGCCCCCATGCAAGATTCAAACAGTCTTATTTATACAGATAAAAGGGTGCGAACTAAACAAAGGGACAGAGAGAACAAAATTGTAAAATTTGCATGGGGCACAATATGCATATCCTGCTTCCTTATTAACTTTTATTGATCTAAGGCTAATGCTTCACCAATTGCCCTTAAGTGGGGCAATTCATTAAGCAGTTAATGTCTGCTTTCCTGCCACATGGATTGCAGCATTTCTCATTTCTACTTAAAGGTACATACAGCATTCTTTAATTCATTCTATTTCTTTAATATAATTCATTTCACTTTCACATATGCAAGTATCACAGTTGCATGGGCAAATCAGGATTTTGCTCATACAAATGGGTGCTTAGATGGCTGATTTGTATACATATTGTTGTACTTGCAGAAAATAGACATACAAATGCAAAAGCAGTAATGCACGTAAACCTCAGGTTTCATTTTATGAAGCTCCAGCCAGAGGTTTATTAGTAAACATGGGTGAGAAGCAGAATTCAGCAAAGATCTTTGCATGGTTGCTTTTATAATAAATGCCTGAGGCCTGCCATTGATTTCAGTGGGAGTTGATGTCCCTCTGCACACCTCAAGATTTGGTCTGTTAGCGTCACTCTATATAATCTAAGGTTTCTATCTCTTGGGAAATGGGCTGAAGCATGGG